>NC_092727.1:23726464-24976464 GCF_047496885.1 Scyliorhinus torazame | reverse complement strand
GATGGAAGGAATTGCGATTGTCGTTTTGAAAGGGTTTTCATCCATTCAAGTGGAAGAGCTGAATACGAGGGAATTAGCACACTGTTTTGTGCAAAAGCAATCCCATTCGGTAACCACATTTCACGTTGTTTGGCGTTCCTGTCCCGCAGGGAGTCTGTACATTGTGTTGGGTTTTTAACTGGGAGTGACTCATCTTTCGATGATGTAATCAACAGCTCTGATAAGCTCAAGGTATACGCTGAATAAACTTCTTGTGAAATGGCTGTGTCATTTAAGTAGAAGTGCATATGCTACAGTGACCTCTATCCCAGTGAATAATGGAAGGTCTGTTTGTTAGCTCAGTGAATGTCCAAGCTTTAGGAGCTAAAACTGCCTTCCACTCTTGCATTGCTCAAGAGTTTATCAAATTCTCCCAGCCAGTGGATACCTTTAGTGAATAATTAGGACTTCTTAATTTATAAATTAAAATTAGTGTGGAGTGTTATCCCTAATGCTTTCAATTTGGTCCATGGCTGCTAAATATATTTAAAATAGCGTATCAGACACTTATTTTATATTTGATCGCACAGCACAGCTTTTGTTTTAAAGCTTGTTACTTTTTTGCAGATATAACTGGTAGAGAGAGATATAATGATTCATGTGTTGCACATTTCACGTTATATATCAGAATGATCTTAGTGCATTACCACTGGGTATAATATGGGCACAGTCAGAGCAGTCATTCAGTGACTGCCCATTATACCAGCAAAGAAGCCGGAACAGTATGTCATAAACTGTAGCTTTCTTTTGAAAAGGGATTGCAAATGGATGCTTAGAACCACTCCAACATCATGCCAATTGTTTCCTAACGGATGTTTAATTCCATTGCAATCTACACGTAATCATTAAAGCTTGACGTTGGTTGATTAAGTTCTCATGCACAACTCTGCTGTTGGTCCAAACAAATTAGTCATCACAATACATTGCTGACGAGATAGTTGTTTAGCATTCATTCTGTTTCATTGTAACATGGACTTGTATAGCCACACAACGATGAAGTCCCAGCAGATAATTGTTCCATGTAGGCCTTAAAACTGGGCAGTGTCTGTCTGTGACATAACTGAGATTTTCAATCATTAATTTTCGTAAGCAATCATTCTGTGAAGACCAGCATCTTTTGCCACCACTCGCAGATTTTGATTACATATGAAATAGGAGCAAGAGTAGGCCATTCAACCCCTCGAGCCTGCAGCGCCATTCAATAAGATCATGGCGGATCTGATTGTGGCCTCGATTCCGCATTCCACACACCCTGATGACATTTGACTCCCTTGTTAGTTAAGAGTCTGTCCACCTCTGCCTTAAAAATATTAATTGACCTTGCCTCCACCCTGCGGAAGAGAAATCCAAAGATTCACGACCCTCTTGAGAGAAAAAAATTATTGTAATCTCTGTGTTAAATGTGAGACCCCTCACCCCGGCCACCGCTAATCCCAGCTTTGAGTCGAATGGACCTTCTCGGAACGCGTCAATATTCTTTTTTTCCTATAAATTTAGAGTACCCAATTCATTTTCCAATTTAGCGTGGCCAATCCACCTATCCTGCACATCTTTGGGTTGTGGGGGTGAAACCCACGCAAGCACGGGGAGAATGTGCAAACTCCACACAGACAGTAAGCCAAAGCCGGGCTCGAACTTGGGACCTCGGCGCCGTGAGGCAGCAGTGCTAACCACTGCACCACCGTGCTGCCCTTCCATAGTCTTTCTTAAATAAGGACACTAAAACTATACGCAGTACTCTAGATGTAGGGGTCGATTCTCCGATATGGAGGCCAAGTGTTCGCGCCGTCGCCTTTCACAACGGCGCGAACAGGGCCCGGGCATGACCTATTCTGGCCCCCACAGGAGGCCAGCACCGCGCTGGAGCGCTTCACGCCGCTCCAGTGTCCTTACGCGGCTCCAACTGGGCGCTGCGCCAACCCGCAGATGTGCAGTTGGGGCAGCCCAATCCTGCGCATGCGCATGGAATGTCTTACGCACGCCGGCCCCTCACCAACATGGGGCCAGTGTTCTGGGGCCGCGCGTGGAAGGAGGTAGGCCCTGGGGGGGGGGGGGAGGCCGGCCCGCCGATCGATGGGCCCCAATCGCGGGCCAGACCCCATCGAAGGCCCCCCCCCAGCGTTCCGGCAGAGTTACCGCCGGCAGTGACCAGGGGTGGATGGCACGGGTGGGAACCTGTCGTGTTGTAGCGGCTGCTCGGCCTATCCGTGCCGGAGAATCGCCGCTCGCCGTTTCTCCTGGCGGCCCGGTGCGAATCGCGCGCCACTGGTTTCCGAGGGGGTGGGAGAATCGCGTGCGGGGGTCGGGGCTGCGTGGCGCGATTCACGCGATGCCCCTGCATTTCTCCCACCCGCTGTGGGGGGGTGGGGGGGGGGGGAGAATAGCGCCCCAGTATCTCCAGTTGCACATTAGCAAAATATCTCTACTTTTATATTCCAATCTACTTTCAATAAACAACAACATTCCCATTTGCTGGACCTACATGCTAACCTTTTCTGATTCATGTCCCTGGACACCCAGATGCATCTGTAGCTCAAGAGTTCTGCAATCTCTCTCCATTTTAATAACATTCGACTTTTCTATTCTTGCTGCCAATGTGGACAAGTTCACATTTTCCCACATTCTGTTCCACCTGCCAAATATTTGCCCACTCACTCAACCTATGACCCTTTGCAGACTCCTCAGCTGGGATTTTCCGTTCGCATTGGGCGGATTTGGCGGCTGGAGCTGAAAATATCACTAAGGCCAAAGTCATATTGCATGATGATATCAAAGCCGGAAAAAATTCTCCCCCCCCCCCCCCCCCCCCCCCACCACCCAGTCAGTGATGGGTTGCGTTTTCTGACGTTCAACGTCGGGAACCTCATTGTAATAAATTACCATATAATTAGCAGGCTCATACGCCAGAATTATTTCCCCACCACCTGCTGATGACGACGGCGGGATGTCAGAATGGTATGAAACGCGACTGGTCTCAGAAGGTGGACACCTGGCGAGCAGTACTCTCAGGGGAGCTCGGAGGTGAGCTCAGCATTTGGTTGGGGAGGGGGGGGGGCAGGAGAGTCATGCCAGGATAATGCCAGCTGGATGTCTGGGGATACCAGCTTGATGCCAGGGTAGTGCCAGTTTGCTAGGGGGTGCCCCTGGCTGAATGTTTCCTTGGTTTGCTAGCTGTGGACTGTGGCAGCCTTTAAAAATGGAGCCTGGATCATTGATTCGCTGAATTGATGGCAGGGTGGCAAATCAGAGGTGATACATCATGGAACCCGTGACTGCAATTTTTGAAATAAGTCCTTGAGTATATGGCAGAAAAGCCACCATTGTTGACTGTGGACACAATGCAGCTTTCCCCACCAAACATGGCCGTTACCGATATTGGGGAAAATCCTATTCCTTGTACCCTCTTAACTTGCTTTCCTATTTCATTTGTCTCATCAGAAAATTTAGCAACCATATATTCACTCTCATTATCCAAGTAATTGATATGAATTGTAAAGAATTAAGGCCTCACCACTGATCCCTGTGGCACTCCATTCTCCCAACTTGCCAACCTAAACATGACCCATTTATGTCTACTCCTGGTTTCCTGTTAGGTAATCAAACCTCTATCCATTCTAATGTGTTACCCCCTACAACATGAGCCCTTATTGTGTGTGTTAGCCTTTGATGTTGTGACTTGTCAAATGCATTCTGGAAATGAAATTACAGCACATCTACCGGTTCCCCTTTATCCATGTTGCTCGTCATTTCCTCAAAGAACTCTAATAGATTTCTCTTTCATAAAACCATGTTGAAGCTGCCTGATTACACTGAAATTTTCTAAGTGCCCCGCTCTAACCTCGTAAATAATAGACTCCCACAATTTCCCTAGCACACATGTTAAGCTAACCAGCTTGCTGTTTCCTGTTTTCTGTCTGTCTCTTTTCTTGAATAGAGGAGACACTGGGACCTTAATAGAATCTGAGGAATTTTGGAAAATTAAAACCAATGCATCCACTATCTCAGCAATCACTTTTTAAGATCCTAGGATGAAGTCCCAGGACCTGAGGACTTTTAGTTCCAATAATTTTCACTACCATCTCTTGGTGTTTGCAATTGTTTAAATTCCCCCCTACCTCTCATCCCCTGATGCTCAATTATTTCTGGGATGATAATTGTGTCCTCCGCAATGAAGACAGACACAAAATAATCTATTCAATTTATCCACCATTTCCTTATTTTACATTATTACTTCACCATTCTCACTCTCTGGAGGACCAACGGTCACTTCACCTTTTCTTTTTAAAACATCTGTGGAAACTCTTACTATCTATTTTTACATTCTAGCTAGCGTTCTCCTGTACTCTGATTTCTCCTTTTTAATATTCTTTACTGTTCTTTATATTCTGTCCAATCTTCTGACTGTACACACATTTTTGCAGAATTATATATTTTTTTCTTTCAATTTGATACTCTCTAATTTCTTTAGTTTTCTACAGGTGGTTTATCCATCCCACAACATTCCGAATAGTCTTTTCTGAGTACATTGAAATATCTCCTGAATACTGAAATATCTCTGAACCTAATTTCCCAGTTGTGATGCATGTAGGAATTTCAGATCTATTGTATTATAGGTATTTGGTGCAGTAAGGTTAACAACTTGAGTTCGAGTGCGCTTGACTGCTGCAGTCATGTTTTAAAATAACACCTAGTTGGAAAGACAACAAAGGTTTTGGAAGCCAGGGGTGCAGTTGAGCCATCGTTAAAAAACTTGGGCTAATGCAGTTTTGTTTGGATTAAGGAGAGTCCCTGTGCAGTTAATTAGATTTCAGCATGGTAAAATTATGTTACTGGATGGAGCTAAGGTATCTGACATTTCGAGGGAAGCACAGGTTATTGAAGTTCAAATGAAGCTTTGAGCAGACGTCAAGCAGTTGGTTCTCACTGCAGTTCAGTTAAATAGATGTCTGCAGACATATTGGCAGTCTTTCAAAGCAGATCAGACTTGTCTGATTAGAAGCTGAAGCAGTTTCTGAAGACTTACAGACAGAATTTCTGCATGCTTCTGACAGGATTCAGAGCTTTTCTCTAAAGGCACAAGGTCTTTCTTTCTCAAGAACCTCTCTGTACAGGAGGTATTCCTATGTGCTAATTGTAGTTGAAGTGGATTGAGAGCTGAGCTGGTATTTCTTGTCATTTGAGTAGGAATAAAGATAGCAGTTAAGGATAGTGTATTCACTATATTGAGTATAATTGTTTAAAGAGATAAATGCAAACTATTTTCTGATGTGATGTTAAATATATTTTTAATACTGTGTTGGTAATAAAGTTTGGTTTAATGTAAAATATTCCTACTTTTTTCATGAGATCACTCCTGGAGTGAGGTATTCTTTCCTCACAGTCTTACAAAATTAAAATATAATATTGGGGTTTCTGTCCAGTATCCTAGCTATTATTGGGATCTGGTCTGAGATTGTAATTAAACTGGGGACTCTTTGCCAGTATTTTAAAGTATAATTCCTTGTTTGTCTTGGGATTATTGAACTTGACAGTGTGTGTGTGGAATGATTGTTTTCCTTTAAGTTTTGAAGGTTAAATAGAGTGTGACTGGAGATGGCTGTTTCAGGTCCAAAGGTTTTCCTGGGTGTGGAAGAGGTTACTTGGGCTGGTTTACAAAGGGTTACTAAAACAAAACTTTTGGGTTTGGAGGAAAAGCTGCAGTTAATCTTCTAAAAAAGGGTGAAGAAGGTAGAGATAATATAAGCAATAGCTCAACATTTAAATTTGCCAGAGACATTGCCTGAATCATTAGAATTAGCGGGAATTCAATTACAAATGAAACCGTTGGAAATGCAGGTAAAGATAAACAGAAAGAAATAGAACTGAAGAAATTGGAAGCAAAGGAAGAAGAGAGAATTTGAATTTTACAAAGTGGAAATGAATGAGAGGGTGGTGGAAAGGACGAGGACATTAGCTTAAACTGTTGGAGTTAAATACAGCAGTTGAGGAAAGTCTAGAGCAAGGAGAAACACTTCTTAGTCAAAACCTTATTTAGAATATGTTTAGATATATGTAAGCACTGCTGAGGTTTGATGAGAAAGATGTGGAAGCTTTTTTAAAATCTCATTCGAGAAAATGGCTAAACAATTGAATTGGCCAAAGACCATGTGGATGGCGTTGGTTCAAACCGATTGGTAGATAGAGTGAGTGAAATGTTTGCATCACTATCACAGGAGTATCTAGGGATTATGATGAGTCATAGAGGTTTACAGTATGAAAACAGGCCCTTTGACCCAATTTGTTCATGCCACCCAGTTTGTACCACTAAACTAGTCCCAATTGCCCGCGTTTGGCCCATATCCCTCCATACCCATCTTTCACATATAACTGTCTAAATGCTTTTTTAAAGACACAATTGTATCCACCTCTACTACTGGCTCTAGCAGCTCATTCCAGACTCTCACCAAGCTCTGTGAAAAAATTGCCCCTCTCGCCTTAAACCTACGGCCTGTAGTTTTAGTCTATCCTATCTTTGGGAAAAGATATTGACTATCTACCTTATCTATGCCCCTCATTATTTTACAGCCCTCTATAAGTTCACCCCTGAGCCTCATGCGCTCCAGGGAAAAAAGTCCCAGCCTATTCAGCCTCTCCTTATAACTCAAACCATCAAGTCCCGGTAGCATCCGAGTAAATCGTTTCTGCACATAGGGGGGTAATTGGCTGGATTAGGGGGTAATTGCAGACATCAGGTTTGTACACTTAAATGCAATTACTGTTTATTTATAACGGGAACAAATATAGAATATGCAGTAAAACAACTAGTTAACGGCAAGTGAATACCTGACTCCTCATTTAACTGCCTCAGCCTCTACCAATGCGCACAAACAGAGAGGGGAGGGGAGAAAGAAAATAATAAGGATGAAGTTCAAAAGTTAAAGGTCTTTGCTTTAAATGATGAGTTCTTTGTAGCAGGCTTTCCTCCCAACGTGCTGGTTGTTCAGAGGTGAGAAAAATCATCTTAAGTGCATATGAACTAGTGGCAGAAGCCTACAGACAGAAGTTTAGAAATCGATGGGAAGAACCAGGTCAGAAATATAGCATTTTAAAGAATTAAAATAATTTTGATAGGTGGATAGAAGCATTAAAAATAGACCAAATTTCTTGGGGAAATTATTTTGGAGTAATTTAAAGACTCACATCTCACGGTAGTGACAACTCGTGGAAGAGAAAATAATTAAAACTGCTAGACTGGCAGCAGAAATGTCAGATTATTTTGAATTAATTCACAAAACAAAGTTTGGTTTTCAACATCAATTTCAATCTGTGAAATCTAGGAGCTGGGGGAATGAGAAATTCACAAATAGTCAAGGTAAAGGATGTTTAGTTGTTGATATTAAGGAGAGTTTACCTCAGGTCAAAAAGGAAACCTATTATAATGGGAGAGATAAGAAAACTTTGTGTTTTCATTGTAATAAAGTTGGACACATGAAGTCGCAGTGTTGGTGGTTTACCAAAATTACTGGGAAAACAGTCATTAAAACAAGATAATCCATTTGGTTGAATTAAAGTGGCACAAAAAAATCTTGTCCCAGTGGAAGTGGTGCAACGGAGTGTACAGTCTGTTCAGAGGTTGGTCGATAAGCAGGTGCCAGAACATTTAAAAGATTTTCTTTGCAGATGTAAATTTTACAAGAGGAGTACGCAAGGAGATTAAGGGATACAGGAGCAAGTCAGTCACTAATTCTGAGAGATAAGGAGAGATGTAGTTTGGAAGGAGGATTGCCAAAAAAGGTGGTAATTTGTGGAATTAATGGTGAGAAGAGTAGTGTGCCACTGTGTCAGGTAAGGTTGGAGAGTCTGGTGAAAAGTGGTGGCAGAAGTAATAGAAAAAGGGGTACAATTTATCCTGGGTAATGATACAGCTGGATCACAGGTGGGAGCAATGCCTACTGTGATTGAAAAGCCAGTGGCAAGTCAAAACACTGAGGTGTTGCAAGAAGCATATCCTGGCCACACAGCGCCAAGGATCCAGGTTCTATCGCGGCTCCGGCTAACTGTCTGTGTGGTTTGCACATTCTCCCCATGCCTGCGTAGGTCTCACCCCCACAACCCAAAAAGGTGTGCAGGGTAGGTGAATTGGGGTAGTTTCAAATTCCTAGGGGTGCACATCTCCAAATATCTGTCCTGGTCCACCCACGTCAACGCTACCACCAAGAAAGCACAACAGCGCCTATACTTCCTCAGGAAACTAGGGAAATTCGGCATGTCCACATTAACCCTTACCAACTTTTACAGATGCACCATAGAAAGCATCCTATCGGGCTGCATCACAGCCTGGTATGGCAACTGCTCGGCCCAGGACCGCAAGAAACTTCAGAGAGTCGTGAACACCGCCCAGTCCACCACACGAACCTGCCTCCCATCCATTGACTCCATCTACACCTCCCGCTGCCTGGGGAAAGCGGGCAGCATAATCAAAGATCCCTCCCACCCGGCTTACTCACTCTTCCAACTTCTTCCATCGGCAGCAGGAGATACAGAAGTCTGAGAACACGCACGAACAGACTCAAAAACGCTTCTTCCCCACTGTCACCAGACTCCTAAATGACCCTCTTATGGACTGACCTCATTAACACTACACCCTGTATGCTTCATCTGATGCCAGTGCTTATGTAGTTACATTGTATATGTTGTGTTGCCCTATTATGTATTTTCTTTTATTCCCTTTTGTTCTCATGTATTTAATGATCTGTTGAGCTGCTCACAGAAAAATACTTTTCACTGTACCTCGGTACATGCGACAATAAACAAATCCAATCCAATTGGTGATGCTAAATTGCCCCTTGGACAAAAAAGAATTGTGTACTCTAAATTTATATATTTTTTACAAAGAACCATATCCTGAAGTGTTTGCTAATTGTATGATGACAAGATCATAAAGCCACAGGAGACAGTAGGAAGAAAACTGAAGAGTGTGGCTAGGGAGGCTGAAGTTCAGTTATTAGAAACCATGTTTGATCAGATGAATGTTAAAGAACAAGAGCAGCTGGTGAGTGAAGCGGCTATGTTTAGTTCACTAAAGTTGGTAGAATTACAGTAGAAATATTCAGAAATAAAGCAGTTGTATCAGAAAGCATTTACGGAAATGGAATCTTACATTAGAAATAATGTATTAGTGAGAAACCTGAGATTATTACATGTTCAAGCAGATGAGAAGTGGGCAGACGATCATCTTGTGATATTACCAGTGGTTGAGAGAAAGGAATGTTTGCGGGTAGCACATGACGTGCCAGTAGGGGGTCATTTAGGAGTAACAAAATCTTAAGAAAAAATACATTAACTGCCTGGACTGCATGAGGATGTAGTTGAATTTTGCCATACATGTCAGGTAATATGGAAACCTCAAGTGCTAATCAAACCAGCACCTTTAATACCCATTCCATCATTTGAGGAACCTTTTATTCAGGTCCTAATTAATTTTGCAGGACACACTGCCAAAAATGAAAAGTGTGAATCAGTATTTGTTGACCGTAATGGATGTGTCTACCAGATTTCCGTAGGCCATTCCATTAAGGAACATTACAGCTTGCATTACAGGGCTGTAGAGGAGTTAACCAATTTTTTTTTCACTCGACATAGACTACCAGAAGAAATTCAGTCAGATAAGGAATCCAATTTTACTTCAAAGTTATTTGAGGAAGTTATGGATAATTTAGGCATACACCAATTTAACTCTACTGCGTATTATCCAGAATCGGAGGAGCATTAGAAAGATGGCATCAAACTTTAAAGACCATGTTGAAGCCTATTGTTAGGATAATCCAGAGGATTGGGTTAAAGGAATTCAAGTTGTACTATTTGCAATTAGGGATGCACCTAATGAATCAACTAAATTCAGTCCATTCAAATTGATTTTCGGCCATGAGGTGAGAGGACCACTTAAATTGATCAAAGAGAAATTGGTGAGTCAGCGTTTGGAGATTATGTTGTTGGACTATGTGTCAAACTTTAGGGAGAGATTAGCTAAGGTGAGGTGGCTAAGAAATATTTAAAATTATCATAACATGCGATGAAAAGGTGTTTTGTTGGTGGGGAGAAAGTGTTAATATCGTTGCCAATGGTAGGTGAACCATTAAAAGCAAGATTTAGTGGGCCTTATCAATTTGAAAGGAAATTGAGTGAGTGAATTATTTGATAAGAATACCAGATCGAAGGAAAACTCTGTGTGTCATGCTACTTTGCGCAACAGATATTTTGAAAGAATAGAAAAGGAGGTGGATGTGTAAGCCATTGTAACTCCGGGATAAGAGAGAAATCCAGATTAATCTGAATTTGACAGTCCTTAAATTAGATTGGACAATAAGGAAGTAATAAGAAAATTGGGATAAACTGCCGAGTTACCTTCCAGAGGAAAATCAAAATGACATGTGTTATTACAGTCACATAGAGCTATATGTGGGAACAAATTGGGAAGTATAAAAGTAATTTTCCATGATGTAGATGTAGAAAATGCTATCTCAATTAAACAACATCCATATAGGCTCAATCCACTAAAGTTAGTACAGGCACAAAATGAGATTGACTGTATGCTTAAGAATGATATAATTGATGTTGCATTGATTGGAGCTTACCTATTGCGATGGTATCAAAACCGGATGTAGTGGATGTGGACTATAGAAAATGCAGTTACGAAGTCTGATTCATATCCAATTCCTCGTTTAGAAGACTGTGTTTAAAAGGTGGGACAAGAGTATTTTACTATCAAACCTGACTGACTTGAAGAATATTGGCAAATAACTATCAGACAGGACGAAGGAAATTTCAGCTTTTGTGATGCCAAATGGTCTATGTCAGTTTGAATGGTTACCATTCCATTTGGAATGAAGAATATGCCAACAACATTCCAAAGATTAACCATCAAGGTCAATTCTAAACTAAAAATTGACGATTTGGTGGTGTTCAGTAAACATGGAAGAAGCATTTGGAACATGTAAAAGATTTATTCGATCAATTACAAGATGCTGCATTGGTGGTAAATTTCCTAAAAGTGAACTTGCGAGTTCCAAGTCACATTCTTAGGCCATACAATTGGACATGGTCAGATGGCCCCAAGGAATGTGACCACGAAAGCTATTGGGGAGTTTCCAATACCATCAATGAGGAGAGAGGTTCTGAGATTTCTGGGCATGAGTGGTTTCTACCAGAAATTCAGGCCATATTTTAGCAGTGTGGTTGCTCCACTAACTGAACTTCTGAAAAAGCACAGAACATTACAGTGGATGTCAGAATGTTCGGAGGCTTCGATAATCTGATAACCACGGTATCAGTGTTGATGACTCCAAATTATGCCAAACAATTTAAGGTGACAATTGATGCGAGTGGTGTTGGTGCTGTGCTGTTGCAGGAAGACAACAAAATAATCGAAAGGCCCATTGGTTATTTTTCTATGAAACAAAATATTCATCAAAATATTAGACCCTCGAGAAGGAGACATTAAGTTTGGTATCGACATTACAACATTTTTACATTTGCTAACAATTCATTGGAGACAATTGTATATACAGACCATAATCCATTAAAGTTTCTGGAAAAGTTTAAAGACTGAAATGCAAGACTGTTCAGATGGAGTTTATTGTTACAACAATTTAACTGAAAAATTATACATGTAGCAGGAAGAGCATATGTGATTGCCGATGTTATCGCGACTTTGAAGCACGAGAAGACTGGAACGTTTGAAGGTGGAAAAGAAGGACTGAAATGGACTATACTTATGTTTTAGTTTGCATGTTTAAATGTAATATGATATGTATCTTGATATAAGTTGTATGAAGTAATGAGAAATGTTTAGAGTTAAAAGGCTTTGGAAAAAATGAAACCATCTTTTTACATTGCTGGTTCATTTATTTTAAGGGGGAGGTGTGATGAATGTAGGAATTTCAGATGTATGATAGGTATTTGGTGCCATAAAGGTTAACCGCCTGGGTTAGTGTGTTTGACCCCTGCAGTCATGTTTTGAAATCGTTTGAAACACAATAAAGGTTTTGGGAACCAGTGTGCAATTAAGCCATCATAAAAAGCTTGTTCTAATATAGCTTTGTTTGGAATAGCCATGCCCTGATCGTTGTTTCCATTATTCCTACCTTGCTTTTTTTGTCTTCTCCTTTAATTTGTCACATCTTCCTAAACTTGATCCCTTGTCCCTATAATTTAGTTTAAAGTCTCCTCTGCCCCTCTAGTTATATGACTCGCCAGAACACTCATTCCAGCACAGTTCAAGCGATGCCCATCCTAAAGTACAGCTCCCACTTTCCCCGCTGCTGGTGCCATTGCCCAATGAATCAAAACCCATTTTTCCAACACCAATCTTTGAGCCAAGTATTTAACACTCGTCTGATGTATCCTATGCCAATCAATCTGTTCGTTGTTTAGGTGGTAATCCAGTGATTATTATCTTTGAGGTTCTTTATTAATTTAGCCTCTACCTGTTCATAATTCCTCAGTAGAATCTCTTTCCTAGTTTTGCCTCGGTCATTGAATCCTTCATGGGCCACAACCACTGGTTCCTACCTCCTCACTGCAAGTTACACTCCAGTCCAAAGCAGATGTCCTGAATACGGAACCCAGCAGGCAATACAGCCACCAGGACACCCGCTCGCTCATGCTTTGTTGATCACAGCCCCCCTCTCATGGTCCTCTGGCATTTGAGAGATGATTGAGTTCACATTCTTGCTCCTTTTGTCACAAGGAGACAAAAAACATTTAAAAAGTGCTGAAAATACTCAGCTGGACTTGCAGCATCTATGTATCGAAAGAAAAAGTATGATATGAAATGTTAACTTTGCTTCACACCACAGATGCTGCCAGACCTGGGTAGTTCTAGCATTTTCTGTTGTATTTCATATTTCCAGTATCCACAGTATTTTCTTTTTGAAACACACAAGCATATGTTGTCTCATGCAACCTTACTATACTGTTAACAGGGAGGTGTTTGATCTCTGTGCAGAACTGGTAACAGTAGTGCGTTGAGGTCAGAAACTCAGTTGAGTGGATCTCCAAATCACCACTTTGCTGCGTTGTACTCCAGTGCTGTTCTATGTCCCAGGCGATTTGAGCATATGATCCAAGATTACCACACTATAATGGATGTGGCACAGTACATAATGGAGGCAACCAGGGTCTCGTCCACTGGCCGAAGCTGGTGAGAGCCCTGTGTTGGCACTTTTCGGACAGGCCCAACAAAGTAAGTGCTAATCAGGCACTTAATCCCAGGGAAGGCTTGCCATTGCCCAGTTGAGGGCTGCTAGCCGGCCAATCAGAGGCCTGCAGTTCTTCATTGCTTAGCGGCTCCTCGGGGGAGGGAGTGGCTCCTGATGGTATTACACCCGTCCAAGGTCTATGGACCCATGCGCGGGTAGGTAATGGCAGGTGGTGTGTCGGGCAGGGGTTAGGGGATTGCCAGCAAGCAACCCTCATCCTTCCTGATGCCACATCTCTTGTTCAGACATTTAGTGCCTTTCGAAAGAGGGACCCACCAAGGGAGCCTGAAAGCAACGCTGACGAAGCTTGCTTTTTGGGCTCCTCACATAGCAAGTTACTGGTCACTTTAAGGCCTTGATTGGCAGCAGGGCAGAAACTGTTCATGTGTCTTCCTGCCACTGACTCAATTGATGCAATGGTGGGAAGTTGGCAAAGCTCCTACCCGCCACCCTTCCATCTGATAAAATTCACCTCCCTCTGCCAGTGACCCTCAATGTCCTTCCCTTCATTTTAGTCCAGCACTTTGGGAGCGGAAACATGGAAGATGCAGTATTTTGGTAACTGAAACAATTTTTATCCTGCTTTGTAATGTTTTATCACTGTTTCAAGCTTCACATATGTATTTTCCATTTCACACTTGTTAGGCATTCTAGCATCATTCAGTAATCCAGAAAACTCTGAAATCCAGAAATTGCTGGGTCTTAAGCATCTACACTGGAGAGGTTACAGTGTAGTGCCTTCAACCACGTAGAAATCCTTCAGACAGTTGTTTTCAAAGTTGGCGTTTCAGGCATTGTATGAAAGGAGAGTAAATACATACAAAGTCTTTGTCATATGCCCACTAATAGTGTTTTTTGAATGATTAATTATGGAAGATATCCCCAACTTGTAATTTTTCTCAAATAGTCCACCAACTGATTTTTAATATTCTAATAGTTAAGAAAGCTGCCTTGCCTGAAGTATGATTGCCTCAATGCTACGTGTAAAATCCTGAGTGGCAGCAAAATGGAGAACCTGCCCAGGTGTTCTAGCGTCGATATAGATGTTGTAATGAGAGCTCTGGGGATCCAAACCTTTGTACCATTTCCCACTAATTGTCTAGTGCACCATGAGGGGAATACTCACCACACTCTTGTCTACATTCAAGCATAAAATACAATGCACTATTAATACCAACAGAAAGAAAGCTAATTGGGAATTTGTTACAATGCTGCACATGTTTATTTTCTCCAATCATATGGCTTATTGGTAAGACCTCCCATTTGAGTTTGTAAACAGAAATTCTCGTTTCCTATGACAGCAAGTAGGGAAGCAGTAACAGTTGTCTGGAAATTTTGAGCAGAGCTTTTTCATCGGCATCCATTTAGTACTGTATATTTGGGAGCATAAACATGGAAGATAAGATACCTCGATAAATAACACAATTTTTATTACTGCTTTATAATGGTTCAGGCAAATGTTTCTCCAGTTTACACACTTGGTGGTTAGGCATACAAATGTCATCCTATAACCCAGACAATTCCAAAACTCGGACTTGATCCCAAGCATTCTAGACTGGGGAGGTCACAGTATAGGTCAACTGTTAGTTATAAAGTGAAGGAAACGTTATTCTAGTACAACCTGAAATCCAGCAGCCACATCTGCTTCCAGAAGTGAGGGGAGTGAGCAGTATGGTGCTGGGTGGTCATCAATGAAGCACCTTTGCCAGATGAACTGACTACAGACATTGACTGAAAAATTCTAATTTCTAAAATATATGCCTTTTCCTATTCCCACAAGTAATTTTTTGTTATTGTTGCAAATTATTTTTTGAAAGTGTTATTATGGAGCTTGGCAGTGCAGTGCAGATTACACTGACCAACTGGGAGAGAAAGGGAAGAACTGTGTTTCATATCTGCAATTTCCAACCCTTTCACCTGAATTTATATGAGCCAGGAAGTGGTGAGTAGAGCGTAATAAGCAGGTACGAAATAGGAGTTGGAGCAGCCATATGACCTCTCCAACCTGATCCAACATTAAGATCATGGCTGATCATCTGCCTTAATTGCACTTTTCTGCACAATTACTATTTATTCTTTGATGCTCATATAGTGCCTCAAAAACTTCACAAGTCTATTTGGCAGGAAGGGAGAAGAGGCCGGGGTGTATTTTGGCAACTTAATAGTCAAAGAGCTTGTTCCACCACCATTCAGTTAGGTCACGTTTCAGCTTTATCACAAACCTGTTTACCTGCATTTATTTCTTAATGAAATGAAATGAAAATCGCTTATTGTCACGAGTAGGCTTCAATGAAGTTACTGTGAAAAGCCCCTAGTCGCCACATTCCGGCGCCTGTTCGGGGAGGCTGGTCCTACCTAACTAAAATCTACTTGACCTTACTCTTGAATCCTGAAAATTCCAAGTTGACCAAGCAGCCACAACTTCTTGGGAACCAACGATTCTAATCCTAACCCTCTTATGTGTTTTTTTTTAAAAAAACATGCTTAATTATTTCACTGCGAAATGACCAAGCTCTAATTTTAAGGTTATGATCTTTTGTTCAGGATTTCACCACCAGAGGAAGCCGTTTGATATCCTGCTGAAACTTTTATTCATTTTTAATACCTTCATTAGATCACCCCTCCGAACTCAGAAGGACAGAAGCACATGTCCACAAATTAATGCAGTACTCTCGATGGGGTCAGACCAAGGCTCTGTACAGCTGAAGCCTCACTTTCCCCAACTTTTGAATTCTAGTTCCCATGAGTTAAGAGCCAAATTTCCATTAGCCTTTTTAAAAAAAATAAAAAAATATTCCAAATGGGCAATTTAGTGTGGCCAATCCACATGCCCTGCACATCTTTTGGGTGTTAATAATAATAATTGTTATTAGTGTCGCAAGTAGGCTTACATTAACACTGCAATGAAGTTACTGTGAACCCCGAGTAGCCTGTTCGGGTACACACTGAGGGAGAATTCAAAATGTCTAATCCACCTAACCAAGCATCTCTTTCGGGACACATGGGAGGAAACCGAAGCGCCTGGAGGAAACCCACGCCGTCACGGGGAGAATGTGCAAACTCCACACAGACCCGGAGCCGGGATTGAACCTGGGTCCTCAGCGACATGAGGCAGCAGTGCTAAATACTGAACCACCATGCCGTCCTTCCATTAGCCCTTTAAATCACTTATTGTTTGTGCCCTGACCATTTAATGATTAATGTACCTGGACAGCTCTATCCCCTTTTCTTCTCCACAACTCCTGGTACCTCACCATTAGCAAAATATTCCAAATTGTCTTTCTCAGGTCCAAAGCAGATGGCCTTTCCCTTCCCCATATTGAACTTGATCCGCCATAGTTTTGCCCACTTACTTTGTAATCCCCTCATCAAATTCACACTGTTTAATATGCCACTTGTGCAGAGATAAATTGTCAGATGGGAAGAATGTAAAATGGGAGCGAAGTTCATTTCCCCTTTAGGAATGGAATGGGTTATAAGTGTTGAACTGTTCAAAGGGTTGCACTATAACATCACAAGACCACGTTCTACAGAAAGCAATGCTTTAAGGTTTTGCCCGATGCTGTTCAGAGATATTCTTTGCATCCACTGTTAAAGCAACTGCCTTAATGGACACCAATTAATTAGCCTTTTCTTGGTTCCGTCAGAAGGTGTGCAGTTTCTCTCTAAAACTTATATCTGGATAAGTCAACCAAATGGCATGCATGTTAAGTCGTATATAACAGTTCAGTTGTGCAGCTCTTGGATGTGATTCACACAAAACATTTTTAAATGTCATTTTGGGCAAGTTTCACGGGATGTTTCCCGCTAGCTCTTTGTGGGAGATCCACACCTGTATTCACCCACATTTAACGGGCGCGATCTAACCAAATTGGAACAGAATCCCGTGACGAGCGCGTCTGTCGCCGGGAAACACCACGCTATTTTTCAGGACTGTTGTGTCTCCCTCCTTCCCCCTCCCACCCTTCATACTCCCCTCAACCCCTGTTTCATTGGCATGGACCCAATGCCCGCCTGCCAAGCAGGTACCGAGGCAGTGCCAAGGTGCATGATTGGCATGGCCAGATTGCCCTTGGGCCAGGGAAGTGTTAGGGTATTACCCTGCCCTGTCCCTGACCACCCGGGGTGTGGGTGGGTGGGGGGGGGGCTCCGAGACCCCCCCGAGTTGCCATTATACTTGGTCCATGCTTGTGGTAACCTGTAAGAATTGATGCCCAGTTGAGGACTTGCCAATATGACAAATGACTCCGGGACAATCTAGCGTCGTCATTTTTAATGAACCGTATCATTATCTGGATCATGCCCAGCGCTTGTGTGATCCATATCGAGCTGGGGGTATCTGCCTGGCGCTCGTGTTGAAGCCTAATTTGGGCACCTCCCCAACTTTACCCGTCACGCCTGGCTCTGTTCTCGGTGCAACGCAGTGGCTGAATCACGTCCCTTGAGGGAGAAGCTGGTAACACCAAAGAGACATATTCAATAACATTTAGACATTGAAAATTATTCTGATTTTTTTTCAAGCAATTTGAATGACGTTGCAATAAACATATAACATACGTTTAATATTTTCAGGTTTTATAATGGATGAATAAAGTACTAGCAAAATTGCATCTTTCCATTTACCTAATGAGAAGGGAAATGTTCTCTTCGCCATGTTTTTTTGCACAATCACATTTCACACCTTTCCTTTCAAGATGATGGTGCAGCTTTTAATTATGAGATTGCTTATTTACAGATGTTCTCAGTAATCTGAATGCTATTTGTCTGTCATGCCTTAGCTCAATAAAACGCCTCTCCTGATCAATACTTTTCATAATGTAATCCTGATGCATTTTATCTGGACACATGCCAACTGAGCAACCTACCATTTGCTATATTCCAGACAAATTGTCTAACACACTACACACTTTTCAACTTACTACGAGTGCTACTCGAACATACTATGCATAAACAGTAATCTTTATAGTGAAGTGCATGATAAATTGGTAATGTTCAATAACATGTCTACAAGCCTAGCCAGTGACAACTTTGCCTCATGAAAGAAAAAGCAAAGGAATGAGAGTTATTGTTCCCAATTCTCCGTGTATGCAGTTCTGAAGCTGGCTGACGGAATGACTGTGAGTTTGGCCTGAGTTAAATAAACACCGATATCGTTTAACCTTTATAGGTACTGTTCATATATATCAAATGGAAAAGATGGCAAATTAACGTGATATAAATTTACAGAAGAAATAATGGATTGTGCGCTGAAGATTTATTTTAGGAATTGAAATAACCCCCATGCTGACTGCCAGTGAGTCACTGTGGCATGTAATGAGAGGAGGTTAACTGTATTCATCTTTAGGTGAATGTGAGTCTGTGATGGCTGGTGTGCAGTGATTGATGGTGTTGGCTCATTCACCTTTAATGGCTGAGATGAAGTTAAGCAACTACTGCTGGAAGAGGAATAGTTTAAAAAGAATAACGTGATTTAAAATTTTCAACCTCAATATTAGGTTTATTTCAGCTTAGGTTTATGTCTAATATATGTAGATAATTGATTGATCTATGAAACATTTTTGTTTAATTCTGATACAAACCTGGAAGAAGTGGTGCTAGCCTATGGATCCTTTCATGAAATTAACTATCTGAAGATGCACCAGGAGTGGCAAAGCTGCCTATGCGTAAATTAATTTCTCCACTTTGCCATGTTTATAGTTGTACCTGTTACTGCAGAAAATTTATGGGATGTGTTGTGCTCAAGCTCTGTAACCTATCTAGTCTTTTAAAATAAATATGCTCATCGGATTATGTTGAAAATCAAATGCACTTTTAAAATTTGGAGCATTCTCCATATTTATCTTTTTCTACTGCACAATAAGATTCTCTTTTAAGGTAAATTCATGGAAAATGCAGGCGGCCTCTCTCAGATAACATGTAGGTTGGATAATTAGGACCACAACATTCCTAATCCATGGCGCCTTTTATCATTAAAAATTCTTTCATGAAAGGTGCACCGGGGGGAAGCGATGCACGATGTGTTGGAGTGCAGGGTACTTCCTGACAAGTAGGGCTGGAGAAATTTTGAAAGGATTATTTAAAAAGGGAAAGGTTGAGAATGCAGTGCTTTGTGGGGATGGTTGGCAATAGATGTTGATATGGACAAGAGTAATAATCTTGTGAGGAGATTAGGGCCTGGCCAGCAGTTTTGCACATGTTGGGCAGAATTTTACTTTTTTTCTTTAAAGTTCTGGCTCAGACAAAAAAAGTGGCGTGCTGCTCAGCCGGCTTTACTCGCCATATTGTCCAGCATTTAGACAAAATTGCTGGCGCTGTGTCCCACACCGTCATGCTGGCAGATGGTCTGAGAAAAATTGCAATACTGTCATTCATTTTTAAAGAGTGCCCCGATCTCCACTTTTTTTTAAAGAGGGAACCCCCCCCCCATATCCACCTGGTACTGGCAGTGCCAAGGTATTGCCTGGGCATGACCCTCTCCCTTGGGCCAGACTCACCTGTGCGCCCCTGACGTGAACCCTTTGCCGAGCTCACGTTTTAAAAAACCTGGTGTAAATCCCAATATGGGGGGGACGTTACAGCAGAGGGAGAGGGGAGCCCTAGAATTATATGTGAAAGCATTTAAATTTCCTGACCTTCCTGGAAGAGAACCTCATTACATCAATGTGAGTGGGCGGGGACAATCGCGGCGGAGATATCGCCAGCGAAATTCAAATTCTTTTAGAGTCATGGGATTTTGCACTGGCGTTGCCATCAGCTCCCGCAACGAACATGGATGCTAAATCCCAGCCACTGACTGGCTATTTAGTGTGTAATTAGGGAGGTTGGCAAAGAAAAAATTGGAGAAGTCAGATCTAAAGTGTTAAGTGCAGGCAAGAAGGGTCTTGCGATTTTGAAGGGATGAGGTGAAGATAGGTGATCTTGCTGATTAGAGTATGAAGTTTGAAGCTTCAGCTCTGGGTCAAATAGGACATAGTCACCATAGTAACACGTTAGCCTGTACCAATTTGCCATAATTGTTCAAAGTCACTCAATTAGTGGGAGGACTGGCAATTTCTATGTTAGGTTGAAAGGATTATTTTGAAGGTTCCAGGTTTTAATATTCACACACGTCCTTTTATCGAGTTCCCTTTATAGTCAGCAGTACTGCAAATCATTAGTTTAGTATGCAAAAAATTTGAAAGATTACTATATCTTATCTGTAAAAAAATCTGTTACTCTAATTCCTATAGGGACCTGCAGTGCAGACTGTAGTTTTATAGCACACAGGGTACAAGGAAATACAGTACTGAGTGATGTCGTACTGCTGATTCCTCAGGAATCTGGTTCTTTAAATCGATTACTATAGCCATGAAAATCAAAAGATTCCTTTGTTCCACTAGGTTTAAGATATTTGATAATGCAGAGCTAAACAAACAAATATGTGCACTTTGGATGGATTGGCCATGATCAATGCGTGGGGTAACAGGGCTAGGGTGGAGGGTGGGCCGAGGTAGAGTGCTCTTTCGGAGGATCAGTGTAGACTCGATGGGCCAAATGGCCTCCTTCAACACTGCAAGGATTCTATGGTTCTATTTTAACTTCAATGTTATTTCAAAACATTGACGCTATTGGATACTCATCAAAATATTGAATGTATTTTAAATACGATCTACCTTAGTGTCCTTGACGTTAAGAATTAATTAACAACGAAATGTGAATGGGTTTAGTGCAGACAGGCTGAATCATTTTGATGCCATAAAGTGTATTTTTGGCGTTCCTTTTTACTTTACACAAGTAATGGAGATGCAGCTTTCAATCCTATCAGACCGGAGGGACTTAATCACATGATTTCAGGATCTGCTGTAAAGATTTTATTTTTCAATTGGTAAATCGAATTTAAATGATTTGAAACCATGGTGGGGTTGGGTGTGGGCCTAGGTAGGGTAATCATTCAGAGGGCCGTGCAGACTCGATGAGCTGAATGGCATCTTTCTCCACTGTAGGGATTCTATGGTCTCTGGAATGTTACGTTCTACAAGGTGTCTTTGTAACTGAATTTACTTCGATAATAAATGAACATGTAGAAATGTAATTGTAGAATTATTTTTTCAGACTTGTTTCAATATACCTGAGTTTCTGTTTCCTGTTTCTTCATTGTCCATAATCCAGCCACATTTTAATAAATAAATACAATACTCTTCAAATTGCAAAAAATACTTTCTGGGATATTTTCCAAATATACTCTTTACGCAAGTTCATTTGATAACTCTGTGTAATCAACTGCATTGCATTGATGTGTGTGAATCTTGCACAAGAGCTAAATATTACAGTGTTCATTGTTTAGAAAAGTAGGAAATAGTGTGCCATATTTATAAAATCAATATAATGCATATGCTTAAAATCTGAACTAAAAAGAAAATGCTGGAGAAACGCAGCAGGTCTAGTTAACGTTTTGAGTGCATACGACCCTTCGGAGCTAAAGAGAGGGAGAAACATGATAGATTTTATACTGTTCAAGACCAGGTGGAGCACAGAAGGACAGGGATAGGTGAGCACTAGGAGAGATAGGACTATGATGATTTTGGCACGAGACAAAGGAAGTGTTGATGGTAATGTTAAGGACTAAAGAAGGTGCTGATAGTGGCATAAAGATAAATTAGCAGAACAAAGGCCAGTGCTGGTGTGAAAGAAAAACACTTATAGTTGCTCAACCTAAAGCTCAATACAGAATGGATCATATATCCATTTTTTACTGTCAAGGAAATTTAAAATGTGGGTGCAGAAACTAGTGTGCAGTTGCATCGACTATTTATGTAAGTCACATCACTTGAACATTAGTATGAATTCACAATTTACTTTGTGAAATATTCTGCTGCAAATATTTGGAAATTATTTATTAATATTCAGCTATGTTCACAGTCTCTGGTTATTTTCTACAAAGCACTGAGAAAACACTCTCCGCTTCCTGGTACATGCTAAACTTTCTACTGCATTTAACTATGGTCTTCAAAACCACTGCTTGACTTAACTCATCCCATGAAGCTGCTTTTAAACTAAATTAATTTATGGAATGTGGGCATTGCTGGCTCGGCCAGCATTTATTGCCAATCCCTAATTGCCCTTGAGAAAGTGGTGGTGAGCTGCTTTCTTGAATTGCTGCAGTCCATGTGGTTTAGGGACACGCACTGTGCAGTTAGGGAGGGAGTTCCAAGATTTTGACCCAGTGACAGTGAAGGAACAGTGATATATTTGGTAAGTGTCTTGGAGAGAAACTTCCAGGCAGCGGTGTTCCCATGTGTCTGCTGTCCTTGTCCTGCTAGATGGTAGTGGTCGTGGGTTTGAAAGGTGCTGCCTATGGATCTTTGGTGAGTTTCTGCAGTGTTGGTGAGTTTCTGCAGTGCATCTTGTAGATGGTATATGCTGTTGCCACCGAGGGAGGGAGGATTGGGGGAAGGGGAGCGGGAAAGTGCATGTTGGTGTGAGAGGGCGGGGGGGGGGGTGGTTTGGAGGGAGTGAATGCTTGTGGAGTGGATGCCAATCAAGTGGGCTGCTTTGTGTTGGATGGTGTCAAGCGGCTTGAGTGTTGTTGGAGCTGCACTCATCCAGGCAAGTGGAAAGTATTCCATCACACTCCTGACTTGTGCCTTGCAGCTGATGGACAGGCTTTGGGGAGTCAGGAGATGAATTACTTGCCACAGGATTCCGAGCATCTGACTTTCTCTTGTAACCACAGTATTTGTATGCTGAGTATCCATCTGTGTCCAAAGGAGAATAAAGGACTTCAATGTTCAATGATGCAGTTGTTCTGTTTTTGATTGTGTGCATCTGTTTATTATTGTTGCTCCCTGTGCTTGATTCATTAAGCCTGGATTGGGACTCCGAGAAATATAAACAATGCTGGAGAAAGATAAGCTTACATAGAAAATAAAAGCAGGAGGAGGCCATTCGGCCCTTTGAGCCTGCTCCGCTATTCGTTATGATCACGGCTGATCATTGAGTTCAATACTCTGATTCCGCCTCCCTCGCCTCCCATATCCCTTGATCCCTTTAGCCCCAAGAACTATATCTGATTTCTTTGTGAAATGACTCAATGTTTTGCCTCAACTACTATTTATGGTCATGAATTCCACAGATTCACCACTCTATTGGTGAAGAAATTTCTCATCATCTCAGTCTGAAAAGGTTTATCCCTTATCCTCAAACGATGACTCTGGACCTTCTCTCTCTCTCTCTCTCTCTCTCTCTCTCTCTCTCTCTCTCTCTCTCTCTCTCTCTCTCTCTCTCTCTCTCTCTCTCTTCCCCCCCCCCCCCCCCCCGCCCCCTCCACCTCCACCACCATCAGGAGCATTCTTCCTGAATCTACCCTGTATAATCCTGTTAGAATTTTATAAGTGTCTATGAGGTGGGTGGCACGGTAGCACAGTGGTTAGCACTGTGACTTCACAGCGCCAGGGTCCCGGGTTCGATTCCTGCTTGGGTCACTGTCTGTGCGGAGTCAGCACGTTCTCCCCGTGCCTGGTTGGGTTTCCTCCGGGTGCTCCATTTTCCTCCTACAAGTCCTGAAAGACGTGCTTAATAGGTGAATTGTGCATTCTGAATTCTCCCTCAGTGTACCCAAACAGGTGCCAGAGTGTGGCGACTAGGGGCTTTTCACAGTAACTTTATTGCGGTGTTAATGTAAGCCTTCTTGTGACACTAATAATTATTGTTATTCGATCCATTCGCCCTTCTAAACTCCAATGAATATAATTCTAATTGATTTATTCTCTCCTCATGTGACAGTCCTACCTTCCCACAAATCAGCCTGGTAAACCTGCACTCCCTCCATAGCAAGAACATCCTTCCTCACTAAGGATACCAAAACTGCACACAATACTCCAGGTGTGACCTCACCAATGCCCTATACAATTGTAGTAAAACATCCCTATTCCTGTACTCCAATCCTCTCGCTATGAAGGTCAACATACGATTTGCCTTCTTTACTGCCTGTTGTACCTGCACGCTTACTTTCAGAGACTGATTCATGAGGACACCAAGGTCTCGCTGAATATCCACCTCGCTCAATTTACACCCATTCAAATAATAATCTGCCTTTCTATTAGCTTGAGTTGAAGTATGGAGCAGACAGTTTAAAGCACTTTGAATGAAACTGTTATACTAACAGAAGCCATTGTCATATCTGAGATATAAAATATACAACCAGGACTAGAACTAGACTAGATCCTAAAGCGTCATTACTCTGTGACCCAACTTGTATGGTGGCACAAACAATGCTTAAAAGTTGTATAATTTGAAATCTTGAGTTCTCACATACTAACAGTGTGTATGATGGAATATTGTACCAGCAGTAACAGTACAGCAGACCATTTTTGTGCGAGACAGGTCCATTAGCACAAGGGCTGTTTGCAGCAGCATATTTTAATTCGAAAAGAAGAAAGATCTCCCCAGTCTCATGAAATAGCAGCTGTTCTTGAATTTTGGGTCTGCCACCATCATAAAATGAGTCCTGAAATTCACTGCTGCTGGGAGACTGTATTTCAGGAAAAGCTACCAACCTGTAATTTAGTCTTTTCATGCTACAATGCCAAATTCTTTTTACTATTTATGATATGCTGATGACCACTGTTAAGGTTTGAAAACAAAGGCATTTTTGTTATGGTGCAAAACAGCTTTTCTAATGCAATATCGCTAATGGCAAAAAGACACGAGCAATAAATCATGGCACCTTGCCCCCTGGAGTTTATTTATCTGCATGCGTCAGTCCTCCCCCTCCCCCAATTCCTCTGGGGACTGTTGTATCCACGGAAACCCTTTTGTACCCACCATTGCTTTGATTGTACCATTTGTCTTTGGTAGAATTAGGAGAGGCAAAAGGCACAGTTAATTAGTAACACAAAATATAGAAATCTCCCATTAAGTGGCCTTTCAATTGTGAATCCAGGACTTGTAGCAGAATCTTTCTTCAGCAGTTATACCGTTCATCAAAATTTCAGTGTTTTTTAAATAATTTGCGAAGTACCAGCAATCTTTGGTAATAGCAACTCCAGATTTGTAAAACTTCGGATTAACTTTCAAACATGTAAAACTTCGGGTTAACTTTCAAACATGCAGGCAGCAGATCTGAAGACGTTGCTAGTGTATGCTCGTGCGAACTGGGCCACAGTTTCTAAACCATTCTATAACTTTCTGTAAAGTGTAATGAATACACAAGTTTGTTTTAAAGACCACCCCAATAAAGTTTGTACTTTTCCCAGTAATTCTCGTCTTGTTGTAGTCTTGCGCTAAACTGTAACTTAAAAGGCTTTAGGAAGAAACATTAAAACTAACCATTTGTATTAAAGCCATTTTGGAACATATTGTACCAAATGTTGTAGGTTGGAAAGATCTCTGCTTTATACTGACTTGGTGGGTAAGGGTTCGTGAAGAAAATTAAGACAGACAAAGTTTTATGCGATGCCTCCAGTGACAGTTCCAAAACAAGCTTGCATTCATTTGTCAGCGTTTATGAACCAATTAATTATGTGTCTCTCCAGATGCACAGATAGGACACTTAATATTGTGAGAGAACTAAGCATGCTACTCTTGATATGCAAAATATGATCTTGATTTGGAAGCCTTCTGTTCCATTTATATTTGAGTCAATTTCATATTTTTTGGTATCTTGATAATTTTTTCTGTGCAAACACAGGACATTTATTAGTTTCAACAGGTCAGCCAGAATCAATTGATGTATGAATTGCTAAATTAGGAAAGCTGGCGAGATAAGTTCTATTTTACTTCTATAAATTCTACCTATGTAAAGCTTGGTTGCTTCATTTTGATGCATCCTTTAGCATCTTTAGGTCATCAGCTGGACATTATGATCAAATAAGCTAGCAGTGAAGGTGATCAAATACAGTGCTTTTTACAAATAATTACATTTAAAATTACTACCGAATGCATTTCCTAAATTTTTTATATTTTCATCATTTATACCTTCACATAAGTTATAAAATATTGAATCACCCTTGCATCAAATCAGAATCTAGCAAGTACCATCTTTACCTCAAGCTTAATTACATTGGTTATGAAGTCACTTGGTAATTTGGTTACTTTGCAGCGAAGTGAGAAAACATATATTGCAACATTGAATATTTTGGGTAATATTTAAATCATTCCTTCCCTCCTAAAGGTGCTTTAAAGCACATTAACAAAGAGATCATATTTGAAAATTAACTGCAGACTGTCTGCAAAGTCGGTGTTCTTTTGCTTGATCAGAATACGATTCATCAGAGTAACACAGTAATCGGTCTGGATTATTGCACAAATCTGAGGGAAAACTTGCACCTTAATTCAAATGGATATTTACTGATTGGGAGGGAAGGAATGATTTAAACGTTACCCACAATGCTCAATGGAGATATATTTTTTCTCACTTCGCTGCAAAATAGCCAAATTACCAAGTGATTTCATAACCAATGCAATTAAGCTTGAGGTAAAGATGCTGCTTGCTAAATTCTGATTTGATGCAAGAGTGATTCAATATTTCATAACTTGTGAAGGTATAAATGACAAAAATGGGCATATATATTTTCATAATGTTAAGTTGCACCATCCTTTGGCAAGTTGTAACAAGAATGTGCACTTTTGTTCGTATAAAACCATTTTAAGTATCCAGTAATTGAGGTATCTCCATGCGGTGTCTTAAGGCAAGAGCATTTAAAGATATTGTTGCCAATTAAATCTAATCTGAGGGAGGTGATATATTACTAATTCCGTATTTAGTGTCCTTATTAATAAAAATTGATACATGACATCATGCTTTAATTACTTTGAGAAAAAGCCACGGGAGACAGAAAGAGGCAAGGGCATGCCTGCTGGTAGGAATAATGTTTCAGCCAAACAGATGGTACCAGCTTCATATATTTTCCATCAGGCAAACGCAGGATGTGTAGAAGACGGCAGCTAGAACATCATTCCCCAAGGCTTTCTCCTTCCACATGGCCTCACCAGTGATTTCAGCAGACATGACAGATTTGGGACTGAGTAGGCTGGAGGTATCTTGAAACCGAAAACGCAGCATTGTTTCAAGATTTTTTTTTGAAGCTCCGGAGCAAATGCTCACTTTCAGAAACTTCTAAGATTCGCCAGCATGGCCTCTGAATGTCACACTGCTGGGGTAGGATTTGCCACACAAGCAACTATTAGCCTGCCCAGACTCTGCTAACCGTGATTTTCCAAAGCTCTGCTGCTTACAAAGTAACACTGCAGCAGGGAATTGTTCGTTGAAAATTAAAGTCCTTGGTGGATTGTGTAAAACTTGCTGCACAGTTAGGGCTGACATTCATTTTTATTAAGGTTTGATTGTAAGCTAGCAGAATGCCAAGGGATTGTGTTTTTTTTCTGATATTACAGCTTCATGTCAACAGAAAATCGAAAATTCATATTTCAATAACTCGGGCTTTATTCTCTGAACAATAGCATAGTAAATCTCACACAAAATTAAGTGGTAAGGTAATACCCCCATGTTTTTCTTTACAAACTGCATTTGATCACTGTTAACATTGATTAAGATTACTGTGAAAATAAAACCAGCTATTATTTTTAAAATTCCTAGATAATGCTTTCAGTTCGACAAAGTAATGATCTATTTCTACTTATTTTTGGTTTCAGTATAGTTTGAATGAAGGCATTCAATCCCATGCTTTTATATCTTGAATTACATAAAATAAACAATATATTGTTGAAGATGGCAATAGTTAATCTTTGCTGGAGCATCAGTCTCTGGCTTTGTGTGTTTTGTATTGGAATAGTTTTTAATTCATATTTTAATTAATGTTAGATCCCAGTGATTAGGATACTTTTATTTTATTTTTATCATTATTTATATGTCATTGTTTAACGAATGAGCAATGTACCTGAAATTAATTTCCATATTCCCTATAAAGTGCATTGAAATTGAAAAAGGAATTGGGTAAATAACAGCATGCTTTCTGATTTTGATTCTGCAGTGTTGGTAGGAAGTTGATAAGATTTGTATTTGCTGTTAAAGTAATTTTATATGCATTTGTTTAGCATCGTATTTTATTTTGCTGAGTCTTATCAGGGACGGGATTCTCCGACCCTCTGCCGAGTCGGAGAATCGCCGGGGGCTGGTGTGAATCCCGCCCCCGCCGTAACCCGAAGTCTCCGCCACCAGAGATTCGGCGGGGGCGGGAATCACCGGCCGATTCTCTGGCCCGCGATAGGCCAAAATCCCGCTGCTGGAATGCCTGTCCCGCCAGCGTGGATTAAACCACCTTTTGAATGGCGGGACAAGGCGGCGCGGGCAGGCTCCGGGGTCCTGTGGACGGCGTGAGGAAATCTGGCCGCAGGGGGTGCCCCCACGGTGGCCTGGCCCGCGATCGGGGCCCACCGATCCGCGGGCGGGCCTGTGTCTTTTTCTACCGCCTTCGTCATCATCTTCACTCTGGCGGAGGCGGAAATGACCCCCTCCCCTGCGCATGCGCGGGGGTGATGTCAGCAGCCGCTGACGCTCCCGCGCATGCGCGGACCCGTGTCGCCCGGCGAAGACATTTCGGCCCCGGCTGGCGTGGCGCCAAAGGCCTTCCCCGCCAGCCGGTGGAGTGGAAACCGCTCCGGCGTGGGCCTAGCCCCTCAAGGTGAGGGCTTGGCCCCTAAAGGTGCGGAGAGACATCCGCACCTTTGGGGCGGCCCGACGCTGGAGTGGTTCCCGCCACTCCATCACGCCGGGACCCCCTGCCCCACCGGGTAAGGGAGAATCCCGCCCCAAGTGTTTCAGATCTTCACTTCTGAAGATCGGGGATAAAAATAATCTGTGTTTTATTTGGGAGTCAGAAGTGAGTTTGTCAGCCTCACGAGATCTTGCGAGACGTTGGGATCTGGATGTCGCTCACAATGTGCGGGTCCCAAACTTGCAGGGTTAAGTGTGTGTAAATGTTCACGTAACTCCCTGCAGACACCTGGGGCTGTATTCTCTGAGCCTCTGCGCCGAACGGGGCGGAGAATGGTCATGAACCTCATGGACGGCCAAGGGAGCGATCGGGCATCACGGATCTTCGGGCGCGCACGATCTCGGGAGGGGGGGGGGCTACATTTTTGGTGCCTCTCCATGGTCCGAGATTGCCATGTCGTAAGGGGCGGCCACTGCAGGCCGCCACCGTGCGCATGTGCAGACTCCCGACCGGAAGTACGGGGCCCCGTATCCTCAGCCAGAGCTGCGAGAAGCACTCCTGGGCCCTGCCAGCCCCCTGCAGGTGGGAGAATCACTCAGGAGTTTCTTAAGGAAAGTCCAGAGTGAAACGCCAGTGTTTTTACGCTGGCGTGGGGACATAGCCCCATTATTGGAGAATCCAGTGCCTGTTCTCTGCCCCGCCGTGCCACTTTTCTCCCTCGACCCGCTGGCGGGATTCTCCATTACGCAGGCCGGTCAGTGGGGTTTCCCATTGTGGGGCAGCCCCATGCTGTCGGGAAACCCCTGGGCGCCAGTAAAACGGAGAATCCCGCCCCAGATCAAACCAGAATCTATCGGCCTCGCCAAGGAGACCCCAGTCAGGTGTCGTTTAGTACTGGTTCCCACAAACAGGACCAGGCGGAACGGCACTTTGGAGGGGTGTCCCTGGTGATTGGAGGTCCCTGAGTGATTGGTATCTGGGCAGGGTGGCACTCTGGTCCTGATGCCACCCTGGCACTGCCAGGATGCCTGGGTGGCACTGCCGTGCTGGCAGAGCTATTGCCAGTCTGGCAAGGACACTGCTAGTGTGCCAAGCCAGCAGTGCCAAGTAGTGAATTGGGGGGAAATTCAGGGGTTGTGTCAGGAGGTGCCCCGATCTCTTCCTGCACTGGTCAGCTCCACAATGCAGGAAACGCTATTGAGTGCAGCCTTGACGCAGCGCTCCCCATTGAGGCCCCCCCCACAGAATGCCAACTATAAGCGTTGGGAATGACCCCTCTAAATCCGCCTAGAATTTACTTTTATTTTGGTTAGATCGTGTCCATTGTCTTGAAGAAAGCTCCTGATATACCAGATGATGTGTAATAATAAATGTATACAGGCTCTCTCAGTGGGAGCTACATTGCCCTTGTCATCCACAATAATCCACACATTTGAATTGTACATACTCATAAAATGGGTAAATGCTACTCCCTAAATTATTTTTGCCCAAGCAACAGACCAAGATGATTTTCAGAATTCTTAAGAATGATAAACAACATTGTAAACCTGCAGGATAAAAAAATTCTACTCTGAAAACCTTTTGTTAATTTTTTTTTACTAATCTTTCTTGATCAAGCTAAGTAGTTTTCCATAATTTGTGTAGAAAGAATTGGGCAAAAATTTGTGATCATTTTGCTTCTCTTAGCCATGCCTTAACGACTTCATATATAGTCTGGACCTTGTTGTGGTGACATATGGCGCATTGACACTTGACGGCTTGAAACCTTTCAAGCTTTGCATCTGCCCATGGTATCTGTTTTCACTTTAGATTGAATTCCACAACAGATTGCTCCATAATGCTGTGTGTTTTCAATAATCCCCCCCCTCCTCCAAATGCCACATTAAGGGCAATAAGTGAACATGATAGGACAACTCTACTATATATTTAGATCACAATTACAATAAACTCAAACGGCAGGGACAGAATGTAGAAAACATTATTCACAGAAGATTTTGGGGGTTACATGGCAGGTAAAGTCCTAGTTCAGGACATAATTTTGCAGTGATGAAATATTCAAAGAACAGTGCACACAAATTATATGTTTCCATTTGTTAAATGAAGTATTCTTGAATCTACAGTTTTAATATTTCACTGTTTCTCTTGGTAATGTGGCAGCTGTTTCACTTTTAATTTTCTTCAAGGAAATCGGAGGTAATCATACTGCCTTGTAAATCTGCTATCACATGCAAAAGTGTGGGAGAAGGTGACACCGAATTGTGAATCAATTTAAAGTAAGCTAGGCAGAATGCTGCTGCAACGTCCCTATATTAAAGAAAAAATACCATCATTAACTATATATTTTATGTTTGAAACTTTCTCTCCTTTATCTAGTCTCGTCTCAGTTGCTAATAAACATATGATGTCACTGTAGCTGGTTGGTTAATCTACCATAAAGAGCATATAAGTGATGCAGCACGGTAGCACAAGTGGATTGCACTGTGGCTTCACAGCGCCAGGGTCCCAGGTTCGATTCCCCGCTGGGTCACTGTCTGTGCGGAGTCTGCACGTTCTCTGTGTCTGCGTGGGTTTCCTCTGGGTGCTCCGGTTGACTCCCACAGTCCAAAGACGTGCAGGTTTAGGTGGATTGGCCATAATAAATTGTCCTTGGTGACTAAAAAGGTTAGGAGGGGTTATTGGGTTACGGGGATAGGGTGGAAGTGAGGGCTTGAGTGGGTCAGTGCAGACTCGATGGGCCGTATGGCCTCCTTCTGCACTCTATGTTCTATGATGCATATCTTTTCAGATTGCTTTCACTTGTGGGAATCCAAATTGTGACTATTTATTGAGGATTGTGACTCAGATTTGTTGGTAGCTGGAGCAGGAACACGGGCTGCTTCTCCCCTTCTTAGTCCAGGTGCATTAACATTTTTAATGCCATCTCGTTATCACCATCCTGGCTGAGATATGGTTAGAAAATGCCTTTAGGCACTTCACCCTCATCCTTCCCTTTGCCTTCCTGATGCTGAGAACATGACTTTGCCACCTTGCTGCCTGACTATTCTAATGTTCTCCTGATTGACCTCTTATTTCTCCATCCTTCCTGAGCTCTTAGGCATCATAGCTCGTCACTGTACCTTGAGAGATTGACGGGGACAATGAAGGATAATGCACTGTGGTCATTGTTGCAGAGGATATCACTTGTAACTTTGGCAAGACAGCTTTGGCACAGAGGCTGAACTGTAGCGACTCAAATCTGGGATGGGGCTAATTTTAATCTCCAACATAAACCCATGACTTGGGTGACGCTTTCCTTCATTCTGCCTGATTGATGTCGCTTGGAGGCCCAATAGATTTCGTAGTCTGCCTTGATTAGAATTGCGCTAATCACATTGTCTATAGGAAACTCACCACCCTGGAGGGTGAGAAATCTGATGGGACAGATGCTGGATCATGGGCCTACAGATATACATTAGAGGATGACTACTTAGTGTAGTGGGGCAGGAAGGGTGTGACTGTTAATGGATCAGTTAATTTTAACATGCGAGATGTTAAAGGAATACCCATCTGAGGAAAGAATTGAAGTGAAGGAAACCGTTAAGTCCAAAATCAAGCAAAGTGAAGTGCCACGCTTGCTGTGGCTGTCCTTTACTGCAGTTAATGATTATTATAAGCAGTGCTTGAAAATGCAGCTTCTCCACTTGTGTTGCTTGTAGCAGATCAAAGAAATAATGGCAGTGCTGATCACATTGGAGTCTTAAATGTCACTTCACATATATCTCCACCAATAACATTGGTTACTTAAATCGAGGTTCATTTGGATGTTAAGATGATTGGACCTCCAGAACTCATTTGTGGTGTTGTGGTTGTGTTGCCACCTCACTGTAAAGGCTTCTATGGTGAGATTCAAATTGCCTTTGGTGTTTTGTGTTTTGGTGTCCATCATCATGGACTGGACAGACAATATTACATTTGAAGACAATAGTTGGGATGGTAGTTGAAGAGATCTGCTTGATCCAGGGTGATGAGGGTAAATTTGAAAAGCAAACATAGATGCCTGAGCAATGGAGACCATCAATAGGAATGCCAGGAAAGGTAAATGAGTGATTCCGACTTGAGTGGGGGCAGGGTTTATGGAGCAGGAGGCAAAATTGCATTGCCTGAAGTGAGCTGAGGGAAAATTAATTTGCACCTATTTTCACACTATCCTTTAGCAGAATATTTCACACAAGTACGAAATGTTCTTGAGATGAAGAGCAGCTTACACTTTTTCCCTAAACAAACAGAAGGGGTCATTTTATTTTAATAGAGGATTCTGTTGGGCCCTGCTGATTTCTATGGCTGGATTCCTTGGGGATGTGAATTCCTGGTCTAATTCAGGATGTTTTCAGGAAGGGAGAGCGAGTACTCAACTGCCATGAAAATTATAGTCACAAATTTGTGTGTAACTTCAGGGGCAGCAGAGAGAGTAAGGTGGTAATAGGAAGGTTTTATTTTCTGGACATAACAATAAATCTGCAAATTGAAATGAAGTCTAATAGTTCCTCTGAAGGATTATGAACTTCGATCCATTGGTGCTTTCCTGTGAATAGTAAAATATGAAGTTACAACACTGGCTATTGGCAAAGACATTGGGAACACAGTGGATTTTTGGCAATGCTTGTGCTGGTGAAAGTTTAGAATTGTTAAATCAATGGCAGTGTTCTACAGTTACCCTGCAATTATATTTTTCAAAGACATTTGAGTAGCAGCCAAAGAAGCTTAATTCTTTCAGAAAAAGATCTTCCTAATTCAATCTATTGTGAATATGTATAGGGGATGATTTAGCAGAGGGCTAAATCGCTGGCTTTGAAAGCAGACCAAGGCAGGCCAGCGACACGGTTCAATTCCCGTACCAGCCTCCCCAAACAGGCGCCGGAATGTGGCGACTGGCGGCTTTTCACAGTAACTTCATTTGAAGCCTACTTGTGACAATAAGCGATTTTCATTTCATTTCATGTATTCAAAGTTATGCTTTGGAGTTCAATTTCTGTCATGAGGGATGTGTATACTTAAGGCACTGGACACACTTTGTCAACCCATACTTCCATTTCCATGATTGAGTCAGCTTGAAGGTTTCTTTGATGAAAAAAGCCTCTTATTAGTGTGAACTTCTGTTATTGTTCCTTCACAGTTATTGTGGGCACAATTTTACAGGACTGTTAACCGTGGCTGCAAATTGAGTTATGGTTGCTAGATCTCTTGAGTGGGCCATAATGGGATTTGCACCAGTGAGATCTCGGTTTGCAATCTACCCCACAATCTACCCGATGGTGGGCATGAACCTGATTTTCATGAATTTTAATAAATGTAAATGAAATTAAACGGCTTTACACCGTAGTGTCCATCCCTGTGGGATGGTCCTGTGGCACAAAAACCAGTCACGATGACCATGCCGGGTTGCGAAGGTACCTGGAGGCCCTGGGATGGAGGGCCATAGCTGGGTAGTGCCAGTGGCGCAGCCGTCCTCGATTGGGGAGGAGCGGTTCCCCTTGTGTGTGGTGGGGGTGGTGAAGAGTACCCCTTGATACTTCTCTGGTGTGGGATCCACACTGAAACTCGTAGGAGGATGGGAGGGAGTTTATTTTATTAAAAAATCAGGGTGCCTTGATTGCTCCCCCATCTCTGTGAAGCCGGCCTTGCTGGCTCTATCAGGACCCCTCTGCCAGAGTTATGGCGCAAACCACGCCTCCCCCAACTTGTTTTGACAATGTTAGAAGAATGGCTCATAAAACGTAGAATCATAGAATCCCTACAGTGCAGAAGGAGGCCATTTGACCCATCGAGTCTGAACCCGACCCTCTGAAAGAGTACTTTACCCAAGCTCACTCCCCGCCCTCTCCCATTAACTTCTTAATCCAACCTACATATCTTTTTGGACACTAAGGGCAATTTAACATAGGCAATCTATCTAACCTGCACATGTTTGGACGGTGGGAGGAAACCGGAGCACCCAGAGGAAACTCGCACAGACACGGGGAGAAACTGCAACACAGACAGTGACCCAAGGCCGGAATTGAACCTGTGTACCTGGCACTGTGAGGCAGCAGTGCTAACCACTGTGCCACCGGGCTGCCTGATGTTTCTGGAGAGAAATGCACCAGTTTTCAGTCACTTTTTGGGGGGGAAATTCCACCCTCTTTGATGACCAGCAAATATTTAGTGGTAGTAATGTGAATTGACTGCATAACAAAGTCTTATGTCATATAGGGGCATTTTTATTTGTCCAGCACTTTTTTGAAATGTTGAAATGATTATAAACTTCAAATGAAGCAGAAAGTGCTAGAAAAACGGAACAAGTCTTGAAGCATCTGTAGAGAGGCCAACAGAGTTAATGTTGTGGGTTAGTGACATTTCATCAGGAGACTTCACTTTTACATTTCTCCTTTTGCACTTCTTCCCCCTCCTTCTCCCCTGAAGAAATTGGCTCCTTGCTGGATATTTATCCATGGACACCAAGGCCGGCAGGATCCGGTGCAAGCGGGAATGGAAAATTTGGAGAGCTAGCCAGCCAATAGTCCGTTGATTCCTGGCGGCGCTGGAAAGTCCTATCTTGGCAGGGCTGAAAATATCTGGCCCAGATGTGGTCTAGGCCTTTTCCTAGGTAATAATTCTCAGGAATTGAACCAAGGCAGTGAGTACAGGCAAGTTGTTTGACTGTAGCTGACTTCGCCCTGGCACCTGTTCTTTGTTTGTATTTAACATCGGCACAACTGGAATTATCACTGGTATTGGAGTACTTGATGATTATGCTCTTGTCCCCCTTTTTCCTGGTACAATGGTGATGGGACCAGTTGAAGCATCTCAATAGTATGAGTTTAGAGTGAACTTCCAACAATGCCATGTGTTAATTCCACCTAAGTAGGTTCATTCAATGGGAGTACCCCTCCCAGGATGACTCAATTAGGAACATTCCAGAATCTTGGGATCGTCTATTTTGAAGTTGCAACACAGCAGCCACCTTGACCATAAGTGCTTTAGTCACGAAAAATGGTTCATTTTCAAGGACCAAGTACATCTGGAAGACATTTTGTAAAAGACACTGCTCTTTATAAGGTTAATGCAAGGTTGTTGCTGCTCCTGGAAAATACAGACTTTTTTAAGGGAAGGTAATTAAGCAGTTTGAAAGAAGCTTAAAACCTCTTGACCTCAGCCGACTGTTTACAAGATGTGGGTTATTTCCCACACCAGTGCAGAGTCCACATAACCTGGAAGCCATTTTCAAGACTCCACCATTTTCTCTTGGACCATTGACTTATAACCATTTGGCAGAGTTCCTCAGTCCACCTGCAAGCAGGACCCAGACCTTACTGTTGCTTACCGTTTCAGCTCACTGTCCTGCTCTCATGTCCGCATGTCTGTCCTTGGCCTTCTGCTGTGCTCCAGTGAAGTTCACCGCAAAATGGAGGAACAGCACCTCATCTTCCGATTAGTCACGTTCCAACCTTCCGGACTTAACGTTGAGTTTAACAACCTCAGATTGTGAACTCTCTTCTCCACCTTCACCCCATTTTTATTTCTATCCATTTATTTTCATTTTTTCCATTGACCCATTTTTCCCTCACCATTCTCTCCCCCGCCCCCTCATCCTACTCGACCATTTGTTCCCTGTTCCAAGTTGTCCTTTGACTCACTGCTTATCCCTGTTGTTCCATTAATCTCTTAATGTGTCACAATCAGCACCCTTTTTGGTCATTATCACCACCATTTATATTCCTGTCCATCTCAGCCTATCGCCGGCCGTCTATCCAGCCCCCCCCCCCCCCCGCAACAACACTACAAATTTCATCCTACTTCCAGTTCTCTCCAGCTTTGACAAAGAGTCACCCAGGCTTGAAACGTTAGCTCCCTTCTCTCTCCACAGAAGCTATCAGACCTGCTGAGACTGCCTCTGTCAATGACCCCCTACCCGCGCCGCGCAGATCACGCGTGAGTGATTCTCGAGCGATTCTCCGGGGACCAGTGAATCCAGCCCCTGGAGTTTGGCTTGGGATCTGGATTTGATACTGTTGGGTGACACGGTAGCACAGTGGTTAGCTCTGCTGCTTCACAGCGCCAGGGACCCGGGTTCGATTCCCAGCATGAGGCACTGTCTGTGCGGAGTCTGCACGTTTCCCCAGTGTCTGCATGGGTTTCCTCCGGGTGCTCCGGTTTCCTCCCACAAGTCCCGAAAGACGTGCTTGTTGGATGAATTAGACATTCTGGATTCTCCCTCAGTGTACCCGAACAGGCGCCGGAGTGTGGCAACTAGGGAATTTTCACAGTAACTTCACTGCTGTGTCAATGTAAGCCTGCTGTGACACTAGTAACGATTATTATAAACCAAAATTCAAGGACTAAGAAGCACAAATGGTGAATACAAAATATTTATGTAGCATTGGTTAGAACTGGCTGATACAGAGATCACAATGATAAAGAACTGAGCTGTAGGGGCCATATGCAGTTTCCCCATTTGGAACACATGATCATGAAAAAGGTGCACTTTGTCAGGAGAAGATCAGATACTGGTATTGAAGTGGACAGTAAAGCCATCAGTCTTGTAGCTCCTCTAATTCCAGCTTTATTGACTTTTATCAGCTCCAGAGGTGGGGATGGGGCTCAAATGATGATCAAAAATGATCTTTTCACATTTCTGTTGTATTTTTGTATTTACACAGAGGTCCTCACATAATATTGCAATTCACATAAATTGAAGGGCTTGATTGAAAAGATAATAGGTAAGTTGGAGGAATTTTGAAATCCTGAGATCTCTTGAAGGCGTAACCATGGTGAAATCCCCAAAACTAGATTCGTTTTTCGTAAATTGAACAAGTACATTTTTATGCAGTAACCTTTATTAGAATCTACTGCCCCCCCCCCCCCCCCCCCGTCCGTCCGTCCCCGTCAACATTATGCAGGGACCACCATCTCTGTGACACTCTGGTCCTCTCCTCCATTGCCCCCACCCTTCATTCCATTTCCATGGCACTTTTCCAAGAAATCATAGAAGGTTCAAAACCATTACCTCCTCCCAATTCCAAGACCCCAAACACACTTATTAGGTTAAGCAGCATTTCACTTGCACCTCCTTCAATTTGGTCCACTGTATTCGCTACTCCCAATGTGGTCTCCTCTATATTTTGGAGACTAAATGGAGACAGGGTGATCAGTTCACAAGCATAGCCCCAACCTTCCTGCTGCTTGTCATTTCAACCCACACGTCCATCCTTGGCCTGCTGCAATGTTCCAGTAGAACTCAACGCAAACTGGAGGAACAACACCTCATCTACTGATTAGGCTCATTTCACCTTCTGGACTCAACACTGAGATGAAAAATTTTAGACTGTTGACGTTCTCCTCCATCTTGACCATTTTGTTTGTTTTCTTTGTCCCAATGCAACTGACCTTTGGTCTCCTATTAACGCACCTTGCCATTATACCATCACCACCTTCGATGCTCTTTCACACTGCCATTAACACTCCCTTTGTCTCAAACCCATGAGACCTTTGGTCAATTTCCCCTTGGCGCCGACCTAAACCTGACGTTCTATTCTGCTCCCACCTCCTCCAGCCCCCTGCTCCTATGCTCCTTCAGCAGTCAAGAAGAGTCATACAGACTTAAAAAGTTGGTGGCAATTTTCAGAACGCTTTCACCATCGGAGAGAATGGCGATGTGGGCAGAAAATCCTGAGAGAATTAGAAAACGTGGTGTTCTCCAGATAAATCAAGTTTCCCGATCTTTCCCTGCCTCTCACTAGGGGCTGGTGTAGCACAGTGGGCTAAACAGCTGGCTTCTAATGCAGAGCAACGCCAGCAGCGCCGGTTGAATTCCTGTACCGGTCTCCCCGAACAAGCGCCGGAATGTGGTGACTAAGGGCTTTTCACAGTAACTTCATTGAAGTCTACTTGTGACAATAACCGAATATTATTATTATGTCACAAGGTTACGCCCACAAATGGCAAGAATCTCATTTTAATGGATTTCAATAAATTTTAATATAATTAGCCAGCCCCCCCCCTCGACATGACCCACCCCTCCCCTCCCCTCCCCTCACTGAATATTCAAACCTTGCTGTCAAACATCACAGAGGCAAGGTTTACAATGAGTTTGAAAGACTAGATTCAGTCGAGGGGGTCCCTTTGGGGGCACAAAGTTAATTATAATCCCTGGGGGCAGGAGTGCCAAGCTTGCAGCCAACATGTGCTAAGGGGCAGTGCTGGGGTTGGTTCACATGGGAGCCCCATGGGGGCAGTTTCCAGTTTCGTGTGGTGGGGGGAGAGCGCGGGCAGTGAGGGGGTGGGGGGGGGGGGGCAATGCTTACATGGTGGTGGGGCGGGCGGGGAGGCCTCTATGTTTGTCCATGGGAGGAACCCCCGATTATCTTCGTACTGGGGACAGTTCCACTTCAGTGTTGGTCGGGGTGTCCTTTAAAGGTGGCAGCCCAATCTATGTGGAGTATGTTAAAGTAAGTGAACGGAGTACCGGCTCCATCAGGACCAGTCCAGCCAGTGTGATGGCATAAACCCCGCTCCCTAATTTTTTCTACTCCGCAATGCAAAATCTGGACAGTAAACTGGTCTGTGCAGCTGGAGAGTTACGCGCCGGTTTTCAGTCTGAACCTCACACTTCGATATAAAAAAAATTGTAATATTCCACCCGTTTGTTTCTCTCTCCTCGGATGCTGCCAGACCTGCTGGGTTATCCTGCATTTTCTATTTTTATTTTGGTATGGCATCTGCTAGTTTATACCCTCTGTCCATAAATTAGTGCCATAGCAATCATAGTGGGACTGAATAGTGTAACAGATGTACAAAGGGCATCAGATATAATATTGTCTGATATATTGCTCATGTCAACAAGTTTTTTGTATCTTTGACATTTCCAGAAAATACAACTATATTGTTCTGGTGAATCTTTCAAATGATAGGTATGAATAGAAAGGTTAATTGCCAGGAATAATCCACCTTGTTCAAACCTGGGATGGTGGACATTTGGCATTCTGAGCCTAGACATACAATTTATTGCCTTGGATGTATGGATTCAGTGTTCATATCATGGGCTGCATGTGCAAATACATTTTGTCATTGAATACACAGCGTACATGTTCCCGTGTCAGGATAGGTGGAAGGAATTTAGCTCTCGACTTTCGGCAGTGTTGTTAACACTATGATTAAGGTACACTTGGAATCGTAAAATGGTTACATCACAGAAAGTGGCCATTCAACCTGTCATATCTGTGCTGGCCCCTTCCAAGAGCTAGTCACCCAGTGCAACTCCCTGCCTTTTCTTTTTAGCCTTGGAAATCATTCCTATTCAGGTAATGATCCACTTCCTTTTTGAAAGCCAAAGTTGACCCTTATTCAATCACACTGTGAGGTGGCACATTTCATATTCTAACCTAGGGCGAAATTCTCCGTTATCGGCGGAAACTCCGCCGATCGGCGCAAAAAACGGCGCAAATCCCACTTGCGTCACGTCATAAAAATGGGCCGATAGTCTGCGGCCCGAAATGGGCTAGCAGCGACGTAACGGGATCCGCGCTTGCGCAGTGGTTCACGCCGTGCAGCGTCATACGCGCTGCACGGCGTGACGGCTCATAAGGCCGCGCAGCTCCCCCCCCACCCGACCGGAACAGCCGACCGCAACACCCGACTTGATGGCTGGCCGTCGCTCAGCCCCGAGGTTCGAGTCACGCGATGTGGAGGCGCTCCTGGATGCGGTGGAGCAGAGGAGGGACGCCCTGTATCCCGGGCACGGCCGCAGAGTTGCCCCACGCCACAGCCGGCGTCTGTGGAGGGAGGTGGCAGAGGCCGTCACCGCTGTGGCCCTGACACCACGGACAGGCACCCAGTGCCACAAGAAGGTGAACGACCTCGTCAGAGCAGGCAGGGTGAGCGTCCCCCATATCCCCCATATCCCCTCTCCCCCAAATCCCCCCCTCCCCCATATCCCCCATATCCCCCCTCCCCCATATCCCCCATATTCCCCCCTCCCCCATATCCCCCCCTCCCCCATATCCCCCATATTCCCCCCTCCCCCATATCCCCATATCCCCCCTCCCCCATATCCCCCCTCCCCCATATCCCCCCCTCCCACATATCCACCCTCCCCCATATCCCCCCTCCCCCATATCCCCCATATCCCCCCTCCCCCATATCCCCCCCTCCCCCATATCCCCCCTCCCCCATATCCCCCATATTCCCCCCTCCCCCATATCCCCCCTCCCCCATATCCCCCCTCCCCCATATCCCCCATATCCCCCCTCCCCCATATCCCCCCTCCCACATATCCCCCATATCCCCCCTCCCCCATATCCCCCATATCCCCCCTCCCCCATATCCCCCCTCCCCCATATCCCCCCTCCCACATATCCCCCATATTCCCCCCTCCCCCATATCCCCCATATTCCCCCCTCCCCCATATCCCCCCTCCCCCATATCCCCCATATTCCCCCCTCCCCCATATCCCCATATCCCCCCTCCCCCATATCCCCCCTCCCCCATATCCCCCCCTCCCACATATCCCCCATATTCCCCCCTCCCCCATATCCCCCCTCCCCCATATCCCCCATATCCCCCCTCCCCCATATCCCCCATATCCCCCCTCCCCCATATCCCCCATATCCCCTCTCCCCCAAATCCCCCCCTCCCCCATATCCCCCATATCCCCCCTCCCCCATATCCCCCATATCCCCTCTCCCCCAAATCCCCCCCTCCCCCATATCCCCCATATCCCCCCTCCCCCATATCCCCCATATTCCCCCCTCCCCCATATCCCCCCCTCCCCCATATCCCCCATATTCCCCCCTCCCCCATATCCCCATATCCCCCCTCCCCCATATCCCCCCTCCCCCATATCCCCCCCTCCCACATATCCACCCTCCCCATATCCCCCCTCCCCCATATCCCCCATATCCCCCCTCCCCCATATCCCCCCCTCCCCCATATCCCCCCTCCCCCATATCCCCCATATTCCCCCCTCCCCCATATCCCCCCTCCCCCATATCCCCCATATCCCCCCTCCCCCATATCCCCCATATCCCCTCTCCCCCAAATCCCCCCCTCCCCCATATCCCCCATATCCCCCCTCCCCCATATCCCCCATATTCCCCCCTCCCCCATATCCCCCCCTCCCCCATATCCCCCATATTCCCCCCTCCCCCATATCCCCATATCCCCCCTCCCCCATATCCCCCCTCCCCCATATCCCCCCCTCCCACATATCCACCCTCCCCCATATCCCCCCTCCCCCATATCCCCCATATCCCCCCTCCCCCATATCCCCCCCTCCCCCATATCCCCCCTCCCCCATATCCCCCATATCCCCCCTCCCCCATATCCCCCCTCCCACATATCCCCCATATCCCCCCTCCCCCATATCCCCCATATCCCCCCTCCCCCATATCCCCCATATCCCCCCTCCCCCATATCCCCCCTCCCCCATATCCCCCATATCCCCAAGTGAATCCAGCCCTAACCTTAACCTCTGCAATGCACGCGCAACCGATGGCGTGCATTCATATACCTGCCTAACACTGTTGCCTTTTACCCCTGCCACCCCCCCCCCCCCCCCCCCCCCCAGGAGAAGCGCGCACACAACAATAGGGAGCATGTGAGGACTGGAGGAGGGCCCGCTGATGAGAGGCCACTGACCGTACACGAGGAAAGGGCCCTGGAACTGGCTGGCGGACCTGACGACCGGGAGGTTGCTGATGCAGAGGTCGGGGCCCCACGAGCAAGTGAGCCACCAACAGCCCGTCCCCATATCCCCCCTCCCCTATATCCCCCTCTCCCGTATCACCTGATCACTGCCTGATGTCTAACCATGCATGCTTCATTGTGTATCGCAGGACCAAACGTCCAGGCACCCATCCCCGCAGATGCAGACCGCCCGCAGGATGCCCCTCGGAGACCACGGGAGACGGAGAGACCCGAACCCTCCAGCATGCGACGCCCGCAGGATGCCCCTCGGAGACCACGGGAGACGGAGAGACCCGAACCCTCCAGCATGCGACGCCCGCAGGATGCCCCTCGGAGACCACGGGAGACGGAGAGACCCGAACCCTCCAGCATGCGACGCCCGCAGGATGCCCCTCGGAGACCACGGGAGACGGAGAGACCCGAACCCTCCAGCATGCGACGCCCGCAGGATGCCCCTCGGAGACCACGGGAGACGGAGAGACCTGGAGCAACAGGGAGACGACACCCCCGTCACGTGCGGGAGCGACCACCCAGCGATGAGGGGGGCAGCCACAGGCCCCCGTCACATCCGAGCCAGGACACCACTACCCAGGACACCACTATCCAGGACACCCCTACCCGGGACACCACTACCCAGGACACCCCTACCCGGGACAGCACTACCCGGGACAGCACTACCCAGGACACCCCTACCCGGGAAGACGAAATACCGGACAGTGACTCAGAGTGGATGGGTGGAGACGAACCCCCACCCCAAAGTGCCATGGACTCAGAGTGGGACGAAGAGCACGACACAACGCCACTGCTGTCACCAACACCCTCCACCATCGCAGAAACACTCACCACGGTTGGGCACTTTAGTGATGAGGCGTCTGGTACACTCACTGGTGCGCACAACACAGCCGTCCCGGTACAGCAGGTGGAGGTAGGAGCAGCAGAGGGACCGGGCGGTCGGAGGGCAGCCCAGGCCAAGCGAACATCTGCCGCCCAGATGGATCCCGGGTTCCTGCAGTTACCACACCCACACATAGATCCGATGCAACCACCGACACGGAGACGAGCGAATAGGGTGACGGGTGGCTTGCGGCGGCTGCGGTCGCAGGTGGAGGAGTCCACCCGCGTCCAGGAGCTGGGAGTGGTCCCGGTCATGCGTGCCACCCAGGCTGACACCGCACGGGTGGCGTCCGCGGTGGAGGCAATGGGTGCGACGGTGTCAGACATGGGGAACGGTTTGCGAGGCCTGGGGCCTTCCGTGCAGGCGGCGTCTGTGGCCCAGGAAATGGCTGCCCTCTCACAGGAGGCCATGAGCCAGTGCCAGCGCCAGATGGCAGAGGCGCTCAACGCCATAGCCCAGTCTCAGCAGGCCATGGCCCAGTCTCAGCAGGCCATAGCCCAGTCTCTGCAGGCCATGGCCCAGTCTCTGCAGGCCATGGCCCAGTCTCAGCAGGCCATCGCTGAGGGCATCGGCGCCAGTGGCCATGTGCGAGCTGGCGTCGCACTGTCGCAGACAGGGTTCGACAACCCCCTGGGCTCCATGGCTGCAAACCTGCAGACCCCTGTCGATACCAGCACGGGCCTCCAGGACTGGCAGCGCCAGATGTCGGGGGCGCGTCGGATGGCCAGTCCGTTCGCATCCCCCACCCATGTAGAGGCCTGGGGGCCATCGGGCACCCCGAGGGAGGAGGAGGTGGTGTGGTCCATCCCGGCTCCCTCTGTAGGGGAGGTCCCGGTACACCGCGACACCTCGGACTCCCCCCCTTCCGTCCCAGGTGCATCGGGTGGGCAACGGGCAGGACAGGCTGGCAGCTCGCCATCCCAGTCGCCCGGGCCGCAGCCTGGCCCATCTAGGCCAGGACGCCCCAGGAAACGGCCGCCAAAGGGATCCAGTGTCAGAGGGCAGGAATCACAGGAGTCCACCTCCAGTTCTGCTGTACCGTCTGGGGAACCACGTAGACGTAGTCAAAGGGCCCGTAAGGCCAAACAATTAGACACTGAGTAAGTTGGCACGGGTGCAGGGCACAGATGAGTTTTAGGCGCTAGGGCACGTGCATGAACTCCTTTGGTTATTAAAGTCAATGTTACACCTACCGAAGCTGCCTTTATGCTCTGTCCAAAGTGTGCGGGGGTGTCATGTACGTTGAGCGCAAGTGTGTGTGTGAGGGGTGGTCTTACCTCAGCCCCAGGTGAGTCTGCCCCCTTCCCCCTGGGCCGCCATCAACATCCCCCGGGCAGAGGACGGGACCGTGCGCTGCAGTATCACAGCCGCATGCAGGGATGGTCCGGGTGGATGGTGGTACTGTGGCCATGGGTCAGACATAGTCCAACGATGTAGAGCCAGGAGCTCATCGGAGGCGGGCTGTCATCATTCTCCATGGCCTGCGATAGACACGCGTCCACCCGCAACTGGGTGAGCCCGGCCCGTTGTGCCGCCGGTGGATCGGCAATTGGGAGTGGGGGGGTGGTGTGCATGCGGGTGGGGTGTGTGGGGTTGGGGAGGGGGGTGATGGTGCTGGGTGGATGGATGGGTGGGGGGTGTGGGTGGTCGGCTGTTGTCATGGTGTGCGGTCTGTGGCCATACTACCCGATTCCCACGCCCATCTAGTCAGTGAAGCGGGCGTCTATCAGTCTGTCCCGTGCCCGCTGGGCCAGCCGGTAACGGTGGACAGCCACCCGTCTGTGTCTACCCCGTCTGCCCTGACCATTGCCCCCATCCCCCTCATCTGGGGAGGACTGGGCCTCTTCCTGCTGCTCCTCCACTCCGCCCTCCTCTGCCTGCGGCACATCGCCCCTCTGCTGGGCTATGTTGTGCAGGACGCAGCACACCACAATGATGCGGCCGACCCTATCTGACCGATACTGGAGGGCGCCCCCAGAGAGGTCCAGGCACCTGAAACGCATCTTCAGCACGCCAAAGCACCTCTCGATCACTCCCCTTGTCGCTACATGGGCATCATTGTAGCGGTTCTCCGCCTCATTGCGTGGCCTCCGTATAGGCGTCATCAGCCACGATCGCAATGGGTAGCCCCTGTCGCCCAGCAACCAGCCCCTCAGCCGGGGATGGCGTCCCTCGTACATGCCGGGGATGGATGACCGCGACAACACGAATGAGTCGTGTACACTGCCTGGGTAACGGGCGCAGACGTGCAGGATCATCATGCGGTGGTCGCAGACCACCTGTACGTTCATCGAATAGGTCCCCTTCCTATTAGTGAACACGGCCCTGTTATCTGCAGGTGGCCGCACGGCGACGTGCATCCCATCGATCGCGCCCTGGACCATGGGGAACCCGGCAATGGCAGAGAAGCCCACGGCCCGGGCATCTTGGCTGGCCCGGTCCACGGGGAAGCGGATGTAGCGGTGCGCCATGGCATAAAGGGCATCTGTCACTGCCCGGATGCACCGATGCACCGATGTCTGCGATATGCCGGACAGGTCCCCACTCGGTGCCTGGAATGACCCCGTTGCATAAAAGTTCAGGGCCACCGTAACCTTGACGGACACGGGGAGAGGGTGTCCCCCGCCAGTGCCACGCGGTGACAGGTGTGCCAGCAGGTGGCAGATGTGTGCCACGGTTTCCCGGCTCATCCGGAGTCTCCTCCTGCATTCCCGGTCCGTGAGGTCCTGGTATGACTGCCGGGGCCGGTACACACGGGGCGCCCTCGGGTGCCTCCGTTGCCGTGGGGCCGCGACGTCCTCCTCCCCCTCCTCGTCCTGTCGGTCAGGTGTCCCTCCAGCCTGGGCGGCTGCCGCCTGCCCCTCTGCGGCAGCCTGCGCCGCCTCTCTGGCACGCTCCTCCTCCTCCTCCTCCTCCTCCTCCTCCTCATCCAGGGCAACATAGACATGAGCGGCTGCCACCACGGCGGCCAACATCGCTGGATGATCTGAAAACATGACGACCTGGTGGGGGGGAGGGGAACGACGACATGTCATCATTGCCCATATCCCCTCCTCCCCCCAGCCAGGTGGCATGGACCGCATGGGTCCAACTGTTGGAGGCTGGCACCTGGCCAGGTGGACCAACTCATTTGCCCTCCCATCACCCACCCCGGCACGGACCCCCCCCCGCCCCAACCTCCACCCCAGCACGGACCCCCCCCCCCCAACCTCCACCCCGGCACGGACCCCCTCCACAACCCCCAACCTCCACCCCAGCACGGACCCCCCCCCCCCAACCTCCACCCCGGCACGGACCCCCTCCACAACCCCCAACCTCCACCCCGGCACGGACCCCCCCCCCCCAACCTCCACCCCGGCACGGACCCCCTCCACAACCCCCAACCTACACCCCGGCACGGACCCCCCCCCCCAACCTCCACCCCGGCACGGACCCCCTCCACAACCCCCAACCTCCACCCCGGCACGGACCCCCTCCACAACCTCCACCCCGGCACGGACCCCCTCCACAACCCCCAACCTCCACCCCAGCACGGACCCCCCCCCCCCAACCTCCACCCCGGCACGGACCCCCTCCACAACCCCCAACCTCCACCCCGGCACGGACCCCCTCCACAACCCCCAACCTCCACCCCGGCACGGACCCCCTCCACAACCTCCACCCCGGCACGGACCCCCTCCACAACCCCCAACCTCCACCCCGGCACGGACCCCCCCCCCCAACCTCCACCCCGGCACGGACCCCCTCCACAACCCCCAACCTCCACCCCGGCACGGACCCCCTCCACAACCTCCACCCCGGCACGGACCCCCTCCACAACCCCCAACCTCCACCCCAGCACGGACCCCCCCCCCCCAACCTCCACCCCGGCACGGACCCCCTCCACAACCCCCAACCTCCACCCCGGCACGGACCCCCTCCACAACCCCCAACCTCCACCCCGGCACGGACCCCCTCCACAACCTCCACCCCGGCACGGACCCCCTCCACAACCCCCAACCTCCACCCCAGCACGGACCCCCCCCCCCCAACCTCCACCCCGGCACGGACCCCCTCCACAACCCCCAACCTCCACCCCGGCACGGACCCCCTCCACAACCCCCAACCTCCACCCCGGCACGGACCCCCTCCACAACCCCCAACCTCCACCCCGGCACGGACCCCCTCCCCAACCCCCAACCTCCACCCCAGCACGGACCCCCCCCCCCCAACCTCCACCCCGGCACGGACCCCCTCCACAACCCCCAACCTCCACCCCGGCACGGACCCCCTCCACAACCTCCACCCCGGCACGGACCCCCTCCCGGCACTCCCCCGGAGCCCAGCCTACTCTAACCACCCCCCCCCCCCCCCCGCCGCACACACACACAAGCCGAGACACACCTCTTCTCAGGCAATCAGTCTGCGGCCACGCCATTTCCTGCCCAGAGCCAACCCCCCAGGCCGTCACTCACCTCCTCGCTGGTCGGCGTGAGCCTGGAGCACCGGGTCACGCCGATGAAAAGGAGGTTTGATTGACGTCGACGTGAACGGTCATCACGTCGACGGGACTTCGGCCCATCCGGAAGGGAGAATATCGGCAGGCCGAAAATCGGCTGCCTTGCGCAGGCCCGTGACATTCTCCGCGGCAGCGGCGCCATTAACGCCCCGCCGACTTTTCTCCCTTCGGAGACTTCGGCGGGGGCGGGGGCGGGATTCACGGCGGCCAACGGCCATTCTCCGACCCGGCGGGGGGTCGGAGAATGACGCCCCTTTTCATTAATGTTACCATTGCTTCTTTTGCCTTTATCTTAAATCTGTTATCTCTTGTTCTCAATCCTTACTTATAAATAACATGTCCACTTTGCCCAATTTGAGTTGTGCCTGGACTAATGGTTGCAGACCTCATTACAGTGTTGATTCAAATCTAGACAAAAGAGCTGAATTTCAGAGATGAGATTAATCGATTGCCCTGGTTATCAAGGCAGCATTTCACTTTGTGGGGCATTGGGAGCCTCTGAATAAAATTTAAGTCAAAAGAATTTGTGGAGAAGCACTCCACTGGCTGGAGTTATACCCAGCCCAAAAGATGGTTTTGTTTGTTGGAGGCTAATCGGCTTAGCTGCAGAACATTGTAGCAGGATTTCTTCAAGAAAGTGCCCCCCACTCCAACCATCTTTAGCCACTTCATCAACCACATTACCTCCATGATGTGGGGATGTTTGGTAAAAACTGCCCTTTTCAGTTCTATCCTTAACTTCTCAGATAATGAAGCAGTACATGTCCACGTGCAGCATGATCTGAGCTAATAAGTAACATTCACTCCACACAAGTGCCAGGTAATGACCATTTTCAGCAAGAGTGCCTAATCACTGCCTATTGACGTTCAATGGCATTACTATCACTGAATAACCCACCATCAACTTGCTGGGTGGGGTGGGGGGGGAGGTGTTGGTGCTCATTAGCCAAGAACAGGTCTAGGCTGGTTATTCTGTAGCAAGTGACTTATTTCCTGGCTCCCTTTCCACCATCTACATGGCACAAGTCAGGAGTATGGAAGAATACTGTCCAATTTGCATGGCTTGGAGCAGCGTCAAGACTCCAGTGGCTCTCGTCATCGAGGACAGAGCAACTCAATTTTTTTTCACGAGTACCCAATTATTTTTTTCCAATTAAAGGGCAATATAGCATGGTCAATCTACCCACCCTGCACATCTTTGGGCTGTGGGGGTGAGACTCATGCAGACACGGGGAGAATGTGCAAATTCCACATGGACAGTGGCCTGGGCCAGGCTCAAACCCGGGTCTTCAGTGCTGTGAGGCAGCAGTGCTAACCACTGCGCCACCATGCCTCCCACTGAGCAACTCACTTGATCGGCACCATAGCCACAACTTGAAACTTTCAATCCCTCCATCATTGGTGCACTGTGACTGCAGTGTGTACTATCCACAAGATGTGGTATAATAACTCACTATGGTGCTGTCGGCAGCATCTTCCAAATCTGTGACCTCTGCCACCAAGAAGGGCCAGGGTGTATGGGGAGACTACCACCTCCAAGTTGCGCACCATCCAGACTTGGAAATATATCTATTTTCCTTCAGTGGTATTTCATAGTCCTTGAACTTCCTGCCTGATGACACTGTGGGAATAATTTCACCACATGGAGAGTGCAATGGTTCAAAACGTCAGCTCTCCACCTTACCAAGGGAAATTACAGATGGCAATAAATCCTAGAGAGCAATGCCTGCATCCCATGAGTGAATTTAAAAAAAAAACACCATGGGCCTAATTACCACCTGCTTCAAACATAGCCTTGGCCTACCGGACATTAATTTTGGAGAAAATCTTGGTAGCTGTTCAAATGTAAAGGATATGCTCAGAACTGTTCAACTACATCTGGTGTAAAATGTTGTTCTCGTGTTTCAAAAATGGATTTCATCCCTTTGTCAAGGGCAGAAAGAGTGAGTGATGGAGGGAAGGGGAAAATGCCAGAAGAAAATGAATAGAAAATTTGATGTGGAAGTCTTGACAGAAGTGCCCTTTTCCTCCAGGAGAATGTGGGGAGGAAGTGGGGATGGAGTGGTGGTGGTAGTAGTAATCAGTCTTCATTTTTTGTACAGGTGTGTGGATGCCATTTATGATATTGGAAATTGAAAAATAAATTAAGCACTCAGGAGATCATGTCTCCGTAGGCAATGGACAAGTCGGCCCTTGCAAACAAGACTTCTATTTGCAACGGCCAAGTTGTTGCATAATGCATCTACATGAGACTGATTAATTGATTTTTGCATATGTCACCGGTGGTTCTTTAGAAGGGTTTGGTAGACCGAGATTGACCTCCTGTTCACATGAAGAGCCATCCTCTTAGTACATGACATCATAACTATGCGGTAGTCTTTATGAAATGGAGGCACCCAAGTTTGGTTCCCTCAGAATTACCTAAGAGGACCATGCCTGGACTAGAAATTTCAAATCCTAGCTTGTTTTGCCATTACTGCCGAGCTGTTTAAGGTTACACAGACCCGAGGGGCAAAAACTAAATCTTGCAGAATCATCTCTGTATCCTTGAGCCCAAAGATGAGATCCGGTAGTAGCCCACGTTAAAATGGTGGAAAGACGAAGCAGAGTAAGGCTGGATGGGTTCTGGCTAAAAAAAAACTGGTTTGCCAACATCTGAAAGATCAAACTAATTTTCTATAAATTATTCAATTGAACAGAAGAGGAAAAATATGCTTCCTGTATTAAGTGAACTTGTATTATGCATTTTGGCAGCACGTAAACCTACAGAAACGTAAACCTGGCTTGTTCCCACAATGTTTGCAGAAATTGTGCTGTTGCATTTTGCATTAGGACCGAGACTGCAACAACGGAATCTTGGCACCAGGGCTATGGTCGCCTTCTAATAGAGCTTTATAGTCTTAATTTCTGAGGAACAACTAAATGCTCGCAAAGTTCAACAATTTCCTATAGATTTAGAAATTCACACCAGGTAGCTGCTGCCTTTAAAACCTAACAAAGCAAAGTATTTTTTTGTGGTGTAAACTTTCTCGTGTCGCCAAACAGCAAAGGCTGTTCTTTTTCTACCCATGGGCTGTCAGCAGGAGCCTTTCAAATGAGCTATCTGCAAAATTGTCATTTAATCCTTACACGCCCATAAAAAGTGGACATGTGCATCTAAATTATGTTTGCTGCAATATATTTGAGCGGTACTCCAGGAAAATACTCTCCTGATTAAGGACACTTTTCTTGAAACTAAGAAATATTAATAATGAGGGTGAGCAAACTTGAGAGTGGGAATTTAAGATTTGCAGATCTAGTTTCTGCATTGTAATATTCTTGGGTTACAACTGCAGCATAGACCATTTGAGGCAAAAAAAAACTTGTGCATTGCAGCCTCCACAGATGTAAAAATCTAATGCAGTGAACAAAATGGAATGAAATATCAATGTTTGGGAAAAGAAAACCATGACTTTTTTCAGTCATTTTTTCAGGTTTTTTTAAGGATTCTGGCTTGTAAATGAGTTTATAATATCGAAGAGAGGTTCACCCAGGTGAAATTCGACACAGGCCCTGTTGTAAATTTAGTTTTTTGAAATGAGTCCCATGTTGCCCACTAACACAGCCTCATTTACTTGACCACTGTCCCCATAAAATGTACCGACTGAATCTGGAGGAGTGGGTCTGCTTGCAGCAGTCTTTGACCCCTGCTTGCCCCTGAGCAAGTCTGCCGTGCCACCAGGAAATCATCTTGTGATCTGTGAAAGCCGACTCTGGATTCCCTGTAAGGTCAATCAACACTTTAACCAGTTATTTATTCATTACTTTAAAAAGGCTTTGGGTGGAACTTTCTGCTCCTGCCATTGGCAGGAATTATGGCGGGCGGGGGCACTGAATTCAGCGTAATTATAAAAGTTTGTTTCCCTCTGGCAGAAAATTAGTTTGGAATTTTGTTCTCCTGACTTTGATGGCAGTTTAAACGCGAATGAGATTTCCTGCTGATCTGTCAGATTTGCACGAATTTGCATTTCATGAATGCTCATGAAAAGGCCGACTTGACAGAATTACATTCCCTCACCAAATTAAGTTCCCCGACAAGGGATAATTAGAATGGGCCCTTATGACTGGAAATAAAAAGTGTTGTGCACCTGGCTTCCCGACGCCATGGTTTTGATTCAGTGGGAAACCCTATTGACAGCAGCGAGACCAGAAATATGCTGGCCGGGGGTGGGGGGTGCAGAGAATCTCACCCTTGGTGCCTGTCCAATGTTACCCAGTCCAATGTTTCCCAAAATGCAAGTTGCACTTCATGTGAAAATTTGGGTTTTTCATTTCCGTTTTGGTGCAAAACGGAGAGCACCTGTTCCACACAATAATAAAAAAAAACAATAAAACTAAAGACCAGAAACTTCGAAACGATAATACAGAGAAAGAGTTTAAATAGTTATTCAGGCTCAATTTCCACAAGGTAATACATGTCCCCCACCATTTGTCTGGCCCAGCATGAAAAACACAATCGTCTTTCAACTGATTTGACACAGGTTATCAACTAAAGCAAATAGCTGAATATTCACTCAAGTGGCCATGTTACTTAGCAAATATTCAGTAGGCCCGTGGTTCAAGTAAACTATGGTGCCACAGACCTGATTCAGTGACTAGATGAGGCCGTTAAATCTTGCGAGAGGTCTCTCTCTCTCTCTCTCTCTCTCTCTCTCTCTCGAGATTTGTGACACTCTGAACGCCTCATGATACGTCGCGATCTGAATCTTGCGCTTGCTGGGTGGGATCCAGATTTACATGTTTAAGTAAGTAGTTAGGCTCATAAATATGTCTGCACTGGATTCTCCCAGCACCCAAGAATGAACAAACACAAATGTGGACCAGGCGTTAATGGCACCTGCGACATGGGCTGTCTCCAGGCCGCCCCCGGGTGATCGGGCTCGGGCTCTGGGCAGGGTGGTGCCCTGGCACTGCCGTCCGGGCAACCTGGAAGTGCGACCCTGACTATGCCAGGCTTGTCGGGTGGCATTGCCAGTCTTGTCAGGTGGCACTGCCAGGCTTGTCAGGGGGCATTGCCAGGCTGTCTGGTGGCACTGTCAGGCTGGTGGTGCCTATGTGCCAGGTTTCCTTTGCGAGGAATCAGTCCCTGGGTTTCCCTGCCCTAATCAGTTTCAGTGGGGTGGAGTAGGGTTCAAGGGCCCCCTAACACCCCTGACAGGTAAGTTGCGACTTTGGGAGGTCCGGAGGCCATGGTGTGGGATTGGGAGTTCGGGGTGGCAGTTAAAAATGACTGGGTGTGGCCTCGATGGGCATTCATTACTGAGGCAAAAAAAAAGTCCCGTTTAATATCGGGGCTGTTGTGCAGGCACCGAGAAACACCCCGCTATTCATTCCCCCGCTATTCACTCTATGTTGGCACCCTGGCAGTGCACATGCCAGCTGGCAATGCCGCATGGATGCATTGGCAGTGCCAGGCTGGCACCCAGGTGGCACTGCCAGGGTACCTAAGTGGCACCAGCAGTGCCAGGGCACCATACTGTCCAAAGTGCATGCAGCTGGGGGTCTCCGATTCCCTGGGAGACCCCCACAAGTGCCATTCCGTCTGGTCCCCGTTTGTGGGGACCAGTGCTGAATGATGCTCGCCCAAGGTCTCTGAGGCGGAGGGGTTGAATCCCAAAGCCTCAGGTACCTCGGGAATCTGCACATTTGAGGCTAAACACCTCGTTCTTCTAATATGCAGATTTGCCAATAGGTGGTCCGGTTCATTGTGGACGGGATTTACATCGTCACACCTTGTGAGATCACATTGGATCATGCGAAGCGCGGCGAGCTGGGTAGGTCCCGGGAGTGGGGTCTCCCGGCTTTCCTCGTCCACGCAGCGCCGCATGCTTTTCGGGCGCAGTGTGGCCATTGGATTGCGTCCATTAACTTTGTTTCTCCCTTTTCTGATGTTGCCAGGTCTGAATATTTCCAGCATTTTCTTTCTGTATTACACAGCCCAATTATTCCTATTTTTGAAAAAGAACCCTGTTGGGGGAAGGTTAATTGCAAAGTTGTGTTTTTTTTTCCAATATAAGCATCGTTTCTGAATTCCGAATACAAATAGGGGAAGAAATAGGCCTTTTGGCCCCTTTAGCCTGCTCCACCATTCAATAAGATCACAGCTGATCTATTCGCGTTCTAATTCCACAATCCCATCAATCCCGAAAACGCTAGATTCTTGTCAGGGAATCAACCTACTTCCGCTTTCAAAGATCTTCAATGGCCCCTCCTCCACCGCCCTATGAGAGTTCAAAATTCATATGACCTTCTGACAGCAAAAGGTTCTCCGCATCTCTCAATTTTAACACTGTGCCCCTTAATTCCAGACTCGCCCAAAAGAGGAAACATAATTTCCTTGTTCACCTTGTCAATACTATTCAGGATCTTGTATACTTCAATCAAGTCATCTCTCGCCCTTGTAAGCTCCAGTGGGAATGAGCCCAGCCTGTCCAATCTATCCTCTTTCCAGGTATCAATTGAGTAAACCTCCTCTGAGCTGTCTCTAATGCATTTACATCTGTCGGCAGGACCATAAGATCTCGCCAGCAAACAGCCAGAAAATGATGCCCATTGATATAAATTACAAGAAGTTGAAGCCCCAAATAGACCCCTGCAGGACTCCACATCTGCCCATCAGAAAATGACCCACTTATGCATACTCTGTTTTCTGCCAGCCAGCCAATCTCTTCTGCACTCTAATATGTTACACCTGCACCACGAGCTTTTATTTTCTGCAATAACCTTTGATGTAGCATCTTATTGATTTCAAAGTTGACTCTTCCCAATTACTGAGAGTTTTTTGAAATGCCCGGCTCTAACTTACTTAATCGATTCTAGCACCTTCTTCACGTCAAACATCAGGCTTAACTGACAACTTCATTGCAGTGTTAATGTAAACCTACTTGTGACAATGAAGATTATTATTATTAACTGGCCTGCAATTTCTTGATTTCTGTCTGCCTCCCTTCTTGAATCGAGGGGATATATTTGTTACTTTCCAGTCTGATGGAACCTTTCCAGGATCTAGTGAATTTTGGAAAATTAGCACCAAGACATCTCCCACCTCATTAGCCAGTTTATTCAGTCCCTAACGTGAAGGACCTGAGAACCTGTCAGTTAGGCCAGCATTAATTCCCAACCCCTATTTGCTCTGGTGAATCTGCCTTCTTGAATCACTACAGTCTATGTGGTGTAGATGCACCAGCAATACTGTTAGCGAGAGAGAGAAAGTTCCAGGATTTTGACCCGATGACAATGAAGGAATGGCGATATATTTCCAAGTCAGGATGGTGAGTGACTTGGAGGAGAACTTCCCGGTGTACCGTTGTGTCTGCTGCCCTTGTCCTTCTTGATGGCAATGGTCGTGGGTTTGGAAGGTGCTGCCTAAGGAGCCTCGGTGAGTTCCTGAAGTGTATCTAGTCAACGGTACACACTGCTGCCATTGTGTTTCTGTGGTGAAGAGAGTGAACGCTTATGATTCAAGTGACAAATAAGCGGGTTGCTTTGTTCTGGATGGTGTTGAGCTTCTTGAGCACTGTTGGAGCTGCTCTGGTTAGCACTGCTGCCTCACAGCACCAGGAACCCAGGTTTAATTCCAATCTTGGGTAACTGTGTGAAGTTTGAAGTTTGCACTTCCTCCCCGTGTCTGCATGGGTTTCCTCCGGGTGCTCAGATTTCCTGCCACTGTCCAAAGACGTGCAGGTTACGTAGATTGGCCATACTAAATTGTTCCTTGGTGTTCAGGGATAGGGTGGGGGTGCCAAGGTAGGGTGCTCATCCAGAGGGTCTTGCAGACTCGATTGTCTGAATGGCCTCCTTCAGCACTGTAGGGACTCTACTCATCCAGGCAAGAGGAGAGTATTTTAACACACTCCTGACTTATATGCCTTTTAGCTGGTGGACATGCTTTGTGGAGAGAGGAGGTAATTTGCTTGCAGCAGGATTCCAGCCTCTGACCAGCTCTTGTAGCCACAAAATGTACATGACTAGTCCATACAGCTTATCAATGGTAATCCCCAGATTATTGATTCCAATGACGGTAATGGCAGTGAATGTCGAGGGGAGATATCATTGCCTTGCACTTGTGTGGCATGAATGCTACTTGCCACTTGCCAACCTGAGCTTGGATATTTTCTAGGTATTACTGCACTTGGCCATGGATTGCTTCATTATCTGAGGAGTCACAAATGCTGCTGAATATTGTGCAATGATCAGCAAACATCCCCACTTCTGACCTTATGATGGAGAGAAGGTCATTGATGAAGCAGCTGAAGATGGTTGGGCTATGGACTAGGATTGTCTCCCATCTGAACCAGCAGATTTCACTCTGTGTTTTAGATGTTTACTATGCATTTTAATATTATTTTCTTAAAATCATTTGACTTGGAATTGTGAAAGACAAATCTGAGGGAAACAAAAGCATGAACGAGGGTTTCGTCAGCAGATGATTCGAAGCAGGGGCTCAGATGGGTGATTCAGTGGTCTATATAAGAGGATATGGAGTTGGAAGCTTAATGTGGGGGCATATCAAATGCTGTGGCTGCAAATCAATTGGTTCAGCCTAACACAATGATTAGCTGGTGGTGAAAGAACTATTACTATGGTGCTTTCTTCAAATAATTAGTTTGATCTTCCCACAGTTTATTTGCAGGAAACAGTGGGTCACTTGAGGACTGGATGTCAGAGATGCAAACTACCAACACATTAAAGGGTTTGGACCTAGAAAGTTGGTGGTGGTGTAGTGTTAGGGCACACGTGTAACGTAACATGTACTTGGATATTGCCACCCACGGCAGAATGTATATGAGGAATAAGAGGTACCCAAGAATAGATCCTTGGGGAATGCAGAGGCTATAGTGGAGGGGAAAGTAAGAGCAGCCATTGCTGAAGGTTATCTGGCTATGATTGAAAAGGTTTTTAAAAATTTGTTCATGGGATGTGGGCGTCGCTGGCAGGGCCAGCATCTAGTGCCCATCCCTGAGGGCACTTGAGAGTCAACCACATTGCTGTGGTTCTGGAGTCACGTGTAGGCCAGACCGGGTAAGGACGACAGATGTTCTTCCCTAAAGGACATTCGTGAACCAGATAGGTTTTTACGCTAATCGACAATGGTTTCATGGTCGCCATTAGACTTTTAGGGTGAGATTCTCTGATCCTGAGGCTGTGTTGACACCGTCGGAAACGCCGTCGCGTTTCTCGACGGCGTCAACATGGCCCCAGGATCAGCAATTCTGGCCCCTACAGGCGGTTCACGCCGCTCCAGCTGCTGATCCGGCCGTGGAATGGGTGCCGGGGGATGTGGGCATGCGAAGTAGGTCCGGCGCGAACCCGCGCATGCGCAGTCCCACCGGCGTGATTTCCGCACATGCGCGGTGTCTCCCTTGTTCGTGCCGGCGCCTGTACTCCTGCGCCATGTTGGGTCAGGGCCGCAGGAGTACAGGCGCCGGCACGGAATAAAGGAGGCCGGGAGACAGAGGCCTGGCCGCCGATCGGTGTGTCCCGACCGTGGGCCAAGCCACATCGGAGGGCCCCCCCCCCCCCCCGGGTCGGAAGCACCCCCCCCTCACAGGCAGACACCCGACCCTTCAACGCTGAGTTCCCGCCGGCTGAGAGCAGGTTAGAACGGCGCCGGCAGGACTCGACATTTCCATGATGGCTGCTCGGCCCATCCTGGCCCGGGAATCGGCAGGCCGGCCCGTTTAGAGCGGCGCCGCACCAACCACGCTGGCGCCAGTGGTGCCGAATCGCGTGCTGGCGTCGGGGCGGCGTGGCACGATTCCCGCCGGTCGCGCGGATTCTCCGGCCTGAGAGAATCCCACCCTTACTTACTGATATTTTTATTGAATTCAAATTCCACAAACTGCCGTGGCGGGTTTCGAACCCAGGCCCCCTTAGGAGCATTAGTCTGGGTCTCTGGATTTAGTCCAGCAACTATGCCACTGCCTCCCCCTATGTATGAAACCAAACAAAGTCAGTCCCACTCAGAAGGCGAGGTGTTGGAAGATTTGCAGTCATACAAATGTGCATGAGCGCGGTGAGCCTGTTTGGTGGTAACTATTGTGTGTTTGTTAAATCCAGATAAATAAAGAACATTTCTTGAAAAGTAGTTAAACCCGAAGCATTCTTTAGAAACAGATAATTATTTTTCTACTGTGCAGAAGGAGGCCATTTGGCCCATCGAGTCTGCACCAGCTCTTAGAAAGAGCACCCTACTTAAGCACATGCCTCCACCCTATCCCCGTTATCCCAACTCACCTTTTTGGACACTAAGGGCAATTTATCATGGCCAATCCACCTAACCTGCACATCTTTGGACTGTGGGAGGAAACCCGAGAACCCGGAGGAAACCCACGCAGACACGGGGAGAACATGTAGACTCCGCACAGACAGTGACCCAAGCCGGGAATCGAACCTGGGACACTGGAGCTGTGAAGCAACTGTGCTAACCACTGTGCTACTGTGCTGCCCTGTTTAGAAACAGCTAACTAAAACTAATTTAGTTGTAAATGTCCAATGCACATCCCACACAGTTTTCCATTGTGCACATTGAAGCTAAATAAAGCAAAAATGTTATAATAAAAATAGTTATTAATGTAGATGGAAATTGGCAGTAGATTAATTTTGTTTTCTATGATCAGCATTTGGGTAACATTTTGCACTCGGAACAACATTTTATATGAGCTGCAGTTGGACAGGGTTTTTTTTGCAATGAAGGTGTGATTTTTTTTTTAATGGAACATTACATTGCGATATTTGACTATAGTTTCCATATTGGGTTTTTTTCTTAATAGAAAGCTTTTTGAAGTCACTTTTCCAAATTGAACTGGGAAGTTTCAGTTCTTGTACACACCAGGTAGAAGACAGATAAGTGGCTTTTCTTGTAGCAGCCCAGGCAGATAATTGCCTGCCATTGCCAGTCTGCTTATTTTTATTTAATTAGTCCCTTTCATTGTAGATGTATAGGAGCCTTTTTCATATAAATCAAAGTGCTCTCAATATTTTCTACATCAGAGCTAGTACTGATTTCCTAAACTATGTGAAAAGCAATATGCTGTGAATAAGGCGGATGGGCCAGCCACTATAGATGGGTATGTTTTTAATATTGGCATAACTTTTTTAATTTTGTGGCCAAATCCAATTGAAAGCTTCATGTTCCTAGAGGTTTGCTAGCACGGAAGTTTGTGAAAAGGGAATCTTGGCTCTCTAATCTGCCTCTCTTCCATTTATCTCTGCCACTGTCGACTCTACTGATTTGTAACAGCTGAAACAACACTTAACTCTGGGAAGATAAATCGGCCCATATGGTGGGCAGCAGCATGACCAACATTCTACAAGGATCAGGGTAGTAAATATTTAGAAGGATACAGCCTGCACATTTGCAAATACACCGGGGTTGAATTTCTGAAGCCCCACTGGCAGTGTCGAGCTTACACCAGAGGTGAACACGGGCATTGAAATGAAACATGCTGGCCCATCCGCCTTATTCACAGCATATTGCTTTTCACAGGGAATAAGAATATCAGGCAGAGCGAGACCGTGCCGGCCTATAACCACCTGATTATAATATGCAGTTAACCTGCCTTAGTCTGACCCAAATATGGCATGCTTTTAACAAGCTGTGCCCCTAGGGATGAACCTGTCCAAATAAAATGTACATGATTAATGTTTCTGAAATTAGTGCTTATATTGAAATGTCGATATTAAAGTTGTTGTTTTTTCAAAGCTATGTTTATTTGCATTTTTGCTCCTTGCACTAGTTTCTTGTGTTGTAGAACACAATGCTTGAATAGTAATGTGCATTGTTTTTATCTGAAATTGGTCTCATTATTGTTGCTGCTGAAATTTGAACTTGCTAGATCGATGTCATTGCCTCCATTTACCTAGTGCTCTGACCCAAGTGCATATTTAGGGGTTAGGCGCCCAGCCTTGTATCTGGTCTTATCAAGTGTCTCACTGCACTGTAACATGGCAAGGACTTCTGAGGCTTACAAAATAAATGTTTTACTCCATTTCAAAAAGCACTTCAGTAAGTGCAATCACAAGCTCTACGAATTATTCCGCTAGGTTTGGCAGCTTCTTAAATTGTAAAGGCCCCTCTGCTGACTTTGCATTTTTAGTCTTCGGTGTCACAATATGGCTTTGCTAATATGGATGTGTGTTCACTATTTGTCATTACTCAAGAATCAGGACTTGATTAAAGTCTAAATATATTCTTCTAAATTCCTTCAATCTCTGGATGTTACAAGTGGGGATACATGTTGACATTTTATGCCCATCTTTTCAGTGTCCTTTGATGGGTTGCTACTTGTCACTTTCTTAAAATTACCCTAGGAAATTCCTTAAGTCTACACTCCCCGCATGACCCCTCTAGTCACAATCACTAGTGACATCCTCTGTAACTGATCATGGTGTCGTCAGAAACAGGGTGAACATGAAGTTGTGTGGTTGTTCTAAACTTGGGCTGGATTCTCCGCCCTGCCGCGCCACATTTCTATTTCACCCTGCCGGCAGGATGCTCCGTTACGCCGGCTGGTCAATGGGGTTTCCCGTTGTGGGGCAGCCTCACGCCGTCTGGAAACCCCCGGGCTGCCGGCAAATTGGAGCATCCCGCCGGCGGAGAATCCAGCCTTATTTTGATACTTGAGTTCCTGCTAGATATGTTTGTTGAATATATTTCCTGCCTTTTGGTTTTGCTACATAGGTGTTATTCTTCCTTTGAGATTTGGCATTTGAGTTTTGGTGCCTTGCTTTATGTCACAAGTCAGAAGTGATTAATAAAGAGGATATGTGAAAATGACAGGAAGGGACAATGTGTTCTCACCTGGATTTCCTATCAAATTTAATCCATAAGTTACAATAGCCAGAAATGTTGGAAGGTACTGTGGTTAAGTATTGCATTTTATGATAACAAATTTAATGTTTTAATGTGTGGACCATGTTGTGCAGTTGGAAACCATTTAAATTCTGAATTAATGATTTGAGAAGTATCATGCATAATATCAAAAGTAAAATGCATTAAAATTTGAGAAATAGGCATTCAATAAGGATGTTATGAAAGACAATCATTCATGAAAATAAATAGGCAACTACTGCCAAACAAATTTTACTTGACTCCCACCAGAACTGGGGTGCTAAATTAACATTGAAATGTTATTTGTTTTTATCTGTTTCCTGTTTTGTTTGGACTTTGACCTTAACTTCATGTGTTTTGTTTGTGCCTGGGTTTTTGGGTTCTTTAGATTCATGCCAGGGGATTGTAGTAAAGTATTTACCAGTCAATCTTCTCAATGATAGTGACTGGCAAAGTAGAGGTTAGAAGTTAAGAATGATAAATTTTGTATGAATATTATTTCAAAAATGTATTGGTTAGCATTTTGGTTGCACACAACTATCTTAACTCTTGATACTTTGTTGCTACTTTAAGCTTAAAACATTTCTATTGTGTTGAAAAGTTAGCCGAAATCACATATACTAACTTCTGAAGTCGAAAACTTAATTTATCAAAATGAACATTCCGTCTTTGAGTGTCAATTGTCCAGATGGTGGCTTTTCTTCACGTCACTTGTTTTTATGCAGTTATAATTCAATAAAAGGTGGCACTTTATTGCAAATTTTCATTTGATTAACTTGTGTTAAATATATTAGTGATGCAAGACATCATGATTATCATGACATTTAATGATGAGTAAAGATCATAGTGCAATACTGAAACAGATTATTCCCTCCACCAACTCCAGTGTGGATTAGCGAGCGACTGAAATGATGTACAGAGATTTCCAGGCAATAATCTCTGCTCTGGTTTCCCTGATGGTCATAAAACACTTGAGCTTCATTCTGAACTACACACTATGCCATCTGAATCCTTTTGGTGCAATTGCATGCTTTTGTAATTACACTGTCCTACATCTTTTATGTCAGTTGAACTCCTATGACATTGCATATGGTACAGTATCCAGGTAAAGTGGGACTAGAGGGCAGGAGATGGTTGAAACTGGGACCGTAAATGTGCTCCATCCATTTTTTAAACATATCAATGTTCTTGGTATATTAGTTGTGCGAAAAATTCATTTATTCACGTTTATTAAGAAAACTGACCATAGAACTGTGCCACGGTGCAATTATACTGACATAATATTGACATTTTGCACAGGGAAATGAACGGTTAAAATGTAAAGTGGAGTTTACAAATGACTGGTGGAAAATTTTGGATCAAATCTTTGTGGCATCGTGGAGACTCTGGGGGGCTTTAGAAATGGTAGGTGTGATCTGGAACTCCTGCCCCATTTATTAAAGATTCTATTTTGCTGTGGAAGGGGAGGGACAAAAAGAGGTGGAATGTTATTTGTGCAAGGGAAAGCCAAACTCTGCAGTTTGAACTCGTTGCTGAGTTCAAACAGACTCCTTTTTCATTACAGCATGAGTCTTATCATAGAATTTACAGTGCAGAAGGAGGCCATTCGGCCCATCGATTCTGCACCAGCTCTTGGAAAAAGCACCCGACCCAAGGTCAACACCTCCACCCTATTCCCATAACCCAGTAACCCCACCCAATACTAAGGGCAATTTTGGACACTAAGGGCAATTTATCATGGCCAATCCACCTAACCTGCACATCTTTGGACTGTGGGAGGAAACCGGAGCACCCGGAGGAAACCCACGCACACACTGGGAGGACGTGCAGACTCCACACAGACAGTGACCCAAGCCGGAATCGAACCTGGGACCCTGGAGCTGTGAAGCAATTGTGTTATCCACAATGCTACCGTGCTGCCCATAGCTTCTTCCATAGCTAGAGTTACAAATATTTTTAGTACACATAAATGCTCATGAAGGGTGGATAAGGTCTTTAGAACTGTTGAGCTATCATTGTTTAAAAAGGGTGGGGGATTTTAGCCTGTCTTTGTCTGAGAGTTGAAATAATATGCTCTGGCAGTTTCAATAGCTGTTTGTTGACATAACCCAAAGTGCTATCATTATGGCAGTATTATGGCTTGACTGTTTTCCACAACCTATCATTTTCACAGTGGGGGTTTTAAGTACACAGTTTTAATGACAGCTCAATGATCTTCTTAAAGGATTAGCTGTTTTGATGTGGGCTAATGAATGCAAATGTTTGTTTTTATAAGGACTAAGTACTTGAGATGATTTAAATTATTTGAGTGGGCTGTCAATTGAAAGTTAAATATAGCCTGTAATTTAGGATTTTTTCATCTCATCTCAGCAGGGCTCCTGAGGTCTGCCCGTGGTGAATATTAGGTGAGCTGGCGTGGAGGTGATAAGGGTGGTGGTAGGGGGCATGAGTTGGCACTAAACTGATTAAGGTATGTAAGGGGCCATTGGGGGAAGGGCATGAATTTGCATGTCTGGAAATGGAGTTGTGAGGCCGAGAGTGCCTCATGGAAATAACTGGCACAAAGTCTTAGAGAACAGAGGTGGGCCTTTTAACCAGCCTGGCTTGGTACTGTAGCTCATGTGGCTGTTTCCAACCTGTGTCTGAGTTGATGGGCCCAACTCCATTCTACACCACCCACCATTATCCCCGCCCCCTCCCGGAGCGAAGATCATGCCATTTGGGGTAAATTTTTCCTGAGGTGGGTGCAAGCTTGCATCCACCACCCACTTTGGGAGCAGAAATTAAAGCCTTTGGTTGGGATTCTCTGGCAGCGCCTGCCCGACTTTTCCATTGTCCGCGTCTTGCGGGCGGGGTGGAAGAATCCAGCCCTTTATCTTTTGTATTGTCTTTGAGCAATAGTAAATCTTGATTCTTTTAGAAAACTACAAACTAATGGTGAATAGTACTTTTTAATTCTATTCTGAAGGTAAATGTTCCAGTCTGCACTATTCCAAATAAAAATTGTTCACATTTTTACTCAATATGTTAAAAACATTTAATGTTTTCACAAAGACAAACCAACAACAATCAGATGCCCATCTTTAAATGAATAAAATAAAGCCTTTTAAAACTACATCCCTGTTCAATGAAGTCTCCTAGAAAACCTACTTGCGCTAAATCAATGGATTATAAAGCACATTACATTTTTGAGCAAATTCCAATGTATATTCATGGAGGTCATTCACTGTGAAAATCTTATCCAAAAACATGAGAATACAGATGATGAGAACGTGGTTATTATTATATTCAAGGCAGTTAGTTGCTGCTTATATTAGGAGCATGCAGTGAGTCTATTGATGGCTGTGTAAGCTTGTTAATGCAAAACAAAATAAGAGATTGGGATGAATATTTAACTAAGGCAATATGTCGCTAGCAACTGTGACTAGTATATATAGATACTTTGTAAAGTGATAGGCAGCAATGGGCATGAATCTCTGGTTTTGAAATGAAGTTCACCAGCCAGCAGGAAAAGCGGAGTGGTTCCCACTAGTGCTAGGAACACTGCAGAGGTGAGATTCACAGCATGCGAATGAGCTATCACTCTGCCTACATGAAGCTCGCCCGATTCCTGATGCCCTGGGCAAATGATTTGCTGGGGTCAGGAATCAACTTGTTAGACTGACAAGCTGCAGGAGCTTTTAAGCATCCCACTCACCCCAGACCGTTATTGCAGCCAAGAAGATGGCTGCCCCAAGACAAGTTCCGAGGTTTCCGGATGCAGATATTGACGGAATGATGGATGCCACTGAGGAGAGGAAAGGTGCCCTCGCCGGATGCTGAGAGTGCCGGCAGCCTCACCAGGAGGACTCGAGTGCAATGCAGGAAGAAGGCAAACAATCTCCTTCGAGCTGCTAGGGTGAGTAACCACCTGTGTGACTCTGGCATCACTCCCTTCCCTGACCCCAGCCATTGGCCCAAGGACCCTTAGATGCCTGTAACACTTCAGCATGTCTCTCAGAACCCACCTTCCAGGAATCCTCAACACAAACTCTGCCCTCTTTGGCCAAGTGCCTTCCCACATATGCCACCAGCTTGTGTCAGAAAATGAACGGGTCATGCCGGAGCTACATGTCCTCACCCGCTTTGAAGGACTGGTCATGGAACATACGGAGAAGTCCAAAGAGCAGGCATGCACTGAGGAAGTGAGTCCAATGCAACTTTATCCAGATGTTCCTATGTCAAATAGGTCTTTCATCTCCCACAGCCCAAGAGTTGACCCCATGTCCTTTGTATTGCAGGAATCCCATCAGATGAGGCCGGGCCATCAGGGATCGCTGCCCCCGTCCAGACCCTCATAACCCCTGTGCAGAGCTTCAGAGTTGACACATTTTTCAGTGCTGCAATCACCTATATCATTTACCAGCACAGAGCCAATTACCTTGGTGGGACATGTTAGTGGTGAGGCTCCTGGATCACCATCTGGTGAGCACCACACACCAGCTGTACCACATTAGGTGGAGGTAGGAATTTCCGAGGGAGCGACCAGTTCACAGGGAACATCTGTCTCTAAGACAGATGTCACACCTCTGGAAAAGGTTATCCCATCACTAGTTCAGATGCAAATTCAGGGCCAGAATCTACAGGAGGGGGTGTCAGCAACATTCCAGCACTTGCAAGTCCAACTGGATGAGTCCACTTGCCTTCAGGTGCAGGAGATATTGCCGACAATGCATGGCACCCAGGCCAACAATAGAAGGCTGCCGTCCACGGTAGAAGGCCTGGGGCAAGACGTCAGAATCCTGTGTGAGGATGTCCAAGGCTTGGGTCACACGGTGAGGTCCATGGCTAAGACGCAGGGCAGGTGGACTCGTCCACAAGTTTGAGGAAAAGGAGAGGAGGTGGCGGTGGAGCTGCCAGATTTTAGGCTTCCTGGTTGGTGAAGTGAGAGTTGATGAGATTATCCCTGGTTCGATGTCCCTGCATAACCCTTTCTGCGGCCTGTCGAGCCAGCTCCATGTCCTCACTGGGCTCCTCATTGATGTCCTCTTGGTCCTCCTGACATTCCTCCTCTTCATTCATTCATGTTGCCCCGCTGCTGTGCCGGGTTGTGCAGCTTGAAACTGGCCACCATGACGCGTAAGCTCCTTGCGATTGTATTGCAGAACCCCCCCAGAGTGGTGCAGGTAGTGGAAGTGCATCTTCAGGAACCCAGTGCACAACTCGATAATGCTCCTGGTTTTTAAGTGGGATTCATTGTACCTGGTCTCCAACTCTTTCTGGGGCCTCTGCATAGGTGTCATCAGCCATGACCTAAGAGGGTAGGCATTGTCACCCACTAGCCACCCCCTCACCTGAGGCAGTGCCCCAAAGCCACCGGGAACCTCAATGCGGCAGGATATATGTGTCGTCCGCTACGTAGATAATGTACACATAGGTGCGTGATGTGCAGTGGGTGACTTCACACCAACTGCACATTCAGGGAATGTAATCGCATCCTGTTGAAATGCACCCCCTCTCGAGCTGGTGCTCGGAGGGCGACATGAGTGCCATCAATTGCCCCGGGACCCAAGGCATGCCAGTGATGGCTGCGAATCCTGTAGCCCAGGCATCCTGGTGGGCCTTGTCCAGGTTAAAGGTGATGAAGTTTGATGCCCAGGCGCAAAGGGCGTCTGTGACATCGCAAATGCACCTGTGTGTGGATGTTTGTGCTATCCCACATAGGTCCCCGTTTGAGCCCTGGAAGCACCCAGAGTTATAAAGGTTGAGGGCAGCTGTTATCCTTCTAGCTACTGGGAGCAGGTGTCGTCCTCCTACTCCTCATGGTGCCAGGTCTGCCACTACCTGGCACAGGCGCTGCACGGTTTCCTTGGTGAGGCAGAGTCGACATTGGTACAAGTCATCCAGCAGCTCCTTGAAGGACCACCGATAGGCACTGGGCCCGATGTGGCGCCACCTTCATTTCCCTCCTTGGCCTGATGGACCGCCAGCACTTGAGCCTCACCAGCTGACCCCTGCTATTATGGGGCAGGCTCTTGTCTTGCCTGGGCTGACCCTGATGCTCTCCCACTGAGCTATGCTTGGATATGGAGCCTGGGCTATTGCCTGGATCCCATTGATGATGGACTATCGAGAGGAAGCTATAGGCTAGCAGGATTCTGGAAGGCACAGGTTCTCACAGTGGTGAGGAAGGATGGCTGGTGGATGGTCAGCTTTGAAAGTCACACCGCCAGCTTTCCTGACAAGTCACAAGGCCAGCCCCCAAATTATGTCACTTCAACATTGATTTGCAGCCCCATCGTCATTTCCCCCAAAAAACCTTTCCCAGGCCCCTTCTAGATCATGTACTTGACACTACAGCCTGACCCGATCAGTGACTTGCACCCGTCCTTTGACGTGCAAAACCTCTATCCTCACAATCCCTCCCTCGGATGGGGAACCAGTGGCCACCACAAAAAGGTGTTATTCATGGGCTTTGTAGAACCTGTCTTGGGTCTCCCAGGAGATCTCATTGGGGTGTCCTCATCGAATGAGCCTTGTGCCTGCCTGACAGAACAGTAGCAGCTGCTTATGGGGTGGGAATGTTCACACTGTGCAGCCTTGCAGCTCTATGTTAAGAGGCTGGAGTGTGGGCACATCCTACAAATAAGAGTCATTGAGCGATGGCTGCCTTTGCTGGGAGGTTTGTAGCAATCTTATGTTGAGCCAAGGTTTAACATAGAGGTTGGGTCAGGGAGGTGTTCAGGTCTCCTGTGCAGTCCGGGATCGTGTGATACCAGTGGGATCTCGGTTGACCTGCGGGGCCAGGAGAACTCGCATGAGCTTTAGCAGTGGGTGTTAGCTGATGGTCTCACGAGTGAAGTTCCTGCTCTGATGGGGGCTGTGTTCCAATGAGGGGTTCAACTGCCATTGGTGTAAGCGACATTTGTGTGGAGTAAACACTGCTAATCCCCTGCTCCATCTGCTGTGGAGCTGTGCGTCTAAGGAGTGCAATGAGGTGGTCCTATGAGTCAGCTTGGCTATGCCCAGCCCCTTGATTAGAGCACTAATACATGAGGGTCTACAGATGGGTAGGGTAAATGGAAATCAATATGATCAGGAGAACTCAGAGCACTTCAAGGAAACTGACAACTTTCAACAGTTTAAAAAATCAGGAATCCGAAGCTAACTGCTAAGTAGCGAGTTTCAATCTTTCACAGCAGCAATAGGAGTTTCAGGCAAAAATGAAAGGCACTTACTTCCTTACCCTCCCTCAAAGGCCATGGCACCAGGAACCCAAATTTAAATACTTGCAGCAAATCACGCCCATGTGACTCTCAGCTGTGGGGGGTGGAGCAAAATAGGGGAAGGGGTGGAGCATAACAGGGGGTCCATCAGGCTTCCAGCCCACTAATCGCTCTTCCTGTGTCTGAGTGGGTTTCCTCCGGGTGCTCCGAAGTCCCGAAAGATGTGCTGTTAGTTGAATTGGGTATTCTAAATTCTCCCTCAGTGTACCTGAACAGGCGCAGGAATGTGGCGACTAGTGACTTTTCACAGTAACTTCATTGCCGTGTTAATGTAAGCCTACTTGTGAGAATAAAGGTTGTTATTATATGGTCAATGTCATGGTTTCTTTCATCCTCCACCCTTGTACGTTCCATTTGGGTTAAGACAAAAGGAAGCACTTGTATTGTTTTCACAACTCAAGGTTTCCCAAGATACCTGGTTGGGTATTTGCTTTGAAGGCTCGCCGCTGTTGTGCAGTAGGCAGTAAACTTTAAAAAAAACATCAATGGGATAAATAAGCAGATATTTGATTTTAGTGATGTTGCTTGAAGAATGAATGTTGGCTCGGACCCCAAACGAAAAAATACAGGAGATACTCAGCAGGTCAGGCAGCACCGTGGAAAGCGGAATAGAGTGAAATCTTCAGGTCAATGACCTTTCATTTGACACATTCCCCATGGTAGGCTTATGCAGAAAGTAAGGAGGCAAGGGATAGGGGGAAATTTGGCCAGTTGGATAACGAACTGGCTAACCGATAGAAGTCAGAGAGTGGTGGTGGATGGCAAATATTCAGCCTGGATCCCAGTTACCAGTGGCGTACCGTAGGGAACAGTTCTGGGTCCTCTGCTGTTTGTGATTTTCATTGATGACTTGGATGAGGGAGTTGAAGGGTGGGTCAGTAAATTTGCAGACGATACGAAGATTGGTGGAGTTGTGGATAGTGAGGAGGGCTGTTGTTGGCTGCAAAGAGACATAGAAACGATGCAGAGCTGGGCTGAGAAGTGGCAGATGGAGTTTAACCCTGAAAAGTGTGAGATTGTCCATTTTGGAAGGACAAATATGAATGCGGAATACAGGGTTAACGGTAGAGTTCTTGGCAATGTGGAGGAGCAGAGACATCTTGGAGTCTATGTTCATACATCTTTGAAAGTTGCCACTCAAGTGGATAGAGCGGTGCAGAAGGCCTATGGTGTGCTAACGTTCATTAACAGCGGGATTGAATTTAAGAGCCGTGAGGTGATAATGCAGCTGTACAAAATTTTGGTAAGGCCACATTTGGAGTACTGTGTACAGTTCTGGTTGCCTCATTTTAGGAAGGATGTGGAAGCTTTGGAAAAGGTGCAAAGGAGATTTACCAGGATATTGCCTGGAATGGAGAGTAGGTCTTACGAGGAAAGGTTGAGGGTGCTAGGCCTTTTCTCATTAGAACGGAGAAGGATGAGGGGTGACTTGATGGAGGTTTATAAGATGATCAGCGGAATAGATAGAGCAGACAGTCAGAGACTTTTTCCCCAGGTGGAACAAAGCATTACAAGGGGACATAAATTGAAGGTGAATGGTGGAAGATATAGGGGGGATGTCAGAGGTAGGTTCCTTACCCAGAGCGTAGTGGGGGCATGGATTGCACTGCCTGTGGAAGTAGTTGAGTCGGAAACATTAGGGACCTTCAAGCAGCTATTGGATAGGTACATGGATTATGGTAGAATGATATAGTGTAGATTAATTTGTTCTTAAGGGCAGCACGGTAGCATTGTGGATAGCACAATTGCTTCACAGCTCCAGGGTCCCAGGTTTGATTTCGGCTTGGGTCACTGTCTGTGCGGAGTCTGCACATCCTCCCCGTGTGTGCGTGGGTTTCCTCCGGGTGCTCCGGTTTCCTCCCACAGCCCAAAGATGTGCAGGTTAGGTGGATTGGCCATGATAAATTGCCCTTAGTGTCCAAAATTGCCCTTAGTGTTGGGTGGAGGTGTTGACCTTGGGTAGGGTGCTCTTTCCAAGAGCCGGTGCAGACTCAATGGGCCGAATGGCCTCCTGCACTGTAAATTCAATGATAATCTATGTTTAATCTAGGACAAAGGTTCAGCACAACATCGTGGGCCGAAGGGCCTGTTCTGTGCTGTATTTTTCTATGTTCTATGTTCTAAGTAATGTGCTGTCCTTTGGGCAGTGCCATTGGATGTGAGAGGGCATACGGTGCCATGGTTTAATATTTCATCCAAATGACAGCATCGCTGACAGTGTAGCATTCTTTCAATAACTGCTCTGAAATGCCAACAGAGATTTTGTTCTCAAATTTCTAAAGTGGTGCTTGAACATATGACCTCCTGACTAAGATCAGAGTGCCATGGTTGCCGCTTTGTAAACACATAGAAAATTAAGAGCAAGGAGGGAATAGTACTTGTGGAGCAACATCCAGCTTTATCAGGCATTATTACAACATTTACATAATTTACAAGCAGCTTTTAGCGATGCCGAAGGTGGTTACACTTTCTCTCAAGACCATAACATTTTAATAACCAAGTCCTGAACAAGCCCATCAGAAATGAAAGTACAATTCCTGTTACTAACGGCCACCGAAAAAGAAATGTGCAAACTGACTCGATCCATAAACTGCAGCCGGGTCTGCCGGCAGCATTGTAATCTGAAACGTCAGGTTGTGAAGACGGGAGTTCAGATCCCAGTCTTGGCTGTGATTTGATCTCTCTTCCTTCAATATGTCGACTTTTATCTCATCCAGGGGTAATGAAGGAAGTAGTTCTAATGGAACACTTGTTTTCTCAGCAGACACAAAAAGCTAGCACGACCAAGATGGCCCCTTCCAATTCACTCCGCTGCATGCGCAAACTTTGCAGCTGTCTGAGAAAGTATGACAGAAGTAATGCAAATCCAAAAAAAGAAAGGAGTCTAAAGATTTTCAAAATCTAAGTTGGCGTTGAAATCCATTTTTGAGAACTAATTAATCATTGGCCTTGCTCATGGCTTGGCAACTTCTGATATCGAGAGGTGAAAATTGCATGCTTAATTCAAAGGCAGCGTGTCAAGCATTGAACCTATTTTAGAAAATCAGCTACTTCAAAATAAAATGCAACCATTCATGCCGAGAATATCGTTATCCCCAGGTGAAGAAATACTAAAACTTCCTGGAGTTCAGAATAACATGGCCAAGGACTTTTTTGTGTGCTTTGAAATGTTCGATTATATTAACACATGATTCTTTTTATTGTGATGGGCCACGAAGTGAATCAGAAATTTGATTGGTTTGCATATTACCTGCATTATTTTACTCCCTGGAAATGTTCAATGCGTTTCAAAATAATGTTTAATCTTTGTGCTTCCTATTTTGCATCCTGTTGTTTGTGAAGTGCGCAGTAGCATACTATTCTCCAGACACAGCAAAATTAATGATGCAATCTCAATTCGGTGTTGGTATGATAAATACATTGAATGGCCTAGAAAGCAATTCACATTTACCCGCACTTTTATATTTGAATATAGTAAGGTGCACACAAATAGGCATTGGCTTAATTTTCCTTGAATATTTCCTTAGAAGCCCTTAGATTTATGAATCAGACAAGCGCTTGCTAACACATGCAGGCTTTGGCGTGGGTATCTGAACACAAAGGGGCAGCTGTTGTGCTTCGTTTTTATCCTTTGTCCTATTTTGACTCTAAAGCCCACAGTGACGGTTGGATAGGAGCTGTATATCAGTCTTTTCACTGCAAACAGACAAAAGGAACAATCCTGGTCGTGAAATTTATTTGTTTTTCTCCCCTTCAAAGAATTATTGGAAAGGCAAACTTTTTAATATTGTGCCATTGCTAGGTCTGTTGGACAGCTGCAGTATGCCATCAGAAAATTACAATGTTTCTAAAATGCTAAAGAACAAGTCATTACCCATTTATTGTACAATATGCACATTAGTTACAAATGATAGACTAGTTGATGACTGCCATTATGGTCTGTGTTAGTAAACTCAAACAAATGGGGTTCTTCTCGGATAATTCTGAATTTAGCAATTAGTTTGGGAGACAGAATTGCTCATTATGTTGCACGTTCAGAAGGTGATTGTACAATTAGCCACCGCGTGTTGCATGCCATGTTTGTTGGGTAAATATTGAAGTAAGTCAAAAGTATGTTTTGGTAAAATCTTTTCTAATTACAGCTAATTCTGCAGGTTATATGTAAGCCTGAATTGTAATTGCATTTTCAGTGGGCTGGAATCTCCGGGCCCCCCAGCCGCGTGTTTCTCGGTTGCACGGCATTCGCTGGCGGCAGGATTTTATCTTCCCGCCGCTTGTCAATGGGATTTCCTATTGAAACCAACCCACACCGCTGGGCGGGATGCACTGCCAGCAGGAAAGGGGAACCGCAACGGCCATAGATGTCATAGAATTCCGGAGAATTCTGGCCAATATCATTTTGCATGGCTGACCGTGTCAGATAGAAAATATTTGAATGGACATTACATTGTGCTAAATGAGGTATTATAGCCTAATTTGCCAATTAAATATCTGTTTCTCCAGAAGTAGTTCCTCATCTGCTGATCTATCTTCTCTTGTTCTTTCTGAACATCAGTTTTGATAATGGATATTAAAATGCATTCAACTGTTTGCAGATAGATAGCTAATTTCATGTTGTAACACTTTGAGCCTGGCTGAACAAATCAAGGCACATCTTGTGACAAGAGGCAAAAGAATGCTGTGTGCTTTGAGTGCAGCTGGGCTAGCTAATGGGCGGGACCAGGTCTGTTTGGACAAAGGAGTTGCTCCCAGGGCTCTAAGCTGAGTAGAAGGTATTCAGTTTAGTCCCAGAAAAAAGGTTTGGGTGGGATTCTCCGCCCTGCCACATCCGTTTTCTGGTGCAGGGTGCACCCACCAGCAGTGGGATCCTCCATCGCGCCAACCAGTCAATGGGGTTTCCCATGGTGGGCACCCCCACACCATCGGGAAATCTGCGAGCATGAGTGTGCTGAAGCAAAGAGGAGGGTCATGCCGATGGAGGATCTAGCCCTTTATCTCTCCAAGGACTCGGACGAAGTTAAGCAAGTAAAACCTGGTTGTTAACTTTATACATAAGTGGTATTTGAAATAAATGGGTTGCTTAATTGAAATGTAGAGGCAAGTTTCAGGAAACAAGTAAAGATGTTGTACCTGTTAACTGTAAAGAAATGTCTTTGTTGCTCATGTGCTTAATTCTGTGCTCAAATTAAAGTTTATTTTAATATAAAATATCACTCCTGTGGTGCAGTAATGCCCCATTTCCTTGAGCCCCCATGTGCCCCACCACTCACCGGCAGGGCACCCCAGGGCCCATTCCTTGGCGCGCAGAGTGCTAGCCTGGCAGCCTGGCAATGCCACCTGCATAAACTTGCAGTTCCAGGCTACTACCCTGACAGTGCCCCTGCTAGCCTAGTATTGCCTCCTGGGTGACACTACCAGGGTGCTAGGATGGCTGCAAAGGTGCCCAGGTGGCACCAGCAGTGGCAGGGCGTCCTCCTGGCTAGAGGCTGACTAATCGGGGCCTCAGATCTCTTCGGGGAGTCCCCTTCCCTCCCCCCAGTCCATTTTGCCTGGCCCCTGTTTGTGGGGACCGGTGCTAAATGGCGCCACTGATGGTCTCATCGGCAAGGCCAGTAGATGCAAGCTGGCCATTCGATCTGGCATGGACGCAGCTAAGTGGACTTTTAAGCACACTTCACTGTGTGAGTCCAGGTCCTGCTCATTGTGGACGGGATCCAGATCGCAACATCTTGAGATCTAACCAGATCTCGTGAGGTGTAACAACCATTGGAAATCTCAGGAAAGGCCTGCCCTGGGATCTACCGGCCGCACCCCTTTCCGATTCTGGAGGGATGCAGCCGGTAAATCGCACAAATAATGTAAATTTGCCATCTTCTAAATGGCCTTATTGGGGCAGCTCCTGTTCTTCTCCCTCCTGATTGAGACTTTCATGTTTTTGTCGTAGATGCATCCGTAATGATGTGGGTGGCCACCATAGAGGCTCCAAGTAGGGAATCTACACACACACATTCTGGAATGTCTGCAAGTTTCTGGCAGCCAGAATACTTGTGCCCACCCTAGCTGTTTACACAGGGTCACATCTCTATGTTCAGGTGGTCACCAAATCAAACGTGAACTCAAACTGTTTAAAAAGCCAGTTAGAATCTCAACATCTTAAAATAACTGATATTATTGCATTTATATTTTGTGGAAATGTTAGAGAGAGAGGTACTGGCAGTCAAGTGTCATAAGTGTCAGGATACACCATGCATGATGAATGATGCTAAGAATAAAGTGGTGGGGATATAAGTGCTGTATTATTAATTCAAAATCAACAGACGATTAACACCTAATAACTGTGAATGGGTTGAAGTGACTCACGCCAGCCCTGTTTCTTCTTCTGGTTCTGGTGGTGTCATCTGAGTATCTGGATTGAATTACAGATGTGATTGATTTTATGGTTAGAATGACTGTTCCTGTGGGTTTGGTGTTTGCATACAAAACCAGGCCAAGAAACTCATGCTAAAATCAGCTGGATGCCCACCGTTTCATTCCAACATACATAGATACATAGAAGATAGGAGCAGGAGGAGGCCTTTAGGCCCTTCGAGCCTGCTCCGCCATTCATCACGATCATGGCTGATCATCCAACTCAATAGCCTAATCCTGCTTTCTCCCCATAGCCTTTGATCCCATTCTCCCCAAGTACTTTATTCAGCCGCCTTATTCAGCCGCCTCTTGAATATATTCAAAGTTTTAGCATCAACTACTTCCTGTGGTAATGAATTCCACAGGCTCACCACTGTGTGTGAAGAAGTGACTCCTTATCTCTGTCTGAAATGGTTTACCCTGAATCCTCAGGCTGTGACCCCTGGTTCTGTACACATCTATCATTGGTAACATCTTCCCTACATCTACCCTGTCTAGCCCTGTTAGAATTTTATAAGTTTCTATGAGATCCCCCCTCATTCTTCTGAACTCCAGTGAGAACAATCCAAACCTAGTCAATCTCTCCTGATATGACAGTCCCGCCATCCCTGGAATCAGTCTGGTAAACCTTCGCTGCACTCCCTTGAGAGCAAGAACATCCTTCCTCAGAGAAAGAGACCAAAACTGCACACAATACTCAAGTGTGTCCTCACCAAGGCCCTGTACAATTGCAGCAACACATCCCTGCTTCTATATGTGAAACCTCTCACAATGAAGGCTAACATACCATTAGCCTTCTTTACCGCCTGCTGCACCTGCATGCTTACCTTCAGCGAATGGTGCACAAGGACACCCAGGTCCCGCTGCACACTCCCCTCTCCCAATTTACAATCATTCAGGTAGTAATCTGCCTTCCTGTTTTTGCTTCCAAAATGAATAACCTCACACGTATCCAAATTATACTGCATCTGCCATTGGTTTGCCCACTCGCCCAACCTGTCTAGATCTTGCTGTAGGATCCCTGCATCCTCGTCACAATTCACCCTCCCGCCTCATTTGGTATCATCTGCAAACTGTGAGAGGTTACATTTTGTTCCCTCATCCAAATCATTGATATATATTTTGAATAGCTGGAGTCCCAGCACCAATCCCTGTGGTACCCCACTGGTTACTGCCTGCCAATTTGAAAAGGACCCATTAATCCCTACTCTTTGTTTCCTCTCTGCCAAAACTCTGCCAAGTTTTCTACCCACCTCAATACATTTCCCCCAATCCCATGCGCTTTAATTTCACACAATAATCTCTTATGCGGGACTTTGTCAAACGCCTTCTGAAAGTCCAAATATACCACATCGACTGACTCCCCCTTGTCGACTGTACTGGTTACCTCTTCAAAGAATTTCAACAGATTTGTCAAGCATGATTTTCCCTTCATAAATCCATGCTGACTCTGACTAATCCTGCCACTGCTTTCTAAATGTTCCGCTATAACGTCCTTGATAATGGATTCAAGCATTTTCCCCACTACTGATGTTAGGCTTACTGGTCTATAATTCCCTGCTTTCTCTCTACCTCCCTTTTTCAATATCGGAGTGACGTGGGCTACCCTCCAATTTGCAGGGACAGTTCCAGAGTCTATAGAATCCCGGAAGATGACCACCAATGCATCCACTATTTTCAGAGCCACCTCTTTAAGCACTCTGGGATGCAGATCCTCAGGTCCTGGGGATTTATCCGCCTTCAATCCCATCAGTTTTCCCAGCACCATTTCTCTACTAATGTTGATCTCCCTCAGTTCTTCCCTCTCACTAAACCTTTCATTCTCCAACATTTCTGGGATCTGATTTGTGTCCTCATCTGTGAAGACAGAACCAAAGTATGTATTGAATTGCTCAGCCATTTCTTTGTCCCTTATTATGCATCCCCCTGTTTCTGTCTGCAGTGGGCCTACATTTCTCTTTACCAATCTCTTTCTCTTCACATATCTGTAGAAACATAAAATATATATTGGCATATAATCCTTAGCAATACAACTCAATAGTTACAATTATGGTGTATGATTTACGGTGAAACTTTGATTGCAAACAGTTCAAATTATACCCAATCTCCTGATCAATTGCTTCACTTATTAGAATCGTCCATTCACTGGTGTATATTTAATTATGTATGACCGCAAAGCAGTGAAAACTAGAGGCTTCACATTTACTAGTGTCGTACTGCAATGATTGTTTGATAGTGCTACAATAAAACCTTGAAAAGGGAGATGAACCATAAAAATAGTTATAAATGTGCAAGAGCACAAGACCAGTAGATATTGAGTTTAATTCTCTTTTGATAAATACCTCATGAATTTAAAAATCAATATCAATAGTCTTATTTATTACTCTCCATATATTTCATGTTTGTAGTCTTTTTCCTGTTATGTGTTGCCTATTGAAATGGATCCAATGTCTCTGGTAATGTGAAATTACTCTTTGGATATTGTCGAAGTGTCAGTTGGAATGTGGCTTACAACAGCTGATGCTGTGCAATGTGAGAGAAATGTTTCTATTATTAAACTATTGCATTTCATTGTTGTAATTCATGTTGACATAAGAGAGCATGAAGTATCAGTGCAAACGTAATTGTATTCAGTAGCACAGGCCAGAAATTATTGCTCCCTCCCTGATTGGGCAGGTAGAAATCCTGACTTAGCCTGGCACCCATCTCTTGGTGATGACATGAATATCCCTCCTTTGGCCCCAATATTTTCGACATGTGAACCAGTGGTTTAGGAGTGAACCAATGGGTTAGGATTAGTCCATGACTCTTGTATTGAAAAAGAGTTGGAATTGGTGTATCCCAGGGCAGGGGATCAATGCTAGGTCTTTTTCAGTATATAAATCTGCTGATGATACAAAAGTAGGAGTCTGGGTGTACAGCAAGGAAGATCATTTTAAAAAATCAAATGTAACACAGACTAGCAGAATAGTCAGATAAGTGGTAGCAACGATTTGAAGAACTGAAATATGATATAATTGAGCTTGGAAAGAAAAGCAAGGAATGGACTTGCATTCTAAATGGAAAGATCCTGCAGATTGGGGAGGAATGGCAAGATTTGGAATGCAAAGGCATCAGCATCAGATAGTCCATTTGTGGAATAGATTAAAGTCTTGCGTGCTTGTAGCCAACAATGTTTCCAGACCTTGCACAATGTCGTACTTTGAGTGGACACAGATGAACTGGTTGCCTCGCTTTGGTCTGGGAGGGTAGTGTTAGCTTTTGAAAATTAATCTCCATTTGTGAACGTATTGGGATAATCAGCCACACCAACAGAAAAGATTCAAGTGCAAGTTGTAGTCAGTGCAAATTGAGTTACCTTGATTTTTTGAACTGTTTTTTTGAACAAAAAATATTCCATTGGAAGCTGGTCCTGTCCACGAAACTGGCCACTCCCTCAGGTCACATTAACTACCATGACAATTTATTTGGTAATTGCACCTGTGAAGGAGTTTTTTTTAAAGCAGGCTTTAAATATTTCATTTTGTAAAACTGCAGAACAGTAAATGGTTGCCCAAGTTATTTTAAGGTATTTAAAATTGGACTACTCGGGTAGAGGATTCAACACTGATTTAAAAACGTTTATTTTTTGTGATGAGCCTATTTTCTATCTGTCATAAACTTGCATCAAGTTAGCATTCTTGAATATATCAGGGATTTTTTAAATTCAAAAAAAGTACATTACGAAATGCTGCTTTAATGTGCAGGTTCATGGGTGATTTGGAGTGAGTGACTATGCGAATGACCATGAACAGGAACGTGAACTATAAAATCAATTGGGCAATCTGGATGCAGTTTAGGCTGCAATTTGTACCGGCATTGCCAATTGACAACCAAAGCAGAAACTGTAACCGTCAACCTTGACCAAATCAACTGCTGCTGTATCTGGAAAAGCTCTTTTAAACGTCACTCTCAATCTCAGGAAAACATGTGCATCAGAGTTCAATAAGTATCTATCCAGTATAGCCATCCAGTCACATGTTCTGTAACCTCTCTCTCTGAAGGTACATTTTCTAGTTTTATTTCTACATACACGAACGAGACAAAGTACAACTATATTTAAAGTGACTCTTCTGGTATTTCTCAACACCCTTTTCTCGATTCAGTATAGTTTTCCATGGAATGTTTTCGAAATGCCAATTCGATGTGTTATGTTAGCTATGGTGGAATTCAAAGGACAATGTGTTTGAAATCTCTGCACGCAACAAGGCAATTTAAACAAAATGAAAATAGTGCAGATGCTGAATATCTGAAATAAAATGTAAAATGGTGGAACCACAGCACATTGGGCATGCTAATTGCCTTTCAAAGGAAAGGCTGATTTAAAAATACAACTTTTCAATCGATCATAATGTAAGTAAATGCAGTAACTAATGCACTTTCTGATATGCATTGTAATATAAACCATATGACATCAATATCAATTTTATACATTTCTTTGAAACACAATCAGAAATTTACTACTACTATGGTGGCAAAAACACAGTAACTAAGCTTTCTTTTGCATTTTAGTTCTTCAATTTTGTTGTTGCTTTATGCTTTGCTCTCTTGTGTATGTATGATTTGGTTTCTGCCTGCACCCTCTAATTTGTGACTGTTCCAGTTTTGTCACATTAATTCCCACTTCTCACAGACATAGTGAGCTATATGTCTTCAAATCACCAGGTTTGCCCAGTGGCAGAAGGTCGGTGACCCAAGGACACAGATTTAGAGTGATGCTAAAGGAACCTGAGGACATTCTGTATTATGTTGAGATCATTGGGGGATCTTATTTGGGCTTCCTATTGTGTCAGTAAAGCTGTTTGAGTTTTGATTTTGTGCTAAATTTAAACTTTGACACTTCGTACCAGTATATCTATCTGCAAGAAAATCCATGTGCACTTCTAACACAAAAATGGCCGTAACTGAGAACTGATTCAGAATAATTTCCTGCCTCACCAGTCATATATGTTTTGAGTTGGGATTGATAAAGTGCTGCATCTGGTGGCTACAGTTAGGAGTTATTATTGAGATGATTTTAATTTCCCCTTATTTTATTCGAGTTTTATTGTATGTATTTTATTATATTTCAAAATTTCAAATTTTCCTCCCTGCAAATATGGATCCACCCTTGGAGCTCCATTTCCAAAATGTAAAGCAGAAAAATGGAGAGATCCAAAGTTTGACTCTAACAGGGGCAGGACCCGCGTGTTCCAATAGAAGTCCTGTGTCTTGGAATAATCCGTCTCGGTCTCCTGGTGAGAATGCTGTCAGAACTGGCAAAGCCTAGGTTGAAAGCCCCAAGGGCATTGAGCATATGGCTGCTGTCATGGTTTGTCTTTTAGGGTCGGCCCTGTGTTGGCTTGCAGAATCGAGGAGTTGAAATGCAGCTGCAATGTTTTTTGTCATCAGAATATTAGTAGGCATCCACCTGTTGAGAGTGGGCAGAAATCCTGAGCCCAAATTAAGGAAAAGAATTATGGCGGGGGAACAACATAGAGTGACCCACCTCGATGATCGGGACCCTCCCCCCTTCTTCCCTCCCCCACACACGCACAATACCAACCGAAGACTGCAATTCCTCTGGCAAAACGTCTGACGACTTTGAGGATTGCTGAGCATCAAGGGAACTCTGTTTAAAAACCTCTTTTGCCTTTCTAATTGCCTGTTCGCAACTTTCATCTCAAAATGAAAAACGAAGCAAAATGCAAAGGAGGGCAAAAGCCATATGGAAGAAGGGATGCAGAATCAACATGAAGAGCAAAAAAGAATTGGGAAGGAAACATGTTCAACAAAAGAACCAAGCAAATGAAAATATGAAACAGAATGAAAAAGTGGGAAATTAAAACCTTATCATTGCACAGTATCTGATTAACAAAAACACTAATGTCTTGTCCTTGCCCTCTCACTCCTCACCCACATCAAAATTGGCAGAGGTTAGTAATTGCAAATGAAGCTAAACATGAAAGAATCACTTGTGGTTGAGCCAACATTCTAAATGACACAAGCTTTCAGTGCAGCTGTGTTTCATGTTAGAATAGTGCAGTTGGTCAGTGATTCAGGCTACTGGTAAATTTATTGGGAACACTTTTATTTAAAAAAAAATAATAATTAGGGTGAATTCGCGGGCCGGCGGGATTCTCCGTTACGCCAGCAATGCACCCCACCCACGGGTTTCTCAGCGGCGTGGGGTGGCTACAATGGGAAATCCCATTGGCCTGCGGTAGGAACGAAGAATCCCGCTGCCAGCAACGGCAGGCCGCCAAGAAACATGCAGCTGGGGAGGTGGAGAATTCACCCCATTATACCTTTTTATTAATGTTACCTAAAATGGTAGTTAACGAACCTGCTCCGAGGTTTCTCTACAATATCCATATTTAGGGGTAGAATTTACAGTGCAGAAGGAGGCCATTCGGCCCATCATGTCTGCACCGGACCTTGGCAAAAGCATCCTACCAAAGCCCACACATCCACCCTATCCCGTAACCCAGTAACCCCACCTAACCTTTTTTGGACAGCAATTTAGCATGGCGAATCCACCTAACCTGCACATCTTTTGGAATGTGGGAGGAAACTGCAGCACCCGGAGGAATCCCACGCAGACATGGGGAGAACGTGGAGACTCCACACATTTGTAAAAATGTTGAACAAATTGAGTTGACTCTCTTGTTAAGGTGGGCATTTGTGAATGGAAATTTCCAAGTGAAAATTTGTATACTGCTCAGGACTGTTCACTGGAGGACCTAAAGTCTTTGGCTAAATTTTCAGAGGAACTATTCCATTGCAAGGTGTTATTTGAGTTTACAGGTCAACAATAAGGACAGGACAATTTGTGGGCAGCACGGTAGCCTTGTGGATAGCACAAATGCTTCACAGCTCCAGGGTCCCAGGTTCGATTCCGGCTTGGGTCACTGTCTGTGCGGAGTCTGCACGTCCTCCCCGTGTGTGCGTGGGTTTCCTCCGGGTGCTCCGGTTTCCTCCCACAGTCCAAAGATGTGCGGGTTAGGTGGATTGGCCGGGATAAATTGCCCATAGTGTCCAAAATTGCCCTTAGTGTAAGGTGGGGTTACTGGGTTATGGGGATACGGTGGAGGTGTGGACCTTGGGTAGGGTGCACTTTCCAAGAGCCGGTGCAGACTCGATGGGCCGAATGGCCTCCTTCTGCACTGTAAATTCTATGAAATTCTATGAAATAACGTGTTACATTTATGTTGTGCCTTTCAATGTAGAAACATCCCACGGTCATTCAGCCAAATATGAATGCTGAGCTAACAGATCAGGGGCTGAATTCTCCAATCCCCAACAGTGTTTTTTGACGGCATGCCATTCACTGGTGGTGGGATTCTCTCTTCCCGCCGCTTGTCAATGGGATTTCCCATTAAAGTCACGCACGCAACCGGCAAACCCGAGGGAAAAGAGAATCGCAACAACTGGAGAATTCTGGCCCAGAAGTGGCAATTGAAAAATCGAATGAAGTGGTGGACATTAAGAAGGGATTGTAAAAAGAGAGGAGATATGATGGAGTTTAGGGATTTAGAGAGTGAATTCCAGAGCATGGAGCTTACTTGGCTGAAATCATAGCTGCTAATGATACGGAAAAGAGAATGGTAAATACACAGAAGCCCATGGTCATAGTAACGGAGAGTAATGCAAGGTTGAAGGATGGTGGGAAGTGTTAAAGTCATGAAAGTGTTCAAAGAAGTGGATGCAGATTTAACATTTGAGGGACTGGAGAACCAGGAACCAATAGATGTAGATTAGCAAGAACAGGAGCAATGGGTGATGCAGGATAGGATATGGGCACTAGAATTTTGAATGATCTTAAGTTTAAAGAAAGTGCTGGAGGTCAGTCAAGAGTGTTTTGGAATAGTGAAGTCTGGGGGTAATAAAGGCATGAATGGGTGTCAGTGACCGATGAACTGTGGCAGGAACATGGGCGGGCAATCTTTTTTCATGGAGAGAATGTGAGGGCAAGAGTTCACCTTAGCTTCCTTCGAATGCCATGATTGAGTCATGCTGTTGGGCCTGACACAGTGCCTAAGTGGAAGATGGAATCAAGCCAGGGGTGATGGCCTTCAGTCTTTCCAGCGTTTAGTGTTGTTGTCATTAGACTAGTCACCCTGAGGCCCAAGCAAATGCTCTGGGGACACGGGGACATGACAGCTGGTGGAATTTAAATTCAATTAATATATCTGGTCATAGCAGCCATCAAACAATGTTTGTAAAAAAAGCCAACTGTTGACTGATGTCCCTTAGAGGAGGAAATGTGTTAGCCTTAGCTGGTCTGCCTAAATGTCTCCAGACCTACCGCAGTGTGGTTGGCTTGTAACTGCCCTCTGAAGTGGCCTCGCAAGCAATTGGGAGTGAGCAGTTAGTGATGGGCAAGAAATGATCGCCATACCAATGACACCCACATCGCAAGAAAGAATTTTAAAAAAACAGAGGAAGTGATGTCTCATCCAAGACTGGATGTGTAGCAAATCACCAAACAAGTGGTAGATTAGAGGAAAATTGGGATTGGTGTGCTCGTAGTGAATCTTTCAAAAAAACTAATGGGCACGATCTACCCAAATGGGAACAAAGTCCCATAGCGAGCGCTCGGAGTGCCGAGAAACATCATGCTATTGAACTTCCATTCGGGTAGATGTGGGGCCTCAGCGGGGAATGCCCCGATCGCAGTGTGGGAGAAATGACAGTTTGGCACTTAGGCAGTGTCATATGGGCACATTGGCAGTGCCAGACTGGCACCCAGGTCACGATGCCAGGCTGGCACTGCCAAGCTGCTTGGGTGGCACCAGCAGTGCCAAGGTACCACCCTGCCCAGTGGGCAAGCACCTGGGGGCCTCTGATCCCTTGGGAGATCCCCACGAGTGCCATTCTGTCAGGTCCCATTTGTGGAGACTAGCTGTCTCACTCTAATATGCAGATTGGCCAAAAAGTGATCTGCCCACAATGGGCGGAATTCACATTGTGACGTCTTGCGAGACCAGGTTAGATCTCGCGAGGCGTGGCGAGCTGGGTAGATCTTGGAAGGAGGGATCTACCGGCCATGTTGCACCATGCTGCCTTTCAGCCCAACCTATTGACCTTGCGTGATTTATTTTTGTCTGTTTGATTTTAAAGTATACCAGTTTGGTTGTTTCAGTTGTTCTTACAGTTCATGGGGATTTAGTCCCATTTGTACTGGGACTCTTTTTAAAAGAAAAAAAAATGACAACGGAAATGGTGGACTTATTGAATGTTGCTCATTCTTTTTTCAAAAAACTGGGATAATCACAACCCCAGTAATGAATGTTGGGCAGTGTCACTGGATACGCAGATGAAAGTATTACAAGCTGGAGGTCCAACTGGTCCATTTGGATGCTGTAGATGTTTTTTTTTCATTAATTGGAATTAGATTTTTGAAAGAAAGCTCAGATTGTCATGTCTTGTATGAAATTAGTTGGGCAATCCGACTGCACCTTTTAGTAGGCATGGGTTAGGGGTCTGGTAGGGAAAACTTTCTTAAATTCGAATGAACAAATTTTCAATCACAGAATGGTTGGTGTAGGAAATTGAAGAAACCTGTTGTGCTGGTGCAGTAGCTTTGCTGCTCTTGGGCAACTTGAGGCCAAGTAATGGGAGCTTAACTCTACAAATGTGCATCTGCCTTGCGAGTTCTTGATCCTGAGTGGCAGCCACAAAAAGAAGTGATAAGTAAAACATAAGGAATAGTCTGAAGGTGAGTTGGGGTATAACAGATATTAGTGGTAGTATTTAATTGAATCCTTGATGAGAAGCCAGTAACATTGGAAAGGAATCTTCTCTCCGTTGATAGAAGCAGGTTTATTGTTACCACTTACAGTGATTAATATTTTATGAGCATTGCAGTAATGAAATGAAGTATACCATATATTTGCTTGTGCAAAGGTTAATGTGAATCTATTTCCTAATGGATGAGCTTGCCGCGGAGTTGAACCTTTTAATTGGAAAGTAATTATATGTCGCCTTGTTCGATACAAGATTTTGCTAATCTAAAATAAAGCTGTCAACTACTTGGAAAATTGAATGAACTGTGTCATAGTCCCCACAAAATCTCAAAACATTGTGGTGCTACCTTTAAATGTCAGATCATCCAGGACCTTCATTTATTGCCTGTTTGAAAAGTAGAGAATATTTGAGTTGCTTGATTCTGCTGCAGTCTCGCAGTCAGATAGATAAATGCTTCTTATTGGTGGATACAGAGCATTAGAATGCAATTTTCTCAATGAACGTTTCTGCATGAGGGCATTGAATGTATTTAGATTTTCAAATTTACTATTTTAGTATTTTTCTGAAATTGTAATGAAATATCAATACATTTATTAATCTCAGAACTATGATTAATTGGGTTTATTCTGAAATGTATTCGCCATGGTTATAATTAAATCAATAAAATGGTTTAGTTACTTACATGTTAGTCATTTGGATACATTGAGTGCTACCTAAGTTGCATACTCATGTAGAATAAGGAAGTATTTGTCTGATGCGTTCAATTTTCAATGTTTTGCAAACAACAATGGCATTTCTCATGGCATATTTGGATTCTGTACTTTAAACAGCAGTAAGACTGTTGAAAAGGTAAGGGTGCAGCTTTTCATCCTCCCATCTTTGTAACATTGTTCTTTTCTTGAAGTTGTGCCAAACAATGAACTAGTTAGTATTCACCATCGAGCAGGCAAGAGGTCGATTCTGAAGTTTTTTGGCAGTAGCAACTTGTTTGGTACATAATTGTGGTGAGGGTTGACTCAGCCAGCTTGTGTTGAATTGAGTATCCTTCTCATTAGCAATCAGGGATGAAATTTATGGGTAATTGTGGTGTGGACACTTGTCCCACAGTTTCTTTGTACAGGCACATTTGTTTTCAGAACTAGTTCCACCATTGGAACTGATGCCACATTAGAAGTCATAGGGCAGCACGGTGGCGCAGTGGTTAGTGCTGCTGCCCCACGGTGCCGAGGTCCCAGGTTTAATCCCGGCTCTGGGTCACTGTCTGTGTGGAGTTTGCACATTCTCCCCGTGTCTGTGTGGGGTTTGACCCCACAACCCAAAGATGTGCAGAGTAGGTGGATTGGCCACGCTAAATTGCCCCTTCATTGGAAAAAATTAATTGGGTACTCTAAAATTTAAAAAAAACATTAGCAGTCGTATTTATGATAACTGACGCATTTAGGGTAGAAAACAGATACACAGATACATTCTTAGTCATAGTAAAGCAAATAAGATTATTAGTGCCATACTCAGGTGAGGGTGCTGTTTGGATTTCTGAAATCGCTGCCGGTAGGGATGCTTAGTGCTGCTCAACTGAAAGCGTCTCAGTTGTCTGCCTTGGGAGCTTGTAGAATTTTAAGAGGAGAAATAATTGTTTCCCTGTGGTTGTCCCAGGTGTGGTTACTTTCCAATATAATGCCTTCTGGTAATGGAAACTGACTGGAGTGACTTAACTTTCATGCATAATTGCAGGTGAGGTGTAACAGTTAGAATCCCCATAGAAACATGTTGTGAAAATTTTCACCTGTACTCTTTGCACGTATAAAGTGTAATATCGAGGTGTGAAATGAAGTGAGATAGGTTAGCCAAACTATATAGGGTGGGATTTTCCTGCCCCACCCACTGCCAGGATCGTCCAGTCCTGCCAAAAATCAATGGAATTTTGGTTAGGCTGCCACAACACAGCGGGGCTGGAAAATCCCGGCCCTAGTTAATAGTTTCCTAAAACTAGAAGTGAACTACTCGTCTACTCAAACCAGGTTAGAGTGATATTGGGTTGGATTCTTCGGCCGTGCCCAGCGCAAGATCGCCACTGACGGGACGGGGACCATGTAAAGGGCCGTTGACCTTGGGCAGGAATTTCTGGGCGCCAGGCGGGCATGTGCAAAGAATCCTGCCCATTGTTTTCTTTTGGCTTTCTTCCCGAGGGTACCTTAGGTAGTCCTGACATCTTCCTCTCTCTCAAATCTCTCACATCAGCTTTGGTGCTGTGCTCTGTTGTATATTGCCTCCTTTGTTCTGTTCAGCTGCCTCATTCTGTCATTTTATGTCTGGAGAAAGTGATTGATATATACAAACATCAATTATTACTCTAGAGTATATGACTCATTCCAATGCATCCACACAGCATACTAACTGTGTACATAATTTTGTCTTAGTTCAATTCAGTTCCCTTTCCAAATGCTCATATAATTTTACTCTAAGTGCATAAAAGTTTCAGAAGGCAGCAAAACAAATCCACCACGTAATTTAGTTGTGGGATTAAAGAGTACGAATTAGTGCATCTTTTTTTTTAAAAAGCTTCTACTTTGTCCTAGCTTTTCATCAAACCCATGTAACACCAAAGCACGACAATGTTTCCCATGAAGTACTCTTTCAAAATGAGACACTGATGAAATGAACAGTATTAATAATTAATTATCGGGATACAGCGTAGGTAGTGAACGAAACCACATACTCATCGATATACAATGTGGTTGGAAATCTATTACCACAATTGTACTCAGTTGCTTCACACAATAGATTTACAATAACTCTCTATGCATTTGTTAATATCAATGGCTATGGTTAGAACTTTAAAATATAAATGAGACCATTGGCAATGGTGACCTGATTAATTGTATTTTTTAAGGTTGCAACAGGCCAATGAGGCTTCTTGTTTATTTAGATGAGAGGGATGCAGATTTATGTTCATGGTGTGATTCAGTGCATTACTGGGGCTGGATTTTGTGATCAGTGGCAAAGCAACCTTGAGATCTAGCGATTGCTGGTGTGGATTTCCCCTTCCTCAATGTCAGTTTGTTTCTGTACCAAGCCAAGGGAATCACCACATGTTCAACAACTATGATGCCATCAAACAGGATAGTCATTCAGTTACATTGAAGTATTCTCACCGACAACAAACTTGGCAATTAAAAACATTGAATCCTTTCACTTCTAAATTTAAAATTTTTCGGGTAAAGTCAATGATTGGGAAAACATGACTGAAGGGCGATGAGAACTTCCCCCTAAATGAACCCTCCTTGCCTAGTTATAGGTTCAACCACCTGGCCTGCCAAGATTGCTATGGTAGCAGTATGGCTCTCAGCATCAAATCACCGGGACCCTTTGTGCTCCCATTTAAGCATTTCACCTTATTTCAACTCTTTCACCTCCCCCCACTCCTTTAATGTTCTCTAGCACCCACTCAAGTACAATTTAAATTTTTCTCAGCTGAATATCCTCATTGCTTTCCTCGCTCAGTCCCTGCACCAAACAATTTTTCATCCTCAGCGATTAAGCCTCCATGAATAAACATCCATCTCATCTCCTGTACTCTTTGCTTTGTTAACTGCTCTCTTTCTCTTCCTTAATCTCTTCCATGTGAACGTTCCAGACCATATTTATAACCACCTTCTTGATCTGGCTACTTTTATGTGGCCTCGGTAGTCTCATCGTATTAATCACAGACCAAGCCGTGTCTGATCACTTCCTTGTATCACTCCCCAACCACATCCTACCATCCCTTCTCAAACCTACTTTTTCTGTGTTCACCCTCGCGGAGGAAAGAAATCTATTCCACAATTTGCTTAGGTGCACATTCAAAATCTCAATTGTCTAGCCTTTGCTTTGTTCCTTCCTTTGTCAGGACACATGAGCAGCTGTTGATTTTCTCAACTTTTGATGCCATGGTCTCTTCTAAACTCTTTCCTTCCTTTGACTGACATTCACTTCACCTCATTTGTGCTTCTGAAAGTCCAAGGGGCACATGTCAACAGATGTGGCAGACAACTGGTTTAGCCATTCATTGCTAAGAACTGTTCTGTGACACAGAAAGCACTATCATGTCCATCTGTCAAATGCCAGAACTGCTCAACATTCCAGTGTCATTTGGAATGCAAAGATAAATCGTGGCTTCCTTCTCTAATGTAAACCATCTCCTTATACCCATAACCTCTAGCGCAGAGAAGAAGGACAGCAGATGCACAGGAACATCATCTGAAAGTTTGCTTCAAGCCCCACACAACATCCTGACTTGGAACTAGATTGCCATTCCTTCACTGTCCTCCAGAGTCACTTGCAACAAGCATGAACAGCTCATTGACTACTTTTGGTTGAAGATTGAAAACTTACGATCAGCTGCTTCTACCACTTCCCTTCTTGTGCCTGAAAATCCCCCTTGCCCTGGCCTAGTAGTTAAATAATTATCTAGTCGTTCTCTTATCTCTAAATTTATCTTGTCAATGAGACCTATCTTCTGCTCCTTTGGCCCTGTTTCCAATAAACTGCTGACATCCCAACATTCCTTTCTGGTTCTCATGTTATCTGATATTGTTAACCATTCTCTTTCTTGAGATTAATTCCTCTTCCCCCTTCAAATCTGGTATCATCAACCTGCTCCTCAAACAAAGCTAACCCTTGACTTGCAGCATCCTTGGCAAACTACCAGGCCATCTGCAACTTGCCTTTCCTCTCCAAAAATGTGTAATGTTCTTGTCGGATGGTCTGATTTATATTACAAGAAATCTTGTACCAAAAACCACAAACGATTTATTAACATTAACTGTGGGTCAAATATATACAAAACAACAGATGAATAACAATATGAACATGCACAAATAACCTCTCTTCCCCAGCTCCCCAGTCAGTCTGAGGTCACCTGACTCTAACGTACACTTAGATACTAATGAGACTCCTAGTGGCCAGTCAGTGAATTACAACATCGCCTAGTTTTGGTATCGTGAGCATCACTGGTTTTAATCGCACCAGCATTGATGGCTATGTATTCAGCTGCTCAGTTCCTATACTCTGGAATTCTCTCTATAATCTCTCCACCTCTCTATCTTCTGCTTAAAAATTCTCCTTAAAACCTGTCTCTTTGATCAAGCTTTGGCCATCTGCCCTAATATCTTCATGTGGCTTGGTGTCACATTTTGCTTTATAATGTCCTTGCGAAGCGTATTGAGATGTTTTCTTACGTTAAAGCCGCTATGTTGGACAATGAGATTTGACGTAGAATATAAAGTATCAAACTTTTAAGATATTGTTTTAACAATGTGTGGAATTTCTTATCATAATACGGAAACTTGATATGCAATATGTATTACTCTTTCAGAGACACGGAGGGTGTTCAGTTGTACTCATGGCTTAAAACCCAGTTATACCTCATTAACAAGGTGTAACTTTGTCAAGATTTTATATAGTGAGATCAAGAGCCTCAGAGTGAAAGTTCTTGTCAATTCATAAATGTCCATTGATTACAATCTGGGAGGAACCTCAAAAGTGCACTCTCTGGGGAAATGGAAAATCACTTCCAGCAAGTTCTGGGTAGTTCATATGAGGCTCCAGAAGTTGCTGTCAATTTCAGAGGAATAAAGATGTTGAACGCTGATGATTTGGGCCTCATTACTACTGCATAATCCAGGGTAATGACTTTTAGTCAAGGGAGAGACAAATCAGTCATTATAGTTGTGGAGATCAAGCTCTTATAATATTAAGGCAACATGTCACAGGGTTTTGACAGATATTATATGAGGAACTTTTGGGAAGATTGGTACTAACTGCCATGAGCATGAAGTATGGAAATGGACAGAAACAGTACAGATTTAAGCTGATTGCATTTCTTCCAATGACTGACATAGATGGTAATAAATAGGTTGATGCAAGTCAGAAAAAAGATGTACTGATAACAGGGTGCATGTAGCCTCATAGAATCTCTACAGTCCACAAGGAGGCCATTCGGCCCATCGCGTCTGCACTGACCCTCGGAAAGAGTACCTCACTCCCCCGCCCTATCCCCCCGTAACCCCACCTAACCTGCAGATCCCGCCCTATCCCCGTAAACCCACTTAACCTGCACATCCTTGGACACTGAGGAGCAATTTAGCATGGCCAATCCACCTAACCTGCACATCTTTGGACTGTGGGAGGAAACTGGAACACCTGGTGGAAACCCACATAAGCACGGGGAGAATGTGCAAACTCCACAACAGACGTCACCCATGTCTGGAATTGAACCCAGGTCCATGAAAATGAAATGAAAATCGCTTATTGTCACAAGTAGGCTTCAAATGAAGTTACTGTGAAAAGCCCCTAGTCGCCACATTCCGGCGCCTGTTCGGGGAGGCTGTTACGGGAATTGCTGCTGGCCTGCCTTGGTATGCTTCCAAAGTCAGCGATTTAGCCCCTGTGCTAAACAGCCCCTGGTGCTGTGAAACAGAAGTGCTAACCACTGTGTCACCTTGCTACCCATTGATCAAAAAAATGTTACTGAGTTTTCTCACTGCAATATCAAAAAACAGTGGATAAATCAGATTGGTCAGTGCAGTGTTGTATTAACATGTATCTCTTTAGTGTACCTTGGTATCCCCTAGGGACAGGGAAGAGGTAAAAGTAGCTGAGATTGCACTTGCCATTACTTGGGATTTGCTAGAGACTTGCAACCCCACCTATATTCCTGTACCCTGTCTGGTTTTAATGCGTGAAATCCAGCAATTCTGTGAGCCTGTGGCTGCACGTTGCCAGGCCGATGGGAATGATCCGGGGGCACATCACCCTTTTCCTCCCAGTGAAGTTCAGGGAGTGTCCATGATCTTCAAGTGACAGCATACTATCAGGAAGAGAATGTTTTGCTAATATTTTGTAACTTTTCATTCTTTTCCTACAGTGGGAACAATCGAGCTCATTCGAAAATAAATCACAAAATATCCCTTTTAAGTGGTCTTTTTGTTGAGACTTCATTGTCACATTGATATCTCTGATTGATGCTCACCTTCCAATTATAAACCTGTATTCTCCAATAGCTTCAGTGCTATATTTGTTAATAGACAGTGTTTTCATAAATAATTATGTGGTCATGATTTAAAATGTACGAAAATGTTACGATAAAAGAAATTGCCATAAACTATACAGTGTTTTTTAATCCAAGAAGGCAAAGCTGACTTTTACCTTACTCATATTTTGGAGGTTAAAATAACAAAAAGGACAAATTAAATCTGAACGAGTTTACTTTGTACATCCTACACCGTTTTGCAGTGCCACACAATCGCATTTAGTTATTAGGCAGTTGGAACTCCTAATTTGATATTCCATACAATTTACATTGATGATTTGGAGTTGGGGACCAAGTGCAATGTCAAAGTTCTCAGATGACACTAAGATGAAAGGGAGAGCAAAGTGTGCAGAGCACACAAAGTCTGCAGAGAGATCTAGATAGTTTAAGTGAGTGCAGTGCGCAAGGGGAGTACAATGCTGGTAAATGTGAGGTCATCCATTTTGGTAGGAATAACAGCAAAATGGACTATTAATATTAAATGGTCAAAACATTGCAGCATGCTGCTATGCAGAGGGACCTAGGTGTCCTTGTGCATGAATCGCAAAAGTTGGTTTGCAGGTGCAGCAGATAATTAAGAAGGCAAATGGAATGTTGTCCTTCATTGCTAGAGGGACAGCGTTTAAAAACAGAGAGGTTATGTTGCAGCTGTATAGGGTGCTGGTGAGGCCTCACCTGGAGTTCTGTGTACAATTTTGGTCTCCTTACTTGAGAAAGGATCTACTGGCATTGGAGGAGGTGTAGAGGAGATTCACTAGGTTGATTCCAGAGTTGAGAGGATTGGAGAAGATTGGCCTATGAGGAGAGACTGAGTAGACTGGGACTGTACTCATTGCAATTTTGAAGAATGAGGGGGGAATCTTATAGAAACATAAGATAGAAGTGTCGTGTTACAATCCGGGAGGATACGAGATACGAACGAACCAACACGATTGTAGATGGTACAACTCTGTTTTATTATTCTGTACAATAACAACTGTTAATTTCTGGCTGAGGTTCATACAACACCAGTTAACCTCTGGACCCAGCCCTAGCACTATCTTAGAGAGGCACTCAGCACATGGTGTATGTCTGAGTGGCACGCTGTGAGCTCTGTGCTCTGAGCTATCTCCTGGTAGAATGAGCGGGAACTGTGGTGTTCCCTCTTTTATAGTGTGTGTGCTCTCACTGGTGATTGGCTGTGATGTTGCGTGTGTGTTGATTGGTCCGTCTACCTGTCCATCAGTGTGTGTGTGTGATTGCACCATGATATGTTGATATGGATATCATGACAAGAAGCAGGGAGGTTGTTTCCACTGGTGGGTGAAACTAGAACTAGGGGGCATACCTCAAAATAAGGGGGAGTAGATTTAGGACTGAGTTGAGGAGGCACTTCTTCACCAAAATGGTTATAAATCTGTGGAATTCCCTGACCAGTGAAGCAGTTGATGCTACCTTGTTGAATGCCAAAAATAGATAGATTTTTGAACAGTAAAGGGATTAAAGAGTTATGGTGAGTGGGCGGGTAAGTGGAGCTGAGTTCACAAAAAGGTCAGCCATGATCTTATTTAATGGGGCCAGGTGACCTACTCCTGCTCCGAGTTCTTATGACAACTTTACAGCCAGTTTCTTTTATCAGCTTTACAGAAGAGCCAACATTAGTTTTAGAAGCAGAGCATCATAGATGGCTCCCAGGAATTGCATGCTATTTTAACTTATTTAAATATGAAAGAAAGGCATGGTTTTCATAGATTATTATGAAGTGCTACAATTAGATTGAAAATAAGGAAAAACAAATTAACGTATCCAGAAGTGTCAGTTTTCTGTTTTCATCAACAATTATTTACTCAGTACCATTTGACGAAAAGGACCTAACTCAGAATGCAGTCAGTTATTGCACTTGGGCCGAAGAGAATCAAATGATACGGCGGGAAGGCAGGATCAGGCTATTAGAATCATAGAATCCTTGCAGTGCAGAAGGTGGCCATTTGGCCCTTCGGCCCATCGAAAGAGCACCTTACATAGGCCCAATCCCCACTCCAGCCCTGTATCCCAATCCAAATTTTGGACACTTAAGGAGCAATTTAGCATGGCCAATCCACCAAACCTGCAAACGTTTGGACTGTGGGGGGAAACCGGAGCACCCGGAGGAAACCCAGGCAGACACTGGGCGAATATGTAGACTCCACACAGACAGTGACCCAAGCCGGGAATCGAACCTGGGACCCTGGAGCCGTGAAGCAACTGTGCTAACCACAATGCTACCGTGCCACCCCTTTTTAAAATATAATGGTGGGGTACCCAATTCTGTTATTTTCCCAATTAAGGGGCAATTTAGTGTGGCCAATCCACCGATGTTACACATCTTTGGGTTGTGGGGTGAGACCCACGCAGACACGGGGAGAATGTGCAAACTACACACGGACAGTGACCCAGGGCTGGGATCAAACCTGGATTCTCGGCGCCGTGAAGCAGCAGTGCTAACCCACTGAGACACCATGCCGTCTGTTGAGTTGGAGGATCAGCCAATTCAACAATAATGAATGGTGAAGCTGGCTTGAAGGGCCGAATGGCCTCCTTCTATTCCCATTTTCGATTTTAATATGTTTACTGAATGTTTAAAGCATTATAAATATATTGGCATTGTGATATATTATTACAGCGAATGAGCCTTCTGTACCACTTTAATATTGAAAGAAATTGGGGGCGATTCTCCGCGGCGCAGACCAAGTGCCCGCGCCACCGTGAATGCCGTCGCGTTTCACGACGGCGCAAACAGGGCTCGGGCATGACCTAGTCTGTGGGGGCCAGCACAGCGCTGGAGCGGTTCACGCTGCTCCAGCGTCCTTCGCCACACCAACCCGTACATGCGCAGTTGGGCCGCGCCATCCTGCGCATGCGCGGTGAACTTCTTACGCGCGCCGGACCCTCACCAACATGGCGCCAGTGTTCTGGGACCGCTCGCGGAAGGAGGTAGGCCCGGGTGGGGAGAGGCCGGCCCGCCGTTCGGTGGACCCCGATTGCGGGCCAGATCCCATTGGAGGCCCCCCCCCCCGGTGAAGGAGCCCCCACAGGCCTCCCATCCAGCGCTCCCGCAGAGTTCCCGCCGGCAGCGACCAGGGGTGGATGGTGCCGGCAGGAACCTGTCGTGTCATAGCGCCTGCTCGGCCCATTCGGGCCGGAAACTCTGCGTTTGCGCCGATTCTCTGAGCGGCCCGGCGCGAATCGCGTGGTGCTGGTTTCGGCGGGGTGGGACAATCGCGTGTGGTGGTCGGGGCAGCGTGGCGCGATTCACGCGGCGCCCCAGCGATTCTCCCACCCGCGTGGGGGTGGGGGGAGAATCTCACCCAATAAGGGCACCCTGGTTAAATTTGCACTGTACAATATGTTATGGGCCAGGGTTTAGAGAACCCCAAAGTGTATCATGGAGTTCACCTGACCCACAACTTTTACTACATTGTGGTCTGGGGAGCACACGGCCCACTCTACAGGTGTGGTACTGCAGAAATGGAAAAGTATTTTTTAATGCAAAACAATGTTTATTCTATGAACTCAAGTTAACCTTTTTAAAGCATACAGTGAACATCTTGGCAACCATCAATTCAAATACAACCCCCAAAGAATACACTAAGTAATCCTTAATAACTTCCTAAACAACATCCAGAAGACCAAAGAATCACCTTTAACAGAAGCACATCAGGTTTACATTAACTACTGAAAACATTTATAATTCTGAATTCACCCATGATCAAGAGATAGTCTTTTCATGGCTGAGAGAACAACAGGTACACCTGCTTTGTCTGGCTTCAGCTCCAACACTGAAAACTAAACAAAAAAAAAACACAGGCACACCCAAGCTTTTCTCAAAGTGAAACTAAAAAGCAGAGCCAGAGCTCAGCTCCACCCACACTCTGACATCACTGCAGTAACATGAGCAGATAGGCATTTCTTAGAGTGACATTCTCATGACAAATATAAAATATGTTAATACAATTTGCGAAATTTCTCCATTTGCTATTTTAATGAAGTCACTTACCAATTTGAAAGGTAGCATTTTGTATAAAATGGTAGACCGGAATACTTTATGAATATGAAAGACATTTGTTGCTGTTGTTCACACATTTTGGTCTCGTGCGTGTCTGCTTTGAAAATCTGAGTTCTTTTCCCAAGGTCCTCTGGAGACTGGTGATAGCTATCTCAGAAGGATAGTGAATGTGCTAAACTTGACCATGGCAGTCCACCCCTATGCAATTTATCACCTTGGTTGACTGACTAAGGAGCTCCCAGGGTGTTTGTGATTGATGAGGTGGGTTTATTGTCCTTCAGAGCCACTCTGGCAATCAGCATTGTTTCAGTATTTGTTTTCTGCAATAAGAAATATTCCAGTTAGCTTGAAACATCAGACCGTTGCCATTCTTTTTCAACCTTGTTCGATTTTGTTTTGTCCCGATTTTCTTGTCACAGATAAAGCCAAAACAGGCATTTAAATGTATGTCATAATGAGGGCATGTTTGTGGGTCCAAGGGAACAACATGCCTTTCATTTAACCTGATATGAAATAAGAAATTGTTAACTGATACCAGCAACAATGGTTTGAATGCGTTCTGTAATCTCGGGCGTATTTGCATTGTGATGGGTTTAAAAAAATCCTGTACTTCCGCAGAACATTTTAAGTAGAGTCCAGAATTGGTGTTTAAAATAAACACTGAACTAATGGATATTTTTTGTATTTTATTGAGAGAGCTAAATGTTCCTTTGTTGCCTGTGGAGTTTCCTGGCTTCCACTTGGCACCTTTCTACGGTACTGAGATTGAAACTGGGAATGCGTTAGAGTGAGGAATGAAAGCGGCACCTCTTCACTCTCTGAAACATGATAGCGCTGCTGATTTAGTCAGTTTCGCTTGTTTCAAGTATTTAAAATTCTTGCAAGTAACTTTGTTGAGCTTCACACCATGAAATTATTTTATGATCAGTCTACGGAAGACAGGAGACCTATCTGGTAGCTAAATCAATTTACCTTGTTTTGGGGTTTTCTGTAATACCGTAGATTTTAACTGACCCTCCTGTACTCGCAAACATCAACACAACAGGGGACAGAAAATGTGTTGTGGATGAATACTTTGTGCTGAACATACAGATGCATGATGTGTCATTTCAATCTGGCTAATGCTTTGCTAATGCAAGACAGCTGCTGCTGCTGCTGAACCTCACTTAGAACTGCCATTGATGCAGCTGTCATTGCCACAGATGTGAAATTCATAATACTAGTGTTTGTAAATGCAGATGCTAAGAAGGTGCTTTATTTTCACTTGCACCTTCAAAAGGATAGTTGAGAACCGTTATCAAGTAGGCCATAATTGGATTTGTATTACACAGTAGAAAGCTATGGGGGTGCGGGGCAGGCTGGAGGCAGTGCAAACCTACTTTGCTGAGCTCATAGCAAGAATTCCCACCCAAAGCTACCGGGGGTCTTCATATATAGATGCTGAGTGCAGATGATGCAGGATTATCACTGCAGAGGCCACAGCATCTTTTAGAAATAAAGTAAATACAAGTTTGAGGTAGACTAACATATAAGGGAGTGAGCAAGGCATTGGGATTAGTTTTGGATTTCTCTCGGAAAGAGCCACCACAAACACACTGTCCCAAAGAGCCTCTTACCTAGATGTAACCTTATTCCTTTGGTTCTATGACCCTTTTGGGGGGGCAGCATGGTAGCACAATGGTTCGATTCGCGGCTTGGGTCACTGACTGCGGAGTCTGCACGTCCTCCCTGTGTGTCTGTGTGGGTTTCCTCTGGGTGCTCAGGTTTCCTCGCACAAGTCCCGAAACCCGTGCTGTTAGGTCATTTGAACATTCTGAATTCTCCCTCCGTGTTCCCGAACAGGCGCCAAAATATGGCGACTAGGGGCTTTTCATAGTAACTTCATTGCAGTGTTAATGTAAGCCTACTTGTGACAATAATTATTAGTGCTATTATTATTGGTAACTCCTTGCATTTAGATTTGAGAACAGCGTAGGCAGATGGCTGAGAATGGTGGTGGAATGGTGTGTGGGGTTCCGGGAACTGTTTTATCCTCAAATAAATAAGTGCAACTTCAGTCAATAAATAAAACAGCAGCCTTCTGAATATGGATTTCTTATCACATTATAATTGTTATGAGATCTAAATAACATACACAGTGGGCTGAATTCTCCACCTCACAATGCTGGAATCGCGATGGGGCATCCGGTAAAAATCGAGGTTTGTGCCCGGCGCTGATTCAGGTGCCATGCTGCAGTCCCTCCCTGGTGGCGAAAAAGGGGCCATGCAAAATAGCATTTGCATGCATTTAAATAAGATTAGTGGGTTGGACACTTCATGCTCTGCCCTTTTGTGATGCTCCACCACTTTCAGACGGATGTCACGTGGGCACTACCAAGTATTTACAAATGCCAAGGTTGCAGAGAGGGAAGGAGAGGCTAAAAAGAAACATTGAAAACGGTCAGGCTTGCTGGTGGGTGGCTGCCCGGACTGGGAGCAGTAGTGGGGATCGGGTGGCCTGGCTTAGATTTCCATTGCTGCAGTCTGCCTTTTAAACACACCCCTTTGGTGCTACTTAGAAGCTCCAGGCTGCTCACACTGCTGAGTACTGCCTGTGCCTTCGAATGCTCAGAAGTCCTCACATGTGGGAGCCCATGCAGGTCACCCCACTGGAGACCCTCCTACACCAGCTATTATTACATCACGTGGATGGGTGTGGTCAAGTTCAATCAGGGGGCCACCAGGTACTCCTCAGAAGTGCTGCCCCATTACAGAGGAAGCCATGGATCAGCAGAGCTCACCCCAACCAGCGGACACCTGCACTGTGACCTTTGGGGTCCTCCCTGGTTCTCTGTCCCTCTCAGGGCAGAGGCCTCACCAGTGACCCCCCACCCCTCCTGGTCACTAACTGTCTCCTCCCGGGCCGTGTTGAGGAGCGCAGGCTTGAGTGGATGCTTAATCCTGGGGAAGAGAGTGTCCCTCTGCTCGTCAGTGGCATGGCGCTGTGAGTCCAACTTGAACTCCCGATCTCGACAGGCTGGTCTGTGAGTCCTCTCCATGCCGGCAGTGAGTGTGTGGTAAGCTTAAAACAGCTCCAGCTGCCGCGCTCTTAGCGCTAACTCCGGCCCCAGGAATTGCCCTGAATTTACAGTGGCAGAGTGCTGGAACATTTACATGCCATAACCTGCTTACCATAAAGCCATAAAACATAGGAGCAGAATGAGGCCACTCGGCCCATCTGGTCTGCTCCTCCATTCAATCGTGGCTGATATTTTTCTCATCCCCATTCTCCTGCCTTCTCACCATAACCCCTGATCCCCTTATTAATCAAGAACCTATCTATCTCTGTCTGAAAGACACTCAAGTGTTTTGGCCTCCACAGCCTTCTGCGGCAAAGAATTCCCAGATTCACCATCCCTCTGGCTGAAGAAATTCCTTCTCATCTAAGTTTTAAAGGATCATTCCTTCAGTCTGAGGCTGTGCCCTCGGTTTCCTCATAGTGGAAACATTCTCTCCACGCCCACTCTGTCCAGGCCTCTCAGTATCCTGTAAGTTTCAATAAGATCCTGCCTCATCTTTCTGAACTCCAACGAATACAGACCCAGAGTCCTCGACCGCTCACCATATGGCAAGCTCTTCATTCCAGGGATCATTCTTCTGAACCTCCTCTGGACCCTTTCCAAGGACGTCCTTCCTTAGATACGGGGCCCATGACTACTCACAATTCTCCAAATGGGGCCTGACCAGAGCCTTACCCAGCCTAAGAAGAACATCCCTGCTCTTGTATTCTAGCCCTCTCGACATGAATGCTAACATTGCATTTGCCTTTCCAACTGCCGACTGAACCTGCAAGTTAACCTTAAGAGAATCGTGAACAAGGATTCCCAAGTCCCTTTGTGCTTCTGACTTCTGAAGCCTTTTCCCTTTTAGAAAATGGTCTATGCCTCCATTCTTCCTTTTTTTAAAATACATTTAGAGTACCCAATTATTTTTTTCCAATGAAGGGACAATTTAGTGTGGCCAATCCACCTACCCTGCATATCTTTGGGTTGTGAGGGTGAGGCCCACCCAGGAAGGGGAGAATGTGCAAACTCCACATGGACAGTGACATGGGTCCGGGATCGAACTCAGGTCCTTGGTGCCGTGAGGCAGCAGTGCTACCCACTCTGCCACCGTGCCGCCCTGCCTCCATTCTTCCTGCCAGGCATAACTTCACACTGTTCCACATTGTATTCTATCTGCCACTTCTTTGCCAACTCTCCTTGCCTGTCCAAGTTCTTCTGCAGCCCCCCTGCTTCCTCAATACCACCTGTTCCTCTGCATATCCAACAGGAACGCGAATCGCACGCAACTCAATCCTGGCTGCAACACTCCTGTCTCCCAAACGGAGACTGCTGCCCAATGTTGCTGAATATTTGGCCACTGCTCTAAAAGCCAATGGTGGTTCCATTAGGATTAAAAATCATTTGTTAACAATGCAAAATAAGCCCATTTCTTCCTCCCTCTATAACCTTGATGAGCTGGGGCTAAATGCTCTCTTCCATTTGTTGTGATCAGCTTGAGTATTAATCCTGGAATATAACTGCCCTGTACAGTTCAGCTGCTCACTGGCGAAACTTCCCAAGTTATTGAGGAAAGCCCTGAAAATAAAGACAGTCGGAGCCAAATGAACTGTTCTTGTCAAGGTGGACTAATAGAAATTCTTTTGAATTTTGGTCTGGCAGTATAATTAACAGACAGTAGTGAGCATATGGGCACCATAAATTGGAGTGCATCATTAAATGAATTTGAAACATATTGCGAGCTACTAACATCTCCCAAAGGATATAGCTGCCCCATCCGTCTTGGAGGTATTCACATAACCCAATTTATTAGAGAGCCTTGGAGAAATTTGATCAAGGGGTTAGTCATTGATTTCTTGTGCTTGGTAGTGACACAGCTGTGGGCTTAATAATTTCTCGGCATGAGCTATATATTTTCCTTATCTTGTTTGTGATGCTAACCACTTGTGCCACAGGTGGTGTATCTTCTGTAAAAAGGATGGAGCAGTGTATCATCTTATCTGGCTGACAACTCTACTAGAACAGTATTGTCCAATACATTCGCCACTGACCTCATGTGGCTAATTGGGAACGCGGATTTGGGTAATTGTATATTTGAGTAGAATCTTTTTTTAAAACCAGCAGTTGACACAGCTGATGGGCACATGATTTAAATATTCACTTTACACAGTGTACGCTTAATGCTTTTTGTGCATTTAATGGTGAAATGGTAAGACCTGCATTGGTGGGCGTGGAGTGATTTTTAACCGCTGTGTGTTTTACTTCCCTGGTTGCTGATTTTTGGTTCTCTTGGTTATCTGTTATAGTGGTCTGTAACATGTGTGAAAACGCTGGCCATCAGCACCCTGGAAACAATAGCAAAGGTTTATGGAGGCAGGGGTTTATCATTGTGTCCACTATGATTAATTGGAGCAAGTGATGCAGCCCTAATCGGCAAAGGCATAACAAGTGGTCTCAACTACTCCTGGTCTCACTGTGCAAGTCATAATTCCCAGCAATCACTTTGATAAAGTCTGCTCGCAAGCACCTGGACAAAACCCAGAAACTGTACCAAGACTTGTTATTTTTGATAAACTCATGCCAGAATTATACACTTTTTGAAAGAAAGAAACTGTGATTTTGTTTAGTAAATATATATACAACATCAGCAGCCACAGCAGGTCTACTGGGAAGCCAATTGGGAGGTTGTCGGTGTTCAGCGCTTACACTTGTCTGCAGCAGGTTGGGCTCTGTGATTTTACCACAGACAATATCCCAATTGGCTGTCCAGTAGACTCGCTGTCCTTGTACAGACTCCTAATTGGAACCTTAATTATGCAAATCGTCTCTCCTCCTCCTGTGAAGTGATGATCAACATGACAGCCCACCTCCTGCCCGCCTCCCCACTAGTGAGACAGCTATGGGCAGCCAATGCAGTGTAGCTGCCCACTATTTTACCAGCCATTCACCCTCTGACTGGTAAACCCAGCCCTTCGTTGTCTGTATAGACAAAGCTATTCGAATGATTTTACTCTGCGCACAACTGTTTTGGATTGAAGCCCCAGATTCTGCGCTTGGACATTTACAACACCGATATCACACTGAATCTATCAGAATCTGAACTTTGAACAAATGCTCTTAAAATATTTGAATGCCGCTCGTTGGTAGGACCAGGTTGAGCATTAGGCTTTCCATTGTTGGTTCCACGTTATTTGTGTTGATCATATTTTTTCCATTGGCAAAGCAGAGGTTTGCTCCCATCTGGCAGCAGTTTCTACCCTGGCAGTTTTTTGTGTTTTGCCACTCTGCTTCTTAGTAGCACCATCTAAATGCTTTTGCTTGGATGAATGGCACTTGCTTTCACTGGGACTAAAATGGGAGTTCTGCCAGTCCAGAATAGAAAGTCGCAAAAGTTGCCTTCCATATAAAAGAGGGGAGGGGTTGGGGTGAAGGGTGTGTGGGTGGCAATTCTCCGACTTGCATTTGTTTTCAACGTTACTTTCAACGACGTGTAGTCTAAAGCTTTTGGCATAGATAGGTCGTATTTGGAGTTAAACTTGAGCTCATGGACCAAAACAATGTATCGAGCTCTGAGAAGTATAATTTCACTTGGTCCTGGCTTTCCTCTGCTTTTGCTAATGACTTGTCTGAATGCCACAAATTAATCTAAACAGTTGACATTTATTTTCCGCTAATTGATGCAGATAATTATACATCCTCACCCAGCAAGAGGATAAAATCTGACCGTTTAAATGAAAATCAATACATTTTTGAAGTAACAGGAAAACAAATACCTAAGTTAATGACCAGTATAATAAGTTGGGTGGCATAGGGAGGCTGTCTGCAGTTAAAATACTATTTAAGAAGAGTGATAATTTTAATGCATAAACAATTTCTTGCATCTGTTTTAAGCTGTACATTCTGTTTCTACTGATTACATTCGATGGCACAGTGGTTAGCACTGCTGCCTCACAGTGCCAGGGACCCGGATTCGATTCCAGCCTCAGGTGACTGTCTGTGTGGAGTTTGCACATTCTCCCCATGTGTGCGTGGGTTTCCTCTGGGTCCTCCGGTTTCCAACCACACTCCAAAAATGTGCAGGTTATGTGGATTGGCCGTAAGTGTCCAAAACATTAGGTGGGGTTACTGGGGTAGGATAGAGGTTTGCGCCTAAATAGAATGATTTTTCGCAGTGTTGATGCATACACAATGGGCCGAATGGCCTCCTGTACTGTAGGGATTCTCGTGAGCCTTTGATTCACTCTTCGTATCCTTTCCATTCAACTTGTGCATTATGCGGTTAAAAACTGATATTGAAAGGCGTTTTACTTCACAAGAGCTGTAGTTTGGTTTGTACATATGCAGATAAAGTCCATCCCTCTGCTACCAAAAACAAAAAAAAACATAAACTGGAAGTCTGGATATCTACATTTTGATAGTTTGTGATCAAAGTGATTGATGAAGCTGCGATATTGGTGTCATTCAAGGAAACCAGTTTGGAAGCTCAAACTCCCTGATTGTGCCTGGAAATGTTTGTTATCTGGTGCCTGCCTTGGTCTGGCAGTTAAAGCAACATCAGTGCCACAAATGACGTCCATTGTGAAATGTATTTCTTGATTTAACTCTTGTTAAGTACAATATATTTCTGGACTGCAAACATGAAACAAAATTTGCTTATTACAGATGCTATTTTGAAGCCGTTCAGTCATTGCTTCACTTTGGGTTTGTGAAGATGCCAGATGGCTGCAACTTGCCTCTTGTATTTAGGCTGTGTTAATTGACCTTGCAGTTGCAGTGTGTAGTAAATGAGTTGCACATAATGTTCTTTGTGTACAAATAGATACAATGTTCATATCTTGAACTGAGCAGCGTATAGCGTGATTAAATATTGCAGTCCTGCTGTATCATAAAATATTTACCAGGTATTTCACGAAGAAAGGGAAGTCTGTATGATGTCATGATGGTAAATCTTGCATTAAAAGCACTGTACTGCACAACAGCCATTAGGTTGTCATGACAGCAGCTGGCGATTCTGATTAATAGCGTGACCTTGAGGTTATCTTTTATTCCTGGACGGAATGGAGTGAAATGGGCAACGCTGATGTTCAATAGTAACTGTTCATCACCAATGTAATTGAGCTCTACATGCACAGCTGTGATACTATAACCACTTCTTCTGCATAAAGCATTAATTGCATTAACTGGCAAAGTAATACAAGGTTATATCATGCACTGTGCTGGGACTCAGATCTACTATAGCATGGGTTGCAATGAGCTAGAGATTGTGCTGCTGTAATTGGGGAGGTCTGGGGAGAGGTGGTGGGGGCGGGGGAGAGAGAGAGATAAAGAACAGTAGTTATAAGACAGCTCCCCACAATAATGTAAGCATTTTTCTTTTGTTTGCTGGAAACTATTGAGCTTATCTCAGTAGTTGCTTAAACAGTTAAGCAGTTGGTTACTGTTCACTTATTCCGGGTGTAACAGTACAAACTTTCAAACTTAAAATCTTATCTCCTTCTGCGTCTTTTAAACTTTGCATCAAATAATTCTTTTTACAAAGGTATTTGATAGTTAAGCAGCCTTTTGGTCAACTATTTTAAATCCAGGGCCCTGCTCCCAAAGGGCTGTGTGAATTTCCTGCCAGCTCAGTTGATGAAAGATCTGTTGAGGTGTTTTAAGACCACAGAAGGTGAGATTCCCAGGATAGCTTCAGACATGACAGACTGACATAGTCAGGGTTGACGGAGGATCTGCTCAGTCAACATCCACCACAAAGTAGTTGGGTTGAAAAGAACAGAGTCAAATCTTTATACAACTGGTTTCTCTCTCATTTTGTGAACTCCGTGCTGAAGTTCTGCTGGTTTTTTGTTCCCTGATGTGGACATAAATTCCTCTCTCTCTCTCTCTATCTCTCTCTCTCTCCGCCATTGCTAGTGGCATAGACGATTGCCTATTTTTTTCACTTACTTTATGGAATGCCCTATTTCTTTAAGAAGAAAACTTCGATCTGGACAGGTTGCTAGCTTGACTGATGTGATATGCTGGATGAGCTGAAATGCCATCGCTCCACTTCCACCAGATATGAATACCCCACTGACTGGCTCCTCTGTAATAGTGTCTGGATTGAGCACTGGTCTCCTGCTGGTGAGGGTTACAGTCTGATTGACGATCTGTTTCTGAACACCTGACTGACATCAGTGCGGTACTGGCATCTGATGGAAGCAGAGGGCACGATCCAATGGTCAAGCTGCACCTGAAAAGCAACTCACGCGGCACAGCGTGGCCAATAAGAGCCAGGAGACCCCGCTCCCTGGCTCTACCGGACTCGCAATGCCTCGCAAGATCCAACGCAACCTCACGAGATGTTGCGATGTAAATCCCAGGATCACTCTTTGGCAAACCTGCAGAATAGAGTGAGACAGCTCGCCTCATTCTAATGTGCGATTCCTGAGGTACCTAGGCTTTGAGATTCCTCCTCTTCGCCTCGGAAACATTAGGCAAGTACTGTTCAACATTGGTACCTACAAATGGGGACTGGATGGAACGGCACTTGTGGGGGTCCCCCAGGGAATCGGAGGCCCCAGCTGCATGCCCTTTGGACAGGGTGATGCCCTAGCAGTGCTGGTACAATCTAAGCACCCTGGCAGTGCCAGCACGGTGCCTAGGTGGCACTGCCAGCTAGTATGAACACTGTCACAGTGCCAAGCTAGCATGAACACTCACGGTGCCAAGCTAGCATGTGCACATGTGTGATTGGGCTGAGGTGCCTTGTATGGGTGTTGGTGGAGCTGCTGAGTGAGGGGGTTGGGGATCGCTTTGTGGGCTTTGGATATCGGGGCGCCAGCTTCGCGCGCTGCAAGCGCCGGGAAACACCGTTAAATGCGCTTGCTGTGGGACTTTGTTCGCAATTAATTGAATCGAGCCCTGAAAGGCTTGTGCGGGACGTTCTCATCAATGGCTCAAGCCCATAACCTTCTAATTGTAAAATGTGAATATCAGCACTGAGCCAAGCTTGACTCAGACTAGAATTTTGGGGCCTGAAAGCTTTGCAGATTCTATGGGTGTGATTTAACGAGAAAGAAAGAGTCCTGATTTGGCCGCATGTAGCGGAATTATTCTTGGCACCTACAATGCCGAGAACGACCCAGCTATCCAATGGTAACGGCCTCGCCGTGTCTGGAGTCGGGCACGATGAGGCCATTTGATCAGGCCCTACGGATCTTCTCCAGAATCTAAAGGGAAAGATTCACCAAAGGAATTATGAAGCCAAAGTGATGAGAGTTACAGGTTACTCTGATTTCCAGTCAAGTGCACATATGGAATAAACATTGAGCAAAGTTCAAAGCAATAATTTCTGTTCCAGCCAAGTAATTTGAATGAACCCTCAGGACTCTCGCAACGTTTTCTCGGGATTTACAGCATGATGCAGATAATAGTATGAATCATAAAACACGTATTTTGAATATTGTAATGGAGTTCTTGTCTAATATATGTGAAGTTTCCACAGTGAAAAATTACCAATAAAACCGGCTCTATGGCTTTGGATCTTGTTGCTCTCCTTTTTACTCAGAGCTTTCTTTGGGCAGTTTTAGCATCATTGATGCACCAGAGAGTAACCAGGCAAAAGTCAATCCAGTTTACTGTGGTCATAAACCAGAGGAGGAACTTCATTGAATAATTCTACCAGTCATCAATGATTTCAGCATGGAGACTATTTGAAAGTGAACTTCAAAGAAAAATTCTAAATAAACAACTGGGCATGTTTGCCACTCCTTCACCATTATTGTAAGTTTAAAAGTTCGCCATTGTTTCAACTCTTAAACGTTGATGGATTCCCATCCCACCGAGTAATTCCCAGATGTTCTATTCTGTGTGTAAATGTGGTTATCAGATATGATCTGCAAGGATTATATTTGTTGTCGGCTAGTTTACCTACTTCAGCTTGATTAGCATCTATCCAATGGACTCACATGAAGTGAACCGACCAACAAAGAAATCACTAGCCAGGAATGGAGTTATTAAAGCATAACAAAGTAGAACACCTTGGTGCGAACAGAGTATTTTATACCAAGTATACTTTCCCCTATGTAGTTACGACTGCTTTAAGTAACAATATAAATTAGTATAATGGTTCCTTGCTCTAAATAATGTGGGATTGCTTATGATACTTTTTGTTCTAAGAATGTGTCACTCTTCAGGATCTGGTATCTGATTGTTAAGCACTCGGTGCTAGGTTTTTATTGATTGACAAATTAGGGAGAATCACATATCTTGGCATTTTCAAACTGTACATGTGTTAGCAACAGTTGAAAAACATAACTAGGGGGGGAAACAAAAATTGGTAATTGGTGCCATGTTTGTGAAGAAACTTCTGTTGAACATCGGGGGCGGGATTCTCCGGTCGCCGACACCGAAATTACATTTGGCGATCGGCCAGAGAATCAAAATTCCTGACCAAATCGGGGGCGGTGCTGCTTTCGCGATGCTCCGCCCCCTCCAAAGCGGCATACTCAGAGTACGCCACGCGACGTATCGAAGGCCTCAGGCAATGCCCGATGCTAATTTTATAAAATACTCCTTTTTGAAATTTAGAACATAAACTCTTTGCGCAAATCTTTGTGAGAGGCCTCGCCTTACACACAAAGAACAAAAATGAACGAACCTCCATGTTACAGATCAGATGATGAAATAATTGCAGAACTGGGATTTGAAAACCAGCTTCCTGATTGAGACTCAGACTGTTAGTGTCGTTGCACAAATCAATAAAACATTTTTTAATTGTGCTTATTGGTCGTGCATGGGATTCTATTAATTTGTCTTCAAATTTAAAACTTCTGGACATGGTAACAAATAAAGGCGAATTGGAAATTCACAGCATGAGATAACATATTATGGACTGAATGTTGCTTTCACAAAGGAATCTACAAATTGCTTGCACAAATGAAAACTTGGCTGCAGTGTGTCCTTTAATAATGGCACCAATTTAGTATAATTTTGCTTTGCCTCAGGGTTTGCATTGATTTAGTGATGTGTTTTCATACTTGACATTTAATCCATTGAAAATTCTGTAGGGATTTAGTGTTCCTTTAGAATCCCACTTTTTAGACTGTCTAACGTTACATCATTTAATCGTGTTTTCTTTTGTGGTCAGGTTACATAGTTAAACCACATATAATTATATTACCTTGTAAAAAAAAATCTTGCCGTTCTCAGGTTTTGCGTCAGAACGTATATTGTGATGAGTTATTTTACATAAATGTATTTAATTCATTAGGCATTTAAAACTTAGCTTTAGTTTAGATCAGTCAAAGACTTGCCTCATTGGGCCTCCATTTGCCTTGGTGCCGACAGGCGGGCTCACACACTACAAATTAAATCTGCCTGAAGACTGCCAGCTGCTTCTTTCTGCCCCAAATTGAGAGCAGACTTGGCCTGTCTGGCCGTATGCTCAACCATGGATGTACTTGTCTCAGGTGTTTAACTCTGTTGTGATGCTTTAACATTTTCTAGGAAATTGAGAAATAAATTGAATCTGCTCATTCTTAGCAAAGTGTTACATTTTCCACACGTTTTCATTTTCATTTTCTTTTTGCTTAGTTTGTGTTCAGAAATGTGAAGCAGAGGCTATGGATTAATGTGGAGAAAAATGTGTTGTGCATTGTCAAAATCTGCTGTGTCTTGAATACAAGAGGTAATTTATTACTGAAATGGTTCAAACAAACCCTAATTTTGAGGCTTCCAGGAGCTGTGGTGTGAGCTAGCTGGGTGGCCAGGTCCATCTTGAAGGCTGAACCTCATTAGCAATCGTTTGAGCTCTGGGCAGAAAGGAGTTTAAAACAGTCTAGCCAGGCTCTGGGCCTGCGAAAAGTACATCTGCTGGAGTGTGTCCATTTACGGAGTAAGGAAGATGTGGTACAACAGGCAGCCCAAGTTGTTTTTGTGGCGATCCAAAAGATATGCCTTCTCCTTTTTAGCCCCGGAAAGTGACCAGCTGGGCTCCTATTCAGTTACGTCCACCCCTGCAATTGTGCAGAGTATGCATAGCCTCATACTCTGCCTGATTGAACCTTAGAATGATAGTCAGGATCCTATGTATGTCCCGCTGGATTTGTATATTGAAGGGGCCTCCTGTTTGACTCAAGCATGCACCCCAGTGGCTGGTCATTGGGAAAATCACACTGGCCAAGAATGGAAATGTCGTCAAAGGTCTAGAATGATTTGCTAAGAACTCAACTAGTAATTCAGAGAACCTGAGTTCCAATTCCACCATGGCAACTTGAAAATTTAAATACTATTGTTAAAAATCTGGAACTAAAAAGCTGGTGTTAGGAAAACTGACCATGAAGCTGTTGAATTGTCATAAAATCCCAACTGGCTAATTTCCTTACCTGGTCTGTCCTATAAATGCCTGAAAGGTTATGGGAGGCAGAGACCCTCATAACATTTAAGAAGTATTTAGGTGCACATTTGCAATACCAAAGCTTACAAGTCTATGGGCCATATGCTGGAAAATGGGATTAGAATAGTTACGTGGTTGTTTTTGACCGGTGCAGGCTCGATGAGCCGAAGGGTCTTTTCTGTGCTGTAGACCTTTGTGACTCCAGTTCCCGCCAACATGATTGACTCTTCACCTGCTCCCTCAAGTAGCTTCGTAAGCTACTTGACCCCCCCACAGGCCGCCCCCGACCCTTCCACGCCGAGGTACCGCCGGCTGAGAGCAGGTGTGGACGGCACCGGCGGGATTCGGCGTTTTCATGACTGCTGAGAATCGGCGGGCCGGCCGTGTGGAGCGGCCCGCAACCAGCGCCGCACCAACCACGCCGGCGCTAACGGCACCGATTCTCCGCTCTGCGTCAGGGCGCCGTGGCACGATACGCGCCGGTCGTGGGGATTCTCCGGCCTGGCCCCGGGCTGAGAGAATCCCGCCCAGGGTTTGGGCCTACCTTTCCTCGGTGAAATTGCTGAGTTTTTTTAAATAACAAACTGGAGGACTTTAACAATGCAGTATATTGGCCTTCTAGAGCACTACAACATGGGATAGTAGAATGTAAGTTCATGCCTATATTTATCTGAATTTTGAAGTGATGTTGCCATTATGGAGGGGTTATAGTGTGCGGATTGTGCACAGTATAACATCTGATAAAGTTCAGCCAGCAGATTGATACCAGCTGTCACAACAGTGATTTGTACTGATGAGCAGAGTCTGAGGTTTAAGTGGCCTTGTGAACAAAATAGTTCCAAATAAATTAATTTGAATGATTCCAAATTGGTTGAAACATTTTTTAAAAAAACGTTTTTTTACTTGTTAGGGCAGCACGGTAGCATAGTGGGTAGCACTGTGGCTTCACAGCGTCAGGGTGCCAGGTTCGATTCACTGCTGGGTCACTGTCTGTGCGGAGTCGCACTTGCCCACGTTGAATTTCATCAGCCATTTCTTGGACCACTCTCCTAAACTGTCTAAATCTTTCTGCAGCCTCCCTGTTCTATGTTCTTGTGATTATATTGTACAGTATAATGTTAAATCTTGAATATTGCAAGTGAAGTATAATATAAGATGGATGTGATTTTGAGTAATAGGATAGTCAGTTATCATGGATCAGCAGGGAAGGACTGACATTGATACACAGTCAACTTACTTAATACCTATCATCTATAGTGCCTTGTAATTTAAAAAGCAAGCTATTTTGGTATCAGTATTAACCGTTCACCAACACAACATGGGAATGGGAATTAACAAGAAGCAGGTAGTTACATGTAAAGAGATAATAAATAATATCACAATGATCAATCAAAATGAATAAAAGGCTAGTAGTAAAGTGCTTTACATTTTCTGTGAGAAGTGCTAAAACAGTCGCAGTATACTAGTGTACATTAATATCTATTTTATGTTGTATTGGTCATGCTCAGTGTTGTCCAATCATTATCTACAAGCCATATGCTTCAGTTCGATGACATGACATGTGACTCATTGGGAATCCTGATGTGTTTAATTAATTTCTGATTTGTCAGATGCCGGCTTAATTTATCCCTTTTGTACATTTGCTGGCAAAGTATTAAGATGAAAAGCTTTTTTAAAAAATAAAATCTTGTCCACTCCACTTTCTTGATTACTGAATGCTGGTTGATGTTAAATACAAATACTGATGTGAAATATGGCTTCCAGAATGTGTGAATGCATTAGCCCCTAAAACTGGTGCATGGGTTTCAAGAGGTTGGTTCAACCACATCTGCACTTCCTGTTGGAAAATACTGCACTATAAGGCATTTCTGAAGATACCATTATGGTTTAGTAAATTGACGTTAATGAGATCATTTCAAATCAATACAGAATCCTTATGGTGTAAGATAGCCTTCCTTCACTGCAGGAATTGGTGACATAAAGGAATGGAATATACTCTGGCACTTAGAACGTTGGCATATTGCTCAGAAATGGTTCATTTTATTTCCTCAGAATCTGTCAAAAACTGAAAGACAAGTGTAATTTTCCATTTGAACTTTAACGCTGTTCTCAGTTATCCTTGGAGTAAATAATGCCACGTGTGATCAGTTCCGTCTGCACCAGAATAATTAGTTAGATCAGCTTGTTTGGAAAAAAACGGGATTTTGATCGGTTGAGTGCTGTACATTCAAACCCGTGTTGAGGCCTCTGAGGCATAATTGAGAATACTTTGACGTGGCTGCAACATGTGACACATGCCATGATCACCAGATTCTGCAAATTGGCATAAATTGAGAATATTCTACTTTTGTTTGATCGTGGCGATTTAAATAAAAAGCGACAAGGGATCAGGACATTAAAGATGGTCACCCAAAACATGGGGGTAAGAACTGATCAAACAGTGCAGTAGCAGGCAGTTCTTAATAGTAGCAGGTATGCTTGTGGGATTTCTTACTGATTCTTCAGGTCAACTTGTCTTTCTTCAATCAGCTCCTGTCAGCATTTGACAAGCCAAAATCTGAATTGAAGGAAGCGTGTTAAATCTCGGCAGGGGTTTTATTGGCAACTCATGTTAAGCAACAACAACTTGCATTTATACACAGTACATTATTTTATCTTAAATATCTGGTTGCTTTACAGATGTTTAATCAAAAATATATGGACACTGAGATAAGGAATGAAACATTAGGACCAATTGCTTGGCTGGAGAGATGTGGTTTAATTAAAGGTTTTTAAAAGGAGGCGGGGCAAGGACATTTGGGGAAGGGGGAATGGTGCCAGTGTCGTACCTAGGTTATTGAAGGGTAACTTTTTAAGGAGATGGATTGATTGGCTCAGCAATGTAGTACTACAAGACGAGAAGATGATTTATATGGGATAAGGAGACGGTCTTTAAAGAAAAATTGGGGGAAATGTTGTCAAATTGGCACTCCGCTCAAAGGCGTGAAACAAACCACTGTTTTTCTTTGAGTCTTGCTGCTGTGGTGTGAGTGACTATTGCAAAATAAGTGGCACCAGACAGATGATTGTCTTTTTTTAGCACCAGGCTGTTGCATTACTCAAAATAGCCATATGGCCTGCTTAGATAATCAAAAGTGAAAAGATCGGGGCTGAATTTCATTCCCTCTGCTGGCTGGAAAAGGGACAGCAATGGGATTGAAATAGCAATGCAGCGTTTATCTCACCATCTCCAGCGATACCTAACATTTTGATTCATCTCGATGAATGGAGCAATACCTCCTGGGGAGAGGTGTTGCCCATGCAGATTGAGCAGGACACCTAAAATGTTTGAAGTACCAATGGATGGAATAAGGATATATCCCTCTTGTGCAAATAAGTTAAAACAATGGATAGACTGTAGTGATCTGTACATCTGTACATACATCTGCACATACACCAGGGACTGCAGCACAGATGTAACAGCCACAGCATCACTAGAGGGCAGCATCAGAGACGGGTATAAAGGGTCGAGCCAAAGGCAGGATCCGCTTCTTTCAGAAGCGCAGGGCTAGTGAGCAGCAGCACACAGAGACAGCTCAGCATAGGCAGCTTACCTTAGAGAGACCACGTCAGTTGAAATCTTGATGATTTTGATTCCAGAAGAGGAGCACCAAGAGTCCAGAGAGACCACGTCAATAGAAATCTTGAAGATTTTGACTCCAGAAAAAGAGCACAAAGTAATGACAGATGATTCAAATGAACCTGAACGAACTCCAAAAGAGGAGCACCAAGAAATCAATGATAATTCAAGTGACCCTGAAATTATTCCAAAAGTGGAGCACCAAGAACTCGATGATAATTCAAATGAACCTGAAATGACTCCAAAAGAAAAACACTGAGAAATCAATGATGATTCAAGTGAACCAGAAATGACTCTAGAAGAGGAGTACCAAGTAAGCAAAGAAGAGGAATCGAATTCACCACAAATGACTGATGTCACCAACATCAATGCAACATCAGATCATTCTCATAATTCTCAAGAAGATACGCTCAATGTAGCAGATACCACAAAGGACACTGACACCAATAACTGTGACAATGACTCAAATCATCCACATGGCACACTCATTGAGCGCAACAAGAACAACAAAAACCACAAGAAGCTGAGCAGAAACAAGAACAACAACAAAAACAACATGCAGCGCAACAAGAACGACAAAAGCAACAAGAAGCATCCCAGAAACAATAAGCATGACAAGAAAAAGAACAAGAATAAAAGCGAAAACAACGAAAACAGAATCAACAAGCGTGACAAAAAGAACAATAGGAACGACACGAAAACAACAAAGACAGAAACGACTGAAACAACGACCTGTACAACATGGTACAACTCTGCACGTGAAGGACAATGCCACAGCACACTGCGAAACAATGACAAGATTACAAACATGCCATGGCATGATAAAGAATCTCACAAATTCACATCTGCTCCAGAACAAACAAGCAAAGCAGCTTTCACGAACGATGACATACAGAATCAATACCACAAATGCAGGAAAAAGTCTAGGTCCGGCAACGGTTCGACACAGAATCGCTACCCACAATCAAATGGAACAGGGGAAAAAGGTGTCCACATCATTAAACGACTCATCAGTAAAGCAACCGAGTTACGTTCCGACTTCAACCTAGCTCTGTTATCGTACCGAGCAATTCCATTGAGCTCAGGGCTGTCGCCAGAGCAAATGCTCTTCAGCAGAAACATCCGGACAACCCTACTGGCAAAGCAATTCCAAGACCCCGACAACTCACCGGTTCTCGACGACATGCGGGCACTATGCTCCAAAAAAAACTATACTATGATCAACATGCGATCCTACTCAAGCCACTGACAATAGGTGATACCATCAGAATCAAGGACCCAGAAGGCAGATGGTCTGAGTCAGCCACGGTGATCAGGCAGGAGGCACCGTGGTCCTACATTGTCAAATCGTCTGCGGGAGCACTTTTCCGTCGTAACCGCCGGGATCTATTAGAGATTCGACCTACAACGCCAGTATTTCCCACACTGGACTTGACCGAGTCCATTTGTCCACAGGACGTTCCTCGCCACACAACGCCAGACAGTACTCTTGATGACATCAAACCATCATCCCTACTACCACCGTTGAGACGCTCCAGTAGTAGCCGTAAGGCACCCGACCGATTCATTTGTAACGACCCTTCAACACACCCACGAGACGAATATGATCATTTCTCACGATGGATTCATAACACTGTTAATTGTTTCTGTATTACTTCATCATTTTCGCAGTGTGCAGATTTGCTTATTCTCACAACTTGTTACGTACAGTTTTCTTGCGGCCAATCTAGAAAACATATCAAATCAAAAGGGGGGGATGTAGTGATCTGTACATGCATCTGCACATACACCAGGGTCTACAGCACAGATGTAACAGCCACAGCATCACTAGAGGGCAGCATCAGAGACAGGTATAAAGGGTCGAGCCCAAGGCAGGATCCGCCTCTTTCAGAAGCACAGGTCTAGTGAGCAGCAGCAGACAGAGACAGCTCAGCATAAGCAGTTTACCTTTCACTGGTCATACCTCTTGACTGTATTATATCTGGAAACAGAACAAACCTACTGAATAAAGTATTTGTGTTAACTGGAAGTCTATAATCTTTATTCAGACTTAGAGAATAACATATAGACTGTGCGTCAATCACTGGTAGTTGGCTTACAGTGACCTAACCAGCGGTAACTGACTGCTGCAGATTGTTCCAGAAAATGTTAAACATGTTTTCTAATTGGTATTTGTGGGATCAGGAATGGTCTTCCAGGTCAAACAATAGTCAAATTTAGCAATGTCCGAGCATTGCTAATTTATCAGATTGAAAAAATGTGTCTCCTTGTTCCTGATTTGGACACGTTTTTATTGCATCAGTCCTTGAGGATGCTATGATATTTGTAACTATCACTGTGAGAGAGGAGTGACCCCAATATGAGAGCAGCGTTATGCTGGTAGACTATTGATATTCTCATTTGGAATAGCAGCTATTGTGGGAAGCTGGATGTGGGAAATTTGATATTTTTGTTTGGCAAGCAAAGTTTTAGTCAAAGGATTTAAGGCATGAATAGAAAGGTGTAAATTGCCATAATTACTCATAATTATAGTTATTATAATGGAGCTTCTAAACCGAAATTTCAAGTTTTAAAGGCATCACTTAGGTGGGGCCAGAATGCCATTCTTGATGTTCTTAGCCAGTACACATTTTAGTAACATCAGTTCTTGCTGAATCTATAACTTGAAGAAACTTTATTCACAATCTTATGCATTGGAATAGTTTGTCTCTCCCTTCATTTCACGTTCACAGATGCAGGCACTACCTAATTAGCCCCTAATGATTTAAACAGGGAGTGTTGAGAGGCTGTATTCTGCCAAAGGAGTCAACACAGGAATTCAAGCTGATGATTCCCATCTCCCTGCACCCCCCCCCCCCCCCCCCCCCCAAGGATACGGAGGTCAACTGTTGTGCCACGACTACTGCCCTGACAAGGATCAGCTTTCTGAACACAGAACAGTGATCGGATCAGAGGCCACACCAATCTCAGAGCTACATCATCAATTTACTCCCAGAGCTCCAATGACACTTTCTTTTGGGGGAAAAAAACTTACAGAAATATTAAGACTAAAATGAAGTCCAATTTATTACTTAAATTTGTAATTCCGAACTATTGTTTAACTGTTGAAAATGCACAAAATGGTAGAATAAATCTATTGTATCAGATTAATGAAATACCGGAAATGTTACAGTTTTAGTTTGCAAGCATGCTTTATATTTTAATTATATAACACAATTAAGGCATCTTTGGCACAAATCTGATCAACCAATTTTTTTTGCATTCTCTAAGAACCTTTCTTTAGAGTCCTTCCTGTTCTTTAGAGTGACAAAAGGTTTTTGAAAGATATCTTTCAGCATGAAGAATGCATATTTGTTAAAGAAAAAACCAAGAAATTGGAATTGTCACAATCCCACTGGACAGGAATATCCCAGAATGGAACCCTGGCTCAAAAGACTGTAACTTTTTATATACAATATGGAGGAACAATGTCACAGAATGGCTAATTAGGTTTAACAACAAGGAAAAAAATCTGTATTAAGCATGAACAATTGGATCATGATACAACACACCCATACTCCCTCTTAGCTTTTAAAAAAATTTAGAGGACCCAATTTTTTTTTCCAATTAAGGGACAATTTAGTGTGGCCAATCTACCTAACCGACACATCTTTGGGTTGTGGGGGTGAAACCCACGCAGACATAGGGGTGCAAATTCCACACAGACAGTGACCCGGGGTCAGGATTCAAACCCGGGTCCTCAGCGCTGTACGCAGCAGTGTTAACCACTGTGCCACGTGCCGCCCCTATTCCCTCTTATCTTAAACAATTATGCATAGGTTTTAGGATGAACAATGATTAATAAGTACATTTGAATCTACAATGGTCTCATTAATTCCGTGCCTGGTGATAATTTCACTCTCATTTGATGTTTTTAAGTTTCCGTTGATCTTTGTTACGTTTGTGCAGTGCCCCTAACAGGAGCGGCCCTTTTTGCTTTCTCCCTAAGTTTGGTTTCCTTTCTTCTATTTGGTTGGTTAATCTTAAAAGAGTGGTCTCATTAACACAAAATCCCTTTTCAGTACACAAGTTGGCGGTGGGAAAATGCACTCAATCCCAGGTGAATGTCTGAATTTTGACTCACAATCCCCTCCCCAGGATGATTCATATACCTTGAGCCATCTTGTCTCATTGAACACCAGCTTCCAGACAAGTGATTTCAAATTCTGCTTCAAAAGTCACACTTTCAAATCTTCTTTTAAATTATGCTTTCCCTCCACTGGTTCTATCAAGGCTTTGCTTTCAGGTATTATACCTCTCACTTCAGGTTTCCTTTGCCTTACTTAAAGGCTTTTATACAAACTCAGACGTCCAGCCACTGATCTCCACAATTATTTCAACTAATGCCTCCCGAAGTGTAGTAATTTCTCATAAACCTTGACACTATTGCAGATATTGTTCTGGCCTGTCATGATCCAAGCTGTTTCATCTCACTATGACTTTGCTGAACAGTAACTTCTTCTGCTTCCCAGTTTCTTCTGTTCCTTTAACACTAGACTTCTTGGAAACTTCTCTTTATTTGCCTAGTTTCTTTTAACTAGGTGGACTTTAGATTTTCAGCATTTGTTTTCTTAACCTTACTCCATAATCTGGCATTTCTTCTAACAAGGGTGAGAGAGATGTTCCCTCTTTAGCCTTTTAAAACCAACTGCTTCTGGCAGAATTGTGAGGACTGCCTTCTCTCTCACTATTGATCTTCGACAGCTCTGGCTTCCAGTTAAAACTAAGAACAAAGGATTGCCCTTCCCTCTGAAAAGTGGCTTCCTGTTGCTAAGCACCGACATACTTCTATTTTCTTTTCACTCCGCAAACCCCTTTCAGCACAATAGAGACACTGTTGGAACTGAACCAATCCACACACATACAAACACCTTTCCAGCATGAATCTTACTATAGGTTTTACCCTCCCAAGCACAGAAACATTAAATAAATTAATGCCACTTAAAATTATATCTTATTTCTATTGCTCAGCAATACAAATATAAATCCCCTAAAACTTCCTTTTTTTCCTAACAAAATAAAGTTAATTAAAACTGAACTTGGCTCTTGGGATTTAAAAAAAATTAAACATTGAAAACGAACACAATTTTCAATACTGAGATTTGTCATAGGAGCAAAATGTCTGGTTAAATGCGTGTACACAGGTATTGATGGCCCAGCAATTATTTAAATGTGTACCAATTTATTTTTATTTTATGTGCTCATGGATGTTTTGTGATTGCTTTTATTTTTCAACATTAATGAACAATCGTAAGTCAATGAGTCCAAACCAAACTGACATGGCAGCGCCTGGATGCATTAGATTTCTTCAATCAAATTAAATCATTTTATTTCAGTAGAAAGTGAGATTGATCATGGGTGATCGTCACTGACTGTCGGTCACAAGCTATCACAGGCATCACCGAAGAGACAATGCAGTTTGTCCATCAAGTTGCCAATGCCAAAGTTAGTTATTGTCACTGAACAACATGCTTTTTCTTTCTCCCAATTTGGGGTTTAGAATTGTTAGATGGGTTAGCAGTTCTGAGGCAATCTCCTGAAGGATATTGAATTTGTCTGCCATCCAGATTTATTTTTTTCAGCCTTGGTTAGCACATATTATGACGTATACAGTTTAAGCCTTGAAATGTTTGAATATTCTTTGAATATTACTGCACAGAATGGTTAACACATTTACTTGGAATGTGTGGTTTTTTTTTGAAAGAGGTTTCTGTCCCAAAAGAATAAATTCATTTTTGAAGTCAGTATGGAATTCCATTGCACAATACTTAAAGGAGGTTGCATTGACATTGATGTGTTGGTGTATTGAAATTCATGTTTGGACAGTGATCATTTAGAAGTGCCACCCCCACCCCTGGATTAGCGGAATCAGGAAAATATCTACAGTTCTTCCTTCATGGCTATGGTGGGTTCATCTGCTCAGTGGTACCAATCTTTAAATAGCTGGTGACCGTGTGACAAATTAGTCCACTTTAGCCTTCTGAGAATCGGTCTGAGAATAGTGACCGGGATGTTGGAATAAATTTTGGCTTCAAGGAAAGAGCATAAGCTTATCGTGCTCCGAGCCAAATGGAGACTGTTTGACTGCATGTCCCACAAGTTTGTTTGCCCATGTGCTTGTTACAGGGAGGAAACTATTAGACCATGGGGGAGAAATGAATCTCTGGGAACGAGCTGTGATAATTGCTAACATGTTACCAAAGACTTTGTTCTCCAATATATAGCTCCAATAGACAGAAGACTGTTGCTACAAGATTTATGCTCTCTGTAGCCTGCTGGGCTGTGGTCCAGCGAGTAGAAAGTAGAATGCAAGAAAATAAACGGTGCACATTTAGAACTGTACCTTCCAATGAGTGCCGACCCTTGAACAGTCAGCTACAGGGAGATACGCAATTTGTGAAGCATCTTTGGGACAGAGTGATGTCGCGATGCTTTAGATATATTAAACTGAGCCAAACGAGCTCTTGCTTTGTTGATCCTCAGAGGAACGCCTAAACGACAGGTGCCAGACCCCATATCCGGGAAACTCCGGACTGGATCTGTGCCAGATATAGGGGTTTTACGGATCTTGGTTTCTAGGCCTAGTATGTATTTGTAACACATACAAATAAAGGGCACTGTTTAACTAAATGGGAACAAAGTCTCAAGTGCGTTTAGCCACGTGTTTCCTGATAGTTGTAGCACGAGAAACACAAGGCTATAAAACGTGACTTGCATTTGATGAGGGGTCGCAACGGGGAATGTGCGGCTGAGGCTGCACAGAGCCCATGTTGTACACCGGAGAGCTCCGCTCGCCGGAACTCCAATGGCGTCCCAATCTCCAAGGCTCCCAAAGTGGCTCCTCATCAAATAGAATTGAGGTACTGTCAATAGGCTAAAGGAAGGTCGTGCGGTGCAATGGTAGTGTTCCTGCCTCTGAACCAGAAGATCCGGTTTGAGTACTACCCCAGGACTTGATTGCCAAGGAAGGTGCCATTCACAACTTGGCCAAACAGGTTGAATATCAATTCAATTTCTTCCAGCACAAGCCAATGGCAAGCAGTAAGAGCGGAAGAGATTCCTGGTTAGCCATGTGATGGAAAGAATGTTGTTGCAACATCACCATCTGTAGTTTAAAATTAAAGTGCATGTTACTCCAGCACTTCAAACTCCGAGTGAACTGTAATAGGCCAGCACTTAGACTAAAATATGCTGCACTTGATGTGCTGTGTTCACTTTTAGTTCCTGCACATGGTGAAAGCTCGACAGAAATCAAGGTAATTTCGAAAGAGGAGGCTTTCAGTTGAGCAAATAAAGTACTTACTTTGGACCTTCAGCTCAAAGGAGAAATAATTATCAATCTCAAAAATATTTTAAAAATAGTTATAGTCTGGCTGGATGCAATATTTGAAATGATCATGGTTGGTAGAACTGGATGGTCATACCTGGTTGGTAAAGGATTAGATTGGATACCATAATTTGCCTATAGAGCTTCTGACCTCCACAGCAAACTACTGAGAGAAATGGATAGGTTTTAAGTGGAAGTTACAGACCTCTGAAAGAAAGATTCACCTGAGGAAGGAGCAGTGCTCCGAAAGCTAGTGTTTGAAACAAACCTGTTGGACTTTAACCTGGTGTTGTAAGACTTCTTACTGTGCTCACCCCAGTCCAATGCCAGCATCTCCACATCTGAAAGAAAGAACATACATTTACATAGCACCATTCTCATCCACAGGATGACTCAATTGCTTTATAATCTCTGGGTTACTTGAGAAAAATAGTATTTTGCAGGTAAATACAGCTACCAGTTTGTGCACAGCTGGACGGCATAGTGAGTAGTGAGATGAACGACCAGTTAATCTATTTTTTTCTGTAGGGGTGATTGAGGAATGAACATTTTGTCAGGGCACCAGAACAACTTGCTGCTCTTCGTGACATGCCATAAGATCTTTTAAATACACAAATGGGGACAGATGGGGCCTGTGTCTCTTGCATGACATGTCGAACCAAATAACACTGCACTAAAATGTCAGCTCAAGTTCTGGAATAGGATGCAAATTGCCATTGTGGTAAGAATGATGCAACAGCCAAGGCTGAGTCAGAAGTTTACAATTGAAGGGGCCGGTTCAATTTTTAGAAAGTAAATTGTATGTTTGTTTAAATTTTAGCAAGTTGTGGGAGATCGTCACCTGCTGGAGCTTTCTTGAATGCTTCCGCAAGTTTGAAAGGAATGTTCCCGAATGGACTGCAGGTTTTTCCCTATGCACCCCCCCCCCCGTCTTCATGGCCCCCCGCCCCCGTCTTCATGGTTAGCAATTGCTACCTCACAGCGCCAGGGATCCAGGTTCAATTCCAGACTTGAGTGACTGTGTGGAGTTTGCACTTTCTTCCCATGTCTGAGTGGGTTTCCTCCCACAGTCCGAAGATGTGCAGGTTAGGTGGATTGGCCATGATAAAATTGCCCCTTAGTATCCAGGGATCAGGAATGTGCAGGTTAGGTATGGCCACGGTGGGGAGAGTGGGCCTTTCCGTGGATCGGTTTCAGACTTGATGGGCTGAATGGCCTCCTCTCTGTAGGGATTATATGATTCATATGGTCTTTTAATCTCAAGATATATGTAGAGGACAGGGTATAGTTGCACTTGCAAGAGTCTGTTTGGGGTTTGGGCGGCACGTGGTGTAGTGGTTAGCACTGCTGCCTACGGCGCTGAGGACCCGGGTTCGAATCCCGGTTCTGGGTCACTGTCCATGTGGAGTTTGCTCATTCTCCCCGTGCCTGCGTGGGTTTCACCCCCACAACCCCAAAGATATGCAGGTTAGGTGGATTGGCCATGCTAAATTGCCCCTTAATTGGAAAAAAATAATTGGGTACTCTAAATTTATTTTTTGAAAAATTAAAAAAGTCTGGGATTGAAGGAGGGCGGTGAGAATTTAGCTTGTAGAATTTTTACAGTATGATTGGGTCCTCCAGGGAATATTTGATTTGGAGGTATATCCTTCAGTTAACAGAGACTACATAAATTGACTGGTTTGCCTATCCAAATTAACAGTACTCCTTCAAAAGTAATTGATTTTATCTGCAATGGGTTAATGTCACAGTTGAAAAACAAAAGGTATTGATAAGGAAAGTAGTAAGCTCTACTACACTAATGTTTGCAATGTTAACTTCCATGGCGTTCAAATTCTTACAAGCTAAAATCTCAGATTGCAGTAAAAAGAGAGGCGATGGATAGGCTTATATAACATTGCAGTATAAATTTTAAATAAAGCATGGTATTAAAGGAAATGCAGCTCATAAATAAACTAAGAAAAACACTTTGAGGGAATGGGCTTTCTGCATTGGGCGTTATTAATTTAAGTGGTTTGGGGGAAATAGCTGAAGAAAATGCAGTAGTGAGTGAATAGAGAATGACTGATGGCGACATATGTCTGCTGCAGAGATTGTGCTAACTACCATATAATGGTGTGAGGTTGATACAGTACTTGCTAAATCTTGCAGCGCAAACAAGATTTCAAGGCTCTGATCAAAATGACAAAAACAGGCTTCCAACCATCAATTGTTGTCTGATTTGGACACATTAGTAACTGAGGTTATGAGCTTGTTTTTTTGTCTCACACTGCATATCCAGCATTTAAAAAAAAATATTTCCTGTTTTTTTTGGGGGGTGCAGAAAAGCAGTTGAGTATACTTTACAAAATAGAGACATTTAATAGTTTTATTTAAATGTGGCATTGAAAGATTGTTTCAATGTAACAATTCGAATGTTTATGCTACAAAAACAAATGATATACCAATTGTTCTGCTGCAAGCTTTCTTGAGTGTGTTTAATGGATATGCTAGCAGTTAATAGGGGCTTCTTTTAAAGAAGGTATTGAGAATGGGATGTTCCTGGACAATTATGAAATTCTTCAAAGTATGTTGTCTAGATAAATGAATAAATGCTGTTATAGTCATCCTGCTGTTTTTTTCTGACACAGTAGCTCGATATTTGTGAAACATCGGTTCCTGATAATACCTTGAATGTTTTTCACTTGAGTATCATAGGGTACAAGTAATTGGGAAATGGATTTTTTGTCATACAAAGGGATGGATAACTAATTTCATTTCAATTTCATTCTTAACTGCTGATCACCCATCTTCTCCTTCTGGCCCTCCATTTTAGTCGATATTTTACATGGTTCTCCCATCAGACATTATCCCTCCTTTTAAACCTGTTTTCCTAATCCCTCGTCTCAATAAAGCAAACCTTGACTTTGCCATCCTTGCAAACTACCATTCCATCTCAACGATCCTTTCCTCTCCATAATGAGTTGGCATCTCTCATCTCTCCTGCAGCTCCATGTTTGAATTCCTCTTCTTGCCCGGACCGGACCAGTACTGGGCAGCACGGTAGCAAAGTGGTTAGCACTGTTGCTTCACAGCTCCAGGGTCCCAGCTTCGATTCACTGTCTGTGTAGAGTCAGCACGTTCTCCCCGTGTCTGCGTGGGTTTCCTCCGGGTGCTCCGGTTTTCTCCCACAAGTCCACAAAACGTGCTGTTAGGTAATTTGGACATTCTGAATTCTCCCTCTGCGTACCCGAACAGGTGCCGAAATGTTGTGACGAGGGCTTTTCACAGTAACTTCATTGCAGTGTTAATGTAAGCCTACTTGTGACAATAAAGATTAACACTGTTAGTATCAAAGCGTTTTTAACAAAGACACAAATGACATCTTGTGTGTTCGTGACAGAAAGTAAATTTTCCTCCAAAGCCCCTCCATTGATGTCCAGTTGGGTGGGACTGCTCTCATCTGGTTCCATTATTATCTATTCTTTTGTAGCCAGATAATCACTTGCATTGGCCGTTGTCTCTCGCATGACACGTTGAACCAAGTAATCCTCCAGCCTCCCCCAAGGATCTATCTTTGGCCCCCTCTTTCTCATCTGCATGTTGTTCCTCGGCAACATCATTCAAAGGCACAATGCTAATTTTCGCTTTCATGTTGAGGACAGCCAGCTCTACCTAACCATTGTATTATTCCTTGTGTCTGAATAAAGCTCGTAGTCTTACAGTTGAAGTAGATGCTTTATTGTGAGTTTGTTCTCTCTCCAGCGCTTAGACTATGTTACATCTGAGCTGCCTGTCTGTGTCCTGCTCACCAGCTGCCGTTCCTGTGAAGAGAGAGACCACTTCCTGTTTGTCTATGTATATGTACATCTCTGGTGCTCCCTCTAGTGGTTACTTAGTTATAGTGTATTTACCTTAACCCCTTGTGTATATACAGTGATGCATATCACTACAACTACCAGCTCTCACACCTCCCCCAGTGTTGCAGAACTATCAGATTGCTCATTTAAACTTTCTCTTCATGTCCTTGCCCCAACACTTCGCTCTCAAAACTGATCCAACCCCACACCTCCACCTCTTCATCTCGCTTTCTTTTAAGACAATCCTTAAAGCCTACTACTTTGACCTTTTGATCTAATATCTCCTTATGTGCTTTTGTGCCTTACTTTATTTTATAATGTTCCTGTGAAGTTCCTTGGGACATTTCTTCATGTTTATAATGCTATATAAATAATAAATGGTTGTTGCAGCAGTGACCATTTGGGGGTTTACACTCCCCAGTGTAACAAGCAATCGGGGCGTCATTTTTAAATGGCATCCAGATCTCTGAGGCCCCAGAAGCGGCCCCCGACCACCCCATCTCCCAGCCCGTACACGCTGTGAGGGTCACCACTCCCTCCCCAACACACTTGCAGGGCACCCCTGGCCTCTTGGCGCATGTGAAAAAATTGCCAGCTTGTCACCCTGACAGTGCCCATGCCAGATGGTAGTGGACACCTGGACACCTGGGCGGCACTGCCAGGCTGTCCAAGTGGCACCAGCAGTGCCAGGGCACCACCCTGCCAAAAGGCATGCAGCTGGAGGCCTCCAAACCCCTGGGAGACCCCCACGAGTGCCGGTCTGCCTGGTCTCCGTTTGTGAAGACAAATACCATATGGTACCTCTGGAATCTGCACATTAGAGGGAGACTAGCTGTCTTGCTCTAATATGCAGATTTGCCAAAAAGTGATCGCACCCATAATGGATGAGGTTTACATCGCAACGTCTCACAGGATCATGTTGGATCTCACAAGGCGTTGCAAGCCAGGTAGATCCCGGGAACAGGGTCTCCTGGCTTTTATGGGCCATGCTGCGCAAGTGCGAACGGCTTTTCTGACGCAGCACGGCTATTGGTCGCACCCTTAGCGTGAAATCTTCCGGAACTGCAGCAGGAAGCTTGGCGTGTGGGAGAACATAATTTGGCGTGAGGCCAAAAATCAGTTTCCCCCATTGCGGGACGAACTTTAGGAATTATGTTTTTGGAACTTGGCAGATAAAACCTCTTGATAAAATATGTCGGGAAGCACTTTTGCATATGTTAGCAAATAATGCAGGCTCATTGGGTGGGCCAATTGTGGGTCCAACACTGACCCCTGAGCTACACCACTAGCTACTGATTGCCAACCAGAGAAACACCCATTAATCCCCACGCTTTGCTTTCTATTAATTAACCAATCCTCTATCCATGCTACTACTTTACCCTTAACACCATGCATCTTTATCTTATGCAGCAACCTTTTGTGTGGCATCTTGTCAAAAGCTATCCAGATATACCACATCCATTGGTGCCCCGTTGTCTACCGCACTGGTAATGTCCTCAAAAAATTCCACTAAATTTGTTCGGCATGACCTGCCCTTTATGAACCCAAGAGTCCACAAAAGATCAGCCATGATCACATTGAATGGCGGAGCAGGCTCGAAGGGCCAGATGCCCTACTCCTGCTCTTACTTCTTTTGTTCTTATGTTCTTATTAAAAGACCTCACCGTAAATAAGTTTCCTCACTCCAAATTAAGTCCCCTGTCAGCGGGAAATTAGAATATTCACTTTTACGACTGTGCATATTTGGCGTGCATCTGGGTGAGGTAGACTTCTTCCGTGACCAGAAAGGACCAGCCAGATAGATTTTTTGGCTACAAGAGCAAGTCAGAATCTGGGAATCGTGCATTGACTAACTTATCTGACTCCTCAAAGCCTCTTCATGATCTACAAGGCACAAGTCAGGAGTGTGATGGAATACTCTCCACTTCCCTAGATGGCTGCAACTCCATTGAGACTTAAGAAGCTCAACACCATCCATGCAAAACAGCCTACTTGATTGGCACCCCATCTACAATGTCCACTCCACTGTCAATGCACATTGGCAGCTGTGTGTACCATCTATAAGATGCATTGTAGCAACTCACCAAAGGTGCTTCAACGGCACTTTCCAAACCCACAACTGCTACCACCTGACTTGGTACTTTCATTGTTTCTGGGTCAAAATCCTGGAACTCTCTTCCCAACAGTGGGTGTACCTACATCACATGGACTGCAGCAGTTCAAGAGGGCAGCTCCTCACCACCTTCTCGAGAGCAATTGGGGGATAAGCAATAAAAATGCTGGCCTAGCCAGTGACACCAACATCCTCCGAAAGAATAATAACAAAACAGGGATAGGCTTGTGTTCGAACTGATGTGAGACCCAACCACCAATTCTGAACACCTGCCACTATTGTATAATAAGACCTCGGAGGTTTCCTAGATCTGAGTGTAGAATAAAGTGTAGTTGTGTGGTTACTTCTTCCCTTATGGTCGTCATTATACTTTCTATAAGAAAGTCAAGCTGATTGATTGGGCAGCCTATTTTTGGCACCAGCCATTACATTGTGTATGGATTGTATGGAGAAATGTGACTACTGAATATAGTTATGCTATAACATCTGTTGGAAAATAGGCCATTATTATGTATCCTGATGAAGGCTCCTGTTTTCACGCCGGATCTTGAGCTTTACTCTGGCACCTGGGCCTGATAGAGCCGGCACCCGTCTCCACAGAGATCGGGGCAACATCTTTGAAGGGCACCCCGATCAGAATCGAAGTGTTAATCCACCCCCCCACACAACCATTGAGCTATCTGAGGCTCTTTCCCACCCCCCAGACAAACATCGGGCGCCCCATCCCCAAACATCATTGCCCTCTCACACACACATTGCAGAAGTATCGTCCGTGTTCTCCCCTTTCCATGGCCGCTCCCCCACCCTGCCTGCAAGTTTCCTCTTCGCTGCCCATTCTCCCCCACTCCTACACCACAAATAAATGGGAACCCCCCCCAAGGGACTCCCATTCGGGCCTGCCCATGGCACTGCCTCCTGGCACTGCCAACCTGTGCCAGAGCATGTCCCTCTTCTCCTCTCTTCCGCATCCAACACACCCAGGGGCCATACTTACGTTTGCAATAATGGGAGCATCCCCACAACTGTTTCTCATGTTTAAAAAACCTGTTGTAAACCTTGCCGACGTGATGTGATGCCAGCGAGATATGAATATTTAATGAGGGGTGGAATCATATGCTGGGGAGGCCTGTTAATAATATCTATATGTAGTCAAATCTATTCAAATAAGGTTGCCGCCCTGTGTGGCCGTGAACCTTGTGACATCACCAGCAAGGGGGGGGGGGGAAATCGTGTTTCCCGATTCTCTCCAGATTTTCTGTCCATGTCACTGATCATGTGGCGGATAATCTCCCCCATTGAATTCAGAAGTAAACAGAATATGGTTGACGGGTGGCAGGTTTAAAACCGAATTGAGGAGGTATTACTTCACTCAAAGGGTCGTGAGTCTGTGGAATTCTCTATCCCAGCATGCAGTGGATGCCTGAACACTAAACTAATTTAAGGAGATCGATAGTTTTTAAAAAATTAGTAGTGGGATAAATGGTTCGGGGAATGGGCAGGAAGGTGGAGATGAGAACGAGGTGAGATGAACCATGACAGTAATGAATAATGGAGCAGACTTGGAGGGCTGGATTGCCTACTCCTGCTCCTTGTTCTTATTCCATTTTCATTATCATTGAATGCGTTGTAGTTCATTGTTTCTGTGGCAGAGTTAACAGGCCTGGAGTGGTGAATAAAAGCTCACTAGTCCTACTCCTCTATCTCGAGTGGCTTCTTGGTTGTTGTATTTGTTTATTAAAAGAAACATTGTCACTTTTTTGTCGGCAGACAGTTCCAGGAACAACTGAAAACTCATTTTGAAAATTATGTCTCAACAAAACCCTTTAAAATGCTTTGAAATGCCGCGTCACAACCTTTCTTCAGGCACTATGTTGTGTGCCCCTGTCCCCAAAAGGCCAGGCAGGGTGCATGAACTGCGCTTCTGACCAGATGAGGACAAATGAGGCAATTTTTACTCACACCTGAAGAAGGTGCTTGGTCCTACCTATATGTGGCTCCAGGGCCCTACTGCCACCAACACCCCACTCCTGCCACCTTTTCAATTCTTCACACTTGCCCACTGATAAATAGCCCTGGTTTTTAAATGGCAAGAAGGTGAAATATATATACGGTAGTAAAGCAAAACAATAGCAGCTGAACAGCCAAATTAATACTGTGCCTGATTTTCAGTTCCATTTGTAGTCAATGGTGTGCAATTAACTTCTCGACCCCTCACGCCAATTTCATCCACCCCTTCCCTACACCTCTTGCTTAGAAATAGTGTATAAACTGATGTCTCTGACATTTACTGAGACAGCAATACCCTTTGGAAAATAAATTTACTGACTGGCGCATGCTGTGATGTTTGTGCCCCCTGTTGAAACTGTACTCCTCCTTGCCCCCCCCACCACCCTAATTAATGAGTCCTTCTGGTATATCCACAGTATACCAGTGGAACGATGGGAGGACTCGGCAGCCCACTAACTTATGCTGCTGTTTTGCAGCAACAATATAAATGAGGCGTAGTAAGTGAATGACAAAAAATAATGTACTGTTCCGGAAAGGGAAAATGACTCAAACATATTTGCTCTTTGTTTGACAGATCAGTTTGTGTTCTGTGTGAAAGTCTGCTCCTTTATTCAGATATGTTAAAATAAGAATGTAGCTAGATATTTTCTGAGTCTGCATTGTATAATTAGTAATCATAAAATGCATTTGCTAGATTGACGTTCATCGGATAATCTATTAGCTATACAATGGCAATTCAACACCATGCATTTTCTCCAGTGCAAATAAATTAAAATATATTTTGTCACATAAAGCTATAACTCAGAAGTAGTCTTAAATAATTGAAGTGGCTCTTGCTGACGGAAGGTTGTGCCAAAGAAAATGGAATGAGTAGAAAGGAATGGAGTCCTTGCACATCAACAAAAACACACTTTAAAGTGAGTGAATCATCCTTCTGAGGACCAAAAGAATGTTCTTATTTCAAATTTCCATTTATGACCTCCATAGCAATGTGTCCATGACTTACTAACATTGAATAATGGACAATTGAGAGGATTTACACAGAAATTAGGGCCCAGATTTTTGCACCCAAGTCACATTTACAGAGGCGGGAGAATTTCTATCTCTGCGAACCTGACCTTTGGAAATTGTGGCCCATGGTTCCAATGTTCTTTCCAGGGGCTGGGCTGATTTTAAAGTCCGACCCACCACTGCCAGACATGTGTGGAGACGGCTGTGCAGAGACGGGCTGACGGATCGCCACCCTTCATGCTCTAGCACTTGTTGAATTCAATAAGAAAACTTATGACAGCAGAAAGGAACTGCCTTCACTCTCATACACTCTCCATTCCCCATTCATGCCAACCTTTGCCAGATCCCCTACCCAACTGCCAAGGACCCTTATACCCCTTATAACAACCCATCCTGTTCTACCCACCTCACTTGGACATTTGTCAACTTAGGACCAACTCATGTCAACCACCACCCTGTGCAGTTACGCCTTCCATGTCAAATCACCTAGAACCGCCATGGGAAAACTGTTGGAGCAATGCTGACATTTGTGTCTATCTTTTTAAACAATAAACATTAATTGATATAAAAAACTTTCAATACACAGAAATCCCTTCAACCAATCTCTTCTAAAAACAAGCATGTTTATTCTATAACCACTCTCATTAAAACAAACATTTCTATTCTATATCCACTTGGAGCTGTCAATCAAACTGCTCATTTGACAGGCACCCTGCTGTGATAATGTTGGTTTGTAAAATCTGTCATTGCAGCACACATTCTATAAATGTTAGCCTTTGAGCTTATGTTAACAGACAGAATGAAATATCAAGCACTGATTTTTGTTTTTGAACTCCAGACCGTTTTATTTTTAATTTAAAGCCCAGCGGATTTAAATTAATTGATAGCTTTTACAGAAAAAAATTTTTTTAAAAAAAATTCTCCATTTTCACATTTTCCTTCAATATTTACACCCCACCCACAAACAGCAAATGGCAGCAAATACAAAATCAATCCCCTTAACAACACCAACGATCCCATCCTCCCACTACCCCAAACAACGGCCCACCTGTCAATATATGCATCCAATAAAACAAACCCTCCCACAGTGGAAACAAGAAACAAAAGGAGAAAAAGGAGTCCGGGACCGCCCATGGTCACCATTGACCTATAGAGTCCACTCCCCCCCGCCTTACACTCCACGCCATCCAACCTCTGAAAAAGTACCGTACATGATAGCCAAGAGTTGTACACCCGCTGTCCCCCCAAGTCTCCAACTCCTCCCGTCCACTGCCTCTTGTAAAACTCCTCCCCCCCAACATCAGTTCCTTTCCCCCAACTTTCCACCCCGGCTAGACCACTCGGACCCTATTCTGCCAGGCTCCGATGGACGCAGGCCCTCCCCTCACTCCCGTTCACTGGCCGGCTTAAACCGGCCAGCGTGGAGGCCCCCGCCCGGTCCCTTTCCCCCTTTTCAGGAAAGCCCAGAAATCCCCTTTTAGCACACAAACCCCGCATATCCACTTACACCCCAAAGAGCCCTCATTTCGAGTGAAAGTCCCATCACTTCCCTTGTCCAAATATATACAACATTGGCTCCTTTAGCCCATACACCCGCACGCAGTGAAACAAAAAAGAAGAAAATACAGTCATGAGGTCACATCGGCACATGGCCATTTCTCAATTTCTCAGTTCTGCCACAGTCCTTCTGCCTTCGCGAACTCCTCCGCTGCTTCCGCCGTTCCAAAATAAAAGTCCCTGAGCTTGTAAGTCACCCTCCGCTTCGCTGGATATACAATGCCGCACTGCACCTTGCTAATGTACAGTGCCCTCTTCACCCGGTTGAAGGCAGCCCGCCTCCTCGCCAGCTCCAACGTAAAGTCCTGGTAAACACGTATACCAGCTCCAGCCCACTGCACCACCCGCTTCTGTTTGGCCCAGCTCAGGACCTTCTCCTTCAGACTGTACCTACTGAAGCACAGAGTCACTGCCCTTGGCGGCTCACTCGCCTTTGGTACAGGCCTCCACGACCGATGAGCCCCATCCAGTTCATATCGGGAGGGATCCTCCCCCTCCCCCAATAGTTTTGCCAGCATCGCGGCAAAATACTCAGTCGGGTTCGGTCCTTCAACTCCTTTGGGCAGCCCCACAATCCTCAAATTCTGTCGCCTGGATGTGTTTTCTAGGTCTTCCATCTTTCCTCGCAGATCCTTGTTAATGTCCATCACCTTCCGCATCCCCTTCCCCATCGAGACAAGTTGATCACCGTGCTGCAATAATGTCTCCTCCACTTCCTTCAGCGCCTCCCCTTGCTCTCGCACCTCTGCCACTGCGCTCATCACCGCTGTCATCACCGGGGAAAACGCCCCCTCCATCAGCGCACTCAAAACCTCCCTCATCTCCTTCCTCATGGTCTCCATGTATTTTGTAAACTGCCTTTCGAATTCCACAGCCATCACCTTAGTTATTTCTTCAGCCGTAAGCAATGCGGCCTCCCCTGGTGCTCCAGCCTCCATTTTCTTTACTGACCCCGCGGTGACCTTTCCACTCCCCGACAGACTTTCAGCTGCTTTTTTCACGGGCGTTTTATTTCAGGTCTTCAGCATTTCCTCTTCTCTGTGCTGTCTCCCGACTTTTACTGCCTTCGCTGCCCCTAGGACCGGGCGTTAACCCCCGACAATGCCGTTCCCTAACGGGAGCCCTCCAACGTGCGGCTGCCTCCCGCCTGCCGTCACCAGAAGTGCCAGCTTATGCACTTTTTAACGCACAACCCCCATGTGTATTTTTAACAACCCCAAAAGGTGCCATACTGCTCCCAAAGGTGGCCCAGGATCATATCCAAAGGGGCACCTTACCTCTCCAAAGGATACATAGCCTGGCTATCGAAACTGATCCATCAAGTTCAGCTGGTCTAACCTGCACACATCTGGGGCATCATTCTCCGACCCCCCGCCCCCGCCGAAGTCTCCGCTCCCGGAGATTGGGCGGGGGCGGGAATCCGGCCGCGCCAGTTGGCGGGACCCCCCGCTGGATTCTCCGGCCCGAATGGGCCGAAGTCCCGCTCAGAAATTGCCTGTCCCGCCGGCGTAAATCAAACCTGGTATTTACCGGCGGGACCAGACGGCGTGGGTGGGCTCTGGGGTCCTGGGGGGGGGGGGGGGGGGGGTGTCGCGGGGCGATCTGACCCCAGGGGGTGCCCCCACGGTGGCCTGGCCCGCGATCGGGGCCCACCGATCCGCGGGCGGGCCTGTGCCGTGGGGGCACTCTTTCCCTTCCGCCTCCGCCACGGCCTCCACCATGGCGGAGGCGGAAGAGACTCTCCCCACTGCGCATGCGCGGGAAACTGACAGCGGCCGCTGACGCTCCCGCGCATGCGCCGGGAAACTGACAGCGGCCGCTGACGCTCCCGCACATGCGCCGCATTTCCACGCCAGGTGGCGGGGAAACAAACGCCATTTCCGCCAGCTGGCGGGGCGGAAATCCCTCCGGCGTTGGCCTAGCCCCTCAATGTTGGGGCTAGGCCGCCAAAGATGCGGAGCATTCCGCACCTTTGGGCCGGCGCGATGCCCGTCTGATTGGCGCCGTCTTTGGCGCCAGTCAGCGGACATCCCGCCGTTGGGGGAGAATTTCGCCCCTTGGTTTCACACTCACGGTCTTCCAAAATCTCATTTCAGTGGAGACAGCTGATGATTTAAATGGCCAGATGCCTCTGTAAAATGCACATGCACAACCTCCGGCTTGACTCCATCCTATTTGTACTAAAGTAGGAAATGCTGGTTTGAGGTCAGATTTCTGGATTTTGAGCCATTTCTGCTGTTATTGCCATGATGGAGAACCACTCCATGGTGAAAATCTGGACCTAGATGAAAGGAAACAATAGAAAATAAGGGGATTAGTGAAAGAGTTAAAGGTAGTACGAGTTTCAAATATTCTCATTTTAGAATAAGTGAGCTGATGTTTAAGGTGAAAAAAATGTAAGTGATGACTTTCAAAAACGACAGTGACATGAAAGGACGTGCAAGTGTGAGAGAGACGGGGATGGAAATAGAAGAGATTGATATGAACTGACAATTGAATGCACTGTATATTGCTGTGATACCCTCCAATCAGGCCTGGGATTGGAATTACTCTTCTCAGGTTGGTATTACTTGACTGCAAACCGTGGCTTTCTATTCTTCCCTGAGGGAAGCTTAAGCACTTTACTGATGCAATGCACAGGCAAATCTCTCGAACATTCGGCAAAATGTTATGCCCTTTCCTGTTGCGAGTTTGGGGGCGGGTGGTATTTAATAAGGAATGAGGGTGGTGGGAGGTGACCCTGTTGCTCTCTACCTCCACCTCGATTTAAGTCCATGAGGGTGTAAGACCCAAGGGTGGCCTTCGATCCTCACTTATTTAATGGCCTCATCTTGCTGCCATGGTTGTTAACCCAACAGCAGACCTGGGCTTGCCATGCAGAGTGAGTGTCGTACTGACAGCAGTCACTGCCTTCCTGCCGCACTGCTGTTCAATCGACCTGCTGACCTCTGAATGGCCAGCAGCTATAGGCAGGTGGTATTTCTCAGGGAGGAATTCACTGCTGGCCTGAGTGAAACAAGATGCAGCAGGCCTTCCTGAACAGAGGCAACACCAGGCTCTCTCCAGTCTGGGGCTAAGTGCCCCATTGCCTCCACCAGAATCCCTGCATTAATACTACCACATTGGTTTTACCTGCAATTGAATAACTATTTTTCGTAGAGTGTCATTCAGTGTATTGCACACTTGCTCATTCGCTATTCTTCACGTGCCCAAATATATCCTTATGGGTTGTATTGCTCTGCAATAGCATCATACAGGCAATTACCAAGAAATCTGTCTGTTGCAGAGAATGAAGCCTCTTGCATAGGGCCTACATGGGAATTTATTTATACATTTATGTTCCACTAGGGAAACTATGGAGTTGGCAATTTATTATTCTGTAAATATAAACAGCAAGAATACAAGGCCAAATGTTTGCATCATTAAATCCAAACAGCAGCGTAGGCTGCTGGAAATTTGCTGATAAAGCCCATTCGTTGAGAGATTTTGTAGAAATGCATCGTTCAACCAGATTTTTTATTAATTTTGTAATATTAAAGATCAAAAATTCTAATTAAAATGCGACTTCGTGACACAATCTTGCACTTTCTTTTATGAATAATAGAGTAATAAAGCACCCAGTAGTATGCCATAAAAATGATCAACAGAAAATATGCTAGCTTAATGATGGCGGGTGAGGATGACTACAGATCATGGAGCCTCAGCATTAAACTCTTTGGAATATCTGTAGGTGATCGGGGGAAACATTGTGGACGAGGTTTATCTGACCTCCCCGTGGCGTGTTTCTTGGTGGTGGGAGGCCAATGGCGCAATCTTCTGGTCCCGCCGCTGTGAATGGATTTTCCATTGAATCCACCCCAACCCCGCCGGGAAGTCTATGACAGGGGTGCACTGTCGGCAGGAGCGGAAAATCCTTGCGGCGTGAACAGCCGCAAGAACTCGCCCTGTAATTTTGTGCATTCAGTTTCGAAGCAATTAACTTTGGACGCGGTGTAGTCGATTTCAATGGAATCAAATCCTGGAGCAGCAGCTCTATTGTTGACTCTGATCAGTAAGTGGACCATTGAAATAGTCCTGTTTTTAAGTATTCAGAATATCTTCTGAAGTCCCGAGAAGGTGAAACAACAAAGGTTTGTTTTGGCAAACCAAAGTAAAGGCTGCAATGCGGCATACAACACAAATCCCAGCCGGGACTCATGATCATGCTGGCCCCAACCGGACAGCTTTTACGCACAAGATTCACGAGCCTCAGCTGCTGGGACTCTGTCCCTCAGTGGGGTAACTTGTATTCCACAGGCCCCACGGGGAGATAAGTTGGGTCATCCCCATGGGTCTCCTGAGGGTTATTTCAGTATTCATCAAAGTAAAGTTGGTTGGATTGACTAAATATGCTGAGTACTTGCTGATGGGCAGTGTAACTCAAAATCTTAATTCTGTAGTTCTGGGGGTGGCACCGTGATACTGCTGGTAGCACCCATGCTAAGGGTGCGATTTCATCTCTCAAAACACATCCACTTGCACAGAGTCAAAATCAGCCCCCCCCCCACCTCCCCCCCTCGGAGGATGTGGAGATCTGAACGTGCGAAGTTTTCCTGCCACCTTCTCTGGTGCTGACATACCCTGTTACCACTTGGCAATCACACTTGAAAAGGGAAAGAAATCAAGCTTTACTACTAGAGCGGAGCTTGAGTGGTAGTCAAACTTTGAACCATCTCCTTCCACAACTCCAAAGCAAGAATTTGACTCCAGAGGGTCAGTTTTATAAAATACCATTTGGAATTTGTGGCCCTTAAGAGTGACACATCCATTTTCGCAGCAGGAGGTAATATACATTGTTCATCGAAATGTGGTTGATGAGGGGCGAAATTCTCCCCCAACGGCGGGATGTCCGCCGACTGGCGCCAAAGCCGGCGCCAATCAGACGGGCATCGCGCCGGCCCAAAGGTGCGGAATGCTCCGCATCTTTGGCGGCCTAGCCCCAACATTGAGGGGCTAGGCCGACGCCGGAGGGATTTCCGCCCCGCCAGCTGGCGGAAATGGCGTTTGTTTCCCCGCCAGCTGGCGCGAAATGCGGCGCATGCGCGGGAGCGTCAGCGGCCGCTGTCAGTTTCCCGGCGCATGCGCGGGAGCGTCAGCGGCCGCTGTCAGTTTCCCGCACATGCGCAGTGGGGAGAGTCTCTTCCGCCTCCGCCATGGTGGAGGCGGAAGGGAAAGAGTGCCCCCACAGGCCCGCCCGCGGATCGGTGGGCCCCGATCGCGGGCCAGGCCACCGTGGGGGCACCCCCGGGGTCAGATCGCCCCGTGCCCCCCCCAGGACCCCAGAGCCCGCCCACGCCGCCTGGTCCCGCCGGTAAATACCAGGTTTGATTTACGCCGGCGGGACAGGCAATTTCTGGGCGGGACTTCGGCCCATCCGGGCCGGAGAATCCAGCGGGGGGTCCCGCCAACCGGCGCGGCCGGATTCCCGCCCCCGCCCAATCTCCGGGAGCGGAGACTTCGGTGGGGGCGGGATTCACGGCGGCCAACGGCCATTCTCCGACCCGGCGGGGGGTCGGAGAATGACGCCCCCAGATTTCAAAGAAAAACATTTGCAGATGCAGATGTTGCCATGGTTGCATTTATTTCTGCCCGAGTTGACCTGGTGGGTCACCTTGAACCTCTGCAGCCCTTGCTCTGAATATACTTCTATAATAGTGTGTGGTAGAGTTTATCAGGGTTCTACCTAGTGACGATGAAGGAATGGCAGTATCTTCACAGGACAGTATGTGACTTTGCAGGGAACTTCGGGATCCTGTGTTACTGTCTGTGCATTCTACTTTCTACCCTTTTAAAAAAAAAAAGTTCTATACTTGTTAAATAACCTGGGAAATGTTACAAATTGTCAAATTTAGCAGCGGCTGTATCATTCATTGATGCACTTTGCAGATAATTCGAAAGAAATGCGAATAAGAAATGTATAATGTCTCTTTTGAAAGAATCACTAAAAATGAGGAACAGTTCATTTCATTTCCTGCAAATGCCAATGTTGCATATTATTATTTTGGACATGTAATTATTTTTTGAGTAACAATATGAGGAAACACAAAAACATTATTCCAATAAATACATTGTTGTTTATGTATTGAAATGATGGCTTGTAATATTTCTTGAAAATTCCATAAACTGGAGAACAGGAACTCTTGGGTGGCCTGAACCAAATTGATGTTTTTGTTGATTTTAGACGAACTATAGCAACTTGTATTTACATACTATCTTCTGATGTCGTGATGTGTCCCAAGGCGCGACACATGAGTTTGATCAAAACATATCTGTCATTGAACACAAAGAGATATTAGGATAAATGACCAAAAGCTTGGTCAAAGACGTAGAAGTTAAGGAACATCTTAAAGGAGGAGAAAGCCGAGAGACATGGGAAAGTTTTAAGAGGGAATTTCAAAACCTAGGGCCTTGGCATTTAAAGGCAAGGCCGCCACTGTTGAAGCAGTTAAAACAGATCAACAAGAGCCAGAATTAGAAGAGAACCCCAGGGGGTTGTCAGGCCAGAGGAGGTGCGAAGGAGAGGTGCGAGTCCCTGGATTTGAAAACCAGGATGAGAGTTTTTAAATTGCTGGATCAAGAACCAAAGTAGATTTGAATGCAGCACCATAAATCAAAGAAGCAGTTTTGCTAACAGTAGTTCTAATATTAAAATTATTTGTGTATCACCTTGAGAAAAGCTATGAACACTATCTTGTCTTCCATAGAATCCCGACAGTGCAGAAGAAGGCCATTTGGCCCATCGAGTCTGCACCAACCCTCTGAAAGAGCACCACGAAGCCCACTCTCCTGCTCTATATTGTAAGCCCACCTAACCAGCACATCTTTGGACTGTGGGAGGAAACTGGAGCATCCAGGGGAAACCCACGCAGACATGAGGAGAATGTGCAAACTCCACACAGTCACCCCAGGCCAGAATTGAATCAGGGTCCCTGGCACTGTGAGGCAGCAGCGCCAACCACTGTTCCACCGTGCCGCTTGGAGCTATACTGCCCCTCCTTCACTGGGTCAAAATACTGGAACATCCTTCCTAAAAGCACTGAGTGCAGCAATGCTCACATCTGGGGCGAAATTCTCCGGAAATGGTGCGATGTCCGCCGACTGGCGCCCAAAACGGCGCCAATCAGACGGGCATCGCGCCGCCCCAAATGTGCGGAATTGAGGGGCTAGGCCGACGGCGGAGGAATTTCCGCCGCGCCAGCTGGCGGAAACGGCCTTTGTTGCCCCGCCAGCTGGCGCGGAAATGGCATCTCCCGGCGGCGCGGGAGCATCAGCGGCTGCTGACAGTTTCCCACGCATGCGCAGTGGAGGGAGTCTCTTCCACCTCCGCCATGGTGCAGACCGTGGCGGAGGCGGAAGGAAAAGAGTGCCCCCACGGCACAGGCCCGCCCGCGGATCGGTGGGCCCTGATCGCGGGCCAGGCCACCGTGGGGGCACCCCCCGGGGTCAGATCGCCCCGCGCCCCCCCCAGGACCCCGGAGCCCGCCCACGCCGCCTTGTCCCGCCGGTAAGGTAGGTGATTTAATTTACACCGGCGGGACAGGCAATTTATCGGCAGGACTTCGGCCCATCCGGGCTGGAGAATCGAGCGGGGGGGCCCGCCAACCGGCGCGGCATGATTCCCACCCCCGCCGAATATCCGGTGCCGGTGACTTCGGCAACCGGCGGGGGCGGGATTCACGCCAGCCCCCGGCGATTCTCCGACCCGGCGGGGTTCGGAGAATGTCGCCCCTGATGAGCGAATACATTTTTAAAAAGTCACTTTTTCCAAACTTGCTACCTCATTTTTAAATTCTAGTCCCTAGAATTATAATTATACTGGTATGTTGATTCATTGAAGTTGTGTGACTGAGGCTCATTGTTGCAAAGTGCTATCACAGACACACTAGGCCAAATCGCTTCCTCCTGTGCTGTACGATCTTATCTTGCTTGCTATCTGGTCTGTCATTGTGATTCTCAATCTTAAAGGTGACCTGTCAAGCTCCCAGCAGGGCAGTAATATTTTGCTATTGTTAACCTGTTCAGTTCTTCCCCAAACTTCAGGGAAGATTCACAAGCAGAATCAAAATGTCATCATTATAATTTTCCATTAAATTTTAAATTATTATCAAAAAAGAAAGCATGGCATGGGTGTCGTGTTAAGCACGTTGAGATAACACGGGCTGCAACTGGATGCAGCTATAACTCAAGTAGACTCCAGACCTTGAAATTAGTCCAACTTGATTAATTGAACCTGTCACACAGTTAGCACAGTTCTCTGTGAGTTCGACACTCTGCTAACCTAGATGTGATTTCTCTATCTAGACTGAACCAGACTAGCTCTTCTCCACGTGCTGTATGCGTTACGTGATATGTATACTGGACTCACTCTGTAGATGTCCCTAGTGGAAAGATGCGGAGTGTGAGTGCCTCATGCCTTTTATAGTGGGAAACCACCTCCCAAGCGTTCTGCCTGCTGATTGGTTATGTCCTGTTCCCTGTGCTCATTAGCTGCCTGTCTGTATCTCATTAAATGGCCTGCCAGCATATCATGACAAGGGGGAAGGAAGATGGAGAGCTAAATAAAGCTTGCCAATGTTTTTTTAAAATTACCAATCCTGCCCAAATGACTAGATACTAGTCCCTATTTGCAACGTTGATTAGCTAGAAGTTTAGCTGTCTAAAGATGCACCTGGAAGAGGATAAAATGCATTGTTAAATAATCTTACTGCAAAGTTATAACAGGAGAGGTATTGGGCGGAGTCTTCTGTCAACGGCGGGAATCCTGAGAGGTGGGGCACTACATTTGGCATGATGGAAAAGTTTGGATTTCTGTTCTCCTGATTTTGGTGGGGTAAAGACGGATCGGGTTTCCCGCTGATCGATGTTGGGAACCACTTTTGCATTCATTTGTATTTCATGAATGCTCATTAAAATTCCGGCTCTCTGGAATTATGTTCCCTGCCAATTATGTACCAAACAGCAAATAATTGGAACAATCTGTTTCCCGACTGTGTATGAGTGGCATGCACCTGACCAGCTTCACTTCATCCACAGATTTAAGGACCGTAGATGATGCTTTCTCCTTCTTGGGGACCTTGCACAACTTGACTCTGGTGGCATTAGCAAACACTGCCCCAAGGCTGGACAAGAGAGACAGGAAAAGTATAGAAGCAGGATGGGGTTGGGACTGGGGAGAGGGAGGGGTAAGAATGGAAGGGTAGAGAGAGAGGCTTTTGAAAGGGGGGCTTGGCAGTGACAGCGGGTCCTGGCATTGGGGGGGGGGGCTGGCTGTGAGGGGTGATGGGCCTGTCTGCGAGGGGTGAGCTCCGGCGATACTGCTGCTCTGGTTGTTTGTTGTGGAGGTGGGTACAGGGGTGCGTGAAGACCCCCTGATAATTGTGCCATGGGGGGTGCCGGATGCTCGGGGGAGTTTCACCTCTGATAGATGGCACCCCGATCTCTCTGGAGCTGGCCTTGCTGACTCTTATCAGGCCCCGCCCTGCCGGACTGGCGACATAAACCACGCTCCATTCAATTTGTCTTATCAGGTGCTCAAGATTATTCCGAAAACTCTGCAGTGCATCTGGACAGGCTGACCCTGACAAATTATGGGAAAATGCCTCTAGAATGGAAAATTCTTCCCCTTGCTTCCTTATTGCAATTCTCAAATGAATGAAATATAATGAGAATATTAATTTTGTTTGACTCACTTTACAGCTTGAGTCAAATCCTGAAATGTATTTTATTATTTCTTAACTAGACTAGCTTATTCAACGGTGAACAGAGATCCACGGAGGATAGTATAGGGTATCTTCTATAAAATAGAAGAAAATAACTGAAAATATTTACACAGGTAAATTCAGCTGTTTCAAAGACGTGAGGGTGGTTTCTTGGGTCAAAATCCTGAAACTCCCTACCTCTCGGTCTGTCCACCATGTGGACTGCGGCAGTTCAAAACGGTGGCTTACCAACAACTTCGCAAGTGAAATTAGGGGAGAGCCCTAAATACTGGCCTTGTCTCTCTTAAATATTCGTAAAACATATCCCCGGCCTCCCTTTTGGATCGAGGCACTCTGGAAAGCTGATGAGATTACAAAATGAATGCATGGAAACCAAATAAAACTCAAAATTATATATGGCTCTATGCTAGTAATCCGAGTTATTTATCCATTAAGTGCTTTGTAAAGCATCAGTACCAATAATTGAAATACTAACATACCATAGATGCTTTAACCTAAATTATGTCTGGGGCTGCCTCCAACCTCTAACCCGGGTCAAATGGCTCGCCTAGCCGACACTGGAACCCTGGCAATGAAGATCCTGCTTTGCAGGCACTTACACATGGGGCAGGTGGGCCAAGCCTGGAATTTTCCCAAATTTTGCTACCTGCCTCAAGGATGCAAATTCTGGTGACTGTGCTAAAAAACATCAAGGTTGGGATTCTCTCAGCCCAGGGCCGGGCCGGAGAATCCCCGCAACTGGCGCGAATCGCTCCACGCCGCCTCAACGCCGGCACGCGATTCTCCGCAGAGCAGAGAATCGCCGCCATTGGCGCCGGCGTGGTTGGTGCAGTGCCGGTTGGGGGCCGCTCTACGCGGCTGGCCCGCTGATTCTCAGCCCGTGATGGCCCAAGCGGCCATTGTAAAAATGCCACGACCCACCGGCGCCATCCCCACCTGCTCTCAGCCGGCGGGAACTCGACGTGGAACGGTCAGGTGGCGGGCGGCCTGTTGGGGGATTAGGGGGTTCCGACCCTGAGAGGGGTCTCCGATGTGCCTGGCCCGCGATCGGGGCCCACCGATCGGCGGGCCGGCCTCTCTGGCTGGGGGCCTCCTTTCTTCCATGCCGGCCCCTATAGCCTTGCGTCATGTTGCATCGTGGCCGGCGCATTGAAGGAGGCCACTGCCCAGTTCGCGCCGGGATCAGCAGCTGGAGCGGCGGGATCCCTGTAGGGGCCAGAATTGCTGATCCTGACGGCGTTTCCGACGGCGTCAACACCAAGCCTCAGGATCACAGAGTCCCGCCCCAAATTCTTTTCTGACTGGGAACTAATAGATAGCAAGTAGAAAAAAAGAAAGTGAAAAGCATAGACAATGTTAACGCCATTGAATATATGGCCTGGTGTATATTGTGCATTGAATTGTTATCAGTTTGTTGCATTTCTGAGGCCCATGTACGGAGGATAATTAATTTTCTATTTGCAAAGTGTTAGTCATTCTGGATAGTGAGCTTGAGGAAATGTTGGAAATGCTACATCATTCCTTTTCAGATATGTGACTGGATTCTCCGTTCATTGCTTTGACTTCCTCTTTTTCACAGCAGAAAATTAGTTACTATTGGTGTGGTGCGGAGTTGTCAACCACAGCAACAGTGCATATAAAAATTGTGGTTAACATCAAAGCAGGGTAATGAGGATGCATTTAAGCATGAAGGGAAAGATAGATCGACAAACCACCAAGCAGCTGTCTCTGGAGTAATAAAACTGCCAATCACTGGGTAATTAATGAATTGCTGTGTGAAATTGAGTTAAAGATTTGCATGTCAAAGCCTGTCAAGGGTTTTCAAGCCCTTTGAAGTGCACTGGGGTGGGATTCTCCGACCCCCCGCCGGGCCGGAGAATCGCTGGGGGGCGGCGTAAATCCCGCCCTGACGCTGGCTGCTGAATTCTCCGGCACCGTTTTTTTGGCGGGGGCGGGAATCGCTCGTTTTCGGCCTGTCCCACCGCGTAAATTACACAAGGTTCTTACTGGTGGGACCTGGCTCTGCGGGTGGTCTGCGGAGTCCTCGGAGGAGGGGGGGGGTTGCGGGGGTTCTGGTCCCGGGGGCCCCCCAACGATGGCCTGGCCCGCAATCGGGGCCCACCCATCTGCGGGCGGGCCTGTGCCGTGGGTGCACTCTTTCCCTCCATGCCGGCCGCTGTAAAGCTCTGCCATGGCCGGCGCGGCGAAAAAACACCTTGCGCATGTGCTGGGATCACGCTGGATCTCCTGGCGCTCCAGCACATGCGCCAGCTCGCGCCGAAGGAGGCCCTTCGATGCAGGTTGGCGCTGCGCCAACCCCGTTGGCTCCGGCCTAGCCCCCGAAGTGCCGGCCGGCCTGACGCCGGAATGGTTCACGCCACTCCTCGGCGCCGGTATGGCCTGCCCGCCGGATACCAGAGAATCCCAGCCCTGAGCTTTCGAGAAAGCCTCTGATACTTTTAACAGCTGCAGTTTTAAACACATTTGTCTGAGACAGCAGATGTTAGGAAAGGGTAAATGGAAATGAAGTGATTTTTCACCCGACTGCCTGGCCTGCTCTTCAGCTTTCCATGAGGAGTCTCAGATGGAGGCGAGGGCGTCTCTGATGGGGGATGTGAGTGGCGGTCTGGCATAGCGGGACAGGATTTGTGTTGGGGGAGGTGGCCTTCCGATGGATTTGGGCAGCCTCTCCATTACGCATTGACCCCTTTGACCCACCATGGCATTCACTGCATCAGCGCCAGACTCGGAAATACATGCCTGAAGATGGCATGGTGCGCAGTGGTTAGCACTGCTGCCTCACAGCGTCGAAGACCTGGATTCAATCCTGGCCCTGGTTCACTGTCTGGGTGGTGTTTGCACATTCTTACCCCTGCAACCCAGAGGTGTGCAGGGTAGGTGGATTGGCCACACTAAATATGCCCCCTAATTGGAAAAAACCTTTTTAAAAAACGAAAATACCTGTACCATTTTATGCTCGAGTGAATCCCAGCAGAGAGGGCTGGTGTGGGTGCCAGTGGAACGGGGCATCTATCTCGCTGCTGCTGCTAGTGGGGCACCAGAGCATTGGAAAGGGATTGACGCCCAGCGCCGATCCCGTTTTCTGGCCGACGCTCTAATCTCCGTCGGCGTAACCCAATTGCTGGCAGCGGGCGATGGAGAACCCGTGCCATGGAGCAGCTTTTAAAGCTGTAAAGATGTTTCTGACTTTACGTCTGCGCAACATTCTTGAACAAATGGTATTTTTCAGGTGTTATTGTTGGTAAAGGAAGCCGTTTTATGTTGACTCAATTCAAGAACAATCTTGAGTTTTGTTTATATGCTGATGCAACTTTGGTTGATTTTTGGTGTCAGATAATATTTAGATTCTGGATTTTACATTTCAAGCATGTTGTTACATTGGCAGAGGCAGCGATTAACATTTAATATTCCAGAATATTTTTTGTTCTCACTGGCAATTTCTCTGATATTCCTGCAAATGGATTTGGTGTCATGAATGAAACCGATAAATTGCCAGGAGCATCAACATTTGCTTTCTCGTGTTTAATTTTCTCTTGGTTGTGAGTAACATTTTGTTTTTATTTATTTTGACTGAAGCATTGATTTTTTAAGTTGATTAATGTTTACTTGATTCGATTAATGTTACGTTGCCAGCTTTTTAATCACGAAGCTGAGAAAAATGGTGACTGGTGCACTTGGTGATGCAAAATGACATTGGAAGTCGCAGAATATCAGGTTTCAACCTTAAAATAACGTGGACCTCTCAGAATTGTGCAGAGGTCTCCAGCCCTTGCCGCCAGTGGGATTTTCCTGTCCTGCTGGAGTCGATGCATGGCCGAGGCATGAAAAATCTCTATTGGTTTTGGCGGAACCAGAAGATCTCACCGGCAGCCGATGGCAAATAGCCTCCGCTGTGGAAAAACCTGCCTTTTTGGAGTTGGAGAATATCGCTCATGGTGCTTTACCAGCTGGTGAATTGCAATGAAATTTACCATTTCTGTGAGATGCTGAGGGCAGTTTAGAAATCATGTATGTTTTTATGTAGCAAATTATCTTAATATAAAACACCATCCACACTCTTTTAAAACCGGGTATTGAATTCCTGTGGATTATTAATTTTGTCGTCATGCATTGCTGAAACTTGAAACTGATTTAGAATCACAATTCTACATGGAAGGTGAAGGTAAAGTCAGCACAGTGCCTGGGAACTATAGGCTGGTCGCCCCAGTGCCAGGTAACTATAGGCTGCTTTTCCCTTTGAGGGGAGAGCTGACTGATGATTTAACCTGAGGATCACCACACTTCAGGCGAAGGGCGAGGTTCAGAAGAAGGGGCCTTCATGATTACCCTCAGTCGGTACAGGAATTGAATTCGGTTGCTGACCTCGCTGTGCGTCACCAACTAGCTGTCTAACCAACTGAGTTAAACCTGCAAGTACCATTAAGTACCATTAAGATAGCGATTTCCAGGGCAGCACGGTGGCGCAGTGGGTTAGCACTGCAGCCTCACGACGCTGAGGTCCCAGGTTCAATCCCGGCTCTGTGTCACTGTCCGTGTGGAGTTTGCACATTCTCCCCGTGTTTGCATGGGTATCGCCCCCACAACCCAAAAATGTGCAGGCTAGGTGGATTGGCCACTCTAAATTGCCGCTTAATTGGAAAAAATGAATTGGGTACTCACAAATTGAAAAAAAAATATTTTAAAAACGATAGCAATTTCCAATTTTCAAGAATCCAATATGGGATTCGAGACCACTGAGATTGTTGTTGCTCTTGATGTTAGTACATAACACTTAATGCATTTGTATGAAATTCCTTTATCATTTAGTTATTGCAGCTATTAATCAGTATAAAATAAATTAGTTACCTCCGGTATTAAATAGTGGCTAATTCAAAATCAGAATGGTGTTCACATTTACTTCTGGGGGACATGGTGAAGCACGGTGGTCAAAAGCCTATAGCTGTGGTGATGAAACACTGGCCTCATTATGAGCCAGGGGTACTCTGGTATTGTAGTCCAGGGTGTGGATTGAGGCCTTCCAATTGCGGGCTGTCTCAGCCACATTGAAGAGCCATGATGTGGAGATGCCAGCGTTAGACTGGGGTGAGCACAGTAAGAAGTCTTACAACACCATGTTAAAGTCCAACATGTTTGTTTCAAACACTAGCTTTTGGAGCACTGCTCCTTCCTCAGGTGAATGAAGAGGTATGTTCCAGAAACATATATAGAGACAAATTCAAAGATGCAAGACAATGCTTCGAATGCGAGCATTAGCAGGTGATTAAATCTTTACAGGTCCAGAGATGGGGTAACTCCAGGTTAAAGAGGTATGAATTGTGTCAAGCCAGGACAGTTAGTAGGATTTTGCAAGCCCAGGCCAGATGGTGGGGAGTGAATGTAACGCGACATGAATCCCAGGTCCCGGTTGAGGCCGCACTCATGTGTGCGGAACTTGGCTATAGGTTTCTGCTCGGCGATTTTGCGTTGTCGCGCGTCCTGAAGGCCGCCTTGGAGAACGCTTACCCGGAGATCGGAGGCCGAATGCCCTTGACTGCTGAAGTGTTCCCCGACTGGAAGGGAACATTCCTGCCTGGTGATTGTCATTCGAGAGCAGTTAACGGGTGGGGGAAGTGATGTCTTGAGGTAGAAGTGGACCAGATATTGTTTTGTGAGGACTAGAAAAGCTCTCTTGTTCACCAGGCCCCACAGAACTAATTCAAAACTTCCCTGAGTAGGCCTTGTTGGCTATGTTGCACACTCCAAGCAGCTGTGACCTGAAATGGCAATAGGGATCATAGACTCCCTTCCAAAATGCCGGCTGCCACTTCATCAGTATTGATGGACCAGTCAGAAAAATGGAAGTGAAAAAGTGGATCTCTCTCATTCTCAGTTTTTAGCAATATTGATGTAATTACTTTGTTCTGCCCCTAGAAGTCTTTAGCTTCCTAAATCCTGTAGGGCATAGTGCCAACCAGACATGCCATTGTCATTAGGTGGCAGAACATTAGTATTCAATTAACAATAATTTAGATATGTGGGTACATGATATATATTTGAGCATATTTTGTGTGAATGTCTGGAAGCAGATGAAAGCTGGCACTAAAATGGTTTGAGTTGTTGGTGAATAGTATTTACTAAAGTTATATTATCTATATCAGTATCATATTGCTGTATATTGTAACAGCTATACGCAAAATATCTGTGTATTCAGTACTTAAAATGGTATATATCTGCCCAAATGTTAGGATAGTCATTTTAATTACAGCTGTTGATTCAAACACCATGATTTGACAGAATCAATGCAGCAATGAACTAACTACACCTTGTGTCAGCCATCTGGAGACAGACATGTACGTATAAATCCTAGTAACACCACACAGTATAAGAAATGCAAAGAGTAAAAAGGGCACCGAGCTGGGTTTCAAGCTGGAAAGGGGCCAGAGCAGCAGGATTTAGATTTGTTTTGAAAATTCGTTTTGAAAATAAGGGCACTATCCCAAATTGGCCTGCAAAGGATCATTATCACAGCTCCACCTGCACTGAAAATAGTGCTACATATTTGAAATAATTTATTGCATGGCCCTAGGCATGTTTCGAAGCTGCACATTGCATAGCTTTGTAGATTTTTCAAATTCAAATTGTAATAGCTATATATTATTAATCTATCATATTATTGCTGAGAGGGAAATAGTGCTTGTTTTGGGTAATTTTTGTTTCCTGTTTAAACTTGTCTATCTGAGCTGCAATGAAGAAATTCTCATCAGCATCACTTTCATAGAAAAGTTTTCTCTTCATTATAAATGAAATTTGATGGAGGCAAGATTGGTTATTGACAGAATATTTGGAATTTTTTTTGGTGTGGGGTTAATTATGTGCAGTGAGCATATCTCCACATGGGCAGCACGGTAGCACAGTGGTTAGAACTGTTGCTTCACAGCGCCAGGGTTCCAGGTTCGATTCCCGGCTTGGCCCACTGTCTGTGCGGAGTCTGCATGTTCTCCCTGAGAACTCAATTCTCTTCCCCATACCGGAATGGATATATTCAAGACTAAATTAGATAGATTTTTGATCAACGAGGGAGTTGAGCGTTGTTATGGTGGTGGGGGCAAAGAGGAAAGTGGAGTTGAGGCCACAATCAGATCAGCCATGGGGAGAAGTCGGGATCAGGGTATTGAATTTGATGATCAGCCATGATCATAATGAATGGAAAAGCATGCTCGAAGGGCTACTATTTTCTATGCATGTATGATCTTATCAATTGTCCAAGTAGGCTAGCAAGGCCGAATGGCCTACTTCTGTGTCTAATTCTTGTTGTCTTGTATACCTGTTTTTTCAAACCGAGTCAGTGTCATATAATAGGTATGTAGATCAGCACTCAATCTGATTTGACTTTCCATTGGTTTCAATTGAAGATTTTGAGGAGTGTATAATTGGAGGCTGATTTGATGCTGCCCATATTGTGTTCCACTGAAGATGTATGTTCCAGCTTGTAGAAAAGCTGTACAATGTATTCTATTTAATCCTTTTAAGACCCTGGGACGCAGGACATCGGGTCTTGGGGACTTGTCAGCCTTAATCTCGAATAGCTTTCATAGGACAGGAGGGTGACTAGCAGGAGTTAAGTGCAGGAGAAAGAGGTTGGCAAGAGTTAGTGAGTTGCAAAGAATTGGAACGATTTTGGGCCAGTTAGGTTTGAGACAGACAATAGGTTTTTAATACAAAATATGCAATCCACGAATATAATTTATTTTTGTGAAGTTTTCCTCTGGGGAAAATGATATTCATTTAGCACATTTTCTTCAGCCCACAGCTTTTTAGGATCACATTAGACCTGCTTAACGCCGGAGAGCTGTATAAGTTCTGTTTTTTCTAAATGGTAACTGATGTATAAAATGCAAACTTAAAAGTATATACTTACTCATACTTCAGTTGGTCGAGCACAGATGAACTCTAATGCTGCTAACCAGCAATATCCATCTGGTACTTCATCTAATGACATTGCATCATTATTTAGAGTCTGTAACATGATGATCACTCCATTCTAATTTCCCAGTGAACAGAAATTTCAATACTTAAAAATTTCAAATGGTAGAATAGCAAGTGAAAATTATGTAAAGCCAGCATTCATAATGGGCCAGAGCCAGCAGGATTTTATATGATGCCATTGCAAACCCGATAAGTGGGGATCTTTGTTTACAGACAGTGCTGTGAATTTACAATATTTCAGCTCACACCCGGTCAGTTGTGTATCTTTATCTTGCGACCAGTAGTCATCTAAATTAAGCAGTGACCATCTTTCTCCGACTCTGGGATTTGAGCCACAGCCCTGTGAATAGCTTCTTATTTTTGCCACATTCCGTAGCAGGATGGTTCTTGCTGTTGTCTTGATCCAGTGAGTTCAATATAAGGGTTTACCCTGTATGTACATGCAGCCTCTTTTGACGACCATGTCCAGTGGAATTCTATTTAAAAAGTTGATTTTTAATAGATTATCCCGCTGGGAAATGATGTCTTGTCATTTCGAATATAATTGTCACAGTCTGCATTTGGCTCCTTTTATTGTGGTTTCATTAAACAACCATTTAAACCAGTGGAATTTGCAGCATCTATATAGTTGGAGATCTTTTCAGTTTGCTTTCCGAAATTACAGTCTTCTGCTCAGACTACCATTCAACAATCTTTGCTACAAATTTCATATCAAATTTGTCTGGGATAAAAGTATTCTTGTTCCAATAAAATATTTATTCTGGTTTGCTCTCTTGAATGGAATTATTATTGGCTTACAGCCGTGGCTTAGGAAATTGAGAGGAATAGACTTTATTTCTTACAATAGACTGTTGCTTGATGTTTGCTTTCCCATGTGACAGGATTGCACCGGTCAGTACTCCTCAATGTTTGGGAGCAGTTCTGTTTAGAGATTTAATAAGCTTCTGGAAATCAAATATATCAGAGTTTTGCAGCAAGTTTATGGGCATAAAATGGAAAAGTTCCAATAATAATCCATTCCTAGAAAGGGTAAAATGCCAGGAAAGACAAACGGTCAGGGTGTATGCAGTTAGTGGTCAGTCAACAGAATGGATTGAAAGATGGCTGCCATAAAGTAAACCAAAGGTAGATGTTGAGAGAAGTTTCTCCCAGAAAGTGGGACATGGTGGGCTGGATTCTGCAAAAATAGGGCTATGACCCCACGCCAGTGTCAAAGCGCTGGCGTTTCACTCTGGACTTTCCAACCTGATTCTCAAGTGATTTCCAAGTGATTCTCCAACCGATTCTCCAACCTGCAGGGGCTAGCAGAGTTCCGGCATGCTTCTCTCAGCTCTGGCTGCAGATACAGAGCACTGAATTTCCAGTCGGGAGTCCGCGCAGGCGCCCAGTGGCCTGCGGAGGCCACCCCGGGCGACATGGCGGACTCTCACCGTAGACCCTGATGCAAGAGGTAGGTCCCCCGAGATCGCACGCACCTGCAGATCGGTGCCGCCCAATCGCTTGCCTGGCCGCCCATGAGGCCTCCCCCCCCCCCCCCCCAATGAAGGGTCCCCCCTGCCCACCACCAGGGCAGCCGTGGACTGAGTCCGCAGCTGCCACCCGAGGTTCCCGACGGCCGATTATGTGGTCAGAACCACGCCCTCGGGAACTTGGCCAGTTACACTTGGAGAATTGCCGGGGGGGGGGGGGGGGGGGCCTCATCATTGGCCCCTACCCGCACCGCGTAGACTGCGCATGTGTGATTCATGGCCGGAGAATCGCTTCAGTGGCACACGTTACGAATCCTGCATGAACGCCCATTCTCCGCCCCCATGCCGAATTCGAGTTTGGCGTGGAGGCTCGGAGAATCCCACCCGGCATTCCACAAGGATCTGTTGAGATCAATGTTCATCATACATATAAATGATGTGAACTCAAAAATTGGGGGGTTTCCCACCATGACCTCAGTGATAAATCCCATTGACATGCAGGGGCAAGCGAGAACTCCGCCACCAGCGAAGGGCGTACTGCCTAGAAATAGGCGACTGGAGGACCAGAGAATCCCGCCATGGTTTTTGCAATTTGTATAGCATGAGGAGAGGTCCTGAAATCGGGAAATGATGTCTCCGACCAGCTGTGATGATTTTATTGTAAAGTAAATGTTTATTAGAATATAAATGGAAATAAATTACACAAAAATGGCTTTATGCAAAGTAGCGTTATACAGGAAGCTGTACTTTAAAACAGTTCCGTAAGATTTGAAATTACCCTCAAAGCTAACATTTTCTTTCTCTGTTTAACAACTATCCTTATAGTTTTAAACATTTCTAGAATTCCAGTATACGGTGTTTTTTTTCTCTTCGCGTGTCATCTGAGGCTGACAGCAACTATTTAGGTCTGGCCTTGTTTACACTTTCTACTGGGAGTTCTGATGAGCTAACCTGGCTTCTTCTGGGAGATCCATGCAGCTGCCCTACAAATAAGCTTCAGTATTTCCTAAACTACTTTCTTTCCCTTCAATCTCTCTATTTTCAGCTAGTCTCTTACAAGAACATAGAACAGTACAGCACAGGAACAGGCCCTTCGGCCTTCTAAGCCAGCGGCGAGCACGTGTCCTATCTAGACCAACCGCCTATATCCTTCTATACCCCATCTGTTCATGTGTCTATCTAGATAAAACTTAAAGGTTCCTAATGTATCTGCCTCAACCACCTCACTTGGCAGTGCATTCCAGGCCACCACCATCCTCTGTGTAAAAACCTTCCGCCGCACATCTCCACTGAACTTATCCCTCTTCACCTTGAACTTGTGCCCCCTTGTAATTGTCATTTCCACCGTGGGAAAAAGCCTCCAACTGGTTACCCTATATATGCCCCTCATAATTTTATGAAGTTCTATCAGGTCACCCCTCAGCCTCCATCTCTCTAGGGAGAACAATCCCAGTTTATTCAATCTCTCCTCATAGCTAATACCCTCCATACCTGCCACCCTTTAATGATGGCACCCTGATCTCTTTGGAACTGGGTGCTGGCTCTATCAGGCCCCACCCTGCCAGAGTGACAGCATGAACAACGTCCCCTCATTTTGTTTCTTTAGAGAAGCTCAAGATCTGGAGTGAAAACGGGTCTGTGCAACAGGAGAACTACATGCCTGACACTTTGAAAGAATATGGAGAAGATTCCACCTATTTATTTTTTTGTAAATCTTCAGTATTTATAATAGAAAACACACCCAATGAACAGAATTTCTGCTTTAATCTTCCAATTAATTTTATATATGTTTATCAAGTAACATTTCGCATCTTTAGAATTGTGGCGCTTTAGTTGATTATTTCATTTATTCAAGTGTGAAATGAGATAGGTTACACGTCAGACCATGAAAACATGTTGAGAATATTATAACCGATGTAGCTGGTGAACTTTTGTCAAGTAATATTGACTCATATAAGCAGGATGAAACACAAGGAAGATTTGCTGGCGCTGATTTTGGACCATTAAATAATAAAAGAATGTGACTTCCATACTATAGAGCAAAGATATTGCAGGGCTGACAATACAATAGTTGAACTGTGCTTGAGTCTAAGGATGAGTAATATTCAAAATTGCTACTGTGTCTTGCATAAAAAGAAATCTAGGAATTGAGCTTTTATTCTTGTGCAATGCCCAACTTATTGGCAAAGTAAGAAAGATTGAAAATTAATTGGGATGCTGCCTAGGCTGTGGGTTCAGCCCTGCATGAGCAGGAATGGCTAGCTGGATACCATAACAGTTCATATCTACCCCATAAATAATTTCTAACATCCCCGCCAGCAGGAAATTTGGTTGACTTTCCTGCTGCAATTTTAAATGATACTCGGATGAGGGAAACCACCTAATTTCTTGGCCTTCCTGCTTTTGTACTGCTGGGAAGAGCAAGCTGGGGGCCCATGGTGAAGAGACAGGGTGAAGACCTGCTCCTGGCCACCTTTCTGTATTCCAACTGCTCCTCAAGTGGGATCTTCCTGGGCAACCTAAGTTTGTTTTCTTCATGGGCTCAGTGGTTGATCTGCCGCAAGTGTCCTGCGACAGCGACCCTGTGTTTTTCTTTGATAGGATGGGCTCATTTTGAATTTTGGAGGTACCATTGGTATCCTGAATGAGTCCAAATCCAAGAAAATGAGTTTGTGATATCATATGCTGGGACTGCAGTTGAATATCCGGTTCTGATCCACCTTCAGCAGTGAAATTTCTTCCGAAGAAATATCCACCCTTAATATTCTTTAAGCAAGAGTTGCTATGTTGTCTTTGTACAATTATAGAGGCTACTAATCCAAACTTTTTTTAATAACATTCACTTGTAAAGCATCTTAAGCATTGATTGTTTGATCACCAATGGATCATTACAGTGTGCTTGTTTTACTTTGTCAGTTCTTAGTCCAGCTGCTTGATGTTTTTATTCTTGGCCCACTTACAGTTTGTCTCCCATTGGTTGATCATGAGTGACATTAATGAGCCAACAACAGGAAGATTTCAAACAGGCCGAGTGAAAGCTTAGTTCAATCAAAGTTGTATTCTGAGAGGTAGCGGCAGCTGTACTCCTGGAGTACATAATCATCTATTCTCCTGGTAGTGTGGTTGGGATTGGAACACAAATCACTTCATACCTTGCAATCAGCAGTGGCATTTATGGCAATTTCTAGGAGACTTGTGCTCTGGCACTTTCTCACTCTTTCTGTTGGAAGAGGAGATATGGAGAGCTTAAGTGAGGGATGAAGCTCTTCCCATAATATATTGAGAACAACATTTTCTGAATGTTTCTTGGTTTTAGGCTTTAATGAAATTTCAGTAACTCTATACAGTGTTAAAATGAATTTGTTTCCATTTGAGACAACAGTTCATGATATAGAGAGATAATTGGAAAGGACATTGGATAGATATTATTAAAGGCTCCTGTTGGCTGGACAGCTGGTTCATTATGCAGAGCAGGACCAACAGCGCAGGTTCAATCCCTGTACCGGCTGAGGTTCTTCATGAAGGCCCTGCCTTCTCAACCTTGCCTTTTGCCTGAGGTGTGGTGATCCTCAGGTTAAACCACCAACAGTCAGCTCGCCTCCTCAAAGGGGAAATCAGCCAATGGTCATCTGGAACTATGGCGATTTTACCTTTACCAAAGGCTCCAAACAAGTGTCATATTCTAACTGTTCCTCATTCTCCATGATGGGAGGATCACACCCTGGGATGAGCAGCAAAGGAAGAAGGCCGAAGGATGTCATCTCATAAATTCCAGCGCAGGGTCTCTGGTCCAGAATAAATGATTGAAGAATAAAAATTATCTTTTCAGAAAAATTAGCTATCAAAATAAGTTTGGTACTCGCTTCAGCTTTAATCATGGATAAGATGGTCATCAACTTTTAATATTCCAAAACATGCAAATTGTGTATTTTCACTCCTTTTTGACCTTTATGTTCAACTTCTATTGCTATAGTGTGAATTGCTAAGTTGTAAACTGCAACAACTTACTGGTTGCATTAGAGAATTCTGCTAAGGGTTTATATTGTTTGAAAACCTTTCCAAGATCTAAGCAAAATTAATTCTTGATGGAAACAAGTTTTTGTAGAGTGTTTCATTGAATATTTCTCCAGTTCCTGTGTTTAGAAGTTGCCCTTTGACCAGGTTTTTATTCTTGACCTTTTCCTTTGAGACATGTATTTTCAGAAGCTATTAGTGGTTCAATTTCTTCAAATAATGTTGATTTACATAAAAATTGTTTGTGATGTTTGGGTAAGGTTGTTGTAGTTAAGGGCTGATCTCTTCTTCCACCTTTATCTTGAGCCATGTGGTTGATTGCAGTCCTTAAATCTCCATTAAACATGGCCTCGTTTTAAGCGGTTTGGTGATCTATGCTTGTTGCTCTCATAATTTATCTGAAGCTAAAGGGGGGGGGGGAAGCTTTCTCATTAAAAGTAGACATTGTCTGCCAATGTTGAGTCATGGCTCCAAGACTAGATAAACAAATAGGTTGGGCAGTGGTAATTTCCTTCGAGAATCAGTACCATACAGTGTAGAAGGAAGCCATTTGGCCTAGCTCTTTGAAAGCACTGTTCCGTCAGCTCCACTCCCATGTTCTTTTTCTTTAGTCCGGCCAAGATTTCCTTTTCCAGAAGATAGCTAATTCCCTTTTGAAATGTGCCACTTAATTTGTTTCCATTACTTTTTTACGCAGAGAATTCCAGATCAAATAAACTGGCTTTAATTTTTAAAAAAATCTTCCATTAGCTTAAATCCATTAAGTACAATGTTGTGATTTGTCTCCTAGTCTAGTGCAGGTTCAGTGCTACATAAATTCAATGCAGAGCAATCTATAATTAGATGTTGCTAAAATATATCTCACATGTTTGCATTTTTAAAAAAATGTAGACAACCTTAATTAAAAGTATTAACAGTTATTTTGCGAGTTATCTTTTAAAAAAAAAAAAAAAACTTATTTGTGTGTCTTTTGTTTTTGTGCCGATGCATTGAACATTTTTACCTTTGGCACAATGTGCCATTTTTGTTTTACACTTTGTATGACTGAATTGATGGAGGCAATAAAACATAATAACAGTGGGAGTGGTGGTAATATCAGTAACCTATTCCTGGTGCCGCACAGAATGCAGTAACCTGCAGTGTTCAAAGGATTTTTCCTAAAAGCATTTTGCACCCTTCCCCAACCCCCCACAACCAGTTGAAAATCCACTTGAGGTTGCAATTGACCCACTATCATGTCATTTCTGAGGACAATGGAAAGCCAAAACTGTCCCCCTTTATTTCAAGACTAATGTGATCTGTCCATGGTGCTGATATTAACAAAGTTCTTGATGAAAATGAAATGAAATGAAAATGAAATGAAAATCGCTTATTGTCACAAGTAGGCTTCAATAAAGTTACTGTGAAAAGCCCCTAGTCGCCACATTCCGGCGCATGTTCGGGGAGGCTGTTACGGGAATCAGGAGAAAATCAGAATTTAAACCAAAATGATAAAGCTTCCAATGTTGGTTGGACTCTAATTCATTCCAACTTTGGCTTTCTTTATTTTAAAGCTTGATCCTAATCAATCTAGATTGAGCTAACTTTGGAAAAAGAGTTTTATTTTTAATTAGTATAAAAATAAAATACTGGAAATCTGAAATACAAACCAGAAAATGTTGGAAGTACTCAGCAGATCAGGCTAGATCTGTGGAGAGAGCAATGGATTTAACATTTCAGATCAATGTTCTGATGAAAATTCATTAACCTGAAACATTAAATCAGTTTTATACTCCACAAATGCTGACTGACCTGCTGAGCCATGTCACCTGGAAGTTGTTGTTCTCGTTCTTGGATGGGGCTGTTCATTTTAATGTAAATCTTCAATTTTGCTTGGTCTAGTTAAGAGTGTTTTTTTTTAAAATGGAGCAACTTGTGAGGCACCTGTGCAGTACACTCTGGTTTGTGTGTTTGTTCATGTGTTGCTAAAGAGAATATTGCTACAGAATATTTCTGGAAATGTTCTTTTTTGCAGTAACGGATAAGTAGTGTTAATAAAAAAAAAAAATTAATATGGAATGTTGGAAACAATGATTTAGCAGTCTTCCTGAAATTTCTCCCTCTTCTTGAAAGTTGTGATTCACACCGCAGTATGATTCCACATAAATCAGTGACCTTCCAATATTTCACCCATGGCGTTTGTCTTGTATGAGTTAATACATTGAACACCAGCAGGCAGTTGAATCACAGGGCAAAATAACTGTGCTGGAGATAAACACATACGTACTTTACAGCATGGGCTACTGGATAATAATATGGAGGGTGGCACTAGAAGGAATGACAGTTCAGGTTGTGACTTTTAACATTGAAACTGCAAGATCGCTCGTGCAACTTATTATTTTCTGATTATCAATTTCAAAACGTGCGTACGGCTGAAAGAAGAAACTTGCTGTCAAAGCTTTCCATCTTGCATTCATCAGGGAAGAAGCAAGAATGCCAAATTTCAGAGGGAGCAAAAATTTATATTGCATGAGAAAGGGTGCTGATTGGTTGGCAAGTCGACTGTGGTCAAGGCATTGTGATGGAGAAGCTCACTTAACCATGCAAGTCCTGATCTTGCCCATTGTGGATGAGATCCAGATCGCAACTTCTTGTTAGATCTCGCAGGGCGTTACGACCATCGAGGATCCCGGAATAGGCGGATCCCGGCCTGTAAAATCGTGTCCACATTCTCACATGCATGCTTTTTGCAGTACATTCAAGTTTTCTCAGCAAAATCAAAAAGGTTTTGTTATGTACTCTGAATAAGCATTCTGAACAATTTAATGATAACAAAATATACATTTGTTATTATTTTTGAACTCTTAAAGGTGAGGGAAGTCGATGCTTGGCATGGAACCATTAGCCATTTTCAGCACTCTGATTTCAATGTGTTGTGCACAAGTCCCATTGCCATTGAAATTAGTTATTCAGAGAATATTCATATGGAGATAAATTCTCAGCTGTTTTAATTTCCTTTTCAAATAAATGATGGTGTCACATCAAATTAAATTAGGTTGTTGTTTTTCAAAATGGTGGAAGAAAACATTTCACCTGTACATGTTAGTATTTGCATTCTGTTGTCTTAACCAAATCGTTAAGCTTTAAAATGTATATTTCTATTTCTCCAATCTGCTGTCTCTGTGGACTTTTGATTTCCAAACTGGGGCTTTTTAATTGCTCTAGATTCCTCTTATCTGTCACTTAGCCAATGGCCAGCAAGGAGATGAGTCTTTCATTGGGCTGAATTTAAAGCTGGGGTCGAGCGCAGAAAGGTACTTTTCAAACCTACTCTGCCACCCAGTCCCGGGTGAATTTGTATATCCAGCTACCTGGTAGGCAGTTGATGTTATGCAGCATAGGAATTAGCAAGCCAGAATCTGCCAATACAAAGTGAAACCAAAGGCTATATATGTCAATAGATGTCCCAAATACTTTTAGAAAAGTTTTTAATCACAAAAAGATGTCAATGATATTGGGGGGCAGCACGGTAGCCTTGTGGATAGCACAATTGCTTCACAGCTCCAGGGTCCCAGGTTCGATTCCGGCTTGGGACACTGTCTGTGCGGAGTCTGCACATCCTCCCTGTGTGTGCGTGGGTTTCCTCCGGGTGCTCCGGTTTCCTCCCACAGTCCAAAGATGTGCAGGTTAGGTGGATTGGCCATGATAAATTGCCCTTAGTGTCCAAAATTTCCCTTAGTGTTGGGTGGGGTTACTGAGTTATGGGGATAGGGGGAGGGGTTAACCTTGGGTAGGGTGCTCTTTCCAAGAGCCGGTGCAGACTCGATGGGCCGAATGGCCTCCTTCTGCACTGTAAATTCTATGATTCTATGATATCTATGAATGATATCTAATGGTGGAAGGCTGTTACTGTCAGAATTTCTGTGTATTAAGGATTAGTGCACTGGAGACTTCAGCCAAAACCCTTTGATATAAATGAGTACATGTTATATGCAGAAAACATTTCATGGAAAATTATGCTACGTAAACATTTTTCTTTGGTTTTCTTAGACTCTAACGATGACTTGAGAATCAAATTCCTGTTCAGAATTCTCAATATTAAGTAGACTGTAAAGTTTTAAAATTTTCATTAGTAGAGGTATTCATCTAGTTTCTTAATGACGGAAATAGTCTTGACTTCAGTATAAATTCTGAAAATAGCTGAAAAGTGAATGACCATTAATTTAACCCCTTGTCTCGATTTCTTAGTGTACTTTCAAAAATTAAACAGAATAAATGCTCAGCAAAAAAGATGTTTCCATAAAGGATATATTTTCATGAATAGTGGACTGACATATCCAGGTCTCTTTTTCTATAGTGTGACTGTCACTATTGGTGCATTCTTAATGAATTATTCATTGCAGTGAATGTTGTGCCATACCTATTTTTGTGATGTGAAAATGATGCGAAAATTAAATCAAACCTATCTATAATTACATCTTGGCAACACAAGGTCTGCTTTGTTATTGCACAGTTATTTGAAACGATCTTAGAAGGCAGATGGTAGACTTCATCTGGGGCTTGTGCTTCTTTTAATCAGATTGATGTGTCAAGAAATCTAGCTTGGTGATGGTGTTTTTATTAAAGCAGACTAAATTGAGTTCTCTTCTTTTTTTTTCTCTTCCCATTTCCTTCCCACTCAACTATAACCTGACTACATCTGTCGAACAATCCACTGGTGAATGAATTGTGGCATGTTTTCACGTTGTCTATTGATGTTGAAAAGGTAAGTGAAACCTTTCCGGCCAATTTCCCAAGCTAATATCTGTGCAACTGACACAAAGTCAGAAGCATTGCATGTTATCTGTGCCCTCCAGAGAGGCTTGTGACAGGTTATATTTGTTCTTGTGTAATTCAGACACTGCTTAACTTTGGCTTTTTATTTTCTGATGCAACATTTCAAGAATTCACGAAGTTAATTAACTAACCACTGTAGAGCCAGTTTTATTTGAGTATGTTCTTGGTGATTGTACAGCTTGGTAATGTTACCAGGAGATGAAGGACATTTATAAAAAATGTATGAATTTACTTTATCTTCTATTTTAAAAATATTAACTTGTTTTGCTTGAATGGACTAATGACTTCATTGTAATAGGCAATAAAAGTAATTTCACATAAATGTGGTCAGATATTGTTTCCTGATATTAACACTACAATTAATGAGCAAGGAATGGGTTTATACTTCGTAACAGTTGAATTTCCATATGAACCCAGATGTGCAGTGTAATTTCATGAGCGACAATGCTCTGAAATTGCACCAGCACCCCCCTCCCCCACATGCAGTTTCACGTGGCCTATAGGCCAGCTGAGACATACTGCTGATTGAGAAGTGTTGAGCCTGGATTTCCAATTACCTTAAACAATAATTCCATGTGGCTGATAATGAAACTAATTTACAAACTGTGTTTTGTGCATTACTAAGTCAAAACTGCTGCTATTACTAACTGCCAGGATTAATTATATTGCACATTTTGGAAAATATGTTAGTTCGGATACGGCGACCAGCGGAAAAGTGGCGGAATTTAACACTGCGCAGAGAAACACGCTTGCCCGCCCCATTGAGTGCAACAAAGGAGGGGTTAAAGAGGAGCTGAGTGGAGTTGAGAGCCAGGTGCTGTTGATATCCAAGGGACAGATCTCTGAAGACCGGAGGTTTAGGGACCATGTTATTACTCAATCCCGTGATAGCCTTTATCAAATGGTGTTGGGTTATATTATTTCTGCTGTCTGTAGTTAGTTGGAGTTCGCACCAGTTAACCGATCTCCAAATAAGAGCTTTAACTTTCTCTCCCCACCCCTCTCTCATTTAAAACCACACTCCAAAGCCCTGCTGCACTGATGATTATCAGCCCTAAGTCCTTGCATGAAAAATAAAGGATCTGTGCAATTTGAGGGCAAGCAGCCACATTTCATCCTTTACTTGTCCCTGTCGCTTTAAGGATGGGAATAGTGCTTTATCAACATGTTCCACTGGAACCTGTTGATGTGCACAGCAACTTTCAATTTTTAGCACAAGTTTGATTGTCAGAAGTTGTGATGCTGTTGCAACCCTCGGTGAATTGTCCGCAGCTATTGGGAAATGAAAATCTCGGCCAACTGGCAGGAAACCAATGTAGCTTTTGAATAGCCAATATTTGTATTTGGGGGTATTAGAAGTAGGGTATAGCTTTAACTAAGTTTAATTTTGCATTTCTGTATTTGAAAAAGTGAATGACTTCAGTTTGGTTTTCGATGCGTACATGGTAATGAGGGCTTTATGACAAGAAAGTAAACTGTGCTTTAAGGAAAACTGGATTGCTTAGCAACCATGAGCCACCATAGAATAGAAAGAACTTTTGAGTTAATTTTAAGCTGGACCAAAGAGAAGCTGGACAAAACAAGGGAGCTGCAGAAAGCAGACTTCCCAAATGAACATAAGGAAGTCGAAGGAACTAGGGAGTTGGGAGGAAGACAGTGCAGTTAAAGTAAAAGGCAGAAAAAGTGCTCCGAGTTAGAGACAGCTGCAAAAACCCAATTTAATGTCAACTAGGTGAAAAGCCAGACTTCTTAGGTAAACCAAAGGTTTGGTGACACCTTAATACAGCCTGTGAACCAGTGCTGTTCTGATGGCTGTGCACCTGGGAGCTTCAGTGGAAACTTGAAACTGCTAGGCAATCCAATGCAGAGCAATACTGAAAGTAAAATTACAATCCTGAAGTGGATCATTGGTGCAGGCATACAAAAGAAAGCGTTGTTTGGGAGAAGAGTCCCAAGTGTGTTTATCCGAGTGTAGAGTTTGGAAACACTCGTGTGGAAGTCAGAGTTCCAGTGAGACACAAGTGTGACAAGCATCTGGGGGAATTTGATGAATAATCCACAGAAACTCGATTGGAATCTGACACTTTGTTTAAGGCTCTGGTGGGTCAGACCACATTTCGCCTGTTGGTTTACATGGACTGAATACTTACTGACAACATCTGGAGTAGAAGAAAAATCGTAACTTATCCTTATCAACCTGTGTAATGATTAGCTGGGGTGAAGGAATAGTCTTATAGTTACTCTTTTCATGTTTAATAAATATTTTATATTCTTTTGTTGAAAGTTAATTGGCAGTCTGTTCATCCACGTCTCTAAACAAACAAATAATGGTTACAATCTATTGAGCCAGTGTTCCGCTCTGGGATCTGTCTGTCCAGTGGTAACATCAACTGGGATTGTAATCATCATAGAATTTACAGTGCAGAAGGAGGCCATTCGGCCCATCGAGTCTGCACCGGCTCTTGGAAAGAGCACCCGACCCAAGGTCAACACCGCCACCCTATCCCCATAACCCAGTAACCCCACCCAACACTAAGGGCAATTTTGGACACTAAGGGCAATTTAGCATGGCCAATCCACCTAACCTGCACATCTTTGGACTGTGGGAGGAAACCGGAATGCAGCACAATAACAGCAAGCATCACTTTATGTAAAACCTGATGATTTTTCAAAACATTGCTTTGTGCAAAGCGCCGCCTAGAATAATTAATCAACAGCTATTTACTCATTGAAACATTACTTGAATGAGTTGATGCTTATATAATACAAATACATTTTCTCGTAAAGTTGCAATGAAATGTTATTTTTTACCTTCATTACATTTTATGATTTGATTTAATAAACATTACTATCCCTACTCTTGGTAGGTTTATCCAGTGAATAGCTGAGTCATTTAGACCATGAATATTGTAAATATAAACAGTGCAGAGTTAACTGATTTCAACAGTGGTGACAAAATGCTTCAGTTGGCATTAACACCCCAAGCAGAGGGAAATCAGCTAAATTTGTATGGACAGAATCAAACTCAGCCTCAATGTCGCTTGTGGTGAATAGTCTGACTATACTCACTTGCCAAGACCTGTTTTAATATTGACCTCTTTGATGCATTACTGGAAGGCACTTTGGCATCTGTGGACCTAAATCACCAACAAGGAGAAACAAAAATCACCAGGCATAAAGGAGAAGGAATAGAATTGATGAGGAGGATGTTAAAATAGAATGGGCTACACTTAAGGTGTGCAGCACGATGTGGCACCCTGCGTATACCATCGCAGAAGGTAAATGAGGGACCTGATAAAGAATTAAGTGGGAAAACAGATTTGCAATCCAAATAAATATAATTTATCGATTTGTTTTGATTTCATTTGCATTTACATCACCTGATGTTCTTATGCAACCAGTCAGACTTGGATAAGTCTGCCCCAGCTGACATTCAAATAATGAAGTCTATTTCTAGAAACTGTCGATCTTTCAGATATTATATGAAGATGGTCAGTTGGCCAAGGTGAAGAAAGGATCAGCTTAACAGCATCCATTGGGCTGAAGGGCTCAATTATATTTGCTTTTTGTTGAATGCTGCAGTGGTTATATCTTTTTTTTAAATAAATTTAGTGTACCCAATTCATTTTTTCCAATTAAGGGGCAATTTAGTACGGCCAATCCACCTAGCCTGCACATCTTTAGGTTGTGGGGCGAAACCGATGCAAACACAGGGAGAATGTGCAAACTCCACACGGACAGTGACCCAGAGCCGGGGTGGAACCTGGGATCTCGGCGCCGTGAGGCTGCAGGGCTAACCGACTGCGCCACCGTGCTGCCCTCGTGGTTATATCTTTTGACGAGAATGCTCAGCACAAACATCTCAGACTCTCGTTAAAGAAATAGGGTAAATTTCTCATTATTCACTGACAAAGGTCTGTGCCAGATGCAACAATTGCTAAATTGATGTATTATTTAAAGCGCACAACTCAACATCTATTGTGAGAAAAATATAATACGTACTATCATAGGTAACATAAAACCCTATTAAATATTTTCATTTTTGATTTTTGTAGAGTATGCTTTTTGTACACCATGAAGTATTTTATCCCCAAAGATACAATGGGCACTTCAAACATTCCAGTGGATGAATCATTAAAGACTCAATGCTGTAATTGTGACACTACATACATATTTCTGCACAGAAACACATAAAGCAATTCTATTGCTTTCATCATAGTCTGAGTGATTTTACTACTGCAAATTTCTGTCAGTTCCTGATGTCAAAAACGGGTTGAGTTTTGAAGTCGGTTTTGTATCTGCACCTGTGCAGTATCCTCAGTAGCAACAATGTTATCACCGATTAACCGTGCTGACACCAAGATACTTGTGTACAATGCAGCCGTCCTCCCAACTTTACTATATAGCTCAGAAACATGGACTATGTACAGACACCATTCATGGTACAATTAATGCTGTCTGAGATGGATTCTCCATATCAGCTGGAAGGACCAGTGTACTTGAAGGAGCCAAGAGCACCAGCATCGAGGCCACGATCATCCGAACCCAACTCTGCTGGGCTGACCATGTGCTTAGGATCTCAAAGCAAATCATCTTCATCCAGCTGAAGCAAGGCTCCTGAACAAGAGGAGGACAAAGGAAATACTTCAAAGGCACCTTGAAGGATTAACTCGAGAAATGCACCATCGATGTCCAAGCCTGGTAGGCCCTTACTCAGAAGAGGCCTACATTGAGGACCCTCCCAATTGAAGGGATACAATTCATCGAGGACACCCAATGGCAAGAGGAGGACCAGAAAAAGAGCCTGAGAAAGGAATACCAGTGATCTAGAGACCAAGGACCGACCCCACCTCCTGGAAATGCCAGCTAAGTGTCCGGTCAAAGATGAGACTCTCAGATCGGATTCATCAGCCATGCAAGGACCCATCGAACCCATGTCCAGTAACACTTCATAGGTGGACAATCTTACTAGTGAACGAGTGATTGCTGAAGAGAAGAGATCACAAATTTGAATTCCGCATGATATAAATGCAGTTCCCCTACCAAAATGAGTCTGAAAGGAAGACTTGTAGTTTGACAAGTCCATGTGCTCTCTGCTCAAAACACTGAAGACTTCAGATTAATTCCCCTCAGGGTCATTCCCCTCCCATGGCTGTTTCTACCATCTGAAATAATTTTATAAGAAATTGTGCATGTATTGGCTTGGATTTGAGGAGTATAGTTTTGTGCTTTGGGTGTAATCAAGAGCAAATAGCACCTATCCTTACACCACCCCCAACCTTCTCCACACAAATTCTTGTTTTTCATTTTTTATATTAGTCATTTATCCTTGTTGATTTTTAGTTTATTGGTGGACCTGTGCCCAAAAGGAATTGCCATAAATTTTCCAAACTGTTACCTTTGCTGTTGCCAGAAAGAAAGAACATCTATTTTGTCAGTCTGAGCTGTGTTCTAAAACAGGATCAATTGAAGAAAAGCCAACTTGTTGAGTCAACTTACTGACACACTCTGTTACCAAGGGACCTCTGTGGGAAACAATTAGTAGAATAACAAAGAACTGGTGTTGTTGTCCTTTCAAGTGTATTTATAGAATTACACCTTGTACGAACAAAGAACAAAGAAAAGTACAGCACAGGAACAGGCCCTTCGGCCCTCCAAGCCCGTGCCAACCATGCTGCCCGACTAAACTACAATCTTCTACACTTCCTGGGTCCATATCCCTCTATTCCCATCCTATTCATGTATTTGTCAAGATGCCCCTTAAATGTCAAATTCGTCCCTGCTTCCACCACCTCCTCCGGCAGCGAGTTCCAGGCACCCACTACCCTCTGCGTAAAAAACTTGCCTCGTACATCTACTCTAAACCTTGCCCCTTGCACCTTAAACCTATGCCCCCTAGTAATTGACCCCTCTACCCTGGGGAAAAGCCTCTGATTATCCACTCTGTCTATGCCCCTCATAATTTTGTAGACCTCAATCAGGTCACCCCTCAACCTCCGTCATTCCAGTGAGAACAAACCGAGTTTATTCAACCTCTCCTCATAGCTAATGCCCTCCATACCAGGCAACATTCTGGTAAATCTCTTCTGCACCCTCTCTAAAGCCTCCACATCCTTCTGGTACTGTGGCAACCAGAATTGAACACTATACTCCCAAGTGTGGCCACTGCATAACAAAATTATACTAGTGGGACAGAAAATATCTCTGGTATTTTATTCGCTGCCACCCTTAAGTCAGGAAATCTTGTGGCACAGTTTTCCCTGCCTTGGAGCCAGAAGCTCTCGGTTCGAGTCTCATCCCAGTGCTTCATGGCCAAGGCAGTTGTGTTCACAATGTGGCCAAATAGGTTGAGTATCAGCCTGCAAATCCTTCCCACACACAGCAGTGCCAGGCTGTAAGAGTGGGAGAGACTCCAGGTGAGCCATGTGATGGAAAGAAATTAGAGCCTTTACCCATAGCTCGAGATTATAACATGTGCGTAAAAAGAGCATGTTGTCACAAAGATATGGACTCCCTGAGTGAACTGTAACCCTTAAGTCATGATGGATGAATTATGTGATAGCTGTTACATTGCCTTGTTCTTTTTAAGCTAGTGGTAATTTGTGTATCATGTGGAGTTTCATAAATGTCAAGTAAGATATGCTGGAAAGCGTCAGACTGGCTTGAGAGTCTGGATTTAAGGGCAGCATGGTGCCGCAGTGGTTAGCACTGCAGTCTCACGGCGTCGAGGGCCCAGGTTCGATCCCGGCTCTGGGCCACTGTCCGTGTGGAGTTTGCACATTCTCCCCGTGTCTGCATGGGTTTCGCCCCCACAACCCAACGATATGCAGAGTAGGTGGATTGGCCAAGCTAAATTGCCCCTTAATTGGGAAAAATGAATTGGGTAAACTAAATTTATTTTTTAAAAAGAGAGTCTGGATTTAGCCGAATCGGTGTCCCTAAAATCTGACGTGTTCACTTTCTCCTCCACCCATCAGGAGTCCTTTAATGTCCAAATATTTTGCTGGTGTACATGGATCTTATTGAAACATGTGAGATCCTGAGGGGACTCGATAGGGAGGATGCCTCCTCTTGTGAGGGAGACTAGAACTAAGGGACAAAGTTTAAGAATAAGGGGCGAAATTCTCCGGAAACGGCGCGATGTCCGCCGACTGGCGCCCAAAACGGCGCAAATCAGACGGGCATCGCGCCGCCCCAAAGGTGCGGAATGCTCCGCATCTTTGGGGGCCGGGCCCCAACATTGAGGGGCTAGGCCGGCGCCGGACGAATTTTCGCCCCGCCAGCTGGCGGATAAGGCCTCTGGTGCCCCGCCAGCTGGCGCGGAAATGACATCTCCGGGCGGCACATGCGCGGGAGCGTCAGCGGCCGCTGACAGCATTCCCGCGCATGTGCAGTGGAGGGAGTCTCTTCCGCCTCCGCCATGGTGGAGACCGTGGCGGAGGCGGAAGGGAAAGAATGCCCCCACGGCACAGGCCCGCCCGCGGATCGGTGGGCCCCGATCGCGGGCCAGGCCACCGTGGGGGCACCCCCCGGGGCCAGATCGCCCCGCGACCCCCCCAGGATCCCGGAGCCCGCCCGCGCCGCCTTGTCCCGCCGGTAAGGTAGGTGATTTAATTTACGCCGGCGGGACAGGCATTTTAGTGGCGGGACTTCGGCCCATCCGGGCCGGAGAATCGAGCGGGGGGGCCCGCCAACCGCGTGGCGCGATTCCCGCCCCCGCCGAATATCCGGTGCCGGAGACTTCGGCAACCGGCGGGGGCGGGATTCACGCCAGCCTCCGGCCATTCTCCGACCCGGCGGGGGGTCGGAGAATTTCGCCCAAGAGGTCTCCCTTTTGAGACCGAGATGAGAATAGTTTTCTTTTTATTAAATTATTATTTTTTTGTAATTTAGAGTGCCCAATTATGTGTTTCCAATTAAGAGGCAATTTAATGTGGCCAATCCACCTAACCTGCATATCGTTGGGTTGTGGGGGTGAAACCCACGCAGACACGGGGAGAATGTGCAAACTCCACACGGAGAGTGACCCAGGGCCGGGATCGAACCCGGGTCCTCAGCGCCGTAAGCAGCAGTGCTAACCACTGCGCCACCATGCCACCCCAATTGTTTTCTCACAAAGGGTCACATTAGTATGTAAAATCCTCTTCCCCAAAAAGCAATGGAGCCTGAGTCATTGAATATTTTCACAACAGGGTTAGATTTTTGACAGACAGAGGAGTTGGAAAATTATTGGGGCGGGGGTTGGGGAGCCAGATAGGAAAGTGGAGCTGAGTCCAGAATCATATCAGCCATGTTCTTTTTGCTTATTGTTTTGAAAGGACAATTCTGCTTCTAAATCCTGAGCGCAATTCTCCCATCGGGAGACTAAGTCCCGGCGCCGGAATGAAAACCGGAGTGTTCCACTCCGGCGTGAAGGCCACTCCCAGCCCCCTATTCTCCCGTCCCCGGGGGGGCTAGGAGCGGCGCCGAGTCATTTACGCGTGCCGGGCCTTGCCGCCGCGTAAAAATGGCACCGCGTAAATGACGTGGCCGTTATTCGCGCATGCGCAGGTTGACTGGCGCCAACCCACGCATGCGCGATTGCCGTCCTCCCCACGGCCGCCCCGCAAGAAGATGTTGGATGGATCTTGCGGGGTGGCGGAGGAAAGGAGGTCCTCCTTCAGAGAGGCCGGCCCGCCTCAGAGCCAGACCCCTTTTGAGTTCCCCCGCGGTGCAGGAACCCCCCCCCACAGGACGTCCCCCAGCGTTCCCGTGCTGTTCCCGCCGGCAGTGACCAGGGGCGTCATTCTCCGACCCCCCAGAGGGTCGGAGAATGGCCGTTGGCCGCCGTGAATCCCGCCGGTTGCCGAAGTCTCCGAAGGGAGAAAAGTCGGCGGGGCGTTAATGTCGCCACTGCCGCGGAGAATGTCACGGGTCTGCGCAAGGCAGCCGATTTTCGGCCTGCCGATATTCTCCCTTCCGGATGGGCCGAAGTCCCGTCGACGTGATGGACCGTTCACGTCGACGTGAATCAAACCTCCTTTTCATCGGCGTGACCCTGTGCTCCAGGTTCACGCCGACCAGCGTGGAGGTGAGTGACGGCCTGGCGGGTTGGCTCTGGGCGGGCAATGCGTGGCCGCAGTCTGAATGCGTGAGCAGAGGTGTGTCCCGGGTTGTGTGTGTGCGGCGGGGGTGTGTGGTTAGAGTAGGCTGGGCTACGGGGGAGTGCCGGGAGGGGGTCCGTGCCGGGGAGGTGGATTGGGGGGTCCGTGCCGGGGTGGAGGTTGGGGGGGGGGGTCCGTGCCGGGGTGAGGTTGGGGGGGGGGTCCGTGCTGGGGTGGAGGTTGGGGGGGGGGGTCCGTGCTGGGGTGGAGGTTGGGGGGGGGGGGTCGGTGCCGGGGGTGAGGTTGTGGGGGGGGGGGATCCGTGCTGGGTTGGGGGGGGGGGGTCCGTGCTGGGGTGGAGGTTGGGAGGGGGGGGGTGGGTCCGTGCCGGGGTGGCGGTTGGGGGGGGGGGGTCCGTGCCGGGGTGGAGGTTGGGGGGGCGGGGGGGGGGGGGGGGGTCCGTGCTGGGGTGGAGGTTGGGGGGGGGGGTCCGTGCCGGGGTGAGGTTGGGGGGGGTCCGTGCTGGGGTGGAGGTTGGGGGGGGGTCCGTGCCGGGGTGGAGGTTGGGGGGGGTTTCCGTGCCGGGGTGGAGGTTGGGGGGGGGTCCGTGCCGGGGGAGGAGGTTGGGGGGGGTTTCCGTGCCGGGGTGGAGGTTGGGGGGGGGGTCTGGGGGGGGGGGGGGGGTCCGTGCCGGGGTGAGGTTGGGGGGGGGTCCGTGCTGGGGTGCAGGTTGAGGGGGGGGGGTCCGTGCTGGGGTGGAGGTTGGTGGGGGTCCGTGCCGGGGTGGAGGTTGGGGGGTGGGGTCCGTGCCGGGGTGGAGGTTGGGGGGGGGGGTCCGTGCCGGGGTGGAGGTTGGGGGGGGTCTGTGCCGGGGTGGAGGTTGGGGGGGGGGGGGGGGGTCCGTGCTGGGGTGGAGGTTGGGGGGGTCCGTGCTGGGGTGGAGGTTGGGGGGGGGGGGTTCCGTGCCGAGGAGGGGGATGGGAGGGCAAGTGAGTTGGTCCACCTGGCCAGGTGCCAGCCTCCAACAGTTGGACCCATGCGGTCCATGCCACCTGGCTGGGGGGAGGAGGGGATATGGGCAATGATGACATGTCGTCGTTCCCCTCCCCCCCCCCCCCCCTCCCCCCCCCCCCCCCCCCACACAGGCCGTCATGTTTTCAGATCATCCAGCGATGTTGGCCGCCGTGGTGGCAGCCGCTCATGTCTATGTTGCCCTGGATGAGGAGGAGGAGGAGGAGGAGCGTGCCAGAGAGGCGGCGCAGGCTGCCGCAGAGGGGCAGGCGGCAGCCGCCCAGGCTGGAGGGACACCTGACCGACAGGACGAGGAGGGGGAGGAGGACGTCGCGGCCCCACGGCAACGGAGGCACCCGAGGGCGCCCCGTGTGTACCGGCCCCGGCAGTCATACCAGGACCTCACGGACCGGGAATGCAGGAGGAGACTCCGGATGAGCCGGGAAACCGTGGCACACATCTGCCACCTGCTGGCACACCTGTCACCTCGTGGCACTGGGCGGGGGACACCCTCTCCCCGTGTCCGTCAAGGTTACGGTGGCCCTGAACTTTTATGCAACGGGGTCATTCCAGGCACCGAGTGGGGACCTGTCCGGCATATCGCAGACATCGGTGCACCGGTGCATCCGGGCAGTGACAGATGCCCTATATGCCATGGCGCACCGCTACATCCGCTTCCCCGTGGACCGGGCCAGCCAAGATGCCCGGGCCGTGGGCTTCTCTGCCGTGGCCGGGTTCCCCATGGTCCAGGGCGCGATCGATGGGATGCACGTCGCCGTGCGGGCCCACCTGCAGATAACAGGGCCGTGTTCTCTAATAGGAAGGGGACCTATTCGATGAACGTACAGGTGGTCTGCGACCACCGCATGATGTTCCTGCACGGTCTGCGCCCGTCACCCAGGCAGTGTACACGACTCATTCGTGTTGTCGCGGTCATCCATCCCCGGCATGTACGAGGGACGCCATCCCCGGCTGAGTGGCTGGTTGCTGGGCGACAGGGGCTACCCATTGCGATCGTGGCTGATGACGCCTCTACGGAGGCCACGTAATGAGGCGGAGAACCGCTACAATGATGCCCATGTAGCGACAAGGGGAGTGATCGAGAGGTGCTTTGGCGTGCTGAAGATGCGTTTCAGGTGCCTGGACCTCTCTGGGGGCGCCCTCCAGTATCGGTCAGATAGGGTCGGCCGCATCATTGTGGTGTGCTGCGTCCTGCACAACATAGCCAGCAGAGGGGCGATGTGCCGCAGGCAGAGGAGGGCGGAGTGGAGGAGCAGCAGGACGAGGCCCAGTCCTCCCCAGATGAGGGGGATGGGGGCAATGGTCAGGGCAGACGGGGTAGATACAGGCGGGTGGCTGTCCACCGTTCCCGGCTGGCCCAGCGGGCACGGGACAGACTGATAGATGCCCGCTTCACTGACTAGATGGGCGTGGCAATCGGGTAGTATGGCCACAGACCGCACACCATGGCAACAGCCGACCACCCACACCCCCACCCATCCACCCACCCAGCACCCTCACCCCCCTCCCCAACCCCACCCACCCCACCCGCATGCACACCAGCCCCCCCCCCCCCTCCCCCCATTGCCGATCCACCTGCGGCACAACGGGCCGGGCTCACACAGTTGCGGGTGGACGCGTGTCTATCGCAGGCCATGGAGAATGATGACAACCCGCCCTGCGATGAGCTCCTGGCTCTACATCGTTGGACTATGTCTGACCCATGGCCACAGTACCACCATCCACCCGGACCATCCCTGCATGCGGCTGTGACACTGCAGCGCACGGTCCCGTCCTCTGCCCGGGGGATGTTGATGGCGGCCCAGTGGGAAGGGAGCAGACTCACCTGGGGCTGAGGTAAGACCACCCCCTCACACACACACTTGCGCTCAACGTACATGACACCCCCGCACACTTTGGACAGAGCACAAAGGCAGCTTCGGGAGGTGTAACATTGACTTTAATAACCAAAGCAGTTCATGCACGTGCCCTAGCCCCTAAAACTCATCTGTGCCCTGCACCCGTGCCAACTTACTCAGTGTCTAATTGTTTGGCCTTACGGGCCCTTTGACTACGTCTACGTGGTTCCCCAGACGGTACAGCAGAACTGGAGGTGGACTCCTGTGATTCCTGCCCTCTGACACTGGATCCCTTTGGCGGCCGTTTCCTGGGGCGTCCTGGCCTAGATGGGCCAGGCTGCGGCCCGGGCGACTGGGATGGCGAGCTGCCAGCCTGTCCTGCCCGTTGCCCACCCGATGCACCTGGGACGGAAGGGGGGAGCCCGAGGTGTCGCGGTGTACCGGGACCTCCCCTACAGAGGGAGCCGGGACGGACCACACCACCTCCTCCTCCCTCGGGGTGCCCGATGGCCCCCAAGCCTCTACATGGGGGATGCGAACGGACTGGCCATCCGACGCCCCCCCCGACATCTGGCGCTGCCAGTCCTGGAGGCCCGTGCTGGTATCGACAGGGGTCTGCAGGTTTGCAGCCATGGAGCCCAGGGGGGTTGGCAAACCCTGTCTGTGAAAGTGCGACGCCGGCTCGCACATGGCCACTGGCGCCGATGGCCTGCAGAGACTGGGCCATGGCCTGCTGAGACTGGGCCATGGCCTGCTGAGACTGGGCTATGGCGTTGAGCGCCTCTGCCATCTGGCGCTGGCACTGGCTCATGGCCTCCTGTGAGAGGGCAGCCATTTCCTGGGCCACAGACGCCGCCTGCACGGAAGGCCCCAGGCCTCGCAAACCGTTCCCCATGTCTGACACCGTCGCACCCATTGCCTCCACCGCGGACGCCACCCGTGCGGTGTCGGCTTCGGTGGCACGCATGACCGGCACCACTCCCAGCTCCTAGACGCGGGTGGACTCCTCCACCTGCGACCGTAGCCGCCGCAAGCCGCACGTCACCCTCTTCGCTCGTCTCCGGGTCGGTGGTTGCATCGGATCTATGTGTGGGTGTGGTAACTGCAGGAACCCGGGATGCATCTGGGCGGCAGATGTTCGCTTGGGCTGGGCTGCCCTCCGACCGCCCGGTCCCTCTGCTGCTCCTACCTCCACCTGCTGTACCGGGACGGCTGTGTTGTGCGCACCAGTGAGTGTACCAGACGCCTCATCACTAAAGTGCCCAACCGTGGTGAGTGTTTCTGCGATGGTGGAGGGTGTTGGTGACAGCAGTGGCGTTGTGTCGTGCTCTTCGTCCCACTCTGAGTCCATGGCACTTTGGGGTGGGGGTTCCTCTCCACCCATCCACTCTGACTCACTGTCCGGTATTTCGTCTTCCTGGGTAGTGCTGTCCTGGGTAGGGGTGTCCTGGGTAGGGGTGTCCTGGGTAGGGGTGTCCTGGGTAGTGGTGTCCTGGGTAGTGGTGTCCTGGGTAGTGGTGTCCTGGGTAGTGGTGTCCTGGCTCGGATGTGACGGAGGCCTGTGGCTGCCCCCCTCGTCGCTGGGTGGTCGCTCCCGCACGTGACGGGGGTGTCGTCTCCCTGTTGCTCCAGGTCTCTCCGTCTCCCGTGGTGTGCGAGGGGCATCCTGCGGGCGTCGCATGCTGGAGGGTCCGGGTCTCTCCGTCTCCCGTGGTCTCCGAGGGGCATCCTGCGGGCGTCGCATGCTGGAGGGTGCGGGTCTCTCCGTCTCCCGTGGTCTCCGAGGGGCATCCTGCGGGCGTCGCATGCTGGAGGGTGCGGGTCTCTCCATCTCCTGTGGTCTCCGAGGGGCATCCTGCGGGCGGTCTGCATCTGCGGGGATGGGTGCCTGGACGTTTGGTCCTGCGATACACAATGAAGCATGCACGGTTAGACATCAGGCAGTGATCAGGTGATACGGGGGAGGGGGATATAGGGGAGGGGGGATATGGGGACGGGCTGTCGGTGGCTCACTTGCTAGTATGCCCCCGACCTCTGCATCAGCAACCTCCGGGTCCTCAGGTCCGCCAGCCAGTTCCAGGGCCCATTCCTCGTGTACGGTCAGTGGCCTCTCATCAGCGGGCCCTCCTCCAGTCCTCACATGCTCCCTATTGTTGTGTGCGCGCTTCTCCTGTGGGGGGGTGGGCAGGGGTAAAAGGCAACAGTGTTAGGCAGGTATATGAATGCACGCCATCGGTTGCGCGTGCATTGCAGAGGTTAAGGTTAGGGCTGGATTCACGGGGGGATATGGTGGAGGGGGGGATATGGGGGAGGGGGGATATGGGGGAGGGGGGATATGGGGGAGGGGGGATATGGGGAGGGGGGATATGGGGGATGGGGGATATGGGGGAGGGGGGATATGGGGGAGGGGGGATATGGGGGAGGGGGGATATGGGGGATATGGGGAAGGGGGGGGATATGGGGGAGGGGGGATATGGGGGAGGGGGGGATATGGGGGAGGGGGGATATGGATATTTGGCAGGGGGGGAGGCTCACCCTGCCTGCTCTGACGAGGTCGTTCACCTTGTGGCACTGGGTGCCTGTCCGTGGTGTCAGGGCCACAGCGGTGACGGCCTCTGCCACTTCCCTCCACAGACGCCGGCTGTGGCGTGGGGCAACTCTGCGGCCGTGCCCGGGATACAGGGTGTCCCTCCTCTGCTCCACTGTGTCCAGGAGCGCCACCACATCGCGTGATTCGAACCTCGGGGCTGAGCGACGGCCAGCCATCCAGTCGGGTGTTGCGGTCGGGTGGGGGGGGAGCAGCGCGGCCTTATGAGCTGTCACGGCGTGCAGCGCGTATGACGCTGCACGGCGTGAACCACTGCGCAAGCGCGGATCCTGTTACGTCGCTGCTAGCCCATTTCGGGCCGGAGACTATCGACCCATTTTTCCGACGTGACGCAAGTCGGATTTGCGCCGATAGGCGGACTTTCCGCCGATAACGGAGAATTTCGCCCCAGGTGTGGACGGCACCGGAGGGAACCTGTCATGTTGGGCAGGCCGCTCGGCCCATCCGAGCCGGAGAATCGCCGCTCGCCTGTTACAAACGGCGAGCGGCGATTCTCTGAGCGGCCAGCCGTGATTCTCGCCGCACCGGTTTGGGGGGGAGGGGCATTGAGAATCGCATGTGGGTGCCGGGGCGGCGTGGCGGGACTCGCGTGGTGCCCCGGCGATTCTCCCACCCGGCGTGGGGCGGGGGATAATTCCGCCCCCTATGTCTGTACTTGAGATTACTGCGGTTTCAGTGCTCGTGAGCATAGTATTAGAAACCTCCACAGTATAGGAAGCTGCTGAAATGGCTTGAATCTCTATTTCCTGAGCTGGCTTTGAAGAACTTGAATAAATTTGCCTTTTTCCAAAAATTTCACCTTGATGCAAAGATTAAAAAGAATGGAAAGGCTGCAATCGTGATTCAAGGATCTATTAGAGTACAGGGGTAAAATTAGCTGGTAATGAAGTCTAAATTGATGCGAGAGAATGCGAATGAAAAACTATTAATTACTTTTTGTAGCTTGCCCATGATTTATAGTTATTAAAATGTATGCAGTTGCTAACACCTTTTGTAAGTGTTTTGAAATGTAAATGACTTCACCAAATGCATGAATTTTATGGGTTGGAAGTATGTTAATTTATACCGTGTTAATGCATTTTCTGAGAACAAGTTGAAGACTGTTGTTGTCACCTCACTTATCCGTAGGAAAATGTCAGTCGAAAAGGTGTTATTAGTTTAATAGTGGAATTTGGCTGGAATTAAACAAAGGACTGGATTAAATCTGTGGTTAGGTAGGAATTTGGCTATTATTCGACCTGGAATATAATTTGAAATTGGGTGAGAAAGGGTCTGTGCTGAAGGACATTTTAAACAGCAGGGATCAGGTGGCTAACTACATGATCTTTGAACTATTCATGCACAACTATGACTTGGCAAATATGTGTCATTAATAACTGAACACTTAAACATTGATTTTAATCAGTGGTGATTTTGTATTTCATCCATTCTTAAGAAAAAATAATTTGAATATGTGAAATGGCTGATGAAGTATTTTTGTTTGGAGGCAAAAAATTCTGTAATTGTGAAAACTTAAATTAACATCCGTTTCCAGTTAAAACATTGAGAGCACATTTGTATTGCTACTAATATCAATCTCTCTTCAATTTATCTCTTAATTTATAATTGACCTGCAGCACTTAAGTGGAGGTAATTTATTTATGCAAATAAAAATTGCCTTAAAATTGAAAGAACGTGGGCGGGATTGTCTGTCGGCCGACGGCAAAATTGGAAAATGCGATTGGGCGGAGAATATGTTCTGATGCCAAAATCGGCGGTTTGACGTCAAATCGCGATGTTCCGTCACCTTGAAAATGGCGTAAATGTGATGCGCACTGCGTGAAGTTTAAATGCCGTTTGCATCTCATTCAGGGGCCCATTCGCGATTCTCCGCCTCCAACGGGCTGAGTTACCAACAGTGCGGTCCATGTGTGCTCTCAAAAATCGTGAACCTGGCGTCGTGGCTGCTGAGAGAGAGGAGGTAGGACACAGAGAGGAGCGACTGCAGGCTGCCAGCCTGGACACTGGCCGTGCTACCCTTGGCATCAGGGATGGGCGCCACGGCCGGAGGCCCACATGATGCCGGCCACCAACAGGGCAGAGGTATGGGGGGTGGATTGGGAAGGGATATGTGGGGGTAGAGCATGCAGTGCCAACCGGGGCCACCGTGTAGCCCGTTGAACTTGTTTAGGCATGTTGGCTTTTCACCCCCTGCAGCCCATGGGTTTTGGAGTTCGACCAGCAATGGTGGCCGCCCTGTTGGTCGCCGCAGCTCTGCGGGATGCCCTGCCGCCGTATGAGCAGGAGCCGCTCGAAGAGCAGGTGGAAGCTGCAGCAGCAGAGCATGCCGCAGAAGGGCAGGTGGCAGCCGCCCAGGCTGGAGAGCCGCCGCCCAACTAGCCAAGGGGGAGGAGGTGCCAAGGAGGCACCCCATGAGGTCTCATGTGTACTGGCACCATTTGACATTCGAGGACTTGCAGGACCGGGCATGCCATCGAAGACTCTGGCTGAGCAAAGAGACAGCGCAACATATCTGCCAGATAATGGCACACCTGGCACCGTGGGGCATGGGGGAGTTCACCTCCCGGTGTTCGGCAAGGTGACGGTCGCCCTGAACCTTTATGTGACGGGGTCATTCCAGGAGCCGAGTGGGGACCTTTTCCAGGATCTCAAGGCCTCGGTGCACAGATGCATCTGAGCTGTCATGGAGGCCCTAGATGCCTAGCTGGATTAATACATTCTTTTCGATGTGGACTGATCCCACCAGGATACCCGGGCCGTGGAGTTCGCCGCCATCGCCGGGGTGCCTTGGGTCAGGGGGCGATCGACGGGATGCATGTCGCCTTACGGGCACTCTACACAAACCAAAAGATGTACCACTCAATGAACGTTCAGCTGGCCTGTGACCATCAGTTGCGCATTGTGCACCTCTGCACGCGATTCCCGGGCAGTGTGCACGTTGCCTTCATCCTGGCACACTCGGCGATCCCTGACATTTCGAGAGCCCCCACACCCTGGGCTGAGGGTTTGGCTCCTGGGTGACGGGGGTCACCCGCTGCGGCCGTGGCTGATGACACCTATCCGGAGGCTACAGACCGACGCGGAGACCCAGTACAACGATGTCCACAGGTTCTCCGTTGGCATCAACATTTAGTTTCAGAAACGGAGAATCCAACCCAAACTCTTTTCAATTGCATAGTTCCTGTGACAACTTTTAAACTTATTGCAGAATAAATATTGAAAGAGACAGGACGGTCTTAATTGGATAAAATTTAGAAGGATGATAAATTAAAATGAAGGGCCCTTTGGGCTTTTCTAGGTCACACGTAACAAAGGTGATCTCAGTTTGACAAACCGGCAATGAGGAAATAGTGGACATGTTAATTAGAGCTGACAGCTTGGCTAAAGTAGGACGATACTTTGTGCAAAGAAAATTGCATCATGGTCATAATGTGCAGCTAATGTGCCCAACTATTAATTCATAATTTCAATATTTTAAATATTGCGCTGTAGTTAATGTCTTATTTCAATTTGATAGAATACATCAATTCATAAAGCATTTATAGATTCACTGCTAAAATGTTGACATTATTGGTCAGTAATTTTTCCACTTCAGCCCTGATTAATGAGGGGAAGGTTTGCCCCCACCCAGTCTCTCATCAGTCACAGGAATTGGGTAATATTCTGGAAAATGCATTTTTTTAAAAATAAATTGAGTGCCCAATTATTTTTTCCAATTAAATGGCAATTTAGCATGGCCAATCCACCTATCCTGCACATCTTTGGGTTGTGGGGGTGAAACCCACGCAAACACAGGGAGAACATGCAAACTCCACACGGACAGTGACCCAGGGCCGGGATTCAAACCCGGGTCCTCAGCGCCGTAGGCAGCAATGCTAACCACTGTGCCACCGTGCTGCCCTGGAAAATGCATTTCTGACACGCCAAAATATTCAACCATCATTTAGAAGATTGCAATGTGTGTCTCCATCTATGTCTGCCTAGGAACTGTCTTTAAGTCTCTTTTAAAGGGCTGTGGGGAATGTACAATGGAAATAGAAAATATTGACAGTGGGTGACCAAGAGAGGTTTCTGCAGTTACTCCTTGCAAAATGTTATGATTCAGCTTGAACAAATGACTGTGATATTGACACTTTGATGGATAGAATATTCATCACAAATAAAATAAAAGTCTTCAAGATTTTCTAATTTCATGGTTGAGAGATGTAGGGCGGGATTCTCTGACTCCCCGCCGGGTCGGAGAATCGGCAGGGGGCGGCGTGAATCCCCCCCCCCCACCGGCGACTGCCGTATTCTCCGGCACCGGGGTTTTCGTGGGAGTGGGAATTGCGCCGCGCCGGTCGACGGCCACTGGCAGCGGCTCCCCCGGCGATTCTCTGGCCCGCGATGCGCCAAGTGATCGCCCATTTTCGGCTTGTCCTGCCGGCGTAAATCACAACAGGTCCTTGCCAGAAGAACCCACTTCAGAAGCTCCCACTTTAAATTCATACCAGCGTGGAAACTATTTCTGGACCCCATGCATTATTCTCTCCCCATGCCCACCACTGAGCATGTCAAGTGGGAACTTGGGAGAATTTCACACATAGAAATTCACTTTGGGCTTATTAGGTCCAGATGACCAATTTTAAAAGTGGTTATTATCATGTCAGATAATTTTCTTTGAATAAATGTGGGGATATGGTACAATTGATACTGACTCTGGCCAGGATTTTGAGGCCTCCCAGTGGTTGGTTTTTCCATGGCATGTTACAATCCCAGTAAATGTAAAAACCGGACTGAAAGACCCATTGTGGAACCCTGGCTCAAAAGATGGTAACTTTTACATAAAACGTGGAGAAACAGAGTCAAGTGGCCACTAATTAGTTTTAACAACAAGATGTTTTTAAAAATTAAACCTGAAGAAAAATTGGAATTAAATACAATGCTCCTTTCCGCCCCCCCTCCCCCCACTTTATCTTAACAATTACACATGGGTGTTATGATTAACACAGATTAAAAAGCACACCTTAATCTACAATGGTCTCATTAACACACAGTCCGTTTTAAACACACAATATGACTGGTTAAATACACTCTCCACTCTGAGCTTCAATAATAATAATAATCACTTATTGTCACAAGTAGGCTTCAATGAAATTACTATGAAATGCCCCGAGTGAATGTTTGTGGAATCCTCCGCACCTTCAGGGGCTAGGCCGGCGCGGCGCCAGCGGGCATGGAAGGGCTTGGCGGCGCGCCAACCAGCGCCGAAGGTCCTCCGCCGGCCGGCGCGTGTTGGCGCATGTGCGGGAGTACCATCGTGCTGGCGTCATCCCAGCGCATGCACAGGGGGGTTCTTCTCCGCGCCGGCCATGACGGCGGTTGACAGCAGCCGGCACGGAGGGAAAGAGTGCCCCCACAGCACAGGCCCGCCCACGTATCGGTGGGCCCCGATCCCAGGCCAGGCCACCGTGGGGGCACCCTCCGGGGCCAGATCCCCCCCCCCCCCCCCCAACACCCCCCGAGGACTCTGCAGGCCGCCCGCAAAGCCAGGTCCCGCCGGTACGGACCTGGTTTGATTTAGGCTGGCGGGACCGGCCGAAGACGGGCGGCCACTCGGCCCATCGCGGGGCGGAGAATCGCCCGGGGGCGGGGGGCCACTGACAACGGCCACGCACCAGCACAACGCGATTCCCGCACCGCCGAAAAACCGGCGGCGGAGTATTTGGCAGTCGGGGTGGCGGGGCGGGATTCACGCCACTGCCCCCCAGCGATTCACCAACCTGCCGGGGGTCGGAGAATCCCGCCCCAGGTTTTCCAAATTACAGCTTCAAACAAAGCTTTTGCCCCCCTTTTAACAGCGGATCCAGACCAGGGTTTTACACCAACCCCTTTATGATTTATTTTGCGTTGACCCCTTTTACACAAACTCCGAGATCCAGCCACCGATTTCCATAGTTTTTTCAACTCGTATTCCACAGGCTGTAGTGAAATCTCTCAAACCTGAAAATCACTTCAGATATCTTTCTGGCGACTCAGACTTCTTCTCAGCTCGGTCTGTCTTTACTGAGCAGTGCTCTGTTCTAGTACCTTTAACCTCAGACTTCTTGGAAACCTCTCTTAATTTCTCCAGTTTCCTTAACTTTTTCCAGTTTCTCCAGTTTTCGTAACCATTACTCCATGGTATGGCTTCTCTTCCAGCAAAGCTCAAACATGCCTTCTAAACCAACTGCCTCTAGCAGAGCACTGAGAGCTTCCTTCTCTCTCACTATCAAGTGCGACCAAATTAGATAAACTAAAACACACAAAAGCTTCTCTACCTTATTCGGACCCAATTGCTAAGCAACACCCACATGGCTATGCCTTTCATTTATTCTTCATGCCATAGCCCTCTCTAAGCATAATGGAAACACAGTTGGTACTTAACCAACCCCCACGCATACAAAACACCATTGTCCAGCATGAATCTAACTATATGTTTTTACTCTTCCCGGCACAGAAACATTAAATTAAATCCACTTAAAACTGTACCTGATTTCTTAACAATTTAAATCTAATTCCCTTAAAACAGAGAACCATTGTCCACCATTGGGATCTTCCAGTCCTGCCAAAGTCTTTGTGTGTAGCTCATCCGCCTTGCTGGTGGGGGACCTGCCACAAGGGGTCAACTTCGGAGCGACCAGAAGATCCCACCAGCGGGAGGGGTCGGTAAATCCCACCCTCTGGAACAAAAAGGTGACTTGAGGGTGGGGTGGTGGGGGGCGGGGGGGGGGGGGGGGGGGTTGGTGGGGGGAGTGGGGGAGATATTTCATGGTTTGAAAGCAACATGACCCTTTCTTGTCAAAGCCAAAGCATGCAATTAACTGCCTTTTATCAATGATTAAGCATGTTTACTTTATGGGAAAATTAGGGGTTTGATGTAGCGCATGCTTCAATCTCCAAACTGAAGTGACTCAGCATGGCTTATTATGTAATCATTGAGGAACTGGATAAGGTAGTCTAGCACTGGCATAGCTAACTTTCAATCATGTCACTGGCTCATTAGATGCCGGAATCCAACAGCAGAAAGTAAGAGCAGTTGTGTTTTGTTTCATTGGTAATAAATCTGTTGATGAACAAAGTCTGTGGCTGGTATTCAAGTGGAGATTATTTCACTTTGCAAGTGAACAATGTTATTGAGGACTAGGTCATTTCACTCCTCAGTGGACAAAGATCTAAATCTCAGTGAAAGCTGACACACCAGTCTTCTGGTCAGATAATTGAGATAAGCTTCAGCGTATTTCTACATGGCTGTGGATTCTGACATCGCACCATGTCTAACACACAGATCAAGATTAGTTAGTGGGGTCTGGATTGTTTGCCTACGGTTTATGTTATAGCTGGATTGAGATCAGAAGCTTTGAAGGCAAGATAAGGTACTATTGCCAACTAAGCTCATACATCTTGCAAGGATTTAAAGAGCCGTTATTTTTGTTACATTCATTTTGTCTTTTCTCAGTTTAATTATTCTGAAGGCATCTCACCTTACCGGATAAAATATTCTGTTAATTTGTTTATGGTGCCCCAGTTGCTATGACAACGTACTTTCCTGATGTGGAATATGGCTAGATGATGTCACACAAACGGCGGTTAGATACTACTGAAAGGCATCTTTTGGGAGTTAATCACGGAGCAACATTTCTGTTTTCCGCGGAGATGTCCTCTCAAGCTTGAAGCAGCAGTAATGCCATCCGTGGGGATATTTATGAGTTAATACCAAGTCCTCCCAAAAGAGAAGTGAATGACTGAATTGGTTGGATCGGAACAATAGGACAAAACATCTAAGTTCTTGTCATTGGAGTTGTGTGGAACAGAATGCTATTTTCAAAAATGACCTGCGAGTCTTTTTTCTTCAGCCATTGACATTTATATTCGTCCATCCATCTGACGAGCGCAGAAGTACTGAGATCGAATGTCATGTTCTATACTCTTGCATAAATAAAATAGTCATGGTGAACAATAAGAAATAGGCAATTTTACAAAGTACCTTCTGGTTTTACATGTAAATGTTTACTTCATTTTTCCCAAGTGGTCCGTCCATAATGCCTCGACCACTTGCTGCAGAAATATTAAAAGAACCATGAAGGTGACTCAAACTGTCAGAGGTTCCTTTTAAGTGGAAATCAATTTTTCCACAACCAGATAAATTTCCTTTGTTTTTCATTGCACCAGACATGAAATTTGAAATTTAAAAACCATCAATTCACATTGCTATGTGGATATTACCATTATCTCCCACCCACACTGTGATATCACGTGGCATATGAACATCATGTGAGCAGCACAGATTATCATAGAATTTACAGTGCAGAAGGAGGCCATTCGGCCCATCGAGTCTGCATCGGCTCTTGGAAAGAGCACCTTACCCAAGGTCAACAGCTCCACCCTATCCCCATAACCCCACCCAACACTAAGGGCAATTTTGGACACGAAGGGCAATCTATCATGGCCAATCCACCTAACCTGCCCATCTTTGGACTGTGGGAGGGAACCGTAGCACCCGAAGGAAACCCACGCGCAGATGGGACCCTGGACCTCCTCTGTGACTGTCTGGAACTATTCTCTCATCCCTTGGACTTAAAAGTGCATTGAAAAATTGCGCAAATCAGGGATACATGGGGCACATTAGAAACAGAACCAGAAAAGATCAACAAAGCCTTCAGGGCCTTTTACCAAGGGCTGTACACCTCAGAGTCCCCAAGGTGGGAGTCCGGGATGAAATGGTTCCTTGATGGACTGGACGTACCAGTCGTGGGGAGGGCAGAAATCGGGACCTGGAAGCACCACTGGCACTGGGAGAGATCATGGACAGCATTAGCTCCATGCAGGCGGGGAAGGCGCTGGGACCAGATGGATTCCCGACGGACGTCTACACAAAATTTGTGACAGCACTGGCCCGCACCTGCAGGAGATGTTCACAGACTCGCTGGCCAAGGGCACACTGCCACCCACACTAGCACAGGCCTCAATCTCGCTGATACCTAAGAAGGACAAAGACCCAACGGAATGTGGGTCATACAGACCCATCTCACTGCTGAACTCGGATGCCAAAATACTAGTCAAGATTCTAGCCAAAAGGCTAGAAGACTGCGTGCCAGAGGTGGTCGCAGAGGACCAGACGGGCTTTGTCAAAGGTAGACAGCTTACTTCGAACATTAGGAGCCTGCTGAACGTGATAATGACCCCATCTGGGTAGAGAACACCAGAGGTGATCGTCTCCCTAGACGTAGAAAAGGCCTTCGACAGAGTCAAATGGAAATACCTCGCAGAGGTACTGGAGCGGTTCGGGCTTGGAACAGGATTCACCTCCTGGGTAAAACTCCTGTACAGCGCTCCCATGGTGAGTGTACGGACAAACAACACCAACTCCCGATACTTCCAGCTGCACAGGGGCATCAGACAAGGTTGCCCACTGTCCCCGCTGATGTTCGCTCTAGCTATCGAGCCACTAGCAATTGCGCTCAGAGCAACAAAAAGCTGGAGGGGGATCTAAAGGGGCGGCAGAGAGCACAGATTCTCACTCTATGCAGATGACCTGCTCCTCTACATTTCGGACCCACAAAGCAGCATGGACGGAATCATCGCGCTCCTGAAAGAGTTTGGCGCCTTCTCGGGCTACAAACTCAACATGAGCAAAAGCGAGCTCTTCCCGGTACACCCACAAGGAGGTGGGGCAGCACTAACGGGACTGCTGTTTAAACAAGCCCGACACAAATTCCGCTACCTAGGGATCCAAATAGCCCATGACTGGAAAGAGATCCACAAATGGAACCTCACCAGTCTGACAGAGGATGTGCAAAGATGGAACAGACTCCCACTCTCCCTCATGGCGAGAGTCCAGACGATCAAAATGAACGTGCTGCCCAGGTACCTCTTCCTATTCAGATCCATCCCGATCTACATCCCCAAGGTCTTTTTCAAAGCACTAGACAAACTAATCATGGCGGGGGGGGGTGGGAGGGAAGAATGCTAGGATCCCAAAGAAGGTCTTACAAAAAACAAAACCCAGGGGGGGCTTGCCCACCAAACCTACAATTCTACCACTGGGCGGCGACGGCCGAGCGTGTAAGGGGATGCACCAAGGAGCCAGAAGCCGAATGGGTGCGCGCGGAGGAGGCCTCCTGCAGGGGGACCCCCTTCCAGGCCCTCGCCATGGTGGCACTCCCATCCCCACCCAAAGAACACTCCAGCAGCCCGGTGGTGATAGCCACCTTCCAGTCCTGGAACCACCTACGGCAGCTATTTGGCCTGACCAAAATGTCGGGTAAAGCTCCCATCTGCAACAACCATAGGTTCACACCAGCGCTGACTGACTCCACCTTCAAAAGGTGGGGACAGGACAGAAGGACACTGACGGTCAGGGACCTATACACAGACGGAGGATCGCTACACTGGGCGAACTGACAGAGAAATTCCAGCTAGCCAGGGGGAACGAGCTAAGGTACCTGCAACTAAAAAAACGTCCGACGAAATGAGACAAGGACATACCCGCAACCACCACGACAGACACTACTGGAAGAATTACTGGACGCAAGCATACTAGATAAAGGAAACTGTAGCGACATGTATGATCGACTGGTAGAAGGGGCCGACACCGTACTGGACGCAACAAGAATGAAGTGGGAGGAGGACCTAGGGATCGAAATAGGGTGGGGACTCTGGAGCGAAGTACTGCATAGGGTCAACTCCACCTCCACATGCGCAAGGGTCAGCCTGACGCAACTAAAAGTGGTACATAGAGCCCACTTAACAAGAACCCGTATGAGTAGATTCTTCCCGGAGGTGGAGGATAGATGTGAACGGTGCCAAGGAGGCCTGGCCAACCACGCCCACATGTTCTGGTCTTGCCCCAGACTTGTGGAGTACTGGACAGCCTTCTTCGAGGCAATGTTCAAAGTGATGGGGATGAGGGTGGAGCCATGCCCGAAAGTGGCGGTCTTCAGGGTTTCACACCAGCCAGATCTATTCCTGGGGAGGAGGGCGGATGCCCTTGCCTTTGCCTCCCTGATCGCCCGCCGTAGAATCCTGTTCGGCTGGCGGTCAGCAGCACCACCCAAAGCTGCAGACTGGCTGTCCGACCTCTCGGAATCTCTCCAAATGGAGAAAATCAAATTCGCCATCCGAGGGTCAGACGACGGCTTCCACAGAACGTGGGAGCCATTCACCCAATTGTTCCAGGACCTGTTTGTGGCCAACGAACAAGCAGAACAATAGCCAGGTAGCCAAGAAACAGGGGAAAGTAGCCAAAGCATGAGAGGGAGAGATAGACCAGGAGAGGGGTGGGGGGACAGCTAAATCTAAGAGGAAGGAAAGGCGAACCACTGTGTGGGTGTGGGAGGGGGCAGAAGCGGGGGGAGGGGGTAGAGGGAAGAGACGGGGAACATTGAGGAGGGCCAGGGAGGTGGAAGGGGAGGGGGGAGGCAGGTAAACGTTAACAAACTTGGCATCCACACAAACAGAGAAAACGGGGAAGACAGGAGGGCCGCTGAAGCGGAAGTGAGCACGAGACGACAACGGCAGCAAAATCCGTCCGGGAGAAGCAAGGGACAACACCACAAACAGATGCCTACTTATGTGTGTAAATAATTTTGCCAAGTGTACAGAGTTGCTGCTGTTGAGCGGCTGCATAATACCGTTTGTCGACTTTCTCGGGGAAAATTAAAACGTCAGCAGCAGCAACCCATAGGGGGTGTGGGGGGGTGGGTGAGTGTTCCGTTGGGAGGGTGTGGGAAGACTGAGGTGCGTGGGGGAACATCTAGTTAATTGCAATTGTATATTCTCTTTCTGCACTATGTTAATGTTCACTCTATTTTGTTGTGTTAGTATTATTACTCTTGTTTATTACGAAAAATTTGGCAAAACTTTAATAAAAATATATATATATTTTTTAAAGTGCATTGAAAATAATAGGTACCATTATTCAAATTAGTGATCTGTTAGAAACAGTGTTTATGCTTGTTCCCTGATGTTGAATCCACTCCAAACATATTCTTATAAAAATCGCAAGCGGAACATAAAATAAAATTGCACTGCAATTAATTTTGCCAGTGTAGACTTTTTCCCCGACAAACCTATCACCTCCTCATTTTGAATTTATTAAGATAAATTACTAAGCATGAATCTGCATTTTCCTTTCTTTCTGCTAGAGGAGCAGATGTTTATTATTGACAGTGCCACTCGTGCGTGGCCCAATGGCTCAAAAGACAAATGGCTGGCAAATAGTGTGAATTTGTTAATTTTACTTACTACTTCCTGTATGTTTGGCATTATTATTACTGTCTGAAGGCAATGTAGGCAAGATGTCAGTCTTTTTCCAGAACTAATTTGGACTATATAATGTTTTAAATCTTATTCAACTTGAAAACAGACCCTAACTGGGTGAAAGTGCTATTTTCCCCACCAGTTATAGTACTTTAACATTACAAAACATATTTGGTACAAGTTAGATTAAAAAGCATGTTTTTTTTAAATACTGAACCTCCTCTCAATGTCCACAGTTTCATATGTTTCTAATGAGCTGCAGACGTAAGAATTTTAAAGCTCAGTGACTTAATTTATTGATACAGCCTGTAGTTGGTCTTTCCAGAACCTACAAGTCCTAGTTGTAGAATTGCCTAATATTAGCTGTGATTTTCTTTTTAAATTACTGGTGGGTGAGTTCACTGACATTTGCGCATGTTTTGTGTCCACGAATTGTTCACCGAACATTGGTAAGAGGTGCCGATGGATGGTTTTCCACAACATTATAAATGTGGCTTGCCTGGAGTGGTATCCGTTGCTCCTGTGGTTTAATTAATGGGAAATGACTCATGCTGCTCTCTGCCTATTCTCACGGTTGCATTCTTTTGGGGGTGTAACAATAGCAGATATCCAAATGGGCACTATTCCATGCTCACTGGTATAATTATAAGGCCATCAAACATGGGAGCGTCCAAAGTTATGTCTTCACAAGCCACATCACTTGTGAGGCCACAGATAAATTTTAAATCCATATTCTTCACACTTTGCATATACCTCATTGTTGCTGCAACTAACTACTTTTGAAGTTCCGGTTGAGGATTTATCCACCAATCGGGAACTGCCCTTACAAAACCCAAATTGTGGAGATGCCGGCGTTGGACTGGGGTGAGCACAGTACGGAGTCTTACAACACCAGGTTAAAGCCCAACAGGTTTGTTTCGATGTCACTAGCTTTCGGAGCGCTGCTCCTTCCTCAGGTGAACCCAAATTAACAGACTACTAAATGAGAAGTTTAAACATGAAGGGGATTGTGTTGCCAGGCTAAGACTGGGTTGATAATACTCTTTGGCTTCTTATAGCTTTAGACAGATAGGTTGGAAATCTCTGGGCCAGCCCGTATAGACATTGAAGTAGGAATGGTGTTCAGTTATACAGGTTACACAAATATGTTATCCCACTGGTAGCCATACGGTCATTTGTTTGAACAGGGCCAGTGTTATAATTGGACTGCTATAGGGCATTTTAGAACTGTTTTTAGTCCAACATGAGGTAGGCGTGTATTTGATAAGCCATTCGAAAAGGGAAAGATTTAAGGAAGGTGATGAATGATATCCTATTTTCCATAAAATTGTTATTCAGATCAGTTGTCTCTTCTCGTAATGCCCCCCTAAAATGCAGACAGCTCTCCCAAGGTCCTTAAATTGTGTGTAAAATAAATTACGATAATGGGAGGATGGATAATATCTTTGTGGATTACTGGTTGAAAACACCATTCATGTAATAGACTATCCAGTAAGGCTCATGGTTCGTGATGTTGAAACCCTTTCAATTCTATTGCTATCTTCTAATGTGTAACCATCCATCTCATGTTCTTAAAGTAACCAACTGTGAATTTTCTCCTTGGCAAATCAATTAAGCAACAATATTGCATATTGTGAAATAGAATTTGAAAAATACATTTGTTGGTCAAGATTGCAAATTTGATTATCAGAGGGGAAATTTTATGATTTTGTTTCTAAGTCATAGAATTTACAGTGCAGAAGGAGGCCATTCGGCCCATCGAGTCTGCACCGGCTCTTGGAAGGAGCACCCTACCCAAGGTCCACACCTCCACCCTATCCCCATAACCCAGTAACCCCACCCAACACAATTTTGGACACTATGGGCAATTTAGCATGGCCAATCCACCTAACCCGCACATCTTTGGACTGTGGGAGGAAACCGGAGTACCCGGAGGAAACCCACGCACACACTGGGAGGATGTGCAGACTCCGCACAGACAGTGACCCAAGCCGGAATCGAACCTGAGACCCTGGAGCTGTGAAGCATTTGTGCTATCCACAATGCTACCGTGCTACACTAAGTGTAGTCTCGGGCGTGAAAAGTGGAGGGCAGCCTTGTCAGCTTTTCCCGTTACATTTTCAAGCACTTTGGGGGAGAAAAATGGAAGGGGCCGGACCCACGACATCATGCTGGTGGGGCGGGCTCCGAATAAGCAACCTCTGCCCTTGAAGAAAATAAAAATATTTTAAAAAGATCTATCTTTTCCGCTCCCTGCCCACAGAATCGGGAACCCCCCACCCTGAGACAGAACACCCCCACCCACCCGAACCCTCCTCAACAGAAGCCCCACCCCATGTCCATACTCCCATGTCGAACCTTCCCAGGGGGCAAGGCAGGGTGCTGCCTGAGCATGATGCCCCTATCTCCCACCTCACCACTCTGGGTTGTACTTGCGTACCTATGGGTCCCTGATGGCGATTGTTTGCCATGTCCCTGTTAGTCCAGACCTGTTCGTAAACCCCATATAGCGGGGACCTTTCATGAGTTCCCCCTTATGTCACTGGCAGGGGATGGGGAAAATGCCAAAAGGAAATCTTGCCAGTGTAAAAGCAGTTTGCGGACTCCGGTTGGATTCTCAGTCCCCACCGGTTTTACTTACAGGAAAAGGGGGGAAGGAGGGTGGACAATTCCAAGTTCGCTATCTAGTGAACCCCTGCTGGAAACTGATATAAATTGGATATAATTGAGGATATGGTGGATCTCAGTTGACGTGCTGAAAGATACTTTGGCATTATTTGTGAAATTTCATGTATAAAGGCAATTTTACTGCCACTTTTCTGGTGAGGATACAAGTTTCAAATATCCCAGCTTAATTTACAGGACGTGGGGAGAAAAATGAAAAACAAAGCAAATATGTTCAGAGCAGCTTAAGATTGTTTCAGTACCAAGGCTGAGATAGATAGATTTTGAATCAGAAAGGGATTCAAGGGTTTTAGGGATAAGGCAGGAAAGTGGAGTTGAGGATTATCAGATCGATCCTTATTCAATGAATGGCAGAGCAGACTCGATGGGCCGAGTGGCCTACTTCTGCTCCAATGTTTTATGGTGCTTTAGCACAGTGAATATACCAGCCCACATCACTTGTTACTAGATTGGGTGCAGTCAGCATCATGACAATAGTGAGTTTGCCTTCTGTTCTACAAGGAGACAAAAGTTATTCAAATGACAATGTGAAACTTTTTAAGGATACTAATGTCTCTGAATTTGATCTGCGAGATGTCACCAAGTTCTCGCAGTGGAGAGTTAGTAGTGTTGACTTCCCCTTGTTTCTTGTGTATAAAAAATAGAAATTACTCACTGTTTCTGGAATCACATTTGAAAGAGATAATGAACTCATTGGAAGCCCTTTCAAATCCATTCTTTGTGAAAATTCAAGATAAGAAAATGCTATGATTTGGCAATGCTCATAAATTACTGGGCAATTTGGTTTCATTGATCAGTTTCTATCAAAAGAAAACCTCTTGCTAACCTGTAATTTGAAATGTTAAATTTGCATCTTCAAACGTCCTTTGGTCATTGAAGAAAACTGAAAATGCATTTTAACTGTTTCCTGATTAAATGTGTTAAGTATTTGCAAAGCTAACTTTGGTGCCAAAAATGTTTTAAACTAATTCTTTAATTGCAAGTCACATTAATGGTGTCTCTTGAATTTTCAGTTAATCTTTCTCTCATGGGGTCGGGCACAGATTAAAATGGATTTATGTATGTTTCAGCTGTGGATGAGTGAAATTGCTCTTTAAAATGATTTCTTTCTCTCTAGCTACAGCCTGATTACCTGCTGTTATTTCTGCAATAAATTTAGAATCTCAGCAGAGGGGATAATGAGCCAAGGAGGATTTCAGATCTAATGTAGCAACTACTCTATTTGTCTTCTACTACGTTGGGCAGGCTCTGTTGTGGACAATATCACCCCAATATTCCCACTCTGTGCTCCATGCAGGGGTGCATTATCTCCATGAACAAAGAACAAAGTAAAGTACAGCACAGGAACAGGCCATTCGGCCCTCCAAGCCTGCGCTGAGGACCCCAGAAAACATGATTTTTAAGTCTAACTTAAAACCGTCTACACTTCTGGGGTCCATATCCCTCTATTCCCATCCTATTCATGTATTTGTCAAGCCACCCCTTAAACACCACTATCGTGCCTGCTCCCACCACCTTCTCCAGAAGTGAGTTCCAGGCACCCACTACTCTCTGTGTAAAAAAAAAAAAAAAAAAAAATATTCCCTCGCACATCTCCTCTAAACTTTGCCCCTCACACCTTAAACCTATGTCCCCTAGTAATTGACTCTGCCACCCTGGGAAAAAGCTTCTGACTATCCACTCTGTCCAGACCCCTCATAATTTGAAGTAAAGAAGATAATCCATCAGTGCGACATTGCCATGACTAAATGTTAGACTGCGTTCTTATTAGGGGTTTGCATTCTACGTCTAATTTTGTAATTGCATTAAATTAATTTTTCATTATCTGAGAAGTAACAAAAGAAATTGCTGTGAAACTTAATTTCTGTTTTGTGGCCAGAAGGCCAAGCTCAGTAGGAAAAATAGACTTCAATTGAGGATTGCTCCAGGCTCCAGCCTGGCATTTAAAAGGAATAATTCCCACACTTTTAATACAAGTAGACTCTTTAAAAAAAAAGTGAGTGCTAGAATTTTAAATATTGTAATAATAAATGTTGCTAACTGAGATGGGTATGTTATTTATTACAATTGTTTACTGATGAGTCAAAGTAAAACCAAGATGTTAATGAACAATTCCAAATTCTGGAACTCTGTGGGGAAACCGGCAATTTGTGTGTCAAAAATAGCATGAAAGGAGGCTACAAATCCTAGGACCCCAGAAAACATGATTTTTAAATCCAAAATTGAGAGTGGCTAGCTACTCTTGATGTAAAGGCAGCATTTGACCGAGTAGTGGGCAGCACGGTAGCACAGTCGTTAGCAATGTGGCTCCACAGCGCCAGGGTCCCAGGTTCGATTCCCTGCTGCGTCACTGTCTGTGCAGTGTCTGCACGTTCTCCCCGTGTCTGTGTGGGTTTCCTCACACAGTCCAAAGATGTGCAGGTTAGGTGGATTAGACATGCTAAATTGCCCTTGGTGTCCAAAGAAAAAAGGTTAGGAGGGGTTATTGGGTTACGGGGAAAGGGTAGAAGTGAGCGCTTAAGTGGGTCGGTGCAGACTCGATGGGCCGAATGGCCTCCTTCTGCACTGTATGTTCTATGGCATCAAGGAGCCCGAATAAAACAAAAGTCACTGGAAATCAGAGGAAAACTGTTGTTTGCAGTTAGAACTTTCACAAAGAAAGGTGGTATTGGAGGTCAATAATTTCAATCCCATATTATCACTGAAGGAGTCTGTCTTGGGTCAAACCATCTTCCACTACTACACCAACAACCTTTCCTATGTTATAAGAGGGGAATATTTGCTTGGTGATGGTACAGGGTTCAGGATCATTTACAATTCACCAGATACTAAAGCAGTTAGTATCCATGTGCAGCAAAACCAGGACAACATTCAGGCTTGAGCTGATGTGAGCAGGGAAATTCCAGGCAAAGGCCCTCACCGACAAGGAAGAATCAAACCATTTCCCTGTGACATTCGATGGCATTACCATCGCTGAACCCCTCTCACTATCAATATCTTGATCAGAAACCTAACTGGACAAGCTCTATAAATACTGTGGCTGCAAGGGCAGGTAAAGGGCTGGGAATTCAGTGGCCAGTATCTCATCTACGACTTCCCAAAGTCTGTCCTCCTTTTATAAGGTAGAATTCAGGAATATGATGGAATACTCTCCACGTGCCTAGATGAGTGAACTTCCAACAACACTGAAAGCTTGACACCACCCTGGACAAAGCACCCCGCTTGATCGGCAACCCATTCACCAAATTAAACATTCACTGCCTCCACCACTGATGCACAGCTATGACATTGTATACCACGTACCAAATGCACTGTAGCAACTTCAAAAGGCTTCTTTGTCATCACCTTCCAAACCGGCAACTTTTACCACCTGGAAACATGCAGTGGGCGCATGAGAACACCATCATTTGAAAGATCACTCCCCACCCTGCCCCCTCTACCTACCTCCTGCCAAGCTGCACATCACCCTGACTTGGAAGTATATCGCTTTCCTTCCCTGTTCTTGGGTCAAAATCCAGGGACTCCCTTCCTCACAGTATAGTACAGTTGTGCCTACTTCTCGTTATCTGTAGCAGTTCAAAGAGGTGGCTCACCACCCCTTCTCAAGGGCAATTAAGAATGGGCAACGAATGCCAGCCTAGCCAGCAAAGCTCACATCCCATAAACCAGTAAAAGCAAGTTGCACTGATTTCAGGGAACAATTCAGACTGCATTTCATGCTCTCTGCATTCTCTCTGCATAGCATTCCATTGAACATAATATGTTGGCTATGTTTCAAAAGCGACTCTAGAATACATGGACTTGCTTAGATTCAATCTGCAATAAGTTTCTTACAAAGGCAGGTATGCTGAGGGCATGCATTTTTATGTGGATTTATTACAGACAAAAAATCTCTGTTATGTGTTTGAAAAGGGTGATCACCATGTCCAGGTACTGTGGTAAATTATGCAATTGATGATCACATTGAGATCTTTCTGTTCATCAGAAACTGTTAAAAAACAGCAGATTGTCAGAATGGATGGTCAGATTTTAATCACAAGGCCAATTTTGGAGCTCTGTATTCTTAGTAATTTGTACTCAATGGTGAATGTTTTCATAGACATTGGCTTGGATAGTATTTGAGAAGTTGGCCGTATGTTGGGCTGGTTTAGCACAGGGCTAAAGAGCTGGCTTTTAAAGCAGACCAAGGCAGGCCAGCAGCGCGGTTCAATTCCCGTACCAGCCTCCCCGAACAGGCACCGGAATGTGGCGACTGAGGCTTTTCACAGTAACTTCATTTGAAGCCTACTTGTGATAATAAGCGATTTTCATTTAATTTCATTTCATGTGATAACTATGTGGTTTGAGTTTTTATTAGTATGTATTTTCAGATGAAGTGAGATGGGGAAATTTATTGGAATTTAGAAGAGTGAGTGGGGATCTTGTAGACATTTATACATTTCTAACCGGATTAAACAGGGTAGATTCAGAAAGAATGTTCCTGATAGTGGGGGAGTCCAGACTAGGGGTTTGAGGATAAGGAGTAAATCTTTTAGGACTGAGGTGAGGAGAATTTCTTCACCCGGAGAGTGGTGAATGAATCTGGAATTTGCTACCACAAAACGTAGTTGAGGCGAAAATATTGAGTAATTTCAAGAAGGAATTAGATATAGCTCTTGGGACTAAAGGGATCAAGGGATATGGGGGGAAGGTGGGATCGGGGTATTGAACTTGATGGTCAGCCATGATTATAATGAATGGTGGAAGAGGCTCAAAGGACCAAATGGCCTCCTTCTGCTTCGATTTTCTTTGTATGGTTCCATGTCTGTTTCTATGCCAGAGTGGTGGAGGAATGTGTTCCAGTGCACCTGGACTAATGAGCTAAAACATCGTTGACAACTCAACTAGCATCATGCTTGTGACAGTGCATGTTTCAACTGTGCAGGTGAAAGCAGCGTTTGTTGTTTCTGCAATTGTTTTGAAGGTAGAATAGTGTTGCCATTCTGTAATCTGCTTTTGCACCTGAGGAGTAGATGATTGATTGTTCATCAAACTGTTGAACCTGTGCTGTGGATCCATATTGAAGCATGAGGTCTCAGAGAACTGGTGGATATGATAAACCTGGGGCGGGATTCTCCCAGCCCTGGGCCGGGCCGGAGAATCCCCGCAACCGGGCCACGCCACCCCGATGCCGGCATGCGATTCTCCGCTCTGCGGAGAGTTGGCGTGGCGCCGGTCGCGGGCCGCTCTACGTGGCTGGCCTGCCAATTCTCCGGCCCGGATGGGCTGAGCGGCTGTGAAAAAAAAGCCAAGTCCCGCCGGCGCCGTCCACACCTACTCGCAGCTGGCGGGAAGTCTGCATGCAAGAGTCGGGTGGCGGCCTGTGGGTGGGGGAAGAGGGGCTCTGACCCCGGGTTGGGTGGGGGGGGGGAGGGGTGTCTCCGATGCGGCCTGGCCCGCGATCGGGTCCCACCGATCAGTGGGCCGGCCTCTCTGTCCCCCGTCCTCTTTTCCTATGCACCGTCCCCTGTACTCCTGCGCCATGTTGTGTCGGGGGCGGCGCGTTGAAGGAGGCCTGCACACGTTGGCGCCGGCGCCACTGCGCATGCGCGGATCCCGCAGTACACAGTTTGCACCGGGATCAGAAGCTGGAGCGGTGTGAACCGCTCCAGCGCCGTGCTGGCCCCCTGCAGGGACCAGAATTACTCCTGGCAGCGGCCCGGTCACGCCATCGTAAAACGCGACGGAGTTTACGACGGCGTGGACACTCTGCCGCGGGATTGGAGAATCCCGCCCCTGGTTTTGAGTTTGAGTAATTGGATGTTAAGAGTACTTGGTTGTTTGTAAAATGTTTAGATTATTTTCAGAGTTTTAAGTTAGCGCAGCGATTTCACAAATGTTTAAAATAAAACTTCTATTTCCTAATAAAATCAATTCAAAATGATTGGTCAGCTGATAGCTATCTTAAATCGGACCACAAATAATAAATTAAAGTTAAAATCTGACCAGAAAACTGAAACTAGCCAATTGCTAGTATTGTTCATCGTGCAAACTACTAAAAGTTTCATGAAAAGCACATAACCAATAACTCAAACCATACATAGAAATGTATTTATTAGATCCCAATATCTATACCGTTTGTCAGATTACTCCTAAATCATTTCCTAACAAGAAAGTTTCAGTAACTGGGTCACAGGGTGATGAATAGGAAGAGAACTTTCTTAAAAGCAAAGAACAAACATTTTGGACATTTTGATGAATTATGTTCGCTGCTGAATCACTTGCCATAAATGGAATCGTAATGAATAAATGTCACTGTGTGCGCTATGTCCGGAAGCTATATTTTTCAAATGAATGGACAGTACCTTCAAAGCTTCAAAGGAATTTGAAGACAACATTTGAAAGATGTTATGGAAATCAGTGGAGTGTTTGCTCTCATAATTAGCAAAGCATGAAGTTGTCAAAGAGAAATAATCCAAAGGCCGTAAGCATAAGGAGCTCTTGGATCCTGTTGGTGCAAAGAGCAGAGTTAAAAAAAAATCATGCTTGCATTTCCTGAGGGTGGCACAGTGGCGCAGTGGTTAGCACTGTTGCCTAAGGCACCGAGGACCCGGGTGAACCGGGTCACTGTCCGTGTGGAGTTTGCACATTCCTTCCCCCCCCCCCCCGTGTCTGCGTGGGACTCGCCTCCAGAACACACAAGATGTGCAGGCTAGGTGGATTGGCCATGCTATTTTGCCCCTTAATTGGGAAAAAAAATTTGGATACTCCACATGTATAAAGTTTAAAAAAAAGCTTATGTCTTGTATTTTTGTTTCAAGCATGAACGTCTATGAAATGACACTGGAAATGTGGGTACCTGGAAAACTAACACTTTCGTTTTTAGACCGCTTTCTGTTGCAGAGTTGACAAACGTGAGAAATGTCAAAAGTCAGCTAAGTGTTTCACCCAGATGGTGGTTGGAGCCTGGAGTGAACTTGCTGAAAGGGTGGCGCAGGTAGCACTGATCGGGATATTCATGGAATCATAGAATCATAGTAAAGTTACAGTACAGAAGGAGACCATTTGGCCTATCTTGCCCATGCCACCGCGAGGATACCCAGGTGCCCTCTCTAATCCCACCTTCCTGCACCCGGCCCATAGTATTGGATTCGTATCTGAAAAGAAAGAATGTGGAAGGTTGTGGGGAGAAGGCAAGGGGTGGAATTAGGTTGAATGCTCTTCCAGGTAACCAGTGCAGACCCGATGGGTTGAATGGCCACAGCACTGTAAAGATTCTGTGATTTTGTGTCTTCCAAAGACTTCACTATTTGGTAAAAATTGATGAGACGACAGAGATGTTTTGATAATAAGGGGGTTAGACGTTATGGGAGAAGGCAGGCGAATGGGGATGAGAAAAATATCAGTCATGATTGAATGGAGGAGCAGACTCGATGTGCCGTGTGGCCTCATTCTGCTCCTTTGTCTTCTGGTCTTCTGGTCTCAAGATGGTAAGTTAATCAAAAGAGCATTGGAATTTTTGAATTTGCAGTTGAGGAAAGCATGTTTGAAATTTTCAGCAATGGATAGATTGAGACAGAGGTGGCTGATGTTAAAGTTGGATGTAATCCGTCTTTATGATGGATAGGATGTGGGGTCGGAAACTCGGCACAATGCCTAATTAGATGTTGAAGTTGCAAATCATCCTGTTCAGCATGAGACATGGGAAAGGAGGTGAATTTATTCGGGTGAGCATCAAAGTCAACAGCATCAGTTTTCCCAATGTTTGATTGGAAGGATAGCCAATTAAAATCTTAAGAATTTGAGGGGTTTTATGAAGTAATACCAATTAATGGCACAAATGATTAAAGTTCAATAAATTAAGTGACATTGTGATCTTCACATAATTGTTCCTGACTTGGATTGTAATGAGCTATTCCATCCAACAAGGAATGTTGACATTCGATTTTTACAATAATGTTCTCAATATGCATATTTTATTTTGACTGCTTTTAGAACCATAGAACTCCTAGAGTGCAGAAGGAGGCCATTTGACCCATCTCTCCGCACCATGGGTGGGATTCTGCGGGAATCGGCGGGGCGAGCAACTCCAGCGCCGAGGAGTGGCGTGAACCACTCCGGCGTTGGGCTGCCCCAAAGGTGCGGAATCCTCCGTACCTTCAGGGGGTAGGCCGGCGCCAGAGTGGTTTGCGTCGCGCCGGCCGGCGGTGAAGGGGCTTGGCGCCACGCAAACCAGCGTCATCCCAGCGCATGCGCAGTAGGGATCATCTCCGCATTGGCCAACCCGGAGGACCACAGTGGCTGACGTGGGAGAATAGAGTGCACCCACGTCACAGGCCCGCCCGCGGATCGGTGAGCCCCGAACGCAGGCCAGGTCACCGTGGGGGCAACTCCCGGGGCCAGATCCCCCCGCATCCCCCCGACCCCGAAGGCCGCCCGCACAGCCAGGTCCCGCCGGCAAATACCTGGTGTAATGTATGCCAGCGGGACTGACCGAAAACGGGTGGCCACTCGGCCCATCGGGGGCCGGAGAATCGCCGGGGGGCCGCTGCCACCAGTCGCCGACCGGCACGATCCCCGGCGCCGGAGAATTCGGCAGGCGGCGGGGGCGGGATTCACGCCGCCCACCCGGCAATTCTCTGACCAGGCGGGGGGTCGGCGAATCCCGCCCCATATCTCCTAAAGAGCACCGTACCTAGGCCGATTCTCTCCAAGCTATCCCCGTGAGCCTGTAAATCCAGTTAACCTTCATAACTTTGGACGCTAAGGGGCAGTTCAGCATGGCCAATCCACCTCATCTGCACATCTTTGGAGTGTACGAGGAAACCGGAGCACCTGGAGGAAACCCATGCACACACGGAGAACGTGGCAAATTCCACAGACAGTCAGCCAAGGCCGCAATCGAACTTGGGTCCCTGGTACTGTAAGGCAGCAGCGCCAACCACCATGCCGACTTTTTAACTTTGGTAAAAGGCCAACGACATTTGTTTATTTTGTTGTTTTGTTAGAACACCAAAGCTGTGTATTAGTATAAGAGGGAATAGAATCCAATATTTTGCAGTTAATGGGCAAGCCTTTAAAAAATACTGTTGAAGGGAAAAAAATGGAGAAGTGGACAATCAACTCTTCGAGCTCTTGCCTGTTGCAACTGTTCAGAGATTGTCAGTTTGGTTGCCCAGGATCTCAAGAAAACCATCTCCTCACCTGCACCCTCTCAATCTACAATTTTAAAATTACATCCTTAAATCAAGAGCAACTGAGAAATAAATTCTGTTTCGGTTGACAGATTGATATTTTGATATCATTCCAAGATTGTAGTGATACTTTTGAGGAGTATTCAGTTCATGGTGCTTTTGAGTGACTTGACTTGTTAACACATCATAGCACAGCGACAAACATGGCTTGCATACATTGTACAAAACCTCCCAAGGCACTTCGTGTGAGTGCGATTTGGGAGGGCACAGGGGCACGATGGTTAGCATTGCTGCTTCACAGCTCCAGGGACCCGGGTTCAATTCTGGCCTCCGGTGACTGTGTGGAGTTTGCACTTCTTCCCCGTGTCTGCGTGGGTTTCCTCCGGGGGCTCCGGTTTCCCCCCTCAGTCCAAAGATGTGCAGGTTTGGTGGATTGTTTGTGATAAATTGCCCCTTAGTGTCCAAATGTTGGATGGGGTTGCTGGGCTACGGGGTTAGGGTGGAGGTGTGGGATTAAGGAGGGAGTTCTTTCCAGGGACTGGTGCAGACTCGATGGGCTGAATGGCTGCCTTCTCCACTGTAAATTCTATGCTTCTAAACAAAATTAGATGCTGAACCGCAATGCAATATTTGGGCAGATAGCCAAAAGCTTGGTTAACGAGATAGACGGAGCAAACAAAATCAGAGGATGGGATTCTCTCAGCTCACGCTGGGCCAGGGAATCGCCGGACGCGGATCGCGCTGCGCTGCTCTGACGCCGGTCTGCAGATTTTCCGGAGAGCGGAGAATAGGCGCCATTGGCGCCGGCGCGGAGGCCCCTCTCCACCCCCCCACCCCACCCCCCACCCCCCGGCGATTCTCCGCCCGGGATGGGCCAAGCGGCCGTAGAAAACATCCGTGTCCTGCCGTGTGGTCTTACCCGGCGGGACCTCAGCGTCCATCCATCCGGGGGCGGCCTGGTTGCAGGGGAGTGGGGGTCCGACCCCGGGGGGGCCTCTGCTATGGCCTGGCCTGCGATTGAGTCCTACCGATCGGCGGGCTGGCCTCTCGGGTTGGGGGCCTCTTTTGCTCCGCGCCGCCCCTGTAGCCCTATGCCATGTTGCGTCGGGGCCGGAGCGGAGAAGGGACCCACCGTGCATTGGCGCCGGTCGCACTGCGCATGCGCAGACCCGCGGCACCCATTTGACACCGGCATCAGCAGCTGGAGCGGCGGGGGTCCCTCCAGTGACGTGCTGGCCCCCTGTAGGGGTCAGAATCGCTGCTCCTGGGGGCACGTTGACGTCGTTGTGAAGCGCGACGGCATTTATGACACCGTCAGCACTTAACCTTAGAATCAGAGAATCCCTCCCACTGTTCCTCAACAGGCCAGAATTAGATGAATGCAGATATGCTGGACGTTTATGGGGCTGGAGCAGCTCATAGAGATAGAGCAGAGCAAGTTCATGGAAGCATTTGACAATGCGGGGAATAATATTTTTGATCCAATATTTTGCTTGACCGGGAGCTGATGATAGGTGAACTGGACTTGCTGTGTGTAAGGACACAGGCAGCAGAATTTTGGGTGACCTTAAATTTACCGAGGATAGAATGTGGGAGGGCAGTCAGAAGTGAATTGGAATAGTCGGGTCTAGTGGTAGAAAAGTCACGAATGAGGGTTTCAGCATCAACTGAGCTGAGGCACAGGTGAAAACCAGCAATATCGTGAAGCTGGAAATAAGGAGTCTTTGTGATGACATAGATATATTGACAAATATTGACACTGAACCAGAAAAGGAGATCTCTGGGCAGGAGACTAAAAATATCATAAAAGATGTATCATATCATAAGGAAGGTTGAGAAGGAAGAGGGGGGAAATCGAGAGGCAGAGAGCTTCGAGGGAAATTCCAGACTTTGGAACCTAGGCAGCTGAAGGCACACCAGCTACTGGTAAAGAAAAGAGAGGGGAGAAACACAGGAAATAGTTATTGGAGGAACGCAAAATTCCTGCAGGGGTTGAAGGTTGTAGTAAGTTATAGATGGCGAGGGATGAGACCATTAAGGGATTTGCACTCGAGGATGAGAATTTTAAAATTGAGGATCTGGTGGTGTAGAAACCAATGTAATACTATGGGCGTGGGGAAGATGGACACAACGCTGGTAAAAACGTGAGAAGCAGAGATTTTGAGTAGACGTTTATGGAGAATATTGAACTGGTGAGGAGAACATGGAAATAGTTGTTGACAGGTGAAAAACATACATTGTTTTTTGGCAGGAGGTGGGATGAGGGTAGCGTGAAAAATTGTGGTATTATCTACAAAGAAATAAGTGGGCTTTGCCCCTAGCCAAGGTTCCAGCCCCTAATTCTTTCCATTATGCATTGGATTCTAAGGTTGTGAAGAACATGGTTCAATCCGACACTGGCTGGTTGGAAATGCAGTCAGTGGCAAGGGTTTAGGTGTGGTGAAACCAAAGAGAAAATGCTGGAAAATCTCAGCAGGTCTGGCAGCATCTGTAGGGAGGGAAAAGAGCTAACGTTTCGAATCCAGATAACCCTTTGTCAAAGCGGGTCATCTGGACTCGAAACGTTGGCTCTTTCCTCTCCCTACAGATGCTGCAAAACCTGCTGAGATTTTCTCGCATTTTCTCTTTGGTTTCAGATTCCAGCATCCACAGTAATTTGCTTTTATTTAGGTGTGGTGGACTGATGATGTTGGCTTTGATCTTGTTCAACAGGGTGGAGGAAATTGTGACTCAATCCAGGAATGGATGCCTGACAAACCAACTGACAATGTAGCGAAAGGCAGTCGCGCCATTAAGAGAGGTGGCAATGATGTTTGTTGGTGTACAATTGGAAACTGATACTGTGGGCTCAATTCAACCAAATGGAACAAATAGCAATAGTGAGTGCATTGGCACTCGCAGGGGTGAGAAACACCCCACTATTAACGTGCCCCCAGTTAGAAGGCCTTAGCGGGGACAGCACGCCGCCCCCCCCCCCCCCCCCCCACCAAAGCCCCAACTCACTATGAGGGGTACCCACACCCCTCAACACCCACACAGGGCACCCCCGCCCCGATCGCCGCTGCGGAAAATGCCAGCTTGGCACCTTGGCAATGGTATTAAATGGCCCATTTTGGGTAGCCAACTTCAAGCTGCCAGCTGTTAGCTTTTACTCAAGTGGGACTAGAGATGAACAGCCTGTTCCCAGCAATGGATTTTGCTGGAAGCCTCTGATTGAATTAATTGGTGGCTGGTTGGTTGGTTGGGTTGTCAAACAGTGATTTAAGATGCTGCGGTGGAGCTAAAATTCTCCAGAAATTAAAATGTTATCTTCCATCACCACATCACTCTTTAACCCCCCCCCCCTCCTCCACCCCATGTCTTCAAATGAGTTACTTAAAGGGCACCATAGTTGCAGAAGAGCATAGGACCAAGGATAGTTTTTTGCAGACTCCAGAGATACTGCTGTGGGAAAAGAAACCCTTGCTCAAAGTGCGGATAATTTAAGAATGGAACCAAACGAGGGCAGTTTAACTCAGTTTGATAACAGAGGGAAGGCATTGGGGAAGGACTGAGCTATCAACTGTATCAAAATTTGCAGAGAGATTAAAAAGGAAAATTATTTATTCATGTCTAAGTGAATGTCTACGTTTTGGTACAGGAGGAGCAGTAAGGAGAAGAAGCCATTTGGAATGTCAGCCTGTGATGGGAGAGAGAGAGGGTGGGGTCATTCAGACGTGAAGCTTATTGTATGAGAACAATTGTGCCAGAATCTCTCTCTTTCAGTTTGGTATCTACGACTCTCAATTAGTATGTAAGAAAATGTAGTTTCTGACATTTGGTTATTTATTTTAAGGCATCTGGTTAGGGTGGGGAAAGGGGAAAGGACAGCGACCAGGCACACATCTGGAACCTTTTCCAAAGTTGAGGCTTCTTATTTTCAAACCCACATTCACATAATAAGTTTTCCATGCGTCGAGAAGATTGCTGAGTCAGGCAAAAGTTACACTGCGCTGTTTAAAACAAGACAGTGCAGCAGATTTGTTTTACAAAATTGGCAGCATCTTTCACCAGGGTTGATCGTATTATTTCCTGAGCACTATATTTCAATAATGTTTCCTTAACATTCTATTATGTGGGTTACACAGTAAATATGCCATGACGAGGAGTTTTGACATACTGTTTTTTTTGTAGCTCTCATGTGCTTATTCATTGATCTTTGGTTGTTGTGGGGGATTCATGGAACGGGAAACAAGCTTCTCCTTGAGATGGTAGGGTCACCCAGAGGTCATATTTGCATATCTAGAGTGGAGTTTGCAAAGTTCTGTGGAAAAAGACAGACCAAGGCTGCTGTATGCTTTCAGAAGATCCTCAGTGATTGTAAATGTGTAGAAGAAATCAAAACACTTCCATTCGTTACATTTTCTCATTTTATAAGCATGAAGGTGTTTCTGCCAAGTGCCAGACTTTCTTTCTCACTGTGGGAAACCTCCGTGTGGGCTTCTATCAGAAAAAGTATAATTAACCAGAATGAGATAGTGTTTTGTTATTTCCGGAGGATATCAGAGGACGCTGCGGCTTTGATCGATTTTTATTTTGCATTGAAAAGTATCTCGCGTTTTCTAACTGGAAGCACATTTGAAAGAAAGACGCATGTTATGGTAGCTAGCGAAAGACTGTGTTAAAATTATGGCAATACTCTGCCTCATTCTGACCCATTGCACATTACAAACCACCAGCGGCAACTCAGCAATGTGTCCTGCTTATGCAGATATGAGGAGGTGCCCAATTTAACCATTTGTAAGCATGCGACTTTCTCAACCTACGGGAATGTAATGGAGTGCCTGTGTTGGCAGCTTGCATCTGTTTATTGTTGCCACACTGTATTGAAACAAATCCAACAGTGTAGAGCTCGCTCATGAATTTAGGAATCTGAGTTTATTACAGATATGCACTTCTCTAAACCTTCTGGTCAAAGGTGAAAAGTATTTTTTTAGAAGCTATTCTTATAAGCCTTTGTATGTTTGTATGTTACGATCTCGAATTTAAGAGGGTCAATGTTATTCTTGGATTTGGCACTGCTGTCAAAGTTGCCCACCCCATGTTACCCTGAGATGATGGTGATGAGAGTGGTTCGATACAACTGAGTCGCTTGCTAGGTAACTTAAGAGGGTAGTTGAGATCAAATTTGTTGGTGTGGGAAGAGAATTATGTATATGCCAGACCATATAAAGTCCGTAGATTTCCTTCGCTTGCAGGCACCAGTTGGACATGTTGGACTTTGATTACATTTTCAGTCTTCTGAAACTAGTAAAGTCAGATTTGAAATGCATGCTTTCTGGATTATTAATGAAATAGACACATGGCTACTGTGCCCCAAAACTGTTGCTGTCCTGGTAGTTGGATTATTATCACTCTCCATTTCAATACCGGAAGTCCTGCGCTTACTTTAACTTACTGGTATATTCACAAAAATTTTCCTGAAAGTTTCACTCTGCTGCTGATGTATTTATAATTTTTTTAATGCAGTAAATATTAAAATGAATTTTGCAATCATTTATTATTGTAATTAAGTTCATTTGAAAATGCAGTTCTAATATCTTCAGGTTGTTTTCTTATTCTTTTGTTGGGGAAGGATAAAATGCTGACTGATGTTGGGCCCCTTTGATACATTTTAGGGCTGTCAGACGTGCCTTGTGAAGAAGTATACTGTCCCATTGCAATAAAACCTGCAAGAGCCTGTTATGGATAACTTGAACAGTAAATCTTTCCCCTTTCAGTGAAGAAGGTCTTTGTTATGCACTCTTGTTTTGGTGCTTTTGCTCAGCTATTCATGTCCGGGGAAATGACAGGACCTCCTTCTTATGCTGATGTTGAATTGGAATTGCTCTTTTTAGTTCAGCTTCATGTCTCACAGACCATGAAGTCAGCAGGATTGATGCGGAATGAACATGGATTTCTATCACAATGCGGCAAAACAATAAGATAACTCGCAAGCTTGAATGATCTTCAAAGCTGTTAGGATTTTTTCACCGTGATTTAAATTTTCACATCTCATTCTCAAACGATAGCCTTTGAAATTGTGTTGCACCAAATTTGGCCTTAATAGCATTTCTACACTAAAACCAATATCTTGTATGCTGACAGACTCTCACATCCAAAGAAGGGCGCGGTTTAATGGGAACAAAATGCCGTTTTGGATGCTTTTAGCGGGGTGTTTCTCGGCACCTGCAGCGCTGAGAACGGCGCTGCTATTAAACGGGACTCTTTTATTTCAGGCCTCGGTGAGGAAAGCCCCGACAAGGCCGTGCTTGCATTCATTTCCTGCATTGACGAGCTCAGTTCATCAGTGCAGGAAGAGGTCGAGGCGCCATTTTAAATGTCCCCTCATGCCCCATGATTAGGGGGTCCTCGAGCTCACCCTGAAAATGAAATGAAAATCGCTTATTGTCACAAGTAGGCTTCAGATGAAGTTACTGTGAAAAGCCCCGAGTCGCCACATTCCGGCGCCTGTTCGGGGAGGCTGGTACGGGAATACCTCATAAGGGCAGGAAGCCCTTGGGCCTGATCCCTGGCACGGGCAACCTGGCACTCGGGCATATTGGCACTAGCATCCTGGCAGTGTGGTGCCTGGTTGGCAGTGCCAGCCTGGGAAAGCCAAGATGTACAGATGGCACTAGGGGTGCCAGGGTACTACCCTGCCCAGAGCCCAACCACCTGGGGGCCTCCGATCTCCTGGGAGAACCCCCAAGTGCCATTACGCCAGGTCTACGTTTGTGGACACCAGTGCTAAATGGCGCCACGGCGAGGTGTCCCAGGCACGGGCATTCGACATATTTAAGTGAAGTTCGCTGCTCATTAAATATGCAAATCTGGAGCCCGCCGAGTGAGGGCGAGATCCATATCGCGAGATCTCAATAGATCTCATGAGGCGTCCTGAGCATTGTAAATCTCACGATTTAACGGCCTCATCCCATCACTGAATGGAGTACGATGATGCCGTACAATCGCGCCCACAATGCCTGATTGATAATTTTTAAAAATCTATTTATTGATGATGACTGCAGATCATTATCACGTGTTTGTTATTTGTGGAGGGAAACAGGAAGATATTTGGAAATTATCCATGTGTTTAATTTTGTCCTAATTCATTAAGAATGAAAGTATATACTGGGATATGACCATTTAATTCTCTGCCTGATCATTTATCCAGTAGAATTAAGCTACTTAAGGAAAATAAGTTGACAATTCAGATTTTTAAAAAAAACAGATCGTTCAGATGAATATGTTAAGCATTTGTACCCCAAAAGGAAAAAACAGTTTGGACCAGCATTTTTATTTCCCCGTTTTACTGGTGTTCCATTTTAAAGTGTACAAGGCCAGTTCAGACCAGGATTCTTATTTCCTCGTTTTGTTGTTTTTTCCTTCTGGGCATCATATAATGTGCAGGCCAAAAACTAGACATGCTTTCAAATTGGTAATCACAACTTTTGTTGCACACTCTCTCAAATAAACATGCTGGGCAAATTGTTATTGCACGGTAGTCTGGGTCAACTGTGGAATTTGGTTCAACATTGTAAGTTATTGCAGTACTGACCATTTTCTGTATCAGAAGTCAATACCTTTCATTTTGTTTGTATGCTGTAAGTACAGAAACATTTTGTCACACGCTAATTGAATCCTATTTTGCTTGTGCAGACAATAGCAATTATGTGACGATGGGTGTCCAAGAACAATTCAACATGTTAAAAACCTAAAAGCCGGAATTCTCTGGCCTTTGGGATTCCCTTTTCCCGCTGGCAGCGCACCCCCGCCTGCGGGTTTCCCGACAATGTGGGGTGACTTCAATGAGAAATCCCATTGACAAACGGCAGGAAGAAAGAAGCATGAAGCCGGTGAACGGTGTACCGCCGAGGAACACGCGACTGGAGGGGTCCGGAGAATCCCACCCAAACAAGCAGACCATGTTGGAATTCTCCGTAAACTTACCAAATAATGCGGAGCTTCTTCAGTTAGCAGAACAAATCATGTGACTAAAATGTCAGCTGGTTTGCATCCCAGTCAAATATACAAGTCACAGCCGAGTATACAGGGATTGAAGCTTTTGTTGTCCCCAGCTTGTGACTCTAATGTCAGATGCTCATTACCAGCGCACATTTTGTGTGTGAAAGATGCAGTTTTATTTAAGCAACAGTGTCACCTTTTGGGTTGTTTCTTAATGTTTAAAAAGTGATGGTTGCTATAAGTGATCTTAACGAGCAATCAGGGGCATCATTCTCCGACCCCCCGCCGGGTCGGAGAATGGCCGTTGGCCGCCGTGAATCCCGCCCCTGCCCCCGCTGAAGTCTCCGCTCCCGGAGATTGGGCGGGGGCGGGAATCCGGCAGCGCCGGTTGGCGGGACCCCCCACTGGATTCTCCGGCCCGGATGGGCCGAAGTCCCGCCGAGAAATTGCCTGCCCCGCCGGCGTAAATCAAACCTGGTATTTACCGGCGGGACCAGGCGGCGCGGGCGGGCTCCGGGGTCCTGGGGGGGGGCGCAGGGCGATCTGACCCCGGGGGGTGCCCCCACGGTGGCCTGGGCCGCGATCGGGGCCCACCGATCCGCGGGCAGGCCTGTGCCGTGGGGGCACTCTTTCCCTTCCGCCTCCGCCACGGCCTCCACCATGGCGGAGGCGGAAGAGACTCTCCCCACTGCGCATGCGCGGGAAACTGACAGCGGCCGCTGATGCTCCCGCGCATGCGCCGGGAAACTGACAGCGGCCGCTAACGCTCCCGCGCATGCGCCGCATTTCCGCGCCAGCTGGCGGGGAAACAAACGCCATTTCCGCCAGCTGGAGGGGCGGAAATCCCTCCGGCGTCGGCCTAGCCCCTCAATGTTGGGGCTAGGCCGCCAAAGATGCGGAGCATTCCGCATCTTTGGGCCGGCGCGATGCCCGTCTGATTGGCGCCGGCTTTGGCGCCAGTCGGCGGACATCCCGCCGTTGGGGGAGAATTTCGCCCCAGGTTTTTCCAAGTTTCTCACAGTCCATTATCAGTATTTCTGTTGGGAAGAAAACTTCATCCAATTGCTTTGCATGCAGAGCAGCAAATAGTGAGATGAATGAGTGAACATGAGTGTGAACCAGCATTTTAAAAAAAATGTCAGAAATTAACTTAATTCAGTTCAGTTCTCTCGAGTAATCAGCAAAAAAATAGTGCTATTGGCAACATTGGGACTCAGAAAAATTAATGAGTGCAAAATGAGCCGGTGCCGGGTCTCATGGTGATTGTTCTTATCTCAAGATTTTGCAATGGAATCTTATTTCGGCCTTGAACACTTGAGAGTATACCGAAGCAGAAATGTTTTGCAAGTAGATACATTAAAAAAAATTAGCTGATAAAAATATGTAAACCTAACCAAATTTGATAAAAGGGAGCATCTATTTAATGTGAACGTGTGAAGTATGTTGCTAATGACTTGCTTGTAATTATCTAAAAGGACAAAGGCTGCAGATGCATGAGAAAACCACCACCTGCAAAGTTCCTGTCCAAATCGCACACTATCTTGACTCAGAAATATATTGCCATTCCTCAGCACCGCTGGGCCAACATCTTGGACCTTACTGCATAACAGCAGGGTCATGGAAGGTGGCTCACCCTGCCTTCTCGTCGTCAATTTGGTCGGAAGACTACATTCTTGTGAAGATGCACATTCACAGACTTCACTAATGAACACACAAGGTGTTTATTAATAAGAATTGGTGAGCAGCACATTGCTGGAGCTTGCTCCCGACATGTCTCCTGCCGAGGTGAATTCCACCCCCTCGGGTGATTCCCACTCTTTGAGTTTCAATTGGTCACCAAAGCCAGCTGGCCCCTTTCTGCTGTGTTGCCCTTCACGGACCAATCACCAAGCGATGCCGGCATCACATGAAAAATAAATTTATAACCTGTCGCAATTATTTAAAGGGTGACTTTGAAATTACACTTTCACTATTTTGCTTATTCCGTACTGCTTCTTCGGAACTTAAATTCTATTTTTAGACCGAAGTATTTGTCGCCTGGGACATGGATGTTTTATGTGTTGCGCTGTAGTTGGTTTGATGGTTACGTACTGTTCAGGTCACTGTGTTGTAGCCATATTCCCCCTCAGTGGCCAGGTGTAGCACTTGGAAGTCACCAAGAATTAGAAAGGACCAATTACACTGGAAGTGAGGTTGTGATGTGAACAGTCCACTCTCTGATTGAAACTGTAACAATGTACAGGAAAAGACTGTTTTAAATTTGAACGCAGACACCAACGAGGGAGGAATAGGAATAGTCTAGATGAAGTTGCAAACCACGGCTGTAGCTGGACTGTTTATAGACTGACATCTAAATCTTTAGATCAGGTTACCGTCCTGAAGTCACTCCATTACTTTCGCAATGTCTACAGCTAATTTATAGTTTAGTCTGAGTTTATCTTGGCGCCATTAGTGTTTTCAGTGTAAATACAGAAAGCATGGATGTTTCCTTGTGGGAAGGAATGAACATTACTATGGGCTGTCCTACTGTGGGTTTTTTTGAACCACTCTTGAAAGTTGGCTATCTAAAGATATGTTTTGGATGTGAGGAGCCTGTCTAAATGACCATGCTCTCATGTAGGGGAGATATTGACACGTAATAGTTCGATGTTGATCAGCAGTGGTTATCAGTAAACTATTGTAAATTGGAGAAGGGGCAAATGGGACATGACAGTCAATTCATATCTGTTTTCATATAAGGCTCACATATGCACTTTTCCAGTAGAGGTCTCTGCACAGCGATCACGGGTGGGAACAATGGCTGATCTTAATGTTGCTGCAGTCTCGGCTCACTGAGATCAACTGTAGCATCTGGCCCAATACTGAGGAGTGGAAAAAAGCAATATTGAGAGGCAATTTCTATAGTAATACATATGTATGCTGGCCTGCTGATCTATTTCACTATTTAATTATACTTAATGGATCAATGCAAATGTACTCTTTTGACATCCGAAATGGACAAAACCTAAATCTTGGACTCCGAACCCTCAGTTTGACCCGAATGGTGTAATAGTTACGCCAAAGCTAGCAGTGCTTGTCAATACTATTTTCAATCATGTTCAGAAAAATATTTAAACATTCCTTTCCCTGGGTAAATTGGAATAAAGAGAGAGAGAAAGTGAACACAAATATAAATCTCCACGCCTGAATTGGAAAGGCGGGGGGCTGGAGGCGGTTTCAGAGGGGGGGGGGGGGTGGAGGGGGGGGGGGGGGGGGGGTGATGAGGTCATGGAGAGTTTCAAATGAGGATAATGTCCATTCCGATTTCACACAAGTATCAGTGCAAGTGTGTCATCTTTTTAAAATTGTGTTTCCTATTTGAGTTTAGAACAGTTTCAAAAAGCCTTGAATACAGTGCTGCATAGTTGATTCATGGCGAAGGTCTAATGTGTGGAGGCAGGGCAAGGAGCAGAATAATTAGCAAGCTGGCTACAAAACAAAAATGGGAGCAGCGTTTTCGCTACTCAGACTGGCAAACTGCGGAAAATGCTATTCCATCAATATCAGTGTTGGAATCACCATTGTTCACAATTTACTGAGATGATTTGAACTCTAGAATCAGCAGTACCATTGCAGAATTTGCAGACTGCACCAAATTGAGGTGTACAGCTAAAGCAGAAGAGAACTGCAGTACATTAACAAATGTACAGAACAGGCATGTAATTGACAAATCATGTTCAATATAGCAAAGTGTGAGGTGGTACAATTTGGCATACCGAATGAGGAGGTTAACACAATTCTTTTAACATAAATATCCAAATAGAGTTTAAGAGCAGTGGGGTCTGAGGGTGTGTAAATATACAAATCACTAAAGGTAGCAAGGTGGGTTGATAAGGGTGTGGCTTCTCCATTGCCTGACACTGGTGTCGGGATTCCCAGTCAGATAGAGAATCGAGCATCGAGGGGAAAACGGGATGCAAACCCATTGGGATGCTGGCGGCCTCGCGTGCCACCCGCTCCGGTAGGATTTCTATTTGATTAACGTGCTCGAAGCTGAATCACGACGATTCTCCGGTGGCACTGGCACCTAGCCTCAGAAACGGAGAATGCATCCCCATGTCTCTGCCAGTGGAGGGGGTAGAAAAAGTGAATATCAGTAAGATGATGATTTGACCATCCAATGCCACCAGATTACATGGTCACCCTGAGTTGTACTGCTGTGCCACCCTCAACAAGCCCCCAGCACCACACCCCAGGCCCTTTCGAGATTATGTAGTCTGCACTGCATTCCTGTCCCCATCAGTGACTGACACTCGTGATGTGTGCAGCCTCTATTCTCACCGCCTGTCCGTTCCAACTAGAGTATCAGGGACTGCCACAACTGGTGTTAGCGATAAGCTATGGGGACTCTCTCCTGTTTCCCCAGTGAGATCTACTGTGGGTCTCTTCACTAGGTGAGCCTTGTGCTCTCCCGCAAGAAGGATGGCAACTGGTTGTGCGGTGGCGACGTTCATACTGTGCAGGCTTGCGGTTCTATCCTAAGAGACTGGTGTGCGGGCAGATCCTACAAATGAGGGTGAGCGAGGATGTGAGCCTTTGCTGGGACCTTAGCTGTGATATGGAGCCTGCGTTCTACACACAGGTTGTGAAAGGTATTTGGTCACGTTTCCTGGCTGGAATGGGATGGGATAGATGGCATCACGGGTGCAGTGGATAGGCAAGGCTCAGAGACAGCTCGTGATCCTCAGGGGTTGGTTGGCTGATAGTGTCACTGGTGAAGCTTTTACTCTGAGAGGGGCAATGTGCAAGGGAGGGTTCCAGTGGCGCCGGTGCATGTGCCCTTTGTTTGGGGTGAGCTCTGCTAATTCCCTGCTTCCTCTGCTGTGCGGCTGCGCTTTTAAGGAGTGAATTGAGAATTCCAACATCTGGTGGGCTGGCAATTGAACATGGCCACGCCCATCCCCTTGATGATATTGCTGGGATGAAGCTTTCCAGAGGGGTAGGCTGGGCAGGTTTCCACATGACCAAAAGTGTTCCGAGCATTTTCTGGATACTGTCAGAAGCCTCAACAGCCAGGAACCTGCAAGTTGCAGCTCGGGGTGGGCCTAAGTGAATTTATTGCAGCATGGGGATCTTGGTCAGAGCACCCCAATTCTGAGGGGGACCCTGAGATCGCGCATTTGCCACCGAGTTGTTCCCCGCTACTCCCCGAGGTCTAGGCTTACATCCCCCAGCAATGTCGGAAAGTTTCAATGGTTTTCAATGACCTCCTTGCACCCCCCTCAACAGCCATGGCGTCTGGGCCCTACTTGTAAATGCTTGCACCAAATAACACCCGCGGAATTCCTGGCTATGAGGGGTGGAAAACCTGGCGCCAAGTCAGTTAATCAAATTTAAATACGTGCAGATCGGGATTTTGCATTGTGCCTCCGCGGAGTGTTGGGAGGGTACCTCACTGCCACCCCTAGCGGGAGCCGTAGCATGGGGAACGTTTCCGTATTTTCTACCCGATTGGGAATCCTGTTACGAGCGTTGGCCAATGGAAAATTCACCCCAGGATGTTTGAATTGCATTGGTACAAGATGAGCCATCAAAATGTACCCAACATATTCCTGGCATTGTTTAGGGGGTATTCTCTTAATGCATGCAGAGATGGTGCCACAGTCAATTCAAATTTCAGAGTGATTGCAACATATCTAACTGTAATTGTGAAATTTCAATGCGAGCAAAGACTGGAACTCTTTAATGATACAACACGTATCAATGGGACAACAGCATTTCCCCATATTTAAGAATGTTACTGGCAACTGGAGGCTGGTTAGTAGGATTTTGAACATATGTGTAACAACCTTAGTGTTGGGTGGGGTTACTGGGTTATGGGGATAGGGTGGAGATGTGGGCTTGGGTAGGGTGCTCTTTCCAAGAGCCGGTGCAGACTCGATGGGCCGAATGGCCTCCTGCACTGTAAATTCTATGTTTGGCGATCAATGCAAATGAGCACTATAATTCTGCGATGTATGGCAACAACAATATAACTGCATCATACATTTGCAGTCGTACTCAATCTCATTTTAAATCCTGAAAATATGTCTGCAGGGTATGTAGAACCACGTTTAAAATTGCCGTGTAATTGCCTTGGTGGATGTAATTACTATGTGCATCTAGCAAAAAAACAAAAGGAATATAGTTTGATGAAGCAAAGATGACTGTCAGAATGTTGTATGTTATTCAGTGCAGTTTTATTTCTAAGAAACAAAATGGGCTCAATGTTCATAAAACATTGTGTTGAACAGGATTGGGCATAACATTTTAGATTGAAAGGTTGAGGCAGCAGTAATGAACGCAAGGTTCTGGAGAACTGAATGTAGCTTGAAATGGGGGAGGCAATTAGCGTAGTATTCCAGAGACTCAGAGTAATGCTCTGGAGTCCCGGGTTCGAATCCCACCACAGCAGGTAGTGAAATTTGAATTCAACAAAAGTCTAATGATGACCATTGTCGACTGTTGTAAAAACCCATCTAGTTCACTAATGTCCTTTAAGGAAGGAAATCTGCCATCCTTACCCGGTCTGGCCTATATGTGACTCCAGACCCACACAGCCAGGTGGTGGACTCTTAAGTGCCCCCCAGTGAAATTGCCTCGCAAGCTGCTCAGTTTAAGGGCAGTTAGCAATGGGCAACAAATAGTTACGCCTGCATTCAAAGAACGGATAAATTAAAAAATTGGGCTTGATTAATTGGGTGAGCTGCCAACTCCTGTTGCACCTCGACAGAGAGATTTTCCATTTGAAGAGGTAAATATCATGCCAGTTGCATTGCCTCCTGAGGTTGAATCCCAGGTTGGGGAGGATGATTGTGGAGTTGGAGAGTACTGTTGCCCCCTGACGTTGCAGTAACAAATCTTTTGGCAGCAGTTTTCTAGAGACCGTTAAAAATCCAAATGGGGAAGACCTGGCTCCTGCTCCATTCTGGGGCGAGATTCTCCGACCCCCCGCCGGGTCGGAGAATCGCCGGGGACTGGCGTGAATCCCGCCTCCGCTGGTTGCCGAAGTCTCCGGCACCGGATATTCGGCGGGGGCGGGAATCGCGCCGCGCCGGTTGGCGGACCCCCCCGCTCGATTCTCCGGCCCGGATGGGCTGAAGTCCCGCCGCTAAAATGCCTGTCCCGCCGGCGTAAATTAAACCACCTACCTTACCGGCGGGACAAGGTGGCGCGGGCGGGCTCCGGGGTCCTGGGGGGGGCGCGGGGCGATCTGGCTCCGGGGGGTGCCCCCACGGTGGCCTGGCCCGCGATCGGGGCCCACCGATCCGCGGGCGGGCCTGTGCTGTGGGGGCACTCTTCCCCTTCCGCCTCCGCCACGGTCTCCACGATGGCGGAGGCAGAAGAGACTCCCTCCGCTGCGCATGCATGGGAAGCTGTCAGCGGCCGCTAACGCTCCCGCGCATGCGCCGCCCGGAGATGTCATTTCTGCACCAGCTGGCGGGGCATCAAAGGCCTTTTCCGCCAGCTGGCAGGGCGGAAATCAGTCCGCTGCCGACCTAGCCCCTCAAGGTTGGTGCTCGGCCCCCAAAGATGCGGAGCATTCCGCACCTTTGGGGCGGCGCGATGCCCATCTGATTTGCGCCGATTTGGGCGCCAGTTGGCGGACATCGCACCGTTTCCGGAGAATTTCGCCCCTGATATTTACTTTATCAAAAAGTGCCTAAAATAGACATTAAGACCCCACAGAATGAGCAGTCTAACTAGCTAACCCCTAAAGATGATGAATAAAAATTTCACAGTTCAGTATTGGGTCGATGTCTTTTCAGCATCCTTTAGATGTGGCTCTTGTGGGCCTTTTCATATCCATAAAATGAGCGAATGATCAGCTGTTTTTACACTGATATTTTAATTGTTATTAATTTATTTTTTGGAATTCTTGTCAAACAATACTGCCTGATGTAAATTCCAGCATGTTGAGTTTTACAGTTTTTAAGGCTTTTCAGCAACTGGTTTGGTAGTAAATTAATCTTATTGGCTATTTTTCTTCAGTAACGTCACCTACATGGAATTAGCAAAATGTTGTGATTCATTGTGAAGATTAGTACACGGTCAGTAGTATATGTACACATTGTTCCCGATCTCAAATTGACTACAGAAACTCTACCTGATAAAAATATTGTCAATTAATGATCTACTGGAAGGACCGTCACTATTCGTCCTCCTTTAGATATATGTCTAAAAGATTAAAGGTTTGCGAGATAGGGTCAGCACATCTTTTTTGTCTTGTATTCCAACTTCTTTTAGATTCTCTCCTATTGAGATATTGAAATAGTGATGGTTTGCAGTATGAGAGGAGAATTAATGTAGCAAAGTTATTCAGCCTGACAATCTCAGAGAAACGAAAGGACTTGATTTAAGACACCCTGAGTTAATGTCTGTGTTTCTGCTCATACTTCAGATCCAACATGCAGTCAATGTGAACAGCTCCTCCAAAATAACTTCCTAACCATGCTATCAGTATTTGCTATTCGAGATAAATATTGAAGCGAAGGATTTAGAAATGTGTACTGAAGTGCATTTTCACCATTGGCTGGAATTCTCCGGCCGTTGGGATTCTCTTTTCCCCTGGCAGCGCACCCCGGCCCGTGGGTTTCCCGGCAGCGTGGGGTGGCTTCAATGGGCAAACCCATTGGCAAGCGACAGGACGTGACAATCCCGCTGCCAGTGAACGGCGCGCTGCCAAGAAACACGGTGGGAAGGACGGCGGTCCTGTGGAGTGGGGGTTGTGGGACAGCGAGGCCATTTGGGTTTGGCACCAAGAGTGGGGGGATGTAACCCATGTCCCTTGATCATGCACAGATTAATGCAGATTGAGAGACCGCCTCCCCCCTCCCACCCCAATCTCTTACCTCCATCTGACGTGCACCCTTACACAGTATTAATACAAAAATAAGGGCCAGCACTCTCTGAAAGTGAAAATCAAGTTACATGTTGACCCTATAGAAGAAGGGGGTTGGGGAAACATACATGTCAAACTGGATGTCAAGAGTTCATGATCTGAAGTTGTTGAACTTGATGCTACATCGAGAAGGCTGTAAAATGCCAAATCGGAAGATGTGGTGCTCTTCTGCCAGTTTGCGTTGAGCGAAACTAGAATGTTGTAGCAGGTCCAGGACAGAAATGTAGGCATGATGATAATTTTTAAAAATAAATTTCGTGTATCCAATACGGTTTTTCCAATTAAGGGGCAATTTAGCATGGCCAATCCACCTACACCTAGGGGCTGGTTTAGCACAGAGCTAAATCGCTGGCTTCGAAAGCAGACCAAGGCAGGCCAGCACGGTTTAATTCCCATACCAGCCTCCCCGAACAGGCGCCGAAATGTGGCGACTAGGGGCTTTTCACAGTAACTTCATTTGAAGCCTACTTGTGACAATAAGCGATTTTCATTTTCATTTAATTTCACTGCATATCTTTGGGTTGTGGGGGCGAAACCCACGCAGACACTGGGAGAATGTGCAAACATGACACAGACAGTGACCCAGAGCCAGGATCGAACCCGGGACGTCAGCGCCGTGAGGCAGCAGCGCTAACCCACTGCGCTGCCGTGCTGCCCTATGATAATAATGTTTATTATTGACACAAGTAGGCTTACATTAACACTGCAATGAAGTTACTGTGAAAAGCGAAAAGCCCCTAATCGCCACATCCGGCGCTGGTTCAGGTACACTGAGGGAGAATTCAGAATGTCCAATTCACCTAACAAGCACGTCTTTCGTGACTTGTGGAAGGAAACTGGAGCATCCGGAGGAAACCCATGCAGACACGGTGAGAATGTGCAGACTCCGCACAGCCATGCCCAAGCGGAAATCGAACCTGGGACCCTGGCGCTGTGAAGCAACAATGCTAACCACTGTGTTACCGTGCTGCCCATCTTGAGAGCAAGATGGTGAATTGAAATGGCAAACGACAGGAAAGGTCTGGGTCATGCTTGTGGATTAACGAAGGTATTCCACAAAGTGGTCACTCAGTCTGCGCTTAACCTCCCCAATGTAGAGGAGAACACTTTTCAAGCAGCGAATGCAGTAGACTAAATTGAACAAGTCCAAGTGAATCGCTGCTTCACCTGGAAGATGTATTTTGGGACCTTGGACAGTGAGGAGGTCAAGGGGCAGATGTTACACCTCCTGCGATTTTCCTGGGATGACACGATGGGAAGGAGGTGATGTGGTGGGAGGGCCAGAGGCGTGGAGCAGGGTGTCGTGGAAAGAATGGTCCCAGTTGAATGCTGAAAGGGGAAGTGAGAGGAAGATGTGTTTGGTGGTGACATCATGCTGGAGCTGGAGGAAACAGCGGAGGATGATCCTTTGAATGCAGAGAGGGTGGTGGGGTGAAAGGCGAGGGCAAGGGGAACCTTAGCATGGTTCTAGGAGGGAGGGGAAGGGATGAGGGAAGAAGTGCGGTAGATGGGTCAGATGGTTGAGTAACTTATAATCCAAGAGTGGAAGACATGTCAGAAGCACCATTTTGGAAAGTAGCATCATAATCAGAAGAAATGTAATAAAGGTGGAGAAACCGTCTCTCTTCAGCCCTGAAGAAGAGACGTACGTGCTCGAAACACAAACTCTGGATCTCTCTTGACAGATGCTACCAGAGTTTTACCAGCATTTTCTGTCTTCATAGAATTTTGTTGCTTTCCCTTTAAAAAAAAACCAGTGGGGTCAGTAATGGAATGGATGTGTTTATAAATTAACATTTTACTGCTTCAAAAATTATTGTAAGGTTTTTGAAATCTGTACAGCAATTTTACATCACATTATGATAATCATTACAGAGTGCTTCATATGCACTTGTCAGCAGGCATTTTACAGCTGAAGGAATGTATTGCTCCTTCACTACAGAGAATGCTGATTCCTGTTTACTTGCCAGGGCGCCTGTCATAGTAAAACATAGATAGTAAAGGCTTCATTGTTTTTATTGCCTTCAAATATTATTTACATGCTACTGTTTGTTTGTAATATTTTCTTCTTTTTACATTTTCTTATCTTCAACCTTGACAGCAGCAATAAATATAGAATGCCTTAACTGCTTTTTGAGAGTATAAATATTAAATTGTTATATTTAGAAACCACTTTGATTCAGCAGCTTAGCATTGGCCTTTTGTACGAAAGGGAACTTGTGTACAAATGAAGTTCAAAGTCTCAATTCTGGGGCGTCATTCTCCGACCCCCCGCCGGGTTGGAGAATCGCCGGGGGCTGCCGTGAATCCCCCCCCCCGCCGGTTGCCGAAGTCTCCGCGGTTGGCGGGCCCCCCCGCTGGATTCTCCCGCCGATAAATTGCCTGTCCCGCCGGCGTGGATTAAACCACCTTTTGAACGGCGGGACAAGGCGGCGTGGACGGGCTCCGGGGTCCTGGGGGGGGGGGCGCGGGGCGATCTGGCCCTGGGGGGTGCCCCCAAGGTGGCCTGGCCTGCGATCGGGGCCCACCGATCCGCGGGCCGGCCTGTGCCGTGGGGGCACTCTTTCCCTTCCGCCTCCGCCACGGTCTCCACCATGGCGGAGGCGGAAGAGACTCCCTCCACTGCGCATGCGCGGGAAACTGTCAGCGGCCGCTGACGCTCCCGCGCATGCACCGCCCCGATATGTCATTTCCGCGCCAGCTGGCAGGGCAACAAAGGCCGTTTCCGCCAGCTGGCGGGGCGGAAATTCCTCCGGTGTCGGCCTAGCCCCTCAATGTTGGGGCTCGGCCCCCAAAGATGCGGAGCATTCCGCACCTTTGGGGCGGCGCGATGCCCGTCTGATTGGCGCCGTTTTGGGCGCCAGTCGGCGGACATCGCGCCGTTTGGGGAGAATTTCGCCCCAGATCTGGAATTTTTACTGTTTTTTTTTATCCATGAGTTGGTGTTTTAAATATAAGAAATCCTGACAGATTCTGTCGTACATTTTTTAAATCAATTTTGTGATGGAGGCATCAACAGTGTTTGTTTTTTCTGTTTCCCCATGTTTTATGTTGTAGAATAAAAACCCATAATCAAAGCAACATTATTAGAATGGTGTAGTTACGTGATTGAATTTGTGCAGTGCCTTTTAGAGATTTATTAAAGGCTATAAGCAATATCTGTGTGGTTTTCTGGACTGAGTTGACATGAAAAAAAGTTCCATCAGAATTCACCTTCAGATTGTGAAGGATCAGGAGATTTTTGCAAGTATCCAGCATGACTGACGAGGAGTCTCTCCTACTCTTACCACTTGCTACAGGTGTGTTCAAAGCATTTACAGGTTGACAGTCACCCCATTTAACCTGTTGAAGCACCATTCTTGGCCATCAAGTCCTGGAGTGGGACTCAAAAAGGAGCTTCAGCTTCAGAGGCAGGGCGGCTACTCCAAGAGCTCCACAATGGTGGTACTGCTACTATTTGATGAATTTCAATGTAATTTGAACAAAAATCTGAAATTTACCAAATTTATTAGTTCACTTTCAGATTTTGTCAACATTTCAGACAATGCACTCTGCTTCATTTGTCATTTCTGAAGAGAAATAAGCAATGAACCATTGCCAAACTTAACCAATTTACACTAATGTTGAAATGTTGGTATTCATAATTTTTTCCCTATATTTACTACCAAGCATTCTGTGTCAATGTCACCAATTTCTGACCAGAAAGATAGGATTATCCAGCAGACTAAAGGTTAAGACCTAGAAACCATCAGAGTTTAAACCATAATCTCAAGCTGCAATGGGACATCTCTGAATGGGGAAAGACCTAACTAGTTAATATTATAGCTCACTGGAGACTGTAGATTGGGCTGACCACATATAGTCATGATTTCGATCAGCAGTAATGACCACATAATGAGTAAAAAGGGTAGATATGTAACTAACTTTGATGAATTCACTTTAAAGACGATAGAACTGCATTCGATGCTTAAAACCTCTAATAAAAAGAGTTATACAGGCCTCTCGGGGAATCCTGTGAAATCCTTAGCACAGTAGAACACTGTTGCGTGCAGTTGATGAGCAGGGATAATAAAGCTGCTTATAATAACACTGCAAGGTCAGTAAAGCTGGCTCCAGGATTGTACTTGCTTCCTTATTTTATCTACATTCAAATACATTTAACAGTCTTGTATGTAGGTTCCAAGATAATACATTTTTTTTACTTTATGATGCATATGGCAACTTTGGTTGCATGATTACAGCAATCATGGGGGCCGGTTTAGCTTAGTTGGCTGGACAGCTGGTTCATGATGCAGAGCGAGGCCAACAGTGCGGGTTCAATTCCCGTACCGGCTGAGGTTATTCATGAAGGCCCTACCTTCTCAACCTTGCCCCTTGCCTGAGGTGAAGTGATCCTTAGGTTAAATCATCACCAGTCAGCTCCCCGCCTCCAAAGGGAAAGTAGCCTATGGTCATCTGGTACTTCGGCTATTTTATTTCACAGCCATAGATTTATTAATGTACTTGTTTTATTCCCCAGATGTTAAACTATATAATTTATTAAGAACAATTATATCTTTGTCCTTATTGGTAATAAGGGGCAACCTGTTTATCATAGTCAATAAAAAAAATGGGGTGCATTTTATTCCACCACTGGGCTGATAACACCAATCCAGTTTGAGATGGACAATTTGGTGTGTTTTTTTTTACCATGGTGTCTTCAACCTGGTGCATGCAGATTAAAATCCAATACCAACACCTCTGCCCCTCATTGATTACCACAGAGGAATGGTCTCACGTGCGCCTTTGTTAATACTGTAAGAGGATCTGAATCTTGTTGGAACTTCAAACTTTTGAGTTTAACCAGGTTTTGATTCATGCACTGTCTTTAAGCAGTAAATAGAAATAAAAGTACCCATTTTTCTACTGGGTGGAGATGTAACCTTCATTGAACCATTTGTTCTAATTTCTTTGCAAATTATGCAGAAGAGGCCAAGATCTTTAGAGGCCTGAGTCATGCATCTTGAATTTGATGATTCATTATGGCACGACATGTGTTACTGGCAACAAGACTCGCAGAAATGAGGTTGTTTCTACAAAACACCTGATGGTAATTTGTTTACGATTAAGCGTGTAGCTAATCATCTGCTCATTGTCCTGTTCTTTTTTCTTACCATCATCTCTTTCCAAAAGAAATTCAATAAAAAACAATCACAGATTTGGCATCTCACATGCTTCACCTCAGCAGAGAACGGACAGTAAAGCGAACCAAATTGCTACTTTCAGCCCTCGCACGTCCCGGAAATGAATAATTTAACAATTTAATTTATTTTATTTGGCTCACGAAGCACAATTGGAGGAAAATACCTGAAACGTATGAATTGAAACCCCAATCCTAATCTGACATTTTATTTACACAAATAGCAATGTTTAAGATAGAAGATAGTGTTGCCACTGTCCTAGACCTGAGGCAGAGATGTTGTGGCATCAGACTGCATTATCAGGTGCATTTTGAAAAAGAAATAATTCTGTGCATTACTTAGTACAGAATTTAAACAATGATTGCATAGATACATAGAAGATAGGAGCAGGAGGAGGCCTTTTGGCCCTTCGAGCCTGCTCTGCCATTCATCAGGATCATGGCTGATCATCCAACTCAATAGCCTCATCCTGCTTTCTCCCCATAGCCTTTGATCCCATTCTCGCCAATTGCTATATCCAGCCACCTCTTGAATATATTCAAAGGTTTTAGCATCAACTACTTCCTGTGGTAATGAATTCCACAAGCTCACCACTCTGTGTGTGAAGAAATGTCTGCTTATCTCTGTCTGAAATGGTTTACCCTGAATCCTCAGACTGTGACCCCTGGTTCTGAACACACCCATCATTGGTAACATCTTCCCTGCATCTACCCTGTCCAGCCCTGTTAGAATTTTATAAGTCTCTATGAGATCCCCCCTCATTCTTCTGAACTCCACTACTGATTACTGGCCACTGTTCATAAACTTGGGAGACATAACTAATTGTGCTGCTTTTGCACAGCTGGATTGTGGACAAATTAGATCATACGGGATTTGATATATTAAGAATGAAGTTAGATTATAAATGATAGGATATAATTCTAGAAAATTTGGCATTAGGATGCAAGTTATAATTGTCAGGAGTAACAACTGGCATGGTTCTCCAGTCCGCCAGCTGTGGGTTTCCCGACGGGTCGCTGTTCGCCGTCGGTGGGATTTTACACTTCCGGTACTTGTCAATGGGATTTCCCATTGTAGCCACCCCACTCCGCCGGGAAATCTGCTGGCGGGGGTGGGCTGCCGGCGGGAAAAATGAATCGCAATGACTGGAGAATTTCGGCCAATGTGAATGTAATCTTTTTTATTTGTCACAGTTTTGTTACAGTTCCGTCACGAGTATGATTTCAGAAGTGCAGCAAGCAAAGTTCCAGATAGAATTGCTTAAAAGGTAACGGGGATTGACGAGGGCAATAATTTTGGATGACCTGAGCTGGAGTTGATTTCCTAGATAAGAAACCAAATTGAAATGCATCGGTATTACCAGTTTGCGTCTTACTTGCTGCATCCTGATATATATCTTGTTTGTTTTTATATTATGCTGGTCTTCTAAGAGTTGAAATACAAATCCAGTTAAGTTGTCAACATTTATCATCAAAATCTATTATTTTCCAGAGCATCATTTTAGATGTTCACAGTAAGAGGATTTCATAGGGGACTTTAAAATATGAATAGATCGGTCAACAATATTTCTTAACGCTAAATTTTATGCATATATTATTCAATATCCTATTAAATGCTGATTGTATTCAATTGTAAAGGCCACATAAACCCTCTTGTAATACTTTAAAATGTGTAGTATTGTATTATCTGGTCCAAAATTAGAGGAGCCCTGCCTCACAAACGGACGTGCAGCTGAGCGCAACTCCTGACAAATGGTTGAGAAAAGAACATGACTCGCACCAAATTCTGGCAACGCTGTCATTAGCAGATTTGGGATTGACAGTCAGAGACCGACCCAGGTCGCTAGTAGGTAGATCATTGGGCGAAGTGGGAAGGCAGCAGTATTGCATTGCAGTCCAGACGAGTACCTGTGCACCCCTTTGTCTTTGAAAAATATTACAAACTTATCTTTTAGGTGCTTCCTTTGCTTTATCGTCTTGTGAAAAATTGGCCAGTAATGATGTCAAAAGTAACAATGTCAGCAGTGTTTTTTTTTAAAACCTTGCTACGGTTTTATTAGTTCAGTCAGAGATATGACTTAGCAGACAATCTGATTGATGAAATTATCAAGGCTTCAGCTAGAACTGTACCATCTGGTGAAATTGGACAGGGCACACTACCAGTTATCTGCCAGAATTGCAATTGGTGTCCTATGTGTGTCATAAGAAAAAACTGTTTTCATGTTAAAAGAGACTCACTGCTGAAATATACAGAATGGTGAACCATTTTTAGCCACTCGCAACCTTGTTGGTGCTGTACGGGCAGTCCAAGATTCCAGATTCAATTTCCAGTCTGCACCGAGTTAGCTGAACTTAGCTCGACATGGATTGGGGAAAATTATTAGCCTTACTGCCTCAGTCGAAAAATCAGCCAGGAGCAACACTTTCAGTCAGTGCCCAATGACAGGTGTTATACATGTTGAATATTGGGTGAGGACAAGACTACACTTGGCCAGGTTGCTGTCCCTTTTTCAACAGCCTGTTGGTCCTTCAGGTCTTTGCTCACCTGCAAAGAGTCTATTTGCGCAAATGTGTGGCAGAGCTTCTGGTATCAGGGGACTAATACTTATGCCTTCCTAAGAGCATGGGAGGAAAAACAAAAAATGCACATTTTCTAACTTTTTACGGGTACCGTGCTACCTCGAAGAAGCAGCGGAGTAGGCCATGGAGAATTGCAGACATGTGCGCCGGTCTGCGATTGGGTGGGAAAAGAGTGCAGCAGCAGAGCCCCCCACAATGGGGATGCTAAGCTTTTCCCAATATTTTTTGGGTTTCTTTGTTTCCACCTGGTGGAAAACCAACCCCTTTATTTTTGAAAACAATTTGTCAGTTCTTGACCAATTCAGCTCTTCAGTATTAATGAGAGTAACTCATGTTTCTATCCCTCATTTCAGGCATGCTCCTCTTCAAATATTGGATTTCGATGCAGTACAAATTCAATTGTTAAAATGTTGTTTTTAGATTGTGATATTTTAATTATTTTTATGTATGCAAATTTGTTCTGGCACCATCGAGGAACACGCACTTCACAACTGATTGGCCCTTGATCCAAGGGTTGCTTATCACTCATGGGTCTGATATTAATGTGAGAGTGGGCAGCGTGGTGGCACAGTGGCTTGCACTGCTGCACAGCATCATCAGGAACCCTGGTTCAGTTCCACCTTTGGGTGATTATCTGTGTCTGCGTGAGTTTCCTTCAGGTGCTCCAGTTTCCTCCCACAGTCCAAAGACGTGCAGGTTAAGTGGATTGGCCATGAGCAATGCACGGGGCTATGGGGATAGGGCGGGTCAGTGGGCCTCGGAGGGATGTTCTTTCGGAGAGTGGCTGCAGGCTCGATGGATTCTACGAATTGCTCGAAAAGGGTCATCAGTTCGTTCGGGATCAAGATGGAAATTTACTGTGGATGTACAGTCACTATGCTACAGTGATGCTTTCTGTTTTGCAGCAGGGAAATGATCAGTGAATTATTATGTCACAAGGAATCATAGAACTTTACAGCATAGAAATCACCCATGCGAGCTGTCTAGCCTGTTTTGGCACTCTGAAACAGCAAGACATGCTTAGTTCCAAGTCCCTGCATTTTGTACATATCCTTGTAAGTTCCTCATCTCAAAATATCTGTCCAACTGCCTTTTCAAAATCATTATTAAATTGCCCAACACCACTTTTTTCTGGAGGTTTGTTCCAGATCCCACAAATTGAGTGAAAAGACATTCCCATCAGGATCCTTTGCCAATAATTTTGATTCCATGACTTCGAGCTATCGAGCCAAGCACCAGAGTAGTTGATCTCCATTTCCTTTTTTAAAAGTTATTTTTATTCAAGCAGAATTTTCAATATTACAAAAATAACCTCAACACAACCCATTCCAACACAATTTTCTACCAAGATTACTGTCCCCAACCCCACCAGGACCCCCACCCCCACAGAAAAGACCCGAATAGACTGACCGACACCCCCCCCTTCACAGCTGATGGTAACCAGCTCCCTAAAAAATGAAATGAACAGCTGCCACCTTGAGTAAAACCCACCCACCTACCCACAAGGTACAGAAATTCCATTAGGTCCACTAACCAGATCGAAGCTTTGGCGGCACCAGAGACCACCACCCAAGCAAAAGTCGCCTCCAGGCTATTAGCGAGGTGAAGGCCAAAACATCTGCCATCTTCTCCGGCTGCAGCATCGGCGAGTCCGACACTCCAAAATGGCCACCAATGGGCACGATTCCAGCTTAAGCACATAGAATCCCTGACATCATTTCAGAAACGAAGACCCAAAAATTAACAAACTTGGGGCAGGACCAGAATATGAGTGTGATTCGCTGGCCACCTAGAGCACCTCTCACACCTGTCCTCCACCCCTGAGAAGAACCCACTCATACGCGCCCTGATCAGTGGCGCCCTGTGCACCACCTTGAACTGTATCAGACTTAACATCACATACAAGGAGGTGAAGTTACCCATATGAAGTACCTCGCTCTACACTCCCCACTCGAAGACCAAACCCAGTTCGTCCTCCCAATTCTTCTTTACTTCTTCCAGTGAATTCTTAAATTCTGCCATCTGGATCGATTCTCCAGATCATTGACCTTGGCTTTTAACACCATCCGCACCTCTGCCAGCAACGCTATCTCTGTCTCCAAAGGGATGGTACAATCGCTATGGTCAGTGAACGCCTCCTCCACCTTCATGGTCGTAGTCCCCTGTACCTCTATCTGCTGATCCATCCTGTTCAAAGACGCCTGAATAGGTGCCACTTCCCCCTCAATCGCCTTCACCAGATCGCCTTTCACTCCTTCTTATTTGCCTGTCTAGAAGTCCACCAACCTCTCGGTTATCCACTGAAGGGGCATCAACGTCACAGAGCCCTCTGCCATTTTCTCCCCTTCTGGGGCTCAAGGACCTTCTGAATCGAAGCCTTTCCCAACTTTTGCCTCATATTGCATCCTCCAGACATCACTTGAAAGAGGGGATTTTAATCTCCCATACTGCACCAATTTCTTCCCAAAAATCACCCGTTAACCGGGCCAAAAGGGCCGGAAAGCCAAATTCCCCAGGTGCGAGCCACCGCGTGTGCGACTGTTCACCTCATAGCTCCCATCTCCATTTACTTTTTATCATCTTGAAAATCTTGGTGGTGACCACAATTTCCTCTGTTCCAAGGAGAACAGTACTAACTTTTCAATCTCGCGTACCTGAAGTCCTTCATCCCTGGTAACATCCTGATAAACCTTCTCTGTACTCTTCCTAAGGCCTTTGCTCACAGTACTCCAGCTGAGGCCTAACCAGTGATTTTTAAAATTCCAACATGATCTCTTTGTTTTTATCCCTCTTGTACCATTTATATGCTTAAGTAACCTATTAACCATTTTAACTAACTGCACACTACCTCCCACTGGCAAGGGAGCGGGGGGTGGGGGGGGACGCTGGGCAGATTCATCCAACATCATCCTTTTCACAACTGAGGCAATTTTGTATCCATACTGCAATTGTTCCCTTAATTCCATGGACCTCTATCTTAGTAACAAACCTTCTGTATTCATTTGATATCTTGATGTGAAACCAGGAATGACAGTGATTGAGCTAATGGCATGGAACAGGTTTGCATCTTAACTGAAGAAGGCTTGATAAGTACTTGCTGTGGATAATTCAATGATAAGCCTGGACTGATTATTTCTGGTATTTTATTAAATGATGCTTCCAAAATAAATTGGAGGTTAAAATTCAAAATGTGTTCTGTGTTATGGAAGAAGGCAATATTTCAGTTGCATTCGTTTATCACTGATATGAGTATTTCACTTTGGACGTCTATGAAAGTTGGCTATTATTATTGTAAGTGAGAATGAAGGTTAAATTACACAGAAAACATTGTGTCCACAATTGAGTATCCTTCTCTTTCCATATTTTGCTAATCTTGACAGAATATGTTGTTCACTGGTGATTGGGGTCATGGTCGCATAATCAATATTCAATCAAGACTTCAGAAGGGAACAAATGGATTGATATTTTATCGTGGCAATAATGGCTTTGGATATATTTAAGTTAGATATCAGTAAAGCTGTAATTGGAATCCACATTGATGGATGAATTAATAAAATAATTTAATGTTGGCATAGTGTAACAGTTTTAAAACTAGGCCATTAAAAAAATCCAGTAAAAGAAAAAATGGGCATATTGTAGACGTTTTCCTGTGGTGCAGTATGATTTATTGTAATTAATTCTTGAAAGAGTCTGGGCGGTGACAGTTGATGTAATTCACACAGCTAAGCAGTATTTTATTCTTTGTTTGAACTTATAAAAATATCCAAGGTCATTGTCCTTTAGAGATTAAATAAAATTCTGATTTCAGCTGCAAGTAATCCTTCCTTGCGTTGCTGTTGCGCAGAATATGAAGAGCGTTGAAGTGGTCAAACATGTTTACCAAAAAAGATTATCTGTGTAATATAAATAAGTGGTAACGAATATTCAAACCTCTTCTATGATATCTTCATATATTTACCAAGAATACAATAATGTATAGATCAGACTTGTTTGATATATGTATGAGCAGTAATATTGTGGGCAATTTTGAATAACAAAACCCATCTTTGGTTAATTTAGTTTTCTTTGAAATCACCACAGTTTTGCAGCTATATTAGATTTCCCCCGAATCTGCTTTTATTAGGAGGTGCAGATATACAGTTTGTCTTTATGCTAAAATACATGTTAAATAACACTTTTATTTACAGATGGGCTGATTTTAACCAACGCCTTCCTTGTCCACAGGCTGCCCTTTGGCTTGGTGAGGGGGGGGGGGGTGGGGGGGGTCAGCTTTCAGTTGTGCCCAACTGCCACCCATAACTTATCTGGTCCCTCCAGTACACATGGTGGCACCGTATATAGGAATTGAATGTGTAGTTCTTCATGCAATACCAACCCTGGCTCAGTTGGGATTCATCCACTCCCCTGTGAGCTTCAAGTTTCTAGGTACTAGTCCCATTCTCGGGATTAAGCTCAAAAATCCCTTACTGAGGGAGTACAGCATGTTGGGGCTGCCGCCTTTTTTGAGTATATGTTAAACTGAGGCTCCACCTGCCTCCTTGGGTGGATGTAAAAATGTTCATGACACTATTTTGAAAATGAACAAGAGTTATCCCTGCTATCCTGGCCAGAGAATAAAAAGGTTGTCTGTCCATTCCTTACATTGCTCTTAATGGGAGCATGCTGTGCACAAATTGGCTGCTGCCCTTCCTACATTGCAACAGTGGCGACACTAAAAGTACTTAATTGGCTGTAAAGTACTCTGAAATAGTGACCGTGGAAAGGGCTTTAAAAATAGAAATCTTTGCATTGTTTCAAACATTATTACTGTACTTACATCTTAATAGATTTTCATATCTCCTCATGCTCGTTCATTTAGAACATAAGAGCGAGGAACAGGAGTAGGCCATCTGGCCCCTCGAGCCTGCTCTGCCATTCAATGAGATCATGGCTGATCTTTGTGGACTCAGCTCCACTCTCCGGCTCGTACACCATATCCCCGAATCCCTTTATTGTTTAGAAAGGTATCTATCTTTTTCTTAAAAACGTTTAAAGTAGGAGCCTGAACTGCTTCACTGGGCAAGGAATTCCAGAGATTCACAACCCTTTGGGTGAAGAAGTTCCTCCTAAACTCGGTCCTAAATCTACTTCCCCTTATTTTGAGGCTATGCCCCCTAGTTCTGCTTTCCCCGACCAGTGAAAACAACCTGCCCGCATCTATCCTATCTATTCCCTTCATAATTTTATATGTTTCAATAAGATCCCCCCACATCCTTCTAAACCATTTAACTGTATTTATGACAGAATATGAAAACTGGGATTAGAAAGAGAAAGGCAACTTCATTTTGTAATTGGAAACACCATAAATGTTCTATAGAATTATGTTATCACATGTTCATAGCCATTAAAATGTATTACTTGACTTAATGTCACCCTACATTGTTGACTTTAAAATTCAAAATGTAGGTTTCAAATAATTGGGTGTATTGCAACAATTGTAAGTGATGCTGTTCATGGTGTTTCATTGCAAAATGGGAGAATTCCGCCCTGGTTCAGTGGAAGCGTGCCTGTGTGTGCCAATAGCCTGTTGATTCTATAAAGCGAAGACTTCTTGATTAATAAGGGGAACATGGGTTATGGGGAGAAGGCAGGAGAATGGGGATGAAAAAAATATCAGCCATGATTGAATGGCGGAGCAGACTCGATGGGCCGAGTGGCCTAATTCTGCTCCTATGTCTTATGTGCTTATGGACTGAAATTGATCTAGCACCTTTAACAGTAGGTTCTCGCAGAGCACCAGTGAAATAATTTGTAAGTGCAGTTGCTGCTGTTAATGCAGGAAATGCAGCAGCCAATTTGTCCAAAGTCTGCTCTTACAGACAGCAAAGTGATGATACACAGATCTGTTTTTGTTATGCTGATTGAGGGACAAATATTGGCCAGGACACTGGGGATATCACACCTACTCTTCTTCGCAAGTGTGCCATAGGATGCTTGAGAGAGAAGACAGGGCCCCAATTTAATGTTTCATTCAAAAGATAGCACCTCTGCCAATGCAGCAGCTCCCTCAGTACTGCGCTGGCGCTCTAGTGTATATTTTTACACAAGTATCTCGACCGGCACTCAAACCCACACTTTTACATGAATAAGAGTGCTGCCAACTAAGCCAAAGCCACAGTAGAACTCATTAAATTAACTCACATGAAAACCACAATTGATGAGATTTTATCCCCTGTTCATTGTGAAATTCTAAAGATTTTTAATAAATGCCACAATGGTTAACAGAGGAAGTCCTCCTCTTTGTGTTTGAATCTCTGATCATATTTTCTACATCAGTGTATTTGAACCCACTGATTATCTTAGTTTTTCGTGCAAGTCATTAAAATTGATTCAGCACAGTATATCTTGTCAGCCTCGTGGAGTTGGCTATTATGATTTTGTAAAATGATGTAGTATCAGAATTGTATTTTGTCATTTCGCACATGAATCTGGGGTTATTATCTTGCACAAGTGAAATTCTGGCAACATAAAAGTATTGCCCTTTTAACCTCTCTGTCAAATAGGAAGTTGATGAAAAATGTGCAACATCTGGGTTTTATGATCAATGTGGAGCAGTTCCAATAGTCCCAACAGGAGTAAACCTTCAGATGGTGAATGAGTTCCATGCTGCCTACAGACAGGTTTACAATCATTCATGTGAAAAGCTTGATAGTTTTTCCAAGCTTGGTGAAGGACACTGGCGTGGTCCATGTAACGCACTGTAGCTCTCTTTGGATTGGTGTTACGTTACGGTTAGCGATACTGTTGCTACAACTGATCCTTGCTGCATTGGCTGATCGCTGATCAAAGAACATTCAGTGCCTTCCACTGGCCACGGACTGTGTGAACTGAACTGTGGTTTACAGTTTCATGTTATGTAACTTGCCTTGAAGCACGTGGGCCAACTGAATGACCATAATCTTCCACATCAGTACCCATGAGTGAAGCAGATAGACCGGGCAGGCATAAATACATTTGTAATTAATTGCGTTTCAGTGGTTTACTATTGACACGTAAAAAATAAATAAAAGAATAAAATTAAATACTGAATTATGGAATTATGGTACAATGCTGTTATATTACGAACTCATGAAGTCTAGAAATATGAGACACCTACCGTGCAAGATATCCTTTATAAATCATCTACATATGAGCAAATGAAATGATTAAATAAGTCATAAAATATAAGTATCCAAATAAGCCTCCAGACAATAATAATTATACAAACATGCAATGGCTCAGAATGACATTTTGAGAATCGCAGATATATGCTATGCTAAGACCAGGGGGACAAATTTGTTTAAATTAGTTTGTTTGTTTAAACAGAACTAAAGCTGCTTCAAGAAAATGATCTTGTTTTGATGTAACAGCACTGAAGTGTGGTGCAAAGAAATTGCAGGTTTATTGCTCTGTGCCAGGGAAACAAAGGCATGGGTTACTGAAGCAAAACGATAGAAATGCAAATGTGCTATTCAAATTGGCTCCTGCAGCAGTGTCCTTCCCAGGAGTCTGCAGAGAAAATTTCACTCTGCAAGCAGCTAGTGGAGACAAAGGAACAGCAGGGCCTCCTTCATTGTTTCTGCAGCTTCATCCCAATCTGTGGCTGCATCGGTTTTTACGTACCCTTTGAACTTTGAAATGCCCAATTTACTGTTCCAAGTGGCGTGTAATAAAAAGAGTGGACAGCTAATATAATATGTGAATCCATTTGTAGCTTTATGACAGCATTGCTTATTATGGGGATCTCAGAGGGCGGCACGTGGTATAGTGGTTAGCACTGCTGCCTACGGCGCAGAGGAGCCAGGTTTGAATCCCGGCCCTGGGTCACTGTCGGTGTGGAGTTTGCACATTCTCCCCGTGTCTGCATGGGTTTCACCCCCACAACCCAAAGATGTGCAGGTTAGGTGAATAGGCCACGATAAATTGGCCCTTATTTGGAAAAAAAAATAATTGAGTACTCTAAATTTATAAAAGAAAAATGATGGAGATCTCAGTGGGGGTTAATCACATGACTCTCTTTGCGCTGTGCAAAGCGGAGTTCCATTTTACTGGCCGCTCAGAGAGGAGGAAGCAGAAAATGATTATGAAAATAGACCACAGTTCATTTTTCAGATATGGCCCAGATGGAAAAGTGCCATAAAGCCACATGCTTTCTATATATTTAACTTACTGACCCAAGTGCAGCATTTGTGGTGGTTGTTACTGTTGCCCCACTTTGTTGGCAGTCAATTCAATTTGTCTTTGATTCGCTTTCCTTTCAGGATACTGATCGCCACACAGGTGGGCTGGATGAAGGCTAGATTAACCTGGAATAAATTGAATTGTTGCCTTGCTGTATTCTTCCACAAGCTGAAGTGAAGCCTGCCTTTCTGTTGTCATGTCCAGATGATGGGGTGCACTGACAGCACAGTGGTTAGCACTATTGCTTCACAGTTCCAGGGTCCCAGGTTTGATTCCCGGCTTGGGTCACTGTCTGTGCGGCGTCTGAACGTTCTCCCCGTGGGTTTCCTCCGGGTGCTCCGGTTTCCTCCCACAGTCCAAAGATGTGCAGGTTAGGTGGATTGGCCATGCTAAATTGCCCCTTAGTATCCAAAAAAAGGTTAGATGGGATTGCTGGGTTACGGGGATGGGGTGGGGGTTTGGTCTTAGGTGGGATGATCTTTTCAAGGGCTGGTGTAGACTCGATGGGCCGATTGGCCTTCACTGTAAATTCTATGAAAGATGAAAACTGGATGACACAAGCAAATGCTAGATAACTTGGAACGCAGATTCTTGCTCTTCTAGTTGATAGTGAAGCACCTGACAGCTTGTGGTACCAGGCTTAGAATCCATAGATCCCTATAGTGCAGGAGGAGGCAATTTGGCCCATTGGGTCTGCACCGACATTCCGAAAGAGCACTCTACTTATGTCCACTCCCCATAATCCTCCCATTGAACGTGGCCAATCCACCTAACACTGCAAATCTATGGATTATTCTTGCTCTGTAAGTTTACTTTATTACATTAAATCAAAATCAGAAAAATGTAAACTATTAAAACAGCAGCCTAAATAATAATATAATAATAATCTTTATTATTGTCACAAGTAGGCTTACATTAACATTGCAATGACGTTACTGTGAAAATCCCCTATTCGCCACAGTCCGGCGCCGGTTCAGGTTAGGATTAGATGAGAATGTTATCATCAAAGAAACATACTTTGGCACTCTGACATGCAAGGTGAAGGACAGCTTTCTCAGCGTTGTGGGTGTCATTGGCTAGGCCAGGACTTATTGCCCATCCTTAATTGCCCTTGCGAAACTGGTGGTGAGCCGCCTGCCTGAGCAGCTGCAGTTCATGTCGTGTAGGTACATCCACAGTGCCATTGGTGGGGAGTTCCAGGATTTTGACCCAGTGATAGTGAAGGAACAGTGAAGTAGTTCAAAGTCAGTATGCTGTGTGGCTTTGAGGGCAATTTGCAGGTGATGGTGTTCCCAGGAACTTCTGCTCTTGGGCGTGATTCTCCGCTATCTGGCGGGGTGGGCTGTACCGGCGCCGAGGAGTGGCGTGAACCACTCCGGCGTTGGGCCGCCCGGAAGGTGCGGAATCCTCTGCACTTTCAGGGGCTAGGATGGCGCCAGCGGGGTTAGCACCGCGCCAGCCGGCGCCGAAGGGTCTCCGCCAGCTGTCACGAGTTGGCGCATGTGTGGGAGCGCCAGCGTGTACTGGCGTCATCCCAGACCATGCGCACAGGGGTTCTTCTCTGTGGCGGACCGTTACACTGGCCGGCGCAGAGGGAAAGAGTGCTCCCATGGCACAGGTCCGCCCGCGGATCGGTGGGCCCCAATCGCGGGCCAGGCTACCGTGGGGGCCCCCCAGGGCCAGATTCCCCGCGCGCCACCCTGAGGACTCCGCAGGCCGCCCGCAGAGCCAGGTCCTGTCGGTAAGGTCCTGGTGTCATGTACGCCGGCGGGACTGGCCGAAAACGGGCGGCCACTCAGCCCATTGCGGGGTGGAGAATCGCCGGGGGTGGCCACTGCCAACGGCCCCCGACCGGCACAACACGATTCCCACCCCCGCCGAAAAACTGGCACTGGAGAATCCGCCAGCCGGCTGCGGAGCAGGATTCACGCCGCCCCCCCAGTGATTCTCCGGCCCGACGGGGGGGGTCGGAGAATCCCGCCCCTTATTCTTCTAGGTGGTAGAAGTCGTGGGTTTGGAAGGAGCCTTTGTGAGTTGCTGCAGTGCATCTTGTAGATTGCACATGCTGCTGCCACTGTACATCAATGATGGAGTGAATGAATGTTTAAAGTGGTGATGCCAGTCAAGAAGGCTGCTTTGCCTTGGATAGTGTCAAGGTTCTTGAGTGGTGTCGATGTTTCACTGCCCTAGGCAAGTTAAAGAAATTAATCACACTCCTAATTTGACACTTTCAGATGGTGGACAGGCTTTGTGGAGTCAGGAGCTGAGTCACTTACCAGCCTCTGACCTCCTGTAGCCACAGTATTTATCTGGTTGGTCAGTGGTAGCCCCAAGGTGTGGATAGTGGTGAACTCAATGATGGAAATGCCATTGAATGGCAAGTGGAGATGGTTAGATTCTCTCTTATTGAAGATGTTCATTGCCTGACACTTCTGTGGCACAAATGTAGCTTGCCACTTGTCAACCCAAACCTGAATATTGTTCAGGTCTTTCTGCATGTGGACACCCACTGCTTCAGTGTCTGAGGAACCATGAATGGGTGTTGAATACTGTTCACTCATCGTCAACCATTGTCCAATCATCATCGATCATCCCCACTTCTGACCTAATGATGATGGAGGGAAGGTTAATGAAGCAGTTGAAGACGGTTGGACCTATAACACTACCCTGATGAACTCCCGCAGCTGAGATGATTAACCTCCAACAACCACAACCATCTTCCTTTGTGAAATCTTATGACTCTAGCCAGTGGAGAATTTGTTTCCAAATTCCCATTGACTCCAGTTTTGCGATAGCTCCTTGATACCACACTCTGTCAAATGCTGCTGTGTTGTCAAGGGCAGTCACTTGTCACCTCATCTCAAGTTCAACTGTTTTGTCCATGTTGTGTCCATTCTACCTGAGATGGCAGCCATTTGTCTCCTACTTCAAAGATTACTATCAGCTATTAAGGGGGGGGTAGAGTTTGGTTGTGGGTCGAGGCGGGTTATGGGATTGTTGGATATAGCTGTTGTTGTTTTTTTTCTTCTCTGATCTTTTGGGTGAGTAGCACGACAAATATACCAGGTTTGAACCATTTTCAGAATTGTGTTGTAGTTCAGATTGTGCGTGCTATCTATCAAATCTTTAATAAAGTATTATTTAAAACAAAATACTATAATGAGGCTAGGAGCTGTGTGGCCATGGTGGAACCCAAATTGAGTGGCAGTGAGCATGTTATTGCTGAATAAGTGCTGCTTCACAGTATTGTCAGTAACACCTTCCATCACTTTTATGATTAATGAGAGTGGATTGAGGATGATAATTGGATGGATTTGATTTGTCCTGCTTTTTGTGGACAAGACATACTTGGGCAGTTTTCCACGTTCTCTGGTAGATGCCCAGTGTTGTAGCATGGCCAATTCGGAGCACACGTCTTTGGTACTTGTGCTAATATCTTGTCAGAACCCACAGCCTTTGCTGTATCCAGTGCCTTCAGCCATTTCTTGATATCATGTGGAGTAAATCGTATTCGCTGATAATTGAAATTGGTGACGCTGGGGACCTCCGGAAGAGGCCAACATGCATCGTCCACTAAGCACTCTCTGGCTGAAGATTGTAGCAAATGCTTCAGTCTTATCTTTTGCAATGATATGCTCGACTCCCCCATCATTGTGGATGGGGATATTTGTGGAGCCTCCTCCTCCGGTTACTTGTTTAATTGTCCACCACGATTCACAACTGGATATGGCAGGACAGCAGGAGAGCAGAACTTAGATTTGATATGTTGGTTGTGAGATCACTTAGCTCTGTCTATCACTTGCTGCTTAAGCTGTTTGGCATGCAAGTACTCCTGTGTTGTAGCTTCACCAGATTGACAACTCATTTTTATGTATGCCTGGTGCTGGTCCTGGCATGCCGTCCTGCATACTTCATTGAGCTAATTTTGACCCCTGGCTTGATGGTAAAGGTAGAATGGGAGAGTTCTGTGCCATGAAGTGACAGATTGTGGGTGAATACAATTTTGTTGCTACCGATGACCCACAGCATCTCATGGCTGCCCAATTTTGAGTTGTTAGATGTGTTTCAAATCTATCCCATTTAGCATGTGTTGGGAAACTAAATGTAGTTTTAAGGGATTTGTATTGGTAAACATTAGAAATAATGTATAGTTTTAAGTGTTTAAGTTAATGTTCCTGTGCCTAGAAGGGGAAAACATATTGTTAGATCCATGCTGGACAAAGGTGTTTGTATGTGTAGGGGCTGGTTACAATCCAATTGTGTTTCTATTGTGCTTAGAGAGGGATGCAGCATGAAGAACAAATAAAAGGCATAAGCACATGGGCATTGCTTAGCAACTGGGGCTTTGTACAGTCGAGAAGCTTTTAAGTTTTGGTTTAGCTTATTTGATAGCAGTTGCAGATAGTGAGAGAGAAGGCAGCTCTCACAGCTCTGCTAGAAGCAGGTGGTTTTAGAAGGCTAAGGAACCTTAGAGAGGGTTGCGACATGAAGAATAAATAGAAATAAGTCGGGGCTTGGCAAAAGGAGGCCACTATCCAGAGGGATTGACTTTCCTTTGATCTTAGTTTTAATTGGGGAGCCAGAGCAGTTCAAGATAGGTAGTGAGATAAAAGATAGCTCTGCTAGAAGCAGTTGCTTTTAGAAAGCTCAAGATGGACAATTCTCTCAGCCTTGTTCGAAGAAAAGCCGTACTGTGGAATAATGGTTAAGAGAATAGATATCGAAAATCTAAAAGTCCAGCTGTTCAAGGAAACAGGAGAAACAAAGACAAGTGTTCAAGAAGTCTGGAGTTACATGAACAGAGACCAAGGTATTGTTCAGAAGAACTCAAGGAAAAGTAAATATAGTGGTCTCAATTAGAGGCAATTACAGTAACCGGATTTAAGGTGGGACAGCAGCCTTCAAAGATAAAACAAAAGTCTGATGCCATTTTAATACAGTCTCTGAATTGAGAGTTATGAATATAAAGAAATCCTAGACTGGCATCACTGTAAAAAGTGGAAGCTTTGTTTAAAAGTGTAATTTGGAAAATCTGATCTGGATTTCAGAATGCAAACTGCTAATGAAAAGCATAATTTATGAGAGAAGATTTTAAAGAATGTTTTTAGAAGTGGAATCTACAAGCACTCACATGACAATTGTCTGGGGGATTCTGAGGAGAAATCCATAAACATTCACTTGGGGTTCAGAGTGCAGAGTATATTTTCCTGCAGTCATCTTGTGTGCTTAAAAGGGACTTTGCGTTAATGAGACCATTGTAGATTAAGATGTTCTCTGTAATCCGTGTTAATCCTGAAACCTGTGTCTAATGGTTAGGCTAAGGAGAGAAGTAAAGGCATTTTGTATCACCGTCCAATGTTTTTTTTCTTGTTGTTAAAACTAATTTGTGGTTCTATGACTCTGTTCCTCCATGTTTTATAAAAAAAAGTGAAAGTTACCGTCTTTTGAGCCAGGATTCCCTTTTGGGATCTTCCTGTCCAGTTATAGCATCAGCTGGGATCGTAACACATGGTAGTTGTGCAACACAACACAATGGAGTGTATCTTCAATTTGAAGAGAGGACTTTGTCTCTGCAACAAGCGGTGGTCACTCCTGCCTACTCAGTCATGGAGAGATGCATCTGCAACAGGTCAATTGGTGAAGATGAGGTCAAGTAGCTTTTTACCTCTTATTGGTTCCATCAGCTATAACAGGCCAGTCTAGTGACCATGTCCTTTAGGGCTGCTCAGTAGTTGTGATTCGCTCATAGTGATGGGTGGTCCTGTACCTAGAACACATTCTGTGCCCTGCCACCCTCAGTGCTGCTCCAAATGATGTCCAACATGGAGGAGTGCTGATTCAGAGGAGGGAGTGTGGTGGGTGGTAATCTTGCATCTTGGTGTGTCAGGCGTTTAAGGAGGAAACTCTAGAGCGAGCGATTTAGCTCGCCAGCCAAATGTAGGGTCACCAGTATTGGAACGATTAAAATTATACATGCAAATATTACCAAAGCTTTTGATATGGATAATTACATTGGACAGTTCTTAACATTTAGCTTTACACATTGTTCTTGTTTGTAAAATGTTCAGGATTGGCAGTAATTCCTTATAATTGAAAGGCAGCTGCAAAACCAAGCATTTATGAAGCGGTTCCTTGCGTCTTCTGAATGATAACAGCAAAGATTTCGTAAACTGCAGCTAACCCTAATCAATTTGTGGGAAACTTAAGTAGAATCACCACAAATCTATGGCACTGTAACCAAGTAGTAGAATCTGTGTTGAAGTAGCTGATTTGGATCCAGTAAATTAACTTGCAAAACCCAATCCTATGTTTTATACTGTCACTACATAGCCTGTTTACACTTTCCGAGTTGCTGCCCTAAATAGGAAAAACAATGTATGTTTATGCCTGTACTCGTGAACATGTATTATGCTGAGCTACAAACAAGAATTGCTGCTCTTCGTGGTCAGTATAAACAGTTGGGTTTAATGAGGGTAGATCATGAAAATGAAAATTGCTTATTGTCACAAGTAGGCTTCAAATGAAGTTACTGTGAAAAGCCCCTAGTCGCCACATTCCGGCGCCTGTTCGGGGAGGCTGTTACGGGAATCAAACCGTGCTGCTGGCCTGCCTTGGTCTGCTTTCAAAGCCAGCGATTTAGCCCTGTGCTAAATAGCCCCTGATATTATCCTCAGCTTTGTACCAAATGATGAGCAATTTTACACACTTAACAGTGACTATATCGTGAGTAAAATTACCATAGCCCCAGATGACCATAGGCAGCTTTCCCCTTTGACGGAGAGAGCTGACTGGTGGTGATTTAACCTGAGGATCACCACAAGGTTGAGGTTGAGAAGGCAGGTCCTCCATGAATGACCTCAGCCGGTACGGGAATTGAACGCGTGCTGTTGGCCTTACTCTGCATCACGAACCAGCTGTCCAGTCAACTGAGCTAAACCGGCCCTCTCCACAAATGTAACTGCAGAGCTGTGTGATTTTAGTTTATGTGTTCAAATGTTGCTGCAGTACGCAAAAGGTATATAGTGACTATATACAAGCTGGTTGACCACCAGAAACGATCAAAATATGAATCAGTATTCTGATCAAATGATCCTTTTGTACGCCCTTCAGATGGGTATGTTCTTGCTAACTGGCACATGTCAAAATTATTGCATCATGCACTACATGTAAAGATATTTTATTTATGGGAATTGAGATTTTATAGATCTTCAACATTACGTACCGTAATCTAATGGTGACTCAAATTTTAGAAACTCGGGATATCATTCAGAAATTGCTTGAGATTGAGATTGTTTGCTTTATAGTGACTTCAAACTGAACAAGATACAGGTGACACCGTCCAATCAGCACGATATACTGTTTGCAGTAGTTTGTTAAATGAAGTCATCTCTGATGAGTTGTTTTGGCAGCAATAAAAGAAAATTGACAGCCCTGTAATGATTCAGTTAAAACATATATGCAATTATCATTTTTAGTTTTCATTGATAATTATCTTCATTGCTTCTACACTTGAAATCTTTCCATGTCCTTTTGGTCCACTTTATAATTGCTTGTTGAATGTAGGACTTCAGGTACTGCAGAGAAAGTGGGCAGAATTTTCTTAACTTTATTCTTGTGAAATGTCAGGACCATTAGCAGGTCAGCAACCTGTTGGAATCTGTGGCTCTTTAACTGAATTCCGGAATGAGCATCACCACTCGGGTGGGGGGGGGGGGGGGGGGGGGGGGGCAATATGACACTCTGTCATCGCAACAATTTATCTCAATTACACTTAGATTTTTGAGGCTGTAGCAATCACAGGAACAGGGAGAAGATGTGAGAAGGCTATGCCCTGGGTGCCTCAATCTTAGGAAACCCTGCACATGGGATCTGAGGAGCTACAGTGAGGTGATTTTTTTTTCTTCTTTCCAAGGGATGGGAATGAGAGGAGATCCTCGACAAACAAGCAGATGTGGATGAAACTATGGTTCTTCTAACCTTCAGACTGCACCAAAAGAATCCTGGACCTTTCTGGAAGGTGGGAAAGCTGGGTGGCTGAGCAATTTCAGGCGCTTAGCTCTACTTTGACTTTCGCAACCTTCTCCTGCACAGTACCTCTCAAAACACTTGATTTTGCAGTCACACACAGTCCTCTCTCTCCAAGGGCCTCCTCACAGCCCCATCCAAGCACATGACATTCAATCTTCCTCTCATCGCGTTGCGCTCCCATGCCTCAGACACATCCTGCTACCTACATGAGCCACTGCTAACATAACCCTTTGCTGCCTCTCCTTGAAATAGAAGAGAACACACAACCTTGGGCCGAGGCAAATTCCCTCGGTCGAAGGAGATGATGTCCATTATTTACAAGGCAGCTTGATGGCCAATGGCAATAACTGCTCACTTGGCCCCCTGGATAGGAGGCCTTGTTCCAGGTGACAATAATTATGTGTCATGAAAACCTGAATCTTCTGAGGCATTAGTGCTCACACATATTGAGAGAGCTGACCCTCTCTGCCTGCAGGCCCTTTGTTGGAAGCTTCACCTTTGAGCTGGTTTGCGTGTCCATCCCCACTGCAATATGGAGTGGCAAGTGGTTGAGAAGAAGCTAGATGGTGCTGGAGCTGTTGTTGCTCCTGGTGCTGTTAGTGTTGTTGCTGCTCCTCTAACTCTTAGTCAGAGGTGAGAGGTAGAAGTTCATAAGCTGTCCTCACGCTGAAGGTGAGTTCAATGCAAAACAGGTGAAGTGACTTCCAAGAAGTTAGCAATCACCTGTCAAACATAGAAAGCACTCTTAGAAGGAGCACTGAGCAGCAGCCCCTCACCTGACCATGGCTAAAGCTCTTCATTTTCATTGATCAAAAGCTTCCTAGACGGCCACCTTCATGGAAGTCACACTCTCTGATCTGTACCCACCTCCGTGACCCTGGCAAGTTGCTGACAGCTCGAGGAAATATGTCTGCTGGCTTTTAAAGCCATAATCTTCATAGATTATCATAGAATTTACAGTGCAGAAAGAGGCCATTCGGCCCATCGAGTCGGCACCGGCTCTTGGAAAGAGCACCCTACCCAATGGCAATACCTCCACCCTATCCCCATAACCCAGTAACCCCACCCAACACTAAGGGCAATTTTGGACACTAAGGGCAATTTATCATGGCCAATCCACCTAACCTGCACATCTTTGGACTGTGGGAGGAAACCGGAGCACCCGGAGGAAACCCACGCACACACGGGGAGAACGTGCACACTCCGCACAGACAGTGACCCAAGCCGGAATCGAACCTGGGACCCTGGAGCTGTGAAGCAATTGTGCTACCCACATTGCTACCGTGCTGCCCCATTTTAATCTGTGGTTAAAATAAAGCTTTTCATGAACTATTTGAATGTTTGATCACTTAGTTGACAACAGTGGTGTTCCTTGCTTGCCTTCAAATCTGCCTGTGTGAAAGCTGGAAGAGGGTGGGATGGTACTGGGATTCTGTGCTGACATCATTTGTCAAGGATTTAACTCTGCTCACATCCAAACTTGCTTCACCTTGTCGGGATAAATTCCCATCAGTGCGTAGAGGGAAAATCTAAGTTAGATTGTTATCTCCCTGATCTGGTGAGGATTGAAAAGACTCGCATTTAATCTGCTATTGTTCATCTGATTCAATGAACCTTGAAGAATTTAAATTAATTTCTGCAGGAAAGAAGGAAGAAAAGACTTCCTGCTTTTCATATCCTCAGGACATCTCCAAGTACTTCATAACCAATGAAGTACTGTTCCAGGTCAACCTGGCAGCCAATTTGCACACCGCAAAGTTCCACAAATATTTAACAAAATAAATGTCTCAAAAATGGAGGTGCAATTTGTTTTAGATGATAGCGCAATATGGCATCACAACAGCCATTGATTTGTTATACGCCCCACCCATAAAGACATTATTCATTCCTGGGTTGTGGCTGGATCAGCCTTTGTTACCCATCCCTAATGAGCCATTTCAGAGGGCACTTCGAGTCAACCACATTGCTGTGGATCTGGAGTCACATCTAATCTAGACCAGTGGCGGGATTCTCCCCTACCCGGCGGGGCGGGCGTTTCCGGCACCAAGGTGAATCCTCCGCACCTTCAGGGGCTAGCCTGGTGCCGGCGGGGTTGGCGCCGCGCCAGCCGGCGTCAAAGGGCTTGGCGCCGTGCCAACCGGTGCCGAAGGTCCTTTGCCAGCCGGCGTGAGTTGGCGCATGCACGGGAGCGGCAGCATGTGCTAACGCCATTCCAGCGCATGCGCAGGGGGGTTCGTCTCCGCACCGGCCATGGCGGAGGTCCACCGTAGCCGGTGCAGAGGGAAAGAGTGCCCCCATGGCACTGGCCCGCTCGCGGTTCGGTGGGCCCCAATCGCTGGCCAGGTCACCGTGGGGGCACCCTCCGGGGCCAGATCCCCCCGCGCTCCCCCGAGAACCAGTAGAAAACACTGGCCCGCAGAGCCAGGTCCCGCCGGTAAGTACCTGGTCTAATTGACGCCGGCGGGACCAGCCTGAAACGGGTGGCCGCTCGGTCCATCGCGGGCCGGAGAATCGCCGGGGGGGGGGGGGGCGCTGCCAGATTTCCGCCCCCGCCAAAACCCCGGCGCCGGGGAATTCAGCAGCCGGCGGTGGCGGGATTCACACCGCCCCCCCTGCGATTCTCCGGCCCGGAGGGGGGTCGGAGAATCCCGCCCCAGGCCGGGACGGCAGATTTCCTTCCCGAGAGGACATTAGCGAACCAGATGAATTTTTACGAGAATCAACAATGGTTTCCTGGTGGTCATCATTGGACTTTTAATTCCAGATTTTTTTATTGAATTAAAATTGTAGCTGCAGTGGTGGGGTTAGAGCCTGGGTCCCTAGAGCATTACTCTGGGTATCTGTATTACTAGTCCAGTGGACACCACCCCGTGCCTCTCTCTCCCCCAAAAAAAACAGTTCAGGTGAAATTAATGGCTTTTATTTCTCTCATCTCTGCTCTTTCTACTTCACTGCTACAATATAATATTTTTACAGTTCTTTCTCCAGTTCACTACCCTCATACAGTTTCCACATAATTCTATCACTTGTGCCTTGGGTTAGTTCACCAACACAGACACATGGGATGTCACAAGAATTGCTGTTCCTCCCAGCAATACTAGAGCATTACCGTATATCAATTGGAAAGATTATTTATTTTAAAAATTGAGAGCTACTAAATTAATCCTGGAACTGAATTTTGCATTAATCATAATGAAGTAACTCTCAACACTGTAATTAGAGGCTCAGTGATTCGTGCTCAGTCACGGAGACTGAAACAGCTAATGTATGCTAATGTTTCTGTCCTGTACTGAGGGAGCGATATACTGTTGGAGATGCCATCTTTCATACGAGACTTCAAGCTAAGGCCACGGTTAATGGTTATCTGCATAAAAAAAGCCAGACCTGTGCTACAGTGCATGTGCTGTTGTCAATGCTTGATGAATCTCAAAGCTGTAATATGAAACAAACGCCCGGAGCTCTTAATTTGCAACTTCGGAAAGAATCCAGTGTGAAACCCAGAGGGTTCTGTGATGCAATTCCTACTTTTCTAACGTGTGAAATAATGCTGGGTTGAAGGTCAAGTGGCAAGCAGTTGTTGCCAATCACATTTTTTAGACAACTGCTGCTGGTGTGATTTAGCAAAGCATTTCTTAACATCAGGGCAGAATGATTGAGGAATGGGCTTGGAGGATGTTTCTTGCTCGCTAATATACAGCATTGCAAAGAGCTGTGTTCTGAACTGATCGTGGTAAGTTTGTATTACAGGCCATTGCCGGAGAAATAAAACGATCATTGACTATTGAACATCACTGATATTAATAAGTGCGCGAAGCAGTGCTCTTGTATTTCAGTTCCAGAAGACTAGGTTCCCTCCACTCCAACAGGAGCGGATGGTATGTTATGACTACAGTAGCACCTATACCCATTTGGGTGATGCATTGTTGTTATGCACACACTATCATCCAGATCTATTTACATTGTGAGATCTGGCTGATATGACTGTGTAAATCAGAATATCTGAATAATATGATGCCGATCGAGGTTCTTTACTCTGTCCCAATCTCCATTCTTTCTGGCTCTCCTTGAACCACTGAACAATGACTGTCCTGTAAGTACATGTTGAGGCCAGATCTCTGGCTACAGGGCAGTTTAATTTTTAATTTATTTCCTTTATCATTGTGATATATGTAGCATAGTTTTTACAACCTTGCTTTCTTCCTTTTTACATTCTTATTCACAATTCTATACGAGTAAGGCTATTTCGCATATCTGTGTAATAGCTCTTACTTCCCTTCACCTATACAAGTTTTCGTTACAGCTAGGTTATAGTGATAAGGTTTACTTTGTCCTGTTTCGTTTCGGTTAGGCAGATTCTTTTGGATCTGTTATGCGGTCCTCAGAATCATGGAATCATTTATCATCCCTGTCACATCAGTTTCTTCCTTTATTTTGTTGGAATCTTCTTTTCATGATGTTCTGTAAAATGGGCTCTTGTCTTCAATATTGGTCTATTTTTCATAAAATGTTCACATTCCACAGATGTATAAATAAACCTTTGCGTATTTAAGTCAGATGAATGGCTCATTGGCTGCACGGGAAGTGTTAAAAAGGATTATTGTTGCAGGTACTTTCTGATTAGATAGAATGAAGAATACACACCCAATTGCGTTGCATGCTCAGAAACCCAACTCCCCATGACCACGTTTGATTAACAGGCTGTAAGCAATCATGAAAAATGGTCATCTCTCTATTTGGTTTCCTTGAGCATGCATTCCTCTTGTTCGTTACCATAGGATCATAAAATGATACAACACAGAAGTAAGTCATTTGACCTTCTGTCCCTATGTGAATATTGTCCCTATGTAAACATTGTTGTGTTCAACTGTTTGAATTTCTTAAACCTTCATTTAGATATGGTGTTTTTATAAAATCATGTACGCTTTCCTTTCATTCCGATATTAGAACCTAATTTAGCTTGTGCTAGTTACAACATAAATTATTTTTTTCATGTAACTGTGTCCTTTTGAGACAATGAGTTACTATAACATAACATGCTAATGGATGAAATGTACAGAATCCTTTTCTTCATCAATGAAGAATCCATGGTGGAAATAAAGCACAGTTTGACCTGTATTGTTTGAAGTAAAGGGCATGATTTCAGTAATAGACCTTATTACAAATACCACTTGTGTGCTTATCTCTGATCAGTCTTAGCCTTGTACTTGCCTACTGATTACGCTGCTTACATTTAGATCTTTAGAACTGTAATAAAACGTCTTAATGCTGGAAAAAACTGCAAGGTTGCAGAGGAGCTATGAATATGAAGGATAAAAAGCAGTCTGTAAATATTCGTAACGTATATTGTACACATATACACTCTAGTTGCTTCATGGCTGAAATTGAAATTGTCCAAAAGTGGATGAGTGGATGTTATATAAGAGCCAATAACATCAAATCTAAAATATTTCTTTCTCCACCAGGCTCTTCAAAAAACCTATCAATTGAATGTGAGTACTGAGTTGTCCACCTGTTCTGTTAAAATGAGCTCGTAAAGTTAGCTGTTAAATTTTCGGAATGTGAGACTGAAAGCAGTTTTATGCCACCTGTCCATTTTATACTCGTGGGTCCCGCAGATTCCGGGGTGATTTAAACATTTATCTTCAGCTGCTGTCCCAATTGTCTGGATTGCTACAATTCGAAATGACCCTGGAGCAATTGCACCTGCTAAAGTAGTAGTTGAGGGTTTTCATGCCATAGTTGGCTTTTAATACCTAATTTGCAGCAAATGAAAACTCGATGGAACAGAAGTTTAAATTATTCCAGACTTGCTTTCTGCTGCAAACTAGTAAGAGTCAAGAAATTGTACTGAGTTGAATTTTATAATTCATTGACCTAAATTTTTTTGACAGTTTATTACTCTTCAGGCGCTTACCTTCATCAAAGACCTGTAGAATGACATGCAATCTTATTACCTTGAAAATAAAACTGAACTTCGCTACGCAGCTCACTGCATACCATGTTAGCAGGAAGCAGGGGTTCTACGTGAGCCTAAATTATTAAAGATGCTTACTGAAAACAGTTGTAATAGGAATTTAGTGAATTAGGCCTGCATATTAATGGGGTGTGTTATGTAGGTGGAGAGGCAGAGCTTCGAATGGGAAACCTGTGTAGTTCTAACTCCATGATGTGCATCTTTTCCCCATCCCCGCAAACCTATAGGCTTTGGGATACAGATACTTAGGGGAAATTTAATGGAGCCCACCAGAGCAGGCACAATGGCAAGAAAGCCAGGAGAATTAGGCAGGAGTACCCTGAATTCCAGTGGCAGAATAGTCTCAAATTTAGTGCTTGGTGTGTGGCAGTGAGGTCCAACATGGGAATTCTGCCCACTGATGATGGGATGTCAATATGGCTGTGTGGCCCATCAATGTGTCTATTATCCCTAAAACTACTGGGATAGAGTGGTGATAGAGCTTACTGGGATGCCCCTGACGCCTAAATGCTGTCCAGCAAACATCAAGTTTAAAAAACACTGGGGTTTTGCCCAATGGCCTACCGAGGGGTCCCTTGTTGACAGGCAATTAATGTACGATTGAGGGATCCGGCATTGGTGAAAATGAGGCCCCTGAGTACCACCCTCCTGTCTTTGCTTCTGATCTCCCTCTTCCCCTCATCGGTGAGCCCATCCTGCCTCACCTAGCTGCTTCTAGGGATCTATCGTTGGCCCCTAGTGAAGGCCTTGGAGCATTACCAGCAGCAGCCACTGCTCTTCGTAATAGTGCTACTGACTGTGGATAGCTGCTGGAACTGGCAGCTCTCGAGGGTGGAATTTCCACCATACTGTGGCCTTAAACCAAGCAAGACCCAACGGTGGCCAGGTAACTGTCTGATTGTGTTGGGCATCCCAGAGAGAATCGGGGAGGACTGCCGTGGTTTTCGTAATTGGTGGGAGGGACCCCATTGTACCAATTACGTTTTGCCCAGTATGTTTGTTTGAAATTCCTTTGATTTAAACATATGTGATATCATCACTTTTTTAAAAAGTTTAAAGTACCCAATTATTTTGTTTTCCAATTAAGGGGTAATTTAGCATGGCCAGTTCACCTAGCCTGCCCATCTTTGGGCTGTGGGGGTGAGACCCACGTAAACACGGGGAGAATGTGCAAACTTCACACAGACAGTGACCCGGGGCCAGGATTGAATCTGGGACCTCGGGTGATATCATCACTTAAATGGGTTATTGCTTCGGGTTTTAGAAAGAAGTTCATATAAATCATGGTTAGCACAGTTGCTTCACAGCTCCAGGGTCCCAGGTTCGATTCCCGGCTTGGGTCACTGTCTGTGCGGAGTCTGCACGTTCTCCCCGTGTGTGCATGGGTTTCCTCCCACAGTCCAAAGATGTGCAGATTAGGTGGATTGGCCATTCTAAATTGCCCTTAGAGTCCAAAAAGGTTAGGTGGGGTTACTGGGTTACGGGGATAAAGGGGATAGGGTGGAAGCGTGGGGCTCTGGTAGGGTGCTCTTTCCAAGGGCCAGTGCAGACTTGATGGGCCGAATGGCCTCCTTCTGCACTGTAAATTCTATGAAATTTATTGTGTTAATGTCCCATGGTGCAATTTCAAAGCTCGACAAATTGAAGGTAGGAGTGATAATCCACAAATAGAGCAAGTGCAAGTCGAATCACCTGTTTTCAGTGAGTCCAGTTATCACAATAGGCACTAATTGTCTGTCTTAGTTAAACTGTTTTTAAGCATTCTGAGTTTGCTTTTGTTTGGTTCGGTTCCTGTCCATGCCTCGGAACAGTTACTTGGCTTCAGGTCTTATTTCTGCACTTCCTTTGTACTCAGCCATTGAAAATTGTCTGTTTTCATGAATTGGGGTCAAAACATCAGGAGTTGTGCTGTGAGCAGTACCTCCCTTTCCATGCCAAATCCAAAACAAATATTCATAACCAGAGCACTTTTCTTGAAAATATATTGGACAGACAACTACATTAATCATAAGACACCATCTTCACAAAGTATATATTAAAATGTTTGGCATGCATTATTAGGTACATCTTCAAATGTCCTCCCCCATGGAAATGATCCCTGGCATCTGGTCATAATTCAGGAGACTGAAAACATGCTCTGTGGAGTCTATACCAATGGTGTTTGTCACTATGTAAAGGACATGAGATGCTTTCTTTGCCACACATAGAGAATGTTTGTATTCATCACAACAGAATTGCTGTGTGTCAATTTCAACAAGACATTTTCAGATTTAACCCGAGCTTTGAAATTTACCTTTTTGAGAACTAATTATCAGCTTTAATACTTATGTCAGATGGAAGGAGTTTACCTCTTTGAACTAGCGGAAGGGAATTAAATGCAGGTAAACTAGTTAATTAATGTGCATATGATTATGCTACAATATTTCAGATTTTGAGAATGTTTTGACTGGGCATGGTTCACCTCCAATAACTGAATGGCGGCAAGAGTGAGTGTTTATTATGGTTGCTTTGCTTTCTGTGTTTACTGCAGTGCATATGGGATGAGCGGATGACAGGTCTATGGAGACAGTGACCTCATTGTGACACAGCTCTGGAGCTCCCAGCTTGTTAGCACAGAGAAAGATCTGATGAAAAGATGCAGGGAGACATCTCTTTCAGAACAATAGCATTATTGCTGTCAACACTGTTTAATTAAATGTGCAGCCAGTTCTTTGCTCAAGAGCTGGATGGTTGGCCAGTGTCTGAACCATTACCATTTGGATGAGATGTGCTCAGACATGCATAAATAAAAACCCAAGATGCCTAAGGCCAGATAGTTAACTGCGCAAAAAAAAGTTGTTTTGCTGTTTTTCACGTTGCTCTAGTTGAGCAACGAAAGGGCCCTGAAAACAAAGAAGGAACCATTCTGCTCTCTGATATCATTGGTTGTAAACACAGGACCAAGTGAAACAATATTTAAAAAGTGAGCAATACGAACTGACAATTATATCACAAGCTAAAATAGAAATCATGCTGAATGGAAACAGATTATTGTGCAACTTATAATTTTTGTAGCTGTGGCTCAGTATTTAATGACCAATTTAGATCATGCAACATGCTTACCTTCATTCACCTTCAGTTTTTTGCTGGTTTCCTTAGCCGCTCATGATCTGCGTCCAAAGCCCTAATTCGTAACCCTCTGAGACCAAACCGCCGGTTCTCTGTGGAAGAGACTTCTCACCTGATTTTCTTTTCCTGCCATGAGGCTGTACCTGGCCTTAAATTATAATTTCTCTCTCTTAGGAATTTGGTAGAGCTGGTTAACTGGTCGTTCGGCTAAAATGAGATAGTTGAACTAAAGAGGGCTGGATTCGCCATTATTGGGACTACGTCCCCACGCCAGCGTCAAAATGAAATGAAAATCGCTTATTGTCACAAGTAGGCTTTAATGAAGTTAATGTGAAAAGCCCCTCGTCGCCACATTGCGGCACCTGTTCGGGGAGGCTGGTATGGGAATGGAGTTTCATACCAGAAGAACTGGTGTGAAAGGACCACGATTTCCTAGCCATGCAGGGGGCTAGCAGGGACCCGGAGTAGGTCTCGCAGCTTTTGCTGCAGATACGGGTCCCCGCACTTCCAGGTCGGAGGCCACGCATGCGCTCGGTGCGTCCTCCAGCGGCCGTGCCGTGCTCCATTGCGGACTCGGATCCAAAAAGGAAACCCCCAATCGGCTGCGCGCCCGACCCTCAACGTCCGCACAAGCATTTACCGGCTGCCTATAAGGTGCCCTCCGATCGGCCCGCCCCCGACCAGGGCGGTGGCCGCCATTCGAGTATCCCGACCGGCTGGAGCACATTAGTTAATTCTACGCTGTCGGGACTTCGGCCGGTTGGGGCGGAGAATGGCAGCGCAGGCTTCTGCCAATGGCCCCAGGTAGGTCCCAGGCTGCGCGACGTACTCCACGAGTACGCTGCTTTTCGTGGCCCGCAGAATAGGGAACTGCCGCCGGTCCTGATTCCTTGCGGGAAAATGGAGTCTCCGCCCCAGCGTCGGCCGCGGATTCGGCGCGAGGGTGTGACTGATGGGCCGAGATTCTCCGGTATCCGGCGGGCGGGTCATACCGAGCCAAAGAGTGGCGTGAACCACTCTGGCGTCGGGCCGCCCGGAAGGTGTGGAATCCTCCGCACCTTCGGGGGCTAGGCCAGTGCTGGAATGATTGGCGCCACGCCAACCGGCGCCGAAAGGCCTCTGCCGGCCGGCGCGATTTGGCACATGCGCAGGAGCGCCCGCGTGTTCCCAGAACCGTTGGCGTGATTCATGCGCATGTGCAGGGGCTTTCTTCTCCGCGCCGGCCATGGCAGAGCTCTACACAGGGCGGCCCGGAGGGAAAGAGTGCCCCCACGGCACAGGCCCGCCTGCAGATCGGTGGGCTCCGATCGCGGGCCAGGCCACGGTGCCCCCCCCGGTATAGACCTTGTGTAATTCACGCCAGCGGGTCTGGCCCATCGGGGACCGGAGAATCGGGGGGGGGCCACTACCAATGGCCCCCAATGGGTGCGGCGCGATCCCCGCGCTCGCCAAAAAAACAGCGGTGGGGAATTTGTCAGCCGGCATCGGAGCGGCAGGGCGGGATTCACGCCGCCCCCCCCGGCAATTCTCCAACCCGGCGGGGGGGTCGTAGAATCCCGCCCATGGTATTCGTGTTTTAATGAAATATCTGACTTGTTTTCATTTTTGATTAAAGTAATATACAGTATATGTTTCCTCCCATAGTCCAGGGATGTGGAGGTTAGGTACATTGCCCAAGTTAAATTGCCCCTTAATGCCCAAGGATGTGCAGATTAGGTTATGGGGAGAGGGCAGGGTGGGCAGTGGACCTGGGTGGAGTACTTTTTCAGAGGGTTGGTGCAGGTTTGATGGGCCAAATGGCCTCCTTCTGCACTGTACAGATTCTATTATCCTCTATTCTCTATGTTACTGGCACAATAGGCACCAACAATTTTAATTTACAAAGCCCAAGCTTAGAACATTTTGTTGTGCATAATGGAGGGACTATTTTTTTCCATTGGTGTAAATAATATCAGGCAATTATGGACAGCAAATTGAACATCTAGTTCTCTTAATTTCCTTGGTTAAGAAAAGAGTAGTTGGTTCCTGATTTAAAAAAAAAATTTGCACTGTTGCTGCCGATCTTGTTAATGCCTCTCTCCAAATGAATTACAAAGGTTGACTAGATTTTCTTTTATTAACTGGGTGTGCGCGCTGTTGGCAAGGCCAACATTTATTGATCATCCCTAATTGCCCTTGAGAAGATGGTGGCGAGCCGCCCTCTGTGCGGCAGTCTGTGCGGTGAAGGTACTCACCACAGTGCTGTGGGGGAGTCCCAGGATTTTGACCCAGAAACTATTGTCAGCATTGTATTGTGTTGTCAATTGCATGACTGTAGTAACATCATTCCCTTGTGTTTGAGGTGCTTTGTCTCTCATTTCTAATTCATTCTCCAGGGTGAAGTAGTTACTGGTCTGCTGCTTCAACCTTCAACCATATTGAAATTATTCCCTGGAGCTGTACAGTTGCATTACAATCATTATAATAGATGACTAGAATCTCTATGGTAACTGTGAGCGAGAACTGGCCTATGTAACTAAGAATCAGCACTCTGCTATCGCCGGGCAGCACCACAGCTTATGCCTCTGTGACCAGGCTTGTTTTTCTGTTATTCCTCACATTGCCTAATGGTTAAACTTTATCTGCACCATGTATACAAATCGTTCAGAATGTGGCATAAGTTAAAGTGCTGTCTGTTCAGATTTCCATTACAATTTTGAGAATGTGAAATAAACAAAATATGTAAATGACAGAGGAATGTTGTTTAATCATCAACTATTCTGGCAGACCTTGGAAAAAGGCTGATAATACAACCTTGAATATATGTGGCCTTGCTCATTCCATTTCTTCCATAAATTTGCAGTCAGTCTATAGATTGCAAGGCAGTGTCATCATATTTCGCAGAAAAGGGGATGATTTAATGGATAAGGGATTTGGGAGTGTCTAATGAAGCATGGGACTGTAAATTAAGTTTGCATCAGAGATGCGCTAACCAGTACATTCATCCCAATACGTGGTGAGCAGACATGAGAGGAGTCAGCTCAGCAACTGCATTAGTGGAAGTGATCCAACATTTTTATTTGTTGGAAGTATGAAAGGGTGACGGGCGCAGAAGTTGATTTTTGCTTCGGGTGCACAATGGGTGCAACACTGCTACCGTTGCCATGATGCCTGGGACTTATTTGCATTCCAAACTGACCTATAAATCCAATGAAACTGTACCCATTTTTAGGATGCTCACACAGATTTATTCCAAGTGCACTAGCCACCCTATTGGCCATGGCTGCTACCGGCATCAAAGAACACCATCCAAGGCTGATGTTGGGCAAATTGAATTTGATAATTGGACTTAACACTCGCTGTAGGCCACATGACCAAACTGGTCTGTGAATGATCACAGCATGCACCTTGCATACTGTAGTCATGTTCTCCAGATACTCAGCAGTCAAGTTGTTTTGGTCTTTAAACATACTCGTGAAGGCTGCCACCTAGAAGCCAAGTTCTCAATTATTAATTACCTTTCTGTGCATCCACGTCAGATATGCAGTTACTCTCAACTATCATTTGCCACTGCCTCCTCCAGAATGCCTTCCCTCATCCTGTCCGCCTGGGTATTCTCCTGCTGTTTCCCTTGTGATTGCTGAGCTGTGTCTGGAACTCTGAATGGCACCTGCTATTCTGTCCTAAATAGGCTGGCAACACAGTCTATTCACACTAACATAGACACATGTCATCATTTCTACATTGATGTTGGGTCAAAATCCTGGCATTGTCTATTTAACACCACCAGAGGGGCATCATTAACATAGACTGCACTGGTTTCAGGAGAAGTCTCACCACCATATTTTCTGGCAACTGGTGATGGGCAATAAATTATGATTTGCCCAGATTCTGAGATCAAATAAATTAAATTAATATTGCAGTGCTTGTTTCAAAATGCAAATATTGGACCGAACACTGGATCACTAAATTAGGTTTATTTTAAATGAATTACTGCCAATTTATATTTTACCAATTGACATTAAGCACTTCCCGTTTAGGGTGAGTCAGAATATCAAAAAAGCCACTTTTGATAATAGCATTAAGTTTCTTGAAACTTTTTTTTATACTTTGGTGCTTTCCAGATTGCAAGCTCACTTTCATACCACTGAAAAAGATAGCACATTGGATTTATTAAGGTTTCTGATATTGGCCGAGTTACTTTTGTTACCTGGATGTTTTGGGTTACTATGATTCAGGGATGTTTGTTTTTTCCTTGGAGTTCATTTGAGCATAATAAATTCATAGCGGGAAGGCGCCAGGCAGGCTGGCACTTTCCCCATAGGATGGCAGAATCATCCCTCGCCACAATCATGCACCTTCCACGGACAGAGGCTCGGAGCAGATCACCTGCATGCTCTCCTATCTGGGGAATGACATGTGGTGCTGGGGAACCATTAAAAATAGGAGAGGAGATAAATAATTAAAATTCAATGTGTATGATTTGTCCTTATTGCTGTCACAGACAGTGATGTCACCTCTATTGTTTGCATTACAAGGGTGTGGAAGTTATTTAGAGGTTTTAAGAAGTAAATATGCATGTTGAATTTTGCCTCTTAATTCTCTCAGTAATTTGTAATTTGACATGCTATAAATCACCATTTCTCTGCTGTGCATTGGGGTACTTAAACAGGAATGTTCAATCAGATCTTACCAACCCTTTTATTTCCACTCTGTAAAGAATATTTTCTTTACTGGAAATACTTGTAGAAATTAAGTATCCTTGGAAGAGGAGTTCAGTCACATTTCAATATTGCGTATTCCGTTCATGAAAGGTAGAATTAATGGTGGCAAAGAAACTTTGGCTCTTACAGCAAGTAATATCTACAATTCTCCTTGCTCTTGTTTGAATTCAACGCGAAGCTACGGAAATGGACAAAGAGACACTTTTTTCCTTTTTACAATTGTTGACTTCCTCTGTAACTTGAAGTTGGAATTTGGAGGATATTCACTGACATCCATTAGTTTGGGTAAATTTGGGTTGATTAAAAGAAAAAGGGTTATGGATTTGCAGAACTACAGTATGTTTGATCTAGGTTGTGTTGAGCAAAAATGCAACCAATGTGCTGTCCCAGATGTGTAGTAAACAGCTGTGAGCCAGTCCAGATTGTGTGCTTTAAAACATTAATGTTGTAGGTTGATCTGTGTTTTGGCTGCATGAACCCATTCGTTCACTGTATATGTTTTGACGTAACAGTTCAAAAAAATTCTTGTTTTCATTGTTGAAGGTCAATTTGCTTCTGTATATATTAAATCATTAGTGCTTTCACTGGAGGCAACTGCAGACTATTTTCTAGTAATCTGGTAATGACGAATGTGATATAAAATAGTTACTTTAGAGTTACTAGTTAATGTAATGTAGAAATAAGCCACTTTGATTTTTGCAGTTAGGGACAAAGGAATTTGAGACCGCATGGAAAAAGCAGGAAGAGGTGTGTCTATGAGAGTGAGACTGCATTGATAGGGGCCAGAGAAAGGGAGTGGAAGTGAGCCAATCAGAATAGATCGAACAGGTCAGGAGGGACATAGGCTGACCTATGTCCGTCGAGTATGTGAAACTTGATACCATTTGAACTGATTTTGCGGAGATCCCTTTGTCTGTTAGTTCAGTCGTTTTCTGGAGTGTAAGAGGCAGGATGTCCTGTTACATTTCTGTAAGATGATTCAAGCTTGCAAGCTAAATAAATAACTTCTGTTTACGTGCGAATCCGTCTCAACTTTTATTGAGGCCAGACTGACAGAGAAAGAAATTTGGAGATCAACAGTAATGATGTCACAAGGTGTTGTTACCACGTGTTAATGCAACCTCACATGAAGGAAATGTACTGACAGCTACTTTCTGCAAAATATGCGCTAGTTGCCACGCAATGCGCAGATTGTGATTCCGGCCACACTCCGCGCCAAGATGCTACGTAAGATTCATGAAGGCCACCTAGGCATTGTGAAATGCAAAAGGCGAGCACGACAGGCTGTGTACTGGCCCGGCATGAATCAAGACATAACGGACATGGTCATGACATGTGACACCTGTCAAAGACATCAACCCGCACAGTGGAAAGAACCACTGCAGCAACACAAACTTACAATGGCGCCTTGGGCAAAAGTGGGCACTGACCTATTTCATGCCACAGGGTGTGATTACGTCTTGATCATGGACTATTACTCAAACTATCCGGAGGTAATGAAACTCCATGATCTCACGCGTCATCTGTCATCAAGGCGTGCCAGGAGACATTCGCGCGACATGGAATCCCGTGTGAGATAATGTCAGATAATGGTCCCTGCTTCGTGAGCTGGGAGTGGAAAGAGTTCTCAGACCAATACAGCTTTCGGCATGTAACGTCCAGTCCGCGCTACCCACAGTCAAATGGGAAAGTGGAAAAGGGTGTTCACATCGTTAAACGGCTCATTAGCAAGGCAACAGATTCACGCTCGGACATCAACCTAGCACTGTTATCCTACCGAGCAACCCCATTGAGCTCAGGACTGTCACCAGCGCAGATGCTCTTTGGCAGGAACATCCGGACAACCCTACCGGCGATTCAATTCCGAGACCCGATAACGCTCTGGTGCTCAACAAAATGCGGGTACTACGGTCCAAACAAAAACAATACTACATTCAACGTGTGATCCCACTCAAGCCACTGAACATGGGCGACATCGTCAGGATCAGGGACCCAGAAGGCGGATGGTCTGAGCCAGCCATGGTGATCAGGCAGGAGGCACCGCGGTCCTACATTGTCAAGTCATCGGTAGGAGTACTCTTTCGCCGCAACCGCCGGGATCTGTTAATGCTTCAGCCTACAACGCCGGTGTTTCCCACACTGGACTTGACCAAGTCCATTAGTCCACAGGACGTTCCTAGCCAGACAACACCAGACAGTACTCCTGATGACATCAAACCGCCATCCCCACCTCCACCGTTACGACGCTCCAGCAGAAGCCGTAAGGCTGGATTTGTGACAACACTTTAACACACCCACAAGAAGAATATTAACGTTTCTAACGATGGACTCATAATACTGTTAATTGTTTCTGTATTATTTTATCATTTTTGCAGTGTGCAGCTTTGCTTATTCTCACCACTTGCTCTGTACAGTTTTCTTGCGGTCAGTTTAGTTAACATATCAAGTCAAAAGGATGTAGTGATCTGTACATCTGTACATACATCTCATCTGCACATACACCAGGGACCACAGCACAGATGTAACAGTCACAGCACCACTAGAGGGCAGCATCTGAGACGGGTATTAAGGGTCGAGCCCAAGGCAGGATCCGCCTCTTTGAGAAGCACAGAGCTAGAAAGCAGCAGCACACACAAAGACAGCTCAGCATAGGCAGTTTACCTTAGTTTCACTGGTCATACCTCTTGACTGTTTTACATCTGGTTGAGATCTGGAAGCAGAACGAACCCTTTGAATAAAGAGCTTGTGTTAACTGTAAGTCTTCCGTCTTCATTCAGACTTAGAGAATAACATAGTTGCCACATCCAAATATTCATTGTTCTATTTGGTGATTAGTGAACATGAATCGGTGTGTTAACTATCATTTCTTTTGCAAAGCCTTCAATCAAGCCATATTTAAGAACTTTGTACATGACTTGCCACATTTGTTATTTTAATTCTGTATTTTTGACATTTATTTTGCTTTGGTTTATAACTAAGATTGTATTTTCACCTCTCCAAAGTACAGCTAATACATCTACATACATATACGTGTATACTTTTAGCACGGGTTACACAAAAATTGCCTTGAACAGCAGAACTCAACCCCAGCAGAATTCAACCCCAACTGATTTTTATTTTTACTCCATTGCCCTAGCTTGGACTGCAGAGGTCAACTGTAGATCCCCCACTTTTGCCCTAGCTGATATTTGCTGTGGTGAAACATCAAGGTCTAGGAATTTGATGGCAGTGTGTTCATTTTTCAGTATGGCAGTCAACATTTGCCAGAAGAGTATCACCCCACCATATTGGTAAAGACAAGGACACCTGCCTGAAATGGCTATCAGGCACTTTGCATCTTATGCCTCTTAAGATCTCCTTTGCAAAATCTAGCTGAACTGAAACTAGTCGATTCCAGGTCAGCTGCAGTTACGAAAATGCGGCTTAAGTGGCCTAACCATCTATTGTTTAAGTTATGGAGAAAAAAATGGAGAAAGACGACAGAATACTGCAGCACAGAGAGACGTGGAGGTCCTCGTGCATAAATCACAAAACACTAGCATACAAGTTCAGCAGGTAACTGGGAAGGCAAACGGATCGTTGGCCTCTATTTCAAAGGAATGGAGTATAAAAATAGGGAAGTCCTGCTAAAACTAAAACTATATAAGGCACCAGTTAGACTTCACCTGCAACACTGTGAACAGTTTTGGTCCCCTTTTCTATGGAAACATATACTGGCATTGGAGGCAGCCTAGACAAGGTTCACTAGTTGATCTTAGGTATGGAGGAATTTTCTTATGAGAGGTTTAGAATTAGGCCATTTGGCCCATTGAATCTGCTACACCATTTGATCATGGCTGATCTCCTCCTCGCCTTGACTCCACGTTCTCCATAACCCTTCAACCCATTACCAATCAGTCTAACTCCTCCTTAAATTTTTTTACTCACTGTCGGAGCATCCACTGCACTCTGGGGTAGCAAATTCCAGATTCACAACCCTTTGGGAAAGGTAGCTTCTCCTCCACTCTTTAACATGTGCTATCTCTTATCCAAGGACTATGACCTCTTGTTCTAGAATGCCCCACAAGAGAAAGCATCCGCTCCACGTCTGACAGTAGATGCTGAGAGGATGTGATTTCTTGTAGGAAAGTTGAGGCCCAGAGGGCATAATCTCAGAGTAAGGGGTCACCTATTTAAAAAAGAGATGAGGAGGAATCTGTGGAATTCTTTACTGCAGGGGGCTGAAGAAGCTGGATTGTTATTGACAAAACTTCTGGTGCCAATCCCTATCCCATGAGACTAGGTCCTGATCCTCGCATGACTTTGAGCTGTCCATAAGCTACTGGTGTCTAGGTCCCCATAATCTTCAAAGCTTCTCCCAAGAATGTGGTGAGTCTGCCCCTGGTGTCCATTAGGCTTAATGGCAGAATACCCATTCGGAGACGATAGAATGTCTGTTCCCCAATGACTGAGACGGCAGCTCTCATCTCCACCTCCATCTCTAAGGATGACCGTTAACGTGTAGCCTTATCCTTACCGGGTGACCTTTGTTAAGATGATGCAAAACTGTTTTGTTTCACCCTCTGAGGGCTGGTATACTTGTACGGCATGGACCTCCAGCCTGGGCAGCACACGTACTGCAGATTTTGGCAGCCTTGCTGTGGTTGTGCCTTTTCACAGCAGCCCTGTGACGGACGTCTGATCCTACAGAGAATTTCCTGGGTACTTCCGATTATCCGACTGTCTTTTAAAACACCAGGAAGTCCTGACGGAAGGTGGTGTTGATGATGGGCGAGGGATGTGGGTGCCTTCACTAGCTACACTGGTTTCTCTGTGCGAAGACCTTCACCCCCCAACCTGAGGACATTACTATCCATCATCACTTGAAGTTCTTGAGCCCCTTTCTCACCATTCTCCAGGGACAAAGCTATTTCTATAGCCGTTTTGAGGTCCAGGTTGGGCTCTGGCAGTAATTTGTTTCTAGGTTGGAATGTTGTTAATCCCATGCACCAGCCATCGTATAGCATCTCGGACAGGGATGGGCCAAATTCGCTGTACTCTGCTAACTTTCGCAATCTAGGAAGACATTTCATAATGGGTGCTCCCAGCATCCTGCCAGCTGCGTTGAAACAGTAACGTTGGAGGATTCGGAATGGTTTTTCATCAGGTGCACAAGCTCATTGAACGTTTTGTTGTCAGGGGCCACTGGGTAGGTTAAGCTTTTGATAATGGTAAATGTCGGGGCCCTGCGTGCTGCAGGATTATCTTTTGTCTCCCTTCAATGCCATTGACGTGAAAATAAATAGCACTTACACTTGGCATACTAGTCCCTGTCCTCTACGTTTGCATCATAGAGCTCAAGTCTTCCAAAGAAAGGCCTTTCTGGGATTGTTTGCTTTTTCTTCCTGGAGTTGGCTTCAGAAGTTTGAAAGGTTGCTCAGAACCCCGTGCTTGATCCTTGTCGCCAAATATAATAACTCCAGGAGGCGCAGGCTAATAGGCAAAACTGATTTATTTCCAAACATAAATAAAGGCTCAGCTGCGGCGCACAAAACAAATGGTACAGCCCAGGATGATTGGGAACTTCCCGTCCGGGTCTGGGGGTCGATATTTAAGGCCTGCTGGTGAGCCCCAATTGAGGGGGCCTCCTCCTGCCTGAACATGGGAACTCATATTCCATAAAGTCTATCTGGAGATCAATCAGCGATTTCCCCCGTGGTCTTCCTGAGGGTTGTGACAGGATGGATCTCTGCCCATCTCAACAAGAGAAAGCATAAAGTGTGAAATACAGTCAGTTGACAGCAAGTCAGTTAGCTGAAGTTAGTAAAAGTTAAACAATTAATTTTACCAAGTAACACATTTTTAAGATTTGGGCACGGATTTGTTTTCTTCTTGTGCCATTGTGATTCCCTACACAAAGCGCCTGTTTTTCCACGATTGGGGTGACCCTCAAGGCCCCTAAATGGTGGGAAGCACCCAGCTGCGGAAGTCCCACCCTATTTCCAGAAGACCTATTTTTGCTGGAAGCTGCTGGGTATGCATCATACTGGTGGGAAACCAAAACTCAGCGCGATCTCCTGAACCGAATGCTGAGTTCAAACAGGTGCCATTTTGACTCCCCCAAGGAAGGTTAACCTGTAGTGTGGGTGTCACAAATTGACGGAAGAGATTTAAATATTCTTTTTAATATCCTGCTTGAAGGACATAGGACAGAATTGCCGACATTCCCCATGTGGCTCGAGGAGTATGCCCCCCCCCTGTTAACTACAGGCGGGGACTGTTGAAGATGAGGTCAGCCTGGCTAGAACAGGCCTCCAGAGAGAAAGGACTGGTGAATCCTAACCGGGTCCTGAGTGTATACTTATGTTTCTGTTGTGAATAAACCAGTACTTTATTTTTACTCGACCGACACCGTTGCCTTTTCTAAACTCTTGACCGTAGATTAGCTCTGTTAAGGGTCATGGTCTGGGCTTCATTAAATCTCCACTCATATAAACATGAAAAAAACTGCAGATGTTAGAGAAAAAAACAAACACCTGCTTGAGTTGACTGGACACCTGTGTCTCAGAAAAGAAAATATTCATTTGATCTTGCAGTTTCAATAGACTTCAAATTTGCCCAAGGGTGGTTATTAGCTCACTTCACGAGTCTGCTGGTTCATGTTGCAGAGCAAGGCCAGCAGCGCGCGTTCAATTCCCGTACTGGCTGAGGTTATTCATGAAGGGCCCCGCCTTCTCAACCTTTCCCCTCGCCTGGGCTGTGTTGACCCTCAGGTTAAATCACCACCAGTCAGCTCTCCCCCCTCAAAGGGGAAAGCAGCCTATGGTCATCTGGAACTGTAGCGACATTATCTTTACCTATTACATCTAAGTCTGTTATGAATGTGCGGCTGAATTTCTAATTCTCCAAAACCACAACTCAGCAAAGGGATGAGTTCACATTTTGACTGTCAGTTTTAGGAGGGTCTTAAAGGATTAACTTCCTCCGACATGATTTGTTTGCTTTGTTAACAGATTGACCAGGTGAGGGAAGTCAACATTTTTGAATATGTTTCATATTAGAGAGTTTATTTCTGTATCAAGTATGTTTGCATGGGAGCTCTCAGATTGTTGGAAGTTTTTTTTCAACCTCACATGGCTCCTGATGTCTGACCTCATTGGATACTGGGTGAGTGGCTATGAAGGTGGCCGAGGGGAGGGGGGGGGGGGGGAATATGAGGTTCCATGGAAGTGGCATGCGATATTAGGTGGTGGGAGGATAGGTAGGAGGATGAGGGGTGAGGGCTTAAAGGGCCTATCAGCTTTCTGTAGAACTGGGCCAAAGTCTCAAATAACTTAGGCAGGCTTTCTAGCAGCCCGCCTTGTCACTTGCCTGCCTATGCCGCCATATTCAAACTGCCTGCAGATTCTGCACTGCCAATTTTATCACCCCTTCTCACCCGCTCTCCTCTTTCCAACCCCCCCCCCCCAGATTAAAAACAGTAGTGTGCACAGGGGTTGTTTCCATGGAGACGGGCCTGCTGCATCTGGAGATGTCTCAACTCGAGCTTGCTGCCTCTCGGTGAAAACCCAGCCACTGTTTCCAGTCACAGCGAAAGACCCTGTTCAAAAGGTTTTAAGGAGGTGAAGGCCTGCACTTGAAACTGAACGATTGGATGGATATAAATTATTGAAAGCACCATTCTAAGAATTACTGAAAAATCATTCTAAATTAATATTATTTGCTTCTCTACTGGCCTTTAAAGTTCGTGTGGGTGTCCATGCTGTGCAGAATATTGAGTGCAAATCTCAAAAGGCAAGATCACAGTTCAAGTGGGTTGTTAAAATTCAAAAGACTTTTCTATGACTTGGGAAAAGCGGCGATCCAATATTCCTGTAGAGCTTTCAAAAACTACTACTTGTTCTCCAGTGTCAATAGAGGACCGTGGCTGAAGAGAATGATTGGTTCACACACATCTGATATTAAAAGCAATTAATAAGCTGCCAGGCCTGCATGCACTTATATACTTATATTGAGCTCAAAACTATTTTGGCCTGCTAATCAGACAATCCTATTCTCAAACACTGAGTAGGTATGGAGGGTGAGAGGATACACATTAATTCCTTGCTAACTGTTTGTATCATGCTGAGGAATACAGCACTGCCTCATTATCTCTCTCGAGCAGCCTTTGACATTCAGTGCACCAGTGACACTTAGCAGCAAGCTGCTTCGGCAGAGCCAATTGCAATACAAAAAAAACAAAATTAAAATTCCATTCCGAGGTATTTCAGTTAAATTCCTTAGACATATACTGATTCCACATTATGATACATGATCAACAAAGAATCCACAATTCTAATTGCAATCGGCATCAACGTTTCTGCAGTACCATCTAATTTACCCACGGCAACTAAAATAAGAAAGTATGTATTAATAATGTCAGAATTTATTAAATCACCAAAATCCAGCTGGTCTGGCATACTCCAGGGTATATCATGAATTCTGCCAAATTAAGTTATCAAATTAAAGAATCAAAAGCATCTATCATCATTCCTGATACTACACAAATTAATATGCCTGAAAGCTTGCACTGCTCAGTCATGTAAAATGTGAATCGTATTTAGATATAAAGCTTTAAAAGAAGGAAAGTTATTTCCTGCTTAATTTTTACACATTCCAAATTAAGCACTTTTAATGACCTTCATTCCCATTGCTCTCATGTCATCACTGTCGAAGTTTGTTTGATTTCCAAAATAGCACACAACTGTTTATGAAAAAAAATGAATGGGATCTCTATCTTCTTTGACAAAGAGTCATCGGACTCGAAACGTTAGCTCTTTTCTCTCCCTACAGATGCTGCCAGACCTGCTGAGATTTTCCAGCATTTTCTCTTTCGTTTCAGATTCCAGCATCTGCAGTAATTTACTTTTATCTCTGCCTTCTTTTCCAACCCTCCTCTGCCAAGAGGTTTGACTCCTACACAAGTCAAATGCTTTAGTAATCCTGAAGGGAATACGCCACTACCCCTAGAGAATTCGTCCCAGCTCCAACGTAAAGCTATTTCTACTTACGGCATGTTCAGGTAAGTTGATAAATGTAAGACCATAAGATGTGTCAGCAGAAGTAGGACACTCAGCCCATCAAGTCTGCTCCGCCATGGAATGAGATCATGGCTGGTCCGATATAATCCTCTATCCATTTTTCCCGGCATATCTCCATAGCTCTTGATTCCCTTACTGATTAAATATCTGTCTGGCATGGTGAGCCCCATACTCACTACTTGTGAAGGTAGAGACTGAAATCGAGCAGTTGGAAAGCTTTGGGATAATACTGCCAGTGCAGTTTGCAGAGTAGGCTGTGCATTTGGACGCCCGTCCTCAAGCCTGACAAGTCAGTGGAATGAAGAGACAGCCTGTGGATTCCAAGGGCAAATGGTTGGCTCGATTCCTGTTTGAATCCCCAGCTATTCCTCACACCATGACTGGAGTCGCCCCAGTAGAATTATTGATGGGACGATGACTGAGCAACAGGCTGAGCCTGCTATTTCCCACTTTTGCGGGGAAGGTTGAGTCCAATCAGGAGAGCCAAAAGAGGAATTATGATGCCAGGAGGCCTGAGAGAATGCTCCAGTGGAGACTATGTCCCCTTCGCCAGTTGCACCCACCTCCGGCACAGGGTTTCAGCCCATGAGGGACCCGAGGGTCATTCCCCCAGAAAGTGGAGAGTCAAGGCTCTAAATGGAGGCTGAGGAGACTGGTTTGCATCTGGAGGTCAGCACCGAGGATGAGCCCCTCTTCCGTAGCCCTCAGATGCACATCACGGAAGCAGACATCCTCAGTCTACTGCATGCCCCCAATCTGGCTCCACTTGCCACCAAGTCCTAGCACCAGAAGGTGGAAAAGGTCCTATCACCGTGGGAGTAAAGGACTTGAAACGTACTTCAAAGGGGAGGTATGTTTTCTTTTTTCATTTTGTAAAAATAAATTTAGAGTACAGAATTTATTTTTCCCAATTAAGGAGCAAGTTAGCGTGGCCAATCCACCTACCTTGCACATCTTTGGGTTGTGGGGATGAGACCCATGCAAATATGGGGAGAATGTGCAAACTCCACACGGACAGTGACCCGGAGCCGGGATCGAATCTGGGACCTTGGTACCGTGAGACAGCAGTGCTAACCACTGTGCCACCGTGCTGCCCTGGGAGGGATGTTATTATCTTAACGAAGACCATAGGGGATCGCTCATGCATCACCTCGCAGTAGTTGTGGGCAGCACCGTGGTTAGCACTGTTGCCTCACAGCGCCAGTGATGCTGGTTCGATTCCCACCTTGAATGACTATGGAGTTTGGACATTCTTCCCGTGTCTGCGTGAATTTCGTTCGCGTGCTCCGGTTTCCTCCCACAGCCTAAAGATGCATAGGCCATGGCCAATGCATGAAGTTACAGGGGGGAGCAGGGGCTGGGCCTAGCTAGAGTGTGCTTTTAGAGGATCAGTGAAGACTCGATGTGCCGAATGCTCCCTTCTGCACTGTAGGGAAGCTATGGAGTTCCTGTGTTGATTGGGCGTAGGCCTGCCCAATAAGCGTTCACCAGTGGGACCTCCAGACCCGGACTGGTAGTTCCCGATAGTCCCGGGCCGGGGCATTTGTTTTGTTCGCCACGTCTGCGGCTTTATTGGAAATAAACCTGCTTTGTCTTTACCCTGCGCCTCCTGGAATCATTACACCTGCCAATTCTGTACAGTGGAAGTAACTGCAAGTTTGGGAGAATCTGCTCCACCAGCAATCTGTCAATTGAAAATGGTTCACATGGTAATGTGAAAGATATTGAAGTGGATCAGAACGTCCAGGATAGTATCCACATAATTGGAGAAAATTTTAAAATCATTTTTTAAAATAATAATTCGCTATATGCCCTCCAAAGCATTTGATCAAATGAACATTGACTTTGCAAAACCTGCTGTCTATCTGGGGAATGACTTGTGTTCAAACATGACATTATTGTCTTCAGTGCCTCAGTGAAGGCTTCACTTAATAGCAGCACGTATGGAGGTGTCAAGCTTGAGCTCAATTCACAATTTTCCATCCATTATTGAGGCACAATCAAGGAGATCATAAATCAAGCAAGCCCCAATTCCCAATATTTGCTAGTGACACTCAAAATAACCATAGTATGTGCTGCTGATCTATTCACAAGTGGCTGTGTAAGCACATATAATACCTTGGACATATGAATAGTAACTTGTAACTCAATGGGCAGTTCATCAGACTGTATTGTGACTTGCTTTCCTTTGGATAGTAATTTGATTATCTCAAGTTCAAAAGTGTGGTATTGAAAGGTTAAAGAAAGTGGTACCACTTCATCCAGGCGAACTTGTGTTGTGTCCTGCATGGAAAAATCAATTTGAACTACTCTTAAATGATCAGTTTCTTTGGAGTGGTTGATATATCACTCCTAGGTTTGAACCTACTTTTAAAGCAAACTCTTAACAGGAAAAATAAAGTTGTGATCTGGGGCAGGATTCTTAGGAGACTGGCAGGGGGGGGCAGCTCCGGCGCGAAGGAGTGGCGTGAACCACTCCGGCGTCGGGCCGCCCCGAAGGTACGGACTCCTCCGCACCATCAGGGGCTAGGCCGGTGCCGGAGTGGTTTGCGCCGCGCCGACCGGCACGGAAGGGGCTTGGCGCCACGCCAACCGGCGCCGAAGGGCGTCCGCCAGCCGGTGCGAGTTGGCGTATGCGCGGGAGCGCAAGCGTGTGCTGGTGTCATCCCAGCGCATGCGCAGTGGTGGTTCTTCACAGCGCTGGCCATCGCGGACCGGTACACCAGCTGGCGCAGAGGAATAGAGTGCCCCCACCGCACAGGCCCGCCCGCGGATCGGTGGGCTCCGATCGCGGGCCAGGCCACCATGAGAGCACCCCCTGGGGCCAGATCCCCCCGCGCCCCCCGGAGGCCACCTGCAGAGCCAGGTCCCGCCGGTAAGTATCTGTCGTAACATACGCCGGCAGGACACGGCGAAAACGGGTGGCCACTCGGCCCATCGCGGGCCGGAGAATCGCCGGGGGCGGGGCTGACAGCGGCAGCCAACCGGCGTGGCGCGATTTCCGCCCCCGCCAAAACCACAGCGCCGCAGAATTCGGCAGCCAATGGGGGCAGGATTCATGCCCCCCCCCCCCGGCGATTCTCCGACCCGGCAGGGGGTCGGAGAATCCCGCCCGAGGTCTGAGTGAGCAGGATTCTCCAATCAGCCAGTCGTGTGTCTCTTGGCAGCATGCCATTTGCTGGTGGCGGGATTCCATCTGCTTGTAAATGGCATTTCCCACTGTAACAACCCCACGCTGCCGGGAATCCCACTGGGGGGTGTGCACTGCCAGTGGGAAAATTGAATTCGACTACCGGAGAATTCCGGCCACTACCCCTGTTGGAGGGAAAAAATATTTACTAACATGCACAAGCACGTGTGCATGCGCAAAGCGAATGTTGCTTTTCGATAACCAACATGCCATGTGCAATCTTAAATATAAAAACAGAAATGATTACTTGGTCAGCCAGCATCTGTGGAGCGAAAAACAAGAGTTGATCAGGTTGATGATCTGTCACTCATGCCAGTATCAAGCTCAGTGTTCATTAAGGTGGTAGTCTAATGGGGTCAAGGTGGACCCTTTGCTGAAGACTGACCTTGTATTCACAGACCCCAGTCTCATTGTTGTTATCATAGATACCCGCTAAACAGAGTTAAATGATTTGCGGGCAGAAAGGAAGTGAAATCACAGACACTCGCCATGCTTGTTCATGCCAACCTACCCACAGCCAACTTTCGAGTGGTAACCTCCCTTCCCCTCTGCTGTAGATGGCATGCTGAGTTCGAGGAAACAGAAGGGAAGAGAAATTTCACAACATTTTAATTTAAAACGGAAATGATTTAAATCAGGTTGGCATTTGTTTCAAATATCTATAAAATTGAAGGAATATTGAATTTAAAAAGGTAATTTAATTTTTTTTAAAAATTGAGGGATTTTAAAAGGTAGCACTGTGCCATAGCAGTAGCCACTGTGTAAAAATAATTGCTTTTGCCTTGGTTTTAGGTAATTAGAATTTGTACAAGAGTGCATTTGTAGATTTCTTATTTTATGAACTGATCACAAATCTATTTGGGTAAACCTGTTCGTTTTTTTGCTCGGTTGCTTTGGGGTTGCAGGGAGGGGAGTGGGTAGAGCCAAGATCAATAGTGAAATTCTGTAATCTGTGGAAAATGAGTTTTTAAAAACAAAATGGCCTGTTTTTTCTAAAGCATTCCATGTCACGCATGTGTGAGGATCTGGATTATCTGGGAAATCTTTTGCTTATCTAGCGTAAATCCCATCTCTTGCTCTGAAGTTTGGTATTCCACATGGAACAGAAACGAGTGAGGATCATAATTTTCTTGGTCTCTTTCAAGATCCTCATCACATCCTCTGGATGGGTATTTATACCTTTGCGCATCTTCCATTTCGATGGCTTACAAAATATTAAGGACAATCTGCCACAAAGCATCTGTGGTATTTGTCACAAACAATTCTTAAAAGTTTCTTCAATTAATAAGCAGGATTTATTTGACACTATTCTGAAGCTGAACTTTATTGACCTTTGTTGTCTTAATTGATAAATGGATTAGATCAAGTAGAATATTTCAGTAATATTCAAGTTGTAGATGTGAAAGGAGAGGAAAGACGGCAACATGATTAGATGCTGTTCCTGCACTAATATGCAATACAAATTTGAAATAGTTAGAAAAGTAATGAGCACCATTTTAAGAAGAAAACTATTTTAAATGGTGTTCAGGTTTTGATTCAAATGAAATGTGTTATCAAATCAGGGTGACCAACTCTTACGAAATAAAATAAGGGACACTTTGACCGGGGAGAGGACATGAGTGGGTGTGCCACAATATGCTTCCAAATAGTACATTTATGAAATATGAAAATCTGTGCTTTAAAGTAAGTGATATGGGGAAGAAACAATAAGGGGCGTGGTACAGGGGGTGATCTTGTAAAAACAAGAACGGGTTGATTGGTCACCCTGCAATATATGTTGCATTGAGGGCGCTCCTGCATCTTGATGTTTAGTTTCTGGGAATTGCCACTTTTCAGGGTAGTTGAAGGGAAGAGAGAACTTTTTAAGTGACGTGGGAAAGGAGTTTAAGGCTGCTCCGCTTTATTTTCTGAAAGGTTCTGAAAGGGGGAGTGGTTTAGTAAACTGTGATCAGCCCTTGTGCCTGGATTGTGTCCTCTGATTGGAGTGTCTTAGATAGAGGAGGTGGCAGACACAAAAAGGCCCAAAACAAATTTTGCCTTTTGTCTCAACAGGAACCATCACATTCTAGCTCTCTGTCTTTGGATAACAGCTAGGTTGCCCACAGCTGATAGAGAACTGCATTTCAGACCTTCAGCTAAAGCTGGCTTCCTCTTTCTATGTTGGCCAACTAGGCTGACAGCACATCTAAACTATGCATGTATTCTAATCCTGAAAATCCAGGCGAGTGTTGGTCAGGGTAGATCCAGCATACTGAGCAGCAGCTGGAGGACACCAAGGGCTGGAGGCAACTAACATAATGGTTTGCAATCGTTATCTGAAGCAAAACCATTCACATTTTTCTATGTTGGTAGATAATGGTGCTTTTCTCACAAACATTGCGAGCCACACCAATATCTTGAAATTAAATTAACTCCTTACAATTGCCGTTGATGGTATAAATTAAAATAATTTCGCTCCAAATTAAGTGGGAGAGGGCGGAGAAGTGGACCGAGGTTGGGTACTCTTTCAGAGGGTAGGTCTAGACTCGATGGGCCGAATGGGCCGATTCGACGTTCTATGTCTTCTATCGCAATTGCAAATACAGCAGTACAGTTAGACAATGCAAACAGACTGTCAGTTTTTTGTCACCAGGTGCTTGCTTACTATTACAAGATGAAATTGATTTAATTTTCTTGGATGACTAATCATCATAATTAAATATCTGTGGAGATTTATTACTTAATCAATGATGTGCAGTAATTTAACATTTTTGCTTAACATGCCAGAAGCAGTGAAACAAAAAGCACCTAATACCAGAACTTAGAATTAAACACTGCCTTTTTATTATGGGAAAGGTCTCTTTAGAGGAAAGGGCATCTTAGAGAATTTTGCATGTTTGTTTCCTATAATTAAAAGTAATTGGGATTCTTTTATTAACAGTAAAAATTTCAAAAATTAAATTAGCTACGTAAAATGCCTTGAGCATGTGAGAAACAATTGGCATTCTATGATTGTTGTTCTGTGAGGCTATGAATAATAAAGCTTCAACTTCACTGGTGGAATTCTCCAGCCTGATTCGCCAGCGGGATCTTCTGGTCCTGCCCATTTGACCTCCAGTGTGGGTTCCGTGGCAGCAGGATGGGTGAGCAATGAGAAATGCCTTAGACTTTAGAGGGACCAGAGGATCTAGAGGATCCTGCCGCAGCCAATGACAAGCCATCACCGATGTTGAGGGACTGAAACATTCTGGCCCACAAGTGCCATTAAACTAATGAAGTGCCAGCAGGAGATGAAGCTATTAACTACTGGAAACGATGCACATGGATACAGTAATAGTCCAAACGAGGAGCAGTCATGATGCTTGTTTCTACACAGGGCTCCAACACGACACTGACCTGGAGCTCCTCCGTGCAGGAAATGGGCTAAGTGCGGTCTCAATTGCACGTTCCCTGCTGAGGACCCCAATCTACCTGAATGGCCGTTTGATAGTGTGGTGATTCTTGGCATGCCGAGCGCCGGGAAATGCCCGCCTAATCACGTGCGCTATGGGACTCTGTTCCCATTTGGGTAGATCGCTCCCCAAGTCTCTGTATTCAAAATTCAGGCAATCTGGAGGCTATCTTGCACTTACTACTTTCGGAGGAGTGGTAGGCTTTGCCGCTGCTGGTAAACTTTGTTGAATTAGAGGTTGTTCTGGCATCTAGGTGTCTTTTTATCCCCTTTCCATTCTTTGGCGTTGAATCAATTTTGTCAATTCCTCTATTGTAGCGACAAATGGCTGTTGGTTTATTCCGTTCTTCTTTTCTCCTCTTGTGGCTTAGGATGACGCGGGCTGGGATGGAAAATAGCTCACCTGTTGTGAGGGTGTAGCTGTGTGAAGTGCTGTCATCAATGGATGGCTGCTACAGGTTCCAGTATCATCTGAGACACTGCCATGCTGACTGGGGTTGCAGCTTCTGCTCTGTGTTCTAGGGATTTATCGCTTCCGCCTGACACTGTGCTCTGACCCACATCAGACTTTGTGCCTGACCCTTGTATGACTTGCTTTCCATTCATTTGGAAAACACATATGAGGATCTTGTTATAGTCTGCAATGGAATTATGTAGTGTTGCATGTGGTAAGGTTCTCCCCACTGCACAAGCTCAAATACCAGCATCCTTGGATTTATGTGCACAGGTGTACTTGGTAACTGCTGACCACTTATTGGACCGATGGCTCTGGAAGAAAACCAAGTCCAGCTCAGATGCTGAGCGAGGAGAGGCTCCATAGAATTCACATCCAGGGCTAATGGTCAAGGCAGAAACAATGGTCGGAATTCTCCGGTCATTATGATTCCCCTTTCCTGCCAGCAACGCACCCCCGCCTGCGGGTTTCCCAGCAGCATGAGGTGGTTACAATGGGAAATCCCATTGACAAGCGGAGGGAAGACAGACTCCCGCCACCAGCGAATGGCGCGTCGCCGAGAAACATGCAGCTGGCAGACCGGACAATCCAGCCCGATTAGATTAGATTAGATTGGTCATCAAAGGCAGTGAAGATAAAGGTAGATGAATGTGGGTTTGGGCTATTTTCTTGCATGCATGGACATAAATTAGATGGCTTGAATTGTTTGTTTCCATGTTGCATCTTTTGTGCTTTTGTGTATCTAGATCTTAAAATCCCACTAGCTACCTCAACCGAAGTTATTTGCCCGTCACTGGCTCTTCCCCAACTCCTTCATAGCTCAAAGGCACACCCTGTAAACCCCTCCCCCAATTAAGAGACTCCACTTTACCACCGATACTCGTCTCTCTTTCCCTCCCCACCCCTCGGCACACCATCCCAATACCAAAGAACGGCCTTAAATCACAGATACTACCCCAGTCCAGTAGCTCACAGGTCATATACACAGCCTTCTCCAACAACCAGCAGTTCTGAGAAATACATTCTCCCTCCAACTTCACCAGTTTTTGAGCAATTTTCCATCACAGAATGCATGTTCTCCAACCCCTTAACATAATTTTCTTGGGCTGCTGTTTAGCTCCCTTTGCTTCCCATCCATCCTCCATCCACTCGCATCCTGCTATTGAACTTCACTCTTCTTCTGGCTGCTCCCCAGTAGTACTCTTTGACTTGAACTTCATGATTCCACTCCTTCCCTCAATCCTCCCCTTTCAGCCTCAAGTCCCGCTCCGTTATTTTTTTCATTCCCCCACAGCAACACTAAAACTTCCCTTTTACTTCAACTTGCCCTCCAAGCAGTGCTGCTCCGGGATAATAAAAAAATAAAACGCAGCAGATGCTGGAAGTCTGAAATAAAAACTGAAAATATTGGGGAAAATTTTCAGGACCGAGGAAGAGTCATATTGGACTCAAATCTTTGTCTCTGTCTCTCCCTCTGCAGATGCTGCCAGACATGCTGAGTTTTCACAGCATTTCCTGGTGTTATTTTTGCACTGTTTCAGTGTTCCACTCTTCTTGTTGCAGCTCATTCTGAATATGTTGCAAACTGTGGTGGGATATCCTCAGGGTGAGATCATTTCTCAAAATATCTCATGCAATATGCACTTGATGTCGGTAAATGGGGGAACAGAAGCAATTTTCATCTGCATGTGTGGCTAAAATGCAGTCTTCCTGTGTCAGATAGATGCTTGAAATAGGTTGAGTTTCAAAATTGATGAAAGTTAATCAGGCATGAAATGTATTTTTCTACCTGCAACACTGGAGGTTTTGATCTTGGTGAGCAAATGAAGTTATTAGTTGTGAAGTGCTTCCCATAATGTTGCTGAGACACTATATTCAACCCTTGTACTGTAAGGATTAAAACTGAAAGGGCGGGATTTTCCGTCCCAGCCCAACCGGGATCTTCCAGTCCCACAGAAAGTTAATGGACTGTTGGTCGGACGGTCGAAATCTCCTGCAGCAAATCCCACCACGTTGGGTCTGGATAATCTTGACCAGTGCCTTCAAATTGCAATGAAATGGTATTATGTATTCATGGGCAGAACAACAAATGATTTAAAAGATTAAAGATTTTGATGCACAGTACAAGTCGCTCATAATTGTATCCAGCTCTGTAGTTCTTTTCAGTGTCTTACATTAAAGAAAGTTCATTATTTATCCTCAATTGTTCACAAATCTGACAAAGAGCAAAAGAACAGTACTGCATAAAACAGGCCTTTGGCCCTCCAAGCATGCGCTGATTATGATTCCTGTTTAAACTAAAACCTTCTGCACTTCCGTTCGGGGTCCGTATCCCTCCATTCCCATCCTATTCATGTAATGGTCACGATGACTCTTAAACGTCGCTATGGTACCTGCTTCCACCCCCCCCCCCCAAAGCGGGTTCCAGGTACTAACCACCCTCCTATGTAAAAAAAAAACTTGCCTCGCACAGCTCTTCTAAGCTTGCCCCCTCGCATATGTCCCCTAGTAATTGACTTTTCCACCCTGGGAAAAAGCGTCTGATTATGCATTTTGTCCATGCCACTCATAATCTTTGTAACCTCTATCAGGTCGCCCCTCAACTTCCAGTAAAAATAATCCGAGTTTATGCAACCTTTCCTCATAGCTAATACCCTCCAGACCAGGCAACATCCTGGTAAACCCTCTCCAAAGCATCCGCATCCTTCTGGTAGTGTGGCGAGCAGAATTGTACGCAATGTTCCAAATGTGGCCTAACTAAGGTTCTGTACAGCTGTAGCATGACTTGCCAATGACCCAACCGAAGAAGACAAGGGTACTGCAAGCCTTCTTGACTACCTTATCCACGTGCGTGGCCACTTTCGGTGATCTGTGGACCTGAACTCCCTGAATTTGACATTTTTAGATTTGCAGAATTGTTAGTTTTCACTTTGGCCGCAGAAGCTTTCATTCTTAAATTGAATATTCTCTCATTGTGGCTGAGCTGCTGGTCACCTTTCTGGATATAATTTTAAGGGTGCATTTACACTAAGTTATACTGTTGGTCAACAGCAGTCATAGCATAAATGCAATCTGAATCCAGAGCTGCTATCCAATCTGGCATCAGCATTAAAGAAAAGTGAAGTTACTTTACTCCATTGCACTTCAGAAATTACATCTGACAGCCCCAGAATGATTGGAGCCAGAGAGGGAAGAAAGTGTACATTCTCCTCCAGGAATTGAAGAGAGTCGGGAATTTCGGGCAGGACCTCTGTGGTTAGATTTCACTCTTCACACAAGCCTTTGAAATTCTGGGAGAGGAGATGTGAGCTGATCCTCTCTTCACCCCCTCTGTCAGGCAGGTGTGTCTGGGGTGGCTGCTGTTCTTCCCAGACAAATTCCATCCTGAGAAATGTGTGAGTGCAGCTGAAAGCTCAGAGCTACCAAACCTACCAGCAGTGGGTCGGAGTGGCCGCTGACCATCAGCCTCTGGGTGGCCACTTTTGTTTGCGCTGATAATGAACCAATAGGCAGACGTTTGTCTTTACTGTCTGGGTGTTCAGCATCACTTGGGTGGATAAGTGCAGAGGAAAATCTGCCCTGAAGATTTGCACATCATTAACAGAATTTCCCATTCGGTTGATTTGAAGGAGGACATGTCATGCAGGCTAGTAGGCATGTGATCTCCCCAACCAGTTTTCCCCTCTGTGCTCCACCCAGTTGTCTTCACACATGATTCACCAAAATTAGCATGTATTTTGGAAGAACAAATAAACGTTAGCCTTTATTGAAAGAGGGATGGAACAGAAAAGTGTGGAAGTCCTGCTACGACAGTGCAGGGTGTTGCTGAACACTGCGTAATGTTTTTGTGATCTTTCTGAAGGAGGGATAACCGTGCTTTGGAAGCAGTTCAGAAGAGGTTCACGAGGCTGATTCCTGGGATGGTGAAAGGTTGAGCAGGTTGGGCTTATACTCACTGGAGTTCAGAAGGACGGGAGGTGATCTTATTGAAACATAGGACGTGATTCTCCATCCCGCCGCACCCGTCTTCGGGTGCGGCACGCCCCCGCCAGCAGCGGGATTCTCCGTCCCGGCAGCCGGCCAATGGGGTTTCCCATTATGGGCACCCCCACGCTGTCGGGAAGTCTGCAGGCGTGAGTGCACTGCCGGCGAAACAAAGGATCACAGTGAGGGAGAATACAGCCCATACGGATTTGAGCTGGCTTGGCAAGTAGAGGCTGAGAGAATGTTTCCCCTTGTGGGGAAATCGAGGACTAGGCACCACGGTTTCAAAATTGAGACGGTGTCCCCATGCCGGCGTAAAAACGGTGGAGTTTTACCCCTCAAATCCCTGGAAAAAAGTTAAACAAATTCTTAATCCTGCAGGGGGCTAGCTGGGACCTGGAGTGAATCTCACAGCTTTTGCTGCAGATATTCATCCCTGCACTTATGGGTCAGAGGCCAGCCGCGCAGGTGCACGCCGTCGACCTCCAGTGGTCCTTGGCGGACTTGGACCGCAGAGCCAGACCGAAGAAAGAGACCCCCGATAGGTCGCGCACACGAGCTTCAACCCCCGCACATTTAATCCCCGGCTGCCTATAAGACCCCCCTGGTCTTTGATCTGCCCGCCCCCGACCAAGGCGGCTGTGGACTGAGTCCACAGCCGCCACGTGAGCATCCCGATCAGCAATAATTTTCTAATAATGGTGCAGGATACTTTTTAAAAAATCAAAATTCATAAAGATCCCAACCAGTCCTGGTGGAATAGCACCACAGCTACCAACCATTCCTTCCAAGTTGTTAGGCAAACAATTGTTGCATTGCTGAATTAAACTCTGGGAGTTACAATCAGAATAACCAATGTGAATTATTGTTCCTGAGATACGTCTTTCAGTGGGTGACCTATATTTTGTGCATGTTTGTTTCATTAGATTTGGCTGAAATATAACATCAGCAGAGTGGAATCTTGTGTAGTGTCGAAAGGTAATAGCTATCAAATTCTACTGCCCCTTTGTGAATGTGGACAAGCTGAGAAAAAATACTACAGATTCATCAATCATTTTTGCTCAGTTCCTCTATTATGTTTCTAAGTGCTGGTCAGTGTATTAAATGAAATAGGAATAACTGCAGTACTGGAATAAATCATTCGAGAGCAGTGACATTTACAGGATGGCTAGAAACCCTTGATCAACAATATAGTCAATAGCCTCCGAAAGGCTTCCGACAAATCATTCTTTTGAGTATTTAGAGAAATTATCTCAGCCATAACAAGTTGTAATATACACTGTTAAGTAGGCTTCTGTTTAACAAGTTTGGGAATGAAATGAACATTACTGTTTATCTGTTATATTTAAATAATTCAAGAGGTGCCAGGAAGTAGACCACTAAAGTAAATGATGTGTGAACAACAGCCTTGGAATTTAAGGAACTACTTTCATGGCCAGATGCTTTCTGGCCTTTCCTCCAGTTACTTTATTATCAAAGTACATGTTATCTGTGGAATATTTGTGCAGGGGGTCTTATCTGTGTTATGTTGTTAGGGAGTCTGTTTATGTAGAGCCTGAATTGTTGTTTGTGATCTTTGGGTGAACAATCGTCCTTTTTATTTTGTACCAGGATGACGTTATTGTAAAGTTCTGTACTGATTCATGATCAATCTGTGTTTTGAATGTGTAGTTCAGATTGTGTTGTTTGACATTACAAGTGTATTTTTATTTACTGTAAATTCTGAAGAAGGCTCTCCATATCAAACAATAACAGAGAAACTGAAATGTTTTGGTTTTTATTCATAGAACTCACCAAAGTTTGAATCATCTCTCCAACAGCAGGGAAAACAACAATTTGCATTTCTTTAGTCAAGTGTATCTAGGCCGGAATGCTCTGGCCATTCGCTGGTGGCTGGATTCTCTTCTCCCGCCGGCAGCGCACCCCCGCTCATGGGTTGCTCGGCGGAGTGGGGTGGCTTCAATGGGAATTCCCATTGACCGTGACGGGAGCAGAGAATCCTGCTGTCAGTGAATGTCGCGCCACCTCCCACTGGTAAGAAACACGTTGCTGGGAGGCTGGAGAATCCTGCCCTATTTAACGTAGAAAAATGTTGCACGATGCTTCATAGAGATAGAAGAAAACTTTGATACTGAACCAACAAAAGGTGTTCGAAAGTATGACCGAAAGTTTGGATGGCGAACATCTTAAGCAAAACTGGGAAGTGGAATAGTTTGGGAAGTAAATGCGGAAGCATTAAGACATGGCTGAAAGCATGGTACCCATTAGTGATGTGGAGGGTTGGAGTATGCATGAGGCAGAGATAGCCAGAATGAAGAGTTTGGGTGGAAGTTGCAGGTCTGCAGGAGACTGTTCTTTCTGGGGATAGCGTGGGGGAAATGGGCCTGGGTGGGGCGCTCTTTCAAAGGGTTGGTGTAGACTCGGTGGGCCGAATGGCCTCCTTATGCACTGTGGGAATTCTATGGTTTGATCAATTGCAAGTTGTTTGAATGATATTGTTTGATACCCAACAATATTTTGCGTGAGTTTGTCATTCAAATCGGAATACGTTAGATTTGATTCAGATGTAACAAATATAGTGCATTTTCTTTCATTGTTATGAAACATGTACATATATTTTTATGGGATACCTTTACTTGGAGCTTAATGATTGGATTGGAGCATAACAATTGCACCAATGCTATTATTTTTGTTGTTTCTATTTGGAGTTGCAATGAAGTGGAGAGACATTTGAGCTCAACCTTAACTTCCGGATAATCAAGGCCTTTTGCATGCCCAGTTGAATTACTCAGTTAATATAATTGTCGATCTGACCCAAAATGTTAAATGCTATGGTTCAACTTCTACCACAGTAAGTTCATACTTCATACAATATTTTAATCTTAAAGTTGAAGACCCAATTCGTCAAATTTGCATAAAATGTCAATCAAATTCTTTCAGGCAATCCAATTGTCAGGGTTGTGCACGAGCAAATGTAAGCCCGATCGGTAGTAATCCAGGAATCCTCTCATTGGCAGTGTAGAGTTCAGATGGTAATTTAAAAATCATCCATTTCGCGGAATGCAGGATCTAAGCTTTTTCACCAGCTCCTTCATGATGTTGACGTGTAAGTTTTTTTTCTTACATTGGTTTGCGCAGAGCTTTGAAGGAGGTGATAATTTTCTAGTGTCAAGCTTTGATTTGCATGACATTACATGTAGAGAAATATTGCCATATAGGTTCATTAATGCTCAAAAATATTATATCATATATATATCACATAATATTTTCATTTTCCAAAAGTTGGGTCCGCGATCTACCAGCCTTGTGTCCGGAATCAGGATGCGACTGTAAATGTCACTTGAGGCCTCTTGCGAGAATTACCAGCCTCGTCACGCCTCGCGAGATCAAACGAGATCCATTGAGGGTGGGATGCAGATTTGCATATTCAAGCTTGCAGTCAGGCTTACTTGAATATGCATTTGTCGGAGTTCCCCAAGAGCGGGATCTAGTCCCCATGCCTTGGAGAGTGAGCGCTGTTTAGCACTGGTCTCCACCAATGTGGACCAGGCGTACAGCGTTCGGGGGCGGAGCGGGGTTTCCCAGGTGATTGGGGGCCCGTGGGTGTTCGGGCTCTAGACAGGGTGGTACCTTGGCACCTCCGATGTCACCATGGCACTGCCAGCCTGGCATCCAGGCAGGGGACTGCCAGGCTGGCAGTGTCAACATACCCAGGTGGCATTTTGCCCACGCCAGAGACCAGGCCTGGGGTGCCCTGTTCTTCTGAGGTAGCCTGGGGGAGGACTTGAGGACACCTTCAGTGGTAGGTTGGGGTGGTCCGGAGGCCACAATGGAGGGTTCAGAGATCAGGGCGTCAGATCTCTGGTGCTGGTGAGTGGAGCGGAGTGCATGAAATGAGCCTAAATGTTGTCTCAGCGGGGCGTTCCTTACTGAGGCGCAGAAATTAAGCAGAGTCCCGTTTAATAGCAGGATTGTTCTCGCCGCTACAAGTGCCGGAAAACACCCAGCTAAATGTGCTCGACATGGGATTCTATTTAATTTCCATCAAATTTGCCCAAGATCATTTCAAGTTTGGTCAAGGGTTTAATTTACTTACGGATAGTTTTCCTCAGCAATTATCGTAAGCCCTAAGGTTGATTTGTTTGCAATAATTATGTTAGCTACAGCAATAGGAATATAAAATGTAAAAACAGATTTAATATGTGCTTCCAAAAATTAGCTCGGTTACAATGAGGTAAGTAATTATTTTGCACATGGACCAGAATGATATGATGGACATTGTGTCCAGAAAAACCTACCATTACACAAATGAAAGCTACATTTTTTTTTACTTAGCATGAATTTTTTGCCATCAGTCAACAGAACTCTTTACTTGCATAGTTCACTGTTCCTGGCAAGATGTCATAATGATCGTGATTTTGCAGCTGTAATGACAGAGAAAAACTCAGCATTTGCCATCATTACAACTGCAAAGCTGGGAGATTTGTGCGCTCGTGTGCAGTTAAATGTGGAAATCCAGAAGTTTCTGTCAGCAATTCCATATGCCTCCACAGGCTGCACTATTCAAGTGCCCCCACCAGACAACAAGCTGCTTGAAATCACTGGTCTGATGAGAAATGTCACTTTAATCTTTTAATGTTGCTATTTTAGAAAACCCCGAAGGGGCACTCCGTATTAATGAGAAGTGACTGGGGTTTCAACTAACTACTGCTGAAGAGCCACTCTCTCTTTGAAAAACGAACTTTACATTTGTGGAATATCAATTCTTTCTTTTATGATTCAATAATTTATTAATACCATTTGTAATTTAATTGTGTTTTAGTTTCGAATGTACATGTTCCAAATTTTTTATTTGCCCTCTGCAACATTCAGCAAAGGCAAATCTGCGTTTTATTTCCTAGTTTGCTGTCTGTGAGAATACTTCAGTATGGTTGGCTCTTTACCATGTTTGCTGACGTGATGGTTGCTAGATGTCTGGAGATTCTCTTCTCTTGGTGCCATAGCTAAAATTAATATGAGAAAAGTTAATTTCACGCCAGAGAGAATGGTGGACCTGTTGTGGGCAGCTTTCTCAAGATATGTGGCAAGCACTGTTGCTTCACCTGTAGCCACAAAATTCAACCAATATTTTTCCTTTACAATGGAGAAAACACCTTTTTATATGATACATTTAAAAAAAATCATGATCAGGGGAATATTTCCATCATTTATCATCCAGTCTGTATATGTTTTTCTACATATCCCCCTTCTCATTCTGCAAGTTGAATTTCTGCCTAATAATATTTTAATTTGTTCTCCCTTAATGATATAAAACAATATGTAAGGAAAAATAGTTTAAGCTTTTCTAGATTTTGTGATTCCCCAAATATCAACCAGGCTCTTTACCAGTGCCTTTTCAGTGACACAACAGTCATGAAGGTTTCCTTTGGCTTGTAGTTTATCCCTCCTTTTTGTGGAAGAACTTAGTCCATGGCTTCATCTATTGATATTTCAGCTCAAATTGGGGACTTTGGTGACTTCACAAGGTAAATTGGGGAACTATGACACAAGGACATGGTATCACTCACCTGTTATCTCTGATTAAACAGATAACTTGTGATGCAAATTTATCAAGAATATTTGTCTTGCTACTTTCAGTATTTTCTAGAATTGCAATAAACTTGTATACACTTAATATTAAATATTATTCACCATAAAAATGGACATATGCGTTTTAGTTTTATCTTACTATTGCTATGACACTTCCATCCATTATTTGATTATCTTTCAAGTCCTTTTCTTGTTGCCTCAACAAGGTAATATAATAAATGGCAGAAAATACTGATTATACTGGGTTGGTAACCCATTATACTCACTGTAATGGGTAAATTAAACTTCATGATGGAAATTTTAAAACTGCAAAATAATTGAAAGTTTGATGCCTGTGTTATGTGGAATACATAGAATCAGAGAATTCTTACAGTGCAAAAGGAGGCCATTTGGCCCATCGGGTCTGCATCGACTCTCCAAAGGTACAGCCAAACCAGGCTCCCGCCCTGTAACCCCGTAACTATACTTAACCTGCATATCCCTGGACACTAAAGGGCAATTTAGCATTGCCAATTACCCTAACCTGCACATCTTTGGACTGTGGGAGGAAACCAGAGCACCCGGAAGAAACCCACGCAGATACGGGGAGAATGTGCAAACTCCACACAGTCACCTGAGGCCGGAATTGAACCCGGGTCCCTGGTGCTGTGAGGCAGCAGTGCTAACCGCTGTGCCACCTTGTGGCCCCTTTTTATCCTGAATAGTAGATAGCAAATCCTTGGGGAACGATTTTCCGGCCCCCCGCGATGTGCTGTCCAGCGATGTCCTGCTGCTGGGGAACCTACCGTGAGGAAGATCCAGCTGGTGGGAAGGGCTGGAAAATCCCGCCCTTGATTTGATTGCATGAACTAAAAAAAAAATCCCATGCTTGCTATACTGCAGGAAAGGGTTAAGCTGTAAAGGTAATGGTTGTCAGCACATTTTTAGTCTGTAATGCACTACCCTTTTTCAAATGTCCATCAGATAATACAAAGGCGGCAGATTATCCTAAAAGCCTTTTCAGAAGTAATGCTTAATTTATGTAGTCATGAAAAAAGAACAGATGATGGCAGAAAGAAATTGACAATGGCTAACAATTGCTCAAGAACATTATAGCTCATTGTCGATTTCTCTCACATTGAGGAATATTTAGTAAATTGGGAACAGGACATTTTCTGAGACTTCAGAACTATTAGCAGCCGTTGAGCGTGTGTTATATTTCTGGTATCATCATTCCTTGACAATTAAATACCAACCACTGTGCAGCTTCATATTCTCTATTGTTAAGTGTATTTTTGCTGTGACATTCATTTGACGTGAAAGCTCATTCTTTCACTTGTATTTTCTTGTGAAGGCGTAACAGTAACTTCAAAATTAGTAAGTAAGATTGGGGGAGGCCATTTAAGATGGTGTTGTGAATATGGAAGAGGTTAGAAATGCTTTTCGGAAAAATCTCCTGATTTTGGGATTTGCCAGAGCATCATTGTCTAGTGAACTGAACAGAGTAATGCCATCAGGAATAATAATGGGTCAAATATTCCAAATGAAAATCCAATACCGAATCTATTACCATGGTGTAACAAAAATACTTCCTGTAATAAGAGCACGAGAGATCACAATTGTGGGGAACTGGATTGCTATGGATGTGAATTATTGTGCTAAGACGAACAGGAAAAAAATACCTGGGGCAGGATTCTCCGACCCCCACGTCGGAGAATCGCCGGGGGCTGGCGTGAATCCCGCCCCCGCCGTGTCCCGAAGTCTCCGCCACCAGAGATTCAGCAGGGGCTGGAATCGCGCCTCGGCGGGGGCGGGAATCGCACCGCGCCGGTCGGCAGGCCCACCCCCGCCGATTCTGTGGCCCGCGATGGGCCGAGGTCCCGCTGCTGGAATGCCTGTCCCGCCAGCGTGGATTAAACCACCTTTTGAATGGCGGGACAAGGCGGTGCGGGCAGGCTCCGGGGTCCTGGGGGGGACGCGGGGTGATCTGGCCCCGGGGAGTGCCCCCACGGTGGCCTGGCCTGCGATCGGGGCCCACCGATCCACGGGCGGGCCTGTGCCGTGTGGGTACTCTTTTTCTTCCGCCTTCGCCATGATCTTCACTATGGCAGAGGCGGAAGAGACCCCCCTCCCCTGCGCATGCGCGGGGATGACGTCAGATTAAACCTTTGGGGACCTTTGCTTGTAATGACTTAGCCATTTTAATATTGGACAGTGAGTCTATCCCTGTGAAATATACCAAACAAGTGTTTTGTAATATAGAATATTAATGAATGTTCAATCTGTGCAGGCTGCAAGCAGTGTGATCTGATTGATATTTTCAAAAAATTTGATGCACAAAACCCTTTCAGACCTTTGGAGAAATTTGTTCTTACCTTCCACTGTGCAGTCCTTGTTTCCATTTGAAATTGAATCTTTAAATTTTGGAGTCCCATTTACCCTTTTCGGACTTTAACAGGAAAATATTTTGTTCTATTATACGACATTAAAAAAGAACTGGAAGGAACATTAGGGAATGTCTGTTCATCAGCAACAGATTAATAGCAGAATCCCTTTGGAAATATAGAAATCTACTTGAGCATGTTCGCTATGCAATTGCATTAAAAAAGAATTGAGGTGTTTGCAAATGCACACTCAGTGCATAAGAGAGAAGAAAAGGTCAGAAGTACATGGTATTCAGTCATTTTTGTGATTCCATCAAAGTGCACACAAGGATTTAAGAGGATGCTAATATGCTTTTCACATGTCCAGTTTTAATGGGTCCAAGTCTGAAGAATACATGATACAGTAAAAACTCGATGAGATGAATCGCTGGGGATCCACTTCCAAATTCACTTCAAGTGGAGCTTTGTGATAGTGAAGGAGGCTGTATTCCTATGTGAAAGCCTTATGTCGACCCCGGCGGGGGGTCGGAGAATCTCGCCCCTGATCCTTATATGCCATTATGAAGGAACTAATATAATAATCTTTATTAGTACCACAAGTAGGCTTATATTTCACTGCAATGAAGTTACTGTGAAAATCCTCTAGGCGCCGCACTATGCCACCTGTTTGGGTACTCTGAGGGAGAATTCAGAATGTCCAATTCAACTAACGAGCACGTCTTTTGGGACTTGTGGGACGAACCCGGAGCACCCAGAGAAAACCCACACAGACACGGGGAGAAAGTGTAGACTCTGCACAGACAGTGACCCAAGCCAGGAATTGAATCCGAGTCCCTGGCACTGTGAAGTCACAGTGCTAATCACTGTGCTACGGTGCCGCCGATATTATTGAGGAGATATATGTTCAGGATCTTTGGTTTTGTTTGTACACGTTTGTGCATATTGAATTGGAATTTTTGAGCAGTAGTGCAAATAAAGGCAGCTCCTGGGGGAACAAATAGCCTGTTGACATTATCTACGTCTCTGTGAAGATTCTGATAGTGTCATGCAGTGAAGGGAAGAAGGCAGTCGGTAATTGGCAGTGCAACAGGTGTACCCCCCAGTGTTGCAGACAGAATTATGGAGAACTGTTCGGAGTTCAGAGACTGAGAAGGTGCAAGAAAATCCAGCCAAGGTTTTTGGTCCTTCTTCAGTTCTACCTGCCATTGTGTCTTTCATCACACAGGGGCGGGTATGCAATTACCTGTGTTTGATGGCTGCCAGATGGGGCATTCTATGAGACGCTTGCAAAACGGGCTGCCATTTCAATGATACCGTGGCCCTAGGTAAATGTGCCATTGACTAAAGAAATGGTTAGTGGGATCTTGGTGAATGACCAGTTAGGCAATCTTGCCTCTTGAAGATCCTGACATGTCTTCTTTCATGCGGTAAAACAAATGTTTTGGTCACAGGATACGAGAGCCACAAATATTGGCCCCAAAGAATGAGTCATTCAACAGTTGTGAATCCTGGAAAAGAACAAATTCAGGCAGCACAATGCAAAATTAATCTTAAATTCAACACGTGGGTTCTCAGTCAGGCTGCGTGGATAGGATGTGGCTTACAATTTATCTCTGACTATGTAGTACACACACAAAACCGGTAAAGAAATATCATCAGTAGATAGACTGAATATGTTTGGTGGGCTGGCCAGCCATCAATTATTAGTGATCCCTGCATCCTATAAGGCTGTTTGAATTATTTAAAAAAAAAAAAAAATTTTAGAGTATCCAATTAATCTTTTCCAATTAAAGGGCAATTTAGCAAGGCCAATCCACCTAGCCTGCACATTTTTGGGTTATGGGGGCGAAATCCACGCAAACACGGGAAGAATGTACAAATTCCACACGGACAGTGATCCAGGGCCGGGATCGAACCTGGGACCTCGGTGCCATGAGGCAGCAGTGCTAACCACTGCACCATTGTGCTGCCCTGGCTGTTTGAATTATAAGCCAGTACTGTAAATATTTTCTTAATTATAGCACTGCTGAATGGTCCATGATATAAAGGCCCACTTAAAGCTGTTGATCGAACAACTAAATCCTCCATAAAACTGCTTTGAAATCCCTCCATAAAAACTGCTTTACACCTCCGTCAAATTCTTTTAATGCAATAGAAATTGGATGCCAGGAATATTTTCGACTGGACTGCTAACTTTGTGTTTATAAGCACCAAACCAATACTGAAGTGATCCAAAACTGTGTTAAACTTTTTAATACCTTACGCTACTGAATGCATAGAAAACAACTGAAAATGCACTGAGTAGAGTGCGCATCTCCACCACACATTGTTATTTCAACATTATCACAATTATGCAGCTCTTCCTTGAGGTTTTTCCTTGCCTGGTTGAGGCTCTGTAATTAAAAAGCTGCAAAAAAAAAAAGAACTTCCATCTCACTGTGGACACTCTCGTCCATTCCACACCCAACAACCTGCCCTGAAAGCTCTGCTCACATTGACAGTTGTAACAAATTCCACTACAGCAGTTAGAAAAAAACCCACAATATTCTAAAACGACGTTCAAATTAAAACAACCTAAAAAAAATTAATGGCGGAATTCCCCGGTGGTTGCGTTTCACTGATCCTGCCGGCAACGCACTGCAGCCACTGGCTTGCCGGCGTTGTGAGGTAGTGTCAATGGAAAATTCCATTGGCAGGTGGTGGGAGTAGTGAATCCCACCACCTGGGAATGGCATGCTGCTGAGAAACACTCAATTGGGGGATCGGAGAATCTAGTCCAATATCTCCAAATGGATCCCGTTTAAAAAAAAAATTCAGGATCTCAATCTGCATTTTTGCCAAAATGTAATGTTAGAAATAGAGATAATTTAAACAATTTATATTTATTTGTTGGTATTAGAAATAAGGCTTAGGTTGAGTCTTAACTTGGGAGTCTTCCACCTGAGCAATGTGGGGTTGAGACCTAGATTTACACCCATGTTGGGGTCTTGACTCCAAAATAGTAATCTAGCATGTAGAGGACAGAAATAAGGAAGTTTCCTCGACATTGACGAAACACTGCTTCAGCTGGAGCATTGTGTCCTATTCTGGCCATCACACTTCAGGAAAGATATCAAAAAACTATATTCCGTTCCATGGAATGATTAGAGAACCAGGGATTTCTCTCCTTAGAGCAGAGTATTTTTAGGAAAGATTAATAGAGGTGCTCAAAATTATGAGGAACTTTGATAGGGAGTTATGGAAAAAGTGTTTCCACTAGCAGGTTGGTAATGAGCAGGCACAGATTTAAGATACGTGGCAAAAGAATCAGAGGGGAGATGACTTTTAACAAACCAATTTGTCATGATCGGGAATACTCTGCCTGAATAGACGACAAATGAGGGAAAACTTTCCAAAGGTTTACTCGGAGCATAAAGCCTCGCGTGCTGGGAGTGTATTTTGGGAACTCATGGGTGCGCTTCCATGACTTTCCGTCCATTACAAATGGAAAATTGTAGGGAGTGCACCTGCGATTTCCCAAGACATGATTCCAGTGGGAAAAATTAGTGTGTGCATTTGCGAAATCAACCTTCAAGATTCTTGCAAATTACATCAATTTCACAAACCAGAGGTACCATCTGGGATGAGATCACCTACCCAGGCAGTAGTGTGGTGTTTTTTTTCCTTTCCAAAGTTTGTTTGTAGTTTTAGAAATATTATACTTTGTGCACAAGTTAATTTAAAATGTAAGGCTCGAGAAGACCGAATAATAAATTCTTCAGGACTATGTGGTGGATAATTGTGCTATATAGGCAAGCTTACAAGTTAATGTATATAACACCTACGACTAAAAATAATGCACCAACGGTGTTGGTGTTGAGCATACTACTATTTGCTATTTGTTTGAACTACCGTTGTCCATTATTTAAGCAGAGTTGTTAACCATTTAATGCAAATGGAACAGGGTAATTTCACCCAGCTGGATACACAATCAGGTTTGTAAAGTTGTGGAAGAGCATTTTGACTAGATTTTTCATTAAAGGTGGAAGCAGCCTGGTTCTCCCACTAGTGCCTTGTCACCAGAGGCTTAAATGTTGTTCATCATTTTTTCACTAGTCACTTGCTGCAGTTGTTCGGCCTTGCCTCAACTGCAATTCCATGTGGCGCTATCCTGGCCACTTTCATAAGCAAATGGCTACTTAAAGTGTTCACTTGAATATGGAAGAGCATTACCATAAAAGACTGTTATTTTGATGCCATAACCAAAGAAAACCTGGTTTGAAGAAACAGAATGCGCAGCTAGCTTAAACTTCCATTTACGATGACATTGTTTAACCTTAAAGTATGATTTCTGTTTTGTGGATCGAGTTTATAAAAAAACTAAAAGTAAGTCATCTATAGGCAGAAGCAACTATTTTAGCGATAACTTCCTCAAAGTAGAATTTAAAAGGAACTTTTAAAAAAAGATTTAGAGTACCCAATTATTTTTTTCCAATTAAGGGCCAATTGAGTTAAATTTAGCCAATCCAGCTACTCTGCACATCTTTGGGTTGTGGGGGTGAAACCCACGCAGACACGAGGAGAATGTGCAAACTCCACACGGACAGTGACCCAGGGCCGTGATTCGAACCCGGGTCCTCAGCGCCGTAGGCAGCAATGCTAACCATTGTGCCACGTGCCATCCCAAAGGAACTTTAAAAGCAGCTTGGTTTGTCCATCGGGAGAGCTGTAGTATTCCAGTGAAAATCAGCCAATACAGGTAAAGAAATCTGCTGCCGTTAATGGCCAACACTAATTGATCGCCTCTTATCGTGTTATTGTACTGCAGCTTAAGAAACTATTCACCTTTTGCACAATTGACAGTGAGGAAAATTGTTAGAAATTGTCTGTCATGACAATTGTATAAAAGGGTTTATTGAACAAAACACACTTGCAGTTTTCTTCTGTAAGTGAAAGAATTACAAACAGAATGAGTTAAGCTCCAGTACATTGGCTTTGTACTTCACCTTTAAAAAGTCACATTGTTCCAACTAGGTTTTCCCTCGCGTTATCTAACCTATTTTGTCAGCTCTCATTTGTCATGCTTAGTCACAGCTAGTTTTCACCCGAGAAGTTTGCTTTTAGCGTTGAGACTTCCAAGCAACAAAATTGTTCTAAAATACCTTTTTGAATTTTAAAGTGCAACCCTATGAACTAAGTGTTTTGCAACATTTAAATGTAACAATTCTGTCGAAGAACATGGAGGAAAACTAATGCCACAGTCCAAGATTATGAAGTAGGGCGCCATGGTGGCCCAATGGTTAGCACTGCTGCCTCAGCGTCAGGGACCCGGGTTAAATTCCAACCTCAGGTGACTGCAAACTCCTCACATTCTCCCCGTGTCTGCGTGGGTTTCCCCCGGTGCTCCGGTTTCCTGCCACAGTCCAAGGATGTGCAGGTTGGGTGGAAAGGTAATGCTAAATTGCCTCTAAGTGAATTTGGGGGGGGGGGGGAGAGATTGGGCCGAGGTAGGGTGCTCTTTCGGAGGGTTGGTGTAGACTCGATGGGCCAAGTGGCCTCCTTCTGCACTGTAGGGATTCTATGATAAATCTGTTTAAATTAGCCTTACACAGTTTTACAATATTTAAGTGACTTACACACATGTTTGTGTAAATATCTCATGTAAGCCACAAAAAAAGAGCTCAGCTGAGAAATTCTTTGCAAACCCTGTTTCAACTAAAAACACAGGACAAAGTTTCTCCAATGATGTGGGACTTATGCTCTGGATGGCTGAACCATACTGACTATGAAGGAGCCACGTTCAAACCCTAGCTTGCTGAGTTAGCTGACCTTGGCCGGAATCATTGTCATGACTGCAGCAGGAACGCAGGGCTGTTGGATGGGCTAATCAGTCAACTTTCTCACTCTTGATTGACATGTGTGCAGATGCAGGTGTCAGGTGAATACGGCATCAAACTCAAATGTGAGACTCGTTTTTGATAAATAAAAGCCTGCTGGCACTCAGTATCCAGGCTCAACTGCAGGGAACGAGCACCCGAGGGTGCCTAGTTTCGATGAAGTTCTATTCTAGTAAACAGGCTGCAGTTTCAGAAGAGAAGGGGGAGGAAGGGAATTGTCAATAAAAATTACAGAATGGGAAATCATCAATTTTTAGCATTATACAAGTTGCTGATAAGTTTTTCAATTGAATTGGAGCATTTCCAAGACTGAAGCTTTAAGGTCACAAGCCTCTGTTTAATAAACCATATCCCAAAATAACCCCTTAACCTGAATTAATAGACCTTTAATTCCATTGTATTGGTGATGTAGTAATATGTGGCTTGTGATTAGCTATTTCCTGTTTGGAGCTGTCAGTGAATCATACCAATAACCTAGAGTCGCACCCATACAGTTGACTGGAGGGTTTGATGGTTGTGAGCTTCAACAAACTTTATATTGCCACATCCAAGAACTTCAGTTAGTTGGAAACTATGGCCTAAATTTTGGGTTCCCACCTTGTTTTGAAGTGGGGCGCTGGGAGCATGAAATTGCATGGCCAGGATTCCCTCAGGGATTCTGCCTGCCTCCACCCGGAAATGATTTCATGGTGGGGTGGGCAGGACCTCGGATGGAAAGCCGTCCCTTTCACCTATTAAGGTCTGAAGGTAGCCACTTAAGGGCCTTTTCCGACCCAGCCTCAATTTTCAGGCTGGCAGGCGCTGGTTAACTCAGGGTGGGTAATGGGAAGAGTTCACATCCTTAATCTCGGATGGGAAGGTTGGGGGTGGGGGGGGGGAAGTGTCACTGGGGCACCACCCCACATGGGCCAGATACCTTTGGACCTCCCACCCCTCCTCCAAACCCTTGCCACTTACCTTCACACCCACTCCCTGCACTTAGTCTCAGGCATGGTATTGCAGTGCCCATTCCAGCTACTGAAGCACTGTGCCTGGATCGGCTGGAGAGCTGTCGCTATTCTGACAAGGCGGGACATCCTTCCAATTGTGGACGGAAGTCACTCCTCCTGCCAATCAACACTCATTTGAGTGCAAAATGGGTGCAGGATCGTTGAAGATGGAAATGTCATCTGAAAAATTCAAGCCAATGCTTCCTTTCCTTCATCAGTGCTTAACAAAAGAATAGACATCATGGTTTTTGCAGTGCTTCTTGCTTTTAATATATTACATGAATTGTGATGACAATGTAGAATATTGTAAGATTTGATCATATTGTGATGCTGTCTTCTTCTGACTGGAGTGAATAAATGGTATGACAACATGGCCTATTAAGTAGAGCCTCTGGGGACGATCCAATGGTCATGGTGCGCCAGAAAAGATCTACCTGGTTCACGACTCGCGAGATCTAATGCGACAGCTAGTCTCACTCTAATGTGCAAATTCCCGAGGTACCTGAGGCTTTGGGATTGATCTGCTTCGCCTCAAGAGACATGAGCGATGTTCAGCTCTGGTTCCCCAAATGGACCAGATGGAATGGCATCTGTGGGGCTCTCCCAGGGGGATCTCTCCAGTTGCATGGCCTTTGGGCAGGGTGGTGCCCTGGCACTGCTGGTGCCACCTGGGCACCCAGGCAGTGCCAGCCTGGCACCTTGGCAGTGCTACTTGGGTGCCAGCCTAGCACTACCATGGTGCCTGGGTGGCACTGCCAGCTGGCATGGGCACTACCAGGTTGGCACTGGCAAGTTGCAAAGCTGGCATTTTTGGACTGGGAGCATGCGATTGGACGGGGAGCATGCGATTGGATGGGGAGCATGCGATTGGATGGGGAGTATCTTGTGTGGGTGTTGGGGGGGGGGGGGCTGGGATCGACCCATAGTGCGTTCGGGCTGGGGGGGGGGAATAGCTTGGGGGCCTCAGATTTTTTAATCGTGTCCCGATCTCTCACTGCACTGGGAGTTCCGGCGAGCGGAGCTCCCCACTGTACAAAACGGGGCTGATACAACGTGAGTTCCATTGAATAGACATGTGTTCCTCGGCACTGCGAGCGCCGGGAAGCAAAACACGCTCGCTTTGGGACTTGGTTCCCTTTTGGGAGAATCGTGCCTTCTGTGTGATCTATTTCCTGTCAAAGCCACCCCAAGCAATTTATTAAGGAATATCAAATGCTACTTAGAAGTTTTTTAAAAAGTATTCAAAATGTGTTAAAGGAAATGCTAATGATCATAAAACGAATTTATAGTAACATTTTCAAAGTAAAACTTCATTGACTTATAGTTTTATGCGTGGAGAAGAACATTATAAAATAAGTAGATTGTGAGTTCTTTGACAGAAGACTTCAATTTAATACTGAGATCAAAGTGAAATCTCCCGCCAGTCAGTACCTTCCCTGGCAGCAGAATTGAGATCATTTGAAAAGCCAACATGTGACTTTGCTGCCTTTCACATAATACATTGAAGCTAAATGTCACAGAGTGCACTAGACCCATCAGAATAAATATATCTGCAGTGAATACGCCCTCACCAAATAAGGAAAAATACGCAAACTTGTTTCAATCACTTCCTTGGCTCGGATGTTTTTACAAGACTGGTGACACTTGCAGAATGTCCATATTTAAGTTGACTTAGAGCAGGCATAAAATTGAGTGAACCTTGCTGATTTGTCTTTGAGAAGGTCTGTTGTTTGAGACAATCCTGTGTGGCTGAGCTGAATAACCCAGTTTTTACCCTTTCTGCCGTTTACCGGAACCAGAATTCATTTCTGTATGAACCACTCTTTAGATAACCTTTAAAGTTGAATTGTCTTCAGTCATCAGCATCACAAAAGCTACATGTTGTAATGGAAAGACATGGGAGGGATTTTGGAGTGTATGCAACTGTTTAAAATGGGTGATTAAGAGCTGGTTTTACTTGACTTGGGATGAAGCCCAATTTACGTTCAGAGCGATAGCAGAGGTCAGGAACTCCCAAGTCCCGACAGACCAGTTTCCACACATACGTGGACAAAGTGTGGGCTCCACTTGCACATTTCAGCCATGTAGATTCTTTGGGCTGAGGACAGGCCCAGCGTGCCTGTACGAAGCTGGAAATAGTGCTGAAAGCCAGGCCTTGTGAACGGGAATAGAATGCTAGTGAAGGTAAATGTCCCGAGAGAGGGGGCAGTGAGGAGTCCCAAAATGAGAGACCCAGACAAGAGGTCCCAGTTAAGTTTTAAAAACAAATCGAGGAGCAGAGCAAAAGGCTCCAATTGGGAAAGGGCCGTGGTTGGCACACTTTACGTGAAGTTGGCTCAGGAAAAGCCCTGGCAATTGAAGAGGGATCGGGAGAAGATCCAAGAAAACTTTATGCTGCGGACTGTTGGGTAGCGTTATGAGCTGGTATGGCCAAAGAGCTGAAGTTGGCTTATGAGTCACTGCTTGAGTGCAGATTCAGGAATCCGGGGGAACAGGTTCTCAGCAGACAAGATTGAAAACCTGTGAGGTGGGCCATCCACTATTGATGCTCTCTGAGTTGGAGAAATTTGTGGAAAGAATTTGAAGGTGAGATCTTGACTTTATCCCAGGGTAGAGGAGTCAATTACTAGGGGACATAGGTTTAAGGTGCAAGGGACAAGGTTTAGAGGAGATGTACGAGGTAAGTTTTTTACACAGAGGGTAGTGGGTGCCTGGAGCTCGCTGCCAGAGGAGGTGGTGGAAGCAGGGACGATAGTGACGTTTAAGGGGCACCTTGACAAATACATGAATAGGATGAGAATAGAGGGATAGGGACCCCGGAAGTGTAGAAGATTTTAGTTTAGATGGGCAGCATGGTCGGCACAGACTTGGAGGGCCGAAGGGTCTGTTCCTGTGCTGTACTTTTCTTTGCTCTTTGTTCTTTGTTCTTTTGTGAAGACTGGAATCCCTCGTGAGAGAGGCAGGGGCCGTGAATCTCCAGTTTTGAGATTAAGTACTCTAGCCTGCGGGAAAATCGGAGTGGTTCCCATTTGTGGTGAATGCATTATACCAATAATCCACCATTGTATCAGTACCAGGCTTTGCCTTTGTATTTGCATCTATGCTATGCTGTTACCCTTGTGGGCTCCACCTATTTGCCATTGTGTGGCATCATCCATAGGTGAACATGTTGGGATACGTATGGGCTCCGCCCATGGCTCCTCCCCTTGGGGGAGGGGTATAAAGAGCAGTCGACCTGTAGGCGGCGCACAGTATTGTCTCAGTCGCAGGCAGGCACTGTTCTAAGTTGATTAAAGCCACGGTTTACTTTTACTCTTGTCTCGAGTGAATTGATGGTCGCATCAATTTAATCAACTTAAACACAACTATGGAATCGGCCCTCAAACCTGACCGACTGGAACTCGATCCACAGGCCGCGGAGGCGAAATAAATCTTTTCGCACTGGCTCCGATGCTTCAAGGCTTATCTTGCAGCCGCCTCCACGCCTTCCGTCACTGATGAAGAGAAGCTGAGCCTCCTCCATGCACGGGTGAGCCATCGAATCTCTGTTCAACTCGGCAAGGCCTCGTCCTACGCAGATACCCTCGCGATGCTCAAACGCCTCTATGTACGGCCCGTGAACGAGGTCTACGCGCGACACATCCTCACCACTCGCCGCCAGCGTCCCGGGGAGTCACTAGATGACTACCTACGTGACCTCAAAGCCCTCGCACACAACTGCAATTACCAGGCAGTTACGGCCACTCAGCATATTGAACTCGCCATCCGAGACGTCTACGTGGCGGGATTCCGGTCTAATTATGTGAGACAGCGCCTACTCGAAAAGGGGGCCCTGGACCTGGATGAGACGGTAAAGTTAGCCTCCTCTCTGGAAGTAGCGTTCCAGAGCCTTTCCGCGTTCCCGGCTGACCACGCGACCCCCTTGTGGACCCCCGACCACAGACTACCCCAGGCCTGTGCCGCGCGGCCACCCTCCCATCATGGGGGGCTACCCTGCTATTTCTGCAGCCAGTCCCAACACCCCCAGCAGCACTGCCCGGCCCGCAACACTAACTGCAGTAGCTGCGGGAGAAAAGGACATTTTGTCATGTCTGCCTGGTCAGGTCAAAGAACTCTAACTCACAGGCCCGATCCTCAGACTCACAGGCCCGCAGACCCCGCAGCGTGGCTGCGTGTCTGCCGACACCGCCCCCCTCATCAGCCTCGTGCTATCAGTGGGAGCAGCCATCTTCCAGTACTCACAGCACGTGCGATTCATGGGGGCCGCCATCTTGGCCATCCTCCCCCACGCGGCCGGCCACGTGCGATCCATGGGGGCTGCCGTCTTGGACGCCATCTTCCTCGCCGCCTGCCACGCTTGACCAACGGGCACCACCACCTTGGCCGCCATCTGCTATGCCGCTCGACGCGTACGATCAACATAGGCAGGCATCGCGGAGCCGCCCCAGCATCTCCGACCACACCGGCTACCCGCAACTCAGGGCGGTCACCCTGGATCAGTCGCGACCCAAGCACCTCCGGAGCTCCATGATGACTGTCCAGGTTAACGGGCATGAGACGCCTTGCCTCTTAGACTCTGGGAGCACAGAGAGCTTCATTCACCCGGACATGGTAAGACGCTGCTCGCTCCCAATTTTCCCGGCGCACCAAACCATCTCCCTCGCCTCTGGGTCGCACTTGGTGCAAATCCAAGGGTGCACTATCGCAACCCTAGCAATACAGGGCGCCGAGTACGCAAACTTTAAATTATATGTGCTCCCAGACCTCTGCGCTCCTCTCCTATTGGGACTCGATTTCCAATGCAACTTCAGGAGCCTAACCCTGAAGTTCGGGGGGCCCCTACCCCCACTCACCATATGCAGCCTCGCGACCCTAAAAGTCGACCCTCCCTCACTCTTCGCAAGCCTCACCGCCGACTGCAAACCAGTCGCCACCAGAAGCAGGCGATATAGCATACAGGTCAGGACTTTAATTAGGTCCGAAGTCCAGCATCTCTTGCAGGAGGGAGTCATCGAGACCAGCAATAGCCCCAGGAGAGCTCAGGTGGCGGTCGTCAGGACGGGGAAAAATTCCGGATGGTTGTTGATTACAGCCAAACCATAAACCGGTACATGCAACTCGATGCGTACCCCCTTCCCCGGATTGCAGACATGGTAAACCAGATTGCACACTACCGGGTGTTCTCCATGGTGGATCTGAAGTCCGCATACCACCAGCACCCAATACGCCCGGAGGACCGCCACTACACGGCTTTTGAGGCAGACTGCCGCCTTTTCCACTTTCTCCGGGTCCCCTTTGGCGTCACGAACGGGGTTTCGGTGTTCCAAAGAACAATGGACCGAATGGTAGACCAGTACGGGCTGCGGGCCACATTTCTGTACTTGGACAATGTCACCATCTGCAGCCATGATCAGCAGGACCACGACGCCAACCTCCACCGATTTCTCCAAACCGCCCAAACCCTCAATCTCAACTACAACAAGGGAAATGTGTATTCCGCACGACCAGACTAGCCATCCTCTGCTGCGTCGTGGAGAACGGGGTCCTCGGGCCCAACCCTGACCGTATGCGCCCCCTCCGGCAACTCCCCCTCCCCCACTGCCCCAAGGCCCTGAAGAGGTGCCTCGGGTTCTTTTCGTATTATGCCCAGTGGGTCCCCAACTATGCGTACAAAGCCTGTCCACTAATCAAGGCCACCATCTTTCCACTGGCAACTGAGGCCCGCCAGGCCTTCAGCTGCATCAAGGCGGACATCGCCAAAGCCGCGATGCGCGCGGTGGACGAGTCCGTCCCCTTCCAGGTGGAGAGCGATGCATCAGAGGTTGCTCTCGCCGCTACTCTCAATCAAGCAGGCAGACCAGTGGCGTTTTTTTCGCGCACCCTCACCACCTCTGAAATTCGACACGCCTCGGTCGAAAAAGAAGCTCAAGCTATCGTGGAAGTCGTACGGCACTGGAGGCACTACCTCGCTGGTCGGAGGTTTACCCTCGTCACCGACCAACGATCGGTAGCCTTCATGTTCGACAATACGCAGCGGGGCAAAATCAAGAACGATAAGATCTTGAGGTGGAGGATCGAACTCTCCACCTATAACGACGATATAGTATATCGTCCTGGGAAGCTCAATGAGCCCCCAGATGCCCTGTCCCTCAGAACATGCATCAGCGCACAAGATGACCGGTTACAGGCTATCCACAATGACCTCTGCCACCCGGGGGTCACCCGGCTTATTCACTATATCAAGGTCGACAACCTGCCCTACTCCACCGAGGAGGTCAGAGCCATGACCAGGGACTGCCAGATCTGTGCGGAGTGTAAACCGCACTTCTATCGACCAGATAAGGCCCACCTGGTAAAGGCATCCCGGCCCTTTGAGTGCCTCATTATCGATTTCAAAGGGCCCCTCCCCTCCAATAACCGCAATACATATTTCCTCAATATTATTGATGAGTTCTCCCGCTTCCCCTTTGCAATTCCATGCCCCGATATGACCACGTCCACCGTCATTAAAACCCTACATAGTGTCTTCATCCTGTTTGGTTTCCCCATTTATGTCCACAGTGACCGGGGCTCGTCGTTCATGAGCGACGAACTGCGTCAGTACCTGCTTAGTACGGGCATCGCCTTGAGCAGAACTACCAGTTATGAGCCCAGGGGAAACGGGCAGGTGGAGAGGGAGAACGCGACGGTCTGGAAGACCGTCCTACTGACCCTGCGGTCACAGGAATCTCCCAGTTTCTCACTGGTAGGAGGTCCTCCCCAATGCTCTCTGTTAGGTCCCTACTTTGCATGGCCACAAACGAGACCCCTCATGACCGCCTATTTGTTTTCCCTAGGAGGTCCACCTCTTGGGGGCCTCGCTTCCGTCCTGGCTGAAGACACCGGGGCCAGTCCTACTCAGAAAACACGTCAGGAGCCATAAGTCCGATCCTCTGGTAGAGAGGTTCCAGCTCCTACACTCCAACCCCCAGTACGCTTATATCGAACACCCCGATGGCCGAAAAGATACGGTCTCCCTCCGGGACCTGGCGCCTGCCGGTTCCACCACTACCACCACCACCGCCCCTCCACTATATCCCGCCCAACCTACTATGATCAGCGCCCCCGCCCCTTTATGGCTCCCGCCCGCCATTCCCCCTTCACCGGTCCACAGGAATGAAGCTCCAGAAGAGACGCTCCCGGAGTCCACGTCTGTACCCACACCGGCGCCCCCACTACCGATGCCAGCGCGGATGTGCAATCTCAATGAACAATCCGTACACCAGACCGGCTGAATTTATGAACCCATCACACCCGCTGGGCTTCATTTTTTTAATGGGGTGAATGTGGTGAATGTATTATACCAATAATCCACCATTGTAGCAGTACCATGCTTTGCCTTTGTATTTGCTATGCTGTTGCCCTTGTGGGCTCCACCTATGGGCCATTGTCTGGCATCATCCATAGAGGAACATGTTGGGACACGTATGGGCTCTGCCAATGGCTCCTCCCCTTGAGGGGGGTGTATAGTCTACCTGTAGGCAGTGCACAGTATTGTGTCACTCGCAGGCAGGCAGCGTTCTAAGTTGATTAAAGCCACGGATTACTTTTACTCTTGTCTGGAGTGAATTGATGGTCGCATCACCGTTGGCTTTAGGAGCGTTGTTAAGGTGGGATTCCCTCACCTTTAGCAAAGCAGTTAGTACGCCGGCCAGCCTGCACTTAGATATCGTGGCACCATTTTTAACGGTCGACAGCACGGCACCGCAGTGGTTAGCACAGTTGCATCACAGCTCCAGGGTCCCAGGTTCGATTCCTGGCTTGGGTCACTGTCTGTGCAGAGTCTGCACGTTCTCCCCGTGTGTGCGTGCGTTTCCTCCGGGTGCCCCGGTTTTCTCCCACAGTCCAAAGATGTGCAGGTTAGGTAGATTGGCCATGATAAATTGCCCTTTGTGTCCAAAACGGTTGGGTGGGGTTACTGGGTTACGGGGATAGGGTGGAGGCATGGGCTTAAGTAGGGGCGCTCTTTCCAAGAACTGGTGCACACTCCTCCTTCTGCCCTGTAAATTATATTATCTCTCATTTTTGGACCTCGCGAGATTTGGCGCCCGATTGAAATTTGCTCCTGCGGCCAACGGGGCCGTTAAATCTTTCTGCGTTGTATCTAAACCATTGGTGTCGCTCCCTCCTGGCAGTTTAGAATTCTTCAGTCCAGTTTGGTTAAACGGTGAATGTAATTTAATACTTCATCAACGGAGAGATCAATTCTGGATAAAAGCAAATTACTGCGGATTCTGGAATCTGAAACTCTTTGTCAAAACGGAGAGATCAATTCTTGTGAGGCTGAAGCTATTTTCTGAGCATTCTTAATGAAGACATCGACAGGAAATAAATGCTGCAGGACTGCTCTGATGAACCTTTTGTGACCCTTCAACAGGAATCATTCTTCTTTGCCTCCTCGTGGCGGATTTGTATTCCTGAAATGAGGGTATGTGTGATGGTTTTGTGAATCGAGTTGCCTTTTGGAAATACTGAATTTGTTGTAAGCAAAATATTTGCACCAACATCTAAAGAACATTAACATACCAGTGCGGATTAGATTTTTAAAAAATGTCACCAATTTTGGCTTTAGTTTTATTCTTAATTTAAAAATTCATTTTGGAATGTGCTTTGAATGCAGTTTTTCTTGAGACAAATTAGCAATTGTGGCATAGTGATTAGTGAGGAAGGATATCTGGAGCAAACAGAGGACTTTACCCGTAACCAAAGTTAATTTTATCTCTGGCAAGATTCTGTGAGTAAGCAATAAGCAATTAGCGTGCATGGTGATGTTAAACCTCAGTCTGCCAATGATTTCTTGGGACCATTTTGACTTGAAAAGATAATTTCCCAGCTTGAGTTGCATCATTCTTTTCTCTTTCTATTAAATACGCGAAGAGTTCTGTAATGAAAGTGAAAGTGAACTGATGTCTTTCATTTCTTATTAATATGTGTAACTGATGGGCAGGAAAATGACCAGCTGGCCTATCAGGCCTAGCCCACGCTACCTGGTGCATCGCACATCATCATAACCCCTGGAACACACAATATCCTGGGAGAAGCAAAATGGAACAGAACACAAAATCAGGGAAAATGAGCAGTTGGAAAATTCCTCTCTGACCTCTGCCCAGCGCAGGAGATCACATTGATCTTCTGCATGCTGTTTTTAAACCACTTACTTCTTATATGATTTGAACCCCGATTCAACCAGCCCAGCCCCTTTCTGAGGATATACAGACAGTCGGCAAAAGCTGGCAACACGTTGTGGGGGTGGGGGGGGGTGGGGGGGGCGGGATCTAATATTGAGCCTCTTCCTTCTCTTGCTTCGTTTAATTCTCTGCCCCTTTGTTCTCCCTACTCTGTCAGACTGAAATAATCTATTAACAAGGATCCAGCTATCCCATTATATTATTCTGTGTTATTTATTAGGGCACCTCTGCTGTAAAGTAAATAGCTGCAACTTATTACAGCAGCCGTAGTAATTAAGCCTCTTTACGGCAAAGAATCTCTTGAAATGTTTCCATGGCCACCAAATCATCAGTGCCTGTCTTTTCCTGAAAACACTGTTTTTTGCTGCAGTATGGTTCCCTGGGTACTGGTAGCTTGGTCAAGGATCCACTATTCAACAGTGGTTGGCATAGGATCAGAGTGCGGTCCTGTTCTCACATATGATGGGCGAGATTCTCTGGCTGTTCATGCCGGCGAGATCTTCTGGTCCTGCCGACGGCACGCTCCTGGGGTGGATTCAATGGGAAATCCCATTGACAGTAGGAGGACCAGAAGATCCCACCACTAGCTAACTATGGGCCGCTTCCCACCATCGAGAAACACGCCCTATGTATGAATGCACACACAGACATGTATTTACACGTTTACACTTTCCAGTCGGCATCACTGAGTAACAATTTGGAGCAGGCACTCAGACTAAATTATTCTGTGTCCTTGGATCGGGGTATTGGGGCGAACTGCTGAAGCCAAATATTGGCCCCAACTTAGGCTGTACAGAAAGAATATGGATTAATGTAAATGTCAGTGACAGCAAAATTACGTGATTGCTGTGAAGTCGATGATGGTCTTGCACTTGCAAAATCAATCAATTGATCTGCAAGAAAAGCTGTGGATGCAGATGGCTGTAGCAATATTCCACAGTATGTGGAAGATTGACTTTCCTAATGTTCTCTGAACACATTGCCTTATTATTTTCCCACTTAACAAATGAACAATTTACTACTGCCAAGATTTCATTTGGGTTTCTTTGCATTATAGAATTCAAAAGCAGAAAGACTTTCTTGCTATGCGAGTTGGCCGTTCGGAGCGATGCGAACATTACTATTAAGAGCATTAGGCTCCTGCCAGAAATACACGGCATAGCAATCTATTATATTAAGCTGCAAAAAGCCACAAAGCAGAATCGATAGATTCTTAAAGCAGGTTTTGTAATGAGCCATCAATTTTCAGATAGCTATATTAAGGCTAAAATAATTTCTGCTCGGTAGAAAGTTTTTTTTCTGCAGTAATATCATTGCAGCAGACGTGGATGTAATCTCCATATTTATTTATTTAGGAATGGCAATAATGGTGCGGCATTAATAATTAACTTAAGTGGCTGCAATATTATTTCTGCACCAGAGGTTTTTATTCTGAGATTGGTTTTTTTTGATTCCGTATTAGTATTTCTGTAATTTCAGTGAGAAATATGATTCAGCTCCACAAAAATGTTGAGAGGAAATGTTTGCTTGATAGCAGATGAGAGGTTATTTTCAAACCTGTAATTAATGTCCATAAAGCAAAAGGTTGAAGAGTTACAGCCTTGACAACATGTCTCACTACATAGCATGCCAACTCAGTAGTTTTATCTTCATTGCCGGGGCAGTTACCTGCTGGGGCAGATCACTCACTGTTTAGGGAACACTACATTGAAGTCCATGCAATGAAAGTCCAGATGGGTTTTATAAAAAACATTTGATCAGCCCTTCCAGGTTACCGTTGGGAGTGAAGACAAACATCTACTCCAAGACATTGAGTGAGCAGGTATGAACTCTGAGGAAGGTAGGTGGGAATATGCTGTGCTGCTTCGAGGGAAGTGGGAAAGCCAATCCACCCTGTCCTTCACATGCTGCAAGATAGTTATAAAACCGACGAACCTTAGGAATTCATCATATGCCCTTATTGTCCCAGCAGTTAACTCAGGGGGGCTGAGGAGAATATGTGCACAGGAGTATATACTGCTTCTATTGCTGTGTAAATTTTACAAAGTGCTTAAAATAAATAATTCACATAAAGCTTTTATCAATTATCAGCTTTTTTGGATTGGTTTGGTTGATGTGATTTATGCTGACATGTTTCAATGGGATTCAATATGATGAAGTTCATAAATAACCCAAACTGTAGCAGTAAACAAAAGTCATAGCCTACTGTCAGTTTTATGGACCTTCTCAGTAAATAGATTTGATGAAATAAAACGGGACTGGCTGTCCTTAATAACAGATTATTATTCTGCACTTAACGTTTATTCGTTGGACAGCACAAGTCAGTAGATTCAGTAATTTTAATTGCTGGATTCCTGTCTAACAATGAAACCCATTTAGCCATGTTGACCAAGCAGAATGCATAGATCAGTTAAAGCTAACCTCTGAGGGGATGGTGTTTATTTAATTGAAATCTGAAATTATACAAGCTAATAATAATCGCTTATTGTCACGAGTAGGCTTCAATGAAGTTATTGTGAAAAGCACCTAGTCGCCACATTCTGGTGCCTGTTCGGGGAGGCCGGTACGGGAATTGAACCCGCGATGCTGGCCATGTTCTACACTCCAAGCCAGCTGTTTAGCCCACTGTGCTAAACCAGCCCCTAAATCGCAGTAGCCATTTAACACTTTTAATTACATCTTTCTACGGTCGAAGCATTTTAGTTACTATTAACATCTGTCACCGTCACTTCAGAGCAAATAAATAGGTTTGCACATTTACCTCTTCACCTTTCTGGTGCACCAAGATGATCATCTTGTGCAAGAAAAGCTGACCACCATTTTGTTTAAGATCCGGAATTTCATTCTTCTGGTAATATTCAACATTTAATGTGAAAACATTTCTATAACTGAAAAGCAAGCAGCTTCTGCAATGATTGCTCATTGCATTGTACTAGTGGTGGCCGTAGATGATATTTGCCAAGTAAATGCAGTTGCACGAGAGTAAAGGATGAAATTAGTCAAGGACCGTAAAACTTTACAGTGAATTTTTTTAACGTTTTCTGAATATTTCAGTGCAATTCAGGTGGGAGTTGTAGACGCTATAGGCAGGATATATCCGGTCTATTCGCCGTGGACGCAAATCCTGTTATGGCTGCTAAATCTCGCAAGAGGTCCCATAATGGGATTTGCACTGGCGATGTCTCAGTTTGAGATCTTGCCCACTCCCCACATGTGATGTGATCAGATTCACACCTGAATCTGATTTCCATCATTTTTAATATATTTACGGATACTTACCCAGCTTGGGGCAGGTCGTAATGCCCGCCCATGCCTTATTCTCCCAACCAGTCGGCATGACATCATGCTGGCGCGAATCACAATGGTTTTCAATAACAAGAGCCAGCTGTGATGATCATGCCGGGGGGGCGGAGCTGGGTATATCCCTTGGGTGATGGGAAACATGACCAAACAGTGCCCTGGTTGGCAGTGGCAGGGGTGGGCCCTCTAGGAAGCCCCATTGGAGGGGGTGCAGGGTGGAGTTCTCCTTAAGTGTAGGGGCACGCTGATGGTTGTTTTGGGGAGGGGGTGGGAGGGTTGTGCATGCATTAGGCTGGTGGTGGATGAGCCACTGATGGGAAGGAGCTAGTGCCAGTGAGGGGATGGGTAGGGGGGGAAGAATGGTTGCCCCCTCTGTAATTGTGGGGGGGGGGTCTTCCCCTGGTCCAGCAGGGGATCCCAATTTCTATGGGAGGGTTACCGGCAGCGCCCTTTCTCTGTGGGGGGGGGGGGGGGGCTTTTTTATTTATACATTTAAAGTACCCAATTCATTTTTCCCAATTAGGAGGCAATTTACCATGGCCAATTCACCTCACCTACACCTTTGGGTTGTGGGGGTGAGACCCGCGCAGACACCATGAGAATGTGCAAATTCCACAAGGACAGCAACTCGGGGCCGGGATCAAACACAGGTCCTCGGGCGCTGTGAGGCAGCAATGCTAACCACTGTGCCACCATGCCGCCCTAATGAAAGGGGCCTTTACTATAACTTAGATCTTTTTAACGGGTCCTCAGATCTCAGAATGCTGGTGGTTTTAGGCCCCCCCCCCCCCCCCAAGTTGGCTGTGTGTTTCTCACCAGCATTTTGAAGTTGCACAGAGTGCTGTTAAATTAGACGAGAAAAGGCATCTGTGAAGCAAACAAATTTCACACAACTTTTATCCCTGATCCAACACTCTGGGTGCGATTTAACCACCGCACTATGCCCAGTGCGGATCTGGACATGCCCGTTAAGTAAGCCAAAATCGGAATAAGGACCGGGTTCGATTAAGTTTGCCATCTGACCGGCCCGCTCCCAATGGTAAATTACAGATCTCGCCCAAATATGTTAAGCATATCATTAACCCCAATTTGCATTAATTTTCAATCTAATTGGTGAGGTTAACATGTCTCCGGTATCATGTCTCAGTCATCATGTTTTAATTGTCAACATTTGACATTTCCATTCCCCCCTAGCTACAGATACTGCCTCCGCCCCATGCCCAATCAGTAATCCTCATTTTTCTTGATCTTACGTGGTCTACTGCTACGTCTAAGTGTGTCCCCAGAATGCACATCAGAGGCGGAGGCAGCCTGCTGATATTTGGCCCTGTGGCCTTTGATGCCCTTGACAGATGTCCTTTGGAGGGCCTGGAGCCAAAGGGCCCTGAACAACTTACCAGTATCACCGGCTTCGCTGTGCCACCCTGTTCTGCCCGCTGCTCTTGAGATGCAAACTGGAGACCACCATCATCTCCTTGATGGCAGGCCCAGGGCTAGCCTCCAGAACTTTATCCTCCCTGAAGGTGCCGATAGGGCCCTGAGGGTCTCCATGGGATGGCAGGGCAGCAGGAGTGAGCTCTGCGTCATCTGCCGCTGCCAGTCCTGGAGGCTCCCCATTGTTGGCACCATGGTGTCGACGCCCTCAGCGATACTCCTGAGTGACTGAGTCATGGTCTGGAGTGTCTCCACAATATCCACCTGCGTCTGGGAATGTCCCTCATCAACTGGGACATGATGTCGAGACCCTCAGCCATAGTTGTCACAGACTGATCCATACCTTGGACATCACCATTCAAGATGCTGATGTCATGCTCCAGGCTTTCCACTGCAGTCGTCACCCTAGCAGAGTTGGCCTCCATGCCACGCATTGTCGGCATAATCTCCTGTCCCTGTAGCCTCTGGGATTCCTCCAATCAGTTATGCACTCACTGGAATTTCACTGCCATCCCCTCCTGAACCTCACAGCCGTGTCCAACATCGGCACCAGCTCTTGGATTACCTTGTCCAGTGGCTCAGCATTTGATTGGTAATCAGCTGAGTCCTGGAACCCAGCAGACCTCCACCTGATGTGCATAAACAACTGTGGTGCCCACCAGATTGTGCCCCAGAGGCCTGTCCACTCCTGCCACCCACCGAATCTGTGTCTCTGTGCTGGTGGAAGGTGGGTGTGATAGCTGTGATGCCTCGATGGTGGTCTCCTTGGAGCTCTCCGAGGTGATCTCTTGGGTGGCAGGCGGGGGGGGGGGGGGGGGGGGGGGGGGGGGTTACTCTGGATCGCCCGGCCCCATCAAATGGAGACCCTGAGAGCGAATTGCCATTTGGTCTGCCTCGGCCTTGCTTATGCCCGTATAATTGCTGACAGTTCGGGGACAGGTGGGAGGGTGTTGGATAGGCAGCCCGGAGGCAGTTTTACAGGCCAGCCTGCCTGCAAACGCACTAGGAGGAGGCTGTACAACGTTGGCCAATGAATGTTCTCTTTTATATCCCTCTCCATAGCATCACTGACCTCCCAAATGTGTGTCTATTTGGTGACAAAGTAAAATATAACAATTGCTCAAAATGTATGAACAACTGTAATAAGTGTGGCTACAAAAAAAATACTTACTGTACAGATATGGCACAGCTCTGGTAGGGAAGGAAGTGTGTAATAAAGTTGATATTTTCAGCTTTTTACTTTCATTACCTAGAGCCTTTGAAGCCTCAAAGCATTGTTGACAATGGTGACCAACGGGGAACTCTGAATTGAAGTCTAGGGAACTGAAAGGAAATACTTACAAAAGACTTGAAAAGGATGTAATTGAGCTTTTGAAGTTCGAGTGTTCACATGGCATTGGCTGCCTCACAGGCCTAGAGTTCTGCTATTACCTTCATGGATAGCCTAATTTATAAGTTAGCCCACCTTCAAATTATTTCTCTTGGGTACTGTAATACGGAGGCCTTGCCCTCATTGAAATTTTAAAATATTTGAAAAGTCCCTGAGGATTGTTCCCAGATATATTTTATTCTATTCAGGTTTTACTTACTGTAGTTATTTCTGTATGAGTTGCAAGTGTAATTAAATCCTTCCATTTTCCATTGTAACATGTAAATAAATCAGAATCACATGGGTGGCATGTTGGAACAGTGGTTAGCACTGTTGCTTCACAGCACCAGGGACCCGGGTTCGATTCCCGGCTTGGGTCACTGTCTGTGCAGAGTCTGCAAGTTCTTCCCTTGTCTGCATGGGTTTCCTCCGGGTGCTCCGGTTTATTCCCACAAGTCTTGAAAGACATGCTTGTCGGTGAATTGGATGTTCTGAATTCTGTCTGTGTACCCGAACAGGCACCGGAATGTGGCGACTGGGGGATTTTCATAGTAACATCATTGCAGTGTTAATGTAAGCCTACCTGTGACACTGATGCACGATCAATTACAATCAAAGACGAGGTTGCATCATAACTGAAGGCTTTAATCGACTAGAACTGTTCCCCAGTCGCTTCGGTACAGAAAATGAGGGCTGCTGGGACGGCACCGGTTCTTATACCCCGCCTGTCAAGGCGGAGCTACATACCAACAGCCAATGATAAACTCCTGAGTTTAACCAATGGTCTTCAGCCTCTTGGGTACTGTAATACCTGAAAATACCACAGACACTAATATAGATTATTATTAAGTTGTCTCACATGCTATTTCTCAACGTTCCTAGAAGCAGAACACTTCAGTATCTTGGTCATAAATAAGGGCACGTCCAGTGTTGGATGGGCAATCAATTGTAGGTGGAAGTTCTTTTGAAGAGCCTACTACCATGATTTAGTGAAGAATTCTCCGGCTGTTATGGCATTATTTTTCTTGACTTTTATTTTCTGCCGAGCCTTGGGATTTCAATTTAATCAATTAAAGAATTTTCAGTTGAAGTTCCACGATTGCCTTCGTAACCTACATCTCAACACACGATTCCCAGTGAAAATCTTCTAACAGTTTGTCAGGAAAATGAGCAATATTAGGAAAATAGAAGAGTCAGACCACATCACGGGTATTCTATGCCCATTCGTATGCAATCCCTCACCTGCATCTGCAGAGGATCATTGCACGCAGAGCCTTTACTTTCCTGGGAAGACTGACAGCAGCTCTGATGGCACAAGTATGAGATGTGAAGGGCTTGGGGAGGGGGGGCATTGCAGTCTGACTGCCCAAACCCAACCCATTTTCCTGGATTAGGGCTGAACGAGTGTGTAGTGCGAGTGCCCACCCAAAGTTTCTTCCATCCGGAGGGATTCCTGCCAATGCCATCAAAAAAACCTGCCAGACCCACAGTAGGACTGAGTGACCTTATAAGTGCAGAAGTATGACAGAGCAGAACAAAGACTCCCATTGACTGCACAGGCAGAAGCTACAATGGGTAAGTGTTTGGGCTCTACTTGGGGATGAGGAGATTGCTAATGAGCCTCCCTCCACTGTGAGGAAGTTGAGGTTTTTAACCACCTATTCCATGAGAATACCATCACATTCCAGATGATATCCCTGGCAATGATAATAACTGGTAAAGAAAGGAGAAAATTCGACTTGGCCAACATGCTCTACCACCATATGTGTGTGTGCATCTGTTATATTTTGTGTGTGTAGAGATACATATATATAATGTAGGTGTATGCAGCTACATGAATACATTTACCTAATAATGTGAATTTAATGCTACCCCATTCCCCCCATTCACTATAAGAGGCATATTTCACATAAAGTGATGATCTGCTGTTCACTTGTTTATCAATCAATTGCCAAATGATATGTTCAAGGGCGAACCACTTTCAGCACATTTCCTGTCGTAAGGAGCGATCAACTGGGCAGCATGCACAGCTGTCGTTAGCTGATTGTCCCCTCGAGTGCAGGGTGTTCTTCATGACATTTATATGGGTTTTACGCCTTGTCATATCAACCCCACAACTTCCATTAATGGAAAGCATTCCTGTTCATGGTTTTGACAGCTGGGGTGCGATATGACCAAAATAAAATAGTGTGTAAATTTACTGGGAACGACCCCACTAACGGCACCCTTGACTTGTTTTCGTGACCCGGCGGGGAATGCCCCACCAAGGCTGCACTTAGTGACATTTCCTGAGAGCTCCTCAGTGCAGGAAGAGATCGGGACACCATTTTTAAATAGCGCCCCAATCTCACGATCCCCCGGACCCCCCATGCCCCAACTCGCCTGTTGGGGGGTCCTTGGGGAGGGGCACCCCACACTCCACCTCATATGGGCAGGGCACCCCCGGGCCCGATCCTCAACGGAGGCGCAATGCCAGCTGATCAATTGACACTGCCAAACTGACACCATGGCAGTGCCTCTGCCAACCTGGCAGTGCCACCTGGGCATCCTGACAGTGCCAGGTGGGCATCCAGGCAGTACTGCCAGGGTGCCCAGGTGGCAGTGCCAGGGTGCCAGCCTGCCTGAAAGCCGACCACCCGGGGGCTTCCAATCACCTGGGCGACCACCCCCCAGGTACCCTTTGTCCAATCCTCGTTTGTGGGGACTGATACTGAACAGCACCCAGCTGGGGTCTCCTTGGCGAGGTCGATAAATGGCGGAAGGCCGAAGCTCCCACAGTGGGCGGGATCCAGATCGTGACGTCTAGAGAGATCTAGTTGGATTCGAGAATGCCGGGAGGATCTGCCGCTGCATCCCATCCCGATTCCGGCGGACGCAGCTGGTAGACTGCGCCCAGGATTGCCAGTGGCTGTTAATTGGGAAGCAGCCATGGTGACCTTATTGTGCTGATGAGCTTCTTATTTAAAAGGGAAAGTTCTTGGGAAGGAAACCAAGGCTATTGTCATCTGTGGATACCGGCACCATGGAAGACCACCTTGGCTTGGATCACTCGGCTCCTGTTTGCTTTTCTTTTGACACAAACCCATCCTAAAGGGAAGTGTGTCGGGCAGCGTTTCTGCTCGAAAAGATTGAGGAGTCATTTTACTTTTTCTCACCGTGTGACAAAAGGATGTCTGTGAACTGACATTTTCCATGGAGACATGTTGGAATGTATGAAATGGGCTGCCAATTCATTGTCACTCGTTTTTACTCGGCGACATGTGTTTAAATCGCTCCTGTCGCGTGTAAAAATGTGTACAGTCACTCAAATGGTATCCCCACAAGGTGCGGCTGCTTCCAACTTAATGTTGTGTTGTCGTTTGTGAGCCCCTCAAAACTGCAAGCATTTTGAGGAGTGTGGTCACTTTTGATTTAATCTGGTTACCATCCGATTTCTCATTTCGAACCAGACATGGGTGAATGCATTGACGGTCAGTGGGATTTTTCAATTCATCTTACCAGCGTGCATTTACTGGAGGATGACCTTCAGCTCCAAATAGGCCACCCTGCATGGTGCAGCTCAATGACAGGATCTCAGCAATTTTGCATCGAATGTAAGGCTGATGTTCCAGCATCCCCATTGCACCATTATGATCAACTTGCCTATTTTCCTGTCACCGACACAGCTTTTCTCTTTTAAATGGTGAGCAGCTGTTCTTTAAAAGCTGCTGCATTGCTGATTCAACAGTAACTTTCAAACAGAAACGGATAAATACTTGGGGCGAAATTCTCCGGAAACGGCGCGATGTCCGCCGACTGGCGCCCAAAACGGCGCAAATCAGTTGGGCATCGCGCCGCCCCAAAGGTGCAGAATGCTCCGCATCTTGGGGGGCCGAGCCCCAACCTTAAGGGGCTAGGTCGGCGCTGGACGAATTTCCGCCCCGGCAGCTGGCGGAAAAGCCCTTTGGTGCCCCACCAGCTGGCGCGGAAATTACATCTCTGGGCGGCGCATGCGCGGGAGCGTTAGCGGCCTCTGACGGCATTCCCGCGCATGCGCAGTGGAGGGAGTCTCTTCCGCCTCCGCCATGGTGGAGACCATGGAGGAGGCGAAAGGGAAAGAGTGCCCCCGTGGCACAGGCCCGCCCGCGGATCGGTGGGCCCCAATCGCGGGCCAGGCCACCGTGGGGGCACCCCCCGGGGCCAGATCGCCCCCCCAGGACCCCGGAGCCCGCCCGCGCCGCCTTGTCCCGCCGGTAAGGTAGGTGGTTTAATCTACGCCGGCGGGACAGGCATTTTAGCGGCGGGACTTCGGCCCATCCGGGCCGGAGAATCGTGCGGGGGGGCCTGCCAACCGGCGCGGCGCGATTCCCGCCCCCGCCGAATCTCCGGTGCCGGAGACTTCGGCAACCGGAGACCCCCATGTTTGCCTATCCGTCTGGTCCCCGTTTGTGGAGACCAGCACTGAACGACGCTTGCTCGACGTCTCCGATGTGAAGGGGATAGATCCCACAACTCGGGTACCTCGTGAAACTGCACATTAAAGTGAGATAAACTGTCTCGTTCTAATATGCAGATTCGCTAAAACGTGATCCCGCCCATATAGGGCAGAATTTACATTGCAACGCCTCACGAGATCGCGTTAGATCTCGTGAGGCATTGTGAGCCGGGTAGATCCTGGGATCGGGCCCTCCAGGCTTCTATCGGCCATGCTGTGGCACGGCGAGCTGCTTTTCGGGCGCAGCGTGGCCGTTGGATCACGTCACTCGGGTATGTTGCTATGAGTAATGTTCAAAATGGATTTTCATTTTGCCTTTTTAAGGAAATTCTCCTTGCAACCTAATCTGAGCTGTTTGATGAAATATTAAAGACACTGGAAGCTATTATATTATTACAATATCCAAATATAAATATATAACTGTAGCAAATATTTTTGTGCTGTATTATTTAGAGACATTTTCTGTGACCCGTACATTTGACACAATTTACTTATTCCTGAATTACACACTGGGATATTCTCAATAGCATTGCTATAAGTAGCAGTTGGCTGCTTGTTCTGGTTATCTCAAATCAGGTCCAATTAAAATAAAATAAAATAAACAAATGACCCTGATTAGTTGGGGTTCTTTATAAATCCTACAGTTAATACAGATTGCTCAGTTTTGTTTTCTTTTATGGGATGTGGCCGTAGCTGGTGAGGCAAGAATTTATTGTCCATCGCTAGTTGACCTTCTTGAAACGCTGCAGTTCCTGAAGTGAAGGTACACCCACAGTGCTATTAGGGAGAGAGTTCCAGAATTTTGACCCAGTGTCAATGAAGGAACAGCGATATAGTTCCAAGTGAGGGTGGTGAGTGACTTGAACCACCATGTGGTGGGGTTCCCAGGTATCTGTTACTCTTGTCCTTCGAGATAGTAGAGGTCATGGGTTTGGAAGGTGCAGCCGATGGAACCTTGGCAAGTTCCTGCAGTCCATCTTGTAGATGGTACACACGGAGAGTTTTTCCCCTGATTCCCATTGGCTCCAGTTTAGTTAGGGCTCCTTGATGCCATACTCGGTCAAATGCTCCCTTGATGTCAAGATCAGTCACCCTCACCTCACCTCTGGAGTTAAACTCTTTTGTTCATGAATGAACCAAGGCTGTAATGAGGCCAGGAGCTGAGTGACCTTGGCGGAACCCAAACTGAGCATCTGTGAGTAGGTTATTGCTGAATAGGTACCGCTTAATAGCTCTGTTGATGACTCTTTCCATTACTTTGCTGATGATGGAGAGTAGATTGATAGGGTGGTAATTGGCTGGGTTGGATTTTTTCTGTTTCAGGACAATTTTCCACATTGCTGTGTAGATGCCAGTGTAATAGCTGTACTGGAACACTTGGCTAGGGATGCAGCATGTTCTGGAGCACAAGTCTTCAGTACTATTGCCGGAATATTGTCAGGGCCCATAGACTTTACAATATCCAGTTCCTATAGCTGTTTCTTGATATCACGTGGAGTGAATCGTATTAGCTGAAGACTGACATCTGTGATGCTGGGTACCTCCGGAGGAGACCGAGATGGATCATGCACTTGACACTTCTGGCTGAAGATTGTTGCGAATGCTTCAGCCTTATCTTTTGCACAGATGTGCTGGGCTCCTCCATCATTGAGGATGGAGATATTTGTGGAGCCACCTCCTCCAGTCAGTTCTTTAGTTGTTCATTCATGGCTGGATGTGGCAGGACTGTGGAGCTTAGATCTGATACGTTTGTTGTGGAATCACTTAGCTCTGTATAGGGCAGCACGGTAGCATTGTGGATAGCACAATTGCTTCACAGCTCCAGGTTCCCAGGTTCGATTCCCGGCTTGGGTCACTGTCTGTGCGGAGTCTGCACATTCTCCCCGTGTGTGCATGGGTTTCCTCCCACAGTCCAAAGATGTGCAGGTTAGGTGGATTGGCCATGCTAAATTGCCCTTGGTGTCCAAAATTGCCCTTAGTGTTGGGTGGGGTTACTGGGTTATGGGGATAGGGTGGAGGTGTGGACCTTGGGTCGGGTGCTCTTTCCAAGACCCGGTGCAGACTCGATAGGCCGAATGGCCTCCTTCTGCAATGTAAATTCTATGTTCTATTACTTGCTGCTCATGCTGTTTGGCACACAAGCAGTCCTGAGTTGTAACTTCACCAGGTTGACACCTCATTTTTTGGCAGACCTGGTGTTGCTTCTAGCATGCTCTTCTGCACTCTTCATTGAACCACAGGAGCCTTTTTACTGTTTCTGAACATCCATTTGCAGTGTCTTAGAGTGCTTGTTCTCCCTACAACATTGCTCATGGTACTTTGAAGGCCGTGCTGCTATATAAAGATGCAAATCGTAATGCCACCTGCTGCCATAAAGATAACAAAAATACACCAAGTAAGTCACCTATGTTAGCTGAGATAGTATGCATTAGCACTGTAGCTACCATTAAGACACAATGGGCGGAGGTGTGCTGCCAGCGGGAAAAGAGAATCCCAGTGCTTAGAGAATTCCAGCCAGTATCTCTCAAACTTTTAAATGTAAGTTTCTAATCACTGGTTTATAAGATTGAGGGTGCGATTCAACAGCTGGGTGTCGGGACGAGGCCATTGAATCTCATGAGAGACCTTCGCCATGAATTGTAATGCTCGAAACGTCTCACAGGATTCAGTGGAATCTCAAAGCGCGTTGCGATCTCGATGGGCTCGCTCATTTAAATATGCATTTGCCCAATTCACCTGGGGTCTGGGAATCACTGGCCTCGCCACAGAGATCTAAACCTGACACCGTTTGGTGCTGGTTCACGAAGTTGTGAACCAGGCATGTTGGCACCCAGGGGGGGGGAGGGGCCGTCTCACTGGGGAGTTGAGGCTCCTGGTGGTTCAGGCCCCCGGGTGGAGGACGATTGGCACCCAGCACTCCCTTGGCACCTGGGCACCTTGGCATTGCCAGCCTGGCACCCTGGCAGCCCACAGGTGCCCAGGTGCCAGGTTGCTTGTGCCAGAGGTCATGCCTGGGGGGGACATATGAAGGGGGGTATTCGAGAACCCCAGAAGAGGTAAGTTGGTTGGAGTGGGGTGTCCTGAAGCCATGGTAGGGGCACAGAGGGGGTTGAAAGATCAAAGAAGCGTGATGAACATGTGCTGGGTACAGGTTTTTTAAAATTAAGGGGCAATTTAGTGTGGCCATTCCACCTACCCTGCACATCTTTGAGTTGTGGAGGTGAGGCCCACACAAACACGGGGAGAATGTGCAAACTCCACATGGACAGTGACCCGGGGCCGGAATCGAACCCAGGTCCTTAGCACTGTTGGGTGGCACGGTCACACAGTGGTTAGCACTGTTGCTTCACAGTGCCAAGGTCCCAGGTTCGATTCCCGACGTGGGTATTTGCCTGTGCGGAGTCTGCACCTTCTCCCCGTATCTGGGTGGGTTTCCTCCGGTTGCTCCGGTTTCCTCCCACAAATCCCAAAAGACGTGCTGTTAGGTAATTTTGACATTCTGAATTCTCCCTCCGTGTACACGAACAGATGCCAGAGTGTGGCCACAGTAAGTTCATTGCAGTGTTAATGTAAGCCTACTTGCGACAATAAAGATTATTATTATTAAGGCAGCAGTGCTAACCACTGAGCCACCATGCCGCCCTCTGGGTTCAAGTTTTTATTTAAATTTGTGCCAACTAACCTCTTTTGGCTTTACTGTGACAAAGAGTAAATACATTTACCTGGCTCTTTACCGTTACTTTATTTTTACAGGTAAGGAAAGCAAAAGTAAACTAGGGGCTGGTTTAGCACAAGGCTAAAGAGCTGGCTTTTAAAGCAGACCAAGACAGGCCAGCAGCACAGTTCAATTCCCGTACCAGCCTCCCCGAACAGGCACTGGTAACTTCACAGTAACTTCATTTGAAGATTTTCAAAAGCTAACGGTGTGATGTAATTTCAAAGGAATTCATGTAGGAATGCCATCTAGTGGTGTTGCAGATGAGTAGCATATAAAGGTCTGTATTAGAAATGTTTTCGTGGTGTTTTGTAATGGGAATCTGTGACCTCGATAATATTTGCTGTATGCAAGTTTAAAAAATATTTGGGTAGTTACTTTCTTAATTGATAAAATATAACAGTCACAACTTTTTTTTTAATAAATATTTTATTGAAAATTTTTGGTCAACCAACACAGTACATTGTGCATCCTTTACACAACATTATAACAACACAGATAACAATGACCTATTTTATATAAACAAAAAACAAAAAATAAATAAATATTAAATAACAAAACTGAAAACTAGCCCTAATTGGCAACTGCCTTGTCACAAGCTACACCCCCCCCGCCCACCCACCCCCATCCCTCCCCCCCCCCCCAGATCCTGGGCTGCTGCTGCTGCCTTCTTTTTTCCCCCATCTATCTATCCGCAAGATATTCGACGAACGGTTGCCACCGCCTGGTGAACCCTTGAGCCGACCCCCTTAGGACGAACTTAATCCGCTCTAGCTTTATGAACCCCGCCATGTCATTTATCCAGGTCTCCACCCCCGGGGGCTTGGCTTCTTTCCACATTAACAATATCCTGCGCCGGGCTACTAGGGACGCAAAGGCCAAAACATCGGCCTCTCTCGCCTCCTGCACTCCCGGCTCTTGTGCAACCCCAAATATAGCCAACCCCCAGCTTGGTTCGACCCGGACTCCTACTACATTTGAAAGCACCTTTGTCACCCCCATCCAAAACCCCTGTAGTGCCGGGCATGACCAAAACATATGGGTATGATTCGCTGGGCTTCTCGAGCACCTCGCACACCTATCCTCCACCCCAAAAAATTTACTGAGCCGTGTTCCAGTCATATGTGCCCTGTGTAATACCTTAAACTGAATCAGGCTTAGCCTGGCACACGAGGACGACGAGTTTACCCTGCTTAGGGCATCTGCCCACAGCCCCTCCTCGATCTCCTCCCCTAGCTCTTCTTCCCATTTCCCTTTTAGTTCATACACCATAGTCTCCCCTTCGTCCCTCATTTCCCTATATATATCTGACACCTTACCATCCCCCACCCATTTCTTTGAGATCACTCTGTCCTGCACCTCTTGCGTCGGGAGCTGCGGAAATTCCCTCACCTGTTGCCTCGCAAAAGCCCTCAATTGCATATACCTGAATGCATTCCCTTGGGGCAACCCATATTTCTCGGTCAGCGCTCCCAGACTTGCGAACTTCCCATCCACAAATAGATCTTTCAGTTGCGTTATTCCTGCTCTTTGCCACATTCCATATCCCCCATCCATTCCCCCCGGGGCAAACCTATGGTTGTTTCTTATCGGGGACCCCCCCAATGCTCCAGTCTTTCCCCTATGTCGTCTCCACTGTCCCCAAATCTTCAATGTAGCTACCACCACCGGGCTTGTGGTGTAGTTCCTCGGTGAGAACGGCAATGGGGCTGTCACCATAGCCTGCAGGCTAGTCCCCCTACAGGACGCCCTCTCTAATCTCTTCCACGCCGCTCCCTCCTCCTCTCCCATCCACTTACTCACCATTGAAATATTAGCGGCCCAATAGTACTCACTTAGGCTCGGTAGTGCCAGCCCCCCCCTATCCCTACTACGCTGTAAGAATCCCTTCCTCACTCTCGGAGTCTTCCCGGCCCAAACAAAACCCATGATACTCTTTTCTATCCTTTTAAAAAAAGCCTTCGTGACCACCACCGGGAGGCACTGAAACACAAAGAGGAATCTCGGGAGGACCACCATCTTAACCGCCTGCACCCTCCCTGCCATTGACAGGGCTACCATATCCCATCTCTTGAAATCTTCCTCCATCTGTTCCACCAACCGCGTTAAATTTAGCCTGTGCAATGTGCCCCAGTTCTTAGCTATCTGGATCCCCAGGTAACGAAAGTCTCTTGTTACCTTCCTCAACGGTAGGTCCTCTATTTCTCTACTCTGCTCCCCTGGATGCACCACAAACAGCTCACTCTTCCCCATGTTCAATTTATACCCTGAAAAATCCCCAAACTCCCCAAGTATCCGCATTATTTCTGGCATCCCCTCCGCCGGATCCGCCACATATAGTAGCAAATCATCCGCATACAAAGATACCCGGTGTTCTTCTCCTCCCCTAAGTACTCCCCTCCATCTCTTGGAACCCCTCAGCGCTATCGCCAGTGGCTCAATCGCCAGTGCAAACAGTAATGGGGACAGAGGACATCCCTGCCTTGTCCCTCTATGGAGCCGAAAATATGCCGATCCCCGTCCATTCGTGACCACACTCGCCACTGGGGCCCTATACAATAGCTGCACCCATCTAACATACCCCTCTCCAAAACCAAATCTCCTCAACACCTCCCACAAATAATCCCATTCCACTCTATCAAATGCTTTCTCGGCGTCCATCGCCACTACTATCTCCGTTTCACCCTCTGGTGGGGCCATCATCATTACCCCTAACAGCCTCCGTATATTCGTGTTCAGCTGTCTCCCCTTCACAAACCCAGTTTGGTCCTCGTGAACCACCCCCGGGACACATTCCTCTATTCTCATTGCCATTACCTTGGCCAGGACCTTGGCATCCACATTTAGGAGGGAAATTGGTCTGTAGGACCCGCATTGTAGCGGGTCCTTTTCCTTCTTTAAGAGAAGCGATATCGTTGCTTCAGACATAGTCGGGGGCAGTTGTCCCCTTTCCTTTGCCTCGTTAAAGGTCCTCGTCAGTACCGGGGCGAGCAAGTCCAAATATTTTCTGTAGAATTCAACTGGGAATCCGTCCGGTCCCGGGGCCTTTCCCGTCTGCATGTTCCTAATTCCTTTCACCACTTCTTCTACCTCGATCTGTGCTCCCAGTCCCACCCTTTCCTGCTCTTTCACCTTGGGAATTTCCAGCCGATCCAAAAAGTCCATCATTCTCTCCCTCCCATCCGGGGGTTGAGCTTCATATAATTTTTTATAAAATGTCCTGAACACTTCATTCACTCTCTCCGCTCCCCGCTCCATCTCTCCTTCCTCGTCCCTCACTCCCCCTATTTCCCTCGCTGCTCCCCTTTTCCTCAATTGGTGTGCCAGCAATCTGCTCGCCTTCTCCCCATATTCATACTGTACACCCTGCGCCTTCCTCCATTGTGCCTCTGCAGTGCCTGTAGTCAGCAAGTCAAATTCCACATGCAGCCTTTGCCTTTCCCTGTACAATCCCTCCTCCGGTGTTTCCGCATATTGTCTGTCCACCCTCAAAAGTTCTTGCAGCAACCGCTCCCGTTCCTTACTCTCCTGCTTCCCTTTATGTGCCCTTATTGATATCAGCTCCCCCCTAACCACCGCCTTCAACGCCTCCCAGACCACTCCCACCTGGACCTCCCCATTGTCATTGAGTTCCAAGTACTTTTCAATACATCCCCTCACCCTTAGACATACCCCCTCATCCGCCATTAGTCCCATGTCCATTCTCCAGGGTGGGCGCCCTCCTGTTTCCTCCCCTATCTCCAAGTCCACCCAATGTGGGGCATGATCCGAAATGGCTATAGCCGTATATTCCGTTCCCCTCACCTTCGGGATCAATGCCCTACCCAGCACAAAAAAGTCTATGCGCGAATAGACTTTATGGACATAGGAGAAAAACGAGAACTCCTTACTCCTAGGTCTACTGAATCTCCACGGGTCCACACCTCCCATCTGCTCCATAAAATCCTTAAGCACCTTGGCTGCTGCCGGCCTCCTACCAGTCCTGGACTTTGACCTATCCAGCCCTGGTTCCAACACCGTGTTAAAGTCTCCCCCCATTATCAGCTTTCCCGTCTCTAGGTCCGGAATGCGTCCTAGCATTCGCCTCATAAAATTGGCATCATCCCAGTTCGGGGCATACACGTTTACCAAAACCACCATCTCTCCCTGTAGTTTGCCACTCACCATCACGTATCTGCCCCCGTTATCCGCCACTATAGTCTTTGCCTCAAACATTACCCGCTTCCCCACTAATATAGCCACCCCCCTGTTTTTCGCATCCAGCCCCGAATGGAACACCTGCCCCACCCATCCTTTGCGCAGCCTAACCTGGTCTATCAGTTTCAGGTGCGTTTCCTGTAACATAACCACATCTGCTTTAAGTTTCTTAAGGTGTGCGAGTACCCGTGCCCTCTTTATCGGCCCGTTGAGCCCTCTCACGTTCCACGTGATCAGCCGAGTTGGGGGGCTTCCCACCCCCCCCCCCCTTGCCGATTAGCCATCATCTTTTTCCAGCTTCTCACCCAGTTCCCACGCAGCTGTATCTCCCCCAGGCGGTGCCCCCCCGCCCCTCCTCTCCCGTACCCACTCCCCCCTTTCCCCAGCAGCAGCAACCCAGTAATTCCCCCCTCCCACCCCCCCCGCTAGACCCCCTGCTAGCGTAATTACTCCCCCCATGTTGCTCCCAGAAGTCAGCAAACTCTGGCTGACCTCGGCTTCCCCCCGTGACCACGGCTCGCACCGTGCGACGCCCCCTCCTTCCTGCTTCTCTATTCCCGCCATAATTATCACAGCGCGGGAACCAAGCCCGCGCTTCTCCCTTGGCCCCGCCCCCCATGGCCAACGCCCCATCTCCTCTCCCTCCCCACCTCCCCCCATCACCACCTGTGGGAGAGAGAAAAGTTACCATACCGCAGGATTAGAACATAAAACCCCTCTTCGCCCCCCACATTCGCCCCACCACTTTGTCCAAACGTTCTTTTTAATAGTCCACTCATTCCAGTTTTTCTTCTACAATAAAAGTCCACGCTTCATCCGCCGTCTCAAAGTAGTGGTGCCTCCCTTGATATGTGACCCACAGTCTTGCCGGTTGCAGCATTCCAAATTTTATCTTCCTTTTATGAAGCACCGCCTTGGCCCGATTAAAGCTCGCCCTCCTTCTCGCCACCTCCGCACTCCAGTCTTGATAAACGCGGATCACCGCGTTCTCCCATTTACTGCACCGAGTTTTCTTCGCCCATCTAAGGACCATTTCTCTATCCTTAAAACGGAGGAATCTCACCACTATGGCTCTGGGAGTTTCTCCTGCTCTCGATCCTCGCACCATAACTCGGTACGCTCCCTCCACCTCCAACGGACCCGTCGGGGCCTCCGCTCCCATTAACGAGTGCAGCATCGTGCTCACATATGCCCCGACGTCCGCCCCCTCCACACCTTCAGGAAGACCAAGAATCCTCAGGTTGTTCCTCCTTGCGTTGTTTTCCAGTGCCTCCAACCTCTCCACACATCGTTTCTGATGTGCCTCCTGTATCTCCGTCTTCACCACCAGGCCCTGTATATCGTCCTCATTCTCGGCTGCCTTCGCCTTCACGACCCGAAGCTCCCGCTCCTGGGTCTTTTGTTCCTCCTTTAGCCCTTCGATCGCCTGTAGTATCGGGGCCAACAGCTCTTTCTTCATTTCCTTTTTTATCTCTTCCACGCAGCATTTCAAGAACTCTTGTTGTTCAGGGCCCCATGTGAAACTGCCACCTTCCGACGCCATCTTGGTTTTTGCTTGCCTTCCTTGCCGCTGTTCCAAAGGATCCGCTGCAATCCGGCCACTTTCCTCTCCTTTTTCCATCCGTGCCCAGGGGGAATTCCCTTCTGGTTATCCGCACGATGTTTTTAGCCGTTAAAATTGCCGTTGGGGCTCCTATCAAGAGCCCAAAAGTCCGTTCCACCGGGAGCTGCCGAAACGTGCGACTCAGCTGGTCATCGCCGCACCCGGAAGTCAACAGTCACGACTTTTAATTGTGGATATTATAATATATTAGTGCAGGAGGAACAGAGATAATGATCGTTCCCCTCAACATCTGCTGATCTAGAAAGTAGACTCACAGTGAAAGGACAAACATCCTCAGAAGCCCATTTTATTTTTAAATGGTTGAACGTTTGAAGCTGTAATTTCATGTCTGGTTTGAGATACCAACTATGAGTTAATTGAATTCTGCTCTTTTTGGTTGATGTGATCTTAAGCCTTTGATGAGGTTACTTTCTAATATCCATTATCTCTTTAATGAAGTGCTTTTTCAGAAAATAGTGTCATGGCAAGATCAATACTTAGTGTATCTGTGTTTTCCATTGAGATAGTGCTTCAAATATCAAGTTTCTGTAGAACTGCAAAAGGTTCCCCAGTAATTAAAACCACATCGCAATGTCTTTGTAACAAATACAACCGTCCAATCTCTCAGTTTACTAGAGGTTAATTTCCTGTTGTTTGAAATGTTATTGTAAATAACCTATAAATGATAGTCCCCAAGTCTTATCTTTTCTTACTTACTTTTCTTACCTCACTCTGGCATGAACCATGGGCGGGATTCTCCCAACGGGAGTCTAAGTACCGACGGCGGAGTGAGTGTTTCACTCCGGCGTCGGAGCCCGCTCCCAGCCCCATATTCTCCTGCCCCCGGGGGGCTAGGAGCGGTGTCGCGTATTTTACGCGCGCTGGGCCTTGGTGCCGCGTAAAAAGAGGCGCAGCGTAAATGATGCGGCCAGCGTCGCGTAAATAACGTCATGCGGGGGTTGACCGGCGCCAACCCAGTCACGCGCGGTTGCCGTCCTCCCTGAAGCCGCCCCGCAAGAAGATGGCGGATGGATCTTGCGGGGCGGCGGAGGAAAGGAGGTCCTCCTTTAGAGAGGCCAGGCCGCCGATCAGTGGGCACCGATCGCGGGCCAGACCCCATCGGAGGGCCCCCCCCCCCCCGGTGCAGGAACCCCCCCACAGGCCGCCCCCCCACAGCGTTCCTGCGCAGTTCCCGTCTGCAGCGACCAGGTGTGGACGGCGCCGGCAGGAACCTGTCGTGTTGGGGCGGCCGCTTGGCTCATCCGGGCCAGAGAATCGCCGCTCGCCTTTTGCAAACGGCGACTCTCAAAGCGGCCAGGCGTGATTCTCGCGGCGCTGGTTTGGGGGGGGGGGGGGGGAATTGCGTGCGGGTGTTGGGGCGGCATGGCGTGACTCGCGCGGCGCCCCGGCGATTCTCCCACCCGGCACGAGAGGGGGGAGAATTCCGCCCAGTGTTTGAAATGTACACAGAAATACACACACACAAAACCTATTGTGCTTCCATCAATGTAATGATGTTGGTATAGAAAAAAGCAAGCTCAAATCTTGCCAGCACAGAGCTATAAGAAGTTATGGCATACCAACTCAGTAAAATCAAGACTAGTGCTGACCTAAAGCTGTGTAATGTCAGGATACATACTAAATGCAGATGGAATACCATGAGAGTTTGTTTATAATTTCCTGCCAGTGGGCTTAGCTCTAACCAGAACCGCGTTAAATACCTTCAACTTCACATCATTTTTGAATAGTAATGAATTATGGTCTGCAATGCTCTGTCAATTTTTTTTTGACAACTGGAAGATTTACCTCGTAGCTTAACTCTCCTTCATTGATTATTTTCTTGGTTCTGCCGTGTTCCTTGCAACAACTTGTAATCTTGTTTCCTTGCTAGATGCTTAAAGGATTGGCAATGAAATCTCAAAGCTGAAAATGAAACTGAATTTTCAGCTTTGAGATGTTATGCTCTTAATTTGATTGCAGGTTTTGAGTGCAGCCTTTAAAAACTCCCTCGGACATTCATTATAGTAGTTGTGTTTTAATGTCTTCATATTTATTAATTATTATTAATCTATTTCTTGTGGCATTACTTGGGTTGAATTGGAGAAAATGCATCTTGCACTCTGTCTATTCTTGGTTTGAAATGTCACTGATGAATTATAATTACAGATTTATGTAACACTCCATATCACAATAAATTGGAGCCTTGTAATGTTACTGTATCTCATTATCTGGGGGCGTAATTCTCCCAATTTGAGACTAAGTGTTGTGGCGTGGGCGGGAACGCGGGGTGTTTCCCGCTGTGGCAACCAACAGGAAAGCACACCAAATCTTCTGGCCCTGAACTCATTAATTATGCACTTCGGCGTTTTACACTGTATTAAGTGGCGGGGCAGGCCTGGATGGGGTGTAGTCCACCGTAGTGCCATATTGGAAAGGACCCCAATAACACCGATCTACTGTTGAAGAAAGAAGATGGGCCTCCTGAAAATGAAGATGGATCTCCTGGGACATTCTACAACTGGAAGATGGACCCCCTCCAGGACACCTGATCTGGAAGGTTCACCCGATCCACTGCTGTGATGGCCCAGGGTTGTGACAGCCACCATCCCGAGCTTATGTTGGCAGCTCCAGTTATTGTTCAGATGAGTCCTGCCATCTGCACGACACCTTACCACAAATGTGGCTACACCTCCTACTGCCAGCATCGCGGAGAATCTGGCATTGGGGTTGGGCCTTCATCTGCATCCAATTAACGGGATGCAAGTGAGGTTCACGCCATCCTCTGGTGTGTTTTTTTGGCCCACCATGGCAGGCACCAGCAGAAAGAAATTCCCGCTGGAAATTCACGCCAGCTTGAAACTGATTTCTGGCCCCCTCGTCATATTCTGCCACTGTGCTTGCCATCAAACATGCTGTTGGGGGCTTGGGAGAATTCGAACCAAGGGGTTTATTTCTAACGCCGTATTAGGAGACTTTCATAGAATCATGGAATAATTTCATAAACAATCATTTTCTATTATTAATGGCCACATTTTTTGATTGTGTAATAATTGCAACTAAGAGGCTGGAAGGTTATTTACTGCCTGACCTTCCCCAGTGCTACTTTAAACTGGCTGCTGAGAGCCAAGCCACCATGTACCTGTAATGGATCAGCAATTAATAAGTAAATGAGGCACGTAGGGGAGCCCTATGGCATGCTTTGTCAATGTTGGGGCGCAACCCGTGGGTGGGTTGCGGGCGGGTGTCGGGAGGGTCGCAGAGCCGTCCGTCGTGGCGCTCCCGATCGAGCAAATCCGCACGCAACAGCCGCAGCAGCCGGCTTTTAATAATGCCGGCTGCAAGCGGCCTTCAAAATGGCCACGAACATATTTTTAAAATGCGGCCGCAGTGCGCATGTGCAGAGTTTTGAGCGCGCGCACCGATGAGCGGGCACACGTGCGCAGTGCGGCTGCATTTTTAAAAATCTGGTCGCAGCCTTTTTGAAGGCCGTTCGCAGCCGGCATTGTTAAAAGCCGGCTGCAAAAAGTTCGGGGAGAATGATGTGATTGGTTGCTTTCTGAACTTTGATGCTGATGAAGTAGAAGTCTCTTAATCCAAGAATGGTGAGTGATCCAACGATGCTTTCACTGCAGCTGTAAATTCAACCAAGAGATGTCAACTTTTTTAATCTTGATTTTTAAACATTCCAAAACAAAGTGCCTGCAGGTCGTATTTGGAAGCTTTGTCAATTAATTGATTTTTAAGTAAGTGTCTTTGATTTTTGTACATTTTTAATTGTAATGTTTAGGTGAAGTGTGGTGAACCTCCAATTTCTAGAGGATGAAAATATTTTCAGTTTCTGCATTTTTTTCCTATTAAACTTTATCAAATAAACCCCCCCGCCTGAACTTAAATAAGTAAAAAATAAAGTCGGCTGCTTTGGCTGTTGCCCGCGAATTTGCGCAATCGAACGCAGAGAATTTAAATCTTCCTGCCTGAAGGGAGGCAGAGAGCAGGTCACACCCCCCGAACATTGACATCACGTGCTTTGGGCGCAATTGCGATTCCTCCATTTTGTCAGCAGCAAACAAGGCAAGAGAAAATGGTGGGTCACGAAGGTCAGCTGGCATGGGTCGTGAAGGTCGGCCGGTGTGGGTCGCGAAGGTCGGCCAGCGTGGGTCGCGAAGGTCGGCCGGCGTGGGTCGTGAAGGTCAGCCGGCGTGGGTCGCGAATGTCAGCCGGGTTGGGCCCGAAGGTTGGCCGGTTGGTAAAAATGGGTCCCCGGAAAAAAAGTTTGAAAAACACTGCCCTATGGTAACTCATCTTAGCTGTACTATGATGAGAGATGTATATTTTTATGTTTTTGTGATTCTGTTTTCTGTGTAGTTGAAGAAAAGTGTGGGAAAGAGCAGGGTTAATTAAACAAGTGAAAGGTTACAAGAGACAGGGTGTGAGGTCTATGGGATGATGCTTAAATGTGTTGGGTTTGTGCATTTGTAATGAAACTGTAGCAGCACGGTAGAATTGTGGATAGCACAATTGCTTCACAGCTCCAGGGTCCCAGGTTCGATTCCGGCTTGGGTCACTGTCTGTGCGGAGTCTGCACATCCTCCCCGTGTGTGCGTGGGTTTCCTCCGGGTGCTCCGGTTTCCTCCTACAGTCCAAAGATGTGCAGGTTAGGTGGATTGGCCATGCTAAATTGCCCTTAGTGTCCAAAATTGCCCTTAATGTTGGGTGGGGTTACTGGGTTATGGGGATGGGGTGGAGATGTTGACCTTGGGTAAGGTGCTCTTTCCAAGAGCCGGTGCAGACTCGATGAGCCGAATGGCCTCCTTCTGCACTGTAAATTCTATGATAATCTGTAAATTCTATGAAATGTTATCGTTTAGTTTGAGTTAGTAGTTGTGAGTTGGATCTAAAACTTCCAATGTGAGATGAGTGGGGAAATTGTTTTTTCAGCTGTTAAATTTTGAAAGAGTGTTCAAAGGTGACTAGGGCCATTTGCGTCTTACAGGTGCTCCATGGGTAAACGGGGAAAGGTGCGTTAAATTTTATTGACCTGAAAATAGAAGCAAAAGAGAAAAGACAGATTTTTATATTCTAAGAAGTTGAGTTCAAAGAGGTGCTTAAGGACAATGGAACCTGAGATGAAAGAGAAAAATATATTTAAGGAAAGGGTTTTATAACTGATTTCAGTTGGTGTGCTGAGGACCAGCTTCTTTGCGTGGGACGCTGAGAAGCATTGAACGTTTTGAATTGGAGGCAGCCAACTATTAAGCCAGAAGAGTCTTTGTTTTAGGAAATAGCTTGTTTCTGACCCACCTTTCGGAATTCCACATCAGAGTGGAAGTGTTTGGGAAGTGTTTGAGAAGTTATGAGGCATGCCTTTATTAAAGTTATGACAATTCCTTACTTGGGTAATAATATTGGATTTTTAAAATCTAAAAGGGGTTGTTGACAAAAAGGTAGTTTAATTGTATCCATTTGACTCAGCATGTTTTTGGGGAATTGTTCTGTAAGACTGTCTTAACTGTGTAGCTTTTGTCATGTGTGCTTAAGATTTTTTTTCTTTTTCAATGAATCTTTTGATTTTCAAAATTCTAAAAGTGTGACTGGAGTTCTGTGCCTTTGAGGTCGGTAACTCCTCTTCCTCATTTTCGACGAGAAAAAAAGGTTTCTGATCAAATGAGACAAACTTTGCTTGGGGGTCCAGTTTGCTCAGCAATAACATTAGATGTGGTCGCAAAACATGTTAGAATTTCCACAATCAACCTCTGTACCCCTGGATAATAGTGCGTCAAATCAATCTGGTTTTCAAACTTTTGCTATTTGGCAACTTCTGCTGGAGGTGTTCATGTGTGGGAGTAGGGTGGGCTTCTATTGTGATGCATCCTCTGTGTCATGATATTCAGGTACACATCATAGCACATACATACTGATGTACAGATCAACGGACCAATCAACGCACACAACACGACAGCCAATCACAGGCAAGAGCATACACAGTACAAAACAGGGAACACGACACTTCCTGGGCACTCGAGCAGGAGACGGCTCAGGCCACAGAGCTCATTGCAGGCCACTCAGACATCCACCGTGTGCTGAGTGCCACTACAAGATAGAATTAGGAATAGGTCCACAGAATCAAGGGTCATGATCAAACCTCAGTTTACCAATGTAAATAGATGATTGGAATACAACTGCGTTGTACCATTCACAACCGTGTTGGTTCATCTGTGTGGCAGAGCACCCAACACTTCACTCTGTTCGATATTCCGTCAACATTTAACTGCCTCAGTGGTGGCCCTATTCAGCAGCTGGAAAGTTGCTTGGAACCCCACTAGGGCTATTTTTGGAAGCCACCGTGGGATTAAATCCCGATCAGGCAGGCTGCTGCCTGCATTAGGGTCCCAGGCTGTCAAGACCAGGGTTGGCAGCTCTTCAGTCCTAGCAGTGGCCCAGGCAAGGGGCCTGGAGTCCCCAGTAAGCAGACCACCAGGGTTTAAGGGCCTCAATTGGTATGGGGTGGGAAGGCTGACCTCGAATTTGATGAAATGGGGGGAGTTGGGAAAGCGATGGGCTGTCCACTTCATGCTTTCTGGCCTGATTATAGGACCCCTGCCCTCCAGCTCCACCCTCTCCGCCTGTTTGGCGGGTGGGGCAGCGAAGGGGGGGTGGGGTGGGCGGGCCTGCCAAAAGCATTAACTTCTGTCCCAGACATGTTCGTCCATAATAAGTAACCACTTTGATTAAGGCTAGTGACTGAAACTCATAGAACTGTGCCCTAGAAGGGGATGAACACATTCAGTACATGCGAACAATGGAAGAAAAAGGTGAGATAAACAGAACCGAGAGGAACTTATGAAACATTTTGCAGATCGATTTAGATAATCGAAAAATTATGCCCCAAAAATCTTGGATCATTTAACCAAAAGTATTTGGCAATTTGCTGACAAGCTGCTGATAAGAAGAAATTATTCTCTTTTTAACCATGTAAGCTTTAGCACCAAAAGGATGAGATTTTACACACCAGACAGGGACATTTACTTTGACATGCATCTTTACAAAAGGTTGTTCCTTTACTGAAGATTAAGACTGTGAGAATGTACCACTCTTTTAAATATATCATTTGGTCACTAAGCTTTTTTCACTCTTTCTTTACTGCTATTTTGATTTGCTGAATGAAATCACTGTCCTCATATTCAGGCTCGGAGTTCTGTGGAAAACCTCACAGAGTGAAGCTGTATTAATCATAAAGAAGGCTCTATACCCCTTTGTTTAGAGTTAGCAACTGATGGCCATGCCAAGAGCAAAGCAATTTGTGGGAATATAAAGTGGTCAAAAACACAATGGAACTTTTTCACATTTTGAACAGAACTGAACTTCCTTTTCCAGTGACTTTAAAAAAAGTCGCGCTAGCCGTGTTGGAAGCGTGTTTGTAACTCACCCAAAACCAGTTCCGTGCCGCTTTCCTGCTTGCTATTTTGTGATTTCCTTACGCGTTCCTGCATGTGATCTCTTTCATGTCCTCAGGTCGGACCATGTTTTGCAGCCTTACCCTGCCATCAGTATGAATGCTGTTCTGGGGCGTCATTCTCCGACCCCCCCGCCGGGTTGGAGAATCGCCGGGGGCTGCCGTGAATCCTGCCCCCGCCGGTTGCCGAAGTCTCCGGTAACGGATATTCGGCGGGGGCGGGAATCGGGCCGCACCGGTTGGCGGGCCCCCCCGCTCGATTCCCCAGCCCGGATGGGCCGAAGTCCCGCCGCTAAAATGCCTGTCCCGCCGGCGTGGATTAAACCACCTTTTGAACGGCGGGACAAGGCGGCGTGGGTGGGCTCCAGGGTCCTGGGGGGGGGTGCGGGGCGATCTGGCCCCGGGGGGTGCCCCCACGGTGGCCTGGCCTGCGATCGGGGCCCACCGATCCGCGGGCGGATCCATGGCGGAGGCGGAAGAGACTCCCTCCACTGCGCATGCGTGGGAAACTGTCAGCAGCCGCTGACGCTCCTGCGCATGCGCCGCCCGGGGATGTCATTTCCGCGCCAGCTGGCGGGGCAACAAAGGCCGTTTCCGCCAGCTGGTGGGGGCGGAAATTCCTCCGGAGTCAGCCTAGCCCCTCAATGTTGGGGCTCGGCTCCCAAAGATGCGGAGCATTCCGCACCTTTGGGGCGGCGCGATGCCCGTCTGATTGGCGCCGTTTTGAGCGCCAGTCGGCCGACATCGCGCTGTTTCGGGAGAATTTCGCCCCTGTTTTGCCTGATAAGGTACTTACAAATGGAAGCAGGGGAGAGTCACTTTTCTTTCATAACCAAACTCTTTTTGCAAACCATTATTACATATACAGTAGGGAATGAGCGTCCACTCTGGATCTCATCGATAAATCACACTCCAGTTGTACTGGGGAGCTATGCAACCACCAGCAGAGGGAGTGGGCTGCCCCTTGTTTCCTGGGATAAGTCCACTTCTAAGGCAGGGTTTTCAGGTTAAGTCGATGGGGATGGAGACAGATGGGGCCCAATAATGCCGGAACCGCCCGCCGTATCCATTTCCTGATGCCATTCCTGATGTTGACCACTTTCCAGGGACAGGTTTGGGGTCAGCAGTCGTCGTTTCTCTCTGTCTCTCTCTCTGCCTCTCTCTCTCTCTCTCCCTCTCTCCCCCCCAACCACCACCACCACCCGCGGGATAATGGGTTTAGGACCCTGAAAAGTGAAAATTCATTCCCACATGTTTTCCATATAGAAGCAGAACACATTGTTGAATTCTCCCTCTAGCCCCTTCACTCAAATGTACCGTGCAAAGTTAGAGTAGCAGCACAATGTTCAACAGCAAGGTGAATACCTGACTGGGGGGGGGGGGGTTGATCATTTTAAATGATTCCCTTGACAGCATCTCTCACCCATAGCACCAGCCTAAATTGGCATTATCATGAACACTTGGGTACCAGCTATTCCTGCCATCAGGTGAAAGGATTGCAACCTTAATTCTTATTTCAGAACTCCCGAACTTCTGCCTAAGACTCCACTACATCCTCTCCTTCCTCCCTGGATACCACCACAGTCTTTACCCTCTTAAAGCATGATTCACATTACTGAGCTTTCATGATATATTATTGGTGAGGTCTCTGCAAAAAATAAAACATAAATGCAGGAATTGGTGATTTACTAAATGTAAAAGCCCCATTTAAAGCATAAATTTTAAATGTAAAATAAGGCGATAAAAAGTCACCTGGATGATAATTGATAAGGGAAGATGTTGGGCGCGATGTACCGGCCGTATCCCGCTGGAATCGGGACAGGATGGGGGCAGTCGATCCCGGGAGTAGCCTCTCCCAGGATTCCTGACGGTCGCTGTGACTCACGAGATCTAATGAGATCACCACGAGCTGTTGTGATCCGGATCCCACCCACAATGGGCAGGACCCAGACTTGGATTGTTAAAAGAGCTTAAAAGCTCACTTAGCTATGCTGCCGCCGGGTCTAACCGGCATCCGGCATCTATCAGCCTTGCCGAGGTGTCCCCAGCTGGGCGCCGTTTAGCACTGGTCCCCACAAACGAGGAGGCTGCGGGGGGTGGTCTCCTGGGCGATCGGAGGGCAGTGGATGGTCAGCCTCTGACCAGGCTGGCACCCTGGCACTGGTGCCACCCAAGTACTTTGTGTCACCTGGGCACCCTGGCATTTTGCCTGCACCAGGGATTGGCCCGGGGTGCCCTGCCGGTATATGGTGGGGTGCGGGTGGGGCTCAAGGACTCCCAACAGGGGCAATGGGGGGGGGGGGGGGGGGCAGGGTTGTGTTTGGGGGTCAAGAGATTGGGACACCATTTAAAAATGGCAGCTGATCTCTTCCAGCAATTAGGTCCATTTATTAAAGTTGCTCAATGCAGGAAATGACGATAAAGTGTAGCCTTGGGGAGAGGCGGGGTGGGGTGGGGGGTGGCATTGCCCACCGGGGCTTGGAAACAAAACAGAGTGTTGTTTCATCCTGCCCAGAACGGACACTGTTTTGTTTTTAGTTAAATCCCGCCCATTGTCTTTCAGCTCAGAATTTGTCATTCAGGCTTGCCTGACAACATGCTGAACTTTTATTTGAGGTATCATGTTACACCGATTATAATAATGGTGTAAACACGGGAACATTCTGTATTCATGCACAGTGCAGCTTTTCAAAGTAACTCCAAGGGTATTTGACAGAGATGAATTATACGCTGTTGAATATATTGAGAAAATTTGCACCTAGCAGCTTATTGCCACCAATTTCTCCTGCCTTCAGCTTGTGCAGGATCTCTGTGGCCCCAGATTGGCAACCCCCCTCCCCCCCAATATAGATTTGAATGTCTGCTCCCCATATTTAAAGTGCCCGATAGCCTGGAAACATCAAGAGATCAGGGAGCAACTCAGAAGCAGTTCCACCCTGACACAAACAGTCTCCCAATAACATGGAATAGGAGCCGAGGCTGCCGGGCTTCCTGAAATTTCCATGCTAGTGGAATTTGTTTCCCAACACAACACCGTGAAAACATCATCTGATGAGCTCAGAGACAGACCATACATTACATTGAAAGAATATTTAAAGTTATCCTCATTTGAGCACTGTGTAACAAAAGAATGATTAACAAGACTTTTCCCCCCAGTGCTTCTGTGCAAATCTGCCTTCACATTCAATCTCTTTTGAGCAGAAGCTATTTACTGTCCTTTGGTTAAAGCACGGCTAATGAGGTTAGATACATCCCTGCACTGTGGCAGCTTGAAATCAAACTTTGGTATTATATGCACCCAACCATTGCACTTTCAGCTTTAATCTCAGAGTAAGGGGTCGCCCATTTAAGACCGAGATCAGGAGGAATTTCTTCTCTCAAAGTGTAGTGGTTCTGTGGAATTCTTTACCACAGAAGGCTGTAGAGGCTGCGTCGTTAAGTATGTTCAAGGCTGAGATACACATTTTTAATCAGAAAGATAATCTAGAGTTATGGAGATGTGGCAGGAAAGAGGAGTTGCAGATTATATCTGACCGGTCATGATCTCATTGAATTGCAGAGCAGACTTGATGGGCTGAATGGCCTTCTCCTGCTCCTACGTCTCATGGTTGAGCTAAATTCAATCAATTTGCAGTAATTTATTTTGCTTTTCGAACTTTAACAAAAGACTCGTCTGTATGTGTGTGCCAAGACTGGAAAATAATGACACCGACGGAAAAAATGTGGTAGAGTTCATATTTATGGGTGCAGAAGTTTTTTAAAATTCCTGCACCCTTTCTTTCAGTCCTGCCTCTTTACTGATTCCAGTGAGGAGTTCCATCTGTAAAATGATGCTGCCTTTCAGAAACTGAACCGACTACTATGCATTTCCGAACATTCTGTGGATTTCCCTTATTTAATGGGAAATATACTGCCAATAATTTCTGGTGCGTAAAACAAATTATTCTTTCAAATGAACAAGTTAAGCCTCAAGATCCTCCACTATCGTCATTTCTACTGAGGTTGTGCTCCCAGTGTATTGAACAAAGGAAAATGTATCCACCATTTTCTTGCTCAGTTTGCCTTTTCATGTTCTTGACTCTCGAGGCTGAATGTGTTCAGATCATCACAATACATTTGTAGTCCACAGATGTTGGCAATTTAATTTACCTGTGCCTCAGATTTCTATTAGTCTACAGTGCAATTATAAGTGAGGGTGAAGTGGGAATTGAACCTATCGCCCCTGTTAATAGTTCCATTAGTTGCTGAGTTATCCTGGCAGCTGGGACATGAGCACTTCTTTTGTTCCTTAAAAATCTCTTTGAACTGCTCAATTAGCTTTCATGGAATAAGTTGCACTTTTGTGATTATTGTAAAATATAGTCCTTTCCTAGAGTAGCACTGACTATTTTGCATGGCTATCACATTGCAAAACTGTTAGTTATTACCTTTTCATCTGCTTATTAAAATACACCCCCAGAGCTTTACAAAAATAAAATGAGCAGACAAAATAATAACTGCTATCAAAATGTGATGATATTCTGGAACGTAAAGATCCTGGATATGCAAAATGTGTGAGTCTGTGTATGTGTCTACAATCCGTCCGATTGTACGGCCAAACAATGTTACTTATGGTTGGTTTTAAAATATAAAAGGTTTCCTTTCCTTAGCTAAGATTGCAGAAACTCAAATATTAATTGATAAATCACTGACTGATTATCAGTTCAGTTAACCAACAGATGCATTTTACTACATTCCTTGTTCCAAAATATAACACGAAAGTAAGGACAGAACAAGCATTTGAACATTTCCCAAGGATTGAACTGTTGAGATCTTTTCCAATGGAGCAAATTGAATTATGAATATGTTTGATAGAGTGAATAGGAAAAGGCTATTTCCTTTGGCCCTTGTGTCAGGGACTGAGACATCAATTTAGAATTGCTGTTGCGATTGAGGAGAAAGCTAGGAGAAATTCATTTATACAGAGAACTGTTACAGCATGGAATGTCTTGTCATTGGGAAGCAGTTGAAGAGACCATCGCATCGTTCAAGGGAAACCAAGATAAACAAAAGAAGTAACAGATAATGCAGCGTGCAATTCAGTGACCATGTTGTGCCCGGCACGGATCGGGGCATGCCGGGTGAATAGCGGGAGAGGGCAAAATCGAGATTTGCGCCGGGCGTGAGTCATTTTGCAATTCACTCGAGTTCCAGATCATAGCCAAAGATGGCAAGCATGTCACTAAACCTCATTTAAATTAACGAGATTGAAGTCGAATGCAGCGGCCTCTTGTAAATTACCCGACTCCCCAGCGGGAAGCCTTTACGCGTCGTTTAGTACTCCTTTTCAAAAATAGGACCCTGGCGTAATGGCGACTGAGAAGAATTGAGGAGGTAAGTAGCCATTTCCATTTTCCGGCATGCAGCTCAAGGGCGCCCCAGTGCTCAGGGTGGGAGGGGTAGGATAGGAAGGAAAGAGATCCCTCAGAGGGGTTGGGTTTGGTCAAGGGGCTGAAGGGCTCCAGGTCAGTGGTTGCCCGTGGGGGGGGGGGGGGGGGGTGCTTTGCATCTTTGAGGTCTTCAAGTCATCTTTAAATATTGGGGAGACAGCTGCAGCCTGTCTGTCCCACCAAACTCTCCCAGGTCAGAGCCCTGCTGCTGCTTCTATCCTGAAATTCAATTTCACGCCCTTTGACTGTGAGCAGCCTCTAGCTTCACAGCTGAAGTCTATTTCAAATGATGAATTAGCATGGTTAGTTGTGAGAGCACTTCATGCTCCTCAACTCTCAAGTGCCTTCTCGAGGCAACACATGCTAAGCCTCAGAGGATGATTGATTACTGCTTTGCATGTCCAGCAACCTTGAACAGTGTGCCTGTACTTTAGAGGTTTCTGCCGACAATCGAACAGGGCTTCATCATTGAGGATTCTCTCTCGACTGAAGGATAAGTGTGTGTATGAACGGAGGGCAGTTGAGTACATCCTCCCTAATGTTCCCAGCAGATGTCTGTAGAGTCTAGGGGCTCCTGATGTGGCCAGGGATGAGAGTGCTAAGCAAGGTTTATCAGGACAACTGGCTCGCTGGATGGCACTGAGAGAGAATGTGGGACAGTCATGGTAAGGGTGGGGGAGGCTTGGGGGTGTTGAGGGTCCCGGGATGGAAGCCTGAACTAATTGTGGGCCTCTCTCCTTCTCCAATTACTTCCAGATATAACGATGTTTGCTGGCATTGATCCTGCGGAGGCTACCCTCACCTTGCTTGCTGCTTGTGGCAGCTGAGGCGGGCAGGTACCAGAGAAGGCAGCAGCGACAACCCCTCCCACCCTGAGCACTAGGGCGCCCTTGAGCTGCATGCCGGAAAATGGAAATGGCTACTTACCTCCTGAGGTGGCAACACATGTGCAGGAGGCCATCGCAACCCTGAATACCTGGCCGCCTGTCAGGCTAAGGACCTAGAAGGGGAAGCCGAAGGTGCACAGACATCGTTTGTCATTCAATGAGCTGACGGACACCATGCGCTGCAGAAGACTGCGTCTCAGCAGAGACAAAGTGTGGCACCTGTGCCATGCCTTTGCAGACTTGGCACCCCGTAGAGGAGGAGGACACCCACTCCTGGTGGCCGTGAATGTCACTGCAACCCTAAACTTCTTTGACACTGGATTACTTCAGGGCTCGAGCAGGGTCCCATGTGGTACATCCCAATATTCCACCCACAGGTGCATCCAGGAAGGGACGGATGCTCTGTATGCCGAGCATCAAATTATAGCACCTTCCAGCTGGGCCAAGCCCACAAGATGCCCGGTCTGCAGGATTTGCTGCCCTTGCCAGAGTGCCCCAGTTCCAGATCTATGATACTCATCGCCCTGCAGTCGCAAGGGCTTTAGGGAGTGCCCTATATTAACAGGAAGGAGTTTCACTCCCTGAATATTCAGATCATGTGTGACCACTGCGTACGAATCATGCACCTGTATGTCTGCTACTGTGGGGGGGTGCATGACAACTACAGCCTGGGTCACTCGGAGATCCCCGGTGTCTTCGCGGACCACCACAGGGTGACGGGTTGGCTCATAGGATACCTGCAGAGGTCATGGCTGATGACACCAGTGAAGTGGCCTGAGACCGAGGCGGAGACCCGTTACAATGATACCAACATTGCCATCCATGCTGTCGTTGAGCAGAGCATCGGTCTGCTCAAGATACAGTCACGGTGGCTTAACCGCCGTGGCGGTGCCTTAAGGTACACACCCCCCCCCCCCCCCCACCTCGGGTCTCCCAATTTATGATGGTCTGCTGTTCCCTCCACAATCTGGCATAGCAGCGGGGTAACCTGCTGGAGGAAGAGGCGCTGAGACATGAGGCCTCATCTGTGGAAGAGGATAAGGAAGTCCAAGAGGGGGTTGAGAACAGGCCCAAGGACGGAGCCAGAGGATGGAAGACATGTGACAGCAAGGGTCCAATATACCAGGAGGACCAGGGAGGCCCTCATCTCGTTGGAGTTCATTGGTCATCTTCCTACATTAGACAGTGGTCATCCTGCCCACTAGCAGCCATTGCCACCCTGGCAGTATTGCTGATCCCCTAGAGGGTACAGGGTATCCTGCCTCTCATCCACAGTGTCGAGAAATCTTGTGAGATAGCCATCCCCAAAGCGAGGAGCAGGTCTAGCACGCTGCCATGCGTGTGTGTTGACTGGGACTGAGTGGTGAGGGAGCTCTTAAAAGCAGCTCCCCCTTGTTAGTGGCAAGCTGCTGAGGCACTGGTCCGGCGAATCAGACGGCGAGGGAGCCAGTAATGTTGAGGCGGCTCATTTGTGGTTCGAAGTGCCTTTGAACAGGGGCCGTGATTTTGCCAATGTGGCAGTCGCAAAACAGCCTTCCAAACGTGTCCAAAACCAGACTTCAAGTGAGTCCATATAAACGCACCCGCAGGACCATTGGAAGTGCTTGCATTGGAAGACTTGTTCCAGATTGCTCTAACAAGTAGAGCAGACACAAAGGGATGAATGGCACCTTCCGTGTTGTAAACATCTGTGGCTCTGAGAATTGTTTATTATTCAGACGAACCTCTGTTGGTATTTATGATCAGCAATTTATAGTTATAATTTATAGTTACAAATGATTACTTGTGCTACAAATATTGCAGCAATGTTTTTATAAAAGAGAAAAAGCACGAGGAAGCGAAAATCGACGTACACTCCACATCCTGGGTGATTTTGCTTTTTCTTGGAGTTTGACTGTTTCGGAGGGTTGGAGCTATAATATGATTGTTCCTGTTTCTTTTGTAGCTTCCATGGGGGAAGAAGATTTCTTTTGGACTATAAGTCATACAACAGCACAAACTTGTAACTGCAGAGTCTTTAAATGTAATGAAGTAGACCTGCTTCACAGAGGCATGATGAGAGAATATATGACGGTGAATCACATAGGAACGAATAAGTCAGATGACAAAAGGCATGATCAAAGAGCTTGGTTTCCAGGAAAGTCTCAAAGGATGAAAGTGAGGTAGAGAGATGGAGAGGTACAGGGAGGGAATTCCTTCTTGGCTCCAATGGAACGCCAGGCACGGCCACCAATGGTGGAGCAATTATAATTGGGAATGCACATGAAGCCAGAATTAGAGAAGCGGGGGCAAGGCCATGGCGAGATTTGAAAACAAGGCCGAGAATTTTAAAGATGAGACATTCCTTAATCATGAGTCAATGTAAGTCAGCGAGCACAGGGATAGGCTAACGGGACTTGCTGCAAGTTGAGACACAGGCAGCAGAGTTCTTGATGACCTTAAGCTTATGGAGGGTAAAACATGGAGACCAGCCAGGAGGTTTTTTGGAATAGTCAAGTCTTGTGCTAAGAAAAGCATGAATGAGGGTTTCAACGACAGATGAGCTGGAACGGGGATGGATTTGGGCAATGTTACGCATGTGGAAATACACAGTCTTAGTGATGGCATGAATGTGAGATTGGAACCCCACAGATCATAATACCAGGTTTATGAGATTTTATCCTTATGTTTCTCGTGGTCAGAAGCACAGAGTGAAGCTAACCAAAAATATATTTCATTAGAATTAAAGGTGAAGCAATTAACTATAGTTTTATTTATTTGAAAAATATTTGTGTTCGTATACTACTGTTTGAATGCTTGCAGCACTTTCTAGGGAGCTAATGTTTTTTAATATATTTCTTCTCTTCAGTGCCGTGATACAAATTAACCTATTTAAAATAAATAGGTTAATACCTCTAAAAATAGTAGAGAGGAATTTGACAAGACTGTATTAAACATTTATAACTAATATTCTTAGATTCATTTTCAGGTTACAGTTGCTAAAATCATAGAATTGCAGTGTATCAACCCCTCCATTCTCTCAGCAATACTCATAAAAAGTATTTATTAAAAATAGTTATAATAATTTGCATTTATATGGCACTGTAATTTAGTTAAAAAGTTCCAAATTTGATATCTAGTCACATCGCGAAACATTAGAACAGGTGATCAAAAGCTTTGGTTGCAATTTAACGGCCTAGTCGTGCGCTCAAGGCGTCTCGCGAGGTTCAACTGAAACTCGTGACACGTCCCGATCAGGATCTTGTCTTGCTGGGCGAGATCCAGATCAGCATATTTAAATGAGCCACACAGCCAGATTCTCCCAGCACCCAGGAACTAACGGCCTCCCCAGTGAGGCCTCGACCAAGTGCCATTCAGTTCTGGTCCACACAAACAAGGACCAGGCAATATGGCACCAAGGGGGTCTCCCAGAGCAGGTATGAAGGGGCCTCATAAATGTTAGGGGTGAAGGGTGTGTGTCCTGAAGGGGGTAGGTCCGAAAGATGGAGGGGGGGGGTAGGCCTGAAAAGAGGGGCACTCAGTGGCCCCATAGCAGGGTATCCTCACTTGGTGGGAAGGGGTGTGGGTAATGCCCATGTGTGTAGGGGGTGACATTGTCCATGGGTGGCAGTTGTGGGGGATCCTCAAGCTCATTCGGGGATTGGACAGCCTTTCAAAATGGCAGTCCAATCTCTGAAGAGCCAGTGTCGCCGGTGCATTCAGCTCTCCATTGCTGAAGAGAATTCTAAGGGCCCGATTCTCACGAAACATTTCAAAGTTGATCTGTGGGAGGTTTGTCAAGAGAGCTTCCCGCCGGCTCAACCAGCGAGTTCCCCACCACTATTCAGTGACACTTCGTCACTTTTTTGGGCCCTGAGGGGTTTCTCACCGGTTTAGCCCACACTTAGAATTTTCTTTTAGCACTGAGCTAAACTCTGAGATTGGGCCACCACTTTTAAAGTGTGTCCCGATGTCTAAGTGAGCTTACATCCCCCACCCATGGGCAATGTTAGCCCCACACACATGGACACTACCCCACACCCCCAAGTGAGGACACCCCGCTATGGGGGTCTCCCCTCTTCAGGCCCCCCAAGCCCTCTTACTGCACCACTTCCTTCTAGGACCCCCACCCATTATCCACCCAACCTCCCTGATGCCCCTATAGCTGCCCTAGACTCCCCCAGCCTTCAACCCCCTGGACCTTCCATTTTATGGGCATGGTCTCCTGGCCCTTGACAGGGCCACCCTGGCACTCAGGCATCTTTGCCCTGGCACCCAGGTGGAACTCCTGCTGTCTTGGCAGTGCTGTACAGGCACCTTGGCAGTGCCATGGTGGTAGTGCCAAGGTGCCAGCTGGAGTGCCAGGGAGCCCCCCCTGCACTTACACCATCTAGGGGTCTCCGATGGCCCGGGAGATCCCACGGGTGCCATTCCAGCACTGATTGGTGCCCAGCGACAGCCTCCCTGGGGAGGCCGAAGAATCGAGGGAGGCTGGTGGATCCCACGCATAGGTCGTAAGTAGCTTTACGACCTACTTCCGCGAGCGTCATTTAGGATGGGGTTCCAACGCCGAAGTCTCGCAGGATTCGGAGATTCCAGGGAGGCACGGAGCCTGTTGGAACACTCGCTGGAGGCCTTTCCCGGCATTCTCTGGCCATGTTGCACTCAGACAAGAGCATGAGATTTGCGTCCTAAGTATCGGCTGCATCGGAGAGATACTCCCTAGGAATCAAAAGTATGGGTGAATTCCGGTGTGGGGCTCATCCAAAAAAACGAATGGGAAACACCGCGATAAACTTGCCTAAAATGATACTTGGGGCTCAATTCAACTAAACGGGAACAAAGTTCCATAGCGGGCGTGTTTAGCCACAGACGTGTTTCCTAGCGTCTCATTGCTGAGAAACACGTGGCCATACAACGTAACTCACGTTGTATGACGGGCCTCAGCAGGGATCACAGGGCCAAGGCCGCACAGCCATATTTTGTACACTGGGGAGCTTTGTTTGCCGGAACTCCATTAAAAAATGGCATCCCGATCCCCAAAGCCCCGAAGCAATCCCCACCCCCCTTGCCTGAACGGACTATGGGAGGGTCCCCCTCCCGCCCCCAACCAGAATACCCACACAGGGCACACCCGAGCCCAATCGCTCATGTGCCAAAAATGTCAACCTGGCACCATCAACCTGGCAATGCTAGGCTGGTACCCAGGTGGCACTGCCCAGATGGCACCAGTAGTACCATGTCATCAGCCTGCCCAAAGGGCATGCAGCTCGGGGACCCACAAGACTGGTGTTCTGTCTGGTCCCTATTTGTGGACCAATGCTGAACGATACTCTCCCAAGATCTTCGAGGCAACGGGGATGAATCCCAAAGCCTCAGATACCTCAGGAATCTGCACATTGGAGTGAGGCTTACTGCCTCGCTCTCATATGCAAACTTGCCAAATCCCGTCCAGCACAAAACATCTGGACACAACTTTGTAACCTCCAATTTTGATTTCACCTGGCCTCTCATGAAATCTAACTTGCCCAAATCTTTATTGCACATATCTCTTCATCTCTGTCCTCATTGAAATTGATCACTTCCTATCCCTTGCCATCTTAAGTTTCAGGGGATTAAGATTCCTTTCAGTTTTCAGGCCTGAAATGGCTCTGTACATGAAACATGTTTCACAACCAAGAAACCTAAGGTTGGCCTGAAATTGGGCCTTCAGCCTGAAGTTATTTGGGTGAGCTATTGGCAACTATTGTGCCTCCAGAGACAGCTCAATCCTTTCTGATTAAAGAAATCTCTCTCTCTCTGACCAGAATTTTGGTTACCTCTTCATATTCTCAGCTTTGTCATCCATATTCTACCTGCCTATCTGTAAAATGTCTGGCCTAATATTGACAGAAGTCATGGTATCAGAATGATTTTGCCTGTCCCAATGTATACTCTCTTTGACTACAGTTTAAAGCAAGAATTAGTGTACTAATTGTGTTTTTGAGATTTACAATTATAAACAATGTCTCTAATGTATCTTTATGTTATGTATTAGAGAATACACTCCTGCTGATTTAGCATCATGTGATGTGTAGTGACATCGGCAGAGTGATTTTGCGGGCTATGGGCAGATCACCATCTTTTGTCGCATGAGAAATGCCTTCTAATAAACATTTAATCATGTTTTACAAGACTCCAGACTGTGGACACCTCTATAACTTTTCTCTTTGTTGCAACAAAGAAACATAACACTCAAAACAACATACCACCTTTTCCGAACGGGAAGGGCCTTGTAAATGTGCAATGTGTCCTCTGGGAATGCTTGATAGCTTTGGATAAAATTATGTGGAATAGTCTACCAAATGTTCTAAAAACTAAAAAGAACAAAAGCTCGAACGATTTGTTTTCTTTCAGTTTGAAGTCTACCGAATGTGTAAGATGACAGTAATGGAGATAAAAGTAGAAAATGGATCCAGTTTACTTGTGTGGCAACATTTACAGTCTTTGTACAAAGTCATCTTTTTCTGAAACATTGACTGGTTGACACTTCAATGTTTTCACCCAGACATAAATGTTCACTGTTGCACTTTCTAACCCATTTGCAGTCCGAGATTGAACAATTTAACAAAGGGGAGACACATTTGTGAAAGGACTTGAGGCAGTCCTGTGCATCTCCTTGTACGTGCTCCAGTGGGAGAAGGTCATATATTAGTTGAGCTTTTCCTCTCAAGGGGAAATAATGTGTTGGTGAAATTGGAGGTGACTGAGGAGTAGGAAAATAACTTTTAAAATAATATGATCTGTGCAGGAAAAAACTTTGTAAACTTGCCCCCTCCCAAAAGAAAAGAGTTGAAAAACGCTTTGTGAAGGGGGAAAATATGTAAAGATCTGTAAAGCATATGTTGCAAACAGTGAAATAAAAATGTGGAATAGATGCTGGAGGAGCAAAATCCAAATAAAAGCAAAAATGAAGAAACAAGCAATGTATATTCCATATGGAAAACAACACTAACCTTCAAAGCAAATCAAACTTGAGAGAGTTCAATGTGAAGAATTCAAATTCAAAGTTAATAAATGAAAGCATGCCATTTTATTGCTAAAATGGTGTCTCCTTTCAAAACCTTTCAAAACACTGCAGTGAAACAAGAAGTATCGTCTATTGTGAACTGTTATAACAAGAGGGACACAAGCAGTCGCGACTAAGGATAAAATTACAAGGGAGGGTTTAAACTAGTTTGGCAGGGGGTGGGATCCTCAGCAGCAGGGAAGCAAATGAGGGGCTGGAAGAAGATGCAGTACTCCGCAACGGCAAGCTGAATAGACATGATAGGCAGGAGCACCCAGGGAGCGGGGAAAAGCTGTTGGATTATATTGTATCTATTTCAATGCAAGAGGACTGACAGGTAAGGCTGATGAACTCAGGGCATAGATAGGTATGTGGGACTGGGATATTATAGCAATAACTGAAACATGGCTAAGGGAGGGACAAGTCTGGCAGCTTAATGTTCCAGGGTACAGGTGCTTTAGGTGGGACAGAGGTGAAGGAAAGAGAGGAAGGGGAGATGCATTTTTGATTAAGGGGAGCATCACGGCATTAGTCAGAGATGAAATAACTGAGGGATAATCCAGCGAGGCTTTGTGGGTAGAACCAAGAATTAAGAAGTGTACGGTGACCTTATTGGGATTGTACTATAAGTCCCCAAATAGTCAACAGGAATAAGAAGAACAAATATGCAGGGAGATTGGGGAGACCTGCAGGAGTAATAAGGTTGTCATAGTTGGAGATTTTAATTTTCCTAACATTAGACTGGGACTGCCATAGTGTTAAGGGCTTAGATTGGGTGGAATTTGTTAAGTGTGCTCAGGAAAGTTTCCTCAGGCAGTATGTGGAGTGTCCTACTCGGCAATACTTGACATAATCTTGGGAAATAGGGCAGGGCAAGTGACTGAGGTGATGATGGGGGACCACTTTGGGACTAGTGACCATAGTTCTATTAATTTTTAAATAGCTATAGCAAGGGACAAAACTGGTCCATAGGTGCAAGTTCTAAATTGAAGCAAGGCAAATTTTGATGGAATTAGACAGGAGCTTGCAAGGGTTGCTTGGAGTAGCTTGTTTGAGGGCAAAGGGACCTCCGGCAAGTGGGATGCCTTTAAAAGTGTAATTGCAAGAGTTCAGACTCTATAGATTCCTGTTAGGGAAGGGCAAGGCTGGCAGGAATAAGGAACCCTGGATGACAAAACATGTTGAGGTTTTGGCCAGGAAAAAGAAGGAGGCATGGCTCAGGTACAAGCAGCTGGAATCACCGGATTCCCCGGAGGTACACAGGGGCTACAAAAGTGTACTCGAAGGAAATTAGGATGGCAAAAAGGGGGCATAAGGGAGCTTTGGCTAAGAGGATTAAGGTGAATCCAAAGGGATTCTTTAAGTATATTAAAGGTAAACTAGAGAGAATAGAACCCGTCCAATTTAGTGTGGCCATTCCACCAAACCTGCACATCTTTGGGTTGTGGGAGTGAAACCCACACAGACAAGAGGAGAATGTGCAAACTCCCACACAGACAGTGTCCCAAGGCCTATGTTTCAGTTGATCAGGACATTGATGAGGCTGCACCTGGAGTATTGTGTTCAGTTTTGGTCGCCTTGCTGTAGGAAAGATGTTATTAAACTGGAGAGAGAAGAGATTTACAAGATGTTGCCAGTACACAAGGGACTGAGTTCTAGGGAGAGATTGGACAGGCGAGGACTTTTTTCTTTGGACCGGAGGAGACTGAGAGGTGATCTCATAGAGGTGTATAAGCTCATGTGAGACATGGATTGGGTGAATGCACTCTGTATTTTTCACAGGGTTGGGGAATCGAGAACTAGAGGGCATAGGTTAAGTTAAGAGGGAAAATAATTAATGGGAACCTGAGGAGCAACTTTTTTTACGCAGAGGGTGGTACGTATGTGGAATGAGCGGCCGGAGGAAGTGGTTGAGTCAGGGACATTGACAATATTTAAAAGGCATTTGGACAGATACATGGATAGGAAACATTTAGAGGGATATGGGCCAAATGCAGGCAAATGGGGTTAGCTTAGATGGGCTTTTTGGTTGGAATGGACCAGTTTGGGCCGAAGGACCTGTCTCCCTGCCGTAGATTCTATGATTCTATAATGGAGGAGAGGATTTCAACTGTAGGAGTTGTAAGTAGGTTGTTCAAATGGAAAATGCTACAAAAATTCAGCAGGTCTGTCATGATCTGTGCAGAGAGAAAAACAGATTTAATATTTCAGGTTGTGACCTTACATCATGACCTAAAACGTTAACTCTGTTTTTCTCTCTCCACAGAGGCTGCCAGATCTGCTGAGCATTTCCCTAATGTGCAGTTTTTATTTCAGATTTCCGGCACCTGCGGTATTTTGCTTTTGTGTTGTACATAGGCCCCTTGGTAAACAACCATCAAGTGACAAAATCCCTTAATGCAGAGGTTACACAAGAATATTGTAAAGGCAACCTGTTTTAACAGGGGATTATAACTTCCATATAGATTGCAATACTCATGTCAGAAAGGTAGCAATTTTTTGGTCCGTGTTCAGGACAGTTTTCAGCGACAGTATGCCCTGGAATCAAACAAAAGGGACATGCCATATTAGACTTTATAGTAACGAGCAGATTTCGCTAACTCCCTAATGGTACATGAGCATTTATCTAATATCGATCACAATATAAGTGAGTTCAATGTTATGTTTGCAAAGAAGGAATGCGAAACAGCTACTCAAATTCTAGATTTAGGTACGGTTGACTTCCAGTGATGTTCCATCATAGCAAGACGCATGGAAAATTGATCCTGGCTGGATCGTTGTTTTTGATCCCTTTTACTCATTTTTTCAGGGTGGGGGGTTGATACCCACACGCATGCTGTGGGCTTAGGGAACTGATACTCGACAGTGTCAGGTCGGAACCCGAAAATGGTTCAGGAGGGTAGCCTGCCGAAGAAAGTTGAAGGAGGGAAGATGGCCGCCATGCCCATTGCTTTAGACACGTTGGCTGAACTGTTGGCGCAGGAGCTGGAGAAATTCGGCAGACAAATGGATCGGCAATTTGAGCGTCAGGGCAAGGAGATAAGAGAATCTTTCAGAGCCACTGTTGAGGAGGCCCTGGGCCAGGTTGGGGAGCAGTTGCTGAAGACCTTGAATGAGGTTAAAGCGCAGGGTGAGACTTTGAAGGGATTGGTGAAGGCCTTGTCGCAGCACAAGGATTGGCGTGTCTTGTTGGAGGCTGAGATCAGGATGGTGACGCTTAGCAACAAAGGCCTGAGGCTGAAGGTGGAGGATCTGGAGAACAGGTCAAGGTAGTTAAACCTCAGGTAAGTGGGGCTGCCGGAGGGATTGGAGGGCTCGAATCCAAGTCAGTACTTTGTGGAGATGTTTTCTCGGTTGGTAGATGGGGATGAGATGATACTTCCTCCGGAATCAGACAAAGCTCACCGGGCACTCAGGCAAAGGCTGATTGAGCCGCCGCCAGTGCTAATTATCTGCTTCCATAATTACCAGCAGAAGGAATGGGTCTTGGAGTGGGCGAAGAAGATTCGGAATATTGAATGGGATGGGCAGATGGTGCGGATATATCAGGCCATTGGGACTGAGCTGGCGAAGAGGTGCACAGCCTTCAACAGGTCGAAGGCTGTTCTCTAAAGCAAGGATGTGTGATTTAGAGTGGTGTACCTTGCGAGGTTGTGGGCCATCATGGATCCGAAGAATCACTTCTTCGATATACAGGAGCAGGCAGAGGCCTTCATCAGAGACAATGCGCTGGATTCTCCCAAAATGGAACTATGTCCCCAAGCCGACGTAAAAATGCTGGAGTTTCACTCCAGAGATTCCTGGAAAAAAGATCAGCTAATTCAATGCCCTGCAGGGGCCCAGCAGGAACACAGAGTAATTCACGCAGCTTTAGCTGCGGATGCGGGCTCCCGCACTTCCGGTTCAGAGTCCGCGCATGCGCACGGTGGCGGCCTCGCCGAGCTCCATGGCGGACTCGGACCGCGGAGCCAGACACAAAGATTAACCCCCCCAATCGGCCATGCGCCCGAGCATCTAACCGCGCAGATCTAACTCCCAGCCGCTTATATGCCCCCCCCCCCCCCCACCAGGGTGGCCGCGGACTGAGTCCGCAGCCGCCACGCCAGCATCCCGACCAGCAATAAGTGGTTAGTTCCACGCCGTTGGGAATCCGGCCCGTCGGGAGCAGAGGATCGTCGGCTGACCTCTGTCAATGGGCCCCCAGCTGCACGGCATACTCTCGGGAAGCGTGACATAATTCACTTTGGCCGTAAGAATAGCAAAGCAGAATAATTTTAAAAGGCAAGAAACTAGTCAATGTTGATGTTCATGATCCTGTGTGTGCTTGCTTAAGGAACTCAAAGTTACAGCACAGGTGCAACAAGCAATTAAGCAGGTGAATGACATGTTGGCTTTTAGAGCAAAGGCACTGGAGAAAAGGAATAAAGAAGTTTTTCTGCAATTGTACAGGATGAGACCACACCTATCATGTTGCGTGCAGTTTTAGTCTCCCTATTTCAGGAAGGATGTACTTGCATTGAATGCGGCACAGCAAAGGTTCACTGGATGAGTACCTGCAATGAGGAGGTTGTCATATGATGAGACGATGAGAGATAAGTAAATTTTTTATTTCAAAATGAATTGCAAATAGCAATTTTACGGTTAATTTTAACAAAAATCCTGACGTGGGGGGAAAGGTGAATATTTCCTTTCCTTCCTCCTCACGGGAGTTTTTCATGTCTGCTTAGAGTCTTGACCTCCAAATGTGACAGAGATCCGGAACTCAGCATGTGAAAGAATCAAGGAAGCAATGCAATTACACACCAACTGATGGCAATGTTAAGTGTTGTCATTTGAATAGACCTTCCTGTTCATGCTAACCCTGGCAAATTATTAGAATGACTTTTTTTTAAACTATTAGCTTAAGCTCGTTTTTGTGGGTCCACATGGAAACAGTATGTAAATGCACAGCAGCAATTGTATCTTAGAGGCAACATGCTTACAATTGTCTTGCATACGAACAAGGAGCAGGAGTAGGCCATTCGGCCCCTCAAGCCTGCTCCGCCACTTAACGAGATCATGCTGATCTGATAGTAATGTCAAATCTGCACCCAGCCTTTCTCTGGTAACCTATTACCCCCTTGCATACCAAGAAACTATCCAGTTCTGCCTTAAAAATATTCTGCTACCACCGCCGTTTCAGGAAGAGAGTTCCAAAGATTCATAGCCCTCGTTTTTTGAGAGTACCCAATTCATTTTTTCCAATTAAGGAGCAATTTAGCGTGGCCAATCCACCTGCCCTGCACATCTTTGAGTTGTCAGGGCGAAACCCACACAAACACAGGGAGAATGTGCAAACTCCACATAGACAGTGACTCAGAGCCGGGAACAAACTTGGGACCTCGGCGCCGTGAGGCAGCAGTGCTAACTACTAAGCTACCGTGCTGTCCTAATTCATAGCCCTCTTCAGTGAAAACCTTTTAACCTCATCTCAGTTTTAAATGGATGACCAATTATTTTTAAACAGTGACCCTAGTTCTAGATTCTCCCATAAGGGGAAACATCCTCTGTACGTCCAACCTGTTAGGATACCTCAGTCGTTTTTGTAACTTTACACTTATATTAAAGTCTTTTTTTTTAAATTACCACAAGATTTAATAATTCAAGTGTTCATGATCCAGCACAGCCAAAATAATTTCCGTTGCAGTTAGGTTTCACTGTTAATAGAACGCTTTGTGGGGGACCTGTTTGTGGACGGGAAGTTCGCGAGCTTGGGTGAGCTGGAGGAGAAGTACTGGCTCCCCCCCGGGGAACACCTTCAGGTACTTACAAGTAAGGGCATTTGCCAGACGGCAGGTGGTGGAATTCCCGCGGCTACTGCCACACACAGGACAGGACAGGGTGCTTTGGGGGGGCGGGGGGGGGGGGGGGGGGGGGGGGGGGAGAAAGAGTGGGGAAGATCTCGGAAACTTACCAGGTGATGCAGGAGGAGGAGGAGGCCTTGGTGGTGGAGTTGAAAGGTAAGTGGGACAGGGGATCGAGGAGGGGACGTGGGCAGATGCTCTAGGGAGGGTGAACTCTTCCTCTTCGTGCGCGAGGCTCAGCCTCATACAGTTTAAGGTGCTGCACAGGGCACACATGACCGGGACAAGGATGAGCCGGTTCTTTTGGGGTGAGGACAGGTGTGTTAGGTGCTCAGGGAGCCCAGCAAATCACACCCATATGTTCTGGGCATGCCCAGCGCTGGAGGAATTTTGGAAGGGCGTAGCGAGGACGATGTCGAGGGTGGTAGGATCCAGGGCCGAACCGGGCTGGGGGCTCGCAATATTTGGGGTGGCAGGGGAACCGGGAGTGCAGGAGGCGAAAGAGGCCGGAATTCTGGCCTTTGCGTCCCTGGTAGCCCGGCGAAGGATTCTTCTTCAGTGGAAAGATGCGAGGCCCCCAAGTGTGGAATCCTGGATCAGCGATATGGCAGGGTTCATTAAATTGGAGAGGGTGAAATTCGCCTTGAGAGGGTCGGTACAAGGGTTCTTTAGGCGGTGGCAACCGTTCTTAGACTTTCTGGTAGAACGATAGACATTGGTCAATGGCAGCAGCAGCTCGGGGGGGGGGGGGGGGGGTTTAACCTTATTTTTGTTTATGTTATTTACACTGGAGGGTCTGAGGGGGTGTATACACCTGTTGTGTTAAGTCGGGGTGTTAATGGTAATTTATTATTTATGTACAGGGGGAGGGGTATGGGGGGTTGCTTTTTTTTAGAATGTGTTTTGTACTTAACCCTGTTGGGTTCTTTTTTCTTTCTCATTTTGTTATTGATATTTTATGAAAACCTTTAATAAAAATTATTTTTAAAAAATAAAATAGAATGCTTTGAAATATCCTGATGGTTGAAGCATTTTAATAACCTGGAATTACAATGAATTGCAAAAGGTTCTTTATTATTTGTCCATGTTAGATTTGCGATGAGAAGAGACTGTTGTTTCCTAATTGCTATCTTATCCTCCCTGTGTAGAAAGTAATTACAGTACTCAGCTCGGGAAAGTAGCTACCCTGCAAATAAGTGAGATCAGAGATCAAGTCCTTTCATTTTGCAGGCCAAAATAACAGTCACCACAGCAACCAACAGCGTTTTACCCAAGGGAGAATATACATTCCCTTAATGCAGACTCATGTGCTGTATCTCAGAAATAACGGCGTCATACCTATCCCTGATGCCTTGACTAAATAGCCAGCATAATGAAATGAAAGCGGAAGACATTTCCTATGTTACTAAAGGGAGCAATATCACTTCTGTCAATGAATGCAGGCGGAATGGTATTTGAGTCAGTCCATCTGAATCATTTGCTTCATAAATAGATACACTTCAGCAGCACCGAGACCATTTGTGCTGTGGCTGAGATTGGTCTCCCAAATTCAGAATAGATGGAAGCTTTAATCATTTTTAAAAAAGAATCATACTTAATTGTAAAAATATATTTTAAGAATGTTTATTTAAAATCAAGGGGAAACAAATCGAATGCGCTTGCGCGCCATTTGCTGTGTGAGGGATGGTTTCTGCATCATTTGGCCTGAGTTGTGTTGAAATTTACAGTTGGTTCAACAGTAAGTAGATCATTAGATATGATCACCATATCTCCTCCATATCAAACCCTTCTTGTAAAGAAATAACATTAAATGAATGGAACCAAACCACAAAGATTGGAATTTGAAATAAAGTAGCTAAATCACATTTATGTGAAGTTTATATCTTGTAACATAAAAGTTAAGTACCAGGGTGTTAAAACATAATTCAATAGGTCATTTGCTGAATGTAATAATATGGCAGAATTATGCTTTGGAAATAATATTTCTCCCATTTTTATATCTCCTACTCTATTGGGTTGCCAGCTCCACACAGTAATGTTTCATTCAGAAAGAGGAATACAGTAATCATGTGATCATTAGAGGTCACTGTTTGCCATTCTCATGCGCTTGTTATAGAGAACGATCACAGAGGTTTGCTAATAAATTCTCAGCGCGTCTTCTAGATTTGGCATTAGTTTGTGAGAGGGAAGTATATGTCATCTGGAATTTCCAAGGGAGATCCCTAATGGGAGCTCAATTGAACTCCCAGAAAAGAGTTAAAATGGCCATTTCTCTAGATCTGTTTGCCCATCTTCAGGAGGTTGGTTGGGAGATCTGAAGAATCCTGCAGAATTTCAGGATGTATATATAATAAAGGACTTAAACATGATGGGCGGGATTCTCTCAGCCCAGGCCGGGCTGGAGAATCGGCGGGAAGGGCGGGAATCGCGCGACGCCTGTCCGCCGATTTTCCGGTCAGGGGCCACTGTACGCGGCACCCCCGCCGATTCTCGGCCCGAGATGGGCCGAGCGGTCGTACAAAAAAAACAGGAGTCCCGTTGGCGCCATTCACACCTGGTCGTACCCGGCGGGACCTCGGCGTGAATGGATCCGGGGGCGGCCTGGTGGGGTGGGAGAGGGGTCCGACCCAGGGGGGGGCCTCTGCTGTAGCCTGGCCCACAATCGGGGCCTACTGATCGGCGGGCCGGCCTCTCGGGCTGGCGGCCTCTTTTGTTCCGTGCTGGGCCCTGTAGCCCTACGCCATGCTGCGTCGGGGCCAGCGCGGAGAAGGGAGCCACTGCGCATGCATGGCAATCGCGCCGGTCCCACTGCGCATGCGTGTGTTGACGCCGGTCCCATTGTGCATGCGCAGACCCGCAGCGCCCATCTGATGCCGGGATCGGTGTCTGGAGTGGCGTGGGTCGCTCTATTGTCATGCTGGCCCCCTTTAGGGGTCAGTATCGCTGTTCTTGAGGCCATGTTGACACCGTTGAGAAACGCAACGGCGTTTACGACGGCGTCAACACTTAGCCTCAGGATCAAAGAATCCCGCCCGATGTTACTATTGTAATAACACATCTTCTGTTTATAGTTGGGAAAAAAATTGATTTCACATGTGCAATATATGAAACGCTTGATCAGTGAAGTCACATCAATGGAGCAAAACATTAAATACTGATGAACATCTTAAACTTGAGTAAGTTTATTGATGCAATGTCCCCTGTATGAAATCAAGCTTGAAAGGAGCAAAGTTCAGACATAAGGGGTGTAACTTCCTGCTCTTGCTGGTGGCAAGCCTGGAGGTAGGGAGGGCGTGTAATTAGAGGTCTGGTGTCAGACCTGATACCCACTGCCTTTCCGCAATCACTAGCATTAAAATCTGGGTTCGAAGGTACTTGTTGACCTCGCCACCCTATTGCTATTTGAGGCCCTTAATGGCCACTTATCGACCTCCCACTGCCTCTGTTATTATCCCAGCTGTAAACGGGCCTGTCGCCATGCAGCGTACATGACAACTGAAACTGTGGCAGCCGTTTGTCACCTTCTAGGGTGGGATGGGGGGCCTTGATTAAAAGCACTCCATGCCTGTAGGAGGACTGGCCATCCGTAAGGAGGACCTGCTGAGAGCCGTCCATCTGGCCTTGCTTCTTGCCCCATTGCTGGCCTCTCCCTATGACTCTGCTTCCCCCCCCCCCCCACCCAGCCCCACTAACTCCACCACAACAGTCCTCAGGGACTTCACAATCTGGGAGGTACCTCCTGGCCACAGCCAAGGCCGCCTCAATGGTGCTGCTGAGTGCGAGAGCTGATGGCCCGCTCTCGCCAGGCAGTACCTTTGCCCCAGGGTCCTAACTGCACTACCTGATTGGCTTGTGGTTCAGTGGGTCAAAGTGGCACTGTGGGACTGTCGCCGGATCTGCAGCCAGCAGGCAAAAACTCCCAGCGTCTCATGGTTTTGCACAAGCTGTGTGTAAGTGTCGCAGCCCTCAGGTTTTTTTCTTTAACCCTTTGTTTGTATTTGCGTATCTACTTACTTATCAAAGTATGTACGCTCCACACTGATACATTAATATATGCCCACCCTTTTGCTTCCATTCACCATGGTACATCTAATGGCATCTTCTTTTATTAATGTTGCCTTGTAGTTGCTAAATGTGCATTGTTCGTGCACCACACTGGAAGCTTGTGTATGTCTGAGTGTCACATTGGAAGTCTGTGTTTGCTCATTTGTTTCACTTTTGTTATTCTTACAGCCGCACTGCAAGTTGATATCATGCCATCGCAAGGAGAGGTCAGTGTGGGAGAGTCCAAATTTTTTCTATGCACAGGTAAGTTATGACATGTCAATTGCCTACTGTAAGGTAAAGAGAAATGCCATAAATGTACAGCACACTGACAAAAAGATTATTATAACTACATCAATACTTTTAGCAAAACTAAGTTTAGCAGCTGATCAAAATACTCAGCAGCATTCAAGGCTCCCAATTGGTAAGCAGCACAAACTTTACAACAGTACAATGAGTGATTCGCCTACACATTGTTTGATGCTGCTTGTTGATCTATGTATGTATTGCTGATTTTTTTTTTTAGAAACCCAGGGTTTCTTGGCTCACCACAGGAAAGACATCCTCTCTGCACTATATGTAACTACATGTTCAAATTATTTTAATAATGTGTTTCCTCTGTGAGTCTTAACTGAATGCCAAGTGCTGTCTACAATACGAGGCATTATCAGCACTTGTTCATCACAGTGTGCTTGTTGTAGATTGATGGACAGCACTAGTATTGTAAATAACCAGCTCCGTGCACTTCCAGTGTAGAGTTATTGATTATAGTGTTGTGCCTCCCTCCTGGCTCAACACACTGACAAATACTTATTTTACAACCACAAGATCGCAAGATGGATTAAGGTGAAGAAGATCATTCAACCCATTTGATCTTATCCTTCCAGAATACTAACCTTACCCTCTTACAGCTATGAGTAAATGTTTCTTAAATGAATTAATCACCCTGGCCCCAACCACACTTCCTGACAACACTGCGCTGCATTTGATCTCTCTTTCTGAAGGAATGCTACCTGAGATTTCTTAAATTTGTGTCTCACAATCTTATCCTATGCCCTGTCATTTTTCAAAGTACTTTTCTTCGGGGGTTTTTCTCTATCCCACTGAGCAGCTTAGTTTTTTGAGATATCTGTTTTTTGAGACTTGAAGAGCTATGATATAACAAATTATTCCGAATGCTACTTCCCTGTAATATTACAAATCTGTTGTGATGTTCTTCTCTGTGCTCTCTAGGCAGGAAGTTGCTTGGGAGTGGGGAGACTTGAGGAAGATGCCTGGCATGAACAAAAATCAGCTGGGTGCATTTAATAACCAACTAGGCCGACATTCAGACTATCATCCAGTGAAGTGGAAACCTTGTTGTTATGCTCTTGCAGCTGAGAGTATAAAGTCTGTAGAAGCATTGTGTGGTCATTGGAGCTCACATGCCAATGATCACAGTTACCAAGAACTAGATGCATGCAGATCCATGTGGCAGAAACTTGGATGGCCAAACTTCCTCTTCCTGCAGTGGGTGACAGTGGCAACAGCTGGGACACCAGTCACAAACCTTGGCATGGACTGCCCATCCGGCATAGAACCGCCACATGCAAAATGTGTAGGACTCCTCAGCATCTTTTAAAAAAAAATAAAAAACAGGCACTGCGCAGTCCAATAACTAGGCCAAAGGCTTTGTTCAAAACTAATTGTTGTATCGCATCATGTTGTCACATGACTTGATTCTCAGAAGACTAGGATTGAGAATATTCGCATCTCCAGGATACATATATATAATAATAATCTTTATTAACACCTCAAGTAGGCTTACATTAACATTGCAATGAAGGTACTGTGAAAATCCCCTAGTCGCAATACTACGGCACCTGTTCGGGTGCACTGAGGGAGAATTAAGGGTGTCTAATTCACCTAACAAGCACGTCTTTCGGGACTTGAGGGAGGAAACCGGAGCACCCGGAGGAAACCCACACAGACAGGGGGAGAACGTGCAGACTCCGCACAGACAGTGACCCAAGCCGAAATCGAACCCTACTCTCTGACTCTGTAAAGCAGCAGTGCTAATCACTATAAAGGCAAAAGATAAAATGAGAGAAATTCCACAAGATCATCCACAACATGTTGTCATGGAGATTTCAATGACATTTACAACAACTAAATGACACTGGAGCAAAAAAAGCAAAAGCAGATAAACCACAAATTAGTGATTTAGACTCAGCATAATAATATAAGTAGGGATCAAGATTCTAAAAGCTAGTGAAACAAGGAACAGACACGCAGGCCATCACTAATAGATAATGAAGAATGCAGACATCTCACTATTTGACAAAGTAATAAGCGGACTAAAAGCAGAACCGTCTATTATTCAACCAACAAAGAAACCGTAAATAAAAACAAATTACGGTGGATGCTGGAATCTAAAACAAAAACAGAAAACGCTGGACAATCTCAGTGGGTCTGTGGAGAGAGAACGGAGTTAATGTTTAAACCTTGTTATGTCCTGCACAGACCCTATTAGATCAACTATTTTATTCCCCCCTTGAACAACATTGTAAATGACGTAAAACCCTTATGAGTGCGTTGTGGATGATGACGCAATTCTTGGATTCATGTGATGTTCACAAATATCTTGTGCTTCACTGTTGCGGTATATGCCATTTTGATTCCAGGATTATATTAGAAGTTTATATCACAGTCCAATCCTGTTGTTTTTATGTGGGTCATTTGAAGGACAGATCTTTGTTCATAAATTGCAATCTGTTTAGCCTTTCCAGAATACCATTACCAGGGTCCTATCGGAAAATTGAGGATTTATGCAGGTGCTCGTAATATTATTTTACCTGACTTTCAGTTGAACTGTGCCAAATGTTCAAACCCTCAGTTGATCAGGCCTTCAAAACCGGAGTGAATTAAGTCAGTGGAGAAGACCCAGGCAAGAGCAGACTGTTTTTGGACACCATCCCATTCCTGAGATGATTTACGTTTCACACAGGCAAAAATAGAGACGATGGCGCTTGCTACACATGGCGTTTAACACTTAGTCAGAAAGGGCATGCGACATTCAAGCTCATAAGCTGTTTTGCACATGTGGCAAGAGTCTGCAAGGGAATGCAAAGGGTATTTTTATAGGAATACAAGACCATAGTTCATGACTTACGCATCGTTTGTGCTCCTCAAGGAATAGCCAACATTTACGAGTGAGATTTCTTCTTCAAAACTGATTAATGAGAAACGAAAGGAGACATTAGAATAAAAGCAAAATACTGTGGATGCTGGAAACCAGAAATAAAAACAGAAAATGCAGGAAAAGCTCAGCAGGCCTGGCAGCATCTCTGGAGAGAGAAACAGTTAATATTTTGAATCCAATATGACTTCTTCGGGAAAAAGGAAACATCATCACCTTTTCACCTCTTCTGCCTCCAGCTGTTGGGGTTCAGTTTGCTTTTGTGCTTTTGAATGCTGTACCAGACAAGATCACAAGACAGTGCAGGACTGTGAAGTTTCAAAATGGTCATTTGGGGGCATTGATGCCTCAATATGCATCCTATGTTGAACCAGATGAACTGATTCAGATCTGAAACACAAACTGATGTTTTCTGCTTCGTATTCCTGTGCATGCCCAGAACACATGTCAATTTTACGTCCAGCCTGTGATTTTTCAGGCATTTTAACATTAATTGGGCAGAAAGTCCTGAGCTTGGGGTATTTCGTTTCCAAATATGTCTTCCTAGCATGTGCCATTTTGTTTCATTCTTTTCTGGGGTGTGGGCATTAATGGCTAGGCTAGCATTTATTGCCCATCCCTAACTGCCCTCGAGAAGTTGGTGGTGAGCACCTCTTTGAACAGCTGCATGGTAGACGTTTTAGTTGCTGTGAAATGAAGAGTCTAAAGTTCTTGTTCCTTTTCACCAAACACCATTTATTTCACTTCCACAGCCTCTGCACAAAACTCTTAACACACCACCCGACAGAGACCACCTGAAGCCCCTTTACATATAAGTGTCAATTAATGGATACTTAACATAAATGAGACAACTGATTGCAATGTCTCTGAACCCATTACTTAACAGTCTCCCCTTCCTTGGAGAAAATTTTTTTTTAGGTGAAAACAAAATTTCAAGAAACTCAAAAACACACACATGATGTTCCCCCCCCCCTTTTCTTTTTTTTTGTTTGGACGAGAAAGAAAAAAAAACAGTCACAGAAACAAACGCCCTTCATTAACAATATCCAAAAGTTTCTGTGAACTCGCCCCTCTTTTCGTAAAACAGTCTGACAGTTGATAGCTCCTGTCGACCCATTTAATTTTTGTTATTTCCCCTCTGTCCAACATCTGCTTTAAACTTGCGATGTCTATCCGTAACCTCTTTTCATTGACACTTTTTGTAGAGTGCACATTTTCCCACAGGGATTTATTGTCAATGTGACAGTCAATAGGTATATTACCCAAATTCCCTAATCCCAAAATTTCTGTCACGATTTGATCCAGAATTACTCTCTTTTCTTTACTTTGTACAATCGTTGATTGACTAAATCTGGTTGCTAAATCTACAAAATGCAAAATAAATATATTATTTGCTTTATCCCAGATCTTAAGGTCCATGGCCACAATGTCGTTAAAATCCCTGGCCAAAGGTAGGGTTACTATCGGTCGTGCTGGTGTCCTTCTGTACTTCCTACAAACTTCACAGCGGTCACTAACCTGTTCTATCAGTTTAGTATAGTCGTCATCCCTTACCCCTGCATCCTTTAATACATTTTTCAGCCTCCGAGGAGACGGATGTGCAAATTGCCTATGCAGTTTTAATACCACAAGCTTTTTATCAGCTAAAGTCCCATTTTTAACTGCCATTAACACATCCTTAACCACTCTACTTGAAAAATTATTTGTCAGTAATGGAATACAATAGTGTCCCGACTGTGTAAATTGTAAGTCCACCGTCTTTCCAAAAACTGTTGCCTTATCCTGTTCCATATCCAGTTTCATGTGTGCTTTCTTCATCGATGGTCTGCTCAGAAGCAAAGGTATCTCACTTGATGCAACATTCGTGCTAATGAAATGATTCACTCCGGCAATATTGCAAGGGATCACCACTCTTTTCAGCAACTTCAGAGTATTATCATCCCCAAACCTGAAACTTGTGGAACTTTCAAATTCCTTAACCTTGTTACGATTTTCAGCATTCAAAGAGTCCAGGTAACATTTTAACCAGTCAATTCCACACACAGTAGATGAGCAGCCACTGTCCAATACAGCACAGGTGAAGGATTCTGCAACCAGCACCCTCATTACCGGCGTAAAACTGCTTGTCAATAGGACAATGCCTTCTTTCTGGTCACTATCTTTTTCCTCTTCTGACTCTTCCGTGTCATGTGTCGCTTCAAACACTCTATCATAACGAGTTGGACAGTTGAAAGCATAATGGTATTGAGAGTCACATCGAAAACATCGATTTATCATGCCCCGTGCATTTCTGGGGTTCATCTTCCTATTGTAGGTTCTAACTGGGTTTCTGTCTTCATAATTTCCTTGTCTCGGTCTCTGTCTATAGTCTTGAGCCCTGTTTGTAGCCATACGATTTCACCATCCTGTTACTAGTGTATCTTCCATATTCTGCCTTATTGCAGGCTGAACGTTTTGGGTCATCAGAGCCATCGGAATCGAATGTTTCCCCAGAAACTTTTGTAAAGCTTTTGTTATCTGTTCGAATAAGGTATCCTTATCAGTAAACTGAACTCCTGTCAAAACCAGGAGCCTATCCATGTTGCCCACTCTAGCACAGTCAAGTAATTTAAAGGCCAACACAGACTGTGGAAATTCCAGATTGTGTTTCTGCAGTCTTTTATATAGTCTGCCAAATTCCATTATATAGTCTTCCATGGAGACATCCTCCATTTTCCGGAACTTATCAAAATCCGACCATGCTTCATACGCACTTAACAAGTCATCTTTCTTATAAATCTTATCCATATAATGTAATAAAGTCTCCAGACCTTCTTCTGAGTCTAACTCTTCCAATTCCAGCTCAGAAAGCACTTTGTTTCGGATTTTACTGCCATATGGTAGAGAAAGAGCCAATGCCATACCTTGTTTTCTCTTTCCCAAAGCAGTTACTTTAGTCCACATAACTACTGCACTTCTCCATTGGTCATATGATTCCCTTTCAGAAAATAAGGGAGGATAGTCATATCCAGCCATCTTTATCCTGGGTTCAGCCATGTGTCTTTTTTTTTTCCTTCTCACTCACTCCTTGGTTTGATCAGGAAAAGTTGTATCTTACAAACCTTCACATTTGCACAGCAACCATCCTCTGCTACCATTGTTAGACGTTTTAGTTGCTGCGAAATGAAGAGTCTAAAGTTCTTGTTCCTTTTCACCAAACACCATTTATTTCACTTCCACAGCCTCTGCACAAAACTCTGAACACACCACCTGACAGAGGCCACCTGAAGCCCCTCATATCAGTGTCAATTAATGGATACGTAACATAAATGAGACAACTAATTGCAATGTCTCTTAACCCATTACTTAACACTGCCGTCCATGTGGTGTAGGGAGGGAGTTCCAGGGTTTCAAACCAGCGACAGAGAAGGAACAGTGATATACTTCCAAGTCAGGGTGGGGTGTGGCTTTGAGGGGAACTTGCAGATGCTGGTGTTTCTATGTATCTGCTGCTCTTGTCCAGTTCTAGGTGGTAAAGGTTAAAGGTCATAGGTTTGGGAGGTGCTGTCAAAGAGGCTGTGGGAGTTGCTGCAGTGCATCTTGCATATGGAACAGTGGGACATGCTGCTGCCGCTGTGCCTTGATGGTTGAAGGTGTTTAAGTGTTGGATGGGGTGTGAATTAAGAGGGCTGCTTTGCCCTGGATAGTATAGTGCTGTTTGAGTGCAAACAAGCAAGTGGAGAGTATTCCATCACATTCCACACTTGAGCCTTCTAGATGGTGGACAGGATTGTGGAGCCAGGAGGTGAATTACTCATCTCAGAATTCCCAGCATCTGACCTCTTGTAGCGACCAGAATTTAAATGACTGGTTCAGTTCAGCCTCTGGTCAGTGGTAACCACCAGGATGTTGAAAGATGAGTTAAAATGTCCTTTTTTATGCTTTTTTAATTCCCAGCAAAACAAATTAATTAACAAATAAACTAACAACCAAATTAACAACCCCATATGGGGGCATTGTAACAAAAACGCAAAGCTTCAAAGGAAACACAAATAGTATTCCCAGGGTTAATGATGCACTCTCCCTTTATATATGTGTGACATGTAATTAGATCCACTAATGCCATGCAGATTGGCCAAGTGAGATTTTGCCTTAAGTTTCAGTACAAGATCAATAATAAACTGAGGGATTTTTTAAAAATACATAGTTTAAGATTTGGGGCATAAACATGCTGTGAATTATGATTATTCAACATAAGATGAATTAAATTAGGTACAACATAACTATGGTTTAAAGAGATGACTACTAAATTTCAACTGTAAGCTTGTTTGCGAGTCTGTTAAATGTTCAGATTAATTCAAATGAAAGTGCAGTAATTTTGCACATTAAAAGAAATGTAAATTACGAAAATTGCTCATTCATTTGCAAGTTTTCAGATTGAGTAAGTGTTAGATGGATGTTGATGAAACAAATATAAAATTGGGCATCACGTTCTCCAAATATCCCTCAGTTTACTCAGCCTATACTGTGCAAATTTAAAATTGCTGTATTCACTGCACTTTTCAAACCCTCCGTCATAGAATTGAGGCTTATTTTGAAAATTTAAAAAAACCACATTGCGCTTTGGTCTCCTAGGAAATTCACTGTTTCCAAAATGGTGCCCAGTTTCATGCCTGAAAGGAGCAAGCTAAACAGCGATGCAGAATTAATTTGATTCAAATAAATAATACCGCTGGATCAACCTCAAGGCAGCAAAATGGAGGCCAACTCCAGGAGATTATGTGATGACCAGTCAAACTCTTGCCTCAGACCACACTGGGGAGATGCAGTTCCATCAAAATGACCCATTGCAAGAGTTCTTTTCAGCTGTACCACAGTCGCCATTATTGCCTTGGCCCCGGCAACCTCACAGTTTTGTTCTGTGACCACGTGGGGTCACGACCCACGGTTTGGATTTCCATGCACTGAGACTTTCGACTACAGGGTCACCTATTACATTACTTAATGATCTGTTGAGCTGCTCACAAAAAAATACTTCTCACTGTACGTGACAAGAAACAAATCCAATCCAAGGGTCAGAATAGGCCTCCGAGTCCCTTTAGCCTGTTCCACTATTCAATTTGATCATGCTTGCTCTGTATCCTCCAACTTTGTTCCCTATCCCTCAAACAGAAATTTATCAATCTTGGTCTTAAAAGATTCCGTTGGTCCATGGCCTTTAAGGGAAAATAATTCCAGGTTTCTACTAATCTGTTTCGTTAATATATTATTAAATACTGGGCGTAAAACATTTTATAGTAAGGCAGTTAAAGTATTTCTGGAAACTTGTGAGGTGGGTTTCCCATTTTACACATCACCTCAGTCCCTACCTTTTTTTATTCTGTGTTATAGATTATTTAACTAAAAATAGCAAACTTGAGGAATTCTAAACCAGGCTCCATGTAGTGCTTCAATATCTGTGACTGAAAGAATGGCTTTACAGTAGCTGAACATCACAAATTGCTGTGGGAAATTGGTTAGTAGGGGTAGTTCCACGTTGAACATTTGACAATTCCTGGGGGAGCTTAGGAAATTGCTTTTGCCACGAAAGTTCTGACTTCCAGCTGTACTTCGCCCTTTCACAGCTTTGCTAGAAAATGGACTTTGCTATCGAAAAGAGTGGCCCCCAGCAGGCTGCAATCCCAATTACACTTGGATTGTAGGGGTGGACTCCCTGTGACACGAGTTACTCACCAGTGGTGATCCTGCAGCAAGACACTCAATTTCCGTGGGATCAATAGGTCCTCAAGATCCTATACGCACATCTGTGGCGCTTATCTGCCCCATCAGTCAGAAAAAGGGGAGCTGGAATTGTTCGGGAGAGAAGAAGGATATAGCTGTATAGAATATAAAACTCACAAGTAACAGAAATTCCCAGAAACAATGGGTGTTAGTGCAGTGATAAACAGGAGAATAGGGATGGTGACAGTCAGAGTCACAGGGCAAACAAATAAGCAGAAAGAGTTCGAGAATAAGAATGTAATATGCTCTGATCAGAGTGTAGCTCTTCCAAGGGGTCCTATCAGTATAATGCGTGCTCAGGCGCGCCCCCCCCCCCCCCCCCCCCCCCCAAAGCATGGGCGTATACGTTGGAGCAGTAGCAAATCATTTTGACTCTCAATATGTCCGATCAAGAAAACATGAAGTGCTCCATAAGCAATAACTCTGCCTAACATACCTACAGTGGAGCCCTGAGTGTGCCCAGGCAGCATGCCCACTTCAACAGATCAATGAAGCTTTCAACAACAACTGGAAGATTTTGATGAGAAACAGCCATGCAGTGCAAGTCACCTGTGTGAAAAACTCCCTATTATCCATGAGCAAAGTCGCTCTGAATTTGCTGGACATCATCAAGCAAAGCTGAATTTACATGACGATTATGAAAAAAAAATGATCATTCCTCTACAAGATGGATCCCACTGAATCCCCAAATACGTGCAGCTTGCAGCTCACTCTCTCTATACTGAGTGTCTCACCATGCTTGTGAACCTCACTAGATGTGGTATTAGTTTGTATACCATGAAATGAAATTAAATGAAATGAAAATCGCTTATTGTCTCAAGTAGGCTTCAAATGAAGTTACTGTGTAAAGCCCCTAGTCGCCACATTCCGTCGCCTGTTCGGGGAGGCTGGTACAGGAATTGAACCGTGCTGCTGGCTTGCCTTGGTCTGCTTTAAAAGCCAGCTCTTTAGCCCTGTGCTAACCAGCCCCGATGACCACATGTGCCTTTTTTTTTGTTGTTTACGGTGTACCTTGCAGGTCAAATGTTAATCTACGTATACTGTATTTTGGGTTTTTTTTCTAATATTTCCTGCCCCCTCGCAATCTCTATGAAAATATCCTTAAGCATTGTCCTGAACAGAGGACGAGGTAACAAGGTATCAGTGGCTCTACTTTGTTTTATGATCTATGTTCAGTAAATAGTATAAATCCAACATAACTAACACATCAAGTAAATGACTGGCCTTTGTTGTGACATGATTTGTAACAAATTAAACATCACTCTTGCTTAAATAGGGCTTAGCTCACTGAGATATGCAATCTGCCCAGGGCATTTGCCCATGTGGCTATGCTATGCTCTTTTTGAAACCTCACATGGTTCACAAAATTAAACGGGTGTGTTTTTAAGCATTTTGTACCTAGATCTCCTTGCATGTGAAAACAAGAACCACAGGACATGCAAAACCTGAGGTTGCCATAAAGAATTTGCTGCCATCTAATTAAGAATTTCCTGAAGAAACCTAATGAACCTTCCAACAAAGAAACACAACTTTTTTTGGTAATAATGAAATGCAAGCAGTAAGCTGAGCTTTTCTGTGTGGCTGTTTTTGAATGATCGAGCGTTGTGTTGGGAGTTCTGCTCATGAGCACAATTTTTAGTCTCAAATTACTTCACTGTTTTTCCTGTACATCCTTTTTCATTCATCTGTGCTTCTCAATCAGGACCAATGGCCAAGCTAGCAGATAGGCCTCTCCATAGACTTCCTGGGAGAAAGACTGCACCTGAGCAATTTCCTCCACAGGAAGAAAGCTAAAATTGAAAACTGATTATTTTGGAAATATGGCTCAGTGGTACTTTATCGGGACATTTTCAGAAGGACTTTACTTCTGTGTTTTGTAATCTGCTTATTTATTTCTAATATGCTGAGTTTGCATTCATGTGTCTATCTTGACGTTGGATTCACGGCACTGCAACATGATTTTCTCAGCTTTGATTAATGCGGTCTTTGCTCAGCTTCCATGGTGATTTTTTTCCATTTATTTGTTTTGCCACGGGGAGAGTTCATGCTGGTTTATTATTCTGGCATTGCTTTTCCCAGCAGAATTTTACATTTACATTGCATTTTAATTCATTCCATTTAAAACCGTTTCTGTACGCATCAAAAATATACCTTTTGCACTTTAAAACATGCATGGATGAGATGAGTTGCACCAGGCTCACCATTAAATCCCCGCGATGGCCCGATGCCGGCGTAAAAAGTGACGCGAACCACTCCCAGCATCGGGCCGACCGGAAGTTGCGGAATCCTCCGTACTTCCGGGGGCTAGGCCGAAGGGCCGGCGCGAGTTAGCGCACGCGCAGAACCACCATCGTGGTTCCATGCATGCGCAGATCAGCCGGCGTATTCTAGCTCATGCGCCGCGAGGGGTGTCTTCTCCGCGCCGGCCATGGCGGAGCCTTACAGGGGCCAACGTGGAAGGAAGGGGTCCCCTCCCCCCGGGGCCGGATCCCCCCCCCCTGCTAGGACCACACCAGCCAGCTTACCAGCCAGGTACCGCCGTTTGGGACCATGTCCAATCCACGCCGGCGGGACTGGCCAGAAACCGACGGCCGCTCAGCCCATCGGGGCCCGGAGAATTGCCGGGGGGCTGCTGCCAACGGCCCCCGACCGGCACGGTGGGGTGGGATTCACGCCGCCTCCAAGGATTCTCCAACCCAGTAGGGGGGGGTCAGAGAATCCCGCTGCAGATCTTTGCACTATTGCTATATAACACTCAAAGAAGGAAGCCTAAAATATGGCATTTCTTTTGGCTCTAGTCTCTTGGTGTCCATATAGCTGTAGAATAGTGACAGCAAAAGTGCTTTGCTGAAAATTGATTCCAACAGCTGCGATGTGGCTGCGATTTTATCTCAGATCTATTGTGTACTTATCCATCAAATCTACAATACTTTAGTGCTGTGCAAGTATAGATGTAGCCCATTTTAACAGGAAAGATAACTGCCTGTTTAAATCAGCAGTTTCTGAATGACCCATGCATGAGCATAAAGAGCATTTGTCATTGTAGATTGATAAACCACACATACCTGATTAGGTTCACTGTAATGTTGCATTCCAGGTTCCTCTTAGCATTCAAAGTTGTTTTCAGTGAATCTCTCAAAATATTTAGAGTTGAGAAACAACTATTTAGGTTGTTCAGTGTTCCAAGTTGTAATGTCACACCTTCACTAAGGTAGTCATTTGTATTTTCAACAGTAACAAAATATAAGATCTGGTAATATCAACAAATAAAGGTTTAGTGTCTTTTTATGGCATTTTTCTACCCACCATTTTCATGATTTGACAACTGCTTTACAATAGTGGATAGAGGAAAATTATGCAAAGGCGTTGAACGCGTCTTCTGATGTGATGAATAAAAGTTCCATCTGCATTCTTTAGTTTGAACAATTTCAGAGGCAAATTATTAACCTGCTGTTCTGTAGAAGTATTTCATTATTGCAACAGAGATACTGTGGTTAGCTCCCAGATGGAACCAGATCACTTATTATTTCTAATCTGTTTCACCTCTGTCTGATTAATAATTATTTTTTAAGAAATACTTTGATCATGCTGCCAGATCAATTATTGGCCAGAAAAATAAACTAGAGTTTGACGATAACATAACATTTCAAGAGTCTTACTTTTAAAACAACCAAGTGCCCATATACTGATAAATAGTGTGCCTCATTAACTGTTCTTTTTATTTCAGTGACTGGAGATGTTAGCACCATTTCCTGGTATTTGCCTAATGGTGAAAAAATCGATCCGAATCAACAACGTATTGCTGTTGCGACAGTAAATGAAATGTCTTCTAGCCTGACCCTCTACAGTGCCAACATCGATGATGCTGGCATTTACAAATGTGTGGCAACATCAAAGGATGGGAATGATTCCGAGGCTACCGTTAACGTTAAAATCTACCGTAAGATGTTCAGCAATTATTCCTATATTTATTTTGGATGGGACTGCATTTTTAAACCATCTAACCTTTATAGTAGCCCAGTAGTGAGACCCCGATCTCCTTCCTCACTCTCCTAAGGCAACCTCAAGGGTCCCAATCCAATTAACCTGGATGTTATTGTGGCAAAACGTGGGTCTCTTACCTGATGCTGCCTCCTCTCATAGCACCATCACTATTATGATAAGACCCAAGGCCCGATATCCAAGGCTTCACGATCCTTATCATTTGTGCGTGGGGAATAACGCTGTTGAGATATGCGCTCCAGAATTTATACTCCATTGACAGCAACACTTCACCAAAGATAAGTTACTGGTGGCTTTGTTAATCCAGAAGTAACTGTTATGAAGTTCTTGTTAAAGAACAATTCAAACGGAGGGCAATTTGAAGGCACCCATAAGAATGTCTGTATACACTCTTTGGAAATAGTTTTTTGTACATTTCAACTTGCATGGTCGGCATGATGGCACAGTGGTTTAGCACTGCTGCCTGACAGAGCCAGGGACCTGGGTTAAATTCCGGGTGACTTTGTGGAGTTTGCACGTCTGCCTGGATTTCCTCCGGGTGCTCCGGTTTCCTCCCACAGTCCCAAGATGTGCAGGTTGAATGGATTGGCCATGCTAAATTTCTCCTTAGTGTCCAAAGATGTGTAAGTTAGGTGTGGTTATGGGGAAAGGGCAGGGGGCCTAGGTAGGGTGCTCTTTCAGAGTGTCAGTGCAGACTTGATGGGCCAAATGGCCTCCACCTATGGACAACACAATGCTGCCACCCTGATCTGCACTGTCTTTATTTTTCTTCAACCTAATCAAGCTTGGCGTTTTTAAAAAAAATTCTCAAATAGTGACCTTCACTATATTTAGATTTTGAAATTCAAGGAACAAATCGAACTTGAGTAAAAAGGAACTAGGTCCAGGTGGAAGAATAAATGCACAAGAACAATGTAAACTTACTTGTTGCGTTGCACCTTTCTCTTTATTTTCAACAGAAAAATTGGAATTCAGGAATGCCCCTTCACCACAAGAGTTCAGAGTGGGTGATGATGCCGTTGTCATTTGTGATTCTGTGAGTTCACCTCCACCTACCATCACATGGAAGCACAGAGGTCGAGATGTTATGCTGAAGAAAGACGGTGAGTGAAAAATGATCAACAATCACGATTTTGCAAACTGCAAAGATGGTTAGATAATACTTTTGCAGTTGCATGACCGATTAGTTACTATCTTTTAGAAATCTGTCTGGTGTTCTCAAATACCTGGGATGGAATTCTACGGCCATTCACACCAGTGGGATTCCCTGGTCCTGCAGGCAGCGTACCCCTTCCCGCGGGTTTCCTGGCAGTGTGGGGTGGCTTCAATGGGAATTCCCATTGATAGTGGCAGGAATTGAGAATTCCGTTGCCAGCAAACAACATGCCGCTGAGCAACATGAAGCTGGGAAGCCGGAGAATCAAGCTGCTGTACTTAAGGTTGCAGTATTCCATTAGTTTTTTTTATCCCGCTTCTTGGACTGGGTTTGTTACTAATGAGAGTTGTCTCTCATTAAAAAGAACATCGACTAACCAGTGAATAATACCCCTCTGCTTTCTACATGCTCCACACATATTAGAAATTAATAGGCTCTGATTGGGCCATTGTATTAAAATGTCATTGTAAATTACCAGCGCACACATTTGGATTTTGAATTAGTATAGGGGTCTGGAAGAGAAACTGGTGTCAGGAGTTGAATGGGTGCTGGCTTAATGCACAAGGAGAAATGTTCCAGAGGCAGCTAAATGGACAAAACACCAGGGATATGTAGGAATGAGCATGACTGCTCTTTTAAAGAGCCAGCAGAGGCAGGATGGGGCACATAGACTCATTCTGTACAGTAAGTCTCAATAATTCTACATGCCAAAGGTTACATAGACAGAGCCAAATTTAAACAAGGCATGTCATGGTCATAAACAGAGGACCGGGTGGAAAGGCTGTGAAGAATAGGATAAGTATGGTTCTTGTCAGCACCACTTCAGTGGTGTCAAAAAGTGGGCCATCTCTCTGTGTGGCAAACTATACTGTGGGAAATGTGGGATCTATCCAATTTCAATTAAGAAGGAATTCTATACGTGTAACTTGGTCTGGAATGTTTAATGTGGAAGTTGTGACAGCTGTGACCATTCAGAGTTCAGTTCGAAGCTTAAGGGCCGGTAGCCAAAGAGAGTTGGGGAGTGTTGTGTATCAATGACAAATTAATTGCCCCTGTTAACTATAGTGTTAAATAGATATGATTCATTTATGAGTCATGCAAGGTAAGCACACACAGAAACTGGAACTCAAAGCTAATTAAATCAAATTTTGCTTTGCGAATTTAGTTCCTGCTTGAAATTGTTTACATCTGTGGATTACTTTTTTTTCTTTGGCCTTTCACTGCAGGAAACAATCTAAAGGGGGGTTAGTTTTGATTGTTGTGGAACATTAAATTGTCTAAATCTTTCTTTATGTCAGCCTGGGATAACAAAGCAAACACAGGCACCAGACTGTGTCTCATGTTCTCTACTTTTCCTATTGTCATGCGTCGCCTTGTGAGTTAGGACCTCTGTGAAGCTTAATGTTGGTTTCTTTTCATCAAATGTTTCATCGTGGACTTGTACTTAGTAGTCACTCAGCAGATTTTATTGGTTTTTGAACATTGTCATGCCGGTTTGCAGGAATCAGCTAAGCAATAAGAAAAGGAAATTGAATCTACTGTTAATCCAAGAGGCACAGAATCCCAGCACCTGGGCCAGCCTGCCTGCCTGCTGAAGTGAAGGCAGTGTTGCAGAAGATGGCCTGGTGACCTACTCCCATAGCGACAACTCCATAATGTTGGCTTTGCAGCTAGCCTGCAAAGATCCACAGACAGGCTAGAAGTTGCCAGCTGATGGGCCACTCTCACTGTCTCCGTGTTAGCTGCAGGATCCCTCGCAGCAGATGGTGCGACTCTGCATCTCCTTATTTGCTGACCCAAATCCTGTCAAGGCAGCTCCCCAAGGTGGCAGCCAAATTGGCTGGGATTGACTGGCTCGCGAATGACCCTGGCATTCATTATACGCGCAATAACATTGAAGGAATAACACATTGCAATTGGGCTGTTTTGAAGCAGCATTCAGCAGATGGTCAGCCAAACCTTCCAATATTGGCATTGTAAGAATTGTCATCACGCACGCGTGGAGCTTAGCATCTCCCAATCCTCTGTGAAAGTGGGTACGTGGAGCTCGGGCTAGATATGTCGATGTCAAGGTGCAATAGGTCAGCATGAAACACCTGCTGACATCATTCCTTGATCCCTTTTCTTTTAAAAAGATCACAAAGAGAGATTCCGTTAATGGCATTAATGCTCTTGGGGGTGGGGGGGAGGCATTATAGCCTATTATACAGATAGGTCAACAACTAATAATGGTGAGATGCCTGCGATAAATGGGCATGAAAGAATTTCAGGCAATTGGGTGTAGGCTCAAATGGAATCTCTTGTTTAATTAAGTATGATAATGAAACTGCACCTGTTTCTGGTCAGCGCTCAATCTTATGAACCCAAATGTATACAGACCCAGTCTGTCCAAAGCATAGTCTCAAATTTGTTTGTGGGTAGAGCAAGTGTGCTGTCGGACAATGAGTAAAAAGCATTGACTAAAAGGCCCAAACTGTAACACAAATGGTTGATTATAGAAAGCATCTTTGATGTTAGCAGGAGGTACAGCTGCAGTCCTGATATTGCTCAACCGTCTACCTTTACACAAAACCTTGACAACTGAACCTTCTGGTGATTTCCCCACAGAGCACTCCTTTCTCGGTCATTCAGACTGTCTGGGCTGCAACCCTGGTGGTGTTGCAGAGAGGCAATACGATGCACAAAATCTGTTGCATGTATTATATAGCAGTGAAAAAAGAAAGATCTTTGGATTGTTGCAAAGAAATTGGCTTCAAACAATTGGATTGATCGGATTAGCCCTAGAACATGACAGTGTAGGTTCAGGTGGGATGAGTATAACTGAAGCCCAATAAGGAAGGATTCACTCCTGTTCCCATTTTTCTGGATGTAATTCTGCTAGTACAATATTATCATTACAAAATCATGCTTTCGACTCTGCATTTAACAGTTAAATAACATAGTAACAGATGCATCTGCTCAATCATATCACAGTTCCTCCTCAAGATCCATCTGGACACATTTCAGCACAAATTTAATGTGTGTGGTCACCAGGAAATAGATTTCTGTCACTGGGACTGATTGATTTTGATATTTTTACACAGGGTCAGGGATCGTTTTATAAAAAATATTTTTATTCAGAGAAAGTTTTCCAACCAAATTACATTACAATTATAAATCTAGATTCAACAATACCCTCCCACCCCACAAAGAGAAAAATAAAGAAACAACCATGACGAGACCCAAAACAAACCCCAAAGTCTCCCCCCCCAACATCTGACAGTGACCAGTCCCCTGATGTAGGAAATGAATGGCTGCCACCTCGAATAGAACCTTCTGCCGAACCCCTCGTGATATTCTTGACCTTTTCTAAGTTTAAAAGCTTCATAAGGTCATTTAACCGCTTTTCTTTTAGTCACTCATGGGATGTGGGTATCGCTGGCTGGGCCAGCATGTATTGCCCACCCCTGAGGGCATGTAAGAGTCAACTACATTGCTGTGGATCTGGAGTCACGTATAGATCAGACCAGGTAAGGACGCCAGGTTTCCTTCCATTAAGGACATTAGTGGACCAGATGGGTTTTTACGACAGTCGGCAATGGATTCATGGACATCATTAGATTTTTAATTCCAGATTTTTTATTGAATTCAAATTTTACCATCTGCCATGGTAGGATTTGAACCCTGCTCCCCAGATCTCAGAATTACTAGTCCAGCGACAGTACCACTACTCCACTGCCTCCCCTGGGTGGGACTGGAGTCCTCACACAAACAAAACTTGCCTATGGGCTATCAGCGAGGCAAATGCCAGGGCATCCAGTTTCTCGCTGTCTGCAGCTCCAGCAAGTCCAAGACTCTACTGATAGCCACCAAAGGACAAGGCTCCAACTCCATCCCAGGAATTCCTGACATAGTGCTGAAGAAGGAGACCCAAAAGCTCACAAGTTAGGGCAAAACCAGATCATGTGCGTGTGATTCGCCGGTCCCCGCGAACAACCCTCACATCTATCCTCTACCTTTAGAAAAAATACACTCATCGGTGCCCTGATCAGATGTGCCCTATGCACCACCTTGAACTGAAACAAGCTGAGCCTTGCACATGATGAGGTGGAGTTGACTATTTGTAGAGCTTCACTCCACAACACCACCCCCCCCTCCTCAAAAGTCTGACCCAGCTCTCTTTCCCACTTGCCTTTGACCTCATCCAATGAGCTTGCTCCAACAACACCAGCGGACAGTAGATGTCTGATATCTTCCCTTCCCCAGCTCAACCGTCAAAAGACCCCTATCCATCAACGAGGGTGAGGGTGCCAAGGGGAAGGAAGGAATCTCCTTGCACAAAAAGGTATGCACCTGGTAACACCTTAACAGATTTGTTCTTGGAACCTTGAACTTACCCAACCACACATCAAAACCAGCAAACCTCCCTTCTATACACATGCCCCCAGACCGCTCCAAACCCTCCTCTTCCCCCACCCCCAAAAAAGCCCAAAACAACAAATCCAAAGCTTTCGGACCAAAACGCGGTTACCACAAAACGGGGCTAACAGGTGACATGGCACCCAGCTTGAAATGCTACATAAGCTCTCACCATATTCCCAGAGTGCCCACAACCACTGGATTTGAAGTCCAAATATTTGAGTCATTAAACATCTCTGGCATCAATGGCTCCAGCTGACCTATAGATTTCTTATAAAATTTGATCGGGAATCCATCCGGGCCTGACACCTTACCCGCCTGCATCAGGCCCATGCATTTCATGACCTCCTTTAGTGTCAGCGGGGACTCCAATTCCTCCCTTCTCTCTCGTTCTATCACTGAGATAGACAAACAATCCACAAACTCTGACGAAGACAACCCATTCTTAGGGGGCTTCGACTTATAAAGCCAACGATAGAAAGCCTCGAAACCTCATTGACCTCACCTGGATCAGAGACCAACCTGCCACTCTGTCCTTTACCTGCACTATTTCCCGAGAGGCTGCCTGCCTCCTCAGCTGGTGCACTAACAGGCGACTTGCCTTCTCCCCATGTTCAGAGAAAGCCCCACTTGAGCGACATACCTGGCGCACATTATAACTGCAGTTTCTTTCTGCTTGCCAACAACTCGGGCATCGGGCAAATGAGTATTGATGATCCACCTCTGCCAACCTCTGCCTCTCCACCTTTTAACTCTTCTCTTTATGTGCCCTATAAGAGATTATCTCCTCACTAATGGCCGCCTTCGAAGTCTCCCACATCATGGAAGGCGGAATTTCCTCAAATCAGTGTACTCCCTGATGGCGGAGGAAACCCCCTCACAGAATTCCTTATCCGGCAACAACGTTGTTTCCAACCTCCGGGGTGCGCTGAGCTGGACCCGCCTCACCACCAAATCCACAAAATGCGGAACGTGATCCAAAATCACTGTTGCCGAATATTCCGCCCCCACCACCGCCGATGGCAGAGAGCTGCCCATCACAAAGAAGTCGATCCAAGAGTAAACATGATGTACCTGAGAGAAAAAAGAAAAATCCTTCTCACTTGGATGTAAAAAATCTACACGGATCTGCCCAGCTCCCCCTGCCCTGCCACACCCCATCTGCTCCATAAAGGCCAAAAGTGCATTTGCCACCCTAGAAGGACTCAAAAGACTTCGGCCTCGAAAATACGCATATCATTTGAAGAAGAAATAAGCACAGTTTGATATTAGTTCTGGGTCTTTGGTTCTGCAAACAGCTTCACAAACAATCAAGCATTGCTTGATTTCAGATGCCAGATTATGACACTGATTTTACGCTAGCTCTGACATTTTGAAGTTCACGCTTCAGCGATACCCTCCCCTTGCAAGGCTGTTGTGTTCAGCAGCAGGAAAGATACACTTTCAGCACTATTATAGAGCATAATCAACTACTTACAGGTTTGCTGCCAATTGATTTCTACTGGCTTTTGCTGTGATTATAGAGGTTTGCTGGCTTTCGGAGTTGTTTGAAGTTTGAGCTGAAGGGCCCTTGTCCTGACATCAAGATCTTGCACAGACCACTTGCTCGCAGACATAGGTGCAATTGGTCACATTCTCCGTGGTGCAGAGCATGGCAGAGAATGAACAAAGGTGGCACAGAGCAGGGCAGGTTAGAAGAGGGGAGAGGAGAGGGTGGGAGAGAGGGGCTCTCAGCAATAGTCTTTTGCTGTGATTTTGCACTCGTGTTCACTGCGATTGCAAACTGTGACATAGGCACAAAATATTGCGAGGCTCAGAACACTAGAATCTCACTGACGAGATCTAATTTTCCAATTCACCCCAATGCCTGCTCCCTGAGCCATCCCCGCTGGCGATGTAACAATTTTCCCGTCCAGGAAGGTCCAGAACCTCTCTTCCAAACATTTAAATCTAATTAGCGGGCTGCCCCAGCATATCAACACCCCGCCCCCCAATTGGAATTCTCGCCTCAAGTTTACATTTAGAAAAGTGAATCAGGCAACAGGAACTTGCCAGGGGGCACAAAGTTAAGCATAGCTCCTTGGGGGAGGAAGGATATGCCCGGGCAGTACCCTGGCAATGCCTGAGGGGGCAGTGCCAGGGTATCAGGAACAGTGCCGGGGGAGAATGCTCCTCTGGGGAGGTCCATTGGAGAGAGAGGGGGAGGTGGGAGGAGGTTTCCCTTATTGGTTGAGGGTGGGTTCCTCTTGCGCATATGGGGGGAGGAGGAACCTCCGTGCATATGTGGGGGTGGTTCCTGCGTTTTCTATTAGAGATAAAAGTGACACCCCGATCTCGGGATTCCCAGCTACCGGCCTTTTCCTGGCCCCAACATGTCTGCAGATTTTCTTTGCACCAGGATGCTGGATTATGTGACGAGGAAAGCCAGATGTGCCGCCTGCGAGCTGCGTGCCAGTTTTCTCATCTCCCTCTGCAGAAAAAGGGAAAATTCTGCCCATTATATCCACCCGATGTGTACAGGGAGCAAATCTCCAATCGGTCATGATACCACCTTTGGCCAAAGCCCTCAGCACTTCCTAGTGCCGAATCCCTCTATACCCATCCTATCCCTGTATTTGTCGAGATGCCTTTTGAACGGCGTTAATGTATCTGCTTCCACAACCTCCCCTGGCAAAGCGTTCCAGGCACTCACCACCTTCTGTGTAAAAAACCTGCCCCGCACATCTCCTCTAAACCTATGCCCCCTGGTGACTGACCCCTCCACCCTGGGAAAGAGTGCCTGACCATCCACTCTATCCATGCCCCTCATAATCTTGTAGATCTCTATCAGGTCACCCCTCAACCTCCGTCGTTCTAAGGAAAACAGTCCGAGCCTCTCCGCAAAGCTGGCACCCTCCAGGCCAGGCACTACATTAAACGCTGAGGCATGAATAGAAACAACTTGCTAATAGAAAACTATGTCAAAACAGCAGTATGATAATTTAAAAAAATAATTAATAAATAAAGATGACCATTGAGTGTGTATGTCTCGCTCAGTCCCAAGATCAGAGTGCTCACTCAGTCACGCTCAACCATTTTAGGAGTGCATGCTAGTGTGTGGAGGTGAGGATAAATGAGATTCCTGAGCCTGGGAGTGACCCAGACTTGGGCACACACTTCCCCCACTCTCCTGCACATCCACATGCTCTCCCCTCCCTCTCTTTCACGCTCTGTCTCTCTCTCGCATGCACACACTCTTGGAATAGGCATATAAGGTATAAAAGTGTGAAAGCACAAAAATATCCACAAAAAGCAGAGCAAATGCAACCCTGCCAGTCGTCACCCCATCTGTCTAGTCTTGGTAATTAGCAGACATTATCTAGCAGTAGTTAGTCAGCAATAACCTGCTCGCTGACGTCCAGTTTGGGTTGTGCCAGCACCAATTAGCTCCTGACCTCATTCGAGCCTTAGTCCAAACTTGGACATAAGAGCTAAGGTGAGACTGATTGCCCTTGATATCAAGGCTGATTTTGATTGAGTATGGCATCAAGAAGCCCATGCAAAACTGAGGGCAATGGAAATCAGGGGGGAAATCTCTCCACTTATTGGAGTCAGACCTAGTACAAGGAAGATAGTTGTGATTATTGGAGATCAATCGTCTAAGGCCCAGAACTTCACTTCAGGAGGCCCAGAGCACAGTGTCTGAGGCTGAACCATCTTCAGCTGCCTCATCAATGACCTTCCCTCCATCATCAGGTCAGAAGTAGAGATGTTCACGCAATGTTCAATACTATTTGCGGCGACTCAGATATTTAAGCAGTCCATATCCTTCTGCAGCAAGACCTGAACAATATCCAGTCATATAAATATTGTGGCTACAAAACAGGTCAGAGGCTGGGAAGTTTGCTCAGCTCCCAATTCCTCAAAGTCTGTCCACCATCTACAAGGCATATGTCAGGAGTGCGATGGAATACTCTCCACTTGCATGGATGAATGTAGCCCCAACAACACACAAGAAGCTCAACACCATCCAGAGCAAAGCGGCCTGCTAGATTGACGGCCCATCCACCACATTAAAAGTTCACTCCCTCTGCCACAGTGGCAGCAGTTTGCACCATCTACAAGATGCACTTCAACTCACCATGGCTCTTTCGATAACACCTTCCAAACCTGCAACCTCTACCTCCCAGAAGGAAATTGACAGCAGATTCTTGGGAATACCTCCAAAGCACAGCCCATCCTGACTTGGAACTATATCCGCAGTTCCTTCACTGACACTGGGTCAAAATACTGGAACTCCCTTTCCAACATTGCTTCTTGGTGATAATGTTGTACCTTCTAAGCCACAGTGCATATCTAACCTGTATACTATGGACAAATGATCACAAGTTGCTCAGTACAATAATAATTTATTTCACACACACAAAGTTAATGTTAATCAATCACACACACTTGCAAGTTGAACTCTCTAAGCTAATACACCAGGAAGACCTTACTAACAGGCGACTGGCAAGTACAGAGCAGATATGGCCTTAACTGGCATCCTGTTGTCTGGTAATGCTGATGTCTGTTGCTGGTCGTCTGTGCCTTCGGCTCTGGTCCCTCTGTGGAGGGTCCTCTGCTTGGCTGGTGAAGCGGTCACCGTTGTTGTCGTCAGTCGAATGCTACAGTCGAGAGAGCGAGTGGTGGGCTGCACAGAACTTTTTATCCCTTGGAAATTTTGCACGCTTTTGGGCGGTCCCAGGTGAACGTCCAGTTGATCAATCAGGGCTTGATCACCCTGATCGATCCCAACCAATTGAGGGTGGCAACCTTAATGGCTGAGTGGGTCCCGGTCAGCCATGGCTGTTCGTGTCCGAGGCACATGGGCCTTCCCAAATAAGGAAAACAGACGCCACCAAATCTGCCACTTATTGTTAGTTTCACCCTGGAGCCCATCGTCCTGGGATGGCCTTTTAACGGCCTTTTCCTGTGTCAGTTTCTGCAGAAGTCACAGCTGCAGCCTTTGTATATTTGCAAGCTGCAGCCTGTCTGTGTTCTGGCTTTGATCAAATTTCTCATCGACCATTGCGGGTGGCCATTTTAGAAGGCCACAGTACCTATACTACATGGCTGCAGCAATTTACAAAGGTGATTCACTACCATCTGTTTAAGGGCAATTGGGATAGGCAATATATGCTGGCCTTGCCAATGACGTCCACATCCCTAAAGAATAAATGTAAAAATAGTGCATCATGGCCTTCGTGCCTGTTTTCAGGTCGCATCATATTTTTTGGCCTGGGAGTCCAAATATCAAAGTGAAAATGTGCTATTATTTCTTTTGAAATCCTCTTTGTTAATTAAGTTAAGTCAGTTGCACACTTTTGTACAGGTTTTAACAAAAAGAACTGGTATTTGCGTGGGATCATTTCATAGAGAAAATTACTTAACGTGCTTTATTGCAGGTTTAGAAAAGCATTTATTGAACTTGTAGCTGAAGTGAATTCTGTTATTCATTCTCAAACTTGAAAAGTGACAAAGGGTTTCGGTAAATAGAAACTAAAATTCAGCACAATGTGGAACACACATTTATCATGTGATGCAGAACAATAATAGGTTTGGGACAAAGCATACAGCTGTCAAAAATGTATGAATATAAGTGATTGGGACTTTGTTGTGAAGTAGCAATGTGAATGCAAAGGAGACAAAATGCTTACTGAGTTAAGACTGAGGCAGGTTAATTTAAAGACAAAATTGTATGAGTTATCAAGCAGTAAACGGTATTGCTTTCTAGGGTAGAAGAGATGAATCTTCATTGCTTGAATGCTCTCTATGTAGACTTTGTATCAATAATTTTTACCTGTGATTTTCTTGAGAATCTCCCATGAAGAGACATTGAGAATGACATTTTCTCCCGTCATAATTGCAGAAAAAAAAAAAAGGTCACTGAGTACAAGACAGGATTTCCTGTTAATTTTTTTACCATGGCTGTTGGCACGAGCACCACCAACCAAACAACCTTCATCCTTTGGGTTATCGAATTAAAAACCATTGGTATAGGAACTCTGTTCCATCTGTCATCCAGGATTCTGGACACTTGATGGCAATTCTTGGCAATATGCAAATAAATGGCCTGTATTTTAATGGGAAATCCATATATCACAGCCAAATCTATGAACAAGAAAGAGTAACAGCAGCATAGATAAATCATTCAACATTCTGCTGCAGAAATTCCTAAATTTAAACTAAGTGGACAACAATAGGCAATAGATTACCTGAGATGATTTAACCTTTAAGGACAAGGACTGATGTCTCTTTTTGTTTTGTTTCAGTTCGTTTCACGATGTTGCCCAACAATTACTTGCAAATTCGCAACATTAGGAAGACAGATGAAGGTACTTACAGGTGCGAAGGAAGAATCGCTGCTCGTGGTGAAATCAAATTCAAGGATATAAAAGTCCTTGTTAATGGTAAGTTGTTTAATGATTCAGTGTGTTCATTTATTTATTTATTTTTAAAAAATATATTTTATTCAAAATTTTTGGCCAACCATAACAGTACATTGTGTATCTTTCACACAGTAATATAACAATATAAATAACAATGGCCAGTTTTTTAAACAAGAAATGAATAATATATAAACAACATCAAAATTTAAAAAATAACTAAATGGCAACTGCCTTGTCCCAAATAAATACCCTCCAAAAAATACAATTCAGCCGTCCAGTATACAATTACCTATAACAACAACCTATACATATTATACTTATACACTAACATCCCTGAGAGTCCTTCTAGTTCCTCCCCCCCCCCCCCCCCCCCCCCCTTGGGTTGCTGCTGCTGTCTTCTTCTTTTCCATTCCCTCTATCTTTCTGTGAGGTATTCGCCGAACGGTTGCCACCGCCTGGTGAACCCTTGAGCCGATCCCCTTAGGACGAACTTAATCCGTTCCAGCTTTATAAACCCTGCCATGTCATTTATCCAGGTCTCCACACCCGGGGGCTTGGCTTCCTTCCACATCAACAGTATCCTGCGCCGGGCTACTAGGGACGCAAAGGCCAAAACATCAGCCTCTTTCGCCTCCTGCACTCCCGGCTCTTCTGCAACCCCGAATATAGCCAACCCCCAGCTTGGTTCGACCTGGACCCCCACCACCTTCGAAAGCACCTTTGTCACCCCCACCCAAAACCCCTGTAGTGCCGGACATGACCAGAACATGTGGGTGTGATTCGCTGGGCTTCTCGAGCATCTCGCACACCTATCCTCTACTCCAACAAAAAACTTACTGAGCCGTGCTCCAGTCATATGCGCCCTGTGTAACACCTTAAATTGTATCAGGCTTAGCCTGGCACACGAGGACGATGAGTTTACCCTACTTAGGGCATCAGCCCACAGCCCCTCCTCAATCTCCTCCCCCAGCTCCTCTTCCCATTTCTCTTTCAGCTCATCTACCATAATCTCCCCCTCGTCCCTCATTTCCCTATATATGTCTGATACCTTACCGTCCCCCACCCATGTCTTTGAGATCACTCTGTCCTGCACCTCCTGCGTCGGGAGCTGCGGGAATTCCCTCACCTGTTGCCTCGCAAAAGCCCTCAGTTGCATATACCGGAATGCATTCCCCTGGGGCAACCCATATTTTTCGGTCAGCGCTCCCAGACTTGCAAACGTCCCATCTACAAACAGATCTCTCAATTGTGTTACTCCTGCTCTTTGCCATGTTCCAAATCCCCCATCCATTCTCCCCGGAGCAAACCTATGGTTATTTCTTATCGGGGACCACACCGAGGCTCCCGTCTTTCCCCTATGCCGTCTCCACTGCCCCCAAATTTTCAGAGTAGCCACCACCACCGGGCTTGTGGTGTATTTCTTCGGTGAGAACGGCAACGGCGCCGTCACCATAGCTTGTAGGCTAGTCCCCCTGCAGGACGCCCTCTCCAATCTCTTCCACGCCGCTCCCTCCTCTTCTCCCATCCACTTACATACCATTGAGATATTGGCGGCCCAGTAGTACTCACTTAGGCTCGGTAGTGCCAGCCCCCCCCTATCCCTACTACGCTGCAAAAATCCCTTCCTCACTCTCGGGGTCTTCCCGGCCCACACAAAACTCATGATACTCTTCTCAATCCTTTTGAAAAAAGCCTTCGTGATCACCACCGGGAGGCACTGAAACACAAAGAGGAATCTCGGGAGGACCACCATTTTAACCGCCTGCACCCTCCCTGCCAGTGACAGGGATACCATGTCCCATCTCTTGAAGTCCTCCTCCATCTGTTCCACCAAGCGCGTTAAATTTAACCTATGCAATGTACCCCAATTCTTGGCTATCTGGACCCCCAAGTAGCGAAAGTCCCTTGTTACCTTCCTCAGCGGTAAGTCCTCTATTTCTCTGCTCTGCTCCCCTGGATGCACCACAAACAACTCACTTTTCCCCATGTTCAGTTTATATCCTGAAAATTCTCCAAACTCCCCAAGTATCCGCATTATCTCTGGCATCCCCTCCGCCGGGTCCGCCACATACAACAACAAATCGTCCGCATACAGAGATACCCGGTGTTCTTCTCCTCCCCTGAGTACTCCCCTCCACTTCCTGGAACCCCTCAATGCTATTGCCAGGGGCTCTATCGCCAGTGCAAACAATAATGGGGACAGAGGACATCCCTGCCTTGTCCCTCGATGGAGCCGAAAATACGCAGACCCCCGTCCATTCGTGACCACGGTCGCCATCGGGGCCCCATACAGCAGCTGTATCCATCTAATATACTCATCTCCAAAGCCAAATCTCCTCAACACCTCCCACAAATAATCCCACTCCACTCTATCAAATGCTTTCTCGGCATCCATCGCCACCACTATCTCCGCTTCCCCTCTGGTGGGGGCATCATCATTACCCCTAGCAGCCTCCCTATATTCGTATTCAGCTGTCTCCCCTTCACAAACCCAGTTTGGTCCTCATGGACCACCCCCCGGGACACAATCCTCTATCCTCTTGCCATTACCTTGACCAGAATCTTAGCGTCTACGTTCAGGAGGGAAATAGGCCTATAGGACCCGCATTGCAGCGGGTCTTTTTCCTTCTTTAGGAGAAGCGATATCGTTGCCTCTGACATAGTCGGGGGCAGCTGTCCCCTTTCCCTCGCCTCATTAAAAGTTCTCATCAGTAGCGGGGCGAGCAAGTCCACATATTTCCTGTAAAATTCAACTGGGAATCCATCCGGTCCCGGGGCCTTCCCCGCCTGCATGCTCCTAATTCCTTTCACTACTTCCTCCATTTTGATCTGTGCTCCCAGTCCCACCCTCTCCTGCTCCTCCACCTTAGGAAATTCCAGCTGGTCCAGAAAACACATCATTCTCTCCTTCCCATCCGGGGGCTGAGCTTCATATAATCTTTCATAGAATGCCTTGAACACTCCATTCACTCTCTCCGCTCCCCGCTCCATCTCTCCCTCCTCATCCCTCACTCCCCCTATTTCCCTCGCTGCTCCCCTTTTCCTCAATTGGTGGGCCAGCAACCTGCTCGCCTTCTCCCCATATTCGTACTGTACACCCTGTGCCTTCCTCCACTGTGCCTCTGCAGTACCCGTTGTCAGCAAATCAAATTCTACGTGTAGCCTTTGCCTTTCCCTGTACAGTCCCTCCTCCGGTGCCTCCGCATATTGCCTGTTCACCCTCAGAAGTTCTTGCAGCAACCGCTCCCGTTCCCTACTCTCCTGCTTTCCTTTATGTGCCCTGATTGATATCAGCTCCCCTCTAACTACTGCCTTCAGCGCCTCCCAGACCACTCCCACCTGGACCTCCCCATTATCATTGAGTTCCAAGTACTTTTCAATACACCCCCTCACCCTTAGACAAAGCCCCTCATCCGCCATTAGTCCCATGTCCATTCTCCAGGGTGGACGCCGTTCTTTTTCCTCCCCTATCTCCAAGTCCACCCAGTGTGGAGCGTGATCCAAAATAGCTATCGCCGTATACTCCGTCCCCCTCACCTTCGGGATCAACGCCTTCCCAAAACAAAAAAGTCTATTCGCGAATAAACTTTGTGGACATAGGAGAAAAACGAAAACTCCTTGCTCCTAGGTCTGCTAAATCTCCATGGGTCTACTCCTCCCATCTGCTCCATAAAGTCTTTAAGCACCTTGGCTGCTGCCGACCTCCTTCCAGTCCTGGACCTCGATCTGTCCAGCCCTGGTTCCAGCACAGTGTTAAAATCTCCACCCATTACCAACTTCCCCACCTCTAGGTCCGGGATACGTCCTAACATGCGCCTCATAAAGTTGGCATCATCCCAATTCGGGGCATATACGTTCACCCAGTGTGTTCATTTATGCTTGTCGGGCAGCAATAGTGGCCCTGCCTCCCAGAAGCTCTGGGTTGGGGTCCCACTCTGAGACTTGATGGCCATGGGAGTTACGTTCGTAACATGGCCAAGCAGGTTGACCATCAGCCTGCAAATCCTTCCACTTCACCTGATAGCAGATGGTAAGGGTTGGAAAGTTTCCTGGTCAGTCATACTGCACAAGCCAATGGCAAACCATTGTGGGGGGGGGGGGGCGATGGCATAGTGGTATTGTTGCGAGACTAGTAATCCAGAGGCCCAGCATAATGCTCTGGGATCCTGTGTTCGAATCTCACCATGACGGATGGCGAAATTTGAATTCAATAAAAATCTGGAATTAAAAGGATAATGATGAGCATAAAACCATTGCCGATTGGTGTAAAAATCCATCTGGTTCATTCATGGCAAGGAAATCTGCCATCCATACTCAGGCTGGCGACATGTGACTCCAGACCCACACAGCAATGTGGTTGACTCTACTGCCCCCCCACTGAAATGGCCTCAACGCAATTAGGGATGGGCAAAAAATGCTGGCCCAGCCAGCGACACCCATATCCCAAGAATGAATTTTAAATAAACATTGTAATACTTTGCCAAGCATAGCCATATACCAATCTAATGGAAGTCCATGAGAACCAATGCACTCTTGAGGCATGGCAACTGAAGGATTAGCAAGTTAAACAGAATATTAGTTGAAACAAAACATTGACCCAAAAAATTGCATGCAGTTTTTATTCACGGCATCATCTAATTTCCAAACTGTCTTCGAAATAAAGACGTTTAGTTGACAGCAGCTTAATTTTAATCAAACGCTTCGTAAGTAGGAGTAATGAGCTGAAGACTGGAGCTGGATAAACAATATTTTGGAAGGGATGCAAGGATAGAATGATGTGCAAATGCCAGACATGCACCGAGTGTATGTGCGTGTGTGTGTGCGCATGCGTGTGTCTGAGTGGATACACGAGTGGGCAGTCACCTGGAGCTCAAGTGTCTGCAAGGAAATGGGGGACGATGTCATGGTGGCACATACTGAATGTTGTGGATGGGGGTGAGGGAGAATACACCAAAGAAAATCAAATTAATGTTTTTGGCTCATTGCCTTATGTTACCACCTAATCTGGCATTCTTACCTCCTCTCGTGTTACAGTTCCTCCCAGCATACGTGCCCGGGAAATGACGGTGAATGCCACAGCGCATAGTGGTCAGTCTGTCATATTAGCCTGTGATGCAGATGGATTCCCCGAGCCAGAGGTGACCTGGCAGAGGTAAGGGCTGTAATGCAATTTAACGACAAAATTATTCTAATTGCTTTGGATAGTCTGGCTTTTCAGCCAGTGATAACTGACTCACTGTGGGGCAAGAGACTTCTCAGCCAGTGATAACTGACTCACTGTGGGGCAAGAGACTTTCCCCCACAGGTTCCAAATTGTTGCTTCAATGATTCCACTCAACATGTTTTAAAAACAAAAATAATTCTGAAACATAGAAACCAATATTTTTTTTCAATAGATTTGTGAATGATCTATCTTGTATCAGGATATAAATTGTTAATACCTTACATTGATTATTGACCAATACGGGAATGTTTTTCTATCTGTCTGCATGAAGCCCCAAAAAATAGTAATGCAAACTACCTATTCAAGTATCTGGTGACCAGTTTCGAAGATTTGTTTACCATGTTTTCTGCTATGATTTTGGATTTGTGAACACTGATGTTGATACTAACCTCAGTGGAATGGATACCTAAAACGTCTTGTTCCTCCACCTTTTTCCATCAAGAAAATACTCCCAGTTTGCTTTTGTCATATCCTCCATCTCATTAGTGAACTGTAAATACCATAGTTTTGTGTAATCGCTATCTATATTCCCTTGTAACTTTGAGCCCCCACTTGCACAACTTGCTTTGCTTCTTAATTTGGTACTCGTTTCAACTTCTGTAAATAAATCCTTTCCTTTCACAAAATCATTAATATATGTGGTGAAAAGCCGAGATCCACACTACAGATCCACAGGAAATACCACTTGTCACATCCTAGCGATTGGTGGGTGAACTCCATTATCATTACTTTGTTTCAAAACATCCCCCCCCCCCCCCCCCCCCCCCCCCAGTCCCTCGCTAAAATTATTATTGACTTTGGTCACAATTTAAGATCTTGTGAACTTTGCCAAAAATAATTTCTTGTGCGGAACCTTATCAAGTGCATTAAATAAGTCAATCTAGATACCTGCTACTGACACTCCCCTATCCACTGTGCTGGTAACCTCACATGATTGCTCAAATTTGACCCATCTTCTGCAAATTATTTTTTGCCATTTGGATGTCCAGACTTCTACTCCCTACAGCCGTTCCTGGGGTTGCAAACACTAATCCCAAACACGAAGAACTGTTATAAGACACCGAGCAACCTACCTGTTGATTGGTTGATTTACTTTTTGTCACCATCAGTTGTGGCCCTAAGTAGGAGAACGCATTCAACGCAAGTGGGAGGGGTGAGGTCCAGGTTAGCTTATTGTAACTATCCATGTAAGGCCATAGCATGTCGATATAAAAACTGGGCACCATGTTAAGTTCTAAGAGAACTGAAACATACAAGGTCAGTTCCACAGATGCAATCTGGGGGCCACATGCGGCCCATCGGGGCTCTGAATGCGGGCGCGAGACATTTTGCTGACCATTGCCCGCGCGCGAGGTTGTCACATTCTCCTGATTTCAGTCCGCATTAGTCATCAAGCCCGACTTCACTCTTGCGGCTCACTGAGATGAAGGAGGGCCACTCATGCGGCCATCACTGCTCTAATCCTTCAACAAAGTGTCTCCTTCTTCATCCTTTAGCCTTTATTGAGAACAATAAGGTCATGACATCATAGACGAGACAAATCCATCGTTCTCAATGTCCTTATGGAAGCCATTTCCAGCAGGGATCATTGGGTAGTGATCAGCTACAGACCTTTTGGCTGATTACTTATCCCTCGCGCTCCTGCCCAACAAAGCTGAGAGAAGAATGTGAGCAGTTGCACTTTTCCACAGATAATGTTGGGTTGAGATCACCTGATGAGTTTCTATCTCATGATTTGTAAACCTTAGACTTCCGATGTGAGGGGAAGACGTGCACGAGATGGCTCCCTCTAGAAAGCTGCTTCTTTTGGCATTTTTTCTGGTGCCACTGACTTCTTATTCCCCAGGAACTCTTGAAATTTAGAAGGGTAAAGCTCCCCCTTCTCTGAAAAGTCCAAGCGTGGCATAACCAAGAGGATTTTGAGCCGAAACCAGTCGACTGATTCTGATGCCTCTCAGGATTAAGTTGGAGGTAAGATAGCGGAGGGAGCTTCTTCCTCTTCTTGACCACTCCACTAACGGCCAAGGCTCTCGCCAGGATTTTGGTGATCAAACTCGACAAACTCCGAAAAACCTGTTGATGGATCTTAAAAGATCAATTGAAAAGGCTTTGGCCCCCATTCGTTTGGTTTTGAAACCACAAGTAATACCGTCAAAGCTAATCGAGCTATAATTGGGGCATGGAGGTGGTACTACCGGACCACAGCGATCGGATCACCTCTTTGGAGTCTGATCTTGCTTCGGTGGTTGATGTCAACAAATCATTAAAAACCAAACTAAATGATCTGGAGAACAGATCCAGGAGGCAGGACATTCATATTGTGGGGTTACTGGAGGGGACTGAGGGCTGAACCCCTACTGAATATTTCTCGGACATGTTCCACAAGATGGTGGATGAAGGTGTATTTACATCCCCCTCCCAGAATTAGCCCTGGCCCATCGCTTACTTCGACACAAGTCTCGTTCTGGAGAGCCTTGTGCAGTAATCGTTAGATCTCATAGTTTTAAAGGAAAGGAACAGGCTCGTCGATGGGCAAGGGAACATCGAGATCTCAAGTGGGTAGGCCACTCCATTAAGAAATTAGTGTGGACCGAGTGGGGAAAAAAATACACTTTTAATGGAGTGAAATCCATCTTGTACAAGAATGGAGTCCAGTTTGGGATGGTCTATCCAGTTGTGTTCGTGTAATATTTGGGGGGGGAAAAGACTACGGGTGAAATTTACCAGCTGTTAATACCGGCGGGATATTCCGGTCCCACCGACGGCGCGCGGGTTATCCGGTAATGAGAACTGCAGTCAACGGGAAATCCCATTGACAATGGTGGGAACAAAAATTCCCACTGGTGGGCCTCCTCCGCTACCGAAAAACATGCAGCGGGTTGGTCGCTAAAGCCCACCCCATATTTTTGACATGCCGGGAGATGAGGACTCCTTTGTTAAGCTTAAATATCATAGCATTTACAGTGCAGAAGGAGGCCATTCAGCACATCGAGTCTGCACCGGCTCTTGGAAAGAGCACCCGACCCAACCTCGCACCTCCATCCTATCCCCATAACCCGGTAACCCCACCCAACACTAAGGGCAATTTTGGACACTAGGGGCAATTTAGCTTGGCCAATCCACCTAACCTGCACACCTTTGGACTGTGGGAGAAAGCCCACGCACACACGGGGAGGACGTGCAGACTCCGCACAGACAGTGACCCAAGCCGGAATCGAACCTGGGACCGTGGAGCTGTGAGGCACTTGTGCTAACCACTGTGCTGCCCTTAAATTGGGGGTGGATTAATGTGTTTTATGGCTCAGTGAACGGGCACTTCATATTTTTATGTCTTTTTTCACGTTGAATGTTTGGGTGTGATCGTAATGCCTTTGGTTAGGTTTGTGGGATCTCTACTAGTTTTTTTTACATCAGTGGGGTGGGGAGGAAGGGTGAGATGGGTTTTGGTGTTTGTTTTCAGATGGTGTCTGTTGGGTTCCCTTTGTCGAGTCACCTGACTTGGCTCGGTGGCCATCTTGGGTGGACACTTTTACTTTATCTTTTCAGTGTCCCTTATTTGGTATCATTCCTTGGGAATGGCTGACTCCGGATTAAGGGGTGATGGGAGACCTCCAATCCATTCGGTTACCTGGAATGTTGGGGGTTTGAATGGTCCAGTAAAATGGTGGAAGGCATTTGCCCATTTTAAGAGTCTAAATTCCGATGTTGTTTTCTTGCAGAAAACCCACTTGTGTAACAAGGATTAGACCAGACTACAGAAGGATTGAATGGGGCAGGTTTTTAACTCCCGTTTCAATTACAGGGCCTGGGGTACATGATTTTAATTTTCAAGAGAGTTAAGTTCTCCTCCTCCTCAGACTATAGCTGATTCCAGTTGACAATATATTATTGTTTGTGGCTTCCTGTTGAACACTCCAGTAGTCATGGTCAACATTGATGCCCCTAACTGGGACGATTTGAAGTTTATCAACTCTCTGTTAGCTCCCCTCTCCAACCTTGACTCGCACCAGCTTATTCTAGGAGGTGACCTAATTTGTGGTTTGGACCTTAGATTGGATCGTTCCAAACCTAAATCTCCAGTCCAATCCGGGATGGCCAGGGTTTTGTCTTCTTTTATGGCACAGATGGGCCGGTGGGAGGGTGGATCCCTGGCACTTTTTGCACCCAAACGATAGAGATTTTTCCTTTTTTCCACATGTCCACCATGCATATTCCCGTTTTGATTTTTTAAATTTTGGATAGGGACCTCCTCCCTTCAGTAGTGGCGGCTGAATACTCAGCAACTGTTATTTCTGACTACACCCCACATATTGTTGATCTATTGCTGGAGTCCGGCACCACCCATTGCCCACAATGAAGATTAGATATTAAGCAATTTGCGGGGTTTGTCTACCTCCATGGGTGATTATATTAAGCTGAAAAAGTCCAACTGAACCTCCTCCTCCATGCTATGGGAGTCTCTTAAAGATGTCCTTAGAGGGGAATTTATTTCTTAGAGAGCATACATGCGGAGGACAACGAAGTTAGAGCAGCGGAGGCTGGTGGATTCCGTCTTAAAAGTGGATCACCAATACTCGCTCGATCCTCCTCCTGAGCTATTGGCAAGCAGGGAAATATTACAAACTCAGTTCGAGCTATTGTCCACTAACAAGGCTGTACGTCACTTATAGCACTCCAAGGGTATTTTTTATGAATACGGGGAGAAGGTCAGTCGTCTTATGGCTCACCAACTCAAAACATTAAGCAGCCTCCCGTGAGATCCCTCAGATATCTATCCAGGCAGTAATCTTGTTTCCGCCCTTCACTGGGTCAATGCGACTTTTAAATCCTATTCCTTCATTGCTGAAGAGGCCTTTATCCTTGGCTCAGTCGAGTGAGGGGTCTATATTGGACCTATCCGGCCATATTCTCTCGTTGAATCCTTCCCCACTAAACGGGTAGGGTGAGATGAGAAAGTGAACTGGGTCCTATACTTACTGGTGAGGCTTTTAGAGGGAGGCCCTTTACAGGGTCAGCCCCACGTCCTCATGTGCCCGGTTGAGCCTCATTCAGTTCAAGGTGTTTCACAGGGCGCACTTAACCGAGGTACAGGTTTTTCCAGACATTGAGGGCTGATGTGATTGCTGTTGGCTTGTCAGCTAACCATACCCATTTGTTTTGGTCCTGCCCCAAACTTGCCAGTTTTTGGATTTTTTTTTTTAAAGCACTATACCGGAGATAGTCCAGGTGAATTTCAGCCCATGTCCACTGGTAGTCATATTAGGGGTTTCAGATTCACCAGTGTTTCACTCCGGGGTAGGAGCAGATATTATTGCCTTTGCCTCACTGATAGCCTGGAAGCAAATATTGCTTAGTTGGAGGTTTCCCGTTCCATCCAGTGCCTCTGCCTGGTTGGGTGAGTTATTGTCATTCCTACATTTTAAAAATTAAATTCATCATCAGGGGTTCTGTGGAGAGGTTCTACTTGAGATGGCAACCCATTTATTTCCTTTTTCTAAGGATCTAGACACCATCAGCTGTCAGGAGGTTTGGTTATAGTGTTTAAGTTTAATTATGTGTTTTTGTTTTCTGTTTGCTTACCATTTTTTTTGCATTCTTTTTTTGCATTGGTTGGTTGTTCGTTTGTTGTTGAGTTATTATGTAAAACTTCAATAAATATGCTTTTTTAATAAAAACATTAATTGCAAATCTTAATGCCAATCTGGTGGTACATTTACACATTAAACTGATGAATTTTGTTTCACTGTGACAAAAAGTAATGCTCCGAGAAAAAGTACAGGAGAGCAATTTAAATACTAACTTAGGCCCGTAATAAATAAAAGGCTAGCGGTTGTGGTTTGAAATGAATACTGATTTGCCAGACTCAAAGCAGCGCACTTAACAACACACCTTTGGAAATGTGGGATTGGTGGTTGCAATGCTGGCACAGCTCGTCAGGGGAAGCTATTTTGTGGGCAAAACTCAGAGTGCAATAGGTGCGCTCGGATCATCATTTGATCATTGTGGTTAGAGGCGCTAATTCCTCCATAGAGTGGTCATATCTTTTTAGCTACTAACTCTGGCCTTACACTACTCATTTCAAGCTCTAGAAAGGTAATACAGTGTGCAAAGGATAGAATTTGGCAAGACAGCTATCTTTAGCAAGTATAGAATAATTGCAGGTAAGTGCTAGAAACATTTTGTGTACCTTGACATCATGTCTACTTACTTTCCACTTCATGAAACACCAACAATATTATTATGAAAGTATAGTGTAAGCACAAACTAACAGTGTTAAAATTCATGCAAGATCATGATTTTAATGTAGGAGATGATTATTTTAACTTATTAAGTACTGGAGCAATTTTTGAACACAAAACTAAAAATCACACCACAGTTCTGAAGTTACGCTTGCGGCCGGGGCTTGTTTAGCTCAGTTGGCTGGACAGCTGGTTTGTGATGCAGAGTGAGGTCAACAGCGTGGGTTCAATTCACGTACCCTTTTTTTCATAATCTTTATTGTCACAAGTAGGCTCTCACTGCAATGAAGTTACTGTGAAAAGCCCCTAGTCGCCACACTCCGGCGCCTGTTCGGGTACACAGAGGGAGAATTCAGAATGTCCAAATTACCTAACAGCACATTTTTCGGGACTTGTGGGAGGAAACTGGACCACCCGGAGGAAACTCATGCAGACACAGGGAGAATGTGCTGACTCCGCACACTCCCAAGCCAGTAATCGAACCTGGGACCCTGGAGCTGCGAAGCAACAGTGCTATCCACTGAGCTACCATGTCGCCCTCTGGAGTGAATTGGAAAATGAGGTTACTCCTGAAAGCCCTGCCTTCTCAACCTTGCTCCTTGCCTGAGGTTTGGTGACCCTCGGGTTAAATAACCAGCAGTCAGCTCTCCCCCCTCAAAGGGGAAAGCAGCCTATGGTCATTTGGGATTATGGCGACTTTACTTGTGGAATATTTATGTAGAGACGTGATATGCCTCACTGTAAATACACAAGGGGTAAATACAAATACACTAAGACTAGATAAACATTAGAGAGAGCACCAGAGACATCATGACACACAGACATTCAACCAATAGGTCAGTAAGATAGGACACGACCAATGGGCATTCAAGACACACCCAGACATGACACTACCACAGGGGGGCATTACACCAACCCATATACAAGGACACAGCACACATGATCTTTCTCTTTCCAGTGGAGACACTTAGTGAGTACAGACAAGGTTGATTGAAACACATCACACCCACCACGTGGATTGTAGCAGACTGGTTAGTTAGTCTGAGTAGCTATAACAGGATTAACAGGAGAGTCGAATCCAAGTAGGAGAATCGTTAACAGTTTAATAAATGTGTTAAAGCTATCTCCAAGTCTGAACCTTCCTTTGTCAGAGTGTACATCAAGGAAGCAGCTTCTGCTAAGTCAAGAGCATAACAAAACACACCACACTTAACCAAAATCCACTGTTCTAGCAGATTAATTAACTAATTTGAAAGTAATAAACAAAATAAGGGAGAGCAAAATTTCACATATATTTATTAAGCGTCAATCCAGTAGCTTCTACCATAAATTCCAGGCCAATATTTTTCCATCTTGTTACAAGAAAGTGTGTATGAAATGATCTAGTGTTCTACAAAGTCGCCTTATCCAAGTGTATTGCTGACAGATTATTTTGTCTCTAATAACCGAGGGCAGGTTGTGTACTCCAATTCATTTGGTACTGAGTTAATAATACTCTTCACTCGAAATGCTTTTTTTATCAAACATTTTTTTATAGAATAAAGTAGCCTGAAGACTGAAGGAAGACTTTCTAGCATTGAATGGTTACAATGCGTTCTGTGTCTGAAACACAAGGTTTTTGCAGGAAGCAGTTCTGTTTGGTGTGCCTGCTTCATTAAATTACGCATAATACTTGAGGGTGCCAAATGCATTAATCACCTATTTTAGCAAAGTACAAATAACCATTCCTATTAAAATTTCCTTCAGTAAATCTAAATTAATTTCAAGCCAGTTTTATTCTTTGCCATTCCACTTGGATAACTGTCTCAGAATGGGATCCAAGATGGATTTGTTTGAAATTGATTAGCTTTTACGACGCACAAGTGTTTTTCTAATATAACATATATATTGCGTGTTAAAAGAGAGACGTTGAAAAAAAATCTTTATTTACTGTGAAGTAGATCTATTCTGTTGCAATTTCTTTTCCCTTCTGGTACACAAGTTGAGTTAAATTGACTTCTCTTTTACTGCTGCAGTAAAACATTATGAAAAATGGAGCGAGCATTGTTTCAGATATTTCAGTACAATCTGCTTTGGTGGTTTTGCAAAGGGCAGAATGGTACAGTTGTACTGTGTCTATTTAATAACAGCAGTGTTAAACCATGCTATTGCCCTTAAATAGTAACAAGGTGATATCCACTGAGTACAACATTAGTGTTTTGTTTTAAGGCAGCTCTAGCTCTGATCCTGTGGCTGTTTATTCCCTGTAGATCTTCTGACTTGTAGTTCTTGGTCTGACACATTTCATTTTGTGTGTTCTTTTTCAGAGATGATGTGGCAATTGAAGCAGATGGGGCTAAATACACGATGAACGCAGATGGCTCTGAGCTGACGATAAGCAAAATCGGAAAAAGGGATGATGGAGATTACGTCTGCATTGCTCAGAACAAGGCTGGGGATGCTGAGCTGGAGATCACGCTCAAAGTTTATGGTAAAGCTCATCACATTTTAACAAAACTGCCATCACTGTAGACCACCCGGCCCCCATCCCATTCTATTTCCCAGCAGGTTTAGGATGAGCAAGGGTGGAAGTGTGTTTGGCACTGCACTCTCCCACTCTCCATCATGCAGATGAAAATGTTGAATGCACCTGCATGTATAATGATCGACGCATATCAATCATAGCAACACTCTATGTACCTGCTTTGAACCTGGTACCATAGCACCTCCTTTTGCACTAGTCGGTCATTCAGGTGACAACATAAAGACGGGGCCTCCGCAATGTACAGCCTGTGCTGTACATTTCTTTGTTCTTTGTTCTTTGAATTGTTCTATGTATGGCCGTGCATAAGATCCAGAAGCCCAATAGGTAAAAAACAGTTCAGACCTGTATCCTTATTTCCCCGTTTTTACAGTAGTTTCCTTCTGGGAGGAGCAGTGTAGAATTTGGTGCGCAAAAGTAAACAAATTTTTATTTACTTTATGATCAATATGTTAACTATCAATATGATAGTTGCTCCTTTCCGTGGTGGCAGAGTGGTATTGCCACTGGACTAGCAAACCAGAGACTCAGAGTAATACTCTTGGGTCCCAGGTTCAAATCCTGCCACTGCAGATGGTGAAATTTGAATCTGAATTCAATAAAAATCTGGAATTAAAAGTCTAATGATGACCACAAAACCATTGTTGTAAAAAAAAACATCTGGTTCACTGATGTCCATTGAGGGAAGGAAATCAGCTGTCCTTCTGGCCTACATATGACTCCAGATCCACAGCAATATGGCTGACCCTTAGGGAAGGGCAATAAATGCTGGCCCAGCCAGCGAAGCCTAAGTCCCAAGAACGAATAAACAAAAAGGTAGACAAGTGAGGCCTGATGCAGGAAGTCTCCATCTCCAACCCAGAACAAATACTCAGCTGTGCAGGGAAACTGCCTCCGACTGGAAAATCAGATCAATAACCTACAGCTTGTGATGCATTGGAATCTGTGGGGCACCTACAGAGCATGTCGAACCCCAACCTGCCCAGAGATGCCCCCAAATATAAAAGACAAGAATGCATTTGTTTAGGTACTGGTCCGTGCACCGTCCGTTTAGAAGCATTTATGGCTGAGGGCATATTAACATTGTCCATTGGAAGTAAACATCTTCAGTACTTCTCTCTACCACCAGAGGCCCAAGGTGAGCTTTAGAAATACCAAGGCTCCATCTAGTGGCAGAATATTCTGCTAACTGAAGCATTCACAGAGTCCAGGAATTGTTGATTTATTTTTCCCATTCATTTGAGCAGCATAGTATTGTGTTGAAAAAGCATTTTTTTTTTTTTTGCTTTGCTGTCTGGCAAGTGTTCTTTTCCAATTGTTTGCAAGCAGATCCGATTAAACACTACAAATATGGGAACAAAATGCTGCAAATACAGGGATCGGCGGTGAATACCGGCCTCACCAGTGCAGCCCAGAATAAAAGAGAAACGCTAGACCTCTGAAGTAAAAACAGAAAATGCTGGAAGCGCTCAGCAGCTCTGGCAGCCTCTTGTGGAGAGAAGTAGAGTTGACATTTCGGGTCGATGACCGGGTCCGTCAACCTGGAAAGTTAACGCTATTTCTCCCCACACTTGACATAAATTGCAGTCAAGATTGATGTTTGTGCCACCAGTTTTGTGAGTCAACATGTCAACAATAACTCTCGCGGTCCATGTAAGAGCTATTGATGAGTATTTCTTCTTAAACCATTCCTTTAAGTGAATGTCGTTTTATTGATAAAGCGATTTGCTATGGTTTTAAAAGAAATTTGAGTTAAAATGCACTTTGGTGATATAATAGAAAGCTGATGCGTAGTGGCGGTCTTTCATCACGTAGTAAAATGGGAATATCTCATGGAATAACTTACAACTCAGCTTCAGGATAAAGTTTATGATTTGATGTTCCCACCACAGGTTGGCACCAATCGAAAATTCGGGTCCAGACGCCATTACTTGTGTCCTGCTTGATTCAGGGCTAGATATTTTGTTTGGGATGTTCTCCCTCTGGAGATGTGAATTGCTTCTGATTTGCAGGCGCACTGGGAGCAGGCACCCAGAGGCGATTAACCATCCATTGCGATGGAAATGAGTCTGCCCCCCCCCAATCCCCTACAGTCGGAGGGTGCCCTGACTCTCCCGACAACCACCAGAGAGCCCCACCAAATGGACGACCCCCCACCATAACAGAGAAGCCTGTCTGGAAGCGAGAGAGCAGTCCAGACAGAAACCGTGAAAAAAATCACGGCTTTAAAACTCAGCTGTGCCTTACACCTGGTGCCTCAGACAGAGAAAGCAGCAGCTGTAAATTCCTAGAAAGTGTAAACCACAACTCTAGGGTTTAAAGCCCCATGATCTTTGATCTGCAAGGCTTTCATTCATATCAATGGGAAATTGCTTGTATTCAGCCATTGGCTGTGAGAACTGACTGGTGGTGATTTAACCTGAAGGTCACCACACTTTGTGCAAGGGGCAAGGTTGAGAAGGCAGGGCCTTCGTGGTAACCTCAGCCTGTACAGGAATCAAACGCATGCAGTTGGCCTCACTCTGCATCACGAACCAGCTGTCCAGTCAACTGAGCTAAACCAGCTTGAACACAGCCAGCTGTCTGAATTGTTTAATTTCATTTACCTTCACGCTTGAATAGTTATTGAATACCCTGCTTCATAACTAACTGCAATGTTTATTTAATAAAATCTAACCACCACATCAAAAGCAGTAAATTGCTCTCTGCAGAAAGCACTTAACTGATTTTGATGTGTTTAAGTGCATTATCTTCCTGCTTAGGTCCAAGAGTATAACCATTGAGTCAAAGCTGATACAGGAGCCATTGGTTAGTTCCCATTCCCTTACCTAGACTAAGGCTCATTGTCGAATCTTATCCGAGATAAGTCAAGTTAGGTCACAGAGGGGATAATTTTCAATTTTGATGGTAGCACAGTCACGGTTCTGCTGCCTGTTAATCACACTTTCTGATTCTCCTTTCCATTAACCTTTTGGTCAGGTTCTATACTGAACGGCCATTATGTTAATGTCCATTTTGCGTCAGCATCAAAGTTGAGATTTTACTGGCTGGCCACATCAAATCAGCATTCAAATAACAGGAAAGAAAAAAGAGAATCACGTTTAATAGTGCCTTTGTTTGCACTGAGTGCTGAATTTGGGTGCATTTGAGTGCTATAGTGAGAGTTTGGTGACTGAGGGATATTAAGGCTGCATTTTTATCTAAAGTCTAGTCTTTTATTTAGTGAATTAACTTAAAAGTTGCTGTTTGGGTTGAGAAGAAGGTGAGTTTTCAATCAGCTTTAAACAGAAGTTCTACTTGCAGCTGGAGCTTGTTAATTAGTTAATTGGATGAGGCCAGTTTTCAGAGGCTCGTCACACAGTATAAAGGTGAGCCAGCTTACAGTGCAGACTTTGTTTGCACTGAGTGCTGAATTTGGTTGCATTTGAGTGCTAGAGTCAGAATTTGGTGACTGAGGGAGTGCTGAATTTTGGTGCATTTGAGTGCTATCGTGAGAGTTTGGTGACTGAGGGAGTGCTGAATTTTGGTGCATTTGAGTGCTAGAGTGAGAGTGAGGGATATTAAGGCTTCATTTTTTCCTAAAGTCTAGTCTTTCTTTTATTTAGTTAACTTAAAAGTTGCTGTTTGGGTTTAGAAGAAGGTGAGTTTTCAATCAGCTTTAAACAGAGGCTCTACTTGTAGCTACTTGCACTGGAGCTTTGTAATTAGTTCATTGGATTAGGGCAGTTTTCAGAGGCTGGAGTCACAGTATAAAGGTGAGCCAGCTTACAGTGCAGACTTTGTTTGCACTGAGTGTTGAATTTGGATGCATTTGAGTGCTGTAGTGAGAGGTTGAAGACTGAGGGAGTGCTGAATTTGGGTGCATTTGAGTGCTATAGTGAGAGTTTGGTGACTGAGGGAGTGCTGAATTTGGGTGCATTTGAGTGCTATAGTGAGAGTTTGGTGACTGAGGGAGTTAGGTGAGGAGGGAGCAAGTTGCACTTTTCATTTCATTTCTTCAACGAACGAGAAGGGAGCCAGGGGTTTCCAGAGAGTGCAGCTGACTGGGAGCAGAGACGGAGGGCGGAGTTCCAGTTGATCCACAGGGCAGCTACATTCTGTAAGATCAGATTGGATGGAGGCTAGGGTAGTTGCATGCTCTTCCTGTAGGATGTGGGTGGTGAGGGATACCACCGGTGTCCCCGCTGACTACACCTGCGGGAAGTGCACCCAACTCCACGTTAGGGAACTGTCGGTGGATGAATTTCGGATCATCTGGGAGGCAGAGGGGGTGATAGAGAAGAGTTACAGGGAGGTAGGCGCACCCAAGGTATAGGAAAAGAGTAGCTGGGTTACAGTCGGGAAGGAAAATGAAGGGGCAGACAGTGCAGGGAGCCCTCGTGGCTGTTCCCCTTCAAAACAAGCATACCGTGTTGGATGCTGTTTGGGAGGATGACCTACCGGAGGAAGGCCCTAGCGGCCAAGTCTCCGGCACTGAGCCTGGCTCTGTGGCTCAGAAGGGAAGGGGGAGAATAGAAAAGCATTGAATAGAATAGAATAGACTCAATGGTTAGGGGAATGGATAGGAGATTCTGTGGTCGCGAACGAGACTCCCGGAAGGTATGTTGCCTAAAGGGAGAGGGGGAACAACCAGAAGTCGTGGTGCACATAGGCTATGAAAAGGGATGAGGATCTGAAAAGTGATTTTAGGGAGTTGGGTTGGAAGCTAATGAGCAGGACAAGCAGAGTAGTGATCTCAGGATTGCTACCGGTGCCACGTGCAAGTGAGGCAAGGAACAGAGAGCGAGTGCAGCTGAACACGTGGCTACAGGACTGGTGCAGGAGGGAAGGCTTCAGATATGTGGATCATTGGGATATCTTCTGGGGAAGGTGGGACCTGTACATGAAGGATGGAGTGCACTTAAACTGGAGGGGCACCAATATCCTGGGTGGGAGGTTTGCTAGAGCTCTTTGGGAGAGTTTAAACTAGTTTGGCAAGAGGATGGGAACCAGAGCTATGGATCAGAGGATACGGCAGCTGTTGAACAGGCAGAAATAGTGTGCAGCGAGTCTGTGAGGAAGGATAGACAGTTGATAGGACAAAGTTGCACTCAGTGGAATGGGGTAAAGTGTGTCTGTTTCAATGCAAGGAGTGTCAGGAATAAGGGAGATGAACTTAGAGCATGGATCAGTACTTGGAACTACGATGTTGTTGCCATTACGGAGACATGGATTTCACAGGGGCATGGTTGTTAGATATTCTGGGGTTTAAATGTTTTCAGAAGAATAGGGAGGAAGGTAAAAGAGGAGGGGGAGTGGCACTGTTAATTAGGGAGTATATCACAGTGCAGAAAAGGAGGTAGTTGAGGGTTTGAGGAGGGAGTCAGTATGGGTGGAAGTCAGAAACAAGAAAGAAGCAGTCACTTTATTGGGAGTTTTCTATAGACCCTCCAATAGCAGCAGAGAAATAGAGGAACAGATTGGGCGGCAGATCTTGGAAAAGTGCAGAAGTAACAGAGTTGTTGTCATGGGTGACTTCAACTTCCCTAATATTGATTGGAACCCCCTTAGTGCAAATGGTTTGGATGGAGCAGATTTTGTCAGGTGTGTACAGGAAGGATTCCTGACTCAATATGTAGATAGGTCGACTAGGAGGGAGGACGCCATATTGAACTTGGTGCTCGGCAATGAACCAGGCCAGGTGTCTGATGTCTCGGTGGGAGAGCATTTCGGTGACAGTGACTACAACTCCTTGACCTTTACCCTAGTCATGGAGAGGCATAGGAACACACAGTATGGGAAGGTATTTAATTGGGGGAAGGGAAATTATACTGCCATTAGTCAGGAGCTGAGGAGCATAAAGTGGGAATAATTGTTCGTGGGGAAATGCACAACAGTAATGTGGGGGTTGTTTAAGGAGCACTTGCTGCGAGTGCTGGATAGTTTTGTCCCACTGAGACAAGGAAGAAATGGTAAGGTCAAGGAGCCTTGGATGTCAAGAGAAGTGAAGCTTTTAGTCAAGAGGAAGAAGGAAGATTACGTAATGTTGAGGAAACAAGGATCTGGCACAGCTCTAGAGGGTTACAAGGTAGCCAGGAAGGAACTCAAAAATGGACTGAGGAGAGCTAGAAGGGGGCATGAAAAAGCCCTGACAGGAAGGATTAGGGAAAACTCCAAGATGTTCTACATTTATGTGAGAAATAAGAGGATGATCAGAATGGGAGTAGGGCCGATCAGGGATAGTGGAGGAAACTTGTGCCTGGATAGTGGAGGAAACTTGTGCCTGGATTCTGAGGAAATAGGGGAGGCCCTAAATTAATATTTTGCTTCAGTTTTCGCTAGCGAGAAGGACCTTGTTGCTCATGAGAACAGTGTGAACCAGGTTAATAGACTCGAACAGGTTGATATTAAGAAGGGGGATGTGCTGGAAATTTTGAAAAGCATCAGGATAGATAAGACCGCTGGGCCGGACAGGATATACCCAAGGTTACTACAGGCAGCGAGGGAGGAGATTGCTGCGCCGTTGGCAATGATCTTTGCGTCCTCACTCTCCACTGGAGTAGTACTGGATGATTGGAGGGAGGCGAATGTTGTTCCTCTGTTCAAAAAAGGGAATAGTGAAATCCCTTAGGAATCCCTTGGGAATTACAGACCCATCAGTCTTATGTCTGTGGTGAGCAAAATATTGGAAAGGATTCTGAGAAATAGGATTTATGATTATTAGAAAAGCATAGTTTGACTAAAGATAGTCAGCATGGTTTTGAGAGGGGCAAGTCATGCCTCACAAGCCTCATTGAATTCTTTGAGGATGTGACGAGACACATTGATGAAGGTCGGGCAGTGGATGTGGTGTATCTGGATTTCAGTAAGGCATTTGATATGGTTCCTCATGGTAGGCTCATTCAGAAAGTTAGGGGGCATGGGATACAGGGAAATTTGGCTGTCTAGATACAGAATTGGCTGGCCGAAAGAAGACAGCGATTGGTAGTGGATGGAAAGTATTCCGCCTGGAGGTTGGTAACCAGTGGTGTCCCGCAAGGATCTGTTCTGGGACGTCTGCTCTTTGCGGTTTTTATAAATGACTTGGATGAGGAAGTGGAAGGGTGGGCTAGTAAGTTTGCCGATGACACAAAGGTTAGGGGAGTTGTAGATAGTGTTGAGGGTTGTTGCAGGTTACAACAGTACATTCATAGATTATCATACAATTTACAGTGCAGAAGGAGGCCATTCGGCCCATCGAGTCTGCTCCGGCTCTTGGAAAGAGCACCCTACCCATGTCCACACCTCCACCCTATCCCCATAACCCAGTGACCACACCCAACACTAAAGGCAATTTTGGACACTAAGGGCAATTTATCATGGCCAATCCACCTAACCTGCACATCTTTAGACTGTGGGAGGAAACCGGAGCACCTGGAGAAAACCCACGCACACACGGGGAGGATGTACAGACTCCGCACAGACAGTGGCCAAAGCCGGAATCGAACCTGGGACCCTGGAGCTGTGAAGCAATTGTGCTATCCACAATGCTACCGTGCTGCCCTACATTGACAGGATGCAGAGCTGGGCTGAAAAGTGGCAGATGGAGTTCAACCTTGATAAATGTGAAGTGATTCATTTTGAAAGGTCGAATTTGAATGCTGAATACAGGGTTAAAGGCAGGATTCTTGGAAGTGTGGAGGAACAGAGGGATCTTGGGGTCCACGTACATAGATCCCTCAAAGTTGCCACCCAGGTTGATAGGAATGTTAAGAAGTCATACGGTGTGTTGGCTTTCATTAACAGGGGGATTGAGTTTAAGAGCCACGAGGTTTTGCTGCACCTTTATAAGACCATAGTTAGACCACACTTGGAATATTGTGTCCAGTTCTGGTCGCCTCATTAAAGGAAGGATGTGGATGCTTTGGAGAGGGTACAGAAGAGATTTACCAGAATGCTGCCTGGACTGGAGGACATGTCTTATGAAGAAAAGTTGAGGGAGCTAGGGCTTTTCTGACTGGAGTGAAGAAGGCAGAGAGGTGACTTGATAGAGGTGTACAAGGTGATGAGAGGCATGGATAGAGTGGATAGCCAGAGACTTTTCCACAGGGTGGAAATGGCTGTCACGAGGGGACATAATTTTGAGGTGATTGGAGGAAGGTATAGGGGAGATGTCAGAGGTAGTTCATTACACAGAGAGTGGTGGGTGTGGAATGCACTGCCAGCAGAGGTGGTGCAGTCAGAGTGATTCGGGACATTTAAGCGACTCTTAGACAAGCACATGGACAGCAGTAAATTGAAGGGGTGTAGGTTAGGTGGATCTTAGATTAGAATAAATGGTCAGCACAACATCGTAGGCTGAAGGGCCCGCACTGTGCAGTACTGTTCTATGTTCTATTTTTCACCACAGCTGGATGTCCCATAGCACCTTACAGCAAATTAACCACTTCTGAAGTGTAGTCACTATATGAATGTACGAAGCACAGCAACCTAGTTACACGCAACAAGCTGCTGCAAACAGCAAATGAACACAATTGTGGTGATATGCCTGTGGACTATTATCGTAGTTGGATGGTGTGAGACCTCCAACCAGCAGGTGGCGGTACAGACACACTGTGCGGTCTCCAGACCAAGGACATGTGACCTGGGACCCGGATATAAGGAGAGGCACACCGCAGCATCTTCAGAAGAAGAAGGAGAGGGTAATAAGACGTGCATGTCTTATTACACTTACCAGGTGTAAGTTGCAGAGGAGTAGCAAGACTCCATGATAACATGCTCTGTATCAGATTGTCATGCTGCTACAAGACACAGTAAAAGGATCCTGGTTTGGACAAATTGAAGTGTTTGGTGAGTTACTTCATAAAGTACAAGGGACCAAACACAATATTAGTGATGATGATTGAGGGATAAATATTAGCCAGGACACTTGTGAAGAGCTTCCTTGCTCTTCCTAGAAAAAGTGCCATGGGATCTTTTACCTCGACAGCTGAGAAGGCAGATGAAGCTTCAGTTTCATCTGTCATCCGAAAAATGGCATCACCAAAGGGAACCTAAGTATCACACTGAATTGTCAGTCTACATTTTGTGTTCTGAGTCTAAGGTTTGGACCTACATCATTCAGTCTCATGCGTAAACCATGGGCTGACTAAACAAGAAATGGAACAACGTCCATGCCTGATGTCAGTTTAGAGCTCAAATGTGTTCGATTGACAGTGTGCATAAGAAATTAATCGTTTTCCTCACATCGATGAAGTTTTAACAAATATTAAAGAGCGCTTCAGGGAACCTTTTCAAATTGTAAGTGCTTCCCCTCCCCATAATAATTTTAATGGGTGCACATTTACTTAACAGCTTCTGAACATGACAATTACCTAATTATTTCACTTCATACTTGCATATTCCTAGAATTTCCCCACTTGGATATCCGTCAACTACAAAATTCAATTACCATTTTCCTTTTTTTATCTGCAAGGCTTTCATTCATATCAATGAGAAATTGCTTTTATTAGGCCATAGGCTACTTGCCCCTTTGATTGGGAGAGTTGACTAGTGGTGATTTAACCTGAGGGTCGCCACACCTCACGCGAGAGGGCAAGATTGAGAAGGCGGGGCCTTCATGAATAATCTCAGCCTGGACAGGAATTGAACCCATGCTGCATCATGAACCAGCTGCTCAGACAACTGAACAAAACTAGCTTGAACAGAGCCAGCTGTCTGGATTGTTTAATTTCATTTACCTTCACGCTTGAATGGATGCTGAGTACCCTGCTGTGTAACTGACTGCAATGCTTATAAAAATCTTTGTGTTTTATGGGTCAATCCACTTGGAAACAATTGGTTAACAAATGATGGCCTCACATGTACCAATTTCTGGATCTGAACATGAAACTAGTCAGGAAAATCCCAATTAGGGCAATTTCATTTAGTGTTGTGTTTTTGTTGGGCATTTGGACTTTCTGGCCCCTGTTTTAGTTACTGAAACTTTGCAGTAACTTAACTAAAATTTTAGTCAGTTCAAATGATTCCTTCTTAGTTGGTGCTAGCTGAATCATTAACCAGGACTTCAAATTATTTCTGTCTTTTAGTGAAACCTGAAATTACATACGTAGAAAACAAGACTGCAGTGGAGCTTGAAGAACAGATTACGTTGACCTGTGAGGCGAAGGGTGACCCAACCCCAACCATCATTTGGATGAAAGGAACCCACATGTACAAAGATGGAGAACAGGTAGAAAAAATAAATGGCATCCAGCCTGATCCAAATGTGAATGAAATTGCACCTTCTTCACCCAAATGGAGAAGAGCACAAATTTAATCTTCTGTATGTCATTAATCATGTCCAGTCACCCACAAAAAATTAACTTCAGTCAATAGTTTTAAGTCCACCGTCTCTTGCTTGCCTCCGATATTGTGGTTAAGTTCACTTTGTTGCCAGCCTGTCCCAAGGGAGATTTACAGGAACTGAACTGTAGCTTGCAGTCACTTGGAATCACTAGTTTCCTCAAATTTGGCACACATTTGACAGCTTACCACCACCACCACCTTCTCCAGGGTAATTGGTGATGGGCAGCAAATGCTGGCCCAGCCAGTGAAGCCCATATCGCATAAAAATGAATTTTTAAAAAAAAATTCTGATTCTGCCCTCATCCTGTAAAGAGCCACATCCGTTAGTCCCCAGGCCAATTGTAACACTCGAATTGCTTCACCAGCAGAGATTCCCTGGCCTTGTACGGACTAGTGCATGAACATGGCACCCTCTGGACTGTGTGACTTGATACCTAACCATATGGAGCATTTGTTACTTAAATCTTCAGGGGAGCTATGTACACTGTACACGTTTGCTGGTAGGTTGGCCAAAATATTAGCTACATTAACAAGTTGTCCAGTTAGAGGGAAAGAATAATCCACAAATTTGCTGGGGAAAAAAATCACTTCTCACAGCACACTATCTTTAAAAAGCAGCGAGATTATTTTGTTTCTGCAATTAAAATCTCGGTGCGGTGTTGCATGCAGTCGGGGCTGAGATTGAATAATGACATACAATCATTATTGGTGGTCATCAGCAGAATTGCCTTTCATTCAAATCAATCAAATCCCTTTCATTCGGTCCACGGTTTCTCTCCTTTGTAGATCATAGAGTTCTCGTGATCCATTGTCTTGAGAGTAGGTACTATGCATGATGCAAGATCACGCCCTGACAACATGCTCTGCTGTTGCAACTTGCATCGCTTTCTACCACAAATGCTTATAATGAACATCCCCTTGTGATTTATACTGGAAAAGGGGCATCTTCACTTGATTACAAACTTCAGTGAAAGCCGGAGCACTGTAATCAGTTCATATACTAGTGTTCCATGAGAAAGTTTGGACGGGGTGTTAATTATAAGAAGGGGTTGTTGCATGCATAAGTCACCCTCACCCATCCTCTCCAGGTTTGCTTATTTGTGTGTGAAACCTTCTTCCCATTGAATTACTAATTATTATTTTCTGGATTGTGGCTCCCTCTCATCAGACTAAATGATGAAGAACTGGGACGAAGTATGTATCCTGACACGTTATCCTGTTGGACAGCTCAGCATGCTATGTTTCAGGCCTTGCAGATGAACATTGTATTTATTCATGTTTGGTAAAGATTTCCTTTGTGCTCTGGTTATCGCGAAATCACGGGGTGGATTCTCTGCTGCCCGCCCCGGTAGCGGAGTTCCTGATCCGGTGGAGAATTGAGTGTCAGGCTAAAAACGGGATTGGTGCCCACTACACACCCCACGCCGCCGGGGGGGGGGGGGGGGGGGGGGGGGGGTGGAAATGTGTAATTTTCACCCATTTGCATCTGATTAACAGGCTGGAAACTCTATTCCCTAGGTCCCCCGTGATACTCCAGGCCTCTGAGCCGGGATTCAGACAGGCATGGATTGGTGCAGCTATCTTCACACGCAGCCCTGATGCAATGAATGCCAGGGTGGGTCAAGGGAGTCAGTGGGTAATGGAGGCGCCCACAAAGTCACAACACAAATCCTGTCTCCACCCATCTGATTCCCGCTGACCACGCCGTCAGAGACCCCGTCGTCAGAGGCCCCGCCGTCAGAGACTCCTCTCCCATCAGAGAACCCCCCCCCCAACAGGCATCCCCTCCATCAGAGCCCCCACTTCAACCCCATCAGGGGCCCCAGCCCCTGCCGGAAAGGTGCAGAGCAGTCCAGGCAGTGAGTTGAAAATCACTGCATTTTCACTTACCCTTTCCTAACATCTGCTGCCTCAGACGTTCCCCCCACTTCAATATCAGCTACATGATTTGATTGCAGCAGGAATCATTTAGCAGCTTTGGATGTGGTGAAGTGCTGTAAATCATAGCAAGAGTGTTTTCCAAACATTGTGGTTAGTATTGAAGCAGGATCACGGAGATGCATTCAAGTGTGAAGGGAAAGATCATTAAATAATCCACCAAGTAGCTGTCTCTGGAGTAATAAAACTATCAATCACTGGCTAATGCGATGAATGTATTGCTGTGTGAAACTGAATGGTAGATTTTCATTTCAAAGGCTGCCAGGGGATTTCTAGCTCTTTGAAGTGTACGGGGCTTTCGCGGAAACTTCCAACACTTGTAACAGCTGCTGCTTTAAAACCTTTTGTCTGAGGCAGCAGATGTTAGAAAGGTTAAGTGGAAATGCTGTGTTTTTTCAGCCTACAGCCGGATTGCTATTCAGCTCTCAGGCAAGGGTCTCTGTTGCAGCGGGGTGGGGGTTGGTGGGGGGGATCAAGTCACCCTTGTGCGCATATTGTGGGGGTTGACCCATAATTTCCATGGGGTTTTGGGGGCATGCCTCTACTTGTCAGCAGGAGGAAGGCAGGATTTGCGTTGGGGGGGGGGGGGGTGGCAGGGGCATACTCTGGACCAGCGAAGGAGTTTCACAACCTCCCGTCCATGCATAAATTTGAATGGAAAAGAGGGGAAATCATCCTTGGGCGCTGCACCTGGCGCCAGCAGAGACCAAGAATCGATTCTACTCTGGCGGGAGCACTTGGTCTCCAGAATGGAGAATCCAGCCCCGTATATTCACCACCATCTTTTGAAGGCCAAATAGAATGGGCAAAAACCCTTGCCTGCAATGTTCACATCCCATGAATGAATATTAAAAAATTACAAAGTTTGATTTTGCTGCACCTAGCATGCCTAGAGCAAATATTTGTCTCTAATTGTATTTTAATTGTAATTTTGAATTTCATCAGCTAAACATGCTCATTATCTTTGCTTCTTCATACAATCTGGTAGCCAAAAGCAGGAGGATAAATCAAACCTGAGTCACAAACATCCATAGCTCCCCAAGACTTTGTGACCATTCACAATACATCACTGAGTGAATAAAAACATTGGTTCTCATCCATTGTTTCTAAACAAATACATTAATATCCTTAATTTCAAGCATTGTATGAGCCCTTGCTGAAATCAACAAAGCTCCTCTCCTCACTATTTTATTATTTGGAAGTGAGGAATTTCAGTCACTTGTGAATTATTCATATGTTGTTATCCCACCATGGAACTTTGAAGCCATGTTGGAGGGAGACGAGGGCTCCATTTCATTAAAACAGTTTCATTCTTTCAATCTAATTAATCTCGTGAACAAAGATAAACACCATAGTGATTTAATAAAGAATCTTCACATTAGTTACATGTTTGCTATTACTGCATTTGGATTTCATTAATTTTAAGTTTTAATTAACAGGGATAATGAAAATGGGAAAAACAATTGACCATGGGATGCCTGAGAAACATAATTATACAAATATTCACGTGCTTGATATAAAGTTAATAAAACTAGTGTAATGCACCATCACTCTGGAGAGTCATATTTTCTCATATGTCCACCAGTAAAAGTGGCGTGTATTTTACATAATTATTGTAAAGTAGAATTTAAAAACTGCAACATGTTGGAAAATGTTCTACTTTGGCATACATGGGCACACTCTCAAATGTTAACAGCTTCTATTTTGGAAACAAGGTCAGCTGCAAGTAATTTTCCTGGAACAATTACAGCTGTACTGGAAAATGCTGAGCTGACAATAGACTGTATTGGAAATTAGCATTAAAAGCCAGAAACTTGGATATTTACCTGTGATCATAGGCGCATGGTTTTATTTGTGAATCTAATGTTAGGGCTCAATGCAAAGCCACCTCAATCCATTTGATGTGAAGTTCGGTATTGGATGGATTGGGCCAGTGGGATTTATATATAGTATCAAATTTGTGGTTACCTAAAATCCCTTACTTTAGTACATTAGGATCTTCACTTTTGTGATATTTAACTGCCATTGCTGTCATTCTTAGGCACTTAATTAATCTTTCCCAATCCATAATTCTTGCTATTCTTGAGTTTAAAAGTTTGAGCTCATTGTTATTTATTCACTACATTTGAGACTGTTCAGAAACTCTTATTTTGGGAAGTTGCTTGACAGTTTTTGGTGTAATTCTGAGGAGCCACCTGTGATGCTACAATATGCTGACAATTTTAAACATGTCAGAATTCCTTTTAATTGCAAATACTAATGAATTTTCTGAAGAGAAATGAGAAATAGAACAATATACAGTAATGCCTGTAATATTGAAATAAGAGCATTTTAGTCCACTGTCTCACTTCTTTCAAAATGAAACAATGAGACTTAGAAAATCTACAGTCATGCTCCTTTATCCTATATGTTAGACTCACTGATGATAAAGTCCCATACCAGCATTGACCGGGTTCAGCTTTTGTCAGCATCTTTTTCTTAGACCTTTTGTAATCTTCCAGCCAGCTTGGCTGACGATTGCATTTCAATTGTTAGCTGAAGCTGGTGCAGACAAGTCCAATATCAGAAAATAGCCACAGATTTTCAAGTTTGCTTTTTAACAAGTAAGAAGAGGGAAGTTGTCAAAATGATGTGTTGCTCTGGACCAATTGTACTGCAAACTGGGTGTCATTCTTCCTTCACACTGTCAGTAAAAATCATTTCTTGCCCTTATCAGCATCTGAGCTTCATCTCCAAAGACCGAGGAAGACTTTTTAAAAATGAGTTATATTGTCCTAGCCACGCACACTCACTCCACTTCCTTTGCATGCCACCATGCTGTCTGTTCTGTACGTTGCTTGCCTTCTAATATGCTAAAATTAAACCACATTTAATTTTAGTCAATGACCGACATTGCTGAGGTAAATGAGGAAAGCAGAACTTGTCTTTTATCATCTGCCTTTTGTTGCTTGGTCTTGCTGCTTATCATGTGTTTTGTAATCAACTGATCATGTGTAATTTTTGTTACCATCCTTTATGCTTGCATCTGATTGAATCCAAAGATGGAAATAGGTTCTACAATATTGTGATAATGAAATAAGGGTGTGAAAAGAATACTGTCCGGTGGAATTCTTCATTAGAGAGACTAAGTGCTGATGCCAGGACTGAATTCCAAGTGTTCTACGGCCCGGAAAGCGGCGCCGATCCCAGAGCAATTCAGGACACATTAATGGGCTAGCATCGGCGCCACGTGGAACTAGTACAATTGCAATGCATGCCGGTGTGGAATACGATGGGGTTGGGATCGGCACTGGAGAGCCTGACCAACAGGAGCTGCATATGAACAATCCAGCCCCCACACACCCTCATCGCAGCCAAGGAGATGGCACTGGTTGCGATGGAGCATGCCCATCCTGTTGATGAGTTGGCTGGGGCCAGGCGATACCTAGGGGGGGGTGACCTGCGGAGGCATATGACCCCTGATGCTAAGTTCACAGTGGGCAGTCAGCGACATGTGCAGTCGCATGGCTGCCTTGCTGGCTGCGGCAATGGGGGTCCGTGCCTGGTCACCCTGACCCCACGACCCACCTCCTGGCCGCCCCCGCTACTCCCCCCAGCCCTGACAGATGTCCCTCCCGCCAGTGGCACAACTGTCAGCACGTTATAGTGATGTTGGATATTTTTCGTACCCCTTCTCCCTCAGAAACCACGGTGCCCAGTTCCCAATTTTCAATGCCACAAGTGAACCTCGCCATCGGTAATTTTGCCTGGCAGAGGCGGAGCATCGCAGGAGGCCAGAGAATGCCGGTTGGGACCTGTTAATGATATGCCAATGATCTGTACTGTACAATTTGCATGCCCATGCTGACGTGCAGATTGGTACACATTAATGCTGCTGCGTAGGTACAAGAGCATGCCATTCCATTGAGTGCCTGGTGCCAGCCTCAATTTTCAGCCGGCACGCAATTTGCCGCCCAATCGGGTTTCATGATTACAGTGTTGCTGCACAGAGAATACCGCTTGTCATGTGTGTCAAACTTACCACATAATCATTGATTATTACTGTACATTTTCCTTTCATGTTTGTGGTATGAGCATCAATCCTTATATGGCTAGAAAGAATATAAAGGAATTCTTAATTGTCCTTCCCTTTTAATCTCCACTCAGTTCATACACAAATTATTTAAATCTTGGTGTGAAAAAAAATTTGTAACTTTCTATTTGTCCTCGTATTATATTTTCTCATTGAATACTGTACAAACTAGTTGATTCTCATTTTAGAAAATAGTGATTTCTTCGTGGGAGTTTCAGTTCACCATTTGGTGTATATTTTAGAGTCAAAATCTCAAAGATAGAAACCCGATTGAAAAGGGGCACCATTAAATATAGAGTGTGCTAAAAGATAGAGTGCTGCTTGTGGAAATGTCATGAATTTCCTTGTAAGGAATGCATTGACGATATTGTTACAAATAGTGAACAGAGGAAATCTTTTTGGTAACAGGTGAAAGTTTGGATAGGAGGTTTTGATGGAATCCAAAAATATTTTCTTTGGTTATTTATTTTTACAGTGCAGAAGGAGGCCATTTGGCCCATCGAATCTGCACCGGCTCTTGGAAAGAGCACCCTACCAAAGCCCACGTCTCCACCTTATCCCCATAACCCAGTAACCACACCCAACACTAACGGCAATTTTGGACACTAAGGACAATTTAACATGGCCAATCCACCTAACCTGCACATCTTTGGATTGTGGGAGGAAACCGGAGTACCCGGAGGAATCCCATGCACACACGGGGAGGACGTGCAGACTCCGCACAGACAGTGACCCAAGCCGGGAATCGAACCTGGGACCCTGGAGCTGTGAAGCAATTGTGCTATCCACTATGCTACCATGCTGCCCCAAATTTATTTTTATAAAAAATCTTTTCTAAGTAAGGGGCAATTTAGCGTGGCCAATCCACCTACTCTGCACATCTTTGGGTTGTGGAGGTGAGACCCACGCAGGTACGGGGAGAATGTGAAAACTCCACACGGACAGTGACGCGGGGCCAGGATCAAACCCAGCCCCTCGGTGCCGTGAGGCAGCAGTGCTAACCACTGCACCAACGTGCAGCCCTTTGGTCATTTATGAGTCAACTGATGACTTCATTTGGGGGAGCGAGCAATACCAAAGAACTGAAATATGGAAATTATGTTCTAAAGTATTATTACATAAAAACGTAACTTGTTCATATCAAATTCTTTTCCCTGCTAATTTATCAGAGGAACAGCAACTAAAATCTTAATTGAAATAGAAAGAAGGGGGTGATCCTGCACAGTGTAATTTCCTGGTTAAAATCTGAAAGATGAAGGCAGGTTTGATCATTTTAAAAATTGCTAACAACTAAAGCCACACTTTCCAACACAACCTAAAATGTAGGAATGTTTAATTACATTTATCTTTCTGGCCACTACATCGGAACTATCTCAGAATTGGGTGTGTTACATCTGTCAGCATCTATCTGGTAACCTGTGGAGGTAGAGAAGAATCTAGTTGAGAATAATTGCTGCAGCGCTGTTATGCCCTACAATGTGAAGTTACCATTAATTGCTTCTCTCCTTTCATAAAATGTTAATTTGTGGAATTTTATTCTGCTCACTGCCCCCATTTTCAAATGGTTTATTGTTCTTCTGGGTATTTTACAGAAATCAAGAGTGAAGCACGAATTTAATCAGACCTTTGCTGCATGAGTAGTAAAAGAATAAAACATAAGAAATAGTAAAGAACAAAAAATTTTCAAAAGTAACTTGAGGGAAGATTTCATATTTTTCCCACCAGGCGGAAAGTAATGGCCACGATTCGGCTGACCACTGTGCACCTAGCTCAATTTCCCTTTCCGTTGCCTTACCTACTGGTGAAATTGCAAACTACTTCATGATTACAAATTTTGTTGTCAAACAGCATCGAGTGGTCCAATTTTAGATGAGAATCTTGGATGAATTTTTACAGTGGTTTGCACTGTTGCCTTCTTGTGCCAGGGTGCCCGGTTTGATTCCCGTCTTGGGTCACTATCTGTCCGGAGTCTGCACGTTCCCCCCGTGTCTGCGTGGGTTTCCTCCGGGTGCTTCGGTTTCCTCCCACAAGTCCCGAAAGACATCCTGTTAGGTGAATTGGACATTCTGAATTCTCCCTCAGTGTACCCGAACAGGCGCCGGAGTGTGGCGACAAGGGGATTTTCACAGTAACTTCATTGCAGTGTTAATGTAAGCCTACTTGTGACAATAATAAACAATATAGCTTAATATTATTATTATTACTATTGTATATTATAACCAAACACTTTATAATCCTGAATCTTCCCAGCTTAAAAACACGAATACAACACGTGGTAAATGTCACTGTTTAAATCCGGGCCTGAACTGCACAGACCAGAAAAATGGCTGTGGTTTAAATTCTGGCTGAGTTTCATGTCTGCTGCTGCCTTCAGCATCGCTCACCCTATTGCTAAGATTTGGTCTGAGGCATCCTTCAGAAAGCCAGATTTCAAGCCCCAAACTTAAGGACTTAAATTTAATTTGATTTGTCATCCTACAATCTTATTACTTAAAAATGAAATTAGTTGTAGAATCTAGACGTAGACACAAAACCAGTTACTGGTGCAAATACATCGTCTCTGAAATGGATGGAGAATTAGAAGAAATACTTATTCAGCAGAAGAGAATAATAGCTGAAGAAATATTCTTTCAAGGTTCTTGTGAACCAAGTATTTCTCTATGCTAGGTTGATGCAACATTTCAGTACTTTGATGTTTGATGTTCATCTGTAAACTGATTTACTTTCGAGGAGGTAAAGACTAAACGTTATAGAGCCCTTGGGATGCTCATGCTGCAAGAATCCAACATTGTTGTGCTCCGGTTTCCTCCCACAGTCCAAAGATGTGCGGGTTAGATGAATTGGCCAATGATAAATTGCCCTTAATGTCCAAATTGCCCTTGGTGTTGGGTGGAGGTGTTGAGTTTGGGTAGGGTGCTCTTTCCAAGAGCTGGTGCAGACTCAAAGGGCCGAATGGCCTCCTTCTGCACTGTAAATTCAATGATAATCTATGGTTAATCTAGGACAAAGGTTCGGCACAACATCGTGGGCCGAAGGGCCTGTTCTGTGCTGTATTTTCTATGTTCTATGAACCTCAGTTATTTACAGTCTATATCGATATCTGACTTGAGAGGGAACTGAGTATAATATATCCAGGTTTGTTGGCAATACAAAGTCCGGTGGCAAAATAAGCTGTGAAGGACAAAAAGAAGCTGCCAACATACTTAGACCAATTCAGTGATTGGGAAAGTAGTTGGCAGATGGTGCAAGATGTTAGCAATTTTGAAATTTTTCACTCTGGTAGGAAGAATGGAATAGCAAAATATTTGAGGCTAAACTGTTGGGATTTGCATTGATTGAGATATCGTAGTGCACAAATCACAGAACGTCAACCAACAGGTAGAGCAAGTAATTAGGTAGTCAAGTGGCATGCTAGCCTTTGTTGCAAAGGGGTTGAAGTATAAAAGTAAGTATATCGTTCTGCTATTCTATAGAGCTTTGGTGATATTGAACCTGGAGGACTGTGTATGTTTGGCCTCCATACCTAAGGAAGAATATAAGCAAATTACTGCAGATGCTAGAATCTGAAACGAAAGAGAAAATGCTGGAAAATCTCAGCAGCTCTGGCAGCATCTGTAGGGAGACAAAAGAGCTAACGTTTCGAGTCTGATGACTCTTTGTCAGCTTTGACAAAGCTTTGACACAGAGTCATTGGACTCGAAACGTGAGCTCTTTTCTCTCCCTACAGATGCTGCCAGACCTGCTAAGATTTTCCAGCATTTTCTCTTTCGTTAACGAAGAATATACTTGCCTTAAAGGGGTGCAGTAAAGGATCACTAGACTGCACAATCCTCTCACCTAAGAATCATTGAGGAGAGATTAATAGAATAGTCCTACAGCTTCTTGTGTTTCAAAGAATGAGAGGTGGTTTCATTAAAATGCTTTACAGAGTGGGTACATTGTGTCCTCTCGCTGGAGATTCTAGAACCGGGGGTCATAGTCTCACAATTACAGTCAACTGTGGATGCTTAATTGTTAATTATATTCAATATTGATAGATTTTTTTAATGCTTGATAGATCAAAGGACATGGAGATGAGGCAGGAAAGTGGAGTTGATGTATAAGTTCAGCCATCATCTTATGAAATGTCAAAGCAGGTTCGAGGGGCCATGTGACCTGCTCCTGCTGCTATTTTTATGTTCTTCTGACCATATATTAACCAGCATAACAATAAATTAAACAATTTCCAAACCATATGAAGTTTTCTTTTAGTTTGCAGTAGTTCTGTACTTCCTAAACGGTATCATCACTAATTAACTTCAGCTCAAATGGAAGTAACAGTTTTGCTAACTGGTAAATGATGCAGCTTAAAAAATTAAAATATCAAAAAGTGAGTTGATAATACTCCTTACAGTGCCTAAACTTATCATTCTTGCACTATTCCTGAACAGAAATGCCAGGATCAACATAAGCAATGCCTTGTGGGCAAATTGGGATTTGCTGTGCAGGAATTCAACAGCTTGATGAACAATGGGTGGGAAGTTCCCACCCAAGGTCAACAGACCTGTACATGGTCCCCGTCCCGTCCGGACCGATCTTGCGGCGGGCGTGGCCGAAAATTCCAGCCCAAAGCTTTTTCTTTGACGTTCCTAGTGTTTGCATGGCTTGGTTAGCTGCTTGAGAAGTATTAACGGTTCATTAAACTGGGTGCATTGTGATTGGCTGGTGTACAGTTTCATTGCCTCTGTCAAAATTGCTCATTCAGGAATTGTTTATTTCAATGGTCTGCACTCCTGTGCTTTTTTTAAAATCTGTTCAATTTGACCAAACACTACCCGTTTCTGTGAAGACAGGACCTGTTTTATATCAGTTTTGATTCTTCAGCCTGATGTTCCACAGTGACAGAAACAATTGATGGGAATTGCACAGTTTGGCAGTGAGAGGCTCTGCACCACTCAAGTGCAGTGAACACATAGGATGCAACTTGCTTTTATTCATATATTTCCTCAGTAAATGTTTGGCATGAAGCAACCAAGCCACCACCTTCCAAATTCAGATACTCCATTGAGAGAGGGAATACTTTTCATCTGATTGGTGCAGCAAGCTGGTTGTCGTGGATTGTCTGCCTATTAAATACCCTGCCCAAATTCCCTCACCCCCACGCAAGTGAAAATTGACTCCATCCTTAATTGTGTGCTGGCAAGTGGCACTTCACTCTATTATCAAAAAAGATAATTGGCTTCATCCACTTGTTTTGATAGGCACAAAGTGTGTTGCTAGCCATTAGCCCTGTTATGAATTACTTTTCTCATTTCTTACAATGCTGAGATTGTGATTTCAATAGCGTGTTTGTTATAGCCACTAGGTTAGCCCATTTGAAGTATCTGTTCTGTTTTTTTCCTCGAGGGGGTGAACGCAGATTCTCTGCTAGCTGTACTGAAAGGAAGTTGCCTGTTGAAAGACAGCTATTTTTGTCCCGTGGTTCCAAGTAGGAAATATTCACGCATTGACGTAGGTAGCAATGAATGTTGCAATTTGCTTGACCACCAACAATATGTGTTGGACTGACAAGTCATCCAAGTGGTGTTTCTTAAGCACCTTGAACTTTTGAATAAAGCTTAAACTGCACCATTCGTAACTGGTGATTACACAAAATCAGTCAAAGCGGTTATCACAACAGCCTTCACCACTAGTTTTCCCAGAGCCGAGAAATAGGCTAACATTGGTCGCTATATGTTTTCTTGTCTGTTTTGATGACCAAAGACAGAAGCTGCTAAATAATTTGTATATTTTGTGGTACATAGCTGATTCTTGTTTGGAGATATCAAAATTAATTTTGCTCATTGTGTATAAACTATATACAGATCACGAAAATAAAAATTCAATGACGAATGGCCAATGTGCTGCTGCCCAGAAAATACCACACAAAACCTTGAAGCTTACCGAATACCCAAAGATGCAAAGCATGCTGCATTGTGGGCACTTAGTGCATGGGGGCGAGTACCTGTTATGTTCTCAGCTCATTACACCTTCACCTACTTCCACGTTAGGTTTTGGACGCTGAAGGGGAAAATAAATTCAGAAAACTCTGCCTTTTCACAATGACATCTCTGGCAGCCATAATGCCAGTGCCTGGTGCACTTCGCCCTCATATAATTCCTTTCCCTTGGAAAATGACTGTTATGCAATTGGTAGCCAACAGCCTTTCACTCATTGTTGGCACAGTAATGCATTCTCGGCACTCCAAGCATATCCGGAAAGGAACACCAGTAAATTGCTCAAATTGTTTGACCTTGCATTACCCGTTAATATCAGCCCATTTCTCAGCTTCTACTTAACAGTCAAGATGCTGCCCTCAACTTACATTATCTGTTCCAGTATATAGTTTTACAGGGAGATTGAAAAATAAAGTACACATGAAAGAATGTGCAGAATATGGGACAAACTCTTAACAACTGTGGAAGAGCTTAGTTTCTTACTTTTTCTTTGAATCATTGTAAAATATTATAAAATCCATTTTTGAAAACTAACAATTTCAAATGTTAATTAAACCTTTATTACTCCAGTTGAGCCTGGTTATTGCACACGCTATTTATTTTCCAAGGTTTGGGCATATTTACTAATCTAAATGGAATTACTGCCAACAAGAAGGGGAAAAGACATTGTGGTGAGGACTTAGCATCTTTTTTTAATAATGAGGTTCCACTGTATTTGCATAGCCTTGATAGATGTTGCCTGCACAAAGCATCTTTAAATGTAACACATGTAGCTGGCTGTGCATGTTCATTGTTAACATATCTAAAGTACTTTTGTTTCATGTTTGTTTTCTCCAGGCTTCATGGACACGGCCCGTGACGCTAAAGGTATGGCTACTTATCTGTAGCCAAACTCTCTAACTCTCTTAACAAGCACTGAGAGCGAGTTTACAAAATAGTCACTAAAATTAACCAAACTAACCTTTTCGATACAGATTATAATGGAGAAGAGGCTACTAATGAATGTTATTTATTAAAATTGGCAGTTTAAAACTTCAGGCAGACATTCACATGTGATGGTGTTGCTCAAAGACTTGTATATTTTAAAAGAAAATTAGGTGATACAGATATATTACTCTAGGTGCCATTATTTTCCACAGTATTAAAGATATTGAAATCATATGATTTATTTCTGACTGGGCTCAACATTCATTAATGGAGGGGCATTTCGGATTAAATTTTGTAATTCTTCGCTCCAAATCCTCTACATTTGGTTACTTCTTGAAACACACATACAAACTATTGAGATAGATAAATGAATTTAGGTATTTTTGCTTCATCTACCTTTGAGCTTTATGGTGAAATATGCATATGTGAAATGTGTGTATATATTTATACACCATAAAAAGCTACTTTACAATGATCAAGTAACTAGCCACCTTATATAAGGTTAGGTTGGCTCATACTTAATTCTCTCAGTTATCGATTTGTTTACTATTAATTATTGGACTGACACATTGGAAGTTATACTATATTGTGCAAAAATGGTACATTTTCAGGGTTCAGTGAACAATATGGTATTTCTAGGATAATATACTTTTCAAAGCAAATTAATTTGGCATATCAGAAAAACGTTTTAGAGACGTAGTTGTAAGTCACCTAAATAGTAAGCATTTCTTTCTACCTGGAAGGATAGAAAGAATGCTACTCATTGACTGTTATGAGGTGGGTGCCTTAGAGTGGACGAGGGTAATTGGACCACTAATTTGTTTCTGTGTTTACTGGAAACCACAACTTTAATACAGCAACCCCTGCACAGTGTTGTGGCCAAGGTTAGGAGTGATCTATGCTCATCTTATCTAGCATTCCATAGTGGTGGTGTCTTGGTACAGCAGTGCACTAAGTATGGTAGCTTATTTCAGCCGATATTCAAGAGTGTCAAGTGTAAAGGGAATTTGAGCATTTTTTTTCCTGATGATGTCATAAGTCATTTAGCACTTTGCTATTTTGATCCACTGCACCTTAATCAATTAAGGGGCTTTTCACAGTAACTTCATTGCAGTGTTAATGTAAGCCTACTTGTGACAATAAATATTATTTTTAGTAATTTCTGGCAATAAATTAAGACACTTAATCAGCTGTTAGCAAATCTATCTGCTCAGCATATAGATATCAATGACTTGGCCTTTGTGAATTAGCATGATGTTTACCATATCCGCAAAAGAAAGGAGAAGTCATTCAGGCGACTGTGCTTTAGTGAAACAACATATCAAAGAAGCATTTTTGCCACCAGATAGGTTTTGCCCAAAGCTATTGAAAAGCTTGGAACAGCTTATCTCAAAAAAATCATATTTTCTAACTTGCTGAGCAACACAAGGGACTTTTAGGAAATGTATCAGTATATTCAAACGTGAATTTAAATTACAAATAAAATTCAAGAAAATATTCAGCAGACAGAACCCATATAGTTCTTGGATAGCCAAAGCAAAATTGTGCATACAATAATTTTTTGCCTCGGATTTACTTCTCTTGAATCGTTTCCCCCTGGTAAGTGTTGCGTACTTTCCATTTTGAAGTTTATCATTAACGGTGCTACTAAAGTCCTTAATTATAAGTTTACCAGGTCACACAGTTGACAGGTGCGAGCACTTGACTATCAGCAGCACACAGCCCTGGTGAGCACAGTGATGACACTTGCGTGCTTTTTGAAGTTGCTCAAACCGTCAGTGACATAGAGTTGCCACAGTGACATATGCACAGATGGCAGTGCAGGTTGGCTGCCCAGTTAACCTCCTTGCCAAACAGAGTAGAAAACTCAGCAAGCTCTACATTATGTCGCGCAGTGCTCCATATTGTCTTCTGAAGGCCACCCTGCAACATTACAGAGTTACCATTTCGTCATGGTTGATGCGATGCGTTAGTCAGTGTGTCCCGATAGAGTATCCTTCCAGAAACTGTTCCGTGTAAAATTCTGGAACCATTCTTAAGAGATTCTGTGAATTGGAGAAAAAGAGTCTGAATTTTGCAACAGAGTTATATAGAATTCTACTACAGTCCTTAAGTGCCATCCTTTTACTTTATTTGCGCGCTTGACGAAATAATACACTTAACTGTCTCTTTGTGAAAAGAATAAATACTTCACCGATGTAATTATTTTACTAAACAATGTAGTGAGGGTTACAATGGTTTGCCTCATTCATTCAACCTCCGCATACAAATATAAATTCGTAGCACATGGAAAATTGAGCAGGTTTTTTTTCTTGTGATGCCAAGAGTTGCTAAGTTTCATTCAAAGAATGATTGGCAGGTATGTAACAGGTAATTTCAAATTTTATATATATATGTATATATATATAAATTCTGAGCTCAATTTTTATAGACCTGTCTGATTTTGTATTTCCAGTTTAAATGGTTTCTGCACTTAATTTTATATGCAAATTTGTCTTCTCAATGTCAATCGATTATTGGCAATTAATTTACAGATTATTAATTGAGAACACATTTCCTACTGCGCCTACTCTGTGCAGCTCATGCAGTTTCTTGAAATTGTGTGATGCAATGTGTTTTCTGCGAGTCATGCTTTCATTTCCTAATTCATGAGGAGATTGACTTGAATTTTACACAGCAGTGTTTTATTTTAAAAATGCAGCAACCACATAATATCTTAACTTCCCCTTCAAAACACTTGCGTGCTACATTGGAACAGCAAAAATGTAAATAAGCCTGTTGCACATACTGGAAGATTTGGCATTGAGAAATGTGTTTCGCGTTTAATGTTGTCCTGCATCTTTATAATTTAAAATAGGGAATATGTTCATGTGTTAAAAAGAAAAATGCATGAAATAAATGGCAATTCATAAAAATTCTAATTTGATTTACTGTCTAATAATTGGCTGAATCCTCTTCTAAAAGCTGAAACTGAGACAATAACCAAATAAATGGTATCCTTTTCTTTTTTAATTTTTTTATTCTCCTCCTTTTTCACATTCTCTCCCACATTTACACCCATCAACAATAAACAATAATCAGCAAGATATGTCAATCCCCATAATAACAACGATCGCAGCTGCCCACCAACCCCCAAACCTCAACCCGCATGTTTACATAAACAAATGACAAAAAGGAATCAGGGATTACCCGTAGTCACCCTTAATCTACACAGCTCCCCCCCACTCACCCCCCCCCCAACCAACGCCATCCAGCCTCTGAAAGAGTACCATACATGATACCCCAGCGTTGTACCCCCCCCCCCCCAAGTCTCCAGCTCCTCCCGTCCACTGCCTCTTGTAAAACTCCTCCTCACAACCTCGGTTCCTTCCCCCCAACTTTTCACCCCGGATAGACCACTCGGACCCTGTTCTGCCAGGCTCTGATGGCCGCAGCCCCTCCCCCCACCTCACTCCCGTTCACTGGCCGGCTTAAACCGGCCAGCGTGGAGACCCCCCACCCGGGTCCCTTTCCCCCTTGCCCGGCCCTAGGAAAGCCCAAAGATCCCCTTTTAGCACACACACCGCGCATATCCACCTATACCCCACAGAGCCCTCATTTCGAGTGAAAGTCCCGTCCCTTCCCTTGTCCAAATGTATACAACATTGGCTCCTTTAGCCTCTACACCCGCGCGCAGTGATACAAAAATGAAGAAAATACAGTCATGTGGTTACATCGGCACATGGCCATTCCTCAATTTCTCAGTTCTGCCACAGTCCTGCTTTCGCAAACTCCTCCGCTGCTTCCGCCGTTCCAAAATAAAAGTCCCTGAGCTTGTAAGTCACCCTCAGCTTCGCTGGATATACAATGCCGCACTGCACCTTGCTAATGTACAGTGCCCTCTTCACCCGGTTGAAGGCAGCCCGCCTCCTCGCCAGCTCCACCGTAAAGTCCTGGTATACACGTATACCAGCTCCAGCCCACTGCACCACCCGCTTCTGCTTGGCTCAGCTCAGGACCTTCTCCTTCACACTGTACCTACTGAAGCACAGAGTCACTGCCCTTGGCGGCGCACTCGCCTTTGGTACAGGCCTCCACGACCAATGAGCCCGATCCAGTTCATATCGGGAGGGATCCTCCCCCTCCCCCAATAGTTTTGCCAGCATGGCGGCAAAATACTCAGTCGGCTTCGGTCCTTCAACTCCTTCGGGCAGCCCCACAATCCTCAAATTCTGTCGCCTGGATATGTTTTCCAGGTCTTCCATTTTTCCTCGCAGATCCTTGTTAGTGTCCATCACCTTCCGCATCTCCTTCTCCATCGAGGCAAGTTGATCACCGTGCTGTCATAAGGCTGAATGATTCTATGCTGCAAGCCATGTAGGGAGGGGGGCTTAGTTAAAACCATTTAAACACATTTTTCTAAAGGCTCCTAAGTCTAGACTATGGATGGGTTTGGTAGAAGATGGGCATGGAAAATCTGACAAGCGGCAAAAAGTCAAAAAACCATCAGTGTCAAATAATGTTGCAATTCTCTCAATGGCAGATCAGTTGGTCATCCCGCTGGCAGGTGGCGCAAATTCAATTTGCATTCATTTGCATCTCATGAATGCTCATTAAAACAGCTGCCCACTCGTGATTTGACAGGCCTTCCAATCTTGTATCACTCCAGGGGATATCAGGTAGGAGTCAAACTCAAATGGAATAGAGTGATGTGCACAAGGCAGTCCTCAGTTGGCCAGGTGAGTGCAACAGATTTTTTTGCCAGTGTTCTGTGCTGCTCCTGGTGTGCAGTTCATCATTCTGCCGGGGCAAGCTGGGGTTCATGGACAGTAATGTGCTAATGGACTCATGGACCCTCCTGTGTCATTGTCCCGGCTCAGCAGTGCGACTGGGGTTGGGGAGTGCAGGCGTTCTCCCCCATCCCACCCACCCCCCAGAGCGTGGGCTCTTCCAGGATCCAGTGGCACTGCCAGCTGGAAGGGTCACTGCCAGGGTGCCAGGTTGGGACTGAGGATGAAAATCCCCGAATCGGATCCTGCCCATCATTTTTAAAGACATCTAAAGTTGAACCGACTCCTTGAAAATCGGCCAGATATCACAAAGCTGAGCAGATGCTTATTGCAGTTGCATATTGAGGATGTTTTGGAATAACAGTGGATGCTTCCGGCTTACCTAGGATATGCTTATTCTGAACCAGTTTGCTTGTGACTGATGGGGTCATCAGTGCCACCACATGTTCTGCCAGTGCATGCAAAATTGACTGCACCATTCATTTTGCTGATTGAATTATTTAGGTAGAGGAGGTGATTTTGCCAGTATTCATCAGAGCACAGCATCCCCTTGCGTTCAACACGTTACTGCTGAACGTATTCTGGAAAGCTGGCAGAAAGCTTGAATTTTATGCAGTTGCTGGTTTTCCCGGTGGTTTGCTTGGGCACAATTGAATGGATATAGAAAGTATATGTCATCAGTGCATCCGCTTTCATATGCCAACCATAAGAGCTCAACACTTTACCAACATCATGGTAATCTCCAATGATGAGCAAAACACTCTCCGGGTGGAAACTGACTGATGTGAATGGTAGCATTGTGTGAAAATCAATTGTTGTGTGGTCAAAGCTGCAGACTAGATGGGCCGAAGGATTTTTCTGCACTATTATTCTGTGATAGTCATCCATGATGAATTGAATTTGAGGATCTTATCTGATGATACTACAAGTTGGCTTCACTGATGGAGTCAGATTAACTTGTGTCCAAAGACTGTAGGTCTGCTTTCAGATCACAGCTGGTATATTCAAATGAAGTGTGCAGTTACGAATCTGTAATGATGCTGCCCAGAATCCAGGCACTAGCTTGAAATGCTGCGGGTCAGCTATTGAGTTCAAATCTCACCATCCAGCCACTATGGGATTTAAATTATGTTGATTAATTAACTTTGAAATAAAAGCTAATGTGTGTAACAGTGACCATGGGCATGATCTTCTGGCCACGCTGCACCAAAAAAGCATGTCGCTGTGGGGCAACGTTGTGATGAAAGCCGGGAGACCCCGCTCCCAGGATCCACCCGGCTCGCATCGCCTCCTGAGATTCAACGCAATCTCGCAAGACGTTGCAAGGAGCATCCCACCCACAATGGATGGCATCGCTTTTTGGCAAATCTGTATATTAAAGCGAGGAGCTAGCCTTGCTCTAATGTGCAGATTTCCAAGGTACCTGAGGCTTTGGGATTCAATGCCTTCTCCCGGGGGACTACGGGCGAGGGCCGTTTGGTACTGGTCCCCACAAACGAGAACCAGACGGGACAGCACTCTTGGGGGTCTCCAAGGGGATCGGAGGCCCACAGCTGCATGCAATTTGGGCAGGGTGGTGCCCTGGCACTGCTGGCGCCACATGGGTACCTGGCATGCCAAGGTGCCCCCATGGCACTGCCAGCTGGAAGGATCACTGCCAGGGTGCCAGGTTGGCACTACTAAGATGCCATTTTTGGCTCGCGCGCGATCGGGCCGGGTTGTCCATCGTGGATGTTGGGGGTGCGAGGGGATGCCGGCGAACCCTCCTATGTTGCGTTCAGTCTGGGGAGTTCGGGTTTTTTGGGGGGGCATCGGAGATCGGAATACCATTTAAAAATGATGTCCCGATCTCCCACTACAACAGGGAGTTCCAGCAAGCGGAGCTCCCCGTTGTAAAAGAGGGGACTATGTGAGGCCTCAACCATGCGTTTCCCATTTAGGCCCCTTATTCAACAAGAGTAGCGCTGAATGGCCCCATGTTTCTCGCCACTGAGTGTCGGGAAACACGTGGTTAAACGCGCTCGCTCGGGAACTTTGTTTCCTTTTGGGAAGATCGCGCACACCCCATGTAACTACAGGTTGTTATAAAAGCCCATCTACACCCCTTCCTTGGTCAGACCTACATGTGACTCCAGGTCCACATCAATGTGGTTGACTCTTAACTTGCCTCTGAAATGGTCCAGCAAGTGCTGAGTTGTGAACAAGGCAGCTCATTGTGCAGTGAATTTTGCCACTGTCTCTACCCCACAATGAAGAATCAAAAAAATGTCCTGAACAAGACTCCACCGCAACCAATTGATCCCTCGTATTTCAGGAATGAACCTGGGAATATACCCAGTTTCTGGAGAGCAGCATCGTAGATCAGTGACAGCACACGCTACATATGAATATAATGGCTATGTTCTTAATCCATACCCAGTAATCTGTTGACCTGTCGTCCTTGAACTCCCATTAAACTGTTTCCAACAGCAAAGCCCGCTAACAGCAGCATCAGATAAGATTCTCAAATTCAGTTCATCATGGATGGTTATAGGCAGGGGATTACTTTGATTACTCAGTGCACTAAGCAGTGTTACTCATTATCCACCGCCACAACAGCATTTGGTCTTGTTATAAACATAGTGAGTAAGCGATACAAATTAGGTATGTATTCGTATCTTCTGGGCTTCTAAACTGGAAGAATTCAACTACACATCCTGAAACCTGTCCAAGCTGCATGGTGCACTGTATTGTCTGAGATGATTTCTGATCATTTAAAGCTTTCGGACATCATCTACAAACAGTTGCTGGATCTTACATTGCATTCATCCATCACATGATCTTATCCAAAACCTCGCAATTGAAACTTGGATTAATGGCATTAAATACAGAGCCAGCGGTTTGGGTGTTCTTTGGCATCAATTCATCTAACGAAGCATAAAGGATGAGTTTCTTTCAACATACCCTGAAAACCTATTAACCTCTTTTCTACTTGGGCTGTTTCATTATGTTTTACAGCATTTATATAAATAAGTTGTTATGAGAAAGCACTTTTGGCTTACACAATCTAAATTCATACTCAGTGACTTGAGAAGCTATATTCCTTAATCTTGGCCGGAATTCTTTGGCCGTTCGCTGGCAGCAGGATTCCCTGACCCCACCGACAGCGCACCCCCATCCATGAATTTCCCAGCGGGAATTCCTATTGGCAGAGGCAGGAGCAGAAAATCCCGTTGCTAGCAAATAGCCCACTGCCTCAAAACATGCGGCTGGGAGACCAGAGAATTCTACCCCTTGTTTCATTAGTGGAGACAGTGAAACAATTTCCAGCAATGCCAGATAAGATTCTGAAATTCAATCCCCCATAAATGAGTACAGACAGGTATGTAACCTTGATTATGCCCAGTAACTGATAGTTGAATACTGTGGTAAAAAATAAAGCATTTTCTTGTTATTGATGGGTATGCATTGAATTTTCTTTCTTGCTGATAGTATCAGTATAGTTCGAGTTAAATTTGCAGCTGCATATCCCAGATTAGCTAATATACATACCTACAAGACGGAGATAATGCATTGTGTAGGAAGGCCTTGACATGTGTACACTGATTGCTACCCTTGTCTCTAGATTTCTACTCATTTCACAGATCATTTGAAATGTTTGGAACCGATCAGTGCTTCAATTCCAATCCATTTGATTACAAGCATCCTACATATTATTTGGCAGCCTTATTTGTGTGGGCAAATGCTGTTATGAATCCTGTGAATGTCTCGCTGAGTGCCATTAAAAAAAATATAGTGCCATCTTCTTTGTTCGGGTACCTGCAAAGAAACTTGGAGTTATAATTTAAAACAAATACAACAGCCAGACTGAAGCCAGCAGAGATAATGGGCAGGTCAACAGGTTGGCGTAACGTGCAAATACATAACTAATGGAACAGTATTTCAGAGGTTGAGTTTTATATTGGGAGTTAGTACAGGGAAAGCGCCTTTAGCAATTTTGATCCTGAGAGGAATCATAAGATGTTCAATGATTGGGGCTCACTATATTTATCAAGACATCTCGCACCCTTTTGGTTCAGCATCACTAAACAATTCCATGAGCACATTTTATGCATAGTGTAAGGGTTTGGCACACATGCGGTTACTGTGGGACTGAATATAGTGCCGCCCACACAGTAATGTAAGAGAGCACATGACCTGCACCCAGGGTCAATTGAGTGTTCAACAATTGAATGCCAGCAAGCATGGAGACAGTTCCTAACATGCAGCCTTCACTCTATAATTGTAAATGATTGTAAGAGTCAATAAAAACTTACAGTTAACATACATATGGCTATAAAGGTTCGTTCAGACCTAATAAATGGTAATCAATGCCCTACAACGTGGTGGTAACTTGGGGTGGGACCCAAAACTTCAGAAAATGAAGAGAAAAACTAAAATGTTGGAAAACAGAAAAAAAAAGCAAAGGACTCTGACCTGGAAAAGCTTCAGAAGCAGAGATGCAGAGGAAATAGCTCCAGGAAAACGCTCCAAAGAAATACTTTGAAGTTAAAGGCTGAATTGTTTTTTTTAACTGTGACAGAAAGACTCCATTGAATCTCACTTGGAAGACCTTTCAATCTGAAAGACACAGAATCAGCAAATCTAACGAGGATTAGCTAAACCTTTTCCAATCCAGGCTACAGCAAGCCCTGAGTTTGAAATACCATTTGAAAAAAAAGCTACCACTAAAAACGTGGTCAATTTAATATGTGATGACCGAGCTCGCTCTGACGGAATTTATAAATGATTGAATACTGCGGGAGAAACATTACTTTTTAAACCCAGTTAAAAGCAAGAAGCAGAAGCCAGGATTCGATAATTTTGCAACTTTCATCATAAACATTGTCATAATATACACCAGTATATCATGGTGCAGACACACGCACTGATGGACACACAGCAAGACCAATCAACACACACAACACCGCAGCCAATCACCAGTTAGAGCACACACACTATATAGACAGAGGGCATCAGAGTTCCCGCTCATTCAGGATGCAGCTTTTCAGAAGGACAGAGCTTACAGCCTGCAGCACAGATCTTCACCATGTGCTGAGTGCATAGACTGGTTAGGACAGGCATAGGTCTTTAGTTTAATCTAACATCATGTTAACCCACAGTGAAAGAATGTTCAACAGTTTCTAACTTAATAAAATAGTGTTGTACTATTTTAAGTGTTGGTGGCCTGCATGTGTTCCACGGCTCCAGAGCACCCAACACAACATGATACCAGGAGTTGAGGGATGTTAGAACTTCTTAGACTTACCTGCAACTGATCTGCCTTCCACCAGCATACAGCCATCCTGCAAAATGGACAGCGTCCGCCCCCTGCCGCCGCTCCACATCACCGGTAACCTAGGGGCGCATCCAACACAACAAACATTGAAGAAGAGAACTCTGCAGGCAGCCATTGTTGAATTTTCTTTCTTGCTGAACACAACTGACCGGAAATCAAACGGGAGATCCCTTTGTCTCCAAGTGAATGGCGATACCGTCTTGAAATTCAGAAACCTTTTAAAGAAGAACATTCACTGTTTAAATTCTTAATTAATTCAGAATTAGAGTCATTCAGAACAATTTGGACTTATTCAAGGGCCATACCGAAAAGAAAATTTGGCATCCTCAAGAAGGAAGTTCTAAACTGATCGAGTAAATCAGTACTTGAAAAAGTCCAAGTTAATACATTTTTATACTCATTTGGTGAACTTGGAGATGAAGAAATCCTCATGCAAGGCATTGAAGAATCCTCAACCAGCATTCATGAAATATTAAAAGCCTTTGGTGAATGTTTTAATCTTCCCAGTTGTGCAGTGCGCAGTGCTTAAAATGAGGGATAGAAACTCCCAAGTAAATCTACAAATGGGAAAAAAGAACATTACCTGAGCAAACCACACAAGCAACTGACTGTGAATGAAGGAAAACTTTTGGATGAAGTCAAAAATATAGAAACGCTGTGAAAGAAAAATTAAATTAGGTAATAAAATAAGATTCAAAAAAGTTCACATCAAAGCTGAACTGAAAGATTTGAAACACAAAATTCAAGATGGACATATATCCTCGCAGACATACGATAAATTAAAATCTTTAATGAACCAAACTGTTCAGGATCTGAACAAACAAATTTCTGTGGCATCACAAAGCTGCCAGGAAGAAATAATAACTCTGAATTCCATTGCTGGCGTATCTAAGCAGGAGGGTGGGAAATCCCAACCATAAATGCAGCCAGTCACAACAGAAAGCAGGAAATGCACTCTATAGAGAACTGCAGCCTTGAAAGAACTGAAGAATGAATTGGCAGAGAAGACTCAGGAATGTTTTATATTCCTAAAACCAAGAATGGCAAGAGCAAGTAGAACGTTTCACAAAAGGGCATGATGAATCTCAGAAAGAATTAGCAAAAGTGCAGTTTCAGAATATACTATCCTTGAAGGATAGTATAGAGGAATTATGCTCTGCTAAAGAAAAGCTGCTGAGTGCAGAGAACCAACTTTCACATACGAAAGACAACTGACTCCATTAAGGAAAAACATAAATTGATGAGAACACTGGAATGTCACACAAGAAGTAGAACCTTTGAAAGAGAATTAATGGTTAAATGACGCAATTGTAGATGTACATTCAACAAAGACAGATCATTAACTAAAACATGATGAACTTCAAGCATCAGAAGTCTCTACTATGCATCATACAAAATGCCTGGAGCATGAGAAAGAATTTCTGATATATCAACACAGTTTACTGGGGAGATCAGGGTCCTGCACATAACTCTGAAACAAAGACAACTCAATTTATCAGACTGGCTGCTGAGCCGAATCATAAGCTTGAAAAACAACTGGGAAAGAAGAAAACATTCAAAAATTGTGACAAAGTTGCAATGAAGGTTCCATTGTTGAAATGTGAACTTCCAGATACATCGCGACAACCCAAATGAGGACGGAAGAAGTGAAAAAAGCAACGAGATGAGCACAATGATTGTCCACTCTGCAAGAGGCATGTTAGAGTAGCAATCACCAATCAGTTGCAACAGCCGAACCAACGAAGTGCAGTTCAACATGAAAGAATGGAAGAAAATGATTTAAACTTACCCAGATGCCTGAACATACTGAACCCAAAGGAATAACCAGCGGCGATAGAGCCTACCATTCATCTGATAGTCACGTGTACGAGATATGGAAGGTTTACAAGGCCTGAGCCTTTGAATTCAAGGACTTGAAGGGGGAGATGTGATAATGTAGTCATGACAATGGACATGTATGATAGTAATAACAATGCAAGACATGGGTAAACTATAGTCACTTAAAATACACTGGATAAAGGCTGGGGGGTGGTGTAGTATAAGGGTCTGACACATATAAGGTTAATGTGTGACTAAATACAGTACTGTCCACATAGTGATGTAAGACAGCACATCACCCACATCCAGGGTCAGTTGATTGTTGGACAGAGCTGTATGTTCGAGCAAGCATGGACACAGCTCCGACCTCATTTCATTATACACTTTACAGTACGTTTCTAAATAGTTCAAACAGTCAATAAAAAAGACTTCTAGCTAGTCTACATAGACTATGCCAGCAAATAGCTCACCGCCTCAAAACATGCGGCTGGGAGACCAGAGAATTTCACCCCGGTGGTGGCCACGCTAAATATATGGAGGCAACTTCAACAGCACTTTAGGTTAGGGATGGGTCCGAGGTCGGTGCCGATCTGAGGTAACCATGGGTTTGAGCCTGGGAGGATGAATGTGAAGTTTCGGGGATGGGAGGAAAGAGGGGTGATGAATTTGAATGACTTGTTTTTGGAAGGGCAGTTCACGAGTTTGGGGAGTTGGGGGTGAAGTTTGGGTTCCCACATAGGGAGGACCTTAGGTACATGCAAGTGCAGAACTTTGCGAAAAAGGTCTTTCAGACCTTTCCGGGACCACCTTCCTCCTCGTTGCTGGAGGTGGTGTTTTCGGTGATGGGATTGTAGGGTGGGGTCGAGTTGGCAATTTATGGGAGGATTCTGGAGGAGGGTGAGGTGTCTCTGAAGGGCGTTAAGGTCAAGTGGGACGAGGAACTTGAGGTGGCACTAGAGGAGGGATTGTGGTGTGAGGTGTTGGGGAGGGTGAATACCTTTATCTTGTGCGAGACTAGGGTTGATAAAACTAAGGTGGTACACAGGGCGAACCAGACAAAGTAGAGGATGAGCCGGCTGATTGGAGGGGTAGAGTGTATTCATGAATAGTGTGGGAGGGGCCCAGCTAATTACGTACAGGTGTTCTGGTCCTGACCGAAATTGGAGAAATTTTGACGGTCTTTTTTCAGCACCATGTCGGCGATCTTGTATGTGGACTTGGAGCCTAGTCCCCTGGGGGTCATATTATGGGTGTCAGACCTGCCGGAGTTGCAGGCGGCAGCGGGGTAGATGCATTAGCCTTCACCTTACTGATCGCTCGCAGGCGAGTTTTGTTGGGGTGGAGGCCAGCTTCTCTATCCTGTGCCCCTGTGTGGCTGGGGATCTAATAGAGATCCTGCATTTAGAGAAGGTGAAATTTGCCCCAATGAGGGCCGAGAAAGGGGTTCCACAAGAGATGGGGTTTGTTTATTCTGTATTTTGGAGAACTAGTTGCCATCAATTGTTAGGGGATGGGGAGGTGGGTTGGGGCGGGGGTGGTGGTGGGGAGGTGGGTTGGGGCGATGGGGGGGTTACCAGGATGAGGTTTTGTGTTGGGTTTATCTTTTGTGCTGTAATGTTTTTCAAATGCTAAAAAGTTTGAATATAATACCATTTTTAAAAATAGAAGAATGATACAGCATGGGAGAGTATGGGTTCCAAGGTTTGCACACACTGCATTCCAGAACCTCATTGGAAAGGTGGAAAGAAACAGAGATCTGCAGAGGGCCTGGAGTACTCTGCGCTAGTGGGGAAGCAATGCAGTGAAGCCGCATGTTCATTCCACCTGCTTCTCTCTGGTGAGAAAAAATTCAATGTAGTTAGCCCTCATTGAATAGAAAATCTCAGTGGCCCCTGTACCTAACAATGAATAGGTGGCAGAGAGATGTTGCAAGTATTTGCCAATCCAGCTTGGAAGGAGTTATCAGATGAATAGCTGTTCACCCTCACAGATGTCTGTACAGCCACTGACAATTCTGCCCTTACCCTTCTGTGAGGTTGTAGTTGTGCCTCCAGCAGGTGGCAGGTTTCTGATGTAATCGGATGTAAAATGGCACTTTTCACATCCATTTGAAGACGATGTTTTTAACCCAAATTCATTATTTTACTGATGGGCACTAAAGTGCCATTGTTAGCTAACATTCTGAATAGCCTTTGGGGAGGCAGTTGAATACTAATTGCCTGGGGCCAGCTGATGGTTACTCGCCCAGTCAATACAAGACAATACAGCAGTTCAGCTGAGATGTGTTTTCACTATTGTGTTGAATTATTAACAAGGAGCAACAATAATCCTTCCTGCCGATTATTTTCACCTCTGCTGTCAGTCTAGCACAGTACATACTTGTTTATGGACTTGAGAACTTAGATTATTGCCTATGTGTTGGAGCTCCAGTTATTTAATATTTTTGACAGATCTATATCTACCCTGCTAGCCACTCATTGGTCCTGAAAAAATGAGAGTCAATTGCATCTGTAAATGGCAAGATCTTGTCATGAGTCTTCATTTCTTATGTCTCTGTCTGGCAGAACAAAGCACCACTTGGGGAAGCATGATGTTCAATATGACCTTTCATTGTGGCCCTTTGCAGTTAAGTGCTAACACCATGAAGGCTGTGTGATACTGTGCAGCCCACTGGATTACAATCCTCAAAAGGGAATGGACCATTGAACTGGAAACCCAGCAAAGTTGAAGTCCTTGCTAAGATAGATGGAATTGAAAGCTGACTTAATTGTAATTTGGGGTCATTACTAGTTCGTTTTCTAGTGGCTACTGTATTTGAGCCACTTTATCAATTTTGATGTAGGGCATGGGATATGTTCAAGAGCCAGCAGAGTCAATCAGGGATAGCGTGGAGGCCAACTGAAAATAAACTTGTTTGCTTTATAGTTTACCAGACATCACACATGCCTGAGGCACTTGAGAAATTGTGAAGGTAGACAAAGAGAGCAAGGCAAGCTCATCCTTTCCCACCATCCACTGGGGATTGAGATACAGATTTCAGGTTTTTTGACCTTGTGTCCTCCTTTACCAGGATGGCAGCTTTTAAAGCGCTTTCAGAAACATCCAGAAGCTCTTTTAGCCACGACTGGAGATTCTCGGCAAAAGCAAGCAACCTGGTGAGAAATGTAGAAACTTGGGAAATCGTTCCAGTTGTTACTTCATGCTATCTGTTAATGCTTATTTGTAATGTATTGTGTAGCTGGTCTTTTGGGTTGTCAAGGCTGTAGAACTTTGTATCCTTTGCTTTATGAAATAAGAGGTTTTTTTGCTGCTGAATTGGAAGTGTATGGACCAATGATGGTTAGCACTGTGGTGTATGCCTCTCACATATCAAATATTTAAGTGTGTACTTTAGTTCTCAGGGATGTCCATTGAATGAGAAACACAAGATTGCCAAGACGGATGATTTAGTTTGTGAGGGCATACAAAAGGCAATAGAACAAGATGGTTGGGATCGCTGTTGCCTTGTAAAAATGATTGATAAGTAGTCTAGAATGTTCATCATATTATCATATTTCTTTGTTCCCCTTTATCCCACTGAGGGATCTGAGGAGTTCCATGTACTTGAACAGGTAGTTTGTTTTCTGGATTTTCTGGTCGCATGCGCCTCAGGCCTGGAAATTCCCTTCCGAGGTCAATGGACCATTCAATTATCCGTCAAATTATCCGTCTTTCCCGTGCCAATTCCCACAGCGGGCAGGAAATTCACCCCACTGTGCTTTTTAATTACATAATACCTGCAAGACATATACATTGGGAGACTGCTGGAGAAACAGCTGGAGAGAATGGGTAAAAATATTTATCTAAATTGTGTTCAAGCTGCCCAGGAGGAGAGATAGGGGCAGGTTATTTCAAGTGGTTAGATTGGCATCTGTTCACAAGAGGGTCTACTGGGCTGAGGTGAATGGGTTCTTCTGTAAATGATGGTGAGCTACACTGTCAATATAAGATGGTAACTACAACAAGATGCTGCACACAAACAAAGGCTATGACCTGCATTGGGGGAGGCGTTCAAGGAACTTTAGTGCTTGAGCAGTAATGCAGTTGAGTGGATCGTCTGTCGATCGCAATGGAATAAAAATCAATTTGAGTTTATAAGCGGAAGGACATCCACTCCACCACATTTATCTCACAGGCTATGAAGTTGAAAATTACTTTCATTGAACTCTCAATCAGATAATTGACCAAATATTTGGATATTCTGCAAGATTCTGGGGAACGTGTGATTGAGATGGTAGCATAGCAACATTCTGTCTGATTGGCAACATGTTGTGCACATACAGGAATATTGTGTGTTCGGTCAATTTTTTGTATACCATGGTTCCTTCTCACACGTTGCCAGGAGTTCATAACTAGGAATGACGTGTGAAAGGGTGAGAATGAGATGACTGGTCGAAGGATGGAATGGGAATGGAGGTGAGCTGAGGACAGGATCAATTTTCTGTATTGAAGGAGATGGTTTTGATATTGTACTTAACCTACCTGCATTGCAGATTTACACTGGAAATGTACACCATGTACCATTTGTTTGCGTACTTGTGAGGAGACATTACAATAATCTCTCCAGCTTTTCTCTTTTTAACACATGGACTATTTTACGGCAATTTTTGAGAAGGTGCTGATGCTCTGCGCTGAGCATTTCATGATATAGGATAAATTTGAAGGTCACTGGTACCCACGGGTGACGATGATATTTTTGTGTCGAATCTAGCTGAGACTAGAATGATTAAATTCTTCAACTGATGGTTTTGAAGGATCTGAAATTAAGTTCATTTAGATAGTCTTGCATCAGTTCAGCACAGAGTCCACAGCGCAGAACTAGACATGAGAAAAATTATAAAGGTTTTCACCTTTTATCCTTTAGTATAAAATCTCAAATACTGAGAGTGATTAATTTGTAATAAAATATGTTAGCAACTCAGCAGAAAACTATTCATAATATGACCTTAATAAAGCAAGCATAAGGTTCCAAAGATAGTTGATGTGGACTAAAGAAATATAATGGGGCAGATCATGGGGTATATTTCACTGAGATCAAGCACATCGCTGTATAATCTGTACAGTACATGCTCTTGCAACTGAACTGGGCATCTCTTGAGGATACTAATGCATCAAATGAAAAAAAAAAGTTATTTTGTTTATCATGGCTGAATAAAACAATCCCAGATATTTGCTTATCTAATACTGAGTAAAAATTTTATTTGATTGAGCAACAAGGAGAACAAAAGCTCCCTCAAGTGCTTTATGGAAACAATCATTATTTAATAGATTGATTTTCAGTTAGACTTTCCACATTTTTTCAAAATTAAAATGCCCAAATGTCCGTCTTAGCATTAAAAGCATCCAAATGCTTCATTTTCATGGAGACCTTTACGTTTGTTTTCTTCATGAGTGAAAATGCGAAATTAAAATTGCATTGATTTCTTTCTGCAGCAATTGGCTACTAATACTTACTAAATCAAATGAAAACAATTAAAGTGCAATGGAAATTAAATCTGGCTCAAATTGTTCTACGATAATAATTTGTGTTTAAAGGAATTGAGTTGAATGAAAACTGTTCTGTGCCAATTTTCTGGGTACTGATGCTTCAAATCATTCATTGTTGCATTAATTGAAGAATGTGCAGGGCTAGTCCAAAACACAGGGGCGAGATTCTGTGACCCCAGGGCTGGGTCGGAGAATCGCCGGGCTGAGCGCGATTCACGCGACGACACCCCAACGCCGATTCTCCGGTCGCCGGAAAATCGCCGCCATTGGCGTCGGCACGCCACCGGGAGCGGCCCCCCGGTGATTCTCCGCGAGGGTTGGGCCGAGTGGCCGCCAAGATAGTCCGAGTCACGCCGGCCGTGTTCACATGTGGCCTTACCCGGCGGGACCTCAGCGTCCATCCTGCGGGGGGCGGCCTGGTGGGGGGGGGGAGGGGAGATCCAACTCCAGCGGGGGTCTACACCGTGGCCTGGCCCGCGATTGGGGCGAACCGATCGGCGGGCCAGCTTCTCCTGGTAAGGGCCTCTTTTACTCCGCGCCAGCCCCTGTAGCTCTCCGCCATGTTACGTCGGGGCCAGCGCGGAGAAGGAAGCTAGAGCGCATGCGCGAGTTCGCGCCGGTTACAGCGCGCATGCGCAGACCCGCGCCGCCCGTTTGATGCCGGTATCGGCAGCTGGAGCTGCGTTAGTCGCTCCAGTGCTGTGCTGACCCCCTCTAGGGCTCAGGATCGCTGCTCCTAGGGGCCTGTTGACGCCCTTGTAAAACACGACGGCATTTACGGCAGCGTCAACACTTAGCCTCAGGATCAGAGAATCCCTCCCAGGTTGGGCAGTATATCACTGGCTTGCCAGTGGCAGTTTTTATGTTGCGCGGGAGCAGAAATGTTGTCGAGGGGCCAAAGATCAGAATCCATCCAGCAGGAAATCAGTTCATAATTTTCCGCTCACCAATTTCACGGCGGGTCACTGGCAGGTCAGCATTTCCATGGATCCATGGTGGGAAAAAGTATTTGCACACATGATCATGGCATGAATGCTCATTAAAAATGTTACTCGCCGGAATCTCTTTCCCCTTAATTACATGTCGCACAAGCGGGAAATTTGACTACTCTAAGTGGTAGGCAGTTGTCTGCCCTCACTTCACTCTTGACTTTGAGATGAGTGGAACAAGCCAAGCCTACCTGCAACCGCGTTGTTCTGGTCCTTCTCCAATGCCAATGAGACACCACCCTGTTGGGGGTGTTGGATTGGTCTGCTCACTGGTTTCCACTGTACTCCAGCAGTGTGTGTTCTGCAGGTCGCGACGAAGAACTGCTCTCTGAAACAGTGACCAGCATTGCAACTGGGGGAGAAAGAAGTTGGAGACATGGGGGACAAAGGGCGATGGGTGGGGTTGGAGGGGTGGGGAAGGTGGACAAGGAGTGGGGGGGGGGGGTCATGGCTATGGTGGGGTTGGAGAGGAAGGGGACGATGGCAAGCAAAGGGGAGAACCAAGGGTGTAGAAACTGGAACCCAGCATGCAAGACTAGAATGCAGACACAGAAGGGGGTTATCTTATGTAACCCCCGATCTTATCTGATGTAATTAGCTGTGGGTGTGGTGATGGCATATCCCCAAGGTAACCCAGGACCGAAACTTAGAGTTAGAGCACACCTTTCAAGATTGCTTTGTTTTTGCCAAAAATCCAAAAGGTGTGACTGACTGGCAGTGGCTGTGATTTTCGCAGGCCAAATGCAACACCTTTTATTTGTAAACCGATAGTTCACCCCTTCCTTTAAACACACTGTATCCTTCATTAATTAGCATTAATACAACACGTCCTTTATTAATTAGCACAGAAGTAGCATTCCTGTACAAAAATAAAATAAATAATTGGTTAAATGCTTTTGCTGAAAGGTGCATCTTATTAATGCACATGATTAAATTACTTCACAATTTTTGTTTTCAAAAATGGTGCAATATTTCTGCAGACTAAAAAGTCAATATTGCATGTTGTATAGTTACTGATTAATGGTACCACCAGCATTGTGGCGACCCCAGGGAAATGAGAGAAGCCAAAAGTATAAGATGAACAGGTACATGTGTCGGGTGGCAGGAAGTTGAGGGCAGCGTAATGTCAAAGCGTAAAAGCTATCTGTGTGATAAGATGTTCCATTCAACTTAGCAAGGCAGGGCTGCAACTTGAGTGCAGGAGAACAAAATCTCAGTCCACGTGGATGAGCCCGGACAGATTTTTAATTAACCTTCACACTCTTCATGTCACTGCACTGTGACCTATAGCAGGGAAGCAGTCAAACACTGTTGGGTAGTTCAGTCACAGTCACATCAATTTACCAGCTTTTATATTAGGTTACTATTGGAAATAAAAACATTACAAACTCGCTGATTCAATCCATATTCTTGCAGTGCTCTCGGGTTCAGATGCCTTTTGCCATTTCCTACCTCGTAATGTGTGTAGACAGCCACATGAACAAATAGGCTAAATGTTGACAAATGGTCGGAAGCTAATGCAAATACAATCAGTATCAAAATGCAAACTAAAATGGTTAGCAATCCAAATAATTGCTGTCAGAACAGATATCAAGCATATTTTCCTGCAACCTCAAAGAGTTGCCCTTCCAGAATGCAGATATCTGGGGATTACATTGTCATTTTGGTCCTGGTCTCCTTGAGTGATAATGGCTGCATCTGGGCGTGTTTGTACCTTACAGTTAATATTTAGTTTCATTTTCCATTTAGTTTTTTTTTGATCAATAACTATAACAGACAACAGACCCACTCAGAGACTCTTCCCACAATGTTTCATTATTTTCCTTAATATATAGACTACTTGTTCATCTCTTTTACCTTCATGATTCAAATCAGGAGTTCTTCAGGTAAATGACATTTTAAGATAAAGCGGGAATGATGAAGAAAAGCAAATGAATGATAATCGATGCTCCATAGCACAATGGACATCTGGAGCGGGATTCTCCAACCCCCCGCTGTTATGGGTCAGGGTTTAGAGAACCTCAAAGTGTATCATGGAGTTCATCTGACCCACAACTGTTACTAGATTGTGGGATGGAGAGCACATGGCCCACTCTACAGGAGTGGTACAGCAGAAATGGAGAAGTATTTTTTTAAAACAAAACAATGTTTATTACATGAACTCAAGTTAACCTTTTTAAAACATACAGTGAACATCTTAGCAACCATTAATTCAAATACAACCCCCAAAGAATACAACACTAAATAATCCTTTAAGCTTTCCTTTTAACATCCATAAGACTTAAAACACCTTTTACCAGAAGCACATCAGGTTAAAGTCACTACTGTTATTAGTTTTAAATCACCAGGATCGATTTACAGTCTTTAGATTACAGAGAGAGATTCATACACCTTCTGGCTGTGACTGCAGGTATCCAGCTCTGAAAACGAAACTAAAACACACCCTGCAGCAAACAGCCTAAAACAAAAGTAAAAAGCTGACAGACAGCCCAGCTCCACCAACTCTCTGACATCACTGCAGTAGTAAACACCCATTTCTTAAAGGAACTCTCACTACAGATATTTATATACACACGCATTTATAAACACCCATTTCTTGAAGGTACTCTCACATGACACCTCCCCCAAAAGAAAAAAAAAAAAAAACCATCAACTTCAAGATGGTTTCATTTTTCACCTTTTCACGATCCTTTAAGAAATGCACACAGTAAACATACTTTTTCGTTTAAAAAAAACAACACGCAAACAGGTACAATAAAATAGTCCATTTTCTTTCCGTTCTTCAAACTGAAATCCTTCTCGATTGACAGTCTCTTTGAACAAGAAGGTCTCTGCACGATCCATCCATTTCGCTACGCCTCGGCATTTCTCTTTAAAGTCAGATACTTTAGTTCAATCTGATCACAGAGTCCCTTGCAATTCTCCAACACAGGAGCATTGGTTATCACAACTTTCAGGCAGTCAAATGCCTGTTGAAAGTCTGCAGTCCACTGAAATTTTGGACATTTCTTCAGCAAGTCCATCAGTGGAACAATCACGCTATAAAACTTTGCACAAATGTTCGATCAAATCCACTCATGCCAAGAAATCGCATTATTTCCCTTTGTCTTGAGGTTTTCGGAAACTCCTCAATAACTGGTGGTTTCACATCCCATATGACCATTCGACCCTGTCCGATTGTATGGCCAAGGAAAGTGACTTGAGCTTTTCCAAATTCACTTTTGGCTAGGTTTATCACCAAACCCGCCTCCTGAAGTCAATCGAATAACTCCATCAGATGTTTTAAATGTTCTTTCCATGTCTGGTTGAAAGTTACCAGATCGTTGATGTATACCGCACAATTGGGTAATCCTGAAACGACTTTGTTAGTTAACCGTTGAAATGTGGCTGGTGCATTTTTCATGCCAAATGGCATAACTATGAATTGGTATATACCATCTGGAGTCACAAAAGCTGAAATCTCCTTTGCCCTTTCGGATAAAGGTACCTGCCAGTAACCTTTAAGTAAATCCAGTTTGGAAATAAAAGCTGATTGTCGCCCTTTCCCAATGCAATTCTCCAAACGTGGGATAGGATAAGAGTCCGTTCTTGCAATTGCATTAACCTTTCTATAGTCCACACACAGCCGTTGGGTACTGTCTGGTTTAGGCACCATCACTATGGGTGAGCTCCATTGGCTGCAACCCACTTCAATTATGCCATTTTTAAGCATACTCTCAAACTCTTTGTTAACCTGTGCCAATTCTAAAGGGTTAAGTCTATATGGATGTTGTTTGATTGGAACAGCATTTCCCACATCTACATCATGCATAGCAATTTTAGTACTTCCCAATTTATCTCTACAAACTTGCCCATGTGATATCAATAACTCTTTCAGGTCAGTCCGTTTTTCCTCTGGAAGATAACTCAACAATTGACCCCAATTTTTAAGAACATCCTCGTTTTCCAATTTTATTTGAGGTATGTCAAATTCACAGTCATCTGGATTTGGTTCGTCACTTTGAGTTAGAATCATTAAAACCTCCTCCTTTTTCTCTCCTTCCCTTTCAAAGTACCTTTTAAGCATATTCACATGACACACTCGGTGAGTCTTCCTTCTATCTGGTGTTTTTACCACATAATTCACCTCACTTAATTTCCTTTCAATCTGATAAGGTCCACTAAACCTTGCTTTTAAAGGTTCACCTCCCACTGGTAACAACACTAAAACTTTATCTCCACTGGCAAAACTACGAACTTTGGATTTCTTGTCCGCTACCCATGTCATCACATTTTGTGCAACTTTCAAATGTTGTCTAGCCAAATTCATCTGCTCTATTTAATCGTTCCCTAAAAATTTGACACGTAATCCAATAATGTATGTTCTGATTTCTCACCCACTAATTTTTCCTCAGTCAATTTAAGAGGTCCTCTTACCTCATAACCAAAGATTAGTTCAAAAGGACTAAATTTGGTTGACTCATTAGGTGTATCCCTAATTGCAAACAGTACAAATGGAATTCCTTTATCCCAATCCTCTGGATAATCATGACAATAAGCCCTCAACATTGTCTTTAATGTCTGATGCCACCTTTCTAATGCTCCCTGCGATTCTGGATGGTACGCAGTTGATTTAAATTGTTCTTTACTAAGCTATCCATAACTTCTTTGAATAACCTTGAGGTAAAATTTGATCCTTGATCCGATTGTATTTCTGTGGGTAGTCCATATCTAGAAAAGAATTTAAGTAATTCCTCAACAATCTTTTTAGCTGTAATATTACTTACTGGAATGGCCTCTGGAAACCTAGTAGACACATCCATTATAGTCAAAAGATATTGATTCCCACTTTTCGTTTTAGGAAGCGGTCCTACGCAATCAATTAGGACCCTTGTAAAAGGTTCCTCAAATGCTGGAATATTAAGGGCACTGGTTTTATCACTGCTTGAGGTTTCCCTATCACTTGACATGATTGACAAAATGTAACTACATCTTTATGTAGTCCAGGCCAATAAAAATGTTTTTTGTTTTAGCTTGAGTTTTCCTTATTCCCAAATGACCTCATGTGCAACTCGCAACACCTCCTTTCTATACCCTACCGGCAATACTACTTGATGAACTTCTGCCCACTTTTCATCCACCTGCATATGTAAAGGTCTCCATTTTCTCATCAAGGCATCACTTTTACGGTAATATCACTCTGGTATCCACTCCGATTCCTATTCCGTGTATGCTTTCTGATATATCCGTTTTATTTCTATATCATTTTGTTGTAACTCCGCCAATTTTCTTGAACTAAAAATATCCGCCTCATCCTTCACCTGTTCTTTTCCAACCATCTGATCAAAAATCGTTTCTGATAATTGCACTTCACCTTTATCTTCACTCTCTGATTTATCCTCTTGTTTTAACCTGTGACTTTGCAACCTTGTTACTACACAATCCGGAAAACCCCCAGGATATTCGTCCTTCAATACTTCAGTTGTCTGATTTTGCACTGGCTTATCAACCACAGTAGGCATCACTCCCACCTGCGATCCAGCTATATCATTACCCAAGATAAACTGTATTCCTGGACAAGATAGTTTCTCTATTACTCCTACTACCTACCACTTCACCACTCTTCACTGGACTTTCCAACCTTTCCTTATATAATTGAACACTACTCCTCTCACCCTGAATTCCACATATTACCACCTTTTCTGGCAACATTCTTCCCAAACTACATAACTCCTCATCTCTTACCATTAAAAATTGACTAGCTCTCGTATCTCTTAAATTTGTGACTTCTTTACCTGCTCCTCCTGATACACATGAGTAAACTTTACCCACACAAGTAAATTCTTTAAAGAGATCTGGCACCTTCTTATCAATCACCTCTTGATCAGGCTGTACAATCTTTTACACCTCCATCGCTTCATTTGGGCTTTCCTTTTCCACTTTAACAAACCCCACTGTCTTATCCTGTTTTACCACATCAGCCTTCCCAGTGCTTTTCATCAACCACCAACACTGTGACTTTACGTGGCCTAGTTTATTACAGTGAAAACATTTGAAACTTTTCATTTCTTTTCCACCCTCCTGGATTTCTTTTTTAATCTGAGGTACACTCTCCTTATTATCTCCCATCAGATCACCTTTACCTTTACCACTTGAGTATTTCTCATGTCCCCAGTTTCTATCCCTCACAGGCTGAAACTGATGTCGGAAACCAAGCTTTGATTTATGAACTAATTCATAATCATCTGCCATTTCTGCTGCTAATCTCACAGTTTTAACCCTCTGCTCTTCCACATGAATTCTCACTACATCAGGAATTGAATTTTTAAACTCCTCCAAAAGTATAATTTCTCTGAGAGCTTCATACGTTTGGTCTATTTTCAAAGCCCTTATCTACCTATCAAAATTACTCTGTTTGATCCTTTCAAACTCCATGTATGTTTGACCAAATTCTTTCCTTAAATTTCTAAACCTTTGTAGGCTTCAGGCACTAGTTCATAAGCACCTAAGATGGGTTTTTTCACCTCCTCGTATGTCTCAGATACCTCCTCCGGTAGTGATGCAAACATTTCACTTGCCCTACCTACCAGCTTTGTTTGAATCAGTAATACCCACATGTGCTGTGGCTATTTCATTTGTTTAACTACCTTCTCAACTGAAATAAAAACGGTGTCTACCACCTCCTCATCAAACCTTGGCAATGCTTGGACATATTTAAATAGATCCCCACCAAGCCTTCGATTTTGACGCTCTTTCTCACTATCCTCATCACTATCCACCAACTGTACGTTTCCCTTTACGTCTGCCAATTTTACTGACTGTCATGTTTCATGGCCATTTTCTGAAGTTCAAACTCTCTCTCTTTATCTTTTTCCCTGATCTGTATCTCCCTTTCTCTTTTTTTTTTCTGCTAGGGCTATTCTTTTTGTTTTCCTTTCTTCTCTCTCATTTTCCTCTCTCTCTTTCTCTTTCTTTTTCCTCTCTTTCTCTTTCTTTTTCCTCTCTCTCTCTTTCATATTCAAGCTGCTTTAATTATTTCTCATGTTCCATTTGTTTAATTTGCAACTGAATTTTTGCTATTTCCAATGAGTCAGACTGTATCTCAGGCAACTTTAAATGATTAGCCACCACCATAATTACTTCATCTTTTCTCATTTTGTCAGGTAATGTAAACTGCAATGGTTTTGCCAAATCTAACAGCCATTGTCCACAACACACTCTCTACTTAAACTGAAATACCACACCTGAAAAGCAACCACAATATGCTCACCCCTCACTGTCTTTAAGTTCACTAAGCCAATCCAATAGATAGACTTCTATCCTGAACCAGCCCCTAATTTGTTATGGATCAGGGTTTAGAGAACCCCAAAGTGTATCATGGAGTTCACCTGACCCACAACTTTTAATAGATTGTGGTATGGGGAGCACACGGCCCACTCTACAGGTGTGGGACAGCAGAAATGGAAAAGTATTTTTTTAAAGCAAAACAATGTTTATTCTATTAACTCAAGTTAACCTTTTTAAAAACATACAGTGAACATCTTAGCAACCATTAATTCAAATACAACCCCCAAAGAATACAACACTAAGTAATCCTTTCAGCTTTCCTTTTAACATCCATAAGACTTAAAACACCTTTTACCAGAAGCACATCAGGTTAAAGTCACTACTGTTATTAGTTTTAAATCACCAGGATCGATTTACAGTCTTTAGATTACAGAGAGATTCATACACCTTCTGGCTGTGACTGCAGCTATCCAGCTCTGAAAACGAAACTAAAACACACCCTGCAGCAAACAGCCTGAAACGAAAGTAAAAAGCTGACAGACAGCCCAGCTCCACCCACTGTCTGACATCACTGCAGTAGTAAACACCCATTTCTTAAAGGTACTCTCACTACAGATATTTATATACGCACCCATTTTGCAACACCCATTTCTTAAAGGCGTTTTTTTTAATTCGACGGCGCTGTTTTTTTGGCGGGGGCGGCAATCGCGCCGCTCCGGTTGGGGGCCGTTGGCAGCGGGCCTCCCCCAGCAATTCTCCGCTCCGCGATGGGCCGAGTGGCTACCCATTTTCAGCCTGTCCCGCCGGCGTAAATTACACAAGGTTCTTACCAGCGGGACCTGGCTCTGCAGGCGGCCTGCGGTGGGCGCAGGGACATCTGGTCCCCGAGGGGGTGGGGGGGGGGGGGCGCGGTGGCATGGCCCGCGATCGGGGCCCACCGATCTGTGGGTGGGCCTGTGCCGGGGGGGCACTCTTTCCCTCCGCGCCGGCCTCTGTGAAGCTCCGCCATGGCCGGTGCGGAGAAGAACCCCCCCTGCGCTTGCGCTGGGATCACGCAGGCGCCAACCCCGCCGGCACCGGCCTAGCCCCCGAAGGTGCGGAGGATTCCGCATCTTCCGGGCGGCCCAGCGCCGGAGTAGTTCACGCCACTCCTCGGCGCCGGTACATCCCGCCTGCTGGATACCGGAGAATCCCGGCCATGAACATGAAGGTTTAATATTAAAATAAAATATAACTTTAAGGGCAACACAGTGGCATAATGGTTAACGCTGCTGCCTCACAGCATCAGGGACCTGGCCTTGGGTGACTGTGTGTGGAGGTTGCACATCCTCCCAGTCTCTGTGTAGATTTCCTCTGGGCCTCCGGTTTCCTCCCGCAGTCATAAGGTGGACAGGTTAGTTGGATGGGTCATGTTAAATTGCCACTTCGTGTCCAAGGTTTAGGGGGGGGTTTACGGGCATAGAGCGGGGGAATGGGCCTAGGTCGGTGCAGAATCGATAGGCCAAATGGCCTCCTTATATACTGTAGGGATTCTATGCTTCTATTCTAACTTAAACGTTATGATGTATGGCACAAATAAAGAGACATAATTTTCAGAAATTACAGATGTTAAGTATCATGCAAACATTTCACACTCGTATTTCCGTTATGTAATGCAGGGGATACGGAAATAAAAGTTGAGTTGTTACATTCCTTGCACCTGCCGTCGATGCCGAGGCGATGGCATTGTGAAATCCATTAAGCCCAGAGCAGCTCAGCTAATGTTACAAAGCAGGCCAATGTGCAAAGCCTTAGGTTTTTTTTGTTGTCACATTACAGTCGGTTTGCCTTTTCCTTCTGTAAACTGCTACCCTCCTGTGAAAGAAACAGCACTTATCACAGAGGTGCCTTTAGGATCTCTGTCCACTCATCTTGTCCAATGTCATGTTTATCTCTTGAGCTTATATGAAGCTTGCTCTACAGTCCTGTGTGATTCATGGGAGCAGCATAGATTTATCGGTGTGCGTTGAAAATTCACTATTTGGGATAGGTAGATGACCGTTGGTAGCTTGCTGTAAAGTCTGATGGTCAAAGTGCACTACTATGTGGTCAGTGCCGCACTTGTGTGGTCTCCAAACTTTGCCCCAAAGCCCTGTGAGCATCCTTTGTTTCCCGTTGGTAGGATTAAAATGACATGGATAACCTGATCGTTGGTACTCCTGAAGCGTGTACCAATATGTTTTGTGAAACCACTCCCACAACTTTAATATAGCCTGTGCAGCACCAATTCATTCCATGTCTAACTTGGTCATCAGAACACTCCCTCTTGTTCCCCACCACTAAGCAGCCTCGCGGAGAATTTAAAATGAGCCGAGCAAAACTCTTTTCCCCCCCACCCCCCCATCTCTTCCTCGCAATCTCATTACATTCTCCCTCTCAATCCAACTCTTCTCCAACTGGTCAATCTTTCCTGCTCCCTTAGCTCCTTCATTGCACCCCCGGCCACCCACTCTTCCTTCTTGCCACTCCTTCCTCCCTCCCTTAACTGGACAAAGGGCTGGATTTCCGTCGCCAGCAATGGAACAGAGGCAGGCAATGGAAATAAAATGGCAACAATGCCATGTGTAACAATGTCCCACCTCTGTTCCTGACCTTATACATTTTTATGAGGGCAGGAGATCTGGGGGAAGGACGGGAATGTGAAGTCACCCATTGGCCATGTTTTGATAGTTAAGCAGCCTCTTCGAGCTCACATTGTAAGGTCTGGCAATGTTTATAGGAGTGGGTGGCAGTTGGGAGACTTTAAAAGCTGACCAACTGTAGCCTGTGAGGAACATGGTTGGCAGTGTGAAAAGTTTATTTCCTTGACAGAAGTGGGATTTTTGAAGAAAACCTATTGCACAGTGTTGTGGAGAAAAGTACATCTATTTGGCAATAGTGTAATTCACTCTCCCACTCGTGAGAAACCAGATGAAGACTCTTGGAGTTACAAACAAGGGCCTTTATTGTGAGCTATAGTGCATGCTGATGACGTTCCAAGTAGATACATCAGAGAACCCTGATTCAAGGATCATAAAGACGGTTATACTTCAAATTTGATTACAATAAATTAGCATATACCAATCAAGATGTATCTAGTTATCTATGTCAAGTCACAACTATCAATTAGGTCTACATAAATCATATATATGAGACCAATTAACTAATCATAACATAGGCATGTCTGCTTAATTATAACATCCAATCAATCCAAAGACACGTTCATGCTGTCCTCTAAGTAAAAATGTTAGAGCAAAAAACAGTTCATTGCGGTTATGCAGCTCTGTCTACTTTCAGACAATCTGGCTCCGGAGCAAAATGGTGAATGATCCACCTCGTTGATTTTGCTCCGGTACCAGACTGTCTAGAAGTAGACAGAGAGGCATAACCACAATGAACTGTTTTTTGCTCTTAACATTTTTCCGTGATAATGATTGTTTGTTGCTTGTCTTTCCTGGGGTCCCATCACCAGAAATATGTGTCGTTGAGATGGTTTTCTGCAGCTAACCACGTCAACTAAACAGCTTATGTGGTCACAGATCAACACAGAAGAATTTTAAACCTTTCAGAATTTTGTGGATCACTACAGTTTTCAAACTAATTCCGATATAATGTCTAAAGCTACATACAACCTTTTACACAGCAATGAAATTTGAATACGAACAAATTCCCCACCCTATCCCAGGTTCCAGCTCTGCCTCTACCCTGGCCAATTTGAAGATTCCGGTTGTTTCAATTTGTTTAAAAATCATCCACAAATGGCATCCACAGCAATGGCCGTTGAGATGAACCTGAACATGGCGCACTGCTCTGGTGAGCAGGACTTGCTTCAGGTTAGAATATGGGCATAGAGCATTGGTTGCGCTCAAAAATATGGGCCGGGATTCTCCGAAATCCCGGCCAAGTATTGACTCCGGCGTCAAAACCGGTGCGAGCGACGCCAGCGTCAACGGGCCTCCAGGCCCAGACATTCACCCCTTCTTTGGAAGCTAGTACTGCGCTGGAGTGCTGTGCGCTCGAAAGCCGGCGCGACACGGCCGGCGCCACGGCCGGTGTGGGTCCGCGCATGTGCGTGGGTTGCCATCTCCGCGCCGGCCCCCGGGCAATATGGCAGAGCCCTACAGGGGCCCGGCGGGAAGGAACATAGGCCCCACCTCCCGGAATTAGCCCACACGCCAATCGGTAAGCCCCTCCAGAGTTGGGTCCCCCCGCCCCCCTACCAGGACGGCCCCCGCAGCCAGAACTCCGAGGTCCCGCCGGATGGGACCATATGTATCCCTCGCTGGCGGGACTCGGCGGGCTCTCCGTCGAGCGCAGAGAATCGCCTTGGGGGCCGCTTTCGACGACCCCTGACCCGCGCGGCGGCGCGTGTGCGATTGGCGTTGATTCTCTGGTCGCCGGAGAATCGCTGGCCCGGCGCCGGAGCAGCGTAGCACAATTCTCACGCCCCCCCCCCCCCCGGCGCAGGATCGGAGATTCCCGGCCATGGAGTGTGGATGGCTAGGGCGGCATGATAACACAGTGGTTAGCACTGTTGCTTCACCGCGCCAGGGACCCGGGTTTGATTCCCGACTTGGGTCACTGCCTGTGCGGAGTCTGCATGTCCTCCCCATGCCTCCGGGGGGTTTCCTCCAGGCGCTCCAGTTTCCTCCCACGAGTCCTGAAAGACATGCTTGTTCATTCTGGACATTCTGAATTCTCCCTCCGTGTACGCGAACAGGCGCCGGAGCGTGGCGACTAGGGGATTTTCACAGTAACTTCATTACAATGTTACAATAAAGATTATTCTTAAAACCAAAGAGAGCAGCGAAGCATTTGAATCTGGAGGCATCAGAAGTATGGATGAGGGTTTCAGCAGAGAAGCCGAGGCGTGGGCAGAGATCTTGGTGCTAAGCAGTCATTGTTATGAAAAGGATACGGGATCATCAGCTTATCTAAGAGTCAAACAGAATGTTTAGGTTGCACACAGTCTATTTCAGCCTGAGACAGTGGCCAGGAAGGGGATGGAATCTGTCGCGACAAAACAAAATGTCTGATGTACACTTGCAAGGAGATGTACTTCTCATCTGTGTTTTAATTTAACAATCATCTACCACCATTCAGTAACCGAAGAAATAAAGCAATCACCACAGTCAAACAAAACCTGCGTGCTGTATTCTTGTTGGACCATTTTATCAATTATTGCAGAAAAAAGGTTAAAACTGAGATGCATACATCTTGTGGAATAGGAGTATAATAACGGTCTCTAAACAGAAGTGCAATTAATCACAGCTAGATTATAATTCACCCGGTTTAACTCAGCATTGTCTGATTCTGATTACAATTCTTTTTTAAATAATTTTGGTCAGCACTTAAAGATCCTGTTGACATTCTCGTTGTGACAGCTTTGCCCTGAGTCTTCTGATTTTGTAGATAGGATTGCAATCCCTTATCAATTTCCCTTCAAATAGTTTCAAACAAAGCTGCACTTCTCTCCTGATATGTATTCTAGAAGTGATTCACTTCATTTTCCTTACAGTCTGAAAAAGTTACAAAGCAGTGTTGCTAATTTGGGCTAGATTTCTTTTACCTGACTTTGACAAGGCAGAGCTTTTTAATCTGGAAGCTGGGTCTGAGAACATGCTCACATATCAATGATTGGTGCCCGACAAAATGGGCGACACGGTAGCACAGTGGTTAGCACTGTTGCTTCACAGCGCCATGGACTCAGGTTCAATTCCCGGCTTGGGTCACTGTGCAGAGTCTGCATGTTCTCCCCGTGTCTGCATGGGTTTCCTCTGGGAGCTCCGGTTTCCTCCCACAAGACCCGAAAGACGCACTTGTTAGGTGAATTGGACATTCTGAATTCTCCCTCGGTGTACCTGAACAGGCACCGAAGTGTGGTGACTCGGGGATTTTCACAGTAACTTCATTGCAGTGTTAATGTAAGCCTACTTGTAACACTGAGAAAGATTATTATAAATTAAGAAGTTGTGAGAGGACAACATTATGGCAGATTATCACTAACAGCAGTACATGGTCCAAACAAGTTTGTTCGATCTGCAGAATTCTAACACACCACTTGACCACTTCAAACCAATAGTTTTAACACTTAATCCATAAACTCCATTTATAATGTACAGTTTCATAAGCAATCTTGCCACTTGATTTAGTACGGTTTACCTTTTCCTTCTGACATTAGCAAGATTTTAATCTTATTTAATGTAACTATATCAAGACAATAAGTGCATTATTAAATCAAATGTACAGTAATAAAGTTCCTGCATTTTTGAAAAGCTGTATGTAATATTGTCTGGTACATTCGCAAGAAACTATTCTGAATTTGCGTGGTTAGTATCTTCCCCATAAAACCTTCTGAATGGTGACAGTAAATAGATTTGAAGATTTCTGAAATATCTTTAACAATGCTATTGGTATTTCAGAGTTTTAATGTTACTATTTTCCTCTTCTTTACACCCTGATTTTCTGATTGTACAGACCAGCTATGGTTGAATGGGGCCCAAGTACTTTGGCTGAACATAAAAATACAGTAACAAATGAAACCCAAAGTGATAAAGTACTGTCCTAAAGTGGCCCAACTGAAATTATATATATCATTGAAATTGGAAATTTTTGTAGGATTTAAGGTTGTGAATCTACTTTCCACCAAGATGTACAAATCTTTTTTCAAATCACTGCATAACATGCTCAAAAATTAACTTTTCAACCTCCATTGAGGTTAGTTTTGATGAGAATGTTATTTTTGCTTCCGAGCCTGAGATGTACTTGTTGAGCGAGTAAAGGATATGAGGGATGGATATGCAGATACGATTCACAGATAGCCATGGGATGGGGTTGTAGGGGTGGGGGGACTTTTATGGAGGTTACTGTTACAAAATTAGCATGGAGGCTCGCACACTGGGATTGTGAATTAGGTGAATGATTGGGAGAATCTGATCAAGGTGTTCAGTTTCGTAAAATTACTGCAACTGGAAGAAAAACATGTACAAGTAAGGTATTGGCCTGGATTTTTAAATGAATAGGCTTGAAGGTGGGCAGGGGACAATTTGGTGCCAGTGGCCTCCATGCTGGTCCGTTGCGACATTCCCGATCTCCAGCCATTCTCAACAGTGGTGGCTTGGGGTCGGCTCAGCTGCCTGTATCTTTCCAGCGAGCAGCCAGTTGAGGACAGTTATTGATAATTGGCAGCAGCAGACCAACATGGTCGGCTCAGAGTGGGGAGAATCGGAGAAGAGGGGCGGGGTTCCCATCTGATGCACACGCTGTGGAGTTGGCCAGAATTAATCCTACACCCGGTTCCTGACCCTGATTGATACACTCTCTAGAGTTTAAGATACAATCAAGGCAAAACAAGCAAAAAGAAAGGTGAAGTCGTAACGTTGTAAGGACATACTGAAGGCAGGAGCAATTAGAAATGCTCATACAAAAGGTGAATGCGCAAGAAAGTCTCAGAGGGACAAGTTTCTATTTAACTGCCTGCATTGTGAGTGTCAGACTAGACGAGCAACAGTTACAGGAGCGAGCTGGAAATTTCATTCATTCTTTGATGCTCTTGAGAGAAGTAGAATACTGACACTTCAAAAGATATTATTGATTAAAATTTCATAGTATTGTGTCTCTGCTATCAGAAAATGACATAACTTCTGACTTACCATCAGCAACAGCACAGAAAATCCTTTAGTATTTTCAAATATATGGAGATAGACCAAAATAAAATGGGATTTTATATTATGACAAATATTTCTGGGAAAAACGCTTACTTTTATCAACACCATGTAGCTTAAATATAAAGACCATCGATCAATATAACTTTATCACACTGAAAATAAGAACTCTATATCACATATTTACTGCAGAGGAATCTAAAAGGCAAAATGAGGGTCCCTTGTATGCATCAGTTTTTGTTCCTAACCTGTACTATGTAATCGCTGCTTCAGCACAAGGATTTCTCAAACTTAATACCATATTTTCTTATCTGACAGACTATGGATGGACGAATTGAAGTTCACAGCTATGCAAGAGTTTCTTCCCTGACTCTCAAAGACATTCAGCACACAGATTCTGGCGAATACATCTGTAAAGCTAAAAATTCAATTGGCCAGGACTCGGAGTCTATGTACCTGGAAGTTCAGTGTAAGTTGGAATTTAATGCAATTTTAATTTCACTGGCCAGTCTATGTTTCCATTAATTATTGAAGAGCTAATTTAGCACTGAACAAGGGAGTGAAACTAAAAACATACCAATTCTTTGTGTTCCTTACTAATACTCCTCTACCTTTCAAAAAAATTGCCTTACCTGGCAATACCAGGGAGCAGTGTTCAGGGGCATTGCCAGGACGCAATAGCGAGCCTCGGCCTTCAGCCCAAGAGTCTACAGGCACCTCTGCAGCCCCACGTGGTCATCACGACAAATTTTCATTTTGGAAAGCCAGCAGTGATTCACACCGAGGTGACTGACCACTCTTGGCAGGAGGTACTTCGACTGCGGGGGATTGATGTTCATTTAGCTGCCTGATGAACAAAAGATGTGACGGGCCTTCCTCTTAAGAGTCTGCACCGGTGTTTTGCCACTGTTTCTTGCAGCATGCAAGACACCCTTTGAGAATGGAAGATTTCACCTTTCATCTTCAGGCATCACAAGTCTGCAGGCAGCTTCAATTTTGTCCCCGTTCTCGGGGAAGGGGGCGGGGGTGAAGGGGCAGCTTCCCCAGCCTGCAAACCCATGTCTGCAGGAACTGCTGAATCCTAAGCAGGGTAGGTCCAAAGCTTTAAATAAGGTGTCAGTTTACATATTCAGGGAGCTGAATGCTGAATTTAAGCATTTATATAGGACATCTGAAAGCAGCCCAACATTTTAATGATTAAATCAACTCCTGCCAGCCCACAGCTTTGCCACTCAAAGAATAAACGTGTACAATTTTTCTGGAATGGAATTTTTCTACCCATCATGAACCTCAGCTAAAATCTGGATTGTCTTAAGTTTCAGCCAAGTGGATATCTGATTATTAGCACGACCTTCACAGGGACCACATATTTTTAAAAAGCAGGCTTGACTGCTTATATCATGATGCAAGGGAAAGAGTGCCTGAGACTGGTGTTGTATTTCCAGAGTAACTCCATCCACGTGAATAGTCTTCTGCAACTCAGCTGATTGCTCTCCTTTCCAGGATTAATTTCTTAAAACCGTCAATAGTGTCAAAATTTCTCCCTTTCTTTCAATTGGTTCTCATTCTATGATGTCTAGCGTGACATTTTAAAAGAATCAATACATTTTTAATGCCTTATTCTGCTTCTTAAAGACGCAAATCAATTCCATCATACTTCACCAAACTAGCTAAAATAATGGATGAATGCGAACATCTGGACTTTATGACTGGCAAACTATAATATGAATCTAAGTACTTATGTTATAATTTATGTACACAAAGAAAATTTTGTGGCTTAATTATAATGCTTTGCTTAATTACAGTTATTACTAATGAAGTTTCAATTTATATTTTACTTCACAGCCAAAATTTGGATATAATTACAATGGATATAGCTGTACCTTCTAATCATTGTAGTTGAACACCAACTAGGAATTTTGCTCAGGTGCCACAGGGAAGGATTTGTAATAGTTTGCATGAATTATTTGGCAGAAGATTCTTTGGAGTTATTTCCTTTTTGAATGAATGAATGTTGTAATCATAGTCCACAAGCAGTTGAATGGAACTTTGCAGTATTGTACCCCTGGTCTAATTTGATCAAGCAGAACACAGTTTGATATATAATCACGGAAAATTCAGCTGGCAACCAGATGACATGGGGCGAAATTCTCCCCAAACGGCGCGATGTCCGCCGACTGGCGCCCAAAACGGCGCCAATCAGACGGGCATCGCGCCGCCCCAAAGGTGCGGAATGCTCCTCATCTTTGGGGGCCGAGCCCCGACATTGAGGGGCTAGGCCGACGCCGGAGGGATTTCCGCCCCGCCAGCTGGCGGAAACGGCGTTTGTTGCCCCGCCAGCTGGCGCGGAAATGACATTCGGGGCAGCGCATGCACGGGAGCGTCAGCGGACGCTGACAGTTTCCCGCGCATGCGCAGTGGGGAGAGTCTCTTCCGCCTCCGCCATGGGGGAGGCCGTTGCGGAGGCGGAAGGGAAAGAGTGCCCCCACGGTACAGGCCCGCCCGTGGATCGGTGGGCCCCGATCGCAGGCCAGGCCACCGTGGGGGCACCCCCCCGGGGTCAGATCGCCCCCCGCCCCCCCGCCCCCCAAGGACCCCGGAGCCCGCCCACGCCGCCTTGTCCCGCTGGTAAATAGGTACTTTAATTTACGCCGGCGGGACAGGCAATTTATCGGCGGGACTTCGGCCCATCCGGGCCAGAGAATCGAGCGGGGGGGCCCGCCAACCGGCGCGGCCCGATTCCCGCCCCCGCCCAATCTCCGGTACCGGAGATTGGGCGGGGGGCGGGATTCACGGCGGCCAATGCCCATTCTCCAACCCGCTGGGGGGTCGGAGAATGACGCCCATGGTGTGCGCCACATTAAACCAAAGAGTGTGAAAATCTGCCTTCATGGTGGCTGTTACAGCCCCCACGAAGACCACGGGTGGATGAGCAGAGGGATCTAGGTGTCCATGTACATAGATCCCTGAAAGTTGCCACCCAGGTTGATAGGGTTGTGAAGAAGGCCTATGGAGTGTTGGCCTTTATTGGTAGAGGGATTGAGTTCTGGAGTCGGGAGGTCATGTTGCAGCTGTACAGAACTCTGGTACGGCCGCATTTGGAGTATTGCGTACAGTTCTGGTCACCGCATTATAGGAAGGACGTGGAGGCTTTGGAGCGGGTGCAGAGGAGATTTACCAGGATGTTGCCTGGTATGGAGGGAAAATCTTATGAGGAAAGGCTGATGGACTTGAGGTTGTTTTCGTTGGAGAGAAGAAGGTTAAGAGGAGACTTAATAGAGGCATACAAAATGATCAGGGGGTTGGATAGGGTGGACAGTGAGAGCCTTCTCCCGCGGATGGAAATGGCTGGCACGAGGGGACATAACTTTAAACTGAGGGGTAATAGATATAGGACAGAGGTCAGAGGTAGGTTCTTTACGCAAAGAGTAGTGAGGCCGTGGAATGCCCTACCTGCTACAGTAGTGAACTCGCCAACATTGAGGGCGTTTAAACGTTTATTGGATAAACATATGGATGATAATGGCATAGTGTAGGTTAGATGGCTTTTGTTTCAGTGCAACATCGTGGGCCGAAGGGCCTGTACTGCGCTGTATTGTTCTATGTTCTATCAATTGATCTCTCCGTGAGTTCATGGAGTACGAGATCCCGTCCTGAGCGGGCGAGGCTGATCCAACTTCTTGTTAGCGGGAGTTTAAATGATGTAACCCAGACCAGTGTTCTCGATGGTCCCAGGCTGGGGCGATTGTGTTATACGGCGCCTCAGCGGCTCCTTTTTGTTCTAGAATAAAACTTTGGTTTGCTTCGCCTGACCCCCGCTGGTGTTATTGCATTGACAAGGAGGAGCAAGAACCAGATTTCGAACAGCCTTTAAGCAAAGGAAACAGCTCTCCGGTAAGAAACAAAAACCGACCCGAAACTGCTGTTCTTAAGTTAAACCCGAGCCATATGACACGAACGTAGAAGACTGGGCCCAGTGTTCTGAGCGCATGCCAACAACATAGAAGGGGATGAGAAGCAGAAGATGATCGTCCTGACAGCGTGTGGGGCCCTTACATTTAGCATCATTAAAAGCACAACTTACCCAGTAGCCCCCACTCCAAAACTTTCAACGTGTTTGTGGACCTACTGCGCAGTCACTATGACCCAAACGCCATTAATCATCCCCCTATGTTATTGTTTTAATACAGTAGTGAGAACCTGGGGGGAACCCGTCACAGAATTCCTTGGTCAGTTGCGAAATTTGGTGGAGTACTGCAAGTTTGGTACATCCTTGACCGAGATGCTGCATGATAGATTGATGTGTGGAATTAACAGTGTCACAACTGAAAAGAGATTACTGGCAGAGCCCAGTATAGACCTGAAAAAGGCCATTGAGATAGCCTTGTCCCTGGAGAACGCTGATCAAGGAACTCGGCACCTTTAAGGGACACTGGACAGTGGCATCCTCCGATTGAGGGAGGGGCCCTGCAGAGAGAAGCCTGCTTTTCAGATGAAGGCACCCACGTGCATCGCCGATTATCAACTCAATATCCTGGAGGAAGGCCCTGGCGGTCTAAAAAAAACACAACGTGACAACCCCAGGTATACCAGGGAAACGATTCCGGAGGAGTGCAAGTGTCAGCTAATGTTTCAAGTGCTGCAGAAGGGCACAACCCAGGCAAGGCTGCTGGAATCAGAAATACACATAATACCCAGAGTAGAAGTTGAGGTCAACTCCGAAGTATACCAGCTCCAGATGAGGGGATGATGCAGTTGAACTGAATCGCCACAATCAAGATCGCCCCAAAGACTACTCTCAAATTATCATTCCTTAGAATAGGGAGAAACTGTGAACAAACATTCAATTGCCTCCGAATACGTATTCCACTCTTACACCGATGGGATACCAGAGCCAGACTAGACATGTATATGGGGGAAACTTTGCAAATTATGGGGACCATCACGTCTGATAACCTATAGACAGGAGTTGCCCCCACATCCACTCATAATCGTGCACGAATCAGGACCAGGTCTCATGGACATTGATCAGCTCCCAGAGGATCCGACTGAACTGGCTGGAAAATTTTAAATTGGGGATTGGAGGATTAAGTAAATATCCAGTCGTCTTCGAAGAGGGCCTTGGAAAAATAACTGGAGCCAGGGCAGAATCTAGCTGGACCTCGATGCCAATCCAAAATACTTAGAGCACACTAGTTCCATACTCATTGCTAAAGAAGTTGAAAATCGATCTCAAGTAATTGGAAAACCTTTGGATAATATGATCGGTGCAGTTCATGGAGTGTGCCTCACCTATTTTCCTGTCCTCAAACCCGATAGATCAGTCTGCCTTTGCAAAGATCTCAGTGTCAAGTATTACTCTGTGGGGATCCCAGGTTGTTGTCCCCACCCAGGCCAGCGTCCAATCGTAATGGAGCTGCATAATGGTCACCTTGGAATTTCCAAATTAAAGATGCTCGTGAGGAGCTACGACTTGTGGCCCGGGTTCGACTCAGCTACTGAGGGCTTGGCAAAGCAATGGTCCTTTCTCAGCGAACCAGAAACTCCCCGCCTCGGCCTCACTACATCCGTGGGAGAGGCCAGGAAGACCTTGTAGACTTCGCTGGTCCATTTTTAGGTTCCATGTTCCTAATCATGATAGATGCCCATTCCAAATGGATGGAAGTACACCGCACAGCCTCTACAACTTCCCACGCCACAATTGAGAAACTCCCAGGGTTTCTGCATTCACGGTGTATCCCACAATGGTGCAGCCTTTACTAATGGGGAGTTCCAGTTGCTTACGAAGTCAAACGGCAACAAACACATTTGGACAGCACCGTAAGACCCATCGCCCAATGTTCTGGCCGAGCGGGCAGTACAAACTTTCAAAAACAGATGAAGCGACAGCGAGCCAGAACCATGGAGACAAGGTTGGCACGATTCCTGTTTGATTGTCGAACTACACCCCATTCTACAACAGGAGTCGCCCCGTCAGGATTATTGATGGGACGGCGACTTCGTACCAGGCTGAGCCAGTTATTTCCCAATTTGGCGGGGAAGGTGGATTCCAAACTGAAGTTATTACAGTGATTCACCACTGTGTGTCTGGATGCTCTTTCGAAGAGTATCCATATATTCTGCGATACTTCTGCAGGACTTATAGCTGGACTTAGATTGCTCTCTCCAAACCAAATAGGCTATTGTTGTACATCATCTGTTTTGGAGCGCAATTTCTAATTTTGGACAGTCGCCACTTGATATCTTTAATGTACATTGTATGCACTTAAGATAGTTCATGCCTCAGTGTAAGGGAACTTTTGAATCAGCTATGGCTTTCCAGTGCATAGGCACCATCTCTGCGAGCTTTGGTATCAGCAAACTGAAATAAACGTAAATACAACTAAATTATCATCTGTTGAAACTAACATGCGTGCAATCCGTTTTAAAATTTGCTTCAATTAGTGAATCGGACGATTTCTGCCCAACACTGTCATTGTTTCTAGAAGGTGCTTATTTTTTTAAAATATAACTGACTTAGACTCAAAGTCAAAAATACTGTTCATCACATTTAGCAGCATTGCTGAATTATGTGGATTACTTCTTGCACTAATTTCTCTATGATTGAGAAGGCAATTATAATACAAACTTGTTCTTTGATTAAATCTGAGAAGTAACCTGAAGATTTGACTCTTTCAAGTGCTTACATGCTTGCAAGTGTCAACAGTCTTAAATATTATTAAATATTATTAGAGTCAGCTGCATTTTGTTTTCACTGGCAATTGAAGGAGATGTACTTTTTTTAATTCTGAGCCAATCCTGAAAATAAGTGCTTGTTTTCATTACTGACTTAACGCAATGGCTAAGTGCAACTCCATCAACACTCAATAAGCTTTATACCATCCAGGACACGACAACCCATCTTAATTGGCACCACTTCCACAAACATTTACTCCCTCCACCACCAACGAATAGAGGGAGCAATGCGCACCATCTACAAGATGCATGGCAGGAATTAACAAAGGCTCCTTAGGCAGCACCTTCCAAACCCAAGACTGAAACCATCTATAAGGACAAGGGCAGCAGATACACGGGAAAGCTGCCACCTGGACGTTCCCCTCCAAGTCGGTCACCATTCTGACTTGGAAATATATCATCATTCCTTCACTGTCGCTGGGGCAAAATCATGGAACTCCCTCCCTAACAGCACACTGCCTGAACCTACACCACTACAAGCTCACTACAAGCTTCTCATGAGCAATTAGGCATGGGCAATAAATGTTGGCCTATCCAGCCATGCCCTCAACTCATAAATGAATTAAAAAAACATTCAGGTTTTACTAATTAAAAATAACTCTTATCATGTATATCGCATTTATGTACATGTAAGAGGTAATTGGTCACAGATTACATGGCACTGTCCTTTACAGCTGCTCTGTTGGCTTTGAGCTGCAACAGCAAATGCTTGATTAGAGTTCACCTGTTGTTCCTTCCATTACATGATCAGTCATTTATTTTATGTTTCATTTTTGACATCATTGTGCAGCAGGAATGCTAACTGTAGCTGATATGTGGATTTGAGGTTAATAATTATGATAAAAAAGGGAGTTCTCTAAGAGCTGAAGCTATATGACATCAATTGCATCGGAAAACATAATTAGGTTTGTGCAATAGTGGAGTTCCAAAACGTAATCTATAAATTATTAATGACCAATAACATATGCAACTATACAACTTGTGACGAATTTATATGAATTGCTTTGTATCAATATTCTGTAGGTCAGAATTGTACCCAAATCGCAAAGCTTATCAATAGATACATTTTTGCCCCACTTTGCCTCACTTAACAGCCTTTTATGCCTTCTGCTTCCTAATATCGATTCTTTCAGGATGCTGCATGTCCCAAGATCACCGAGTGCATAAAAATAGTCTTTTAATCTCTCCCTTCATTCTTTTGCTGAGAATCTTAAAATTATCCCACTGACGCAGTAAATCCTGGGATCTCGACCGGGATTCTGTGAGCCCAATGGGAGCCTTCTGGTCGGAGATCTGGCAGGAAACACCCATCTGTTCCATGGTGGAGGCCTCATTCGAATTAAGTTCCCATCAGGCATTTAACTAACTGGCTACCGTCAGGCCTTCCCTGCCATTGAGTCCTGCCTCACTGAGAGCTCCTGGCCATTCTGAGGCCGGCAACTGTCCATTGTTCCCAATGCCTGTGGATGCGGAGGCAGCTGGTGGCAATGCACTCACTAGAGGTCCGTGATCATTGTGGAATGCCAGACCAAAAATGAGCGACGGCAGGATTGGGATCACAGAGTTACGAGTCGTGGTATTTGATGCTGGCAGGGGCTGGAGACAAGGGAAAACGGTTAGTATTCATTATCGTCCCCTCCACGCTTCCTGATGATAGCTCCCCCAATCATGCTGAATGCCTGTCTAGGAGGGACGCGCAGGAGGCGACTGGTTAACCTAACTCTGTTTCTCTGGACTTCATACATAAATGAAGCCTTACTTCTCTAGTATCATCTTAGGAAATCTGTTAAACACGTTTTACTAAAAATGAGCCATCAACACTGCCCTATAGACATGCTGGCTGGAGCATCATGATCATGCACCTCCAACACCCCCACACCACCTCACCCTTAGCTATGATAGGAAGTACCTGGTCATCTCTTGAGAAAAAGAAACAAATGGATAGACCCAGGATGAATAATGTAAATTCCTCTTCAACCGCACCAAGTGATGAAAAGCATTCCAGGAGATTCTCCTGATCATGCGTATACTATCTGTAAATATACACCCCTTCGACATGATTCAATCTCTGCCCCAGTCAGAAACCAGTCTAGCTGCCTCTTCAGGGTGCACAGAACATCCAACCCACCACAACAGCCGGTGCATTACGGAGGTTCACTACCCTCTGGGAAAAGGAGAACCTCTTCGTCCATTCCTAATTGCAGCATACAGTCTCATATCCTCCCTTATTGGCCAAAATGGGAGACATATAGAGTCCTTTACTGCAGTAACTACACTTAAAAGATACTTCATTGTCCAGAAAGCATTTTGTGACATCCTGAAGGTGCTTCTATAAATGTAAGTTATTCATTCAGTCTTCCTTCCACACTCTTGACATTCTGTCAGTGGCTGGGTCTTTCCACCCCCGCCATGGTGAGACTTGCCACAAGGGGATGTGGCAGACCAGCCAAAAGTTTCATTCAGACTGGAAAGTCCCAGCGGCGGGATGGAGCCGGAAAACCCCAGACATCGTTTTTTATAAATCTTTAGGTCCAAGCCAATCAGAAATAACTAGATCCAGCTACTTAAACCTATTTGAGTAACTGAAGTTCTTTGAACTAGAAATCATTGCATTTTTTCAATGCCACTACATAACCAGCTCACTCGCTGAGGGGCAACATATTGCTGATGCAATTAATTCCTGTTTTAACCTGGAAGGATATGCAAAAGGGAATGGTGGGAGTGCTGATGAACGTGACTATGTTGCAGGTTGGCTACAAGTCTCCTTACAGGAGATGGTACAACTCTCCAACTGATTCCAACCAGGGTCCAAGGCCATGTTATTTAAATTCTTTAAACTAAGTTTTCAAATGTCATGTGTATGATCTCCTCAGGATGACCAAAAAGGACCACCCAGAAGATAGTATGTTCATGTGAATCAGGCAGATACCAACTATGTGGACCACCACTCGAGTTCCAGGCTCTCCGTCACCCATTCCAAGCCAGAGTAGAAAATGAGCTTTATCGTGTTTTTACTGTTTTAAATGATAGGGAGCAAAAGGTTTGAATGCTTTTAGAAATCTTACCACATTGTGTTCCTCTCATTCTTAGACGCACCAAAGCTGCAAGGCACAGTGACTGTTTACACTTGGGAGGGAAACCCTGTAAATATCACCTGTGAGGTTCTTGCCCATCCGCGTGCCCTTGTAACCTGGTTTAGAGATGGACAGCAGTTACCGAGCTCCAACTACAGCAGCATAAAGATCTATAACACACGATCCACCAACTATCTTCAGGTGAGAGAATTTAAATGCACAGATTTCAAAGTGCATGTGATATTTTTCGCTCGGCAGAGTAGATTGAGGATGCAGACTATTCTCAAGACTTTACTGGAGGCTTTTGAAGATTACTTTGGAGGATTCAATCACCCAAAAAATGTAGCAATTGGAATAGACTTAATATTCAAAATTAATGCAAAAGCTTTTGTGACATCTGTGGTGTCTCGAGACATACACTAAAGGCTTCCAGACGTTAACAAAGGGGCTTATCGACGAAAGGTAAAGGCAGTTAGATACCAGGCACAGAACACTATACAACATGTCTGGCTCCCTTGTCCACACTGCCCAGGCTCCCAGGGCCTGGTGCAAACTCCCCATTGGCACCATTGGCTCCGAGCCAGTCACGTGGTCCATGGAGCCAACCCCCATAAAGAGACCAAGTTACCACATCCTTCCCTACTTGCGTCCCTTAGCACACTATCCCAAAACTATGTACAAAAGTTACAATGGTTAACAGGGACAACTAAGGAAAGCGAGCCAATCAAAAAGTCAATCAGTCCAAGGACCTCTGGGTTCTCCTGGACCTCCGTACTCCAGCCACAGGCTCGGTATTCTTTAGGGTGATCGTGTGATCAATCTCAGGAGGACCCTCAGGTGACAGGTGAACAAGCCTCACTGTCCTCGACAGACGCAGCAGGTTGAACAGGAATGGGAGTCCCTGGCTCCCCTTGGCTGGACCGAGTTACAGGAGTATTCACGATGCTCACTGGGCTTGTCGACTCCACGTTGGGGGTCACCACCCCTCGACTCCTCAGGTGGTTGGCATACTTTTCTGATGGTCTTACCATCAACATCGGCCATGTAAGACACTGGTCTAACTGGGCCACAGCCCGCCTTTCTAACCAAGGCGAATGGACAGAAAAATTTCAGACCATAATCAGGTTTCCCGCTCGGAGCAACCTTTCGTCCTTCTGCTCTGACCAACGACTCTTGTGGAAAGCCTGATGTGGCTCAACCCTCTCCACCAAATTTGGAAATACAAGATCCAATCGGGTTCTCAACCGAAGACAGGTGTCACCCCTTTAGTTGAATGAAGGGTTGAGTTAAGGACAAAGAACAATACAGCACAGGAACAGGCCCTTCAGCCCTCCAAGCCTGTACCGGTCATGATACTGACCTTGGCCAAAACCCTCAGCACTTGTGCTGTATCCCTCTGTACCCATCATATCCATGTATTTGTCAAAATTCCATGATTCTATACGATTGGACTGCATTCAAATGATGCATGTTCTTCTCCAGAGCTCTTCTCCAATATGTTCAGTGACGTTGTGGACTGCTACCGCTGTTTTTTTTGCATTACCATCTTTGCCTCATGTGGCAATGTGCTTGAATGTGCCCCTTTCGGTTGTAATGGAAGCACACAAATTCCTGAGCATGGCAGCTGTCCTGGGAAGGACCCCCGCCCCCCCCCCGCAATGATAGAAGGTCACCTCTGATCTGGTTTGATGCCGCTATTCCTTTCCACTCCTTCGGTTCCCGTCCTGCTCCGAGGACCGTGTATGGCTTGGAGCTGTGTCTGTTGATCCCATCGCAGATCTGTCCGGACAACCCATATTTGGTTAACCTCCCTTCAGCCACGCTTTGAGGCTCAATGGCACCGGTTTCAGCACACTCCGTTGCCCGAGCTATCTCAAATGCTTTTTTCCAACATAATTGGGAACTCTGCCAGAAGCATCTTCGAGATATTGACAGATCCCACCAACCAGCCAATCCCACGGCATGTCGCTAAGTGCAGTCCAAAACTCACACGATGTACCAGCCGCATCGCATCCCAGGTCGGGTGCGACGCGGTCATTAGATTTTGCCCAATGCCTCTAATAATCTACACCCCAGGGAACCCGTGTATTTGTAAACAAAATTCCATTAGCCCAACTTCAGCAAATAGTATCCGTGGACGGAATGAATGATGATTTTTTTTTACGATGCTTTAATTGCACCTCTGTCTCCAACAATCCTTGCTGCCTTTCAAACAGTATATTTAAAAACAAGACTGCAGCATTTGCACACTAACCCAGACTTTTAACCCTTATTGCACCAACTGCATGTAATAAAATGGGCTGGATTCTCCGATCGGCGACTCCGAAATCGCGTTCGGCCATCGGCCGGAGAGTTAAAGTTCACGACCGAATCGGGAGCGGCGCCACTATCGCGATATTCCGCCCCATCCAAAGCCGCACGACTTATCGATGGCCTCAGGACCTTGCAATTCTCCGGGCCGTATCGGCAGCCAGGGCCAGGTGCTCTATGCTGCTGACATGCTAAGCCCCAGCTAAATGGAGGATCAGTGGCCGTTTTACGCCATTGTTTCTGCCATAAAACGCCACCGTTCCCATGCCGGCGTGGGGACACAGCCTCAGAATCGGAGAATCCAGCCCAATATATCCGAAATCCTTCCGTTAATCAAAATCAGTAAGATCTGGAACACATCCAGTGCATGACGTAGGTCTGTTACTGGTTCGGTATGTGATTCAACAACAACTGATGGAACTGCAAGGACATGACCAGAATCAGTTGGAATGGGCTCATCAACGGCTAAAGAACCCGTTGGCATTACTTGGCCATGCAGGGAAAATGTTACCCAGGCAAGATGTCGGGCGCTGCTGTTGCTTTATATGTGGAACAGCTACGCCCTGACTCATGCGCACTTTCATGGGTGGAGGAGTAAGCAGAGAAAATTGAAGATTTAAAACGTGAGCTTTGATCCACATGGTCTGTAGTAATTTTAATGAAGTTTGTATTTAATAACCGATGTGTGGCTGCATTCCCTTCCACTAGGTCACGCCTGATTCAGAAAATGACTTTGGTCCCTACAACTGTACAGCAAGCAACCGTGTAGGTGTGGAATCTAAAGAGTTTATCCTAGTGCAAGCTGGTAGGTATTTGTCTTGTACCTTTATTTTTCACCACAGTTCACTGGAGTAAAATACAATCAGTGTATAGCTTGAATTTGTGGACTTTTTGTATGAAGTGCACTTTGATGAGTAGGTACAGTTATCAGGGATCTTCTTTCCAAACACTTGGTCTAAATGGTATGCATTTCACAATGTTTTTGGAAACTGGACAGGACTACATTGACTCAAAGTCATACAATTTCGGGGGCTGTCCAGTTTAGACAGAAAATAGAGAATAGGAATAAACGGGTCACACTAAGAATGGCAGGCTGTGGCAAGTGTGTTACTGCAAAGATCAATGCTTAGGTCACCAGTTATTCACAATCACAGAATCGCCTACAGTGCAGAAGGAGGCCACCGGGTCTGCACTGACGCTCCCAAAAAGGCACCCTTCCTAGGCCCACTCCCCTGCCCTATCGCCGAAACCTCACCTAACTTGCACATCTTGGGACACTACGATTTAGCTTGCCAATCCACTTAACCTGCACATCTTTGGACTGTGGGAGGAAACCAGAGCACCTGGAGTAAACCCACGCAGACACAGGAAGAACATGTAAACCCCACATAGACAGTCACCCAAGGCCGGAATTGAACTCGTGTCCCTGGCGCTGTGAGGCAGCGGTGCTTGCCACTGTGCCACCCTATTTCGATCTATTTCAATTATTTGGATGCGGAAACTAAATGTGATATTTCCAAAACTAGATGAGAACGTGAGTTGCGAGGAAGATGTAAAACGGCTTCAAGGGGATTTAGACAAGCTAAGTGAGTGGGCAGATGGAATATAGTGTAGAAATATGTGAAGTTATCCACTTGGATAGGAAAAACAGAAGTGCAGAGTATTTATTTAGGGGTGAGAGATTGGGAGTCAATCAAACTGACTCCCTCCAAACCTGGTTCCTGAGCCCAGCAGCCTGGCTTCTTCCCTGCAAAATACAAAACCTGGGAACACAGTGTCCTAACAAGCAGGCTGTTTCACTTTGAGTCTTCTGCTTAAAGACGGATCCCGATTATGGGTCCACGGAACAAAATAGTAAAAAATTAAAGAAATGGGAACAAAGGAAATAAACAGGAAGGATTCTTACATAATTTAAAGTGGAAAAAAATTACATTGCGAAAACACTTTTTCTGATTTTGAGCTTTTCATTGAGGCAGAAGAAAAAGTGCTTTGTACTGCACCTGTCTCAAATGCTCTTAGTGGAACGTCTAACTGCTGTCACAGAATGACAAAGTGACTCCCTAGATTAGCACACAAATTCAATCTAAAAATGTACTTTCTGCGAATGCAAACTGATAGCTTCAGAAATCCAATGATGTGCTTTCACACACATCATTTTGGCAAGTTGTGAAATCTTATTACACAAGGACGTGCGGAAGAAACGTAAAAGCATTCATTCCATCAAGTGTTCTCTTTTAACAAGCCATGTCTAATTCTTACTTTTATGCCTCCCTTGCAACCTATTTAATTTTGTAGGAGCGTCAAATAATCACAGGTAAAACTCCCAAGAAAATAGCAATTATTTTTTTCCCTGACACCTGAAGTTAGTGATGTGAAAAGTACCATGACACCTGTCTTAAAATTGCATTCTACATTGTTCAATCTTCACTGGCTGCACCCAGCAGAGGTAATTGCTGTTGTCTTAGCAGAATAGGAAACACAATTCTCCATTATTTTTCTGTTGTTGGTGCATTTTTAACCAGGTATAATCCACCACTCTCTTAAAGGACTTCATCTGTGGAAAGCACTTTTTTTTTTTTAACAAACAATTTTATTGAGGTATTTTTTGGCTTTGTAAACAGTTACAGATAACAGAAATGTGCAAACATCAATATAAAACCAATACTTCAATCAAACCATACTGCACATGCCCGCTCCTCTCCCCTAGACCCTACCCGCCTATTTATCCCTCCTACTCTACTCTAATCTCCCCCCTCTTCCCCCCCCCCCCCCCTCCCTGCTGACATTCACTCTCCCGCTACCGTCATGTGGGCCCGGTGAACAACCTTAAATTGAATCAGGCCAAGCCTGGCACGTGTTGCGGTTGAGTTTACCCTACTCAGAGCTTCCGCCCACAACCCGTCCTCCATCTCCCCGCCAAACTCCTCCTCCCATTTGAGTTTCAGTTCCTCCGTCTGGGACTCTTCCCCCTTCATGAGCACCTTGTAGATATCCGAGACTCTACCCTCTCCTCTAGAGACTATTCTGTCCTGGATCCCTATTGGCGGGAGATGTGGGAAGGATGGGACCTGTCTGCGTACAAAGTCCCGCATCTGTAAGTACCTAAGTTAATTTCCCCTTACCAGCCCAAATTTCTCCCCCAAGCCCCTCAAACCCGCAAAGCTCCCCTCCAGGAACATGTCACCCACCCGCCCCACCCCCGCCCGACACCATGTTCGAAACCCGCCATCCATGTTCCTGGGGGCGAATCAATGGTTATCACATATTGGAGCCCAGACAGACGCCACCCCCCAACCCCCCACATGCATCCTCCACTGGCCCCATATCCGCAGGGCCGCCCCCACTACGGGGTTGGTGGAGTACCTGGCCGGCGACAGCGGGAGGGGAGGCGTGACCAGGGCTGCCAAACTGGTGCCCCTGCATGAAGCCGACTCCACTCGCTCCCAGATAGACCCCGTACCCACCATCCATTTCCTTAACATGGCTATGTTAGCTGCCCAGTAGTAGTTGATCAAACTCGGCAATGCCAGTCCCCCCTCCTGCGGCTCCTTTCAAGCATCGCCTTCTTCACCCGCGGGGATTCGCCCGCCCAGACAAAGCTCATGATGATTTTGCCAGTCCTTTTGAAGAAGGTCCGTGGGATAAAGATCGGGAGGCACTGGAAGATGAACAGAAATCTAGGGAGGATTGTCATCGCCAACGGCTCTATGGCCAGCACGAACAGCAACGGGGAGAGTGGGCACCCCTGACTGGTCCCGCGGTGTAGTCTGAAATAATCTGACATTATCCTGTTCGTCCTAACGCTAGCTTTTGGGGCCTGGTACAATGGTCTGACTCAATTAACCAGTCAAACAAACAAAGAACAAAGAAATGTACAGCACAGGAACAAGCTCTTCGGCTCTCCAAGCCCGTGCCGACCATGCTGCCCGACTAAACTACAATCTTCTACACTTCCTGGGTCCGTATCCCTCTATTTCCATCCTATTCATGTATTTGTCAAGATGCCCCTTAAATGTCACTATCGTCCCTGCTTCCACCACCTCCTCTGGTAGCGAGTTCCAGGCACCCACTACCCTCTGCGTAAAAAACTTGCCTCGTACATCTACTCTAAACCTTGCCCCTCTCACCTTAAACCTATGCCCCCTAGTAATTGACCCCTCTACCCTGGGGAAAAGCCTCCCTCCCCGAACCCAAACCACCCAAGCACCTCCCACAAATAGCCCCATTCCACCCAGTCGAAGACCTTCTCAGCGTCCATTGCCACCACTACCTCCAACTCCTTGCCCGTCAGCGGCATCATGATCACATTAAGCAATCTTCTCAAGTTAGCTGTCAGCTGCCTGCCTTTCACAAACCCTGTCTGATCGTCCCCAATCACTTCAGGTACGCAGTCCTCAATTCTAATCACCAGGACCTTGGCCAGGAGCTTGGCATCCACATTGGTCAGGGAGAATGGCCTGTATGACCCGCAGGATTCCGGGTCCTTGTCCCGCTTCAGTATCAGCGAGATGGTGGCTTGAGACATCATCGGTGGCAGGGTCACTCTGTCCCTTACCTCATTAAAAACCCTTGTCAGGACCGGTCCCACTATCTCCGAGAACTTCTTGTAAAACTCTACTGGGTATCCATCCGGTCCTGGGGCTTTCCCCGACTGCATGGCGTTTAGGCCCCCCAATACCTCCTCCGCTCTAATCGGGGCCCCCGGCCCGTCCACTAGTCCCCTGCCTACTTTTGGGAAGGTTAGTCCATCCAGGAACCTTTTCATCTCCTCCGGCTCTTCCGGGGGTTCTAAAGTGTACAGCTTACTATAGAAGTCCCGAAATACCTTATTAAGTCCTGCCGGGTCCTCCACTCTGCTCCCCTCCCCATCAACCACTCTACTTATTTCCCTGGCCGCCTCCCTCTTCCTGAGTTGCTGCGCGAGCAATCTACTGGCGTTCTCCCCATGCTCATGCACCACTCCCCTCGCCTTCCTAAGTTGTTCCACGGCCCTACTCGTGGATAGCACCCCCAGTTCCGCCTGCAATCTCCGTCTCTCCCTGAGTAGGTCCTCCCCCGGGGACCCCGCATGCTCCTCGTCTATCCGGTGAATTTCCCTAACCAATCTGTCCATTTCTGCTCTCCGCCCTGACCCTGTGAGCCCGAATTGAGATCAACTCCCCCCTCGCTACTGCCTTCAGCGCCTCCCACATGGTCGTTGCTGAAACCTCCCCCGTACCGTTCACCTGCAAGTAATTTTGCATACACTTCCGAAGTCTCTCACATATCCCCTCCTCCGACAACAGTCCTATGTCTAACCTCCATTGCGGGCGTTGGTAATTCACCCCCCCCCCCCCCCCCCCCCCCCCCCCGACCTGCAGGTCCACCCAGTGCAGGGCATGGTCTGAGATAGTGATTGCCGAGTATTCCGTAGTCTTTACCTCCCCTACACAGTCCCTGCTCACGATAAAAAAATCAATCCTAGAAATTATGAACATGCGAATAAAACGAGTAGCCCCTTCCCATCGGCTGTCTGGCTCTCCATGAGTCCACAGCCCCCATTTGCTCCATGAACCCTTTCAGCTCCCTTGCCATTGCTGGGAGTCTGCCCATTAGGGGACATGACCGATCCAGCCCTGGGTCAAGGACCGTATTAAAGTCCCCCCCGCCCCCACCCCCCCATTATCAACTTACGTGAGTCTAGGTCCGGGATCTTCCCCAGCACTCTTTTGATAAAGTCAACGTCATCCCAGTTCGGCGCAGATATGTTCACCAGCACCACTCTTCTCCCCTCCAGCTTGCCGCTTACCATAAGGAATCTGCCCCCGCCGTCTGCGACTACGTCTGCCCTCCGCCTCAAATTGAACCCGCTTATTGATCATAATTGCTACCCCCCCTGGACTTAGAATCCAAGCCCGAGTGGAAGACCTGGCTGATCCAGCCCTTCCTTAGCCTAGTCTGGTCAGACTGTTTCAGATGTGTCTCCTGCAACATAATTACGTCCGCCTTTAGAGCCCGCAAATGCGTGAACACACGTGCCCTTTTAACTGGCCCATTTAGTCCCCTGACATTCCAGGTGATCAGCCTGGTTGGGGGGCACAATCCCCTCTCCTCTCTTCCCCCCCCCCCCCCCGCGCCGGTCAGCCATAACCTTTCTTGGGCCCACCCCCAGTCCATGCACCATGCCATCCCTGGCTCGCCTCTTGGCTGCTTCCACCCCCAACCTCCTTTCCATTATCTACTTCAGATCCCCCCCACATCAGCAAAATAACTCCCCCCCACCCCCCCCAAGCACACCACCCCCACTCCGACCCACTGGAGCAGTCTCGTTAAGATGGAAAGATCAAACAAGATGTAAACAGCAAACAGTAACGCGAGGCTGCTCCAGGTACAAGACAGTTCCAGCTGTGTACACAGAAAAGTGTCAACCCACGTCCCTTTCTGAGCACCCAAAAAATATATATATAACACCGCAATAACACAGTACCCGTACATCCCCCATCCGAAACAAACATAAAAACCATAGACATAAATTAAATAAAAGCCCCCAACCAACATCTTTAATCCCCATTGCTGACCGGCCACCCTTTTGTTGCAATATAGGCTCCAGCGCACTCAGAGAGCCCAACAAAAGGTGCCCACTACAACAGAAGACGAAAAAAAACAACAGAAGAAAGGAAAAAGACCATTCGAAAGGGGGGGGGGCGGATACCCTCCCCCACAGGCAAAAACTGCCCACAAACAATACACCACAAGGCACCTTTAAAGCAGTAAACAGTCGATCTGCAGTCCAGGCACAGTAGGCGTCCCTTCAACCAGTAATTCTCGGACTCCAGCTTGCGTCCGTGGGTCCTTTTTTCGAGACCAGCCCATGATCCCTCACGAAGTCCATCGCTTCTTCGGGCTCGGAGAAGTAGTGGTGTTGGCCCTGATGCGTAACCCAAAGACGGGCCGGGAAGAGCAGACCAAACTTCACGTGCTTTTTGAACAACACCTCCTTAACTTGTTTAAAGGCTGCTTGCCGCCTGGCCACCTCCTGGCTTAGGTCCTGGAAATGCGAAGGTCACTGTTATTCCACGTGCTGCTCTTAGCGCTCTTTGCCCACTGCAGCACCCGCTCCTTCTCCACAAACCTGTGAAACCTGATCACCATCGGAATGCCCCCCCCCCTCCCCCCCCCCCCCCCCCGACGCACCTGTCTCGCCTGTACTCTGTGTGCCCCCTCCAGCTCCGGCGGCCGCGGACAGGCTTCAGCTGCATCAACAGGTCCACCACGAACGCTGTGGCATCAGCTCCCTCCGCCTCCTCCGGGAGCCGATGATCCTCAGATTTTGTCTACAGGCTCTATTTTCCAGCTCAGCTTCTCTGTCTCTCCTTCAACCCGTCGACATCTAGCGCAGCAATCGTCTGCGCCTCCCCCAGCTCCTTAACTTTTTCGGCCTGGGCATCCAGTCTCTGGTTCAGCTGATCCACTGCCTTCTGAAGTGGGTCCAAGTTATCCCGCTTCAATGACTCAAAACTGCTCTTTATCACCTGCAGCATGTTTTCCAGCACCTGCTGGATCGTCGGGTCCGAGGTCCACAGGTCCGCCACCTTTGCACCCGGGTCAGCTTCCCCTGCACCTTGCCTTTGTCCCTTCCTCTCCCGTTTGCGCTGCTTTCTGCTCTCCCGCAATTCCATGCAGCTCTGCTCGCTCCTTAGCCCCTCGTGGCTGTCCTTTCAGTGCTCCGCAGCCCCGCAAAACCGGGGAACCAGGTCCTCAAATTCCGCCGGAGTGAGAGCCCCCGAATGTGCGGCTCGCTCACTCATTGCAGTCACCGGAAGTGTGGAAAGCACTTCTACAGGTGCACTGATTCAATTGAAGAAAAATGGTCAAACACCTGTGGGTTTTCTTGATGTTGGTTCATTTTGTGCTCCTGTGTGAGGTGATTCATTTTGGAAGGAATAACAGGAAGACAAAGTACTGGGCTAATGGTAAGATTCTTGGTAGTGTGGATGAGCAGAGAGATCTCAGTGTCCATGTACATAGATCCCTGAAAGTTGCCACCCAGGTTGAGAGGGTTGTTAAGAAGGCGTACGGTGTGTTAGCTTTTATTGGTAGAGGGATTGAGTTTCGGAGCTATGAGGTCATGTTGCAGCTGTACAAAACTCTGGTGCGGCCGCATTTGGAGTATTGCGTTCAATTCTGGTCGCCTCATTATAGGAAGGATGTGGAAGCATTGAAAAGGGTGCAGAGGAGATTTACCAGAATGTTGCCTGGTATGAAGGAAGATCTTATGAGGGAAGGCTGAGGTACTTTAGGCTCTTTTCGTTAGAGAGAAGAAGGTTAAGAGGTGACTTAATTGAGGCATACAAGATGATCAGAGGATTAGATAGGGTGGACAGTGAGAGCCTTTTTCCTCGGATGGTGATGTCGAGCACGAGGGGACATAGCTTTAAATTGAGGGGAAATAGATATAGGACAGATGTCAGAGGTAGGTTCTTTACTCAGAAAGTAGTACGGGCGTGGAATGCCCTGCCTACAACAGTAGTGGAAGGGCATTCAAATGGTCATTGGATAGACATATGGACGATAAGGGAATAGTGTAGATGGGATTTAGAGTGGTTTCACAGGTCGGTGCAACATCGAGGGCCGGAGGGCCTGTACTGCGCTGTTATGTTCTATGTCCCTTTATGAAGCAGACAAAATTTGAGAGGCTTCAAATAGTTCCGCCTGAAATGATAAATGGATGAGGGAGTCAGTAAGGGGATGTTATGAAGGTGGGAGTAAGTGTGATGTGAAGTTAAAAGTTCAGCTCCGGGTCAAATATGACGCCAAGGTTGTGAACAGCCTGTCTCAGTATGAGACAGTGACGCGGGACAGGATGTAACCTGTGGTGAGGAACAGAATTTGATGTTAGCACCATGGTCCTTCATCCTTCCGAATATTTCATTGGAGAAAATCAATGTTTATCCAGCTTAACAACACAGACAATGGAGGAGGCACATGAGTTAGGGTAGGTGAAGCCAGGTATTATCAGTGCGCATGTGGAACCTAATGCCATATATCTAGATGATGTAATCACGGGACAGTATATAAATGAGAACTAGATGGTGGGGGGGATAGTATTAGACCCTGGGCAGGCCCCAGAGATGACACTATTGTGGTAGGAAGAGATCTTTCTACGACTGGATAGGTTAGTGTGAAGCCAGACGAGGGCAATCCCTCACAGTTAGACAATGAAGGAGAGACAGATTTAAAGGAGGGGTCAGTACCTGAATAGAGGCAACCATTTATAACGTCAAATAGCATGGATGCCAAGAAGGTGGGTGGTCATCGATATAGTGCAAATAGAGTTCTTGGACCAACCGATGTCCCCTTGGGCAAGCTGAGCTCAGGGAGGACATGAAGGGAGATGGGAGAAAAACTGGGGAAACATGCGGGGTCAAGACTGGTGCGGCGTGTCGAGAGACTTTTCTTGGTGATAAGAGGGAGAGATGCTGAAAAGCTGACTGGATCATCAATCTTATTGAGGGAGAGTGAAGGGGAGAGAGGGGTTTAAGGAATCAGCAGGTAATAGCAAAAAGAAGCCAGGGGTTGAATTTGCATTTCAGGATGACCCTGGAGTGGTGAGCAGTTTTGAGCGAGGTGCATGTGATCTAATCGTCTTTGACCAAGTCTAGCGCCGAATGTCTGAGCTCACTTTGTGTAATCCATTTCTGGGAATAGGTTTGTACTTATTAGCAACTTTGTCATTAACGGAAGGTAAAAGTCAAACATTAGAAAGAGAAAGATTTTAGAACAAAGGGAGGTGGGGAGTAGGGACTTTTGTCATACAATACTCAAAATAGCATGTGTGCAAAACGTTTTTAAGCTGCACATGGAAAGAAATGGAACGTGATTGTTTTGGTGTACAGATCCAATCGACTGGATTGGAATTATATGTGACAATCAAATGATTGCCCAGAGCAACTCGTCTCCTCTGCAATGGAGAACTTATCCCCTTGTGCATCCTTTGTTTAATCAAATAAGGGTGCAAGTTTTCGAAGCACATAGGGTAGAATTCAGGCTGGTTTAAATATTATACAGAACAAAAAGCAAATAATGTGCATCTGCACGAGGCAAATGCTAATTTAGAATCTACTCAGCAGGGATTTTTTTTAAATGTTTATTTTCAGTGAAAATTAGGTATGCGGAGCTTAGCTCAAATGTTGCAGTTATTACAGTGCTTTGGAGCCCATATTTATGCTTGTGTGAGATTTTGTGCAATACACAAGAGTTGTTAAGTAAACCAGACATGCTAAATCACATCGGAAAGAAGAATTGCTTGCCAGCAGTGAGATCAGCAAAACTTAACTATTGCAAGCATTGTCGATAAGTGTACCATTACTTTGATGTTCAGCAACTTGTGCTTCAGTTGATAAAGCACTAATGTTTGTGTATGCCACCTTTGGGTTTCTATTTCTTACATTCAGAGAATGAAAATAGATGAGGCATATGTTCAAACGAATACCAATTTTGTCAGTAACCAGTGTCTAGGAATAGATTTTTCTCCTCTTTTTGTTTTGAGTAGAAAGTGGTCTCCCCACTTAATACCCATGTTCTCTGTCACAGAAATTAGTTCAGGGAAGAAAACGTACCCATTGTTCTTAGAAATTACGCAGGTCCTTTGAAAGTATCTAGCAAAATGGCAACATATTACTATGTGGAGTAAGTGATTGCCTAATGGTTATCATTCACTTTGCATTGGAGTCGATGGTGTTACTTTATCTTGGACTTGGAAGATAGTGTAAAGCAGTGGACATATTCAGAGGCTGATTAACAGTCTAATAGGCCAAGACATGAATGCTTCTTCCGTGGTCGTAACTATCTTTATACCAGCCTATTGGGTGATTAGCCCTACATGGTAGATGGGGTATATAGGCTCAAAACCTGTGTAATGGAGACTCTCGCTCATTAGGCTCATTTACCCCTCTAAATGTCAATGCAAAATTTCTTCATGAGTCTATTTGGAGCAGAGTCTGTACCTCGTCCTTTCTAATGCAAAAATAGGAATGCTACCAGCAAGCTAAACTCGCGTCCATTAGCGAGACAAGTATTTCAGAGATGGAGAAATATTTTAGTCATATAAACCTGGTGAATACTGGATGAGATTGAAGGCTAGTTGCAAAATTAACTTGCTGTTTCATTAATGGAAACATGAATTCTGTTTTTACCAGGAAGTAATAGAAAGGAGGGAACCCTTCAAGAGTTATGTGCTTTTTACAAAAGTTAGAAGTACAGACGTGTAGGTGCATTTTGGTTTTCAGAAACTTTGGTCATTAAAGCAAGTATTTTATAATCATCTTCTAATTGTTCCAGAGACCCCATCTGCACCAGCAGTCCTGGATACCATACCCTATTCCAGCACTGTGCAGGTCAAAGTAGAAGAGCCAGAATCAACTGGTGGTGTGCCAATTCTGAAATATCTGGTGGAATGGAAAGTCAGGAATACTGAAGAATGGTTCACCAAGCATGCTGATGCGAGGGAAGGTAAGTTGCAAAAGACAGCAATAACATGGGAATGATAAGCTATGAACTTGATCACACAATTTAATGCCCTTAGAAAGGATTATTGAATGAAGAGCACTATTTCACACAATGGAAGTGAGCATGGATGGAGAATCATCCCTGATGCTCTCAAACTTCCTATGCAAAGCCCACCCCCATCAACAATGGGAAAAAAGCCCTGAGGCAAGTTTATTGTTACCCAATCCACTTGCCAAATTGTACACAGCACGAGATGTTCTAAAATTGTTTCCATTGGCCAAATACAGACCAATCAGTCTATAATTCACAAGGACCAAGAAATTGAATGGCACGATGCCTGCTTTGGGGCCCTGATTGGGTGCCTAAGCTTCCATTGTAGCAAGCAAATGTTCAACCCTTTCACATATTTAAATTGATATTGGATTGCCAGAATGAAGCCAGCATAAGAATATGTGATCACTACCCACTTTCCTGATCCCAGTCTTCATTCCCCAACATTACTGATCCTGGCCACTGCTGCCCTTCCTTCCCAGTCACAGGCCCTATAGGCATGACATATGCTCAATAAATGAATGAACTTATTGGCACATTGAGATTAATTAGATATGAGCGATTAAATAGGAAGACAATACAAGTACTCAATGAGGTTGATTTTGACACTAAATTGAGAACACTTGATATTTTATTTTTAAAGCATTTGCACAAAAACAATTTAACCTCTAATTGATGGAAAGCAGAAGAAATAATGGGGATAGTTATATAATTGCACACAAACATATCCGGCATCATCATCCTAGAATTCTGCAGAAGATATCCTAATTGCCATTAGATGGTAATATCTACATTCTCAAAGAAGGAAACAAATTACTTTAAGGGGCGAGATCCTCTGGCCATCCTGCAACTTGTTTTTTGGCAGCGGAGGTGGCCCTGCCATTGGCCTGTGGCGGGATCTTCTGGTCCTGCTGCTAGCAATGAGACTTTCCATTGAATTCATCCCACGAAGCCGGGAAACACACAGGGTGCACCGTCGGCAGCACCGGAAGATTCTGCCGGCTTCACCAGCTGGAAGATCTCTACCAAGGAAACTTGAGCGATCAGAGTCCAATCCAGATAATCCTCAATATAAAACTTTTCGTTAAAATGTATCTCTGTCATATAGCTTTACTAGTTGGTCTGCTACATTGATTTTGGCTTTGGCAATGACTTTGAACAATCAGTAATGCCTCCATTATAATGCTTAAAATGTATCCTTTCTAAGGTGGCCACCACAATCAGTGTAAAAAGATGATGTTGGTCTGAAATAACCCGAGTAACATTTGGGCATGTCCATGGATTTTAAGTGTACTCCAGACATTCTGGCAATTAACTATTTAAGAGCATTAAGTTTACTGTTTTACGTGTTTTGTCTTTTCCACTCGTTTGAATTATTTTATTTGCAACTAGACTAACCAAAGAAATAAAACTCAGCCCAAATTATTATTATTTTTTTAAATTTAGAGTACCCAATTAATTTTTCCAATTAAGGGGCAATTTAGCATGGCCAATCCAACTACCATGCACATCTTTGGGTTGTGTGGGCAAAACCCACACAAACACAGGGATAATGTGCAAACTCCACACGGACAGTGACTCAGAGCCGGGATTGAACCTGGGACCTCGGCGCCAGCACTAACCACTGCACCACCGTGCTGCCCCAGCCGAAATAAATTAAGCAATTGCCTAATATCACTGCTGCTGAATATGTAACGGCCATGTCAATGTCTTATTAATTATATCGTTACGGTTTAATGGCAATTACATTATTAGTTTTGACAGTAATTACACTTAAACAGGTGATGGGTATTTGTACACCTATTAATGGAGATAGCTGGGATGGTGTGGGGGGTTGGAGTAGTGTTCACTGTGAACTAAGTCAATATATGATTAGCAAGTCATAGATCTTCAGTGAACCTTGAAAGAGCTAACCTCTGAAAATATCATCAAATCCCTTAGGGAGGCTTAGGTTAGTTTATTTCGCTGATAATAAACATTTAGTGCTATTCCCAATGTCATGGTCAGAATTTATGCCTTACAATTGTCCATGACAAAAATGTTTTGATGTGTGAGGTTAGTATGTATTTCCTTTCCCTTAGAATGTTGTCCCAGTTTAAATCATTTCCAGCAGCAAGCGTTTGTAAATTTTAAATCTTCGAATTTTAGAAGATCATATATTGTCACACACAATACCCCAGGGGTTTTAATGTGATCTCTGTCACACATGCACAAAGATTAGATACAAATGAAGATAAAACCACTACAAGTTGTAATGATTTGTTTATTTCATAGCAGTCCTGTGGCTTCTCCGTTGAATTGATAACTTTAGTTGGAGTGGAGGTGTTGAAAAGCAATAAGATGTGGTGCATTTTATAGTTGAATTTCCAGGAGGCTGGTTCTTGGGTGAACTAAGTGGGACCAGGTTACGGGGAGATTCCTTCTCTCTCTTCCATGGCATAACTGTTTTGCCTTGGCTGTTGTTGTCTTGCAGCTTCTTCAGTAGCTTTTCAGATGATGTTTCTGATCTGAATTATGATGTTATTTTTAAAAAGAACAGGTAACAAACATGGCTGCCTTAAATCGTGTGCCCAATTACAGGTTCAAACAACTTCTTCCAAAAAAGGGTAGTGGGTTACCTTTCTTCACAACTCGTTTTTTAGTCTTTCACACGTTGAGAGCTTTTGAGGCAACCAAGGTAGTCTTAATTGAGTGGCCTATTCAATTCAAATTACCCTTTAACCATTTTTCATGAATAGGATCGAGTTTCAGTAACTCTGTGACTCAATGACGAGTTGGCTGATATTGGGGCAGCCTAATTCTTGTTCTTGATAGTCTTGTTTACAGTTCATCCTTGACAAAGGGATTTGTGAATTTCACAAGTGGCTGGGATTATTCATTTTTTTAATGGGGCATTTGCTTGAGTTTCAGTTGTGTCCAGAGCCGACAATGCCAAAGTCACTTTGACATGTTGTCAGTCTTAAAAACTGTGGTGGCCATTTAAAATATGTAATTTTAAAATTTGTAATGGATTCTTGCCTGTACTGGACATGACACCATGCAGGCAAGTTAAGCTAGAATGCGGGATGTACTCAATTCAATCTGAATTGATGGACATTTTCACACAATTAGAATTTCAACAGCCAAACATTTCAACAACCAAACATACCAATTCCAGGTCCATTATTTATTGTCTGTTATCTGTTCTCTCGGTAGGCCTTGTTGATGAATGAAAATTTTCATCTTAAGTTCTCAAATAGTGAAAAATTATTTAAAATGACTGAATGGCAAATCACGGGCACGATGATGCCATCAGACAAAGCTTTCCACCAGTTCCAGCATTAAATTCTCTTTGCCTCTTGTGATCTGTCTTAAGTTAAACCATTATCTCTGAAACTTATTTTTTTAAGAATTAGAGCGTGAAAGAGCAATTTGATTTGAAGGCATTTTTTTTTCTTTTTTTAATTGTAAAGAAACAAGTATTTCCCAGGCAAATATAATGATATCCATTAGTGACGATATTAGAGTGAAGTGTGAACACAACTTGCATCACTTACACACCACCAATTTCATTCCTTTGTAAGACAGTGTCATGGCCAAGCCAAAGAACAGAGAACTCTTTGCACATACATAATTCTATTTTGGAGTCCACAATGCCAAGGGCATGCTACACAAATCCATTTTTGTTGTTGCTCCCTGCAACATAATAAAAACATCCATTAACTGGACATCTGGTAGGATTGTTAAGACCTTTGATTGTAACAAGTGGTGTGATCAAGACTAAACTAATTCCCCTGTTTGAAGGTGGCTAGAGGTACTGTAAATATTAGAAATCCCACCTTAAAAGGATTTAAAATGTCATTACAATTAGATTAATGAGATACATTGTTTAAAAACCTTTTCTAAAAGACAACTTTCAACAGTTGAAGTAAAACAAGTAGAACATTACAAATCATTAAAATAAAAGTTAGGGTAGCTTTGATTCAGTTAATACAATGATATATTTTCATAAATGTATTATCAGCACATTAGTGTTACTTAGTTTGAATTATTGACCATTAGATCAATGGGAGATTCAGGACAACTTTAGAGGGAACAGGATTTACTCTGTTTTCAGCTCATGTGCGAACCAAACAAATTAAAGGTGATGTTCCAAGTTGAAATTAAGGATGTATCAACTCTTATAGAAAGGAAGCGGGGACTTTTATTTTGCATCAGTAGAATATATCAAAGTGTTTCACAATCTTTAATTTAATTTCTTTATTGTCTTTCTACATAATATTTTCTTTGTTCAGCATGCAAAGAACATAAAGGGATTTCCTGCTTGTATACCTTTTCAGTGTCTATTTGTTTAACCTTCAATTCTCAAATAAATTATGATCAAACTGTTTGTCAACTTTGGCAGATCTGTGAAATGTAATTCTGCACTACAAATTGAGGGTTATGATGCACTATTTAATATTTGACAGTCCTAGGTTCAGACAATGTCATTACGGTCAGTGGACTGTCCCCAGAAACCATGTATAGTCTGCGGTTATCTGCTATCAATGGAAAGGGAATTGGTGATGCAAGCCAGATCACTGAGTTCAAGACAGAACCAGTTCGTAAGTACATGATGGTTCTTTCATCACATGTTTTTAAACTGCTTGAACCATGTTGCTTTGAATTAATAAGGAAATGAAAATTGAACCTCTAGACTCATTAGCTTTATAAAATATTTTAAGGGACCATTATTCTGAGATAGAATTGACCCCCCTCCGAATGAAATGCTATTGTATTGTACAATCAAATATGGCTCTGAATGCTGCTACGATTTCAGTCATAATGTGTTAAAGTGAAACATGTTGCTAAAATTGGAGTTACAATTTTTCCTGCATTATTTACAGATGGATTGGCTCAATGTTTTTCATGTTTAAACTGTTAGACTTTTGTAAAAGGTTGTTTTCTATGAAGAGTTCAGGACAGAGTGAAGACCAAAGTCTACACCATTGGAATGGATGGAAAATGTTTTTTGTTATACGTTCATATCACTTGTATGGATAAGGTATTTGCTGTGTGTCTTAAATGCCTTGAAAGATATTTATTATCGGAAAACTCCAAATGATTTTGGTTCAGGTGCTTGAGATGAGCAGTTCTCTGAAGTCACTGTCAATCCTCCTCTGGGATTCTGGTTTATCAAATATTAGGAAAGATAAAGGATGTCTTTCCTGATATAAATTATTTCATTAAAATTAATTGCAAATTTATAGCATTGATCATCAGCTCTTAACTTCGCATCTAATTTGCGATTAGCTCTGGGGATGTGTCATGTTTTAAGCGTGTAAATGATAGTGCTGCATTGGTTCAAGAAGATGCATCCTTCTGAAATTAGGTTGAACGGATCCCAGCATTGGCATTCAGCTGTGCCACAATTGGCCAATAAATTAAAGTCCAATATATAACTATGCCATATCTTTTTTTTAAAAAGTGAAAGTTCTGATTGTCTTCTTTGTTGAAAACCCTATTCAATTTGAGAAATGCATGCATTACACAAAGATGGTATTTATTATTCAGCAATGATTGCATAGAATAAGAGAAGTTAACAAAATAACTACTTTCAGTCCTTTTAGTTTCTTATATTGGAGACCGTACGAAGAACAATACAGCACAGAAACAGGCCCTTCGGCCCTCCAAGCCTGTACCGGTCATGATACCAACCTTGACCAAAACCCTCAGCACTGCCTTGTGCCGAATCACTCGATACCTATCCTATCCATGTATTTGTTAAGATGCCTTTTGAATGGCGTTAATGTATCTGGTTCCAAAACCTTCCCAGGCATCGCGTTCCAGGCACTCACCACCCTCTACGTAAAAATACAGATTAAGAAAAAAACAAGTACGTGGTTAGTCAATTTTGAGAAATATCTTTTCCAAACTCTTGAAATGAAAATGGAAATTGCTTATTGTCACTAGTAGGCTTCAAATGAAGTTACTGTGAAAAGCCCCTAGTCGCCACATTCCGGCACCTGTTCGGGGAGGCTGGTACGGGAATTGAACTGTGCTGCTGGCCTGCCTTGGTCTGCTTTAAAAGCCAGCAATTTAGCCCAGTGTGCTAAACCAGCCCCAGTGTTGGAAACTCTTCGAAAACAGGGGCAGAAAGTTAGTTGTGCGTTATTGTAGAGTACTGTAACATTTGTCATTTTACTGGGTATATTTTATGGACGTGCAAATCTCCAATAGTTTACCAGCATGAAAACAGATAGTGAAATAAAGCCAGTTGTACAAAAGGTGCAGGTCCAAGCTCCCATCGATTACATACATGAATTGTGTGAAAAAGGGATGGTAAAATGCTTCGAAGAACCATGGAATCTTCATTCGCTCACCACCCTGACATCAGTACGAATTAGAGTGAGGAATAACATGGCAGGTCCTGGTTATGTTGGTTATATCGATGCTGCAGACACCTGAGAATTGTGAGGTGAAGTAGTTCTTCCTTCAAGCTCTTTGTTATTCATAATGAAACACATAGAGAAAGTAGCTAATGGGAAGAAAGCACGTACGTTTTAGTTTCCACTGGTGTTACGAAGCATCTCGCATAGCTTGGCAGTGCCCAGTTTAAACCTTATATTTTTCGTGAAATCTGCAAATTGTTTTCCTTTTAATCTGTTGCCTCCATTAGTATTTTTTTCAAAGATGCAGTTGTCAGCAATGCTTTCCGAGATAACAAACAGTCGATCTGCCTGTCCTAATCACTGCTGACCTCACAATTATTGTGGTAAAATCTGTTTAATTTCTGTCTTTAACCCTTCACTCTTTTGGTTTTAGTCATTTGTACTTCACCCCTCTTTACGCCTTTTCTTTTTCTTTCCATTCCTCTATTCTCTTCTCATCTGTGTCCATTACAATGAAAGCAGTATTCACTGGTGGGCCAAGTAAGTTCATCCCTAAATCCTGTTCATAGTCTCTGTTCATTGCTTAAGGTTTTACTTGTTAGCCTTATGGTGTTTTTAGGCAGTGCAATACTGTGTTATGAGACCTGGTGGCACTTCGGGTTGGCCATTCTCCGGTCGGAGAATCGGTGAGGAGCGGCGGCGATTTTTTTTCACATAAAATGCCACAGATCCTCTGCAGATTTATGCATGGCGTGGATTGCTGGATATTGGGCCATAATTTTGAGCAGGCGGCCTGATAGTAAGGTCCTGTGGCAGGCCACACTCCCGAATCGCAATTCAGTACCCCCTCTCCAGCAGCGCAATTCAGCCCCCCACCCCCTCCCCCCAGTACGGGGGTGACCCGGCCCAACCTGTCCCCTCTCCAGAGATTCCCTAAATAAAGATACCCCCTAAATAAAGAGTCCCCCTCAGAGAACCCCTCCCACAGGCTCCCCAGAAAAGTGACACCTGTCACTTTAGCCCCCAGAAGAGAGACCCCTGTCAGGAAGCACCCCCCGCCTGTCATGATATGCAGACACATGCAGATAATGATATACAGACAGGCAGCTAATGAACACAGAGAACAGGACATGACCAATGAGCAGGCAGGACACTCAGGGGTGGTATCTCACCGTAAAAGGCACAAAGCACTCACACTCCGCCTCTTTCCACTGATGAACATCTACAGAGTGAGTCAGGGTGTATTTACAGTATCACACCTCCAGCACGTGGCTAAGAGCTAGAATGGTGCAGTCAGCCAGAGTAACCACACTTTGGTTAGCAGAGAGTCGAACTCGCAGAGAACTGTGCTAACTGTGCTACTGGTTCAATAAATCAGATTGAACTAACTTCAAGGTCTGGAGTATATTTTGGTTAAAGCTGCATCCAGTTGCAGCCTGTGTTATCCCAGAGTACATAACACGACAAGTACAACATTCGAATCGGCAAGTCTCATTATATTCCTTTGAAGATTAGCAGACTTACGATATATCACCCCATATCAAAACTGACACACTATCTCTTGTAATTTCCCTTATGCTCCAACCCAAACATGTATCACTTTGGGCAGCTTTTTTATTATCTGGCCAGAGGTACAACATCTGAATAGAAATCAATAAGTATGGAATAGCTGATTACCTTTTTCGAACTATAAATGCAAAGCATACATATTTCTTTCCACCTCGTATTTGACATGCTGAGTTGAGTTGTTTTTCCTCTGGGTGCATAATCATCATTCTGCATCTTGAAATGGCAATAGGTAATTGCGGCAATAACTTTGCACTCTTCCAGTCGATTAATTTTAAGTCACAACATGATTTTATAATCTAAACTGAGGTGTGACTCCATCGCAGATAGATAATTCAACCCCATGTTACTCGTAACTTGGAGGCTTATCTCTTACATTTGTCTTTATTCCTTCATGGGATGTGGACATCACTGGCTAAGCCAGCATTTCTATTGCCCATGTGGTCGTATGACTGATCAAGGAGATGAAGCTTTACAGGCTTAAATAGATTGGTAAATATTCTGTGAATTCCCCTCAAGGTAAAAGATAATGGGGTAGAGTTTCCACTTTGGGTGTAATCGATGATCAGGATGGAAATGGTGCCCATTTTCAGAAGCGTTTTTAGTCTAGTTTCCACTCACCACTTCTTTATTGCGAAACACAAAATTTGCTGAGGACCAGCGTAATTAGGCAGCATTTTGAAACTTAATTTTTAAAAAACCTTTAGCTTCTATACCTTGATGTATTTAATCGTGGTCAAACTAGTCCAGTGCGATGAAAATGTGTTTGTCACAAAAAAAAGCATATTTAATCTGTGTCAATCCAACACTTGTGAGCAACCCTATTTTAAATTGTTGAAAATTCTTTAAAAACAGAGAACCACACGCGAGTTATTTTTGACCCAGTAGCCTATCTCAAAAGTTGCACTCAAAAAGCCTTTTTTTTTAAAAATTCTCATTCAAGTCCTTACTCAAAAGAGTCAGCATAATTGGTTCAAGCCCAAAGTTCCGCCTTTTGTGGAAACTCATCCTGGGGGCAGTTTAGTCGATGGCGTCTAGCGTGACACTTTTAAAAACTGCGCAAAGTGTGGTGTTCTTTGTGATTCTTATTCTCAGGATGAATGTTGTGGTATTCACAAAGACCACAGAAGCTCAGTTCATTAACAAAGCTAGCATTTAAAGCACGACTACTAACTCCTATAGTAACAATTACCTAGTATTCAACAATCTACAACTCTATCTATAACTGTACTGTCCTCTCTATCACTGCTCTCTCTAGCTCTCCTCTCCAGCCTTCTCCCAGAATTCTGTGAGTCTGTGTTTTATATACTTCTGCATCTAGCACCATCGAGTGGTTAATTATGATATGACATTAACTATTTGTATTCTGAACATTTCCCATAATGTCACACAAAGGATCCAAATGCACTGATAATTTATACAGAAAGCTCGGAGATATTTTGCATGGCTTAGGCTAATTTCAGGAATGCAGTGAAATCAGTGCATCCTAATAAAAACTCTACCCCAGAAACTGCAATAAATATGCTATACATAAAAAAAGGATATGAAGTGTGTTATAGAGATATATGTTATTAGTGATAGAATTTAAACCACTAAATACTTGGCCAAATGGAATGAGGCAGTCCAGAAAAGGCTCACTAGGTTGATCCCGGGTATGGAGGAATTTTCTTATGAGGAGAGGTTAAGTAGCTTGGATCTGTACTCGCGTGGAGTTTAGAAAAATGAGAAGTGACCTTATTGAGACATATAGGATTCTCAGGGTGCTTGACAGGGTAGACGCTGAGAGGTTGTTTCCACTTGTGGAAGAGTCTAGGACAAGAGGGCATAATCTCAGAGTAAGGGGTCACCCATTTAAGACAGAGATGAGGAGGAATTTCTTAACTCAGAGGGTAATGAACCTGTGTAATTCTTTACCACAGAGAGCTGAAGATATTGGATCATTAAGTATGTTCAAGGATGAGATAGACAGATATTTAATCAGTAAGGAAATCAAGGGTTATGGCGATAAGGTAGGAAAGTGAAACAGGATTATCAGATCAGTCATGAACTCATTGACAGAGCAGACTTGATGGGCTGAATGGCCTATTTATGCGTCTACGTCTTATGGGGCTGATTGGTAAGCCATTAATCTAGTTACTGCAGGTAAGGGGGAGAAATGTATTCACGTTAAGCAGTGTTACATTGATTTCCTGTGTGGGGTTGGGCGGGGGGAGGGGATGTTACCTGCATGGCCTTAACAGCGACCTTCAATGATATTAGTGAAGATCATCCCCAGAGAATCAACTTAAATCTGTGTTGCATTGCTGGACGCTAGACAACCAAATTCATCCCCCATGGTATTTTATACTGCTGAAGGATAAGAATATATTTTTTAGAGAGTTTAACTTCTGCCTGGTGGTTGTCAGTAATTTCCACCACAAAAGCAAAGGTGCAGAGGGATAGCATGAATTGTTAACTGGATGGGAATAATCATTTCGAAATAGAATATTTTTCTTTGCAATCTGCTGGTAATCTTATTCCGGCACACAAACAACACGGCAACTATTAAAGGTTTTATCGGCTAAATGTTTGAATGAAACCTTTCCAGACTGGGGAAGTCGCATGGCAGTCACACACAAAACCAGATCTGTTTTTCTTTTATTTTTTTGAATGCCCTGAATTTGTGTCATTAATCATAAAACAGCAATTTGTAAATCTTTTTTTCATAGAACTGATTCAAAGTTGCAACACTGTTCCATTGCTGAACGTTTTGATGCAGTTTCATGGTGCAATATAATCCATTACAATGGGAATTTGAAACAAATGGAAACTGGGTCAATTCATATGTCCAGTGTCATAATAGTTAAATGCTACTCTTGACACTAATATCCATATATCTGTCAGTGCAAATGAGTTATGTTTCCAAGGTAGTTGTGTTGTGAATATTTCTTAGCTTTTATGGAAGCGTGATTTACGATCTCATTACATCATAAACATCTTCGAAAACAGAGACTGATTTATGGTTAATATGAATTATGTGATGTCTGGTTCATTTCATTCTCAAATCACCATCCCTATTTACATTGGTTAACACCAGGATGGTAATTAAATTCAGAATTTTCAGCAATTTGTATTGAGTCTGATGCTAATGGGAAGGAAAGCTTAGCTGAAAATTCGCACAGCATGGGTGGGAATCTCCTCTCTGAGGACTAAGTCCCCGCGCCCACTGGAAAACGGGCGGGAATCATTCGGAATTTTTCCTAGAAAGTCCGGGGTGATTCTCCATCTTCAAGATGGCCAGCAGGGCCCTAGCGTGCGTCCCGCAGCTCCGGCTGCTGGTGGGGCCCTGCAGTTACACCATCTTCGCGTTGGCCAATGAGTGCACCCGCCGATCGGTAGCCACCGATCGCGGGCCTGGCCACCGTGGAGGCCCCCTCCCCGGAGTCGGATACCCCCCCCCCCCCCCCCGCCACCTCACCAGGATGGCCCCCGCAGCCAGAACGCCGAGGTCCAGCCGGGTGGGACCACATGTGAACCACGCCGGCGGGACTCGGCCCGCTTTCAACGGCCCCCGACCGTCGATCGCGCGCGACTGCCGCCGGTTCTCCGGTCGCCGGAGAATCGCGTGCCGGCGTGGGAGCTTATTTAATTTTCCAACCCCGCGCCAAGCGCGATTTTGGAGAATCCCGCCTCTTGTGTTATGGTTCAATGGGTTTGATGTGCTTCATATCCAGTGATAGAATAAGTTGCATTCTTTTCATTGGAATGCTGACCCTTGTCCTGGTACACTTAACCTGCCTCTTGTCACCACAAAATCCAGTCAATGTTTGAATAATAGCAAGCCTAGAAAGAAATGGGAATAATTGAAGGCTTTAATTAAATGTTTTCTTCCGTTTCGTCTGCAGGTCAATTGACTGCGTTGCAATGAGCAGAGTGCCATTTGAACCATTACGCAGCATAAGCACTGGCAAGGTTGGGCCAGTGGAGAAGGTTAAATCAGTGAAGTCAGATACCAGCAATCGTGCTGTTGGAACTCTAATGTCAATCTAGCCATTTTGATTATCCATGATTGCTGGGATCTGCAGAATTACAGTCTTTGGTTGCTAACTTGGGCTTTGCTTTTATGGAGACTGTGTAGGAACTCCCTGCAGGGAAGCAAGCTGAAAAAAACTTGCAAAGTCCTATAGCTACTAATTATTGATGTTGAAAGCTTGTCTAGATTGGCAGCTGCTTGACTGCTCACGTGCTTATCTCAAGGTCAGAACGAAACAGCAAATTTCTTTCTGTGCAGGATTTTATTGGAACAAGCTTTTTAGTTCTGATTGGTTGGTGCTTTGTAGTAAGTGTGGGATCCAAATCTTGATGGATCCTCTCAAAGCTTTGCATATACCAATTGATCTCCCTTGCCATTGCAAAACCAAGATCCACCCAGCAGGTTGACTGGGATTAGAGGACCAGGCGAAAAGAAGTGATTGAAGAGATGATTGAGAGGGAGGGGAGATGGTGGGAGAGAGGGTGAGGCTGGGGGAGATGGAGAGGGGACTGAGTGAGCGAAGGAAGAGGTTGATAGGGTGAACAAATTGGAGAAGGATCGGAATGTTCTTCACTCTCCTTGGACCAGAATTTCACCTCAGAGTAGAACAGGTCCTTGGCTTGTTCTCGGCGTGTGTTTCTTGACAGGAAGCAGAAGGAGATGTTATGGAGAATAGTTATATAGTTTCACCCTTTCAGGAGGGGAGGCATGGGCAAGCTGGTGAACAGGTATTCAACATGGCAAGGCCAATCCTCAGATTCACAAAAGCATTAAATAGCAGGCAGCAAGATGTTACATGCACACGTAAAACCATTTCTTCACGAACATCACCATAGGATGCATGTGACGGTATTAGAAAGGTTACAGAAAAGACTTCAAAGCTGCCAGAGATGAAAGTCTTTAGTTACATAGGCAAATTTGAGCAGTTCGTACTGTTCTCCTTTGAGAAGAGACGATTGAGAGGAGATATGATGCAGGCACACAAAATCATAAGGGGACTGAACAGAGTAGAAAAGAAGAAATTGTTCCCATTAGCAGATAGATCGAGTGCTGGAGGACACAAATTTAAGGTAATTGGAAAAAGCAACAATGGTAACACGAGGAAAACCTTTATCGCACAGTGAATCACTAGGATCTGGAATGCGCTGCCCGAGTGTGGTGGAGGCAGGATCAATTGAGGCTTTCAAGAGGAAATTTGATCATTATCTGAAAAAGAAAAATTTGCAAGGCTATGTATATGAAAAGGCAGGGGAGTAGCTCCAAGTGAATTTCTCCTTCGGGGGCTAGCAGAAACACGACAAGCTGAATGATCTCCTTCTGTGCTGTAACCCTTCTGCGATTCCAAGACGTTATAAGCTAGATTATAATATTTTTAAAGCCACTGCATTTTGGCATAATTCACCTAACTGCTGGAGGTGTAGAATTTGATTGACTAGCTTTTAGGAACCATTTGACAGGTCAGTTTAATCACAAGGACTTCTTTGTAGGCTACAACTGCCCATAATCCTCCCCACCATTATATCCAGTCATGCACAACTGATCATGCATGAAGTAATATGATGGTATTTCTTCAGATCTGATAACTAGGCCACTTTAATGTCAAATTAAAAATCATTTCCATGTTCCACAATTTCTCCGAGCACCTACTAAATATATTAACTTTACATAAATCTCACAAGAAACTTTGCAGGTCATTTTCTTTTACTTTTGTGTAGGATGCCACAGTAGCTTGATGTGGGCAAAATTGTACAGTCTGATCCGTCTGCCAATTAGTTTATAATGTATTTGTTCTAGAAACCAGCTTTCAGTAAATGCTGCTTTAATGACTGCATAATTCAAAATAGCTGTGGAACCTGAGTGAGTAATTGCCTCAAGAGGGTAAAACAGAGAATCTGCCCTTTGTGCCCCTGCTGTGATGTTATTGATAGAGGGAAATTAAATTGATATCCGCAGAGTCTGTTCAAATGTAAGTGACAAATCATTCGCAACAGATAGCAAAATAATAGGTCTGATAGTTGCAACAATATTTGGAGACTGGGGATAGGGACAAGTGCCTTTATTAAGCTCGTCTGTAAAGTGCCTGATTTCCCATTGATGCAATAAGAATGAACTTTGTTCCCAAAGTATTTCCACCCTCTTCTTCCAAAAATTATTTCTCGGCCGTGGAAGGCTGAAAACCATTTGTAAATTCTCCAGATTAGCTGGCAAAGCTCTGCACATTGGTAAAGAAACAGCTTTCATGTAATAACTGTGGCTCACCAGCCAGATATGAAACTACTAAAGTTTATTTACAACATACTGGCTGGAATTCTCCAGCTGTTGGGATTCTCTTTTCCCGCTGGCAGCGCACCCCCTCCCGCGGGTTTTTCGACGGGAAGAGAGAATCCAGCCAGCAGCGAACGGCACGCCGCCAAGAAACAAGCGGCCTGGGGGGCCAGAGAACCACACACTATCTTAGAGTCTCACAGCTTCATGGCTGCCATGTCAGTGTCCGGAATCGACCTGAGTTAAAAGCCCTTGCTTGCTAGGGTGAGCCCCCAACCCTGATACCCTGATTGGTTTCCCCAAGTCATGTGACCCTATTGGCCAATCGCCCCTTAAAAAGGCCAGACACCACAGCCCTCCCCCTCTAATCCTTTTATACAATGATAACAGTTAAACTATACAGTCCCCAATAAATTTAACATTTAACCCATTCAACCGTTCTATCGTAGATTTGTCTCTGCTGGTTTCTGCTTTCTGGCAGAGGGATGTAACTTCACCCAGCTTCTGCTGGGGTAGGTTCTGCAGAAACCTCTGCACCTGGTATCTCCTCAGGTACTGGCAACTCTGCCTCGTCCGTTTCTGTGGTGACAGCAGGCTTTCCTGTCACGGGTTAACTCTATACTTCACTACTCGGACAACAAGCAACATTACCTATGCGCAATAGGGTTTCAGGCTGTAGCACTGGCTGCTGGGACAACTCTCATCCATGTAAGTGGTCCACATGTTTCCTGATAATTAGATCTTATACATTTTCCTGAATCATGCTCTTTCTACTGACTGCTCTAACTGACCTCTGCCCTCCCCGGCAAATTCTGAAAGACCAAACTTAGTCTGGTCCTAAGACATTGGTCCATCAATAATTCCGCTGGAAGCACTCCTGTTGTAGACTGCGGCGCTATCCAATATCCTAGAAGAAATCAAAACATTCTGATTTCCAGAGTCGCATCTGACTGCTTTTTAAGACCTGGCCTGAGATTTTGGGCTGCTCGTTCAGCCAGTTCATTGAACGCTGGGTGGTATGGCGCAGTACAGATTTGCTTTATACCATTTGCGGAGATGAAATTCTGAAATTAAGCACTCGAGAAAACCGTTCATTTATCCGACATGTATCCCTTGGGATGCAAAACTCTGATGCAATTTCTCAACTGTGGCATGTGACATTGTAGACTTCATTTTGAGCACTTCCATCCACTTTCAATGGGCATCTATCAGGACCAAAAACATTGTGCCCCTGGCCCCACATAATCAATGTGCACATGCACCCATGGTTGACCAGGCCATTCTCAAAGGTGAAAAAGTGCTGTTGCAGGCAACTCCTATCGAACTGGCACTAACCTCTCAATGGTAGCATCTGTGCCAGGCGACTAAACATAACTCTTGGTGAGCATTTTCATTTTTACCGCACCCAGATGGGCATATGTAATTCAGCCAAGAGCAACTTCCTACCTGATACAATAACAACTACTCTTGCTTCCCAAAGTACGATGCCTCTTCACAACTTAATTCATCTTCCTGAATACAATATAGCTTCATCTCTTCAGACACTAACTTATTGGTCCATCCTGTTAATATTTTACGTTTCACCTGGGACAATTGCAGGTCTCTGCTGGTCCTAAACTTGATTTGCTGCACCAAAAATTGGCAACGTATCCAAGAAGTTCAGCGCCATCAAAATTTCCTGCAGTATTGGGGTGTGGGGCGTTGCTACACTCTCAGGCAATGGTAGGTGACTCAGTGCATGTGCATTTGCTATCTGATTTCCAGGCCAATGTTGGAATGTATACACGTATGCTGATAAGATTAATGTACAAGGGTGAATCCTTGATGATGCGATTGGCAAAATAGCCCTGTCTTCCTTAAAAAGACCGAAAAGTGATTTGCGGTCCGTAGTAACGGCAAAATGCCTTCTATACACGCATTGATGGAGCTTCTTTACTCCCTACACGACAGCTAACCCTTCTTTTTCAATTGAGGGTTTTGGAGACATATCCTATAGGTCTTTATCATCCATTATATGAGACAAGACTGCAGCAACGCCATAAGGAGAGGCATTACAAGTTAACACCAATTTTCTGGATGGAACGAAGTGCACTGATAAACAAGCTGAATATAATAACTGCTTTATCTTGTTAGAAGCTTCTCTCAGATCCTCCAAAACCAACGCTGATGCTTTATTAACATACATATGGGGAGCAAACAATGTCGACAAATTCAGCAGAAAATGTCCATAATAATTCACCATCCTGAGAAGGATTTGAGCTCAGATGTGTTTTTGGGGGCCAGTGCCCCCTTTATTGCTCTAACCTTGTCACCCATGTGCATCTACCCGGTAACCTGGTTAAGTCACTCCATTGGCCTGAAAAGTACATTTCTCCTTCTAGAGGCAAACTCCAGCCACTTGAAATCTTCTTAGCACCTCTTCCAAGTTACCTAGGTGCATGGCTTCTGTTGAAGCCATTATCAATACATCATCCAGGTATACTATTACATGTGGCAATCCTTACATCAAACTTTCCACTGTTCCCTGGAATATGGCACAAGCTTATGACACGCCAAAAGACAGGTGCGTATATTGAAACAAGCCCTTGTGTGTGTTAATTGCAACATAGCTTCAGAAAGCATCGTCAAATCAAGCTGCTGATAAGCATGGCTCATGTCTAACTTTGTAGGATAACGATAAAGTCACCACAGTCCCAGATGACCATAAGCTGTTTTACCCTTTGAGGGGGAGGGCTGACTGGTGGTGGTTGAACCTGAGGATGACCACACCTTAGGCAAGGAGTATCCTCAGCCAGTACGGGAATTGGACCCATGCTGCTGGCCTTGTTCTACATCACAAACTAGCTGTCTAGCCCACTGAGTTAAACCAGCCCCAAGTTAAACGTTGTATTAGATTGGCCTCTGGACAATTTGCGTTCTTTGGAATGGAGCTCCTCAGTGCACAAAGTGGGCTATGTACGGCCTCGATCACACGATCCCCGCTGAGATGCCCGATCTAACGCAAGTGACGTTTTATAGTGTTGTGTTTCTCAGCTCTGTGAGCTCCGGGAAATATGCGGCTAAATGCGTTCGCAATAGGACTTTATTCCCATTTAGTTATGTCCCACCCTTAGAGTTCCATTCACTCTCCATTTCTTACGACTCTGCTTGCCGCTACATTTGCTTCCTGTTTAAAACTAGCATTTTCACTTTTCGCACCACTGCTGACTGCAGCTTCCCGCCCTATATAATGAACTGCACCACCATTTGGCATGTTCTGAAGCTCCTGTGCGCCCTTATCGGCACTCTCCATCGCTAACGCTAACACTATCTCCAGTGCCTTTTAAAAATTGATATCCATCTGCTTTCTCTGGATAGCCTCAGTATTGACTCCACAAACTAAGCAATCTCTCAGAATATTGTTCAGGATGGCCCCAAAGTAGCAGTAAACTGCGATGCACCTTAGCATCACAACATATTTCCATGGAATTAAACATAAAACACTGAAGAATGACTGAGGGCTTTGGATGATAGTGTATACCAAATCCCCTATCTTGAGGCTGTTTTTGCTAGAGAGAAGAAGGTTAAGAGATGACTTAATTGAGGCATACAAGATGATCAGAGGATTGGATAGGGTGGACAGTGAGAGCCTTTTTCCTCGGATGGTGATGTCTAGCATGAGGGGACATAGCTTTAAATTGAGGGGAGATAGATATAGGACAGATGTCAGAGGTAGGTTCTTTACTCCGAGAGTAGTAAAGGCGTGGAATGCCCTGCCTGCAACAGTAGTGGACTTGCCAACACTAAGGGCATTCAAATGGTCATTGGGTAGACATATGGACGATAAGGGAATAGTGTAGATGGGCTTTAGAGTGGTTTCACAGGTCGGCGCAACATCGAGGGCCGAAGGGCCTGTACTGCGCGGTAATGTTCTATCTCCACGAATGAACTGAATCGGGCGCATTTGGGTACGTGAGTCTGCTGATTAGACTGTAGGCCTGGGTCTCATGTGCGTAAAAGGATTGCCTTCTTCATCTTCTCCTTCCATTTGCCATGAAATAATAACCTAGACGTTCTAAATACTGTATTCAATCCTCCATGGAGGCTCCAAAGGTATAGAAACGACCTACTAGAGGCACTTTTCCTGCATTACACTTCTATTTTGCAACCTGGCTTCAACCTCAACTTCTGCTCTCTCAGTCCTGGGACCACACATGTTCTGTTTTATCTTTGCCGCCAATCTAATAACTTTGGCTCCCCAGGTAGTATGAAACAACTAACCTTTATTTACAACGTTACGATCTTATAGTCATAGAATCCCTACAGTGCAGAAGGAGGCCATTTGATCCATTGGGTCTGCACCAAGGGAGGCCCTTGGTGCACCCCCAACCCATCTCTGTAACCCCACCCAATTGTCACATCTTTGGCAATTGCGTATGGCCAATCCACCTAACCTGCACATCTTTGGACTCTGGGAGGAAACCGGAGCACCCGGAGGAAACCTGCGCAGACACGGTGAGAAAGGGAAACTCCACACAGACAGTCACCCAGGGCCAGAATTGAACCCGGGACCCTGTGAGGCAGCAGTGCTAACCAGTGTGCTACCGTGCCGCCCCACTTGCAACTTCATGGCTGCCAGTCAACGTCCGGAATCAGTCTGAGGTATAATCCTGTGCCTGCTAGGTTGAACCTCAACCCTGGTCTCCTGATTGGTTTTCCGAGGTCATGTGGTCTTATCAGCCGATTGCCCTTTACAGGGGCCAGATACCACAGTCGCTTGTATGAAGAATGCTTAAATATTCAGCCTAGCAATAGGCATGTTATTTTGCTGCCTCTACCTCAGCAGATAACTGTAGTTTTAACCTTCAATGCCTGGGGACCAGCATCCCATATGGTTACCACAAAGCCTGAAGTTTCAGGGTAAGATTCTCTGGCCTCCCCGCGGCATGTTCCTCGGGGGCGGGATCTTCTGGTTCCACCACAAGTCCACCAGACGTCGCCAGGAAAACCTGACGGGAACGTGCCGTCGGCGGGACGAGAAGATCCCGCCAGCGTGAACAGCTGGAAGATCTCACAGGTAAGTATAAAGCAAATATATTTTATATGCCCTAGACAAGCGAAGCAATGTTTTTGAAACCCAGATAGAAATGCAAGATTTAGGGGGTGATTTTCAGCCACGTTCAATAGCAGAAAGAATGGCGACACGGGCGGAAAATCCCAAGGGAATCGGGAAATGTAATTCTCTCTGGAGAGATCATGTTTCCCGATTTTTCCCCACCCCTTCGCCGGTGACGTCACAAAGTTCACGCCGACTAACGGCAAGAACCTCATTTTAATGGAATGAAATACATTTTTAAAATGCTGAGCCAACCCCACAGCCATGTGATTGCATCCCTCCCCCCACTGAATATTCAAACCTCGCCGACATGACGTCACATTGGCGAGGTTTACAATACCTGTTTTTTAAAAAATGAGATACAGTTGAGGGGATCCCTCCAGGGGCGCAGGGGTAGGTATAGCTACTGGTGGGAGAGAGACATGCCCATGCAGTGCCCAGGAACTGCCCCTGGCACTGCCAAGTTGGCACTCTGCCAACCTGTGCTGGGGCAATGATGGGATGGGCACTCTGGGGAGCCACTTAGGTGGGGGGGGGGGAGCGTTGGGGTCCTGTTGCATGTTGTTGGGGAGGGAGAGCGGCAAAGCCATTGAGGGGGGAAATTGTAGGTGGGGGGGGGGGGGGGGGGAGCACCAGCAATATTCCACAGTTGAGGGGGGTTGAGCGGAAGAGAGTCCAATGTTTGGGGTGGGGAGAAAGAGAAAGCCCGGTGATTGTGTGGGAGGGAGAGAGAGATTGAATGTATTGGGGGGAGGATGTGCTGGTGGCATTTGAGCAGTTCTGATCAGGGTACCCTTTAACGATGGTGCCCCAATCATTGCGGAGCTGGGTTCGCCGGTTCTATTAGGCCCCACCCCACCAGACTATTTTCTTTAGAGAGGCTCAAGATCTGAAGTGAAAACTGTTGTGCAGTCATGTTTGTTCCCAATTGGAACAAGGTCACATTAAGAGTCCGATCACTTGACTTATTGATATCATCTGCAGTTTGAGTGGGCTATCAGTCAGTCTGCTCTAGCAGCCTGTGAGAAAACACCGTTCGAAGAAAGCTCTTGTTTGCTTCTACTTTTGTGATTTGCAAGCTTGTACTTTGAAAAGTACCTCAAAAACTGGTCTGTGAAGCTGGAGAGCTACATGCTGGTTTTCAGTCAACCTGACACTTTGGAACAAATATGGGAAGATTGCACCCATATTATCAGTGATAATGTCTGGAGCATTTATACATTCTAATAAAGGCACTAAACCTATTCAAATGTATGCATATAGTAATAGATGACACACAGCCATCACTTAAATTATACAAGACTTGTAACACACAGTTAGATAACTATTGATTTGTTGCCTATTTACGTAAGTGTGAATGGGGAAAATATACATTATTGTCATTGTATTAATGACCTGTTGTGTGACTATCAATGAAATGAAATGCCAAATAGTTCTGTCAGTGTTTGATCGCAACAGGATGATACTGATCAAATGCCACTCATCTTAGATTTCGAGTTGAAGTTCTCCAATAACAGCAGAACGCTTATCTATATTCACTTCCAACTGGTAGCATCGGAAAACCAGATGGAATTAAGTAGCAGATGTCTGGTGTTGTTTCACTTAATTGCTTCTGCTTTATATAATGTTTCATATTTAATGACTGTCTTAATTTCTTCTTCATGTAATAACTCTTCCATTTACAATTGTGCGGTTGAATAATGGCTTCTCATCTTCCAGGACTGTCCTTTGGATGCTTGCTGTCAGAAAAGGCTGGAATTAATTGCGATTAAGAAATTTTCCATACATGGTTAATTTTGTAATACTTGGCACTAATGAGAAAAGCTCTGTTGGATTCTGCTGGTATTTGAAGTATCTTTCCGACAGGAGGGCATGCCAACATGTAGTCTGTACGCTGCTGGTGTCCACTGCACCAACCGGTACTGGGAAGAAAGGAATCAGTCATGCAGTGCTGACTGGCAGATCAAGGTTGTACCGGAGTGGAGAGGGGGCCTTTATTGCACAGTTTTTTGGGAGACCTCTGAGAGCAATCCTGCCCATCTGCACCCATGTTTTTTTTAAAAATTGAAAGTTTCCTGGAACCTTTTTTTCAATGATCTTCAACTGTCCACGGCGACTGGTTAGACTTTCTCATCACCTAGAGCGAAGAGGTTGCGCATGCACAGATTTTATCCAACTGTAATTGTGATTCTACACCCATTGCAGGATCTTGATTTTGATGTTTATGTATAGGAGTGGGAGTCTGCCATTGGACTCGTCGAGCCTGCTCTGCTATTTCGTTAGAACATGGCTGTTCATGTACCTCAGCCCCACTTTCCCGGGATATCCCTATATACCTTGATGCCATTAGCACCCAGAAATCTATCAATTTCTGTTTTGAATATGTTCAATGTCTGACCTTCCCCAGCCCTCCTAGAGTAGGGAATTCCCAAGACTTACCACCCTCTGAGTGAAGCGAAAGCTCCTCATCCCAGTCTTAAATGGGCTGCCCCTTATTCTGAGACCCTGTCCCCTGGTTCTAGACTAACCAGCCGGGGAAATCATCCACCCTGTCACACCCTGTACGAATGTTTAAGTTTATTAAGATCATCCCTTATTCTTTGAAACTCTGGAGAATTCCTGAATCTCTCCTCATAAGACAATCCCATCATCTCTGGGATTTGTCTGGTGAACCCCTAGTACTCCCTCTATGGAAGGTATATCCTTCCTTGGATAAGTAAACCAAAACTACACACACTACTCCAGGTGCAGACTCACCAAGTCTCGATATAACTACCACAAAACATCTTTACTCCTGCATCTTAATTCCCTAGTGATAAAGGCCAGCATTCCAAATACCTTCCTAATTGCTTGCTGTACCTGCATGCTAGGTGACACATGAACAAGGACACCCTGGTCCCTTTGGACATCAACAATTCCTAACCTCTCACCATTTAAGAAATACTCTGCCTTTCTGTTTCTTTTGTACCAAAGTGCACAGCCTATATTCCCATGCAGAACACCACGAGTCACTGGCTGTCATCCTGAAGAATACCAGACACCAATTCTTCTCTTTTACCCTTGTTGATCACAATGGCTGATTTATTTGCTGAACTTGTTTACACGCATGAAAGAGACCCCCATTCCCTTGTGTGTTTTTGTGATACGTATGACAAATGCGAGACCTCTAGGCTTGTAAAGGAAAGTCGGAAGAAAAGCTTACAAAGAGTAGGTTTCATGAAGACTGAAAAAACACGAAGAATAGAACAGGAAAATACATTTGGCTCCTCAAACGGCACATTCCACACATCAAATACAATTTACATTCAACATGGGGCAATGTAATAGGTATTGATTCTACTGACCATAAACTCTCTTATCAAGGCATATATTGGTGTCATTCACATTCAATTTGAGGTGACAAAGAATATCGAGCACCTAAAGGAGTGAAAAAACAAACAGTTCTTTACACTGCAAATAGTTTTGTTGCTTCAGATCTGATATAGTCTGCTGCTGTCTCGATTGTTGTTGCTATATCTTTTGAACAAGCATAATTAGTATGAAAAATCTGCATAATTTGATGAATTTATGGTCATACCTGACCGTGAAGTGCCGCCCATACTATCTTCCACGTGAGTTCACTTCAGCAATTATCACAGCGGTCTACATCCCACCCCAGGCAGAAGTGAGGAAGGCGCTGGACGAACTGTACAGTTATAAACAACTACGAAACAGAACATCCAGAGGCCATGTTCATCATGGCCGGAGACTTCAACAAGGCACCTCAAGAGTGTACTGCCAAAATTCCACCAGCACATCTCCTGTCCTACCAGAGACGACAACACTCTTGACCACTGCTACTCAACAATCAAGAGCGCCTACCGTTCCATCCCCCGACCGCACTTTGGGAAATCAGACCATAAGACGGTGCTCCTTCTCCCGGCATACAAGCAGAAACTCAAGCGGGAGAATCCAGCTAAGAAGGTCGTGCAGTGCTGGTCCGAGGAAACAGAAGAGCTCTTACGTGACTGCTTAGAGACAGTGGACTGGTCCATATTTAAGAACTCAGCGACCAACTTAAATGAGTATGCCACCACCGTCACAGACTTCATCAGCAAATGTGTGGACAACTGCATGCCAAACAAAGCAGTACGTACGTTCCCCAACCGGAAACCATGGCTCAATCGTGAGATTGACTCCCTACTGAAGGACAGGTCTGAGGCGTTCAAGTCAGACGACCCTGATCTGTACAAGAGAGAATATCAAACCAAGCTAGAGTCACAGACAGACTCTCGGCGGTTGTGGCAAGGACTAAACAACATAAAGGGCTACAAAGCAATGCCGAGCAGTATCCCCAGCAGCAGCACACCCATCCCCGATGAACTCGATGCATTCTGTGCTCGGTTCGAGCAGGTAACCAACAATCCGCTGTCGAGTGCCGCAGCACCCATACCCACCATCACAGCTTCCAAAGTCAGATCGGCCTTCCTGAAAGTGAACCCTCGGAAGGTGACGGGCCCGGATGGGATCCCTGGTCATGCACTCAGAGCCTGCGCGGACCAGCTGGCAGAGGTTCACAGACATCTTTAACCTGCCCCTACTCCACTCTGAGGTCCCCACCATCGTACCGGTGCCAAAGAAGAACCAGTCAACGTGCCCCAATGACTACCGTCCGGTGGCCCTGACTTCAGTCATAATGAAGTGCTTCGAGAGGTTGATCATGAAGCGCATCACCTCCATAGTCCCAGGACGCCTTGATCCACTGCAATTCGCATACCGTCGCAACCGGTCCACAACAGACACCATTTTCCTGGCCCTACACTCATCCCTAGAGCATCTCGACAACAAGGACTCCTACATCAGACTCCTATTTATTGACTACCGCTCTGCCTTCAACACCATAATCCCAGCCAAGCTCATATCAAATCTCCAAAACCTAGGACTTGGTTCCCCTCTCTGTAACTGTATCCTCGATTTTCTGACCAACAGACTACGATCAGTAAGAATGAACAACAACACCTCCTCCACAATAGTCCTCAATACCGGGGCCCCGCAAGGCTGTGTACTTAGCCCCCTACTCTACTCCCAGTACACACACGACTGCGTGGCAAAATTTGGTTCCAACTCCATGTACAAGTTTGCTGACGATACGACCATAGTGGGCCGGATCTCGAATAACGACGAGTCAGAATACAGGAGGGAGATAGAGAACCTAGTGGAGTGGTGCAGCGACAACAAACTCTCCCTCAATGCCAGCAAAACTAAAGAGCTGGTCACTGACTTCAGGAAGCAAAGTATTGTACACACCCCTGTCAGCATCAACGGGGCCGAGGTGGAGATGGTTAGTGTGGTATTATCAGGTATTGCAGTACCCGAGAGGCTGAAGTTCCATTGGTTAAACCTGGGGGTTTACCATTGGCTGTATAGTATGTAGCTCCGCCCTGATAGGCGGGGTATAAGAGTCAGTGCTGTCCCAGCAGCCCTCATTCTGTACCTGAGCTGCTGGGGAACAGTTCTAGTCTATTAAAGCCTTCAGTTGTGCTACAACCTCGTTTTAGTAGTTATTGATCGTGCATCAGTTAGCAGTTTCAAATTCCGAGGGGTGCACATCTCCAAAAATCTGTCCTGGTCCACCCACGTCGACGCTACCACCAAGAAAGCACAACAGCACCTATACTTCCTCAGGAAATTAAGGAAATCCGGCTTGTCCACATTAACCTTTACCAACTTTTACAGATGCACCACAGAAAGCATCCTATCTGGCTGCATCACAACCTGGTATGGCAACTGCTCGGCCCAGGACCGCCAGAAACCTCAGAGTCGTGAACACCGCCCAGTCCATCACACAAACCTGCCTCCCATCCATTGACTCCATCTACACCTCCCGCTGCCTGGGGAAAGCGGGCAGCATAATCAAAGACCCCTCCCACCCGGCTTACTCACTCTTCCAACTTCTTCCATCGGGCAGGGGATACAAAAGTTGATTAAAATTTAATTGGAAAAAATGAATTGGGTACTCTAAATTTATATTTAAAAAATGAATACAAAATTAAACTTTTAACTTCAGACCTGAAAAGAACAACTTGCAATTAACCCTTAACACAACTGCACCATTCCCATTAAACAACAAGAAAGAAACATCCACCTCTTAATCCATCTTAAAATTAGCAGGGCATTTTGCTTTATAAAACCGATTTGGCTGTTTTATAACAGATTCGGTTGGAACCCCTTGAGACTCTGGCTGAATATCTTCAAATAGCCGCTTCAACTAGGTTGTTCCAGCCTTTTCCGTGTCTTCAGCCGCGACTGCTCTGCTTTGCAATGTTATTTTTTTTTTTTTAAAAACTATCCTACTTAGAAAGAATTGTGGTCTCGGAGTCAGGCAGATCAGAACTCAGCTTCTCTCTCTCTCGCTCTCTCAGCTTTTCCAACCTTACTTCCCCACTGCCTTTCTGAGCTCCATCCAGCACTGATCTCATCTCCCCAAGCTGGAAAACAAATTGGATGGGATTTAACTAAATGGGAACAAAGTCCCATACCCATCACGTTTAGTTGTTTGTGTCCCAGCACTCAACGCGCCAAGAAACACAACACTATATAATGCCACCCCGGTTTGCTAGGAGGTCTCAGCAGGGAATGCGCAGCAGAAGCCGTAAATAGCCCCATGCACCGAAGAGCTCCACTCGCCTGACCTCCTCAGTGTAGTGAGAGAAAATGGCATCCTGATCTCGGGAGCCCCCAAAGAGATCCTCTACCCCCCAGCCCAATGCACCCGCGCAGGGCACCCCCAACCTGATTGCCACCATGCAGAAAATACCAGCTTGGCACCTTGACAGTGCCAACATGGCACACTGGCACTGCCCCTGCCAGCTGGCAGTTCCACCTGGACCCTGCCAGGGTGGCACAGCCAGGGTGCCAGGATGGCAATGCCCAGGTGGCACCAACAGTGCCAGGGTACCACCCTTCTTAAAGTGCATACAACTGGGATCCTCCAATCCCCTGGGAGACCCTCACGAGTGCTGTTCCGTCTGGTCCCCATTTGTGGAAATCAGTACTGAACAGCGCTTGCCCGAGGTCCCTGAGGAGAAGGGAATAGATCCCAACGCCCTGGGTACCTTGGGAATCTGCACATTAAAGTGAGAATAGCTGTCTTGCTTTAATATGCAGATTTGGGCGGGATTTACACCGCAACGTCTTGCGAGATCATTTGTTCTCGTGAAGCCCTGCGAGCTGGATAGATCCCGGGAGCGGGGTCTCCCGGCTTCTATCGCCCATGCTGCGCTGCGGTGAGCTTCTTTTCGGGCCCAGCATGCCATTTAATTGGGCCCTTTATCTCTGTCGGCTCACATTAACATCCCCAGGGACCACCCCCACCAAACGACTGTGCATTAGCCCAGACTGATAAACACATTCTTTCATCAATTTCATCATCTCACTGCTAAAAACACCCAGGCTCTGCAAACAGAATTCATATTTTTTAAAAACCATGTCAACTGCTGTCAAGCGCACAGTTACCCCAGGCTTTTAACCCTTAAATTGCCACTACATTTATTATCCAGTTTTTCTAAAACCTTCCAATCATCACACTTGGCATGCATTCGTGTGCGCGACACACACACTGTGAAAAAGGCATTTTCACGCCTGTGAAGTAGTCTAGGTGGGTTTAGCAGCTGGTCCGGAATGTTGCAGGGTTCCTTTTGAAGAGATGGATTTTCATTAGGTCACGAAGGGAACAAGCTGCAGTCTCCAGTTCTAGGGCTGATGCTCCTTGTTTGGTTTCCAGACTGACTACTTTCTCCATGCTTCTTGTGAAAATAAGATTTGTTTCTTGAGGATGGTTAAGTTCCATTATTGTAGCCATTTAATATATTTTAGATCCCTCAATTTAAGAGCGTTGTTTCACTTGTTGTAAATCATTATATAAATGTTATTACAATCGTAGCTAACTGGGAAATGTAAGCTGTGATTGTCAAGCATGGAAGACAGTGAGTGGAATATTATTATTGTAGCCTAATCAAAAGGCGAATGCAAATGGAGTCTATCTGGTATTTTAATTGAACAGGAAATTGCAGAAACAACAAATTAAATTTGAAGCAAATAAACAGATTTTTCTTCTTTGCCGCAGGGTTCTGTCGGGAAAACAAAAGCAAAATTAATATCACTGGTAATTTGCATGCTCTACAAATGTACAAACTGAGCTTCAGGCAAATTTAGATTTGTTTATATATCTGTGCATCATAGCAACTCGTAAAAATGCTTCATTTGAATTATTTGAAATAGAGCAGGAAGTCTGTTCATGTACAGAACCTAGACGTAAGTTACAATATGCTGATTATAAATAAAGATAAAATATTTTATCATTTTGAATAATGTGTAAGCTTGGGGTTGAACAACAGTTTTAGATAGGGGCACTACTTGATCCTGATTTTAAGGTTTTAAAAATGTTAGTGTCTTGAATGTTTGCTGGCTGATCTGAATCTAGCCTGTTTAATAACATCGGGCGGGATTCTCCGCCGGCGGGATGCCCAGTTTTGCCGGCAGCCGAGGGGGTTTCCCAAAGGCGTGGGGCTGTCCCACAATGGGAAACCCCATTGACCGGCCGGCGTAATGGTGAATCCCGCCAATGGGGTGAGGCAGAAATGTGGCGTGGCAGGGCGGAGCATCTCGCCCAATGGGTAGAATTCAAACAGAACATTTCTTCGTGTAATTTTGGGCCAGTTTGGCGCGATGTTTCCCGTCGGCTTTTTGGGTGGGACCCACACTGTATTGCAGCAGGGAGTGAGACCCAGCCACTGGACCTCACTACCAGGCCCCCTGCTCAAAACGGTGGCCCGATAGTGGGACTCTCTAGGGAATTGCTGCATGCAAAGATTTCATGGGAATCACTTCCTGATCTGCACTTCCTGCGTGTGCACATCTCAAATGCAATTCAGCTCCAGCGGGAGAACATGAGCGGGATTCTCCATTTCTGAGATGAAGTGTTGACGCCGATGCAGAACTCGTGGACTTTCATGACAGCAAAACTGGCGCCAAACCTGGATCGATTCAACAACTGTGGAGGGGCCAGCACCACACCACGTGGAACACAATTGATTCCAATGAAAGACGGTGTGGGATTCACCGGGTCCGTGATTGACACTCAGAAGGCTGACAAACTGCAGCCGCATATACACACTTCACTCCCCACAAGCAACAAGGTGGCATTGGTTGTGCTGGAGTGCCTATACAGCTGATGGGTTGGCTAGAGCCTGCGATCACCTGGTTTGGGGTGGGAGGGGGAGGGGGAGTGGCCTGGGCAGACACCTATACGACCCTGGCCCTAATTTCACAGTCGGCTGTCAGCAGCATGTGCAGCTGCAAGGCTGCCTTGCCAGCTGTGGCAATTGTGGTCCATGTCCGTCCACCCCGACCCCACAGTCCACCTGCCGGCCACCCCTCACTACTCCCCCCTCCGGCCAGCAGCACAACTGTCAGCAAACAATGGTGATGTTGGACCGTTCCCGTACCACCACCCCCTCTCTCAGCAGCCACGATGCTGGTTTCGCAATTCTTAAAGGCCACAAGCGGACTGCGCCATCGGGAGCTCGGCCCATCGGAGGAGGAGCATCGCCGCTTTCAAGGTGACGGAGAATTGCAATTTGCCGTCAAATCAGCACCCGCTCCGATTTTAGCGTCGGAACCGATTCTCCGTCCAATCGCGATTTCAGCGTCAGCCAACGGAGAATCCCGCCCCATATCTCCCTGATGGAAAATCCTGCCCAAGACGTTTGCTTTTTCCTCAATCAGCGGAAGTTTTTTCCCCAGTTGTTGTTTTCAACAGTTATTCCTTTCGTCTGCTTTTACGATATCATAACAATAAAATAAAATCATCTACGAGGTTAAGGAATAAATTAACATAAGTTTTGCGAATGATGGAAAATCTTTAGTTGAAAGGTTCGTTTTAAGGAATTAGAATAGCAGCTGGCACAACCAAACTCTTAGATTTATAAAACAAAACCAATCCCAAAAATTAAGTTAAAAATAAATGGATAGAATTTATGGAACTAAGTGCAAGTAAGAACTGTTTCTCAGTAGTTTTACAGTTGGTAGGAATTTGTGAAGTAAGTCCTTATGTTAGGAGTAGCTTTGGTTTTGACTTTCCTGAGTTGGGGGACCCAGTTTCCATTAGGTGTGAGTGTACAAGTATTTTCATAAGCAAGAGGCCAAAATTCTCCGCCATTGGGATTTGTTCCCACCAGCAGTGCACCCCCGCCCATGGGATTCCCGAGGAGTGGAGTGGCTTCAATGGGAAATCCCATTGACAAGCGGTAGCAGTAGAGAATCCCGCTGCCAGCGAACGGCGTGCCTATGAGAAACGCTTGGCTGGGGAACCAGAGAATGGAGCCCAATATGTATTTTGGGCATTTGCCACCTTGAAAGAAATGAATCTACAATAAAAGGTCCTATGGAGCTGCAGAGTTAACTATATATAACCAAGTGATCTTGGATTGGATTGGATTTGTTTATTGTCACGTGTACCAAGGTACAGTGAAAAGTATTTTTCTGCGAGCAGTTCAACAGATCATTAAGTACATGAGTAGAAAAGGGAATAAAAGAAAATACATAATAGGGCAACACAACATACACAACTTATCTCTTCCATAATATCTTGACTGAAAGTGGGATGCGATGCATCACTTCTCTCGTGTCGATCTTGTGCTGGATTTTACAGGGGGTGGGGTAAGGGAGCAGGGTGCCCACTCCTGGCATAAATGTCAGGCCACATCTGCAGCTAACCCTGCAACCATTTACCAGCCGTTAGGAGGGTGGCACGGTTTTCAATGAGCAAAGGAGGTCCCTAAAAGTGACACCCTCCATACGTCCTCCATGCTAGCCACCACTGTTATTTGGTCTCTTAGGACCTCAATTGACCCATTGGTGGGTTGGCCTCCCAGTGTCCGGGCAGTGCAGGAGAATAAATGCCAGAACCAGCACTCCTGATGTGACGCCCAATTGTAAGGCGCCCTCAGCTCATCTGTCAGCCTATCTCCTGAAGTGAGGCTTGTGCTGGCTGGCTAAAGAATCCAGCCCCTTGTATGTACAGGTCACTTTTGACCTAGATATGCTGCCTGTGCCAGTACTTCAATATCATTTTTAAATTTTTGTCACACTTTATATGCTTTTTGTGTCAACCCACAATTTTCAACTGATCACCTGCATTTTCTCGAAGTGTGTGCTTCAAATTTTGGATGATGATGCTGCTGCTTTTGATGCATGTCATGTACATCACTGCCCATGTTAGGGGTTTCGTGTGTCATTCGAGAATTAAAAGATCATTATCATAAATTAATTTCTGATTGCCTTTCCTTTCTCTAGCTACTCTGTCTCCATCTTCTTTTCCACCACTTGATTTAACTAGTGAGTATTCTTGCATGTAGCTCTTTGTTTTTCCAGCCGTGATATTTGTCCCTCAGTAGCTACTCTCAGCTGTATATTTAATTGCAGATTTGTTCAAATGCTGCTCAAGGACAGGTTGTAAGTCTACAAATATCAGGCACTGCATCATTTACTCGACAGCTCAGAAACTGTTTTTTTTTTGTAAAAGGAAGTAAGTGCTTTGAAATTTGATGGCCTGAATTTCCTGCCGAGACTATCGTGAGCTTTGTCCCTTTGAATCTATAATTCTGTACCGAGAAGGCTAACCCTGAAATATACCCATTGGCATGGTTTAGTTTCAACTGACTGCTGTGTTAATTAAGAGGGTGGCATTTTATCTGCATCCACTGCTTTACTTTGCAGTCCATATTAACCATGTCATTTCCAATTTAGGTTTGTAGCTTATTAATAAGTGTACCTTGATTGAATTGCAAACAATACTCGCTGAATATTGTTTTGCCTGAGAATAATTTAATACCTTGGAGGAGTTTTCACTTTGGACTATTTAATGTCGCCGTTATTTCATGCTCCTTCCTGAAGAAATGGCAAGTCGATAATTAGCATTCATGGCATGTTGCTGACTGGCAGTTGCCCAGTTTTACAGTAATCTTGGTTTGGTGCGTGTAAACTTAGACCGAACATGAATGTGTAGTTGCAGCAGCCAACGTTTCCGAATTTTGAATAGATTATTTCGGTTTCAACAAATTAATTGCATTATATACATCACTTTCCCTGTAGTAGTAATATTATGGGCAGTAATTGCATTAAAATTCTAAATATTTTTATTTTTAAAAAGGTTAATTTGATCTGACTTGCTGGAGCTAAATATTTACAGGCAGCTGCCAAACTATAACCTGTTTTGTTTAAAGATTCCCAATTACCCCAGGTTCGTTTTTGGGAAAAGGGTGTATTTTTTGAGCAGGATCCTCAGGAAAAAATAAGGACCTGTTTTGACAATGTTTTCATGTTGGTTTGGATTTCACTTCAGAATTGTGAACTACATACGTAATCAGGGGTGTTAACAGATAATGAAGTTACTTCCTTGATTGCAAGTCCTTTATGTTAATATTTTCCATTGGGTGCCTGAGAATGCAACCTTTTAAGAAAGTAAGAAATGGCTTTCATCACTTTATTCATGATAGGAAATTGGAGTTTGAAAAATTAAAGAGAAGAATGCTTGTTAATATCGGCCACACTAGTTTCAAATGTATAGCTAGCTAACATGGACTACATATTTTCAGATGGTATAATCTTAACATAAATTACTTCAGATCGACCTTCTAGACCGCAATCTTTCCCATTAATTTGGATGTGATGAGCAGGTTTCAGATACAATAAACGGAACTTTCTGGACCTTCACACCAGCGGGATCAGAAGATCCCATCAACGGCGCACCCCTGCCGCGGGTTTCACAGAAGTAGGGGGTACATTCAACAGGAAACCCTGTTTGAGAACGGCGGAATCCCAAAATCCCGCCGCCGGCAAATGGTGGGCCGCCTCCGTGAAGCTCACGGTGAGTTGCGTGGCAAAGCCTGCCAATTTCCTGATACTAAGATTGGTGGAGTTGCAGATAGCGAGGAGGACTGTCAGAGAATACAGCAAAATATAGATAGATTGGAGAGTTGGGCAGAGAAATAGCAGATGGAGTTAAATCCAGGCAAATGCGAGGTGATGCATTTTGGAAGATCTGATTCAAGAGCGGACTATACGGTCAGTGGAAGAGTCCTGGGGAAAATTGATGTACAGAGAGATCTAGCAGTTCAGGTCCATTGTACCCCGAAGGTGGCAACGCAGGTCGATAGAGTGGTCAAGAAGGCATACAGCATGCTTGCCTTCATCGGACGGGGTATTGAGTACAACAGTCGGCAGGTTATGTTACAGTTGTATAGGACTTTGGTTAGGCCACATTTGGAATACTGCGTGCAGTTCCGGTCGCCACATTACCAGAAGGATGTGGATGCTTTAGAGAGGGTGCAGAGGAGTTTCACCAGGATGTTGCCTGGTATGGAGGGTGCTAGCTATGAAGAAAGTTGAGTAGATTAGTATTGTTTTCGTTGGAAAGACGGAGGTTGAGGGGGGACCTGATTGAGGTCTACAAAATTGAGAGAGGTATGGACATGGTGGATAGCAACAAGCTTTTTCCAAGAGTGGGGGTGTCAATTCCATGGGGTCACGATTTCAAGGTGAGAGGGGGAAAGTTTAAGGGAGATGTGCGGGGAAAGTTTTTTACACAGAGGGTGGTGGCTGCCTGGAACGCTTTGCCAGTGGAGGTGGTAGAGGTGGGCACGATAGCATCATTCAAGATGCATCTAGACCGATATATGAACGGGCGGGGAACAGAGGGAAGTAGATCCTTGGAAAATAGGCGACCGGTTTAGATAAAGGATCTGGATCGGAAAAGGCTGGGAGGGCCGAAGGGCCTGTTCCTGTGCTGTAATTTTCTTTGTACTAATTATTTTCCAAATGAAAACAGGCATGAATAACGTTTTGCAGCAATACAGTGATACACCTATTGTCTCGCTGACATCTGTGTGTCTATAGTGTTGGCTTTTGTTGCCCTAATTCATCTGTGTGCAAGTTGTCATAAAATTTGGTGAACAAGTTTTATATTCATGCTCATTATTGTCTCCTGTATAGATTGGGACAGCTTTCCTGTATGTGTAAATAGGGATGCAATATATATATATACTGGTCCAATTCCCCATTCTTTTGGAGAAGTCAGCAACAATTCCATTGGAGTGAAGCACCCTCACTAGATTTCTAGCACACTGCCACTCTGCCATGTGCCCAGTGGTGACCTGGGGTTGGATTCTCCGGTTCCCCAGCCGCGGGTTTCTTGGCGGGGTGTGCCTGGCTGTAAGATTCTCTACTCCCGCTGCTTTCAATGGGATTTTCCCATTGAAGCCAACCCATGCTGCCGCAGAAGCCAGGGCTGGAGGTGCGCTGCAGGCGGGAATAGAGTATCCCAACAACCGGAGAATTCTGGCCCTGATGTTTTATAATTGTTAAAAGGCAGCATTGTTTTTTCATTTGGTGCATTGTGAGCTTTATGCGAAATATTGTTGAAACAGGGTGAGAAAGACAAAAGGTTGAGATTATTAATGGAAGACTAAATTGAATGCAGTAGTTACATCTTTTACTCTTGGGATTTGTAATCTTGTTTAAAGAGTGTTCTTTCCCACAAGAAAAAGCTATTTTTGATCCCATAACGCTAGTCACATCACATAAATATTTGTGGTCATACGTTGAAAATAATGTTATGAGCAGAAAACAAAAGGCTTCTGTTAAAAGCAGTTGATTAGTATGATACAACAATGGGTGTAATTCTCAGTTTGGGAGACAATGGGGTGAAATCTCCGCCTCCCCAGCCATGTGTTCCTCGGCGGCACCCTATCACTGGCAGCGAGATTCTCACCGCCAGCCAATAATATTTCCTATTGTGGCCACCCGACGCCGCCATGAAGCCCACAGGCAGGAGTGCACTACCAGTGCAACACAGAACCCAGCCAGCGAAGAATTCACTCCTATGTTCTCCCGCCGGATCTGAATTGCACCATATTTGCGCTCCTCCTAAATAAGGAGACCCCCTCAAAGGGGTCTCTTTTCTGTGGGGCTTCCTGACATGGGTAACTTTTATGCAGGGTCTGTGGGTAGATCTCCTTATTTAGGGGGTCTCTGTGGGGGTTTCTTTATTTCGGGCATCTCTGGGGGTGTCCCTTTATTTAGGAGGTATCTGTGGGGGGTATTCTGATGGGGGTAGGGTGGGCAGGTCTTACATTATGGGAGGGGAGGGTGGCCCTCGGATGGCCTTTGGGGGCAACTCCCTCAAAGAGTGACCCTCTTGGCCCACTGCGAGGTGCAGTGCGTCAGGGCCATGCTTGTCATGACGTGTAGTGATTCTCGCCCACGTAATTCCTGACCCAGAGAACGGGAGAATCACACGGGCCCGGTGAATATGGTGCCCGGCTCACTAAGTGGTTGCAAATGGGTCTTAACGGCTATTTGCATCCTCCCGCTGGCACGGGATGTGAACCTTGATCCCGACAGCAGAGGGGGAGCCGGAACATCGGGCACCGATCCTACTTTCTTCACTACTGCCGGATTCTGCACATCAGCAGGAACTCTGCTACCGGTGGCGCGAGGTGGAGAATGTTACCCAATGCGTTGTAACATAAAATATTCTATCTGCATGTTATATATGTATACACATACATCTATATTATGCTATATATTAGTATGGATAAACTTGTATTTTGAAGGCCTTGGATAATGGACACATTTACTGAGCTGTATTAAAATCAGGGGCGAAATTCTCCGTTATCGGCGGAAAGTCCGCCGATCGGCGCAAAAAACGGCGCAAATCCGACTTGCGTCACGTCGGAAAAATGGGTCGATAGTCTCCAGCCCGAAATGGGCTAGCAGCGACGTAACGGGATCCGCGCTTGCGCAGTGGTTCATGCCGTGCAGCGTCATACGCGCTGCACGGCGTGACGGCTCATAAGGCCGCGCTGCTCCCCCCCACCCGACCGGAACACCCGACCGCAACACCCGACTGGATGGCTGGCCGTCGCTCAGCCCCGAGGTTCGAGTCACGCGATGTGGAGGCGCTCCTGGACGCGGTGGAGCAGAGGAGGGACGCCCTGTATCCCGGGCATGGCCGCAGAGATGCCCCACGCCACAGCCGGCGTCTGTGGAGGGAAGTGGCAGAGGCCGTCACCGCTGTGGCCCTGACACCACGGACAGGCACCCAGTGCCACAAGAAGGTGAACGACCTCGTCAGAGCAGGCAGGGTGAGCCTCCCCCATATCCCCCCTCCCCATATCCCCCCTCCCCCATATCCCCCCTCCCCCATTTCCCCCCTCCCCCATATCCCCCCTCCCCCATATCCCCCCTCCCCCATATCCCCCCTCCCCCATACCCCCCCTCCCCCATATCCCCCCCTCCCCCATATCCCCCCTCCCCCATATCCCCAAGTGAATCCAGCCCTAACCTTAACCTCTGCAATGCACGCGCAACCGATGGCGTGCATTCATATACCTGCCTAACACTGTTGCCTTTTACCCCTGCCCCCCCCCACAGGAGAAGCGCGCACACAACAATAGGGAGCATGTGAGGACTGGAGGAGGGCCCGCTGATGAGAGGCCACTGACCGTACACGAGGAAAGGGCCCTGGAACTGGCTGGCGGACCTGAGGACCGGGAGGTTGCTGATGCAGAGGTCGGGGGCGTACTAACGAGTGAGCCACCGACAGCCCGTCCCCATATCCCCCCTCCCCTATATCCCCCTCCCCCGTATCACCTGATCACTGCCTGATGTCTAACCATGCATGCTTCATTGTGTATCGCAGGACCAAACGTCCAGGCACCCATCCCCGCAGATGCAGACCGCCCGCAGGATGCCCCCCGGAGACCACAGGAGACGGAGAGACCCGCACCCTCCAGCATGCGACGCCCGCAGGATGCTCCTCGGAGACCACGGAAGACGGAGAGACCCGGACCCTCCAGCATGCGACGCCCGCAGGATGCCCCTCGGAGACCACGGGAGACGGAGAGACCCGGACCCTCCAGCATGCGACGCCCGCAGGATGCCCCTCGCACACCACGGGAGACGGAGAGACCTGGAGCAACAGGGAGACGACACCCCCGTCACGTGCGGGAGCGACCACCCAGCGACGAGGGGGGCAGCCACAGGCCCCCGTCACATCCGAGCCAGGACACCACTACCCAGGACACCACTACCCAGGACACCACTACCCAGGACACCACTACCCAGGACACCACTACCCAGGACACCACTACCCAGGACACCCCTACCCGGGACAGCACTACCCAGGACACCCCTACCCGGGACAGCATTACCCAGGACACCCCTACCCGGGACAGCACTACCCAGGAAGACGAAATACCGGACAGTGACTCAGAGTGGATGGGTGGAGACGAACCCCCACCCCAAAGTGCCATGGACTCAGAGTGGGACGAAGAGCACGACACAACGCCACTGCTGTCACCAACACCCTCCACCATCGCAGAAACACTCACCACGGTTGGGCACTTTAGTGATGAGGTGTCTGGTACACTCACTGGTGCGCACAACACAGCCGTCCCGGTACAGCAGGTGGAGGTAGGAGCAGCAGAGGGACCGGGCGGTCGGAGGGCAGCCCAGCCCAAGCGAACATCTGCCGCCCAGATGGATCCCGGGTTCCTGCAGTTACCACACCCACACATAGATCCGATGCAACCACCGACCCGGAGACGAGCGAAGAGGGTGACGGGTGGCTTGCGGCGGCTGCGGTCGCAGGTGGAGGAGTCCACCCGCGTCCAGGAGCTGGGAGTGGTGCCGGTCATGCGTGCCACCCAGGCTGACACCGCACGGGTGGCGTCCGCGGTGGAGGCAATGGGTGCGACGGTGTCAGACATGGGGAACGGTTTGCGAGGCCTGGGGCCTTCCGTGCAGGCGGCGTCTGTGGCCCAGGAAATGGCTGCCCTCTCACAGGAGGCCATGAGCCAGCGCCAGATGGCAGAGGCGCTCAACGCCATAGCCCAGTCTCTGCAGGCCATGGCCCAGTCTCAGCAGGCCATGGCCCAGTCTCTGCAGGCCATCGCTGAGGGCATCGGCGCCAGTGGCCATGTGCGAGCCGGCGTCGCACTGTCACAGACAGGGTTTGCCAACCCCCTGGGCTCCATGGCTGCAAACCTGCAGACCCCTGTCGATACCAGCACGGGCCTCCAGGACTGGCAGCGCCAGATGTCGGGGGGGCGTTGGATGGCCAGTCCGTTCGCATCCCCCACCCATGTAGAGGCCTGGGGGCCATCGGGCACCCCGAGGGAGGAGGAGGTGCTGTGGTCCGTCCCGGCTCCCCCTGTAGGGGAGGTCCCGGTACACCGCGACACCTCGGACTCCCCCCCTTCCGTCCCAGGTGCATCGGGTGGGCAACGGGCAGGACAGGCTGGCAGCTCGCCATCCCAGTCGCCCGGGCCGCAGCCTGGCCCATCTAGGCCAGGACGCCCCAGGAAACGGCCGCCAAAGGGATCCAGTGTCAGAGGGCAGGAATCACAGGAGTCCACCTCCAGTTCTGCTGTACCGTCTGGGGAACCACGTAGACATAGTCAAAGGGCCCGTAAGGCCAAACAATTAGACACTGAGTAAGTTGGCACGGGTGCAGGGCACAGATGAGTTTTAGGGGCTAGGGCACGTGCATGAACTCCTTTGGTTATTAAAGTCAATGTTACACCTACCGAAGCTGCCTTTGTGCTCTGTCCAAAGTGTGCGGGGGTGACCGTAACGTTGAGCGCAAGTGTGTGTGTGAGGGGTGGTCTTACCTCAGCCCCAGGTGAGTCTGCCCCTACCCCCTGGGCCGCCATCAACATCCCCCGGGCAGAGGACGGGACCGTGCGCAGCAGTGTCACAGCCGCATGCAGGGATGGTCCGGGTGGATGGTGGTACTGTGGCCATGGGTCAGACATAGTCCAACGATGTAGAGCCAGGAGCTCATCGGAGGCGGGTTGTCATCATCCTCCATGGCCTGCGATAGACACGCGTCCACCCGCAACTGTGTGAGCCCGGCCCGTTGTGCCGCAGGTGGATCGGCAATGGGGGGGGGGGGGGGGTGGCGGTGTGCATGCGGGTGGGTGGGGTTGGGGAGGGGGGGTGAGGGTGCTGGATGGGTGGGGGGTGTGGGTGGTCGGCTGTTGACATGGTGTGCGGTCTGTGGCCATACTACCCGATTCCCACGCCCACCTAGTCAGTGAAGCGGGCGTCTATCAGTCTGTCCCGTGCCCGCTGGGCCAGCCGGTAACGGTGGACAGCCACCCGCCTGTGTCTACCCCGTCTGCCCTGACCATTGCCCCCATCCCCCTCATCTGGGGAGGACTGGGCCTCTTCCTGCTGCTCCTCCACTCCGCCCTCCTCTGCCTGCGGCACATCGCCCCTCTGCTGGGCTATGTTGTGCAGGACGCAGCACACCACAATGATGCGGCCGACCCTATCTGACCGATACTGGAGGGCGCCCCCAGAGAGGTCCAGGCACCTGAAACGCATCTTCAGCACACCAAAGCACCTCTCGATCACTCCCCTTGTCGCTACATGGGCATCATTGTAGCGGTTCTCCGCCTCATTGCGTGGCCTCCGTATAGGCGTCATCAGCCACGATCGCAATGGGCAGCCCCTGTCGTCCAGCAACCAGCCCCTCAGCCGGGGATGGCGTCCCTCGTACATGCCGGGGATGGATGACCGCGACAACACAAATGAGTCGTGTACACTGCCTGGGTGACGGGCGCAGACGTGCAGGATCATCATGCGGTGGTCGCAGACCACCTGTACGTTCATCGAATAGGTCCCCTTCCTATTAGTGAACACGGCCCTGTTATCTGCAGGTGGCCGCACGGCGACGTGCATCCCATCGATCGCGCCCTGGACCATGGGGAACCCGGCAACGGCAGAGAAGCCCACGGCCCGGGCATCTTGGCTGGCCCGGTCCACGGGGAAGCGGATGTAGCGGTGCGCCATGGCATATAGGGCATCTGTCACTGCCCGGATGCACCGGTGCACCGATGTCTGCGATATGCCGGACAGGTCCCCACTCGGTGCCTGGAATGACCCCGTTGCATAAAAGTTCAGGGCCACCGTAACCTTGACGGACACGGGGAGTGGGTGTCCCCCGCCAGTGCCACGCGGTGACAGGTGTGCCAGCAGGTGGCAGATGTGTGCCACGGTTACCCGGCTCATCCGGAGTCTCCTCCTGCATTCCCGGTCCGTGAGGTCCTGGTATGACTGCCGGGGCCGGTACACACGGGGCTCCCTCGGGTGGCTCCGTTGCCGTGGGGCCGCGACGTCCTCCTCCCCCTCCTCGTCCTGTCGGTCAGGTGTCCCTCCAGCCTGGGCGGCTGCCGCCTGCCCCTCTGCGGCAGCCTGCGCCGCCTCTCTGGCACGCTCCTCCTCCTCCTCCTCCTCCTCATCCAGGGCAACATAGACATGAGCGGCTGCCACCACGGCGGCCAACATCGCTGGATGATCTGAAAACATGACGGCCTGGTGGGGGGGAGGGGAACGACGACATGTCATCATTGCCCATATCCCCTCCTCCCCCCAGCCAGGTGGCATGGACCGCATGGGTCCAACTGTTGGAGGCTGGCACCTGGCCAGGTGGACCAACTCACTTGCCCTCCCATCACCCTCCTCGGCACGGACCCCCCCCCAACCTCCACCCCGGCACGGACCCCCCCCCCCCAACCTCCACCCCGGCACGGACACCCCCCAACCTCCACCCCAGCAAGGACCCCCCCCCCCCAAACCCCCAACCTCCACCCCGGCACGTCACGGACCCCCCCCAACCTCCACCACGGCATGGACCCCCCCAACCTCCACCCCGGCACGGCACGGACCCCCCCCCCCAACCTCCACCCCGGCACGGACCCCCCCCCCCCCCCCCCCCCCAACGTCCACCCCGGCACGGCACGGACCCCCCCCCCCAACCTCCACCCCAGCACGGACCCCCCCCCCCCCCCCAACCTCCACCCCGGCACGGCACGGACCCCCCCAACCTCCACCCCAGCACGAACCCCCCACCCAACATCCACCCCGGCACGGACCCCCTCCCGGCACTCCCCCGGAGCCCAGCCTACTCTAACCACCCCCCCCCCCCGCCGCACACACACACACAACCCGAGACACACACCTCCTCACGCAATCAGACTGCGGCCACGCCATTGCCTGCCCAGAGCCAACCCCCCAGGCCGTCACTCACCTCCACGCTGGTCGGCGTGAGCCTGGAGCACCGGGTCACGCCGATGAAAAGGAGGTTTGATTCACGTCGACGTGAACGGTCATCACGTCGACGGGACTTCGGCCCATCCGGAAGGGAGAATATCGGCAGGCCGAAAATCGGCTGCCTTGCGCAGACCCGTGACATTCTCCGCGGCAGCGGCGCCATTAACGCCCCGCCGACTTTTCTCCCTTCGGAGACTTCGGCAACCGGCGGGGGCGGGATTCACGGCGGCCAACGGCCATTCTCCGACCCTCTGGGGGGTCGGAGAATGACGCCCCAGTTCTTTAACAAAGTGGAAAATCAATTACTTTTTTTTAAAGCTTTTATTTACACAACCCACTGTCACTCAAGCAGTCATTGCTTCTATACATTGTAGAGTGGGAGAACAGGCATTGAAATGCCATCGCTTTGTATGATGGACATTAGGAACCACAGGGGTGGGGGTGGTGGTGAAGTACCTTGGCATGGGGAATATAAGTGGCCATAGAGTGTTTTGGGGTATATAATAATAATAATCGCTTATTGTCACAAGTTGGCTTCAATGAAGTTACTGTGAAAAGCCCCTAGTCGCCACATTCAGGCACCTGTTCAGGGATGCTGGAACGAGAATTGAACCCGCGCTCCTGGTCTTGTTCTGCATTACAAGCCAGCTGTCTTAGCCCACTGTGCAAAACCAGCCCCATATAGCTTGGTATGGGGGACATGATCGACCACAGAAGGCTTTTGGGGGTCATAAAGGTGGCATGGAGAATATTTGTGGAGTGAGGGGGTTGGTGACGGGTGTTTGTGTTAAAACTCTGATGAATCTCCACAGCACCAAGGCAAACCTTTTAAACAGTCCACCTCTGCACCTGACAGCCCCTGTGGTCACACCTGAACTTTTTCCAGGGTTGACTGGCCGAATTGCAGCCCACACCTGTCCTCCAGCAATGAAAGTCCAGTCCTTGCAGGCAGTTTCTCCCAAGGTGGCCAGTCTGAGCCAAGAATTTTCCGGACTCTTGCTACCCGCCTTGAGGATTGAAATCTAGCTCCATACCTTTGAATTCGACTTGGGTTTGTTCATGCCTATGGGTGATGTTACAGAGATGAAAACGGGCAATTATTGAGACCTCAGATATATGGTTGCAAGCTCACCTTGGTCAAATATGACATTGAGGTTGTGAACAATCCACTTCAGGCAGTTGCCAGGGAGAGGGATGGAGTCTATGGGAGTTGGCAACAGGGAAGAAAACCAATGGCTTCAATCTTCCCAATACTTAATTGGAGGAAATTCCTGCTCATCCAGTACTGGATGTAGGACAAGCTATCTTAACACTCGAGATGTTGTCCCTAAGATAGGTTGAGCATCCCTTATCTCAAAACCGGAAACAATTCTGAAATCCGCATATTTTTCGAGCGCCAACGTGATGTCATGAGTTCCCGTGTGTTGCGTAGTTACCAACATGCCGCACATGCACAGTTTCCAACTTGCACCTTACATGCACAGTTCCCAATGTGCCACAGATGCACATTATATTCCATTGCTTTCATCCAGCTAGATCTGGCAGTGAATGGCATTACAAATTATCTGGCATATCTATTATGCCTCTACTCTCTTTGGACTTAAGGGAGCAGAGATAAGGGCCACACCAAGAAAGTAATTCTAAATTTACATTTATTTCACCAAAGAAAGTGCCTCAGATTTGACATGACTTGCTCCTTCAAAGGCTGAGCACGTTTATTCAATGAGGTGCTGAGCAATATGGACCAGAAAGGTCACAACTTTGATCCATGATCTATGCTGAATTAACTGATCTGGGCATAGGTTGTATTGGTGTATTCCAAGAAGCCTTGGGTGCCCCTAGATTAGCAAGGGTATTTTTTCTCCAGACATCCTACTCCTGGTCAGCAATTCTTGCTGATGGTGTATGTGTATGATTTAAGATGTAAAGAACTGCTTTGGCTTGGTTGTGGCATCCTTCTCTCCTGTGAATTGAGGATAGGGTCCCAGGTTTCTGTACACTTAATAAGCAGTCATGGAGGAGAGAAAATTGCCAAGAACAGCCAATGCAGGTTTGCTACTTGTGGTGTCAGATTTAACAGTCACTAATCACTTAACAGGAATCCTAACAACAGGACGAGCAGAACTTACTCATTGTTTTGCAGATGGCGCAGTGGTGGAGAAAAATGGCGTGGAAACTGCCGGCCCCAAAGGTGGTGTCCCACAGTGTCACGCTGGCAGGGAGAGCTCTGAAAGACACCAACCTGCCAGCAGCTTAGCCTTTAAAAGACTGGGGCACCGTTTTTAAAGGGCATCCGGATACAAACAATTAAATGTAGAAGCTTCCCCCCCCCCACTCCACCCCCATGGAACATCCAACCACACAAACCTCCTCCTCCCACCACCACCCCTCCTTCCCCTTCCACGGGGTGCCCCTCATCCCTGCCCTCTCCAGGGTACTGCTCGGGCATGACCCGCTCTCCTCCTCCCAGGGAATGTACTCGCCTGCATGCCTCTGGTGGGTTAAGTTCACCGGGTGCATGTCATGGGGGAACTATTATGAATGAACAATCTAAGGGAGGATGGGGGAGAGGATGTGTAAAAGTCTGATCATGATATTTAAGTGCATTTAAATGGGTCCTGACATTGAACGTCCGCTATCCCATTGGCAGGGGACAGGGACAATTGGAATGGGAAATCCTGCTGGCATATGCCGCATTTTGCGATTCCATTGGGATTTCCCACTCCTCCCCTCCTCTTCCACCAAAAAACAGGAGCGTAAAATTCACCCCCCCCCCCCCCCCCAATTACAGTGTAAGGAACGTTATTGCAACTGTTAACCTTACAATTCCACGCACAATTCAATACTAAAAAAAAGGTTGACGTTAATTTTGAAATCAAGAGGAAAAAGTCGTCATTGTAAATGACGATTGAAGATTTATTTTGCTTATTAACTGGAATCAACTTAAATGTGGAAGATGGAATTAACTTCAAAGACAGTTGAATGGAAAAAGACTGTGATGCCTAGCCTTTGCAAAGCATTTTCAAAGGCTTTGTAAAATAAAGGGAACTTCTTTTACTACAAAACATGACTTTAATTCACAGTGCAGTAATGAATTGAAATTTAATGCAGCAAATATTAACCTACTTTCTATTTCAGTGCAGCACAATATTTATGTCATCTTTCTATTGGGAAGAAAATATCCAATTTTTATAATGCAGCATTAACATCATTTTTATTTCAAGATAGAAGAATATCAATGCATTTTTTAATTGAAGTGTAGCACTAATACCATTTTCATGTCGATATTGCAGAATTTTGATGCACCTTTATTTTAAATGCAGCAAAATGTGCTTGGATGCCGCTTATTACAAACAATTAAATGCCATCCCGGAAACTATTGGTCAATTGTGTAGGTTCTGAAAAACAAAGTTGTGGAAAGCAGCACTGGAGTCAACACAATTTCTTCCTGTCTCTTCCTAACCCGTCCACCCAGTCAATTTCAGAAAATGATCCTTTATGCTCTCAGTAAAATTTTGAGGGGCATATCTACAATACTCGATTACTGAGGGCTTCGACCTGTCAACGATTAACAAATTGTGTGCATTATAATGAACGTTATTTATAGACCATCGGGTGTTCCAGGCAGCAGCAGTGCCGAACCTCTCATTGCAGGTTTTATTTAAAACCTTTTCCACATCATTTTGCATGCATGTCACAAAATTGTCGTATCATTGCCCGAGCATCGCACGATATAACGGAATATAATTTATGCCTTAACACGCATTTTCCATTTGTAGTTTTCCTGAATCAAATGGAAATCGCTGGTGCTGAAAAATGTAAATTTCAGGCCTTGCGGTGAGCTTTTTCGGATGATGAAATTTACAACACATGTTTGTGAAAAGAGGTGTTACTGTCTGTAAACCTGCAGAGTTTCCTCTGAATTACGATTGTGTGGGGAGAGCACAGGCAGGTCCTTCCTGGAAAACAACTGGTACTCCATTTTGATCAGTTTCACTAAGGAGAATGATCAAGCTTTGCCTGATACTAATTGCATTTCTATAACAAATGCTTTGCAAATTTAAAAAAAAATTGTTAACAACTAAACATTCTCATTTACAATTACAGCCAGAGGAAATACTGCTGATCTGTGTTGCTTCCAGGGAGTTTGATTTTTTTAAAAATCCCAACGTCCCATTTGTATTTCAATGTTTTTTGGTTTGATTTTGGTTTATTCAGTCTGTAACTCTATTCCTGCCCATGTTTACATCAGCTTTAATTTTGTATTTTTCATGTGCTCTCCTCCACTTTCCTTTCAACCAATCATGTACGTGCGTATCATGTGACTTTGTCATGTGGCTTGCATGGTGCTGATGATGTCGTCCACGCTGGTGAACAGAAGGTAAAATCTTTGTTCTGATTGGTTGAATAAATTGAACACACTGAGCAATTTTCTTAAAAGGGTTCAATATAGTTGAGCTTTACAGAAATTTTATAATTGTCTGATAGAATCCGTAATTATGCATTGAGTAAACTGTTGTAGAACCAATCCGTTTGTTTAAAAAAAAGGCCACGGTATCAAACAAAATGGTAGAAGAAAAGGAACCAAAATGAAAAAATATTCAATCAAACCAGCCAACCACTTTTAATCAGTCAGGAGATTAAGCAATACATTTTACCCTAATAAGAAATTAAACAATTTGTTTATTTAATCTGCCGTTCAATTCATAGTTTAACCATTAACATGCATGGACCAGTTTTTTTGTCTGTGCTGCCACCTACACATGTACTTCAGGAATTTCTACCTGTTTGCATCAAAAATTTGTCTGGTTGCATACATAATGTGACTATGGCAGTCTTCCATTATTTGTTACTGTTTGGGCTCAAAGCAAGCTGTTTATTAAACTCCTAAAGAATTTCCCAATTTGTTCCTACCTCCAAAATAGATAGAGCAGGGAAACAGAAGACACAATGAAAACTTTTAAAATTGCAAAACAAGATGAACAGAACATTTTAAATAGGTAAAATTAATCATAAGTAAACAACTGAAAATATAAAGAATTTGGATTGAGAGGTGACAGGAATGATTTGGGGTTTTGTGCACAAAGTGTAACAGGGCAAGTAGGAGTGATTAAATTTGTATTTCAATGGCTCCACTAATGGCTTAGTGGATTTATCCAACAGCCAAACTATATGTACTTGAAGAGACTTGGATTTGGTCTGGCCTCTGATGCTTTACCTTATCTCTGCCCTGGTGACATAAAGGCTTTCCATGTGATCCCTATTCCTGGAGTAGGAGAGGAAATGTCGATCACTATGCAACGAGCTTTGTTTAAAGTATGTGTGTGAATGTCAGATAGGGGTAGAGTCATCCTTGATTTTAATGCCTCCCCTTTATCCCACCCGAGTCACATACTTAATTATCACTCAGTATAAAGACTCTCAAGTTAAAAAATCGAATCCCAGAGAAGACTCGACCTTCAACGGAGACAAAAATGTAACACTTAAATCGTGCTTGTGTTTACTTTAGTTCACAGCTAATATTCTAGTTGTAGATCTTTCTTATACTTGAGTGGCTTATATTGTTGTAATATTATTGTTTCTTTCAGTGTCAAATCATACGGCACTGTGGCACAGTGGTTAGCACTTGCCTCATAGCGCCAAGGACCCGAGTTCAATTCCGGCCTTGCGTGACTGTCTGTGTGGAGTCCCCCCGAATATGCGTGGGTTTCCACCAGGTGCTCCGGTTTCCTCCCGCAGTCCAATGATCTGCAGGTTAGGTGAATTGGTATGCCCCATAGTGTCCAAAGATTAGATGGGGTTACGGGAATAGAGCAGGAGAATGGGCAGAGGTAGAGTGCTCTTTCAGAGGATCGGTGCGGACTCGATGGGCTGAATGGTCTCCTTCTTCACTGTAGGGATTATATGATAAACTGATAATTTACAAAACTAATTTACCAGCAGATAGGAATTCCCTAGAACTGATTTGCTGTGTCAAATCGAACACTGATTTAAATTGGTCTTATTAAAAATACTCACCCCTTTTTAAGCAAACATTTTTTTGAAGAAATACAAAATAAAGGTCATCATGGAATTTGATTAACATGAACGTAATGTCAAATAAAATTTAGTGCCATATCAGCCCTGTAGAATGTCGACATCTTCTGAAGCTAAATTGTCCATGTAATTAGGTTTAAAAAATACAATTAATAAATAGATCCTAATGAAATTTCTGCCCTGCTGACACTTTTGTGCTTGCACACAAAATACATTTCAAACTTGTTGTCATTTCAAGCAAATTGTCGATCCAGTGTTTGAATTTTTACAAAAAAAGCAAAATAAAGCTGTGTGCGGTGCCAAGTATACAGGGTTAAAGTATGTGTGATATTAATATTACTAACACAAACACCTGCCTTAAACTGTACAAACATTTGACAAGCAAAGATTTTTTTTTCTGCATTGCTTCCCTGCTCAAAGGAAAAAAATCATTCTGATTGTTTCCTAAATGTAATTCTTGTACTGTGATTAACCTTGTTAGAATATTCCATTGTTTTTTGTTTCTTAATCTTTTCTTTTGGTTTTTAAGAGGGAAGCATCTAGGCAGGTTAGAACACAGAACAAGACTAACTCGTGTAACTCACAAGCATTACTGCATGTGTGCAAGTAGTTTTATTCCCCTCCTGAAGCCTATTGGGCGACATCCTTGGGCGAAGGATAAAAAGAGACTGAGATTTGTATTACCCCCATGCATGCCATTTGTGTAGTGGATGCAAGCTGGTTTTGCCATGGGCTTTTCACCTGTGTGTCTTTCACTTCCTTTTGCATTTAATCAGTTGCAACTGAATAGTTTCCTTACACACCTCAAACAAAGCGCAACTTTTTTTTTTCATCTAGGCATTGTCTTTGAATTTTGTTTTAGTACCATTTACACTCTTGTGTGTTTGACACAAGGCAGGATGGAAAGGATACAAATGCTGGAAATCTGAAATAAAATGGAAAGTGCTGGAAATACTCAGCAGGTCTGGCAGCATCTGTGGAGGGATAGCAGATTTAACGTTTCAGGTCTGTGACCTGTGCGAAGGGTGACTTTTAAACTTTATTACAGGTGTCATGATGCCTCAATGTGACTTGGTGCCAAATTAAATGCTTGCTACATGAGAGAAATTGGATATTCTAATGAGTAAAATATCCCATTCTCATTCTGTAGAACCATGAATTAGACTTATCCCATGACTATCAGATGTATTTTTTTTGGCCAGAGAATGGGATTTGGAAAAACCAGCAGAATGCCTATAAACCAAGGTTATGCTTAAAATCTCTGCATTAAGCAAAAAGTTATTTGTGACTATGAGAAGGCACTTGGTGTAAATGGGACTGTCACGTGCATGCTAACTGAGTCTCTTTCTTCATTTAGAGCCAGAAAATCACGTAGTTACATAATCTTTGCCAATACGATATCTGGAAAATTGTTGCATGTCCAAGCATGATTTGTGTTGGTGCTTCTTTCTTCTTTAACGTCTTTATTTTGCCCAAAAAAGGAATAAGCCTACACTTAGAGATTGGAGTGTGTAGAATTGTCGTACCATTTGGAATCAGCCTTCACAAGGAGCAACTGTTTTTCTGTTTCTTCCTTTTGGAATGTCACTAACCTGTTAAGTTACAGCATAACGCCATTTATTTCAATTGCAAAACTATTCTTTGATAAGTTAACTGATATGTGTTAATAGCCTCCAATGAATTTATTGATGAAAGTATAATATTTTACAAGCATGATTACCCTGGTAGTCTAACTTCAGGTAGGCACTAACAACAGAGTGAATGTTTGGTGGTGACTCTTGTACTGGAGACTCAGTAAATTCATAACAGTTTTATAGTCATTTAAAACATTTTTAATGCACTCTTAAATGATTGCACTGATTGCTGTCTCTTACACCCTCTTTAACGCAACCTGCAAGTAGCATTTATTGAAAACAGTGATTGTGGAAATAACATTTGTTTAATGTAATTAGATTGATGAGCAGTGAATAAAACCATGGCTGCCGCTTTTACTGGGAATTACACCTTCTTTCTGTACATGTCACTACATTAGAATTGAATCCATATCCCTCCCCCCACTAGAACTTTGTTCCACTGACTCTAACCACTTCTACATTCACTCCTCCCTTCACCTTCCCAATGCCTGCTGTGCCCACAGCCATCAAGGCCCCATGAATGGTTATTCATGAAGTCCCCGCCTTCTTAACCTTGCCCCTACCTGAGGTGTGGTGATCCTCAGGTTAAGTTACCACAAGTCAGCTTTCCCCCTAAAAAGGGGAAAGCAACCTATGTTTACCTCGGACTATGGTGACTTTTCCTTACCAAGGCTCCATGCCCTGAACCGTTCTTACCCCTGATAATGTCCCCTCCTCTGGCTCAGTATTATAATTTTGGTTATACCTCCGTGAGGAGCTATTGTTTTGTTATCTACAGATATTTAACTGCTCGTTGTTGAATCAACCTTTGATATTCTGGCCATGTCAATCTCCCCCATGTCTATATTTCAGCGGCTAAACTAACCACGCTGAAGTATTAACAAAAACGGGAGCTTTGCTTTAAGTACAAAGAACAGGAACATCATCCAACGTCAGTTTCATACCCCCTCTCCCCTTTTTTGGGGGGTCATTGCACACAGAATTCAATAGATGTCAAGGAAAAGGCCACATCTGTGTTTACTTGTGTTCATGGAAAACCAAATATCAGGCCGAAATTCAGAGTTGCTTTATCCATCAAATAAATGAATATGTGGAACTTTAATATAGCTCTTATTCCATGTATGAAAGTTTGAAGTCTCATTTGCAGATTTATTTCAATTTTGTTGAAAGTGTCTTGATAACAACTAGTCTCCTCACAAGAGCCACCACTCCGTATAACTGATCTGGTTGAGCAGAATTGCATTATTATTTCAATTATTTGATCATTTATCATTTTGATATAATGCATCATGCAATCTGGAACACTGAAGGGTCGTTTATAAATAAAAATGTAACCTTCAGCTTCCTCTCCCTTTCACCAGCAGTATCTGATAACTTATTGATGTTTTGCCATTCTATTGGGCTTCCTAGATTCTGGGGATTAGCTGTGGCTTTTGATCAATGTCTTGCAATAGGGATATATTTGGCACAAAACTTGAGAAATTTCTGGGTAGTTTGAAATTATAAAATCAGATTTTCTTTAATTTCAATTCCCATTGCGGTTGAGTGCAAAAGTCAGTATCTCAATACTCAGCGATTTTCCTGTATTTCAACCTCACTTCAAACAATTGAAGGAAAACAATTTTTATAGATTTAATTGTTCACCCCCTAAAGTGTAGCACTTCAAATCATTTTTACTCAGATACATCAAATTGTACATTTCTTACTGAATTATATGAAAAGTTATATATTTCTGGACTGTTGACTTTCTCCAGCTCATCCGTTTCATTTTACAAACCCTCAATAATGCACCTGAAAGCTGTAATGAAACCTAAATATAATCAGTAATATTTTCTTGATTTTGTCAAAAATAGTAGCATAAACTTTCAAAGACCAATGGTCAAAGGAATCCCTGCAGCTAGTTTAGCAGTGCTAGGATCCTCCAGCAAAAAGTTCTCCGAACTACTGTCACCTAATTGCCAGATTTCTTTTTAATTTCAATCATACTACAGTATAATTTCCTCAATGTTGAGCAGCAGTTAATTACCACTTTGAAGAGTTTATCTTAGACCCTTTGCATGTGGCTCTGGACCAGGAGGGTGTTAGTAGAAGATGGTGTGGGCGGCAGTGTATCATGTCGAAATCTGCTCGGATATTATATCAGCTGAGAATTGCATAACTCAATGTCAAATATTTTTCAAATTTAACCACTCCAAAACTTAAAATTATCTTGGCAATTTTGAATATTTTTAATTAAGTAAAACCTCCAAGCATAGTGAAGTCTGGAAAGTGTGTCCACTTTCCTTATGTATAAGAGATTAAATAAACCATTTACTGCAATGCAGCAAACACTATCATTACAAATCATTTGAATGCACTTCTGTTCTCAGTAAGTTATTGAAACCAAATTTTCTTTTACAAGACTTTGCTGACAAAAATTAATCAACATAAAGCTAATGATGTCTTCTGAGTAAATGTAGTGATGTTATTGGATAAGGACATTTGGATTATTGGATAAGAAATGTGGTGTTACCAACATTAACTTGCAGGAGAACCAAGTCCACCAAAACTTGAAGGAAAAGTGCTCGGAAATGGAAATGTCTTTAAAGTAAACTGGATCAAGCAGGATGATGGTGGTTCTCCGATACGACATTACCTGGTCAGGTACAAAGCTGTAAGTACAGAGATATACATATATAACGTTGCATTAAATATTACAGGAAAAGGTGTCAATCTCTAATGATCCTTTTGCATAACAGTAGAAATTTCCGCTATAAAGCTTAATATACATTGGATTTATCTTTTAAGCACCTTTGTGAAAGTCATTGGAAGCCAGAGAAAGCAGGTAGTAAGAGAAACTTTGCTACAAGTTCAGTGAAAGAGTGCTTAAATCAATTTTTGTTAAAGCAGGGAACATTGGATTGGGTCCAACATGCTTCATAATGTAAAAGCATTCTTTCACCCTGCATGTACATCTACAACCATATCACAGATGAGAAAATAAGCAGGTAGCATTATTCGAAGAGATTTTCAACTTGTAATGTCTATCGTATTGCGTACCATTCATCTATTATAAAAGCCATCCAATTTTCATTACCATAGAAATTATGGTAATGAATACCAGGAATAGTGAGGGCATTCACAACGCCCATCTTACAAGCTGACACATGGTGGAAGTTGACGTCCTTGTTCCATTGAAAACTACATTTGCCACTGAAATTTAAACCATTATTTGCTGAAGATGATGTGTTCAAGTTGCAAGCTAAGGCATGCATAACCTTTAGACTCAAGGCATTTTAAATATTCATTGATAGGATGTAGGTGTTGCTGGCAAGGCCAGCATTTGTTGCCCATCCCTTGTTGCTGACATCCACTATTTGTGGTGAATGTTAAAGTCCCCAAACCAGAGTACATTCTGTGCCCTTATTACCTTCAGTGCTTCTTCTAATTGGTGTTTAACATGGAGGAGTACTGATTTGTCACCTGAGGGTGGAGGGGGGAAGTGTTGGGGAATATAGGTGATAATCAGCAGGAGGTTATCTTGTCTATGTTTAAGCAGGTACCATGAGACTTTGTGGGGTCCAGACTCAACATTAAGGAATCCCAGGACAACTCTCTCCTGACCATATACCAATTTTTTGCCACCTCTACGGGGTCTGTCCAGTTGGTGGGACAGGGAATAACCAGGGATGGTAATGGCGGTGTCTGGGACATAGTCATACTTCATGGAATCATGACTTACAATGTCAGGCTGTTGCTTGACTAGCCAGTGGGACAGCTCTCTAAATTTTGGCACAAGTCCCCAGGTGTTAGTAAACAGATCTTTGCAAGGTCAACAAGGTTGGGTGTGCCATTGTTGTTTCCAGTGCCAGGTTCAATGCCAGGTGGTTCCTTTGGTTTCATTCCTATTTTAATTTTCTGTAGAGGTTTGATGCAACTGAGTGGCTTGCAGGCCAATTAGGATTGGATCTCTGGATTATCAGTCCAGTGATATTGCCATTTTGTCACCGCCTATCCCGAATGCCATCCATAAACCAAGCCTGACCATAATGCTGCAGAAATGTTTTTTGAAAGTTGACAACTTAAATGACACTTTAAATTTTCCTTAATCTTAAATACAAATTCCCGTAGACATTACAGCATTTAACATTAATCCCAGCCACTGGAACATGTGCAGCGGGATTCTCCGGAATCGGCGCGATGGCCCGACACCGGCGTCAAAAACGGTGCAAACCACTCCGGCATCGGGCCGACCGGAAGTAGCGGAATCCTAGGTGGACGTTGAAGGGGTTGGCGCCGCGCTAGCCGGCGCCGAAGGGACTGCGCGAGTCCGCGCATGCGCCAAAGGGCCGGCGTGATCCCGCACATGTAAGGAACTGCCGGTGTATTCTGGCGCATGCGCAGGGGGGTGTCTTCTCCGCGCCGGCCATGGGGGAGCCCTACAGGGGCCAGTGCGGAAGGAAGAGTGCCCCCATGGCACAGGCCCGCCGGTGGATCCCGATCGCAGCCAGGCCACAGTGGGGGCCCCCCACACCCACCCCTGCAAGGACCACCCCAGCCGACGTACCTGCCGTGTGGGACCATGTCTAATCCACGCCGGAGGGATTGGCCAAAAACAGATGGCCGCTTGGCCCATCGGGGCCCGGAGAATTGCCGGAGGGGGGGGTGCGCTGCCAACGGCCCCCGACTGGCGTGGCGTGAACCCCGCCCCTGCCCGAAAACTGGCGCTGGAGAATACGGCAGCCGGCATCGGGGCGGGATTCGCGCCGCCCCCCGTGGATTCTCCGTCCCGGCGGGGGGTCGGAGGATCCCGCCCGTGATTCATGACAAATATTCCTCTATCTTCAGTTGATCTGTGTTCTGAGTTGCAAATTTTGCATGGATTATCACGGATTTTAGTCATTGAGATGATCCCAAGATATCGGTTCAACATGTCGTCTAATGCCATATAGCATGTGTTAGATTGTATGAAGAACTTTTTAACATTGATCCTAATTTTGCATTTCACGCAGTTGAACCTATACCTTTTTGCGTTATTCTCACAATTTCATTCAATGTCTTTTTTCAGTTGTACCTTGTCCATCGCATTTAGTCTCTGATATACCCTTATAAAACCTGAATAAAGTCTGATTCATTTATTTTTGTCTCAATGAGCAGGAATAAAGATAGTCGAGGAAGACAATTAAATAGATGCGTCACTAGCAAGAAAAGTCACAGATAAAGGAACAAGGGCTACATGTGACCAAAAGAACGGACACTGCAGTGCTTATAGTTTAACTCATAAATGGGTAGAATTAGAAGCCCTTGTGTCTTAGGGAAGTATAGATTGAATAGCTTCAACTGAAATGGGTTAGGAGTGGATACTGGACAAATCTATAATTGCATTCGAAAGGATAGAATAGATTTGGGAGGGTAACAATATTGGTAAAAAAAAAACAAATATATACATAGAACATAGAACAATACAGCGCAGTACAGGCCCTTCGGCCTACGATGTTGCACCGAAACAAAAGCCATCCAACCTACACTATGCCATTATCGTCCATATGTTTATCCAATAAACTTTTAAATGCCCTCAATGTTGGCGAGTTCACCACTGTAGCAGGTAGGGCATTCCACGGCCTCACTACTCTTTGCGTAAAGAACCTACCTCTGACCTCTGTCCTATATCTATTACCCCTCAGTTTAAAGTTATGTCCCCTCGTGCCAGCCATATCCATCCGCGGGAGAAGGCTCTCACTGTCCACCCTATCCAATCCCCTGATATGCGGTAGAGAGAACTAGTGTACAGACGAAAGAGGTTCAAACTGAATGGAAATCAAGGATTTAAGAAATCGATTATGTAATAACAGGTTGTAGCAGGGAGATGAAAAGCACACAATAACCACTCCTATTGTGGCAGATAAACATCAGCAACGATTTGGACTAAATGACCTGTTTTCACATTTTGACTTCAAATAATCTTTATTATACTCTGAAAAATGCCCCTTTACTTACGTTGATTTCATCTCCAATTCAACTGCCAAATATAACTATTCTTGTCACCCATTAATGCACGATTTAGTATTGTATCAAGAACACTTATTAGGTGTTGGAATGTTACTGTATGACATTCTGGTCGTTCCCTTTCGTAGAAGTAAGTGATTAATTTTCTCGGAAATTTATTTAATGCTTCCCCTACCTGCTCTCCCAGTGGCAGGGTAATTTGGTAATATCACATATTGCATCACGGGAAAATAAAGACCTATTTAACCTGTTCAAAGTCCACCCAGTCTGGTTCCGTAGATTTGAAACACTAATTTACGGAGTGGTCAAATAATAATAATCTTTATTATTGTCACAAGTAGGCTTACATTAACACTGCAATGAAGTTACTGTGAAAATCCCCCAGTCGCACACTCCGGCACCTGTTCGGGTACACAGGGGGAGAATTCAGAATATCCAATTCACCTAACAAGCACATCTTTCAGGACTTGTGGGAGGAAACCGGAGCACCCGGAGGAAACCCACGCAGACACGGGGAGAACGTGCAGAATCCGCACTGACAGTGACTCAAGAGAAAATCAAACCCGGGACACTGACGCTGTGAAGCAACAGTGCTAACCTCTGTGCTACATGCCGCCCAAATGTTGTATTCCTCACCACAACACAGTACAATGAGGAATCAACATTAATCTTCCAGAGGTGGCACAGGAGGCTAAAATGGGCTGAGATCCCTGTCCCTCATTAGCTGTGACCAAATGTGCATTGACTCATCTTTGCTTACCTCTGGCTCCTGCTCGCTCATACTCTGTGAATTATCGCACATGCACTCTTTCCCTGCCCTCAACATCCACCATTCAAAATCTATCATGCTAGATGCATCGGAGTTGTTTCTTGGCGATGTTATATTGAAGGATATGGCTTGTAATGAGATGCATTCCCTGAACTCTAACAGAGATTTATACAGTACATCGAGTGAGATAGGAATATATGTTGCAGTGCTGTCCTGATGTCGCCTCTTCAGATTTAAAATTATGTCAAACAGTTGACAAGAAAGTGCACTCCAGCTTATTATTTGGTTCCATTGAATAATTAGGATGAGGAAAAGAAGCTTGATGAGTTTGAAACAAACTACAAGCAGAGGCTAAACCTCCTCCTGCAAACCCCCCCCCCGGCTTCCACTACCTCTCAGCCTTTGATTTCTTGGATTGTCGAGGGGAATGTCTTTTTATCAACATGTACCTCATTGCAAAATGCTGGTACAATGGAACAACCACAAGATCTAAGTTACAGTTACATTGACTATTAAACGCAGGGTTGCAGATAGAAAAATTAACAAAAAAAGTAAATGTGGTTGAGTTTTTTATCTGGACATTAAATACAAAAACAGGGAGGTGATGATATATCTTCTAAGGACATTGATTAAACCAGTCATCTTCCCAGTTTGGAGAATGGGATTATAAAGATGAATGTATAGTCAGGAAAAAGGTGCAATGTGTCATAATATCTACTCATGTATATACTGAAGTGCAGACAGGCAGTGATTGACATACAGGACGACCAATAAGCACACAACACAGTGCAGCCAATCACCAGGCAGGACACTACCACTATAAAGCCAGAGGGCACTAGGTTTCCCGCTCTCTCTGGACCCAGCCACTGAGACAGTCAGAGTCCACGAGCTAGCCAGTGCAAACACCATGTGGTAGCTAGTAAGTCTGGTCAGGCTAATACAAGGTCTCCAGTCAGTTCAGTCTAGTGTCGACCCACAGCTGAACATGTCTATCAGTTCTATCGTTGAATAAAACAGTGTTGGATTTTCTCCAGTGTTAGACGTCTGCTTCTATCTTCCGTGCATCAAATGCAGTCCACATCGAACCAGTCAGCCTAACACATCATGGTACAGGAGTGATACTGATATTGACGGACCTACCTCGAGTGAATCAGCATTGACTAGCAAGCAGCCATCCGGTGAAATGGAAAACATCCAGCCTCCTCCGCAGCTCTGCATCTCCGGCAACCTAGACGTCGTCCAGCCTCCTATGCAGCAGCGCATCTCCGGCAACCTCGGCACCAATTGGAAGATCTTCAAGCAAAATTTCCTCTTGTACATCGAGGCCTCCGACGTCGAAGCAGCATCGGATGCCAGATCAATCGCGCTATTTCTCTCAACAGCGGGGGACCACGCCATCCACTTCTACAACTCCCTTATGTTCACTGAAGGCGAAGACAAAACAAAATTCAAAACAGTCCTGCTGAAGTTTGACAGCCACAGCGACATTGAAGTGAATGAGAGCTTTGAACGGTATGTTTTCCAGCAGAGGCTTCAGGGTAAGGATGAACCTTTTCAGTCCTTCATGACCCATCTCCGCATCCTAGTGCAGTCATGTAACTATGACCCGACGGCTGATTCCATGATCCGGGATCAGATCGTTTTCGGGGTCCACTCTGACTCCCTTCGGCAGCAGCTCCTGAAAGTCAAACAGTTGACCCTCCCTGTCGCTATCGAGACGTGCATTGTCCATGAGCATGCTAAGAATCGTTACTCCGACATCAGGGCGGCAGAAACTGCGAAGCTGGCCTCCCAGGAGGCGGAACGGGTGCAGGCCATTGCACAGATGCAGGGCCTGAGCATCGAGGAGAGTGGCCGTTTTGCGCCCTTTTCCAGGGTCCCTGCGCATGCGCGCCACGACTGAGTGGACGACGAGGCCGACAACCCGACTGCGCAGGTCGTACGTTGACCGACCACACTGCGCATGCGCGATGGCGCACGGAACGCGCTGACGTCGGCGTCATGACGTGTCCGAATTGTGGCTCCGCCCATTTAAAGCGGCAATGTCCGGCAAAAGGATGCCGGTGTCTACAGTGACAAGCTTGGCCACTACCCAGCCCTTTGGGCAATCTGCTCCACCGCTCAGCAGCCAGCGATCCCAGCTGCGGCGCAGAAGTGTCCGCTCAATACAGCAAGGCAGGCCAGATTCCGATCCCAACAGACTCTGATGCTGAGTGCCTCAAGTCCCTGCACCGGGTGGGCATCATAAATACACATGCGCTGCCTTCCACCACAACGGCGCAACGCCTATCCATCCTCAGTGTGGATCCCGACGACGAGTGGTGTGCTGTCTTCACAGTTAACAAGGCTCGCATCCGGTTCAAACTGGACACCGGCGCATCGGCGAACCTCATCTCAAAATCCGACCTCGACACCATCCGTGCCAGACCAAGCATTCTTCCACCAGCCTGCCAGCTCCTTGGCTACAATGGCAATGCCATAGCTGCCAGTGGCTCGTGTCAACTAGCGATATCCAACAAGGCGATCAAGGCGACGCTGCGGTTTGAAATCGTCGGACCTGACAGAGCATCCCTGCTTGGTGCTCGTGCCTGCAAGCTCCTGAACCTGGTTCAGTGAGTCCACACCATGTCATCATCACCGGTGACGGCCTCACCTGATGGTAACTTGCAAGCCGACATAGATTACATTATCACGCAGTACCACAGCGTATTCGATGGATGGGCACGCTCCCATACCGATATAAATTGCTGCTCAAGCCGAACGCCACCCCTGTAATTCATGCACCGCGCCGGGTGTCGGCACCCCTCAAGGATCGTCTGAAGAAGTAATTACAGGACCTCCAAGACCAGGCCATCATATCAAAGGTCACAGAGCCCACAGACTGGGTCAGCTCCATGGTCTGCGTAAAGAAGCCATCAGGGGAGCTTCGCATTTGCATTGACCCGAAGGATGTAAACCGCAACATCATGCGGGAGCATTACCCAATACCAAAACGTGAAGAGTTGACCAGTGAAATGGCGCATGCCAAATTCTTTACTAAGCTGGACGCCTCCAAGGGTTTTCGGCAAATACAGCTCGACGCGGCCAGTCGCAAGCTGGGCACGTTCAACACCCCGTTCGGTCGCTACTGCTACAACCGGATGCCCTTTGGCATCATATCTGCCTCCGAAGTATTTCACCGCATCATGGAGCAGATAATGGAGGGCATCGAGAGGGTGTGAGTATACGTTGACGACGTAATCATCTGGTCCACAACGCCCCAGGAACACATCGCTCGCCTCAAGCAGGTATTCCAGAGAATTCATGAACATGATCTCCAGCTCAACAGGGCCAAGTGCTCATTTGGTCAATCTGATATTAAGTTCCTCGGTGACCACATTCTGCGGCAGGGCGTGCGGCCAGATGCCGACAAGGTCTCGGCGATCAACGCCATGAAGACCCCGGAGGACAAGAAGGCGGTCCTCCGCTTCCTCGGGATGGTCAACTTCCTGGGGAAATTCATTCCCAATATGGCATCCCACACCACGGCCCTCCGCCATCTCGTCAAGAAGTCAACGGAATTTCACTGGCTGCCCACGCATGAAGAGGAATGGCGTGAGCTAAAAGCAAAGTTCACCACAGCCCCGGTTCTAGCGTTCTTCGACCCAACCAAGGAAACCAAGATATCAACTGATGCAAGCCAGGACGGCATTGGGGCGGTGCTCCTTCAGCGAGATGACTCCACGCCCTGGGCTCCAGTGGCGTATGCCATGACGCCCACTGAGCAACGGTATGCTCAGATTGAGAAAGAGGGTCTGGGCCTCCTGTCAGGGATAGTCAAGTTTCACAACTACGTTTATGGCCTGCCAAAATTCACGGTAGAAACGGACCACAGGCCTCTAGCCCATATAATCCAAAAGGATTTAAATGACATGACACCTCGGTTACAGCGAATTCTTCTTAAGCTACGCCGCTATGATTTTGAACTTGTCTACACGCCAGGCAAAGAGCTGATCATTGCAGTTGCCCTATCCAGGTCCATTACCACACCTTGTGAACAAAGTGACTTCATCTGCCACATATAAGCGCAAGTGCAGTTGTGTGCCACCAACCTTCCGGCCTCTGACGAACGGGTGGTCCAAATTCGTGAGGAGACGGCCAAGGATCCTCTGCTGCAGTGTGTGATGCAGCACCTTGCCAATGGCTGGCAGAAGGGACAATATCCCCAGTTCTATAACGTAAAAGATAACCTGACGGTGGTGGAGGGAATCCTTCTGAAACTCGACAGGATCGTAATTCCTCAGAGCATGCGGGCTATGGTGCTGGGCCAACTCCATGAGTGTCACTTTGGAGTCGAGAAATGCCGACGCAGCGTTCGGGAGGCGGTCTATTGGCCGGGCATCAGCCAGGACATTGCCGACACAGTCCTCAACTGCCCTACCTGTCAGAAGTTTCAACCAGCTCAACCCAAGGAAACAATACAGCAGCACGAGATCTGACCTCTCCGTGGTCCAAAGTAGGTGTAGACCTTTTCCACGCCAAGGGGCATGACTACGTACTCCTGGTCGACTACTTCTCCAGTTACCCAGAGGTGATGAAACTGTCCGACCTCACGTCGAAGGTGGTAATCAAAGCCTGCCAAGATACGTTCGCCAGGCATGGGATACCGCTCACGGTAATGAGCGACAACGGTCCTTGCTTTTACAGCCAGGAATGGTCTGATTTTGCACAGTCCTACAACTTCCGTCACGTAACCTCCAGTACCCACTACCCGCAGTCAAACGGGAAGGCCGAGAAAGTGGTCCATATTGTAAAGCTGTGCAAAGCTGCAGACTCAGGCTCCGACTTCAACCTGGCACTGCTGGCTTACAGGGCAACCCCACTGTCCACTGGGTTGTCTCCAGCACAGATGCTCATGAATCGCACTCTGAGGGCCACAGTTCCAGCTATCCATGTTCCAGACCTTGACCACCTCACGGTCTTACAAAAAATGCAGCAGTCACGGGCCCAACAAAAAGCCACATACGATGCTCATGCCACGGATCTGCCCGAGCTGACCCCCAATGATCACGTTTGTGTCCAGTTGCCTGAGGGCGGCTGGTCAGCCACAGCTGTTGTGATCAAACAAGTGGCCCCAAGATTGTTCCTTGTCCGCATGGCTGATGGCTCCCTGTGCGGCGCAATAGAAGGACACTGCAAAGAGTTCCACGCCCGCTACCTGACCGAAGTGCCCCGCCGCCTACGATGCGTCCTCCAGACGTACCCTACCACGAGGCCACCGATCTACCAACAATCCTGCCGGCGCACGCGACCTCCGCGATGGCAGCGATCCCGCCTATCCAAGTGCAGGCGGCTCCTGATCCACCTCTGCGGTGATCGACAAGAATTCGGCGTCCACCACAAAGACTCTATAGACTGAACTTTTGTACATTTTGTGACTTCATCGCTTTAACCTCTGTAAATATTGTTTCGTTTGCCATGTATCTGCACTATCAACACCTTCTTATGTATATACGTTCATCTAGACACCTTTTGTGTATAGTCAGGCACATATATATATGTACGCTCACACAGCCTAGTATTTATCTAAAAAAAGAAAGGGGGGGGAGATGTCATAATATCTACTCATGTATATACTGAAGTGCAGACAGGCAGTGATTGACATACAGGATGACCAATAAGCACACAACACAGTGCAGCCAATCACCAGACAGGACACTACCACTATAAAGCCAGAGGGCACTAGGTTTCCCGCTTTCTCTGGACCCAGCCACTGAGACAGTCAGAGTCCACGAGCTAGCAAGTGCAAACACCATGCGGTAGCTAGTAAGTCTGGTCAGGCTAATACAAGGTCTCCAGTCAGTTCAGTATAGTGTCGACCCACAGCTGAACATGTATATCAGTTCTATCTTGGAATAAAACAGTGTTGGATTTTCTCCAGTGTTAGACGTCTGCTTCTAGCTTCCCTGCATCGAGTGCAGTCCACATCGAACCAGTCAGCCTAACACATCACATGCAGATTCGCTAAAACAATACCAAGGTTATGAGGGCTCAGTTATTCTGAAACATGTGGAAAAACTAGGGATGGAATTCCCCAAAGTCTCTGCTGCTGTAGTTTACGCCTCCGTAAGGGGAATCACTCCATGTTAGCACTCCCGCCCACAGGGCTAGGCTGGAATCTTCCGATATTTTGTGTCAGTCCCAGTGAGGAAAATAGGGAAAATCCCGTCAGCGGGAAAACTCGGTGTGCATTCAGCCTCTTTAACAAATTTTGTTTCCACATGTTTCATGTCGCGTTCATGGCAGCTTTCCTCTGATTCCCTCGCCCCGGGAAAACTTAATCTCCGCAATCAGTGGGGCTTTTAAACGCCTCCCCTGCCCCTTCCCAACCTTGCCCCTCGCCGGAGATGTGGTAATCCTCACGTTAAATCACCACCAGTCAGCTCTCCCACTCAAGGGGGACTTTACTCCCCAGCACTTGTTCCAGGTGTGGGAGGGAGAATATGGCTGGAGTCCCAAAAATTGGTTTCACACCGGTGTGAATTTACAGCGGGACCTTCTGGTGCTTCCCGCCGTGGTGGGCCAGAAAACCAACGTAACGTGATTACATCACGGGTGAGGGAGATCTCAAAGTGAGATCTCCGTGGCACAAATCCCATTATGGCTTAACACAAGATTTAGCAGCCAAAATGGGATTTGTACCTGCAGCGAACCGACCCAGAGAGCCACGGCCCATATTATCACCACACCTTCTTAGACTTTTCTTTGTACTTATCATAGAAACTTAGCATCTTACAGCAAGGAAGAAGGCCACTCAGCTCATTGGGTCCGTGCTTTTGAAGGGCAATCTAGAGATTCTCCACCCCTCTTTTTCATCTGCCTGCAATTCTTTGTCCTTCCAAGTATTTGAATTTTGTTCTAAGCAAGATTTTGTCAAAATATTTGAACTTCTGAATTAGTGTGATCTGAAGTGGCTTTGTTAGTGGAACTACGTTGGCATGCATACAGGCAATTCAGACATCCCATTCATTGTATTCATCAGAAATTGTACCTCACTTTTACAGCTGGAATTCAACGCACTTAAGTTGTATTTCGCATCTGCTGTTTCGTCCATTGCTTTTTACCGAGATAAAAAGAAAAGTTCACAACATTTCCGAAATCAGAGTTTGTCCCATGGGAATAAAGCCCTGGTTAAAGCTTCACTTAAAAAGTTAACAAAATTTGTAATTGAATTTTATTTTGCCCTACAGTAGGACAGGACCCACCAGGTGAAATTGGAAGCAAATAGTGACATCCTAAGTTGTGTGTGTGCAAACCTAGCAATCTGCATGCTTTCACCTAACCAAACCAATCTGATTGACTGAATCCTATTGCCAATGTCACTGCATTCCTTTCTGATGGATGCTCTATATAGAACCATAGAATCCCTACATTGCAGAGGGAGGCCATTCAGGCCCTTGAATCTGTGCTGACCCTCTGAACGAGCACCCTACCTAGGCCCACTCCCCTGCCCTATCCCGGTGACCCCCACCTAACTTGAACATCTTTGGATACTAAAGGGCAATTTTGGCATGGCCAATCCCCCTAACCTGCACACCTTTGGACTATGGGAGGAAACCGGAGCTGCCGGAGGAAACCCACACATGTGCTGGGGGAACGTGCAAACTCAACACAGTCACCCAAGGCCGGAATTGAACCCGGGTCCCTGACGCTGTGAGGCAGCAGTGCTAACCACTGTGCCTGAAGATGACCAAATAAACAAAAGGGCCAGAATTCTCCAGCCGTTGGGATTCCCTGTTCCTGCTGGCAGTGCAACCCCGCTCGCAGGTTTCCTGGTGGCTTGAGGTGGCTTCACTGGGAAATCCCTTTGACAAGCAGCGGGAGTAGTGAATCCCATTGCCAGCGCGTGGCACGCTGCCGAGAAACACGCGGCTGGGGGACCGAAGAATCCCCCCCAGGTACCTTATTTTGCCTAATGTCATCGTATATTCTTTTGAAAAAGTTCAACTTTCACATGCCACACTCAACCCCTTTCTCACCAAACTTACCTTTTATTACTTTTGTAATGTATTTTTAAAAACTGCTCTGACCTGCATGCGAGTTATATTCCTTTCATTGGGTGAACCCAAGATCACAATGCTACCACTTCCACCCATAAACTAAAGTAATGGGGAAATCACCTGATTGAGCAGCAGATGAACGATGGTGAAAAACATCCCTGGGGTTCAAATCTGCATTATTCGTTTTCTGGATGTTGTGTTGATGAATCTGTACACCATTTACCTCCGCCTCCAAGTCATAGTGCAAAGGGCAATCACTGGCAAGCATTACATTTTCTGAAACAGATTAAAAGATTTGCAAAGCTAAACCGTAGCTTTAACGTGTGTTTATTTATCTGGACAAATCAGTTAGCTTGAAGCTTTGCTCGCTCATTTTTCACCAATGGTTTACTTCACAGAAGCACCACTCGGATTGGAAGCCTGAGATGAGATTACCATCTGATAGTGAATATGTTATTCTCGCAAATCTGGAGTGGAACTCGGAGTATGAAGTTTATGTCGTGGCCGAGAATCAGCAAGGCAAGTCCCAGGCTGGATCTGTCTCCTTCCGGACGTCGGTCGAACCCACTGTCATTCCAGGTACAATTTTCAGCTGCTTCAAATATTATTTGCATTAAATCTTGCAAAGACGCTGCATCCCCAAATCTAGTCATGCTCGTAAAATTGAATACCACATCATCTGGTGTTCCATCAGCTTGTGTATCAGATATCTTCAATTTAATTAATTTATTTCACGGAAGTTTTTTTTTAACCAGATTGTACTTTTCTACACGTCTTTTTTTTTAAACGAAAGCACTTCATTTTCAGATCATATTTTTGTACTTCCCGACTGATTTGTGGCAAGAAACCTTGGCTTGCAATCCAATATCATGGGTACAGCCACTAACACAATATGAAATTAGAATCTTCCACTGGGACAGAGTGCAAGGACACAGTGAGGGACAAATGCAACAGATAGTTATTCGCTTCAGTACTTTGACAATCGGGCTTTCTCTGGCAGTTTATGATTATCTCACTCAACAGGCGGAATCCTATGTCCTAACACATGGCTTGTTTGGTGGTGGGGGAGCATTTAATCAGGCAGGAGGATGGTGAATCGGCATCCTGCCTCCAACCCAATTGGGTACATAATGGAAGGCCCATGGATAGCCTTCCCACCCCGCTGCCAATTGAAAGTCGTAAGTGGCCAATTAATGGTCTAAACCCAGCTGTGGGGTGGGTGCCTTACCGTACAAGGAGCATGACAAGCAAACTCTGATGCGTTTGCCTGCTGGTTTCCAGGATGTTGAGGGTGGGGTGGTGGGGTTAGGGGGTGCTCATTCGAAGATACTTGGTGCCTGATCGGGAAACCTGGCATCGGGTGTGGGGTGAGGCTGGTGAGAGCCACCCCATCCCCACTGTCGACCACTGCTCCCCCAAACACTCCTCCCCCACAACCCTTCTCTCTCTTCCCCCCCCCCCCCCCATTACTCACCTTTGATCTGGGATCCAGCGCCGACCTTGAAGCTTTGATGGATGTCATACTGTCAGCAGCTATTCCCTCCCTGATGGCGTTGCCATTCGATAGAGCTACCAGCCTCTGATTGGCCAGGAGGTGGGCAGGATTTCCATCCAACAATTTGTATGCCTGTGTGAATGATCCCTAACTTAAATCAACAGAAGCTCAGCTGTCAGCTGTTTAAGATGAGGCTGGTCCAAGACCCATGTCTGAAGTCTGCACAGCAACAAGACGAGTGCCTCAAAATTTAAAAGTAGCTATCCTATAAAATAAACCAAATCCCCTGAAATGGAGCAGCGTTTCAAATCACCACACTAGCAGCAGGGAAACAGTAGGAGTTGTGGGAAACTTGCATTGTTATTGCAAGCAGTATGATCAAAAGAATGAACTGAGGATAAGAAAAACATCCACACATGTAAAACCATTTTTATTTAATATCTTGCAAAAGCAGGATCTTTGACAAACTTTTAAGTTGTAAAATTTGCAATTAAATCTGCTGTGTGGAGCTTATTGTTTTTGTTTTCCAAATTTCCATCAGTATTAACAATCATTTTTAGTTAAATGTAATTGCAGTAATATTCCAGATTTCAGTGATACAGTTTCCCTCATCGCACTGAACTGCAGATTGCTGATGGCAATAGGTTCAATTGAATTATATGCATCCTCTTTGACAATTTTATACCCTCAACTCCTTAAAGTGGTTACTGATGCGTCCTAAGGTTACTGGTGCTACGTGAGTGGTGATTGTACTGTTTGAACATTACAAAGTCACCAGTGCTATCTGTATCCAGCTGAAGAATATATTCTACTAATAAACCTTATGCTGTGGTCATCTTTGGAACAGGAAATGGCAGCTGGCATCTCATTGTTCTTATTTTGCCGAGGCTCCTGGTTTTGGTGTAAAACCTGCTGGGGTGTTTACTTTTTTGCAAGTGATAAATTGTAAGATTACAGTTTCATCACAGGTTATTGGCTGTTGTCCCAGGTCCTTGGATTGCTTGTTACCGTTCTTGTTTATCCAGCAATACCAATTTTCTGTGAATCAGATCACAGGATTTTCATTGGCAAGAATTAGACCAAAGATAATTTTACAATTATTTTATAAGTTTACAGTGTGCCCAGGCAATCTGAGTGAATGCAAGATTTCCTTAAGGTATAAAGGACGATATTTTCCTCTGTATCTAAAATTTAACAAGCAAGGCGATTTATTGCTGCTATAGTTTAGCTCCTGTGGAAAAATGTTTATGACAATTAGCGGCAAAAATAATTGTTCACGATAAAGCATACAAAATGATTTTAGAATTATTACACAGAGCTGTGAATTGATTATTTAAAGAGCGGGATTTATTTGTATTGGACCCAAATGTAAAGAAACCATGCTGGGATAAATAACATTGAAAAATTACATTTTTGAATAAAAGGTATTTTTGTCAAAGGGAATTTTAAAGAAATTCTGTGGTAACATGTCCTTGAGAGTACCAACATATTTTACTAGTTGTGTAGTTCCTATTTCAAGTTCAATAGAATTTGATAAATGCAGTAGTAACTAGTGATAACATACAAATGATCTTATATAATATGCATACATTATATCATTATATCTGCATACGGCTGGTTTTAGTGGCTATTTGGCAGCTCTATCATAGTTTAAATAGTCCATGAAATATCTATCAAGGCTATATTAGAAACTTCTGTAAAAGAATTAAAGAAATTCCAAAATGTTTGAGCATCTTCTGTCATAGGTTTGTTCACCATGAAAGATAATGGAGGTTTCCCAGCAGTATCTGTGTAATAGATTAATTGTCGTGCATTCTTTGTAAGATGATGACTACAATGCAAAGAGCCTGGCCATTTGTGTGTTTTGGGTTCAGTGTCCCTGGAACATTGCACAGTTGCATTCTGACTGGCTGGTTTACTTCAGTCATGGAAGCAGATTCAGTAATAAATTTCAGTGGAGAATTAGATGAGTAGTGAAGTGGAAATTTTTTCGGGGACGCGGGGAACGAGGAGGGGAGAGGAGTGAATTGGAGCGCTCTTTCGGAGTGCAGTCACAGGCGCCATGGGCTAAATAACCTCCTTTGTGCTGCGCCATTCTACGATACAATGATGGTGCACAACTATTTGCAGCAAAACATTTATCCTTTTCGATGTATGATTTATTAAGTTGATGAAATAATCGCTGTTAACACCTTTTGCTTTCAAAAAGAGGAAAATATGGTCCTAACTGTGTCGCCTACTCAGGCACAAAATGATAGTTTTAAAGATAATTAATCATTCAGAAATGTTTTTTATAAAGTAAAGCTTCCTCCTTCAATGATATCAATGAAAGCACTGTGCTGAAACACTTCAGAAATGGCACAAGAAGTGATTAATTGGACTTCTGAATATTTTAATTGTTCTGTAGATGTACTCTTGCGTTCCATGGCTAACGAATTAACACATGAATGTTTTATGGGGATGCAGCAGCGAGTGCTGCAGTTTGCATGACGAGGCTGAACATGTTAACTGGCCTGTTACATCACTAAGGCAGTTACTTACACAATAGCTTGGAGCATGGGCAAGGGAATTGCTTTTCCATGCAGTAGTTGAAAGCCATTTAACTGAATGCAGCTAACATAATGGCAGCAAAATAAGACATAGCATTAATTCCAAATCCTTTCTCACCACCCTTATTCCAGCTTCATGTTGGTCTTTCATTGAAACTACTTATTGTTCCTTTTTGCTCTATTCTGTACTCGCAACCCATTATGTGATCATTCCCATTTTCCCAGCTTATAGTTTTGTGCCTTTTTACCCTGTAACCATGAAATATGATCTTTGACCTAGTGTGCTCTGCTTACAATTAAGCATACTTACTCTTTTATGTTCCACAGATGTTTCTCTAATCTGTTTTATTTCAATTTAACTTTTACACTTTATTTGTTTACCTTAAATTCTTAATTTGGTTTTGTATTTATGATCTTTTTTTCTCTCCCTTCTCTCTCTTATCCCACCCCTTTTCCCTCCCTCCCTTTTTTTTTCTACCTGTCTGTCTTCATATGCATATGTTTCCATTACCCCTCTGCTTTCTTTGAACACTGAATGATTGGACTGGCCATTTTGTTTCACAACTCTTTGCTGCCCTTGGATGGAAATACTTTGGCTACAGCAGCAACTTTGGGTGGTTCATCAATATCATGCACACTCTTCTCATTACTCTTCTCTGCAATTCTAGTTGTTTTGCTGTCTTAGACCCTCAATAAAGGCATGCTGTTTTCTCCCCAGACAGTTCAACACACAATTTTATGCCTTTGCAGTTGCTTCAGATGTATTCGAGTTTTACTCATAAAAAGAATTGTACCATTTTTATTCAAAAGCAAATGAACTGTTCAAACAAAATTACAATTTGAAATCTGTTCTCCTTCATGTGGTTCTTTTGTTCTGCATGTACGTTTAGTTCTCATTTTACCTAAGCTAAGATTGTCTGTCAATTTCTACATTTTTCTTTAGAAGACTATTTCTGTTGACCTGTAATTGCTTTGTTTTGTGAGGATCTGTCATTCCCTGTCACTTCGTTCTATAGTTAGTTATCTCTTCGAATTTCTATCATCTTCATTTTCCTCTTTCAACCACCAAAGTCATTACTATAGCCTGGCAGCCTGATGAATGGAACAAATGCTCGAAGGAATTGGCAACTGTATGTGTGTAAACTGAAGTAAAACCATGGTATAAATATTGTATATTGTATATCTGGAACAGCTACAAGAAATTTCATAGAGGTTATTGTCGGTTTGAAGTTTAATTGAAAAAAAGATTAAAATGTAACTTTTGATTCCAGAATCTAGTTCCAAAACTGATACCTAGGTTGTTTGCTATATTTTGCCAATTGGGATTTTAGTGGTAACGCAAGCACATGCAAAGAAAGCTAATCTCAAGCACACAGCTTGGTTAAATATGCTTAATTTTATACAGCTATGCCAGCATGCACCATACTATCTACAGGAGATTCCGGAAAGTGTGCATAGGTCATTGCTCTAGATATTTAGTAGATATTTTTTTCCAGTGCTTTCTGTAACTAAGCTATTTGTAAACAAATTAAAATAGACTCCGAAGGCCTGACTGCAGTATTGGAGAATTGCCTTAAACGTTGATTCTAATTCAATTGTTTTTACAGATTTTAAAAAGTGCCATAGATAACTAAGAAAATATGGAGGCAGATTGCTACAATTTCCTGAAGAGAGACACGATTGACTAAATTCTATTCCCTTAAGCAAACAGGTTTCATTAAGAAACGATAAATTTTTTAATGTATGCTGATTTTTTTCTGGTTCATGATTTACATCTGTGTTGACATGATGTTTTATGGTGGAGAATTAGATTTTAGATATCCCCCTAACATACAAATCAAGAATAGAGATAAAAGCAATCTGATTTTTTTTAAATTGGAAATGTACATGTCAAGACTGCCAACATCTAAAACCTTGTATTAACATGTGGATCTAAATTTCATCAGAACTGGAAAGTAAGATCATTTATAGAATTGAACAAAGTGAAGGGGCAATTTGGGTTAGTTCTCCCTTTTTTTATCTGCCGACAGGTCTACTGTGTAATTTTGTGTTTATAATGTGGATATGGTCAAAGCTGTGTTTAATTGGTCTTAAATTAGAAATTGTACCCATTTATTAATTGTAATCACCATGCACTGTATCTGCTTTGTTCACATTTGTGTGACCAACAACTTGTTATAAGTTTTTCCGTTTGAACATTTTTTTCATACTTGCATGTTTTCACAGAAATACAGCCATTTAACATGACAAAACAAAACTAAACATGGCAATCAAATAGGAAACGGCTCATTGGATAGCACTGAAAGCAAAACTAATGAATGTAACAATATTTCTAAGTGGCACTTATTCTCACAATACTTCTATTTATTTAACTAATTCCATATTTCTTGAACTAATTGCTGCATAGAACCCAACAAATTCCACAAGGAAACTAAAAGCAAGTGAAATCCCTATTGATTGCCATTGTTTGAACTGTCTGATAGATTAGGATGGAGAAGGACAGTTCATCCAAGTGATTTGTGTTCGGCCATTTTCCTTTGTTATTGTCAAAGAGGTGCACTTACTGAATTTAGCAATGGTATTAGTTCTAAATAACTCGGTACCTTTGCCATGGAAGTGGTTGATGTTTTTAGGTTGAAATCTCAATTATTTGCTACACGTGAGCTGTATCCAGACCATATTTTGTTATTACTAGGCAGGGTGGAAGTTACTAAAAAGCTCAGTTGAGGCATGTCCATGCTTGAATGGAAAATAAATTTGCATTTGGCATACAAAACCTTGCTAAGTATTTGTGCTGTGTTTTATACAAAATAACTAAACACAATATGTTTCTTGTGCACAAGGTAAATTTGCATAAATTCAGGCCTGTGGGTGCTGCAATTAAGAAAACACGAGAACCTAGCACCAAAATCACTTCTGTTTGGCTTTGAAGATACTCTCTTTTTTTGAATGGTGTCATTCTCTGAGATTCATCCTTCTAAGTCCTTTGCAGGCTTAAGGGGCGAATGGCCTACTGCTGCCCCTTATTCGTATGTTGTTTTCTCACTGTGTGCCATTATTTCCAAGTTTTGTAGAAGCTGTGGGATGGATGGAATTATCATTGGTATTGCCAACTTCAGATGAAATCTCTCGTGCGATATTTTAACAGATTCAGTAACCCGTTTAAAGTGAACAGATGTTAAATAGTATAGAGAAACCTCATACAAACTTCATGTTGCTCCTCATTTCCTCAAATGGTTTGAAAAGATGAGTTGGCACTAATAAGCATGAGCAAGCATTCTTCACAGAAATCTATCGGAATTGTCAGGCTATGTGGATTATAAAGAAAGAATAGTGCAGCGATTGTACGAAGGCAACCACATTCACAACTGCACCAACATTGTCAATATGCTTTTCTTTTGGTGGTCGTGCAATGGTATAATTTGATAAGTGAACACTTTTATCCCTTATATGTCCACATTAATGAACTCAATCACATATAGTGCATACTGTAAACTTCTTTAGGAATTTGGTTTAGTTAAAAATGAGCTTTACATTCACATAGAAAATAGGAGCAGGAGGACGTCATTCGGCCCTTCGAGCCTTCTACACCATTCATTCTGATTATGGCTGATCATCCAACTCACTAGCCTTATCCTGCCGTTTCCCCCACAGCCTTTGATCCCCGCTACCCCAAGTGGTATATCTAACTGCTTCTTGAAAACATACAATGTTTTGGCCAAAATTACTTACAGTGGTAACAAATTCCACAGGCTCACCACTCTCTGGGGGAAGACCTTTCTCCTTGTCTCTGTCCTAAATGACCTACCCCGTATCCTCAGACGATGACTCCTGGTTCTGGACACCCTTGCCATTAGGAACATCCTTCTTGCATCTACACTGTCTAGTTCTGTTGGAATTTTATAGACTTCTATAAGATCTCCGCTCATTACCAGAAAATTTAGGCCGGTTAGCCTGACTTCAATCTTGGTAAGATTTTAGAGTTCATTAATAAAGATGATGTGGAGATGCCGGCGTTGGACTGGGGTGAGCACAGTACGAAGTCTTACAACACCAGGTTAAAGTCCAACAGGTTTGTTTCGATGTCACTAGCTTTCGGAGCGCTGCTCCTTCCTCAGGTGAATGAAGAGGTATGTTCCAGAAACACATATATAGACAAATTCAAAGATGCCAAACAATGCTTGGAATGCGACCATTAGCAGGTGATTAAATCTTTACAGATCCAGAGATGGGGTAACCCCAGGTTAAAGAGGTGTGAATTGTATCAAGCCAGGACAGTTGGTAGGATTTTGCAGGCCAGATGGTGGGGGATGAATGTAATGCGACATGAATCCCAGGTCCTGGTTGAGGCCGCACTCACGTGTGCGGAACTTGGCTATAAGTTTCTGCTCGGCGATTCTGCGTTGCCGCGGGTCCTGAAGGCCGCCTTGGAGAACGCTTACCCGGAGATCAGAGGCTGAATGCCCTTGACTGCTGAAGTGTTCCCCGACTGGAAGGGAACATTCCTGCCTGGTGATTGTTGCGCGATGTCCGTTCCTTCCTGGCAAAATCCCGAACCTGCATGTACCTAAACACTTCTCCCTGCTCTAGCCCATACTTCGCTTCCAGCCCCCTCAATCCTGCAAACCGACCCCGAAGAAACAAATCTTTTAGCGTCTTAATCCCCTTCTCTTCCCATTTCCGAAAACTTCCATCCCACCTCCCTGGCTCAAATCTGTTGTTCCCCCTGAATTGGCATTTCCTTGACCCTAAACCCAACCCGAAGTGTTGGCGAAACTGCCTCCAGATTTTCAATGAAGCTATTATTACCGGACTCTCTGAATATTTCCCCGGAGCTTTCGGGAGCGGCGCTGTTGCAAGTGCCTTCAGCCCCGACCCCCTGCACAAACTCTCCTCCATTCTGACCCACTGAGAATCAACCCTTCTGACCCAGCTCCGCACTTTCTCCACGTTCGCCGCCCAGTAGTAGTACAACAGGTTCGGGTGACCCAAACCTCCTGCCTGCCTTGCCCTCTGTAGCAGCACCTGTCCCACTCTGGCCACCTTCCCTCCCCATATGAATGAGGTAACCCTTCCCTCAATCTCCCTGAAAAAAGACTTTGGCAGGAAAATCGGTAGGCATTGAAAAATAAACAGGAATCGTGGCAACACATTCATTTTAACCGCCTGTACCCGACCCGCCAGTGACAGAGGAAGGCCATCCCACCTTGCCAGATCGGCTTTCACTCTCCCCACCAAACTAGTGATGTTGTACCTGCGAAGCCTCCCCCACTCCCGGGCAACCTGCACCCCCAGATACCTAAAATGAGTCCCTGCTCTACGGAATGGCAACCCCCCCCACCGAGAAAGACCCAAATACCCGCAGTAGCTCCAATATTCCTCCTATCGACGCACTCGGTTCCGACACATACAGCAACAAGTCGTCGGCATATAAGGACACCCTATGCTCTATCCGCCCCCCCCACCCACACTATTCCTTTCCATGCTCCCGAACTTCCCAATGCGATGGCCAACGGCTCAATCGCAAGTGCAAACAGCAGGGGGGACGTAGGACATCCCTGTCTTGTCCCACGGTGGAGTGAAAAATATCTTGAACTGATATTATTTGTGCGGACACTCGCCTTCGGTTCCTTATATAATAGCTTTACCCAGTTCACAAACCTTGGTCCAATCCCAAACTGCTCCAGCACTGCCATCAGGTACCCCCACTCTACCTGATCAAACGCCTTCTCGGCGTCCAATGCCACAAATACCTCTGATTCCTTTATTTCCGCCGGTGCCATAACAACGTTCAAAACCCTCCTAATGTTCGAAAACAGCTGCCTTCCTTTCACGAACCCCGTCTGATCCTCCCCTATCACCTTCGGGAGGCACTCCTCCAGCCTACCCGCCAGTACCTTCGCCAACACTTTTACATCCACATTCAGAAGTGATATGGGCCGATACGACCCACACTCCGTTGGATCCTTATCTTTTTTTAGCAACAGGGAAATCGATGCCTGCCCCAAGGTTTGCGACAACACCCCCTTCCCTATCGCCTCCTCAAACATCCCCACCATCAGGGGTGCCAACCTATCCTTAAATTTTTTATAATATTCCACCGGAAACCCATCCGGCCCTGCCACCTTCCCCGACTGTATCCTCCCAATCGCATCCTTTATCTCCTGCTCCACTATTGCTCCTTCTCATGAAGCCCTGTCCCCCTCCCCTAGCCTCGGGTACTCCAACCCATCTAGAAATTCCTGCATCTCACGGTCTCCTCCGGGTGGCTCTGACTTGTACAACCTCTCATAAAACTCCTCAAAAACCTTGTTAATCAACACTGGAGCCACCACCAACTTCCCTGCCCTATCCTTCACCTGAAGAATTCCCCTTGCCGGTGCCTCCCTCCGGAGCTGACCTGCTAACATACGTTGCCTTATCTCCATGTTCATAAACTGCACCCCTTGCTCGTCTCAGTTGGCGCACCGCCTTCCTGGTAGACAGTCGGTCGAAGCTCGCCTGTAGTTTTCATAGGTTATCATAGAATTTACAGTGCAGAAGGAGGCCATTCGGCCCATCGAATCTGCACCGGCTCTTGGAAAGAGGACCCCACCCAAGGTCAACACCTCCACCCTATCCCCATAACCCAGTAACCCCACCCAACATTAAGGGCAATTTTGGACACGAAGGGCAATTTATCACAGCCAATCCACCTAACTTGCACATCTTTGGACTGTGGGAGGGAACCGGAGCACCAGGAGGAAACCCACGCACACACGGGGAGGATGTGCAGATTCCGCACAGACAGTGATCCAAGCCGGAATCGAACCTGGGACCCTGGAGCTGTGAAGCAATTGTGCTATCCACAAGGCTACCATGCTGCCCTTAAGAACAAATTAATCTACACTATATCATTCTACCGTAATCCATGTACCTATCCAATAGCTGCTTGAAGGTCCCTAATGTTTCCGACTCAACTACTTCCACAGGCAGTGCATTCCATGCCCCCACTACTAGTTCCTTCCTCTTTTCCAGCTTCGCCAGGTCCCCATCCTCTGCATACCTCCTATCTACCTCCAACATCTCATCTATTACCCTCTGCTGCTCCAACCTCTCCTGCTGCTCCAACCTCTCTTTATCCACCCTGGCCTTAAACGAAATTACCTCACTTCTCAACACCGCCTTTAGAGACTTCCAGATGACTGCCTTCGACACCTCACCCGTACAATTAAAACCTACATATTCCTTAATTACCTTTTCAATTTTCTCACAGAACACTTGGTTCCCCAAAAGCCCCACATTCAGTTTCCACCCCGGTCTCTGCGCTGCCCCCTTCTCCAGCACCATATCCACCCAATGTGGAAGCGTACCCTTTTGCCGACCAGCGCTACCCCTCGAGCCCTTCCATCAAATCCGGAGTGAAACACTTGGCTAACCCAGCCCTTTTTAAGTCTCACCTGGTCCTTCCCCCCTCAAGTGAGTCTCCTGCAGCATTGCTACATCGGCTTTCAAACTTTTAAGATGTGCAAGCACCGTTGACCTCTTGACCAGACCTCCTAGCCCTCTCATGTTCCACGTGACTATCCTTACTGGGGGTCTCTCACCCCCCCCCCCACCTTTCTTATCCACCATCACCATACCACCGGGCCTTGCCCCATAAGCCTGTCCCTGTCCATTGTTAACATCGAACACCTTCCCCCCCCCTCCCAAGAACCCCCCCTACAAAAACGTCCCCCAACATCCATCCCTCCACCCCCTCTTACTCGCCTCGTAGGCCCATTGAAGCCTGCTATCCAGGCTCCAACGTCCGCAGTCCTCCTCTCACCTCACCCCCGTTCACTGACTGACTTTAGTTAGCTAGCGCGGGTGGCTCCCCCCGCCAAGACCTCTCACCCCCCTTTCACCCAGTCCCAGAGAAAGAAACGCCAAATCAACCCCAACAATCCAACCCCTACAATTCACTGACATAACATTTAACCGTCGCAACACAGAACGCCATTAACTTGAACTCTGTAACAATGCAAAGAGAAGTAAATTTCAATACAAATCAGTAAAAAGAAAGTTGTAACATTTGTACATTTTCCAGCCGCTCAAACACAGTTCAGTCTCTCTTCCAGTTCCGGTCTTCACGTCTGTCCCAAGGCTTCTGCCCTCACGAACGCCTCAGCCGCCTCCGCTGTCTCAAAATAAAAGTCTTTAACGTTATATGTTACTCTCAACTTCACCGGGTACACCACACCAAATCGCACCCCCTTCTTGTACAAAGCCGCCTTCATTCGCCCAAACGCCGCTCGTCTTTTTGCCAACTCCACCGTCAAGTCCTGGTAGATCCGGACCGCAGTACCATCCCACAGCACCTCACGCTCCTGCTTCGCCCAGCTTAAAATCTTCTCCTTCATGCAAAACCTTTGGAAGCAGATAATTACTGCCCTTGGCGGCTCGTTCACTTTGGCTTCGGCCTTAATGACCGATGAGCTCGGTCTAGCTCGTACAGGGTGGGGCTCTCCCCCTCCCCCATCAGCTCTGCCAACTTCTTAGCGAAGTATTGCGTTGGCCTTGGGCCCTCTGTCCCTTCGGGCAAGCCCACAATTCTCAAATTGTGCCGCCTTGAGCGGTTTTCCAAGTCTTACAGCTTTGCTTGGAGTCCTCTGTTAACCTCCACCACCCTCCGCAGCTCGTCCCCCATCGAGGTGACCTGGTCGCTGTGTCGTGTCACGGCCTCCTCCACCTCCTTCATCTTCTCACCCTGCTCTCTCACCTCGGCCGATGCCTTTGCCACCTCCACCCTCATCGGGCCGATTGCCTCCTCCATCAATGACCTCAACACGATCGCCGTCTCTTTCCTCAAGACTTCCATGTGCCTCACAAACTGTTTTTCCAGCTCCACCGCCATCACCTAGGTCATCTTCTCCACCGTAAGTAGTGCGGCCCCGCCTTGCAGTTCGGCTTCCGCCATCCTGTCAACACTTTGCTCATCATCTCCTTCGGCAGCGAACCCGCGTTTCCTCCTTCCTTCGACGCTGCTCTTCGCATCCTTTAGCGGCTTATTTTTTTTTAATCTTCTTTCTTTTCTCCTCTCTCCCCCTTCGCCCTCCTGCCCTTCATCAATCTGACATTCTTTTTTTGAAAAAAAAAGGGGGAAGAGAGAAATAAAAACTTTCACCAAACTTCCTTAAACCTTCTTTCTTTCTCCTCTGCATTCACCTGGGACCAGGCTTCAACCTTCTTCCTTCTTCCTAGGTGTGAGCCATCCGACGTGGAACACCCTCCCTACATAGTGCCCTGGCCTCGGGCCTGCCGCCTCGGCCTCCTCGTAGCTCCGCCCCCCGCTGCTCTGACCTGCCGCGCCGGGCCCGGCGCCTCAGCCCCCAACACCCGCGCAGGGTTCTTCGCCGGTTTTTAAACCGGCCCCGCTGGCTGCTTGTGGCGGCCCCAAAGGCCGACGATAGTCGGGGGGTGCGTGAAGACTGAGGGATTTCCCTAAAATCGCCGCGAATCGCAGCCACCGGCGGGAGCTCTTGTTGTTACGGCCGCCCTGCTCGCCCTCGCCACCGGGAGTCGTAAGTCTTGTGATAAAATAGGACTGAGTCAGCACAGCTTCGTCAAGGGGAGGTCATGTCTTGACAAATCTGTTAGAGTTCTTTGAGGCAATAACAAGGAAGTTAGACAAAGGAGAACCAGTGGACGTGATTTATTTAGATTTCCAGAAGGCATTTGGCAAGGTGCTGCATAGGAGACTTGTCAAATACGTTCAGAGCCCACAGGTGTTAAGGGTAAGATCCTGGCATGGATAGAGGATTGGCTGACTGGCAGAGGCAGAGAATGGGGATAAAGGGGTCTTTTTCAGGATGGCAGCGGATGATTAGTGTGTGCCTCACGGGCCTGTGCTGGGACCACAACTTTTCACAATATACATTAATGATCTAAAGAAGGAACTGAAGGCACTGTTGCTAGGTTTGCAGATGATACGCAGATCTGTAGAGTGACTGGTCAGATTGAGGAAGCAGGGGGGCTGCAGAAGGACTTTGACAGGCTAGCAGAGTGGGCAAAGAAGTGGCAGAAGGAATACAAGTGGAAAAGTGTGAGATTATGCATTTTGGAAGAAGGAATGGAGGCATAGACGGTTTTCTAATTGTGAAATGCTTAGGAAATCAGAAGCACAAAGGGACTTAGGAGTCCTTATTCAAGATTCTCTTAAGGTTAATGTGCAGGTTCAGTCATCAGGTAGGAAGGCAAATGCAATGTTAGCATTCATGTTGAGCAGGCTAGAATACAAGAGAAGGGATGTACCTCTTGAGGCTGCATAAGGCTCTGGTCAGACACCATTTGGAGTATTGTGAGCAGTTTCTAAGTATTGCGGGGTATTGTGAGCCTGATATCTAAGTAAGGATGTGCTGGGCTTGGAAAGGGTCCAGAGGAGGTTCACAAGAATGATCCCTGGAATGAAGAGCTTGTCGTATGAGGAACAGTTGAGAACTCGTTGTAGTTTAGAAGGATGAGGGGAGACCTTATTGAAACATACAGGATACTGCGAGGCCTGTGTAGAATAGACATGGAGAGGATGTTTCCACTTGTAGGAAAAACTAGAACCAGAGGACACAATCTCAGACAAAAACAGAGATGAGGAGTAATTTCTTCAGCCAGAGGGTGGTGAATCTGTGGAACTCTTTGCCGCAGAAGGCTGTGGAGAGGCAGCAAGGTGGCGCAGTAGGTTAGCCCTGTTGCCTCACGGCGCCGAGGTCCCAGGTTCGATCCCGGCTCTGGGTCACTGTCCGTGTGAAGTTTGCACATTCCCCCCGTGTTTGCGTGGGTTTCGCCCGCAGAACCCAAAGATGTGCAGGATAGGTGGATTGACCACGCTAAATTGCCCCTTAATTGGAAAAAATGAATTGGGCACTCTAAATTTTTTTAAAAAGAAGGCTGTGGAGGTCAAATCACTTGAGTGTCTTTAAGACAGAGATAGATGAGTTCTTGATTAATAAGGGAATCGGGTTATGGGGAGAAGGCAGGAGAATAGGGATGAGAAAAATATCAGCCATGATTGAATGGCGGAGCAGAGTCGATTGGTCGAGTGGTCTAATTCAGCTCCCATGTCTTACGGTCTTATTCTTCTGAACTCCAGTGAATATAATCCTATCCGATTCAATCTCTCCTCATACGTCCATCCTGCCATCGCAAGAACCAGTCTGGTAAACCTTTGCTGCATTCCCTCCATAGCAAAGACATCCTTCCTCAGATAAGGAGACCAAAACTACACACAATATTCCAGATGGGGTCTCGCCAAGGCACAGTCTCATCGCAACAAGACATCATTGCTCCTGTACTCGAACCCTCTCTCTACAAAGGCCAACATACCATTTGCTTTCTTTACCGCCTGCTGCAGCTGAATGCTTACCTTCAGCGACTGGTGTATGAGGACACACAGGTCTCATTGCACATTCCCCACCCCTCCTTTATGACCATTCAGATAATAGACTGCCTTCCTGTTTTTGCTACCAAAGTGGATAACCTTGCATTTATCCAAATTATACAACATCTGCCATTCATTTGCCCACTGACTCAACTTGTCTAAATCACACTAAAGGATTTCTGCATTCTCCACACAGCTTACCCTGCTACCCAACTTTGTGTCATTGTAAATTTGGAGATTTTATATTTTGTTCCCTCATCCAAATCATTAATATACATTGTGAATAGCTGGGGTCTCAACACTGATCCCAGCAGTACCCCACTAGTCACTGCCTGCCATTTACAAAAACACCCATTAATTCCTACTCTTTGTAAACTGGCCTGCCAACCAGTTTTCTATCCGTCTCAATACACTACTCCTAATCCCATGCGCTTTAATTTTACACGCTTATCTCTTATGCGGGACTTTGTCGAAAGCTTTCTGAAAGTGCAACCAGACCACATCCACTGGCCCCCCCTCATCAACTCCACTAGTTACATCCTTGAAGACTTCCAGTAAATTTGTCAAGCATGATTTCCGTTTCATGTGGGCGGCACAATAGCTCAGTGGTTAGCACTGTTGCTTCACAGCGCCAGGGTCTCATGTTCATTTCCCGGCTTGGGTCGCTGACTGTGCGGAGTCTGCACGTTCTCCCTCTGTCTGCTTGGGTTTCCTCCGGGAGCTCCAATTTCCTCCCACAAGTCCCAAAAGGCGTGCTGTTAGGTAATTCGGACATTCGGAATTCTCCCTCTGTGTACCCGAACAGGTGCCGGGAATGTGGCGACTCGTAACTTGATTGCAGAGTTAATGTAAGCCTTCTTATGACAATAAAGATTATTATTAATTCCATACTGATTCTGTCCAATCCCCACACTGTTTTCTAAGTGTTCTGCTATAAAATCTTTGATAATGAATTCTAGAATTTTCCCAACTACCAACGTCAGGCTAACTGGTCTATAAAACCCTGTTTTCTCTCTACCCCTATTTTTAAATAGTGGGGTTACATTGGCTATCCTCCAATCTGTCGGAGTTGTTCTCGAGTCTACAGAATCTTGGAAGGTGACCATCAACACATCGACAATTTCCAGAGCCACTTCCTTAAGTACGCTGGTATGTAGATTATCAAGCCCTGGGGATTGATCAGGCCCTGGGGACATGATAATGAACCATAAAATAATGGGGGCAATTTTCAGCCCCTGTTAGTCATCGAGAATAACAATGCAGGTAGCAATTCCTACGAGAATCGTAAAATGAGATTCTCACTGGCAAGATAGTTTTTACTGATTTTCCGTGACCCTCGCCAGTGACATAATGATGGTCACACCCAGAAAAGGCAAGAACCTCATTTAGGTATATTTTAATATACTTAATAAGCACCCCCCCCCACCAAATATTTTAAATCTCGCTGATGTAACATCAGATCCACAAGGTTTGCAACAAGTTTGGAAAAACGTGAATCTGTCGAGGAGATCTTCCCAGGGGCACAAAGGTAAGCATAGCCCCTGGGGGGAGAGAGATGTGCCCTAGGGCACTGCCCTCTCAGGGCAGAAGCCTCACTAGTGCCGGTCACTCTTCTAGATCATCAGCTGTGTCCTCCTGTGAGACTGACAGTTCTGACTGCCATCGCCACCACCTTCCAAGCAGTGTTCAGGAGGGCAGGCGTGAGTCTGCAACCCAAGAGTGTGTCCCCCCCACTCCTCACTGGCTTGGAGCTGCGGGTCCACCTCGGACTCCCGACCTTGGGAGCAGGTCTTCTCTAAACCATCTTGGTGGCTGCAGTGAGTGTGTGGTAAATGGAGCGCTTAAAAACAGCTCCAGCTGCCAGGCTTATTGGCGCTAACTGCAGCCCTATTCGTTTCATCTGGAATTGCTCGGAATTCGCGCCAGCAGAGTGCTGGCCTATGAGCATGTTCTGAATTGCTCCCTGAATAGCACCACCAATGGGAACGTGAACCGCGCGCAATTCAGTCCCGGTGTCAGTCTCCCAAATGGAAAATAGCACCCCTCGTCTCAATAACTATTCCCTTTTGTCCATTTGTGGACCTGGCATTCAGAATTCTGAAAAGACTTTTGGAGATATTTAAAAATATCTTATTTCCTGGAAAATATGACAAATTTGACAGTGAGCCTAATGAAAAATAAATATGGGATTATCAGATTCACTTTTAAGATTCCTTCAACCTTAAGCTAAATATTTTTATTTGTGCTGGATGTGGAGTCGGCAGTCTGATGAATCTGGGACCTATAGGATTAAACTCCACAAAACAGACAACAGTTTAGAGAGCAAACCCTGCCAATGGTTTGGAAAAACTGCTACAAGATTGCAGAGCTGGTCTCGGTTTTCAGAGATAATTCATGTTCCTAAAACTCTGTCAGTTTATAGAAGGCTGATCGTTCAAACTTTAATGTATTCAAACATTCAGTGCAGAATTTTAGAATTCTTCTGTTCTGTCAACCTCATATTCTTGACATCCGCAGGACCATCGGATATCCAACCTCAAATATTCAATGAAATATGGTGGCAGTAAAAAAAAAGAGTTTTCATACGAAGGCTTGAATATTGTTAAAAATGTATTAATCTTTCTAACTGTAAATCTAAGTTGGCATTAATTGTCGAAAAGATTGTTTGCACTAACTTTGGGGAAAGCTTTGAAATGTGTTGCATCGAATTCTGCCAACAAATGAATAGTTCTGCAAAATTCTGTTACAAAATAAAGTATACATTTGACAGACTTTTGATGTGTGTATTTACCAAATATTTGAGTTCAGATTTATTTCTAGAATTACAGGTCTACACAGCGAGTCTGGGCCAGGTAGCCTCTTGACATTTTTGTAACAGAAAGTTGGAATTGGTCCTTTAGTCAATCGATGCCACCATTTAATCCAGACATCAAAGACAATAATGTTCTTTACTTAAATGCTGACCCTCCTGATTAGAATCTGACTGCTCTGTTATTTGTCTTCATTGTTCAAATCAGCCAATGCAGAGCAATCTGATATTGCATATAAGAAAATGGATGTCTGAAAGTGATTTAAAAGGCTGCCATTCATTCAAGTGGCTCTGATAATGCCATCAACAAAGGTTAAACTCAAACCTTTATAAGCAGCTACAGAATCATCTATATTGAACTCCAGCCTCTAGCAAGAGATCAATTATTCTGTACATTAATACGTGTCTTTTGAAAGATTACATTTTTGTGGCTTTCTGACCTTAATGCATCAAGTTTCCCCTCTGCAACATAACTGAAAAAATGTAAGTGAAACAGAAATAAAATGATTCATAGAAACATAGAAAATAGCAGCAGGCCCTTTGAACCTCTCATTCACTTTATCGTGGCTGATCATCCAACTCAGTAACGTATTGCTCCTCCCCACCCCCCACCCTATATCCTTTGATCCCTTTAGTCCCAAGAGCTATATCTAACTCCTTCTTGAAAACATAAAATGTTTGGACCTCAATCACTTCCTGTAGTAACAAATTCCACAGGTTCATCATTCTGTGGGTGAAAAGATTTCTCCTCATCTCAGCTCTAAATGGTTTGCCCCACATCTTTAGACAGTGACTCCACTGCCATCGGGAACATCCTTCCTGCATCGCCCTGTCTGGTCCTGTTAATTTTATAGGTTTCTATGAGATTCCCCCCTCATTCTTCTGAACTCCAGCGAATATAATCCCAACCAACTCATCTCTCCTCATATATCAGTCCTGTCATGCCAAGTTCCGTCTGATAAACCTTCACTGCACTCCCTCTATAGCAACAACCTCCTTCCTCAGTTAAGGAGACCAAAACTGCACACAATATTTCAGGTGTGGTCTCACCATGACCCTGTATAATTGCAACAAGACATTCCTGCCCCTGTACTCTAATCCTCTCATTTTGAAGGCCAACATACCATTGGCCTTCTTCACCATCTGCTGCACCTGCATGCCTACTTTCAACAACTGGCATACAAGGACACCCAGCTCTCATTGCACATTTCCCTCTCTCAATTTATAGCCATTCAGATAATCTGCCTTTCTGTGTGTAATCTCACATGTATCCACATTATGCTGCATCTGCCATGCATTTGCCAATTCACTCAACTTGTTCAAATCATGATTTAACAACTAAATGGCAACGCATAGAGTGGCACTACCCTGAGGAACTCATATAGTCATGTCCTGAGACTGAGAAAACTCTCCTCCAATAACCACAACCATATTCCTTTGTGCTAAGTATGACTTCCCCTGATTCCCATTGACTTCAGTTTTGTTGGGGCTCCTTGATGGCGCACTCTGTTAAATGCTGCCTTGCTGTCACTCTCACCTCGGCTCTGAGACTCTTTTGTCCATGTTTGAAACAGGGCCGTAATAAGGTCTGGAGCTGAGTGGCCCTATCGGAATACAAAGTGAACACCAGTAAGCAAGCTATTATTGAGAATATTCTTCTTGCTGGCACTGTTTATGACCCCTTCTATCACTTTGCGGATGAAGCCCAGACTGATGGGGAGGTCATTTTCCAGGTTGGATTTGTCCTGTTTATTTTTGGATAGGACACATCTGGACAATTTTGCATTTTACCAGGTAGATGCCAGTTTTGTAGCTGTAGTGGGATGGCTTGCTAAGGGCGCAGCTAGTTCTGGAGAACAAGTCTTCAGTGCTTTTCTGGAATGTTTCTAGCACAATGAGTTTGTTCTTATACTCAGTGCCTTGACCAAAAAAGTATTTCCTATGCTTTCTTTAACCACCTTATTTACCTGCCCTACCACACTCAGGATCAGCGTGCATGCAGGACCAACCAGTTTTTGAATGGAAATAATCTAGTCTTTGTCTACATCCAGATAATTTCTAACTGTTTAACAGAAAATATTTGAAAGTAACATATATCAAAATTGATCATATGGTATTGAGTACAAGGCTCAAAATAAATTGAGGCATTCATGCAATGTCAGAAATGGCTGAATATAAATATCGGCACCTTGATATTAAATGGAAACCTTGAAATTATTTCCTGGAACCTGTTTTTAGTTTTGATATCTATCGTGCTTTAATTTTATGTGAGGATTAAACTGCTGTTAATTCTCTGTTCACATGTGCTAATATTGCTACGACTAGGTCTAATTCCTTTATAAATTTCCTACAACATCGCCCATCTTTCAATGCATTAAATATTTACCTGCAGCCGTGAGAGATGTAGAAAACTTATGAACAAAGACAGATGGCCTTGTGTGGGGAGGGTTAATACACTGAGACAATAAATGTATGGGATTTTTTTTTAAAAGGAGGTTTAAGATGGAGGGTAACGATCAGAGTCCAAGGTTGCTGTACTCAAGGTTGACTACTGAGGACTACTCAGAAGGTGTAATGCTGCTCCTCCAATTTGCGTTGGGCTTCACTGGAGCATTGCAGCAGGCCAAGCATGGACATGTGGGCATGAGAGCAAAATGCAGAATTAAAGTGGCAAGCAACCAGAAGATTGGTGTCATGCTTGCGGACTGACCGAAGGCTTCCCGCAAAACGATCGCACAATTTGGAGGAGACTGCACCGGAAGCAGAGAATACAGTCGACCAAATCAAATCCAGTTCAAGTGAAACACTGCTTACTTTGAAAGGAGTTTTTGGGCCTTGAATGGTGAGGAGCTGAAGAGGCAGATATTGCACCTTTTGCGATGGCAAGGGAAAGTGCCATGGGAAGGGGTTAGGGAGAGCTATGGGAAGGGGATAGGGAGTGCCATGGGAAGGGGATGCTCTATCCTCTTAATGCTATATAATAATAGCAATATCACCATACTCAGTGAGATGGATTAAAATCAGATTTAGATGCTCAAAGCTAGGCATCGATGCACGGACTTTTATGGCTTCTCCCACCGGCGGGACTTTCTGGACGATGGAGTTTTGAACAGCTCGCTGAATTTTCTGCCCCACGTCCTCGCCCGCTCGCAGCTGGCTTTTCTTGCCATATTGCGTGGCACTCTGTGCAGATGAAATCTCCCAGTGTGGCCCACACAGTCAAGCTGGTGGGGTGGGATCTAATTGTATTGGTAATGCGGCCATGGCGTCCTTTTTAAAGGGTGCCTTGATCTGCAACCATGGAGCTCCCCAGAGGGGGACACTGTGTCAGGGGTGTCAGAGTACTGCCCAGACATGTCCCTCTCCCCCTGGAGGTTATACTTACCTGCGTCCTCCCCCCCCCCCCCCCCCTCCCCCACCCCCGCCAACAGGTTCCTTTCACCTGGTTTTGCAAAATCAGTTGTGAATGTGGGGAGAACATATGGTGGGAAAACCCTTTAATAGAATGTTCATTTATTGAAATAAGGTTCCCGACCTTTCTGGGCGGAAACCTCGTTATGCCAACGAGGGGCAGGGAAAGTCAGAACACAAGGGGCACAATCTAACTTCGCGCTCAACTCTGTGACGGAACAAAGCCGTTAAGTCTTGTGAGGGGCCTCTGACGAGATTTGCAATGCTCGGAAAGCCGTGTGACATATAACGAGATGGACCTATTTAAGTGAGCCATTCGGCTGATTTACATATGCTGGCGCCCAATTCTCCCGAGACCCAGGAACTAACACCCGTACTTGGCAGGTCTCAACATGGCGTCATTTAGCCCTGGTCCACACAAATGTGGACCAGGCTTAACAGCACATTGGTGGGGGGGGGGGGGGTCTCCCAAAACATCAGAGGCCCCCGGGTGGTCGGGCTTTGGGCAAGGTGCTACCCTGGCACTTCAGCTGACACCTTGGCACTTCCAGCCTGGCACTGCCAGGGTGCCTGGGTGGTACTGGCACTTCCAGGCTGGCAGTGGCAAGGTACCAGGCTGCCCGTGCTGCGGTAGAGTATCCGAGGGGGGTCGAAGATTCTGCCCATGGAGAATTCACCCCAATGACGTTTGGCCGCATATAGCTAGGAATAACGTAAAAATACATTTGAGGATTGAGTTTGCCGTAAGATAGTCTTACTTGCTGTATCAGGAAATCGTGTGTGTTACCCAACATTTCTATTCAATATAATTATTGGACAGAAAGTAATGGCTGTAATTTTCCAAAATAATAAGTAATGGCCTGATTGTAGCACAAACTGAGAAATCAAACTCGTGGGATTATGTTATCCACAAAGAGAGGTATGAACAATGAAAGCACATGCGTGAATGATTAGAATGCATTTCCGTCTCTTTGATATGGTCAATGTTTACAAGCATTGGTGTTTCACCACTGAACCATGAATGGAGATGAATGAATCAAAGCTGCAGATGGTTTGCAGAAACTGTCAATCACAGACCACGACTAGAAAGTTATGAATGGCTTGCAGCTAATGGATAAGTGGGAACCAGGCGCAGGTCTCAGCTGCTCTCATTCCAGGAATGGACACGTGGAGTTGCAAGGTAAGTGTTACACTGTAATTCCTCTCACTCCCTATGACTGGACTGCTCCCTAGCTTCCAAACAGGGTCTCTTTTCTGGGGGCGGGGGCTGTGTTTGTATGAGGGGGGGGGGGGGGGGTTTCCCTATTCCAGAGATCCATGTGGGGGGGGAGGTGTGGGCAGGCAGTGCAGTGATAAGAGGGCAGTGGTCCTCGGATGGTCTCTACCAATGTGGAGGGCCAAGGGTGCAGCCATTGCCCCTGGGCCCACCGCGAGTTCCATCATGCCAGGGCCACACTGGCAGAGACCATAAGTGATCTGCGCCGACATGTTTCCATGCATGGGCCAGAGAATAGGGCATTGGGCCTGCTAAGCGGTTGCAAATAATCATTAAAACGCATTTGCATTTATTTACATGTTCCCGGTGGCGTGCGGCTTGGACTTCATTCCTACCGCCACCGGCGGGCAGTCAGAGCATTGCAATTGGGTTGGTGTCCAGCGTCAATCCAGATTTTGCCTCGATGTCTTATTCTCCGTCTAGTCAGGGAATTGGATTCTGGGCGTCCTGATATGGAGAATCCTGCCCTATGATTTTTTTTCCATAAAAGTTGACAGCAGGACTAATTCACTTGGCGGTCCATTGTAAAATAAATATTATGGTTACCACAATTGAGGAAACCATTTACAATTGGCCAGGTCAAGGCTTGAAATTTGTATCCATTTTTCCATTTGGCAAAATGTGCATTGATTGAGACTGAAACCAACCAGAGTGGGAGAGCGAGAACATGTGATCCAAGAAGAGTCACACAGCACAATTATTCACCAGACGATTGGTCAACTGAATAAAATTGTGCTTTATCCAAGATTTCGTACCTCACTACATAAAAATGTGGAGTTGCTGTCGTTCGACATTGGGTGAGCGCAGTAAGAAGTCTTACAACACCAGGTTAAAGTCCAACAGGCTTGTTTGGAATCACTAGCTTTCGGAGCGCTCCTTCATCATCTAAGCTTGGGAAGGAGTGAATATAAAGTTATCAATTGCCCAGAGCCATCCACAGTAATAAACCAATTATCCAGATAAGACCTGGCACTTTTCTCAATTATTAGGAAAAATAATAAATTCTGTTTCGTGCCTCCATGCTGACAAATACCAGATGTTGTATTTTTGATTATTTGCACCTTCAGGTTATTCTGAATTGAGGAGATCAGAAAGTTGTCTATATAAAGGGATAAAATTGATTTTTGTTTTTGTTTTGGCAGACAGAGGATTAATTATTTAGACAGTACCTTTTGATCCACTGAAATCTAATTAAAATCCCAATAATGTAATTCCTGATGATTTAATCGGTGACAGTAGAGTGTTTTGTTTCCAAATGTGAACAAAGCTGGTGTGAGTGAAGAATCGAAGATAACATGCTGCCTTCCAGGAGTTGTAATCCTGTTTCATCAATGGGTCTTAGAAAATTAAGTCAGATAAGATTTGAAAAGACTTTCTGAATGGTACTGCTTGACATTTTTGTTCCCTGCTACTCAGTGCTGGTTCTAATTAGCAAAGCATCATTGAATTAATAATATTTGCTGTGAGAGATTTTCAGAATGGCTTGCTTAAACCGCTGGTTAATGCATCTAATTTTGAATTTAGACACTGCCATTGTGAAAAACATTCCGTATTAAGTCTGATTTAAATTGCCAGTATTGACCAATATTCCATTCATAAACCCATTTACTTAATAGGGATGTGATGCATTTCTAAAATGTTATCAGCTGGCAGTTCAGGTTCACAGTGGCTGAATTTCTTTACGTAACAGTAGAACATAAAACTTTGATTTGATCATTTTCAATATAATTTAGAATAGGTGAGGAATCCAGTACCGGGCTAAAAGCTTTAATCTTGAGTAATATATCTGATCTGTCTCATTCTTGCCTTCAGTTATTGACCCAGATTTTGCAGTCACTGGTGAAGCCTTAGCACTCGCTAGTAACATCAAAATAACCTGCCTACAATACAGATCTCCATGGCTTGGATCTTCCCTTTATGTTGGTTTGAATCAGGTGCCAAATCAAGGGGATCTGCAGGTGTCCAGCAACACTGATGTCATCAAACAAACAGCCAGAGTGAAGTATCCTCACAGACAGAAAACCAGGAATTAAAGTGCACTTTTAATTAATTAATACAGAGAGTGAAATAAAGATGTGAGACATTCACATTGATTACGGTAGATGTAGAAGTATCAAAAATATAATTTTTATTTTCATAATGGAGAAACTCAATGATCCATCAGTATCAAATTATTGTTTTGGAGCCAGAGAGGTTGTTCATCAGTAATAATGCACTCAGTGGGTGGAATTTGCACACAATCCGGAAGACATAAAACCGATTTGTATCTCTACGAATACATGGGCGAGTTTTCACTCCAGACTTTCTGGCACTCCATGCACAGAGAATGTGGGGGTGTGGTTTGCGCTGTCACTCTGATGGGATGGGTGTGTTGGAGCCAGCAAGCGCCATCAATAAAGAGCACCCCGATCTGCGCTTGAATTAAACTTCCCCCACCACAGAGGACACACCACAAGCATCCACGTGACCCCCAACCATGCACCATGTAAGCATCAGGGCATTTTCCACCCTGCCACCTCTCTTTCCCCCCCCCCCCCCCCCCCCCCCCACCCTGCCAACCCAACCACCATACAACCATCGGGGCACGGCAACAGTCCCCATCCCCCCCACCCCATCACAGGCATCAGAAAGCACGCTTCGGCCCTCCAACCCCACCACACATAAGAGAAGCCCTTCCAATGAGGCTTCCCTGAGGGCTGGCCTCTGTGGTACTGTCTGGCCATGTCTTTTCACACCCAAGAGCTACACTTATGTGTGAAGTGGTCATCATGACTGGCTTTCGTCTTTGAAAACCTGTAGTGATTTGTGCTGATGTGATGTCACGCTGACTGGGTGCGACGATACCGTGAGGGTAGAAGTAGTGCCGTTAAGCCCTATAATTATATTTAAATATTTTATAAAATATGCTATTCGGTTTGCACCCTTTCTGGGCATGGAACTAATCATGTCATAGGTCGCAAAAACGCAAAAAATGCATTTTGGGCCTCCTGAAAGATTTAGCAGCCATCATGGGATTTGCACCCATAGCTAACGTGGCTGCTAAATCGTGGCCAGTATGTTGTTTAAATCCCAGTTCACCTCATTGATCAACATATTACTTTTTCAAGGATTTTTGCAAGATCAATAGCAAATAAGGGAGAATTTCCATCAGTTCCGTGATTTCTAATTCATAGCAACCTGCAGGGACTTCAACCTTATGGAGAAGCATGAAAAATCACTGGCTTCTGAATTCCTATGTTTTATTTTGCATGGGTGATCTCTTGAAGTTGCTTTCAGTTTCGAGGTGAATGCGGACAGTTTTGATGTAATTTTGACTGCAGAATCTGGGTCAATGATAATTAAAGGTAGGCCCCCTTTTTTGCAGATGCAGCTACCTTGTCTGTCACCAGCCAAGGCAGGGCTGATATCTGAATTCAAGAAATCAAATCAATTGTAGGTTATATTGAGTTCGTAAAACTAAATCCCTTCAAGAGATGTGTAAACATAACTTCTTTGCATTACAGCAAAAGACTGATATTGGCAGTATCCATGATGTGGAAATTCTTTGAGATTGACTTGAAAAAAGAGCTTGGCATGGTTAGTCATAAGATGTAGGAGCAGAAGTAGGCATTTCAGCCCATCAAATCTGCTCTGCCATTCAATGAAATCATGGATGATCTGAAACGATAACCCTCAACTCCACATTTCCGCTTTATCCCCAAAACCTTTGACTCCCTTACTGATTAAAAATCTCTCTATCTCAGCCTTGAACATACCAAAGATCCATCTTCTACTGCTCTCTGCAGGGAAAGAATTCCACAGGTTCACTACCCTCTGAAAGAAGCAATTCCTCTTTATCACTGTCTTAAGTGGGTGACGCCTTACTCTGTGATTATACACTCTGGTCCTAAACTCTCCAACAAGGGGAACAACCTCTCAGTATCCACCCTGTCAAGCCCGCTGAGAATCCTATATGTCTCAATAAGGCAGCCTCTCATTCTTCTAAATGCCAATGAGTACAGACCTAACCTACTCAACCTCTCCTCTTAAGAAAATCCCTCCATACCTGGGATCAACTCCGTGAACCTTCTCTGGACTGCCTCCAATGCCAGTATATCTTTCCTTGGATAACCAAGATTGTTTATAGTATTCCAGGTGTGGTCTAACTAATGCCTTGTATAGTTTCAGCAGGACTTCCCTATTTTTATACTCAATTCCGTTTGAAATGTCACCATTTGCCTTCCCACCTATCTTTGTATCATCCGCAAACTTGGCAATAGTACATTCACTTCCCTTGTCCGAGTCATTGTAAATAATTAGTCCCAGCACTGATCCCTGTGCCACTACACTAGTTACAGGTTGCCATCCTGAAAATACCCCTCTTATTCTAATTCTGTCTTCTATCCGTTAGCCAATCCTCTATCTATACTAATATCCTACACTCAACACCATGGGCTTCTAAATTATTAAGTACTCTTTTTTGTGGTACTTTCTCAAACACTTTTTGAAAATCCAAGAATATTAAATCTACTGGTTCTCCTTCACCTATCTTGCTCGTTACCATCTCAAAGAATTCTAATAAATGTGTGAGGCATGAATTCCCCTTCATGAAGCCACACTGACTGCTTCCTTATATTTTGTTTTTCGAAATGCTCTTTACATCCTTCATAATGTGGCGTTTGACTGAGGTGGACTCAGTAAGAAGTCTTACAACACCAGGTTAAAGTCCAACAGATTTGGTACAAATCACTAACTTCCGGAGCACAGCATTCACCTGAGGAAGGAGCTGCGCCCCGAAAGCTGGTGATTCGAAACAAACCTGTTGGACTTTATCCTTTATGATGGATTCCCACATTTTCCCAATGAAAGATGTTAAGCTAACTGGCTTATAGTTACCTGTTTTTTGTCTCCCTTTTTCAATAAAGCTGTTAAGTTGGCATTTTTCTAATCCTCTGGGACACTTTCGGAATTTAAGGATTCGTGGAAGATTACTACCAGTGCATCCACTATCTCTGTTTATACTTCGTTTAATATCCTGGGATGCAATCCATCAAGTCGAAGATTCTTATTGGCCTTGAAACACAATAGCTTCCTTAGTACTTTTTCTCTTGTGATAATTATTGTATTTATTTCCTCCCCCCTTTTGCCCCTTGATTATTTAGTATTTTTGGAATTTTATTTGTGTCTTCTGCCAGGAATATTGACACAAAAGTATTTATTCAACTTCTCTGTCATTTCCTGGTTCCCTATTATTATTTCCCCAGTCTCGTTCTCCAAGGGGTGAGGTTCACTTTGGCCTCTCTTTTCCCTTTTATATATTTAAAGAAGTTCTTGCTGTCCATTTTTATATTACTTGCTAGTTTACCCTCATAGTTTACCTTCTCACTCTTTTTTGGGTCAACTTTTCCATTGAATTTAAAAAATTTCCCAATCCTCTGGCTTACCATTAATCTTTGCTACATTGTATGGGTTTTTTTCTTTCAGTATAATGCTATCCGTAACTTCCTTGGTTAACCATGATTGATGGTTTTGTGATGTTTTGGTTTTTAAATTTGTTCTTGGAAGCGCTGCATTTATTGCCCATATCTGCTTGCCAAGAGTATGTGGTGGGTAACCTTGTTCTACAGCCCACAAGAATATGGACCCACAACAATGAAGTAACAACAATTTATGTCGATGTCACGATTGTATATGCCTTGGAGGGTAATCTGGAAGTGAAGGATTGGTGGGGAAGAAAGATTGACTGTTCAGCAGGAAAGTTAAAAAAATAACTATTTATTTGATTAAATAAAATCTTTGTGACTTTAGAGGCTTAGAATTCAGGCCTTCTTTTTGTGTTTCACGAAGTGGCCTAACCCCTTCTTACATGCTCCAAGCCTTTTAATATGACATAAGAATAGAAATACTTTATAACGAACATTTCAAGAAAATATTCATATTAGTATGGTTCAAGGGAGACCTAAAGAGGTATTTGAAAGTTGATAACTTATGGCATTAGTGCAGTAATTTCTCAATTTCTTTCAACAATAATCTTCTCAAATCTCAACATCGTTAAATTATGTCAGCTCATCAATCGTAAAGTAACAAATACGATTAGATTTGTCATAACAATCCATCACATTATCATATATTGCATCTGCACAAATGAAATAATTGTTGGTTTCTTTACCTTCTAAAACACATGGCTGATTTTTGCAACGCAGCCCTGCACCAAATCCAAGAAAATAATAGATTTAGATCTGGAATGAGAGAGATTGACTGAATGCGAGGAAAAGAACTAGATTTAACCTTTTGTTGGTACCTTATCAGACACTTTTTGGAAATCCAAGTATATCATATCTACTGGTTCCCCCTCACCTATCTTACACGTTACCACCTCAAAGAATTCTAATAAATTTGTCAGGCATGAATTCCCCTTCATGAAGCCACACTGACTCTGTTTCATTATCTCATGGGCGTGATTTAATACTCAAAAAAGCGTCCAGTTTTGGGCGTGCATGGAGGGATCTTTCTCGGTGCCTGCATGGGACACTTTTTTTTGGGCCTCAGTCAGGAACACCCCACCAAGGCTGCACTTACCTAATTTTAGCTCGTCAGTGCAGGAAGAGATTGTGGCACCAATTTTAAATGCCACCTGGTCTGTCAACCCCCCCTCGGCCACCACATTGCAGCTTCTGGAGCCCCAACTGACCCAATTTACCTCAAGTTTTCCTCCCCCCCTCATCTTTTAAGGGCAAGGTCAACCCTGGCATTGGCACGCGGGCACCTTGGCACGCCACCCTAGCAGCGCAACTCGTGCAAGATGGCTGAGTCAAGGTGCCAGGCTGGCAATGCCAAGGTGCCCAGGTGCTAGCAGGAATGCTACCTACCACTCTGACCAGAGCCAGACCACCCAGGGACATTCGATGGTGTGGTTATGCTTGGTCCATGCTTGTATGGACCAGTGCTAAACGGTGCCATGGTGAGGCTTCCCAGGCGCGGGCATTCGTTCACGGGCTGTGGGTGAATCGGACGACAACATATTTAAATGCGCCCAGTGAGGGCGATATCCAGATCGCGACGTCTCGCAAGATCTCATTAAATCTCAAGAGGTGTTCCGAGTGTCGCAAATCTCAGGAGAGGCCTCTCATAAGATTTGACGGCCTCGTCACATCACCAAGTTGGACGCGACAAGGCCATTCGATTATGGCGTATATATTTCTAACTGCTCTGCTATCACATCCTTTATAATGGACTAACGTTTTCCCAATGATAGATGTTAAGCTAACTGGCCTGTAGTTACCTGTTTTTTGTCTCAATTTTTTCCTTTTAATTTTGTTCTTTTAGTGCAAGACAAACATACTTGAGTCTTTTTGTTTTCATGTGAAGTACTTGTATCTATAGAGTTATATCGCTTGGTTATTTTCAGTTCCCTGACAAAATCACTCTCTGGCCCTACAAGCTTAAAATTCTGATTCCTGATACCATGTTGGCATAAATTATATTAAATAGTTCTTTGTTCATAATTTGTGATACATTAAATTATTAGAATACTGCAATCATCAATGTAATTTTAATGCCTGGCGTCATTTCTCTGTGCCCGACTAGTGACAGTGCAGAAGAATGTTTCTGATGTACATTTTTCTGGCTCCGTCCCCAGGTTGTTAATACTTTTATTAATTAATTACAGAATCCAGTAAAAGCAACAACACTTCCTGAATCAATAAATTATTGTGGGCGGGATACTCCTACCCCCTCCTTTTCCCACCGGCTCCCGCCGCTGTCAATGGAATTTCCCATTGAAGCCACCCCACACCACCGGGAAACCTACTGTTAGGGGTGTGCTGCCGGCAGGACCTGGGAGTCCCGCCACCAGTGAGCAGCTGGAGAATTCGGGCCTTTAGCTCCAAATTGATGTACACAGTCATATTTTTGTCAGGTGTCTTTTGTTACAGTTGTATGGTGGATAATTTGAAAAAACTAAAAATGACTGATGGGAAAACTGAGATAAGCACAGGAACATGATAGCTAATTACACAAAAGTGGTCCAGATTACCTGTCATGGTCTATTTTTTTAATTTCCTTGAAATTGCTAACTTACTTTCAACAGGGCTCTGAAGAAAACATCGTGGACAGTGGGATTTTCCCAACTCATATTTCATTTCCTCTGAGACAGTACCTTAAGGCTACAGTCGTACAATGGTTATGTGCCTGCACTAGTATTCCAGAGGCCTGGACTAATAGTTCAGTGACTGTGAGTGCAAAGATTGATAGTATTTGTTCTTTCATGGAATGTGAGAAGGCCAGCATTTGTTGCCCTTCCAAAATTGCCTTTGAGAAAGTGATAGTGAGTCGCTTCCATGAACCACTGCAGCCCATCTGTTGTAGGTACAGCCACAGTGCAGTTGGGAAGGGAGTTCCACAAACCTGACCCAGTGACACTGAAGGAATAGTGATATAGTTCCACATGTGACTAAGAGGGTCAAATTGTAGGTGGAGGTGTTCACAAGCGTTCTCTTGCCTTCTAGGTCGTCGAAGTTGCGAGTTTGAAAGGTGCTGTCAGAGGAGGCTTACAGAGCAATTTGAGCTTTCAAATACAATTCTTTAAAATATATCTTAGGGCAGCACGGTGGTGATTAGCACTGCTGCCTCACGGCACCGAGGACCCTGGGTCAATCCTGGCCCAGGCTCACTGTCCTTGTGGAGTTTGCACATTCTCCCAGTTTCTGCGTGGGTCTCACCACCACAGCCCAAAGATGTGCAAGGTAGGTAGATTGGCCATGCTAAATTGCCCCTTAATTGGAAAAATAATTTTAAATATGTATATATATCTTGAAGTATAAAGCTGGTATCAGTAAAAATGACTCAGAAGTTATTAGATTGGTGCATTAACTGGTTCACTAAGGTTCTTTACAGAATGAAACCTGCTGCCCTTATCCTGTCTGGCTTATATGTGGCTCTGGTCACTCAAGTTATCGAAGCCAGCAACGGCATTGTGAGGGTACCGTCACCTCTAGGACATCAGTGGTTCAATCTAAAATAGCAAATAACCTTCTCAAGGAAACTGGGGATAGGTAATAATTGCAACTTTTGCCAGTAATGTTCATGAATGAATAAACACGACAAAAAAAAGTCTGAGTAAACTTCCCAGGTTTTAGCTGGAGGCTTAATAGCGGCCAGGTCTTGTGGAATAAAACACGTGACACAAATAGCATAGGTCTGCATGCACTGTTTAAAGAGAATTTTCAACCAAAAGACTTCAGTGACACACTTAAAAACAATATCACTTCAGCTATTTTAAGGTGATAAAAAGAGAACTAAAATTCATTGCTGTTCTAATCAATTTGCTGGGAGAAAGATCTTCTGTATCAAAAACATGGCAAAATCCTGAACGCGTTCTTTATAAACGCATTTGCAATTTTGCTGCACGGTGCATTGAGGAAATATTCCCCCAAGGTTTCGAACCGAGTGAATTATTGATGGAGAATGACTAGATCATTTGTTTATTAATAAAATAGTGTGAAGCAAATGGATCAACGTCAAAGCCCTCAAGCGAATATTTTAACAATCTTTGAAAAATACTGGCATAAATTTCAAAAGGGCAATTTTCAGCAAATGCACTATTATTATTATTACTCAACATGTTTTCATATTTAAGTCTCCAAATACCGAATAATGAAAAGTACGTTTAATATTAAATGGCTGGCTCGAATTAACAGCCTAATTAACTGGCAAAACACATTGTCACAGCACTGCATTCTGACAGTGTTAGGATACAAACCTTGACCACAGATTCCTCAAGCAGCAAATTCCCAAGCATACATTTTTCAAGAGAAGATGCCATTCGAGTTGGAGAAGCACTTTGGGGCCAGTGATACCCTACATGGCAAAAGCAGATTATTCCCTGTTGCAGTGAATGGAATAAAAAATGCTGAGTTACCTTTTGCACACTGCTCAGCAGATACCGACAACACTGACGTTAGCAAAATACAAAGTGATGATCATTAGCCTCTGCTCGTAGCTAGTGGAATGATGTCTGGTGCATTAAAAAATGAGGATGTGAGAAAAATGACAAGAAGACACTGTTAATTTCCAGAAATGTTGACACAACTTTGTAACATGACTAAATTTATTTGATTCTATAGTTGGACGAGGTGTTCAACGCTATTGCCAAAATGGCCAATATTTTAAAAACAAGATTGGATGGGACAACATGCCACTTGCATTTAAGTTACAAAAACATTGCAAGACATTTCAAAGAACTTAATCAGAAAAAAAATGAGCATTGAGCAACGGAAGGCAATATCATGAGGGGAACCCAAAGGTTTTCTCAAAAAGTTGTTTTTTTAAGGAGTGTCTTCAAGCACGAAAGGGAAAGAAAGATGTAGAGGGGCTTAAGAAGGACTTTCAGTGAGTGGGCCAAAGTGACTAAAACTGGATTGTCAATGCTTGATTGAAGATGGGAGGCAATGGACAAAAGACCAGCATTGGAGGAACAAAGAGTTCGAGGAGAACTTTGTAGGGGTCGAAGATGTGTACACGGGGGACGATTGTGTACTCGGGTCCATCATTAGCGACGTGGATGCAAAATTTCACGAGGATCAGGCAATGAGATCTCGAGACCTGATTTTCCATGCCCCTCGCCGGTGAAGTAATGAGGTTCATGCCTACAAGGGGCAAGAACCTCAATTTAATAGATTTGCATACATTTTCATCTCATTACCAAGCCCCACGCCCTCATTGAATATTGAAACCTTGCCATGCCAATAAAGTTTACATCAGGTTTGGGAAAACAGAAATCGTTTGAGGAAACGCCCTGGGGAGGGGAGGGGCGGGGGTGGGGTGGTGGTGGGGAGGGGGGTGCAAAGGCAATTATAGCCCCTGGGGGGAGGGACAAGCCTTCCCTGACACAGGTTGGCATTTCCAACCAAGGTTTGCTAAATCTTTGTTGGGGTGGGGAGGGAGGAGAGGAGCCTCTGATACTGATGCTTGTGAGAGCCCCTGATGATGATGTTGTTGGGTGTGGGGGGGGGGGGGGGGGGGGGGGGGGGCTTGACCGAGGAGGGCCCCCGGTGTTTGTGATGGAGGGTACTCCATGTCAGTGGGTGGGTGGGGGATTATTTTTTTGTGCTGATCAGGGTGCCATTTTTAAAGGACTCCTCGATCCTTGCCCTATCAGGCCCCATCCCCACAACGATGATGTAAACCACACCCCCTGAATTTCTTTCGTGTGGCTTTTTCAGATCTGGACTAAAAACTCAGTTTTGCAGCAGGAGAGCGACACGCCGGATTTCAGTCGAAGCTCGATACTCTGGAAAACATGGAAAAATTCCACCAGGAAGTGCAAAGGAAGGGATTTAAACACAAAGATTAATATTTTAGCTTGAGGCCTTGAGGGGATTAGAAATTAAAATAGGTCAGGAAGGCATATATAATGAGCAAATGGGACTCAGTGCGGAGTAGGATAAGTTCAGAAGAGGTTTACATTAGCTGGTTTGAAGGATGAAGAAGGGGACCAAAACAAGAGACTACTGGAAGTTGGTTTCAGCAGAAGAGTTGGAAATCAGTGGTGTTATGAAGATGAAAGTTTGTGGCCTTGGTGATGGAGAGGAAGCTTAACTCAGGTTTGTATAATATGCAGACTGTGAACAGCATTTTGTAGCCTGAGACCACGACCATAATTAATCTCTGGTGTGTCGGGTCTGTTGTGGGGCCCAGAAAAAGCGACTTTGTTCTTTGAAATGTTTAACCGAAACAGGAGTACACTTCATCCAAGACTGGGAATGTTGAGAAATCAAACTGACAACATCAGGACAGTGGAGCAGCGGAGAGAGGTGGTTGAAGGGCAGAGCTGGATGTAATTACCATATCGGAACATAGGAACAGCAGTACTCCATTCAGCCCATCAAGCCTTCTCTGCCATTTAATATTATCATGGTTGATCAGACATTTCAATGCCTATTGCACCCACTATCCCCATAACCCTTTACGTTATTGTCAATCAGAAATCTATCAATCTCTACCTTAAACCTGCACCACGATTGAGCTTCCACAGCCCGCTTGGGTGGAGAGTTCCAAATTTTCACAACTCTCTGTGTAAAATTAATGAATACTGATGCCATTCTGCAGAGATAATAGAAGTGTGCAAAGTTTGTTTGTCCAGGGTACCACTGAACCATGGTATGTGGGCAGAGGTAGAGATAAACCATGAGAGAAAAGCTAAATTCTTATCAGTGCCATCTCTGATAATGCAAACAGAAACTATTGGAAAAACTCAGCAAGTCTGGCAGCATCTATACTTTTTAGTTCAGTGTGACTTCTTTGGAACAGGAGGGAGGTAAAAATATGCTGGGTTAATACTGTTTGAAAAAAGGGAAGGGGACAGAGGGCACAGAATAGAATGCCAGGGATGGGTTGAAGGAACAGAGGAGATTAAATCATAAAGATGTAATGGAACACAAGACAGGGAGTGGTGAAAATGTTGGTCTAGTGTAGGTGTTAACAGCAGGAAAGGGGGTGTTATCTCAGTCCTGAATTGTGCTAAGCCTTCTAAACCAATATACAAGGTTCATAGTGTTGGCCACACACTGATTGTAGGGGCATTCACCCCCCCCCCCCCCACCGCAACAGGAATAATGAGTCATCCCACCGCACCACAACACACATAAACGAGGGTTACCTTCCCAATCAGATCCTCCCCTCTCATCAGTCACCCCTGCTTAAGAGCAGTCAAGGCCGTAGAGTGAAAAATCATTACATTTTCACTTACCCTGCCCTCACATGTGCCTCAGACTAAAGTGTTTAAAATAACAGCTGTTACACATGTCAGATGTTTCCTCAAAAGCCAAGTACATTTCAAAGGGCTTCAACACCCTTGACAGCCTTTGAAATGCAAATCTACCATTCAATTTCTCAAAGCAATGCATTGCATTAGCCAGTAGTTGGCAGTTTTATTACTTCAGGGACAGGTGCTTGGTGGATTGTTCCTCAGCCTTTCCCTTCATGTTTGAATGCATAGTATCCTACTTTGATGCTAACCACAATGTATATAAACATTGTTGCAATGATTGACAGTTTCTCACCACTAATGGAGCTAAGTGCTTTCAACTGAAAAAGAGGAAGTGAAACCAATTGGTATGTGGCAGGTAATGTGCTGACGCCACTAGCGGAGAATTGGAAGCCAGCACCAACCCAATTTTTTGGGGGACCCTCCATTGTGCCCCCGATCGGGTTTCCCAATTGCATTGGCAGGGAATGGAGAATCAAGGCCTTGGGACGACAGCTGTTTTAAGGTGAAAATTACAGCAGAAATGCTGGACAAATCAGTATGTCATGCAGTAGCTGTGGAGAGAGAAACCAAGGGCGGGATTCTCCCGCAACGGGCCGGATGGCCCGGCGCCAAGAGCGGCGCGAACCACTCCGGCGTCGGGCCGCCCAGAAGTTGCGGAATCCTCCGCACTTCCGGGGGCTAGGCTGGCGGCGGAGGGGTTGGCGCCGCCCCAACCGGCGTTGAAGGGCCGCCATGGGCCGGCGTGAGTTGGCACATGCGCAGAACCACCAGAGTGTTTCCTGCGCATGCGCAGGGGGTGTCTTCACCGCGCCGGCCATGGTGGAGCTTTACACAGGCTGGTGCGGAGGGAAAGAGTGCCCCCATGGCACAGGCCCGCCCGTTGATCGGTGGGCCCCAATCGTGGGCCAGGCCATGGTGCCCCCCCCCAGGGCCGGATCCCCCTCCGCCCCCCCCTCGAGGTCTCCGCTAGCTGCCCTCCAAGCCAGGTCCCACCAGGATGGACCATCTCCATTACACGCCGGCGGGTCTGGCCAAGAACGCGTGGCCGCTCGACCCATCGGAGCCTGGAGAATTGCCGGGGGGGCTGCTGCCAACGGCCCCCGACCGCGCGGCGTAAACCCCGCCCACAGACCGGCGGTGGAGAATAAGGCAGCAGGCGGCGGGGCGGGATTCATGCCACCCCCCAGGGATTCTTCGACCCAGCGGGGATCGGAGAATCCCACTCCAAGCTTTCACTTTTATTTTCTCATGAGCGCTTCCAGCTTTTACAGTTCTCCTTTCACATATTCAACAGATGTATTATTTTGCAATTGTCTGGTTCCCACAGATCCATTAGTTGCAAGCCATTTATAGCTTTCGAGTAGTGGTCTGTGAATGACAGCTTCTACAAACCATGTCCATCTTTGATCCATTTATATCCCTTCACGGTCCGGTGGCCTAAGTGGTAAAACACCAATGTTTGTGAACATTGAGCACATCGAAGAGATGTAAGTGTATTCCAAGCACTAAATGCATTCCAGTCACTCAGCGTGTGATTTCACTGCACTTACCTGAGTCCCAATTTCCAGTATCTATCTTTAAATTCCAGCAATTGGTACTTTTATACTTACCATGGTTAATTTGGATTCCTGAAACTGAGCTATCTCCCAGTATTTAAATTACTGAAATCTAGTTTCACCGTCTCAGTGAGACCCATGTCAAACTAGAGCCTAAATTTTCACAGTGGCAGAGACGGTCTCTGGCTTTTGCAGTTTGGCACTGGAGGTCTGATTCTGGAAGTCCTGCTCCTGAGCCTGCACCTGTTATTTTTGCCAAGGAGGGTGGGGACAGGTTGCATTTGTGAATCACATGCAGCCACCGTCATCCTTCAGATCTAATTTCTGCTAGTGGGATATCCAAAACACATATTGTGCACTTTAGACCTATCGGGTAAAAGTCTAACGGTAGCTGAGTTCTTTGGAGAGGTAGAGTAACCTTTCTTATAAGTCCTGGGGCACCTTTCGGGGAGAGAAGGCGCCTTTTGTTATTTTGAAAAGTGGATGTGAATGTGCATAAAAAGTGGATTAACTCACGGTAACTGTCAAAGCACTTTGGAGCAGTCAAAATCAAGGGATTTGAATCACCTGGCCCTTAAATTTAATGTTTGAAGTTTTTTAAAAAATCAGTGCTTGCTCTTTCACTGTCTGTTGACATAAGCCTGAGGACGATCTTTATAGGATTTGTGCTGTATGATGGATTTCACAATCTGTCATTATCTTAGTTCTGTACCTATCAGTTCACATTGTGATTGACAGCTTATAAATCTTTGAAGTGGGGTTGTGGATACAGATGGTTGTTGTTATGAGGAATTAAATGGTTGAAGGAGTTTAAATTCAGTGAATACGTTTCTATCAATGAGAGGGATTTTAAAAAAATAATGAATTCATCAATAGGCACTTACAGCTTTATTTTATTTCCTCTAAAAACGGATCCTGAGGTCTGTCCATGGTTGATACTGGGTTGTTTGGCATGGAAGGGTGTAAGGGCAAAGGGTGGTGGGTGGCTGGCACTACTTGACATAGGGCTTTATAAAGTTGTGGAGTTGGGTGAAAAGTCATAGGTTGGCATGTAGGGCATGAGAGCCATGGGGTGTGGGTTATAATGTGGCATGTGTAGGCATGGATGGGACATTGGGGAGTGTGGGGGTGAGGATGAGAGGGCTGTTTTTCATTCTTTACTTTGCAGGTGGGACAAAGTGCCAGATCACTGAGATCAGCTTTTCACCCTGCCCGCATCCAGCAGCAGCAGTGACTGCCTCTACACTGTTTCCGAGGAGTGACGGGCATAACTCCTGTTAGCACCAGCATCTCTGGAATCAAAATCTGACCATTGCAGCACCTTCTCCAGCGTCAGGTTTGCAGAGATGGGCATTTTCCCAAGCCAGGGGCGAAAATTCATGCCTACTGTAATAAGTGAGCACTACTTTAGTAATATAGGTGTCAGTGCTATTTTACAGGTTCCAATCGCAAAATCTGAACTAAATGAGCGGAGGGAAAGAATGCCCCCATGGCACATTACTACTATGTAAGTAGTTTCATGGTGCTTTCACAGTTATGGAGTACAGTGCATGATACACATAAAATCCACACCCTCACACCATAAATTGGAGCCGGTTTAATTGCTCAACATTTAGAATAGGCCTCAATGTGTGATTGGCCTGTCAAACAAAGTAGGTGAGTGCCTTATTCAGCTTTTAAATAAAAATAAATAACCTTTATTGCAGTATTAATGTAAGTAGGCTTACATTAATACTGCAATGAAGTTACTGTGAAAAGCCCCTAGTCGCCACATTCCGGCACCTGTTCGGGTACACAGAGGGAGAATTCAGAACTGTCAGCTGGTACGGGAATTGAACCCGTGCTGCTGGCCTTGTTCTTCATCACAAACCAGCTGTCTAGCCCACTGAGCTAAACCAGCCCTCCAAATCAAGGTCTTACGCCAAATGTACGCCATCTCTTTCTGCCCGCAGCTTCCCCAAAATATTTAAGTGAGGCCTGGCCATAAAATGGTTTTGACTTCTTGCTGGAGACATTAATTGGGCAGTGCGAATGTTCTCGCTACCTCTTCCCAATATAAGCTCCAGTTGAAAATTGCACCACAGTACTATCCCTGGTCGCCACACCAACTGTAGAGCGAAAGCCTCAGTGGGTCCGAATGTAGCATGAGTTTTATTCTTCATCTTCAGTTCTTCAGTGGATTAAAAGGAAATTTCTTGAAGACAATCACTTGCTTCTAGTATTGGTTCTCTTTGGCGGTCACATTTTGAAGACCGAGAAATTCTAACTGACTTGGAGGTATTCAACACATAGGCCTCCTTCTGCACTGTAAATTCTATGATAATCTATGATAATCTCCTCTAACCATCCGGCACAGTCAAATACTCTTTTTATTTCAACATCTTCAATACTTCTAATTTATGAATTGAAATGCCCAAGAAAATGAATCCCCGATGATTTGATCTCAGCAGTGTCCGTGAGATTTGTACTTGATGACCTGGAGAATCCAGGAGAATTCTGGAGGGTTTCCACCATATGAGCGAGATCTCTTGAGCTCGGCAAGATACACTAGTTCTCAGCTCTCTGCATGTTGGGAGATTGGGATTGCTGAGCATTAAATCTACCCATGACCGCATGCCAGAAAAGAACTAGACAGAAAACATAGGGTAGAATCATAGATTGTTTGTTTGTCTTCTGCGTTTTCACACTCAAAGAACAAAGAAATGTACAGCACAGGAACAGGCCCTTCGGCCCTCCAAGCCCGTGCCGACCATACTGCCCGACTAAACTACAATCTTCTACACTTCCTGGGTCCGTATCCTTCTATTCCCATCCTATTCATATATTTGTCAAGATGCCCCTTAAATGTCCCTATCGTCCCTGCTTCCACTACCTCCTCCGGTAGCGAGTTCCAGGTACCCACTACCCTCTGCGTAAAAAACTTGCCTCGTACATCTACTCTAAACCTTGCCTCTCTCACCTTAAACCTATGCCCCCTAGTAATTGACCCCTCTACCCTGGGGAAAAGTCTCTGACTATCCACTCTGTCTATGCCCCTCATAATTTTGTAGACCTCTATCAGGTCGCCCCTCAACCTCCTTCGTTCCAGTGAGAACAAACCGAGTTTATTCAACCGCTCCTCATAGCTTATGCCCTCCATACCAGGCAACATTCTGGTAAATCTCTTCTGCACCCTCTCTAAAGCCTCCACATCCTTCTGGTAGTGTGGCGACCAGAATTGAACACTATACTCCCAAGTGTGGCCTAACTAAGGTTCTATACAGCTGCAACATGACTTGCCAATTCTTATACTCAATGCCCCGGCCAATGAAGGCAAGCATGCCGTATGCCTTCTTGACTACCTTCTCCACCTGTGTTGCCCCTTTCAATGACCTGTGGACCTGTACTCCTAGATCTCTTTGACTTTCAATACTCTTGAGGGTTCTACCATTCACTGTATATTCCCTACCTGCATTAGACCTTCCAAAATGCATTACCTCACATTTGTCCGGATTAAACTCCATCTGCCATCTCTCCGCCCAAGTCTCCAGACAATCTAAATCCTGCTGTATCCTCAGACAGTCCTCATTGCTATCCGCAATTCCACCAACCTTTGTGTCGTCTGCAAACTTACTAATCAGCCCAGTTACATTTTCCTCCAAATCATTTATATATACTACAAAGAGCAAAGGTCCCAGCACTGATCCCTGTGGAACACCACTGGTCACAGCCCTCCAATTAGAAAAGCATCCCTCCATTGCTACCCTCTGCCTTCTATGGCCTAGCCAGTTCTGTATCCACCTTGCCAGTTCACCCCTGATCCCGTGTGACTTCACCTTTTGTGCTAGTCTACCATGAGGGACCTTGTCAAAGGCCTTACTGAAGTCCATATAGACAACATCTACTGCCCTACCTGCATCAATCATCTTAGTGACCTCCTCGAAAAACTCTATCAAGTTAGTGAGACACGACCGCCCCTTCACAAAACCGTGCTGCCTCTCACTAATACGTCCATTTGCTTCCAAATGGGAGTAGATCCTGTCTCGAAGAATTCTCTCCAGTAATTTCCCTACCACTGACGTAAGGCTTACCGGCCTGTAGTTCCCGGGATTATCCTTGCTACCCTTCTTAAACAGAGGAACAACATTGGCTATTCTCCAGTCCTCCGGGACATCCCCTGAAGACAGCGAGGATCCAAAGATTTCTGTCAAGGCCTCAGCAATTTCCTCTCCAGCCTCCTTCAGTATTCTGGGGTAGATCCCATCAGGCCCTGGGGACTTATCTACCTTAATATTTTTTAAGACACCCAACACCTCGTCTTTTTGGATCACAATGTGACCCAGGCTATCTACACCCTCTTCTCCAGACTCAACATCTACCAATTCCTTCTCTTTGGTGAATACTGATGCAAAGTACTCATTTAGTACCTCGCCCATTTCCTCTGGCTCCACACATAGATTCCCTTTCCTATCCTTCAGTGGGCCAACCCTTTCCCTGGCTACCCTCTTGCTTTTTATGTACGTGTAAAAAGCCTCGGGATTTTCCTTAACCCTATTTGCTAATGACTTTTCGTGACCCCTTCTAGCCCTCCTGACTCCTTGCTTAAGTTCCTTCCTACTTTCCTTATATGCCACACAGGCTTCGTCTGTTCCCAGCCTTTTAGCCCTGACAAATGCCTCCTTTTTCTTTTTGACGAGGCCTACAATATCACTCGTCATCCAAGGTTCCCGAAAATTGCCGTATTTATCTTTCTTCCTCACAGGAACATGCCGGTCCTGTATTCCTTTCAACTGACACTTGAAAGCCTCCCACATGTCAGATGTTGATTTGCCCTCAAATCCGCCCCCAATCTATGTTCTTCAGTTCCCGCGTAATATTGTTATAATTAGCCTTCCCCCAATTTAGCACATTCATCCTCGGACCACTCTTATCCTTGTCCACCAGTACTTTAAAACTTACTGAATTGTGGTCACTGTTACCGAAATGCTCCCCTACTGAAACATCTACCACCTGGCCGGGCTCATTCCCCAATACCAGGTCCAGTACCGCCCCTTCCCTAGTTGGACTGTTTACATATTGTTTTAAGAAGCCCTCCTGGATGCTCCTTACAAACTCCGCCCCGTCTAAGCCCCTGGCACTAAGTGAGTCCCAGTCAATATTGGGGAAGTTGAAGTCTCCCATCACCACAACCCTGTTGTTTTTACTCTTTTCCAAAATCTGCCTACCTATCTGCTCCTCTATCTCCCGCTGGCTGTTGGGAGGCCTGTAGTATACCCCCAACATTGTGACTGCACCCTTCTTATTCCTGATCTCTACCCATATAGCCTCACTGCCCTCTGAGGTGTCCTCTCGCAGTATAGCTGTGATATTCTCCCGAACAAGTAGCGCAACTCCACCTCCCCTTTTACGTCCCCCTCTATCCCGCCTGAAACATCTAAATCCTGGAACGTTTAGCTGCCAATCCTGCCCTTCCCTCAACCAGGTCTCTGTAATGGCAACAACATCATAGTTCCAAGTACTAATCCAAGCTCTAAGTTCATCTGCCTTACCCGTAATGCACCTTGCATTAAAACATATGCACTTCAGGCAACCAGACCCGCTGTGTTCAGCAACTTCTCCCCGTCTGCTCTGCCTCAGAGCCACACTGTCCCTATTCCCTAGTTCTCCCTCAATGCTCTCACCTACTGACCTATTGCTCCCGTGCCCACCCCCCTGCCATACTAGTTTAAACCCTCCCGTGTGACACTAGCAAACCTCGCGGCCAGGATATTTATGCCTCTCCGGTTTAGATGCAACCCGTCCTTCTTATACAGGTCACACCTGCCCCGGAAGAGCTCCCAGTGGTCCAGATAATGGAAACCCTCCCTCCTACACCAGCTGTTTAGCCACGTGTTTATCTGCTCTATCTTCCTATTTCTAGCCTCACTGGCACGTGGCACAGGGAGTAATCCCGAGATTACAACCCTCGAGGTCCTGTCTTTTATCTTTCTGCCTAGCTCCCTGAACTCCTGCTGCAGGACCTCATGCCCCTTCCTGCCTATGTCGTTAGTACCAATATGTACAACGACCTCTGCCTGTTTGCCCTCCCCCTTGAGGATTCCCTCTACCCGTTCGGAGACATCCTGGACCCTGGCACCAGGGAGGCAACATACCATCCTGGAGTCTCTTTCACGTCCACAGAAGCGCCTATCTGTGCCCCTGACTATAGAGTCCCCTATTACTATTACTCTTCTGCGCTTTGACCCTCCCTTCTGAACATCAGAGCCAGCCGTGGTGCCACTGCTCTGGCTGCTGCTGTTTTCCCCTGATAGGCTATCCCCCCCGACAGTATCCAAAGGGGTATACCTGTTCGAGAGGGGGACAACCACAGGGGATTCCTGCACTGACTGCCTGCCCTTTCTGGTGGTCACCCATTTCTCTGCCTGCACCTTGGGTGTGACCACATTTACATAACTGCGATCTATGACGCTTTCCGCCACCTGCATGCTCCTAAGTGCATCCAATTGCTGCTCCAACCGAACCATGCGGTCTGTGAGGAGCTCCAGTTGGGTGCACTTTCTGCAGATGAAGCCATCCGGGAATATTGCAGAACGTTGGAAGGATTTTGCAGGCTGATAAAAAAACAACCTGGTTGGAGCTGCGTGAACGCTCCTTCCATGGCCAACAACACCGGTGGCAGAATTTAATGCCCTCCCTTTGTGTGGCAGGGAGGGAATTTAATCGGGCAGGAGGGTGGCATCTCTGCCATTTTCCATCTTCCTTAAATCTGGACAGGAAGGCTTGTGGATGGCCTTCCAAACTCATCACAACCCATTGCCAATTGAAACCTTTAAGTGGGCAACCACTTAAGGACCTCATCCTGCCACCACTCTATTAAACCTGTTGCAATGTGGGAAGTCCAAATAGAAAATCTGTCGGGGGGGGGGGGGCTCTTGTTTTCAAGCACTCGGTGCCTCAATGTGGGACCCAGCGTCAGGAAGGCTGGGTCCACGGACAGCCACCCCCGCTGCTCTTTCTGTCAACTCCCCATCCCCACAGCCAGCAATCCCCTCCCACAACCCCATTTGGCCCTCACCCGCCTGTTGCCTCAGGATTCAGCACTGATCCACTGTCTTTTCGGTGTAGTGCCCTCAGCAGCCACCTTATCGCTGATGAACACTGAGAACTGCCTACCCTGGATTGGCCAATAACTCACGGCGGGACCTTTGCCCTGGGGTGCTAGATCTTAGTGGCTCTTAATTGGGTGAGCCTTCCGTAAAAGAGGTGACACGAGCACTCGCCAACTCTCCACCAACGGGTGGGACTCTCATTGCCTCCATGAAATAGCGCCACCAGAGTGGGACTCAAACCAAAATCCTTGTCATACTCAGTTGTATTCCATTTTTTCTCCCTGTCATTTAATCCACCCAATCCTATTCCTTTCCTAGATCTTTCCAGCACTCAAAAGTACAAATCATCTGCTAGGGTTAGGAAGCGTCCTTGGTTGAAAGGATTCAAGAAGAAAGCATCTAAATAGCACTTTTCATGACATTGGCCACGGCAGGTGAAGCACTTTTGAAGTGTAGCCACTGTTGTAATTTAGGAAACAAGCCGGCAAGAGGGGTATAGGCTAAACATCCCATCCAGAAGTATTGTAACTGTTACAGCCCTGCTCCAGGACATTTGCTGGAAGCTAATTGGTTTATATTGCATCTGTGGAGAGTGAACCAGAGTTAGGATTGGAAGTTAATGTCGGATTAACAAGCCAATAATGAGTGGTATTGAATGTGCCACTCATTATACCCTGCACTTGACAATCATTTTCAGTGGCTCAATAGAACTGTTTATCAAACGTTAACATTCAGCTCCACATACACAGATGTATTTCTACCCCTTAGCATTTCAGATCAATAGCCTTTCATCAGAACTGCTGATTGATTGATTGTTTATTGTGAACAGGGCTTCATCTGAGTATTTAGTTGCTGTGGTCGTTGAAAGCAATAAATTAATCAACCTTTGTAATGTGCTGATACTTAGGGATTCTCAAGTGCTGTCTCATGTGGTGGGCTGAAGAATAATAATATAACAGTCACTTATTGTCACAAGTAGGCTTCAATGAAGTTACTGTGAAAAGCCCCTAGTCACCACATTACGGCGCCTGTTCGGGGAGGCCGGTACCGGAATTGAACCCGCGCTGCTGCCTTTTTCTGCATTACAAGCCAGCTGTTTAGCCCACAGTGCTAAACCAGCCCCTTGGGTGAATCTAATTATCTCCCAAATCTTTCCATTGGGAAGAATTCTCAAATCCCATTTTTCCATCACTAAAAACTGGTGCGCATGTTACACATTCCTGGACCTATTTCAAGAAAGAAAATGAACTGCAAATTTGAACAATTTATTTGAAGAGCTGGGGCTACTTGATACAAAGAGCTCAGAGCTTTGATTTTTTTTTTTTGGGCATCCTTCATTGTTGCTGGAAGATTGATCCTGCAAATGTGAATTAAGTAAAAATTTGCAAGATGAGAGCTGTTTTTCCAACGACACTCTCTGTACATTATTTTGATACATTAATACTGATGTGTCTGTGAAAGCATTTAATCTAAGACCTTTAGAAAATATTCTGCAATGTTTATTTAAATGACATATAGTTGACTAGGTGCTAGATGTGAGCCTTGAATCAATGCCTACATGTGGGCTCAGTGCCCACAGGCTCGTTTCAGCAGTTTGTGTCTTCAATTGTGATTTAAATTCCCACCCGAGAGACTTGAGAAGATAATCCAAGTCAACCATTCATCAGACTTAGGAGTTCGAACTATCAGAGACGATGGGCGGGATTCTCTGGTCTCCAACGCGGAAATCACGTTCGGCGATCGGCCGGAGAATCCACGGTGGCGCTGAAATCGGAGACGCCGCCGCTTTTGCGATGCTCCGCTCCCTCCAAAACGGCATACTTGCAGAGTAGGACATTACCTGAGGCCCCCCCCCGATGCTCCACCACCGATGGGCTGAGTTTCCGACGCCGTCCGTCACTCATGGTATTTATTTTTGGGAACTCGGCGTGGTGTCTGTGGGTTAAATCCAGCAGCGCCATAGTCAGGGAGAGAGCCGATCCATGGGCAGGAGGGACTTTGGTGGGGGGGGCAGTCCGGGGATGGCGAGCCTGACCATAGGGGTTCACTATTAGTCAGGCCAGGTCCGCGCACAACCGGCGCCATGATGCACGGCACGGCCACTGCAGGCCGCCACTGTGCACATGCACGGCCATGGACCCCACAATTCTCCGGCCGTATCCACAGCTAGAGCCGGATGCTCTACGCTGCCTCCCTGCTAGCCCCCCGCCAGACGGACGGCCGGTGGTCATTTTGCGCCGTTTCTTCGGTTTCCATGCCAGCGTCAGCACATAGTCTCAGAATCGGAGAATCCAGCCCGATATTTTACAGATGAATCAAAGCCCTTTCTGCCCTTTCCAATGGACATAGAAGATTCCACGGCACTATTTGAAGAAGAGCAGAAAAGTTCTCTTAATATGAAGGTGGTAGTGTAGTGACAATGTTAATGGGCTAGTACTCCAGAGGCCCAGTAACATTACCTTTTAAATTTCATCAATGTCCCTGCCTCAACCACTTCCTCCGGTAGCACATTCCACATACATACCACCGCCTGTGTAAAAAGGTTGCTCCTCAGGTTCCCATAATTCCTTCCCCTCTTAACATGACCCTATGCCCTCTAGTTCTCGATTCCCCAACCCTGAGGAAAAGACTGAGTGCATTCACCCAATCCATGCCTCACATGAGCTTATACACCTCTATAAGATCACCTCTCAGTCTCCTACGCTCCAAAGATAAAAGTCCTTGCCTGTCCAATCTCTCCCTATAACTCAGTCCCTTGAGTCCTCGCAACATCTTTGTAAATCTCTTCTGCACTCTCTCCAGTTTAATAACACCTTTCCCAGAGCAAGATGACCAAAATTGAGCACAATACTCCAGGTCCCCATCAACGTCCTGTACAACTGCAACACAACTTCCCAACTTCTACACTCGCTGCCTTGACTGATGACGGCCAGCATGCCAAGTCTTCTTCACAGCCCTATCTACCTCTGACTCCACTTTTCGAGAACATGCAGCTGAACTCCAGAATCCCTCTGTTCCACGATACACCCTGAGGTCCTACCTTTCACCATGAAAGTCCTACCTTGATTTGACTTGCCAAAATGCAACACCCCACATTTATCTGTATTGAACTCCATTTGCAATTTCTCAGCCCACTTTCCCAGCTGATCAAGATCCTGCTGCAATTCTTGATAACCTTCCTCACTGTCTACAATACCACCTATTGTTGTGTCACCTGCAAACTTACTGATCATGCCTTGTACATTCTCATCCAAATTGTTGATATAGATAACAAAGAGCAATGGGCCCAGAACTGACCCCTGAGACACAACATTAGTCACAGGCCTCCAGTCCGACAAGCATCCTTCCATCATTACCCTCTGCTTCGTACCATCAAGCCAATTGTATATCCAATTTGTCAGCTCTCGTTGGATTCCATGTGATCTAAACTTCCCGAGCAGCCTACCGTATAGAACTTTATCAGAGGCCTTACTGAAGTCCATACGTCTACCACCCTACCCTCATCAACCTTCCTGGTCACTTCATCAAAGACCTCTAACAAATTTATACGCATGATCTCCCATGCACAAAGCCGTGCTGACAACTCCTAATCAAACCCTGTCTTTGCCTGTGTATCTTATCCTTCAGAATTGTCTCAAGTAACTTACCCACCACAGATTAAAGGCTCACCGGTCTATAATTTGCAGGTTTTTCTTTGCAGCTCTTCTTAAATAAGGGCGCAACATTTGCCATTCTCCAGTCTTCTGGTACCTCATCCGTGGCTAACGATGATGCAAATATCTCAGCTAGGGCTCCCGCAATTTCTTCTCCAGCCTCACGCAGTCAGGAGATTTAACCACCTTCATACATTTTAATACGTCCATCACTTCCTCTTAAATGCGAACTGTCCCCAATATATTGCCACCTACCTTGCCAGGTTCCCAAGTCTTCATGTCTTTCCTCACGGTAAACACAGAGGAGACATATTCATTGAGAACCTCGCCTGTATTCTGCGTTCCATACATGTGTCCACTTTGGTCCTTGAAGGGTCCTATTCTCTCTCTAGTTATTCTTTTTTCTTTGATATACTTAAAGAATCCCTTTAGTTTCACCATAATCCTCTCAGCCAAAGCTACTTCATGCCCCCTTTTTGCCCTCCTAACTTCCCTCTTGAGTATACTCCTGTATCCCCTGTACACCTCCAGGGAATCCCTTGATGCCAGTTGCTTGCACCTGAGGCTTGCCTCCTTTTTCCTGGCCAAAACCTCAATATGTTTTGTCATCCAGGGTCCCTACTCCTGCCAGCCTTGCCATTTACCCTAACAGGAACATATACACCCTGAATTGCTATTTCACTTTTAAAGGCCTCCCACTTGTCGGAGGTCCCTTTGCCCTCAATCAAGCTACTCCAAGCAACCCTTGCAAGCTACTGTCTAATTCCATCGAAATTTGCCTTGCCCCAATTTAGAACTTGCACCTATGGACCAGTTTTGTCCCTTTCCATAACTATTTAAAAATTAATAGAACTATGATCACTGGTCCCAAAGTGGTCCCCAACCATCACCTCAATAACTTGCCCTGCCCTATTTCCCAAGAGTAGATCAGGTTTTGCACTTTCCCAAGTAGGACCCTCCGCATACTGCCCGAGGAAACTTTCCTGAACACACTTAACAAATTCCACCCAATCTAAGCCCTGAGGAAAATTAAAATCCCCTACAAACAGAACCCTATTACTCCTGCAAGTCTACCCAATCTCCCTGCATATTTGGTCTTCTTATTCCTGTTGACTATTTAGGGGTCTATAGTACAACCCTAATAAGGTCACCACCCCCTTTTTATTTCTTAGTTCCACCCACAAAGCCTCCCTGGTTTATCCCTCAGTTATTTCATCTCTGACTAATGCCGTGATGCTCCCCTTAATCAAAAATGCATCTCCTCCTCCTCTCTTTCCTTCTCCTCTGTCCCATCTAAAGCACCTGTACCCTGGAACATTAAGCTGCCAGACCTGTCCTTCCCTTAGCCATGTTTCAGTTATTGCTATAATATCCCTGTCCCACGTACCTATCCATGCCCTGAATTCATCAGCCTTACCTGTCAATCCTCGTGCATTGAAATAGATGCAATTTAATCCAACAGGTTTTCCCCACTCCCTGCCGGGCTCCTGCCTATCATGCCTATTCAGCCATCCATTACTGAGTACTGCATCTCCTTTCAGCCCCTCATTTGTTTCCCTGCTGCTGAGGGTCCCACTCCCCTGACAAACTAGATTAGGCTCATTTAAATATGCCAATGCCACGTTCAACTGGCGCCCGGGAGTCACCAATTGTAGCAGCAAGGCATCAGGGCACCAATTAATACTGGTTTCCACAAGCGGAGACCAATCGTGATGGCCACCCGGGCGTCTCAGATGTCATTGGAACCCCTGGGCAGTCGGGGGCAGGAGGGTGCCTGGCTGAGGGGGGGCCATGCCCGTAAAAGGGGAGGCATGGGAGGTATGAAAAGTGGCGGGAAGAAGGAGGGCTATTAAGGGACCTCATAAAGGTTGGGTGGGTGAAGGGAGGCGAGGTACCTGAAAAGGGGGTGTCCTTCGGCAACCCCATAGCAGGGTATTCCCACTTGGGTGGGGGGGGGGGGTAATGCCCATGTCTGGGCAGTGGAGTTGCCCATGTGTAGGGGACCCTGAAGCTCACTGAGAGATTAAAATGGCATCCCGTCCTCTAAGCAGCAAGTCTTGCCGGCATGTCCGTCTCCCCATTTCTGAAAACATTTCTAAGTGTGGGCTGGACCGGGGAGAAACGCCCCAAGGCCCATAAAAATGACGAAGGGGCTGATCTAACGGCCGCGCCAGTCCCGACTTCGGACCTGTTGCGGCCAGTAAATCGATATACCCGGATCGCAAGTTCTAGCAAGACGTCACGATCAGGATCCTACCCACAATAGGCAGGACCCAGATTTTCATATTCACGATTGAGTAGTTAGCCTCAGTTGAATATGTCTATGCCGGCTCTACCCAGACCCCGGCCAGGTGGTAGAAGTTTCAGTAGGGGAGCATTTCGGGAACAGTGACCACAATTCAGTAAGTTTTAAAGTGGTGGACAAGGATAAGAGTGGTCCTCGGGTGAATGTGCTAAATTGCGGGAAGGCTAATTATAACAATATTAGGCGGGAACTGAAGAACCTAGATTGGGGGCGGATGTTTGAGGGTAAATCAACATCTGACATGTGGGAGGCTTTCAAGTGTCAGTTGAAAGGAATTCAGGACCGGCATGTTCCTGTGAGGAAGAAGGATAAATACGGCAATTTTCGGGAACCTTGGATAAGGAGAGATATTGTGGGCCTCGTCAAAAAGAAAAAGGAGGCATTTGTCAGGGCTAAAAGGCTGGGAACAGACGAAGCCTGTGTGGAATACAAGGAAAGTAGGAAGGAACTTAAGCAAGGAGTCAGGAGGGCTAGAAGGGGTCACGAATAGTCATTGGCAAATAGGGTTAAGGAAAATCCCAAGGCTTTTTACACGTACATAAAAAGCAAGAGGGTAGCCAGGGAAAGGGTTGGCCCACTGAAGGATAGGCAAGAGAATCTATGTGTGGAGCCAGAGGAAATGGGCGAGGTACTAAATGAATACTTTGCATCAGTATTCACCAAAGAGAAGGAATTGGTAGATGCTGAGTCTGGAGAAGGGTGTGTAGATAGCCTGGGTCACATTGAGATTCAAAAAGACGAGGTGTTGGGCGTCTTAAAAAATATTACGGTAGATAAGTCCCCACTGCCTGATGGGATCTACCCCAGAATACTGAAGGATGCTGGAGAGGAAATTGCTGAGGCCTTGACAGAAATCTTTGGATCCTCACTGTCTTCAGGTGATGTCCCGGGGGACTGGAGAATAGCCAATGTTGTTCCTCTGTTTAAGAAGGGTAGCAAGGATAATCCAGGGAACTACAGGCCGTTGAGCCTTACTTCAGTGGTAGGGAAATTACTGGAGAGAATTCTTCGAGACAGAATCTACTCCCATTTGGAAGCAAATGGACGTATTAGTGAGAGGCAGCATGGTTTTGTGAAGGGGAGGTCGTGTCTCACTAACTTGATAGAGTTTTTCGAGGAGGTCACAAAGATGATTGATGAAGGTAGGGCAGTGGATGTTGTCTATATGGACTTCAGTAAGGCCTTTGACAAGGTCCCTCATGGTAGACTAGCACAAAAGGTGAAGTCACACGGGATCAGGGGTGAGCTGGCAAGGTGGATACAGAACTGGCTAGGTCATAGAAGGCGGAGAGTAGCAATGGAAGGATGCTTTTCTAATTGGAGGGCTGTCACCAGTGGTGTTCTGCAGGAATCAGTGCTGGGACCTTTGCTGTTTGTAGTATATATAAACGATTTGGAGGAAAATGTAACTGGTCTGATTAGTAAGTTTGCAGACGACACAAAGGTTAGTGGAATTGAGAATAGCAATGAGGACTGTCAGAGGATATAGCAGGATTTAGATTGTTTGGAGACTTGGGCGGAGAGATGGCAGATGGAGTTTAATCCGGACAAATGTGAGGTAATGCATTTTGGAAGGTCTAATGCAGGTAGGGAATATACAGTGAATGGTAAAACCAAAGAGTATTGAAAGTCAGAGAGATCTAGGTGTACAGGTCCACAGGTCACTGAAAGGGGCAACACAGGTGCAGAAGGTAGTCAAGAAGGCATACGGCATGCTTGCCTTCATTGGCCGGAGCATTGAGTATAAGAATTGGCAAGTCATGTTGCAGCTGTATGGAACCTTGTTAGGCCACACTTGGTGTATCGTGTTCAATTCTGGTCGCCACACTGCCAGAAGGATGTGGAGGCTTTAGAAAGGGTGCAGAAGGGATTTACCAGAATGTTGCCTGGTATGGAGGGCATTAGCTATGAGGAGCGGTTGAATAAACTCGGTTTGTTCTCACTGGAACGACGGAGGTTGAGGGGCGACCTGATAGAGGTCTACAAAATTATGAGGGGCATAGACAGAGTGGATAGTCAGAGGCTTTTCCCCAGGGTAGAGGGGTCAATTACTAGGGGGCATAGGTTTAAGGTGAGAGGGGCAAGGTTTAGAGTATATGTACGAAGCAAGTTTTTTTACACAGAGGGTAGTGGGTGCCTGGAACGCGCTACCGGAGGCTGTGGTGGAAGCAGGGACGATAGTGACATTTAAGGGGCATCTTGACAAATACATGAATATGATGGGATTTGAGGGATACGGACCCAGGAAGTGTAGAAGATTGTAGTTTAGTCGGGCAGCATGGTCGGCACGGGCTTGGAGGGCCGAAGGGCCTGTTCCTGTGCTGTACATTTCCTTTTTCGTTGTTCTTTGTTTGTTAACCCGTGATCAAATCCCCTCACCTTGGAGACCCCTGCCCAGTACCGTTGAGCACTGGTCTCTGTAAGTGCCCCGCCACCCCCTCCCTCACCATATTGTATTATTCTTACTGTCTCTTCACATATGTTATCATTTCACCAAGAGCTGTCAACAGAGGCTCATAGCTGCCTTTTTAGCAATCAACAAAATGTGGGTAATTATTTTTTATGTGCTTTGACGAAGCCAACAATCTGTATTGACTTAATAATAATAATCCCTTATTGTCACAGGTAGGCTTCAATGAAGTTACTGTGGAAAGCCCCTAGTCGCCACATTCCGGCGCCTGTTCGGGTAGGCCGGTTACAGGAATTGGACCCGCGCTGCTGGCCTTGTTCTGCATTATAAGCAAGCTATTTAGCCCACTGTGCTAAACCAGCCCCTAAATTTCTAATTTCCATGAAAATTTCTAATAACCATGGAAAATATCCTGCTTTGCCAGAGATACTTATTCTAACACCCAAAAGCGGGGCCACAACACTCTGTGATAGCGTACACTTCCAAATAATGCCAGTGGACCAATTTATCATGGCCAATCCACCCAACTTGCCCATCTTTGGACTGTGGGAGGAAACCGGAGCACCCGGAGGAAACCCACGCACACACGGGGAGACTCCGCACAGACAGTGACCCAAGCTGGGAATCGAACCTGGGACCCTGGAGCTGTGAAGCAACTGTACTAACCACTGTGCTACCGTGCCACCCTTTGCACCTTGAGAATTGCCCTTGAGAAGGTAGTTAGGTAGTTGTGAGTTATCTTCTTGAACCAGTGCAGTACATGTGGCACTTTTCCTATTAGGAGGGAGTTCCAGAATTGTAATTCAGCATCAGCGAAGGAACAGCAATATGTTTCCAAGACAGGAGATTGTTTGATTTGAAGGGGAACTTGCAGGTGGTGGTGCTGTTAAATTTCTGGTCAATGGTGCTGAGGAAGTCTGAGCTGATGAAAAAGCCATCATAGATTTTCAAAGAGTAGGTCAAGCGTGACTAATTTAGAAACATATAAAATGGGCGCGTGAGGAGGCTTTTGTCCCTTTGAGTCTGCTCCGCCATTCATTATGATCATGGCTGATCATCCAACTCAATAGCCTAATCCCACCTCTCTTTCCAGGGCGCCCGTCCCCTCTGCCCCACCAATATCCTTTGATAGTTTAAGATTTTGAGACAGCTGCTGGCATGTTGTGCAGGGGGAGTTCCTATGGATATTATCCATATGACCATCCAGAGAGCACATGCTAAAATGGTATTTGAGGGACTGAGCAGGGATGTACTGCTGAGGCTGTAGAAGGCTCTTGTCAGACCGCATTTGGAATATTGTGAGCAGTTTTGGGCCCCTGATCGAAGGAATGATGTGCTGGCCTTGGAGGGGTCCAGAGGTGGTTCACAACAATGACCTTGGGAATGAAGGGCTTTTCAGATGAGGAATGTTTGAGGACTCTGGGTCTGTACTCAATGGAGTTTAGAAGAATAAGAGGGGATCTCATCGGAACTTATAGAATACTGAGAGAACTAGATAGAGTGGATGTGAAGAAAATGTTTCCACGAGTATGGGAGATGAGAGCCCGAAGACACTGCCTCAGACTGAAGGGACGATCCTTTAAAACAGAGATGAGGAGGAATGTTTTCAGCCAGAGGGTGGTGAATCTGTGGAACTCATTGCTGCAGAAGGCTATGGAGGCCACGGCCGGGTTTTTCCGACCCTGCACCGGGTCGGAGAATCCCCGGGGAGACGCGAGAATCACGGCCCGACGCCGGCTTCCCGATTTCCCGCCGCCGATTCTCGGGCGCCCGCGGGATTCCCGCCACGCCGATCGGGTGCCGCTGAAAGCACCCCCCCAGTGATTCTCCGGATCCCGACGGGCCAAGTGGCAGCCGAGTCCCGTCGGCGTGGGTTACTCAGGTCCCACACGGCGGGACCTGGAAGGTGTCTCTCCGGGGGGCGGTGGGATCCAACCCGTGGGGGGGGGGGGGGGGCCCGGTGGCCTGGCCCGCAATCGGGGCCTACCGATCGGCGGGTGAGCTGGTTCCGTGGGGGCCTATGTTCCTCTACGCGGGCGCATGCGCGGAAATACACCGACCGTAGCGCACATGCGCAAACGCGCGCCGGCTGGAGTTGCGGGGACCACTCCGGCGCCGACCTTGCCCCCTAGGATGGGGAGCATTCCCCATTATCGGGGACCGTTGACGGAATGGTTGCCGCTGCTTTTCATGCCAACATGGGGACATAGCCCCATTATTGGAGAATCCCGCCCCACGTCTCTGAGTGTCTTTTAAGTCAGAGATAGGTAGGTACTTGATTAATAAAGGGATCAGGAGTTACAGGGAGAAGGTAGAGAATGGAGATGAGAAACATATCAGCCATGATCGAATGGTGGATCAGACTTGCTGGGCCAAATGGGCTAATCCTGCTTCTGTATCGTATGATCTCATGGTCATCATTATGTAATTGATTTGGAGAAGTAGGGATAAAGAATTAATTCTCCAACTGAAGGGAGCCAACAGCCCCATTCCGGGGCTGGTTTAGCTCACTGGGCTAAATAGCTGGCTTTTAAAGCAGACCAAGGCAGGCCCGCAGCACGGTTCAATTCCCGTACTAGCCTCCCCGAACAGGTGCCGGAATGTGGCGACTAGGGGCTTTTCACAGTAACTTCATTTGAAGCCTACTTGTGACAATAAGCGATTTTCATTTTTATGTGGTGTTCCCAAAGTATCCGGGCCCCTCAGCTGACTTGGATGGATTCTATCTTCCCGCCACTTGTCAATGGGATTTCCCATTGTAACCACCCCACGCCGCCGGGCACAGCTGGCAGGAAAAATGAATTGCACCGATCAGAGAATTCTGGCCGTCATCTCATCCTCTGAACACCTGAGAGTAATGCAAGTCCCATATTGGTCCGAACAGCAGGCATGTCCAAGCTTTTTGGTTTCTTGAACTGCTTAGGTCCAAAGAGTTTTATGGTCAATTCAATATTTAAAGCAATGTTGCTATTTTGCTGCATGTAGCTCAAACTACAGATACTATAACATGTCCAGGCACTTCGATTCATGTAAAGCAATAGCATTCAGTAGAGGTCTTTCAAGACTGAGACACAAGACACCGCAAATTAGACCAGCTTGTGAGCAAAAATAAAGCACCGGTAAAAGCCGGGACTGGATTTCGCTGATTTTATTACAAATTATGCATTACAGACTGATGTTTAAATCTCATGACCATATTGTTTTTTCTCCATAATCTTACAATACTGTACACCATCCACAGCTATGATGATAGATACTGGGCCTCCTCTCAGGCTTTTGTTAGTGGCACATTATACATGGCTGTAAGGAGATGGGGGTGTGGGAGAGAGGTGGCTTACTCTCCCTCATTCTGATAATCCTGATCGCTCCATTGTGCAGCATCTGAAATGCCAGCAGAATATGTATGAAACAATATTAAGAATAAACATAAATATGTCTTGACTTTGAGATCAAAATAAACCAAAACTGTGGTCTTCTTGTGTGGTGTAATATCATCATTTGGTACCAGCTGTGGCACTGGAAGATTCTGGGCGCGACCTACCGGCTGCAGTGCACCCGAAAGGCAGTGCAGCCGGTAGGTGCCGGGAGATTTCTCTTTCGGGATCTACCCGCCTTTCCACGTCTCGTGGGACGTCACAATGTGAATTTTGGTCATTGTGGACACAATCACTTTTTAGGAAATCTGCACTCCCACGGTTTACCAAAGACGCGGATCTAACCTCCTCCCTCAACTTGCCGATCTCGAGTGAGTGCCATTCGGTGCTGGTCTCCACAAATGGGGACCAGACGGAATGGCACGCATGGGAATTGGATGTCCCCAGGTGCTTGCCCTCTGGGCAGCGAATCACCCTGGCATTGCTGTTGCTACCTTGGCACTGACAGCCTGGTACCCTGGCAATGTCACCTGGGTGTTAGCCTGGCACTGTCCAGGTGCCCCAGTGGCACTACAAACGCGCTCGCTACGGGCTCTGTTCCCATTCCATAGGGTACATCGTGCCCTCTGCTTATTCACGTAGATGCGTCATTGGACTTTATGGTCCATTAAATACATTGAAAGTTAAATCGCTGTTGTAATGTAGGAAACACTATGTCCAATTTGTGCACAGGACCGTCCGGCAACAGCAATATGATAATGACCAATCTGTTGAAGAAATTACTTGCAAGCATTCAAAGCACAGATTGTTTTATCGGTTCGTCCTATTTAGACTTTTGGAGAAGTTCAAAAGCAAAGGAATAAAGTGAAACTTTTTTTTCAAATCCAGTGGAAGGAAATGCATTTGATTGTGTCACTCATAGTTCACTGCAAGTAGCCCACTAACAAAATAAGTTACATAGCGAATTTGCCTTGTGGTTTATTAAACGGTAACATTACCCGGTAACTTTTGCTGTATCCCTTTCTTGCACCTTGGCCTGTGAGACACAGAGAATTTATAAAATGTTCCACATGACAGATGACACTACAAACTTCAATAAATTTAAATTTCCACACACACAATGTGATTTTTAAAATATATTTCTGACCAGATAAGATTTAAACTGGTGTTTTGCACATTTTTAAGAGTTAGTACAGGTCAAGTAACCTTTATCTGAAACCGCTGGTTTTCAGGTTGACATACCCTAGTTACGATGAATATGTAGTGACTTTTGGAAACCCAGCTAGTAATGAGGAGCAGGTTTGTGTTCCTCAATGGTACATTAAACAGTTGGTGAAAAAGGGGAAAGCAGCCTGCAGCAGACCGGGCTTAGTACTCATACCTGTGCTTCCAAAGACTTGCTAATTCCATTTGGATCAGCTATCATTATTTACCTGAGAGGCGACATCTTTTGGTTGAACCTAGCTGCCACGATAGGGCTTGGGTCAGAGGGAAAACAGCTCTCACAAAGCAGCTGGGCGCAAGGTACAGCAAACAACTAGACTTCCCAAACTAAAGTCGGGTCCTGTCGGCTCAGGTCACAGACCTTCCGTGCAAAAATAGTTTGTTTATTTTTTGGGTTGTGTCCGATTTTCGGATGCACAGATAAAGGATTCTCGACCTGTTTGTTACATAATTGTTGAGTGTACTTAATAGATTCCCTTTCTTCTAGAAGCAGATCCATCAAATGGTTCAAGTCTGGGGACCGGTGCTATTGTTGGCATTCTTATTGTCGTCTTCCTCATCTTGCTCGTCGCTGTCGATGTCACCTGCTACTTCATTAATAAGTGTGGCCTGCTAATGTGCATTGCAGTTAATTTCTGTGGACAGCCTGGTCCAGGATCTAAGGGCAAGGACATTGAAGAAGGAAAAGCCGCTTTCTCGTAAGAAGCTTAAATCTTTCATTTTTCTGAAATAGAATGAGTGCGTAATAGCAGCAAAGTTTAAGTGTTTAGTGATTGGTGTACTTCTGTACTCAAAGTCATCTGAATTAGCCCTGCTGAATTAATTTTGCCAGTACTGGAAATAATCTGGGGGGGAACGTTGACAAATCTAATTAAGTGAATATTAATTAGAAATCGCAGAGCTTAGCATTTAAATAGTTCAGAAAAATTTCTGAAGTAAGGTGCCCAATTTGAGTATTGGATGGGGGGGGGGGGGGACGACACACCACTGAATCAAAAATCCTGTTGTTTTCTTTCCAACTTAAATGCCCATCTAACCGTCAAATCATATCACAAGATCGCTGCTGTATTAATTATATCACAGTCCAGTTAAGTATTTTGGCCGCTGTTATTAAATTGTATTTCTTTGCATTTTATCAAATTATCAGAGCCCTTTAACTTAGCAGAGTTTACTGAGTTCTGCAGAGAAGACTAAAAATAGTTATTTTAATGGAATGGCTGTCAAAGATGAGGAGGGCCCCGACAGAGCTGCTATTTTCATTCCTCAGATTTACACCAATGTTGTTCTTTTGTAGTGTAGTAATGGTTTCAGGGCAATAGACTTGTTCGATCCAGCACATCTATCCACCGTACTTTCTTGGTACGTTTCTTATAACCATGAGCCACATTTATTGACAAGAACCTGTTCTAATTCTTACTTGAAACCCCCAAAGGTTTCTTGTTCCATCATCCATGCCCATAATTTGTTCCTCGCGCCAGATGACAATTTTATTGTGGTCGATAAGTACATTTCAGACAACGAGCCAATTGATGCAGTGGCATCAGGAACATTCATTAAGCTATGAAAGTTCGGCTCAATAGATCAAGGCAATTGGTATCCTAGTTCAGATGGTCCTTGGTTCCTACTAATGCAAGCTCGAGACTCATCTTCTCTTGTCTCTCCCTATGTCGTTTTCAAACCTGTGCCAAAAAACACTCCAGGCATGTTCTTTTATCCTCCGTAACCAGCGTTTTTTCTGTATTCCAATGTACTTGTTGCGCTCTGATTAGTTGACGCATACATATCGCTGCTTTGATTGGCCCTGCTATTTCATTGATCAGTTACTTCATTAGTTGTAGTCAGTTGACCTCGCATATGTGCAAAACAACGTGCTGTTTACCAGTCCATTTGCTAGCTTCTTTCTGACTGGGGCATCTACTGGACTGGCTGACCACTTCACTCATTAATTATAGATCCAAACTTCATGGGCTGGCTTCTCCGTTTGGGAGACTAAGTGCTAACACCATCGGAGCATGTGTGGTCTTTTACGACCGAAAAATCGCGCGAAAGGGCTAACACCGGTGCTGACTGAAACTCCCGCCGCCCGCGCCGAGAATGACTTGGGTCCCGGGCCGCGCATGCTCACAGCTAATGGCCTGCACCGGTTGCACCATTCAACATGGCGCCAGCAGTGCGCAAACCCAACCCACCATCAGTGACCCCACAGCCCACCCCTGGTCGATCCCCGCCAGCCCCCACAGCCTTAGCAGAAGCCCCACCCCCCCCCCCCCCCCACCCAAACCCACCCCTCCCCCCGCAGGACAGATCCCGGCCGAGTGTGGCGACGCTGAACATAGTCCGCAGCCGGCATGCCGGGTTCCCAACCGCTGGGACCACTAGTGGCCCACTCCGTCAGGAGCTCAGCCCATCGTGGGCAGTGCGTTGCGGCTAGTGATGTGCCAATGCCGTTTGGAGGGTGCGGAGCATGACTGACCGGCGTGAAACTGGCGCCGGCCCCAATTGTGCCGTGAAAATCCATTCTCCGCCCGATTGCCAAACATGATTTTGGCGTCGAGCTATGGCGAATCCCGCCCCATTACTTTGTATATTTTATGTGAAAAATACCCTGCTTTTCTGTTGCATTTAGACCACAACTTTTGATATTGTTCAAATACCTGTTCCTTTTCTTTCTGCTTCCCTGGTCATGTTATCAATCCTTTAGACAATGCGGTTTTGGCTGACTTAAGCCATGCAAGTATTATTTTTCTAATGAAGCACACATCTGTAAATGAACTCTCCACCAATCAAGAACACATACAAAATACATGCAGTATAAAAATATATAACTGATAGCACAAAACATATAAAAAGCCCACATGTCCTACAATATCCGCATAGTTTGTTGTTGGTGACAAATTGGTCACCAAGGGCTGGATTCTCCAGTCCCCCAGTCGCATGTTTCTTGATGGCGTGCCGTTCGCTGGCGGCTGGATTCTCTCTTCCCATTACTTGCCAATGGGATTTCCCTTGACCCCACCCCATGCCATCGGGAATTCCACAGGTGGGAGTGCGCTACCAACGGGAAAATAGAATCCCAACAGCCAGAGAATTGGGTCTAAGAGTGCACCAAAACATTTCCTTGCCCACCGATTTGAAATCTGATGTCTTGCTTTGCTTACAGGAAAGATGAATCAAAGGAGCCAATTGTGGAGGTGCGGACTGAAGAAGAACGAACTCCTAATCATGATGGTGGAAGCCAAACAGAACCCAATGAAACCACTCCATTGACAGAGCCTGAGTAAGTTGCAGTGCGTTCGAGAATGTGGCTGCTTTGTACTGGTCAGCTGGTCTTTCGCTTAACCTTTTTGTTTATATGGTTGGTGGATAATTTCTGCTTGCTTTATGACTTCTGTGAGCTACTGTGCAGTGTTCAATCTAATTTGGCTTGTGTTTTCTTGATGGTGCTTCCCAGCCCAGAGTTCCGTTATCGTAATGTTGTTGAATGTTTTTGAAGGACCAGGTCAAAATCAGGAAAATTGAGGTCCATGTATTATTAGCTTAAGAGTTGTGGCCGGTCGCGAATTTCAAGGAATCATCAATAAGGGTTTGCAAATAGAGTTGAAAATGAACTTAGTCAAAACTGAGAGAAATGAACTGAATTCCCATTAAACAGGTACGAATAAAATAACCTTTAATTAAGTTTCTCAGTCAAGTTCTGACCTCTGTTTCTATGTATGATTGGCCATGCATGCATGAATACTGGTGGAAAAAACAAGTTTCTTTTTACATTTAACACCCGAGTACTGGAAAGTTCTTAACACGACCGAACACATATTGTAAGTTGAGACTTAAATCTTAAAGTGCTTTATAGATTTGCAAGAAGACATACTGAAACATGAGAAGTATTTAATTTGTGAATTTTGCTTTCAATTAATTAATGGAGGGAAAGGAATTATGCAACCAACTAATTTTGTCACTTCCTACAACTTCGAATGCGTTTGGGATTACTGAAGCATAAGTCCTTTCCCATCAGTTTTCTGGAAAGTCTTGGCACTCATCTATTATACTAACTAAGGAGGTTATTGTAAGACAATCCTATTTTCAAACCCAATATATGGTTCTTACTTAATGTTATAGGTTGCATATGTGACAGCATGATTTAGCCGTTTTATGTGCGTTTGCTTCTTTCTGTCACTATTGCTATATTGTCTATTCTATCCATTTTCTACTCCTGTTGTCCTCACAGGCACGCAGCAGATACCCAGGCTACTGTTGAGGACATGTTGCCTTCTGTCACCACAGTTACCACTAACTCTGACACTATCACTGAAACTTTTGCCACTGCTCAAAACAGCCCAACGAGTGAAACGACTACACTCACTTCCAGTGCTGCACTCCCAGCCTCAACCACACCTGAGCCATCACCTGCTTCAGCTGCTCCACCTCACTCACCCAAGGCAGCTGTTGCATCACCCACCTCGCCTTCCACCAAGTCTCAAGCTGAGGCAGCTCCCAAGGTTGCACCCCTTGTTGATCTGAGCGATGCCCCAGTCTCTGTATCTGCAACTCCTTCTTCTGCCCAAGTCTCTGTTTCTTCGCCTCCTCCTTCTGCCCCAGCTTCTGGTAATCCAGTCAATTCCAAACAAGCCTCTGCCCCTCTTCCAGTTTCCGGAACAGCAGAGGAGGCAACAAAAGCGCCTGCCAGTAACAGCAAGCCTGGCCCAGTTCCCAGTCCCGGAAATCCAGCCAGTCCCCCAGCTTCATCGGCACAGCAGCAGCCCAAGCCAGAAGCTTCAACGGCTACCAAGAGCCAAGAAGTAGAAGCTGCAAAACCAAACGCAGTGAAGAGCCCTGTGGAGACGACAAAAAACTCCACCAGTGTGAAGAACGAGGCTGCCACTGACGGCAGCAAAAACCCCTCCCAGGGTGAGGACTTTCCAGTTGACGGAGGGACCTTCAAGACCTCAGACATTGACCTTGCAAAGGATGTTTTTGCAGCTCTTGGCACTTCTTCTCTTCCCACTATGGCTGGTGGGAAAGCTGCTGACCTTGCTCCTTCCATTGCAGACGCCGCTTTACCATCTGCTCCAGCAAAGGAAGAGTATGGGCATTTTTCACACTAATGCTACTTGCTTGTCACTGTGTCTTTGTTGTGATGCAACTCTGCTTTCGTGTCCTTTCAACTCCTGCATAAAACCTGGTCACTAACTTTGCTAATGTTACAAGAAATAAGACAACTTGCAGGCTACTTTTCTAATAGTTTTTTTTTAGGTTGCATCTTGCTTTAACACATTGAGAGAAAAATCTGCAGTTATTGGATATTTAGGTGTGGCGGTTTTCCTGTGAAATCAGCTTGATGGCTTCCTTAAATGCAGAATGTCTCAAAACTTAGAACTGAAATTTGTAAGCATCATTCCAATTCAAAACATAATGTCCGGAATTCTCCAGCTGTTCGCTGTCGGTGGGATTCACGGGTCCCGCTGTCGGCACCCCCCTACTCGTGGGTTTCCTGGCAGCGTAGGGTGGCTTCAATGCAAATTCCCGTAGACAGCGACAGGAGGAGAGAACATGCGGCTGGGGGGGAGGGGGGCAGAGAATCCTGCCCATGGTTGCACTTTTTTACCTTAATTTAGCATTAACCTCTCTCCAACTGAATTGCAAAATTATGTGCAGTTTAACTCTGTTGTGAATTGTACAGGACAAGGAATGTCTCTATTTATATCAGCAGTGTTTTTAGTTAGTGTTACACAATTATGCAGTTCCAGTGTGCTGGATTGAAGAGGCCAACATGAATACAACGATTTGTAACAATGGCTGTAACTTTTAAATGACATAGAGCAGCAAATGAGCTTCCTACAGCAAACCTGCCTTCTAAAGTAATTGCTTTTTCCCGAAGCAGTGTATGAATTTAAGTACATTAATGGCAGCCAAACAAACTTTACACATGTTTTGTTTTTTCTGAAGGTGTTTTAATTGCCGCCTCGTTCAAATTTGACCCAGGGTCCAATTTTCGGCTGGGCTTGGGAAAATACAATCTGTGCACTCTTGCTGCTCACAAAATGCACACACAACACACGTGCAACGTTAAAAGGGATTTTTTGTCTTTTTTACACACGGGTCAGGTTTGCAGCGCATTTTGCAAATGCAAAAGAGTGAATGTGGGGTGTGTTTGCAGAGGCAGGCTGTTTAGCAGGCCCATCTCAGTTCTCCAATACAACCGACTAGCTGAAAATGTTGTTTAAAGGCCCCGTAATCCTTCACCCCCCCACCCATATTCCCCCATGCCACCCCAGACCACCTCCCATTCCCTATGGTGAATACCACCTTTATGCCCCCTGTAGATACTCCATAGGCACACACCCAGTATGAAATGAAATGAAAATCGCTTATTGTCACAAGTAGGCTTCAATGAAGTTACTGTGAAAAGCCCCTAGTCGCCACATTCCGCGCCTGTTCGGGGAGGCTGGTACGGGAATTGAACCGTGCTGCTGGCCTGCCTTGGTCTGCTTTAAAAGCCAGCGATTTAGCCCAGTGTGCTAAACCATCCACAATGACCACACAGTTCTCAGGAGCCATACTTTAGCAATGGGAATTGTTTTATAAGCATTGAAAAACCATTAAACCTCCAACAGTCTAAGAAAGCCCTGAAGTAAAATTAATTATCGGTGGACCAAAAAACCCTGGATGAGGTAATAACAGATCATCCTTCAGGCGCCACTACAGTTTTTGTTTGGAACTGAGTTACTGGAATGGAACCCGGTTGCTCACAGAATTTTGATCAGAGAATCGGATTATTATACTGTCAGACACTGAATTTTTCTTTGAACATAAATAGAATAACACATTTGAAGGACTTCCCACTCCTAAGATATTAAAAGTCCAACAACCAGTAAATACATTCTAAATCTTTGTCTAATTTCAAAAAAGGTACATATATAATGCTTTGTGAGCCTTTACTTGCTGATGCTAATGGTGATTATTCGCCCCCTTCCCCCACCAATGCAGTTACCAAAAAGCACTGCACCGTGACTCCAGTCACATTAAGTAATTTTGTGTACACATTATGCTGACCTCAAAACTGCACCAAGGTGAGAAGTAATCTTTGTGGCTAAGCCTAAATGCAAAGACTATGAGTTCTGCACTAGCAGAGCAAGTTGATAACAGGACTCAATACACTTACTCTTTGTTTAGAACATAGAACAGTACAACACAGTACAGGCCCTTCAGCCCACGATGTTGTGTCGACCATTTATCCTAATCTAAGATCAACCTAACCTACACCCCTTCAATTTACTGCTGTCCATGTGCCTGTCTAAGAGTCGCTTAAATGTCCCCAATGACTCTGACTCCACCACCTCTGCTGGCAGTGCATTCCACACACCCACCACTCTCTGTGTAAAGAACCTACCTCTGACATCTCCCCTATACCTTCCTCCAATCACCTTAAAATTATGTCCCCACATGACAGCCATTTCCACCCTGGGGAAAAGTCTCTGGCTATCCACTCTATCCATGCCCCTCATCACCTTGTACACTTCTATCAAGTCACCTCTCTTCCTTCTTCGCTCGAGTGAGAAAAGCCCTAGCTCCCTCAACCTTTCTTCATAAGACATGTCCTCCAGTCGAGGCAGCATCCTGGTAAATCTCCTCTGTACCCTCTCCAAAGCATCCACATCCTTCCTATAATGAGGCGACCAGAACTGGACACAATATTCCAAGTGTGGTCTAACAAGTGTTTAAAAAGCTGCAGCAAAACCTCGCGGCTCTTAAACTCAATCCCCCTGTTAATGAAAGCCAACACACCATACGCCTTCTTAACAACCCTATTAACCTGGGTGGCAACTTTGAGGGATCTATGTACGTGGACCCCAAGATCCCTCTGTTCCTCCAGAATCCTGGCTTTAACTCTGTATTCAGCATTGAAATTCGACCTTCCAAAATTAATCACTTCACATTTATCAAGGTTAACTCGATCTGCCACTTCTCAGCCCAGCTCTGCATCCTGTCAATGTCCTGTTGTAACCCTCAACACTATCTACAACTCCACCAACCTTCGTGTCATCGGCAAACTTACTAACCCACCCTTCCACTTCCTCATCCAAGTCATTTATAAAAACCACAAAGAGCAGAGATCCCAGAACAGATCCTTGCGGGACACCACTGGTCACCGACCTCCAGGCGGAATACTTTCCATCTACTACCAATCGCTGTCTTCTTTCGGCCAGCCAATTCTGTATCCAGACAGCCAAATTTCCCTGTATCCCATGCCCCCTAACTTTCTGAATGAGCCTACCATGGGGAACCTTATCAAATGCCTTACTGAAGTCCATATACACCACATCCACTGCCCGACCTTCATCAATGTGTCTCGTCACATCCTCAAAGAATTCAATGAGGCTTGTGAGGCATGACCTACCCCTCACAAAGCCATGCTGACTATCTTTAATCAAACTATGTTTTTCTAAATAATCATAAATCCTATCTCTCAGAATCCTTTCCAATATTTTGCTCATCACAGACGTAAGACTGATGGGTCTGTAATTCACAGGGATTTCCCTATTCCCTTTCTTGAATGGTCATATAACATTTGCCTCCCTCCAATCATCCGGTACTACTCCAGTGGAGAGTGAGGACGCAAAGATCATTGCCAATGGCGCAGCAATCTCCTCCCTCGCGTCCCGTAACCTGGGGTATATCCCGTCAGGCCCAGGGGACTTATCTATCCTGATGCTTTACAACATTTCCAGCACATCCTCCTTAATATCAACCTGTTCGAGTCTATTAACCTGGTTCACACTGTTCTCATGGGCAACAAAGTCCCTCTCTCTAGTGACTACTGAAGCAAAGTATTCATTTAGGGCCTCCCCCATCTCTTCAGACTCTAGGCACAAGTTCCCTCCACTATCCCTGATCGGCCCTACTCTCACTCTGATCATCCTCTTATTTCTTACAAGTGTAGAACGCCTTGGGGTTTTCCCTAATCCTTCCCGCCAGGGCTTTTTCATGCCCCCTTCTAGCTCTCCTCAGTCCATTTTTGAGTTCCTTCCTGGCTACCTTGTAACCCTCTAGAGCCGAGTCAGATCCTTGCTTCCTCAACCTTACGTAAGCTTCTTTCTTCCTTTTGACTAGAAGCTCCACTTCTCTTGTCATCCAAGGCTCCTTCACCTTACCATTCCTTCCTTGTCTCAGTGGGACAAAACTATCCAGCACTCGCAGCATGTGCTCCTTAAACAATCCCCACATTACTGTTGTGCATTTCCCCAAGAACAATTGTTCCCACTTTATGCTCCTCAGCTCCTGTCTAAGAGCCGTAGAATTTCCCCTCCGCCAATTAAATACCTTCCCATACCGTGTGTTCCTATCCCTCTCCATGACTATGGTAAAGGTCAAGGTGTTGTGGTCACTGTCACCAAAATGCTCTCCCACCGAGACATTTGACTGGCCTGGTTCGTTGCCGAGCACCAAGTCCAATATGGCCTCCCCCCTAGTCGGCCTATCTTCATATTGAGTCAGAATCCTTCCTGTACACACCTGACAAAATCTGCTCCATCCAAACCATTTGCACTAAGGAGGTTCCAGTCAATATTAGGGAAGTTGAAGTCACCCATGACAATAACTCTGTTACTTCTGCACTTTTCCAAGATCTGACGCCCAATCTGTTCCTCTATCTCTCTGCTGCTATTGGGGGTCTATAGAAAACTCCCAATAAAGTGACTGCTCCTTTCTTGTTACTGACTTCCACCCATACTGACTCAGTAGACAAACCCTCCTCAACTATCTCCTTTTCTGTAGCTGTGGTGCACTCCCTAATTAACAGTGCCACTCCCCCTCCTCATTTGCCTCCCTCCCTATTCTTCTTAAAACATCTAAACCCCGGAACATCTAACAACCATTCCTGCCCCTGTGAAATCCATGTCTCCGTAATGGCCACATTCCTGATATTGAGTAACTTTCAGGATTATAGAAACTAAATGTGTTCATCTTAGATCTAGATTTCACATAAAATTCCTCTAACCACCCCTACATCTTCAGTGTGACTCATATCACTGGTCAAATAGCCACATGCGCCATGAATTTTCTTAAAATTGATCAAGAAAGAAAAACATGCATTTTTATAGTGCCTTTTGCAACTATAATACACCCTAAAGCTCTTTACGGTTAATTAAGCGTAGTCTCTGTAGTAATGTAGGAAAGACAGTCGACTGTGTTGACACAGCATGGCCTCACAAACCAAACTGAGATAAATGACTTGATAATTTTAATGATATCGAATGAATGATAAATGTTGGTCAGATATCCAGGGAGAACTATCCTGCTCTACTGTAGTGCCAAGGAATGACTAGAACATAAGCATGGATTTTGTGCTCAGATCTCTTGAGTGGGGCTTGTATCTTCTAACTCAGAGCGGCAGGCAGGATCACTGGGGAATAGATGAAACTGACCTAGGATACTTGACCAAGGACGATTCTCCCCAGCAAACCCCCCCCCCCCCCCCCGCCCCTGCCCCCCTTCCCAATGCACCCTATAATGAAGAAGCTTTTCATCTCCATTCTGCAACTCCCTTAATCACCATAGCCATGGTTAGGGAACTAATGTAGCAAACTCGCATCCTTTCAACATGCCATGTTTTACAGGTTTATTTTAGAGATGCCCCAATCCAGTGCTACAATATACAATCCGATGTTATATCCGGCCATTAACTCCAAGTGCCGAATCAAACTTGTCATTTCAATTCTGTGTTGCTTCGCACTCCACAACTGGCAAAAATGAAACCAAGCTGGCAAAGAAAACTCCCTCCCATTTTACCGACTTTTTCTCAATGATGACCAAGTTTCATGCATGAGTGTCTTTTTTAATGTGCATGTGTTTTGTTTACATAGTGAGTTTTCTGCTGGGAGTGAGGTGGTCTCTTTAAAGATCTAGTTAATATGATGTTTGCTGATGGCCAGTTCCTGCAATGATTTTTATCTTCTTTCAGAATCACATTTTTGGCATGAAAGGATTGTGCAGTAAACTAATCTTTAAAAGTGAACTCAAGTGTTGATCCCTAAGGCATTATAAACACTGACATGATGAGATCCAGCAATTCTAAAAGCTTTTTACTAATGCTTTGTGGTGTAATATAGTATTTCTTTTTTGGGATAGTTGCCATTAAGGTTGAAGGTTCAGATATTGTTAAGAATTGTAATGAAACACCATTATTAATCTTTGTAATATCTCCTCTTTGATATAACAGCACCATTTCTCCCTTCAATATAATAATCTTTTAAGAAATAAATACACCTGGAATATCTTTAACTAAGTAGTAGAAGCCTTTTTATGACTTCATCAGTTTGAAATGAGCTTTAGGTGTCCCTTGAATTTGTTAATTGCAACTGAACGAACCCTTGTTAAAATTGGTTAATGATTATCAGTGTAGACATCAGAATTCCGCTTGAGATTGCTCAGTAGCCCTGTGGAGTCCTCCCCTGATTTTCACAGCCAGTCTCACACCACTTTCGGCACTCACACAAGGACCACTGTATGTGAGGCATCCAGCCCTAAATTGGTGTCTCCCGTCAGACGAAAGCAGGCCGAAATGAATTTTTACCAACGAAAACCCAGTAAGACGAATAGAATTTTGTTCTCGTTGCATTTTCCACTCTAAATTTTCCAAAGAAATGATTTCATAATCTACGAAGGTTTAATTGAAAAAGGGATGCGTTAAGGATAAACCCTGACCATATGTCTTCAACCAACTCTTTTCTCACTTCTTGTCAAGACTTGCTCATGAATCATTAGGTGAAACTGTTAGCACAGTGCAACTATAATCCAGCATGAATAATCATGGAGAAAGAGAAGAGGGAAGAAAAATTGGCTCTCGTCCACTAATGAACATTATTGTCCACTGACTAAAAAGTGATTTGGCACTTCAGTCAGTTAAAATTCTTTCATCAAATTTTGACTAAACTTCTTTGGGTGTGATTTAACGGGAAGAAAAACAGAGACATGTTATGGTTGCATTTAGTGAGGTGTTTCCCGGCGTTTGAAGTGCAGAGAACAACCCCGCTATTAAACACGACTTCTTGTTTCAGGCCTTGGCTAGGAAGACCTCGCTGAGGCTGCGCTTAACTACATTTCCTGCACTGAAGAGCTCAGCCCCAATCTCTTGACCCCCCAACATGAACCCCCCCCCTCCCAAACACCCTAACTTACCGATTAGGGGACCTTCAAGCTCCCCTCACCTCGCCTCATAAGGGCAAGGCACACCACCTTGTACAGGCTGGCAGTGCCCAGGTGGCACCTGCCCTGATTCCAACCACCCAGGTGCCTCCAATCGTCTGATCTACGTTTGCGGAGACCAATGCTGAACGGCACCTGGCGGGGGTCTCCGAGATGAGGGGATTATATCCCGGGCACTAGAAAGATCTGGCATAGAAATATTCAAGTGAGGCTAATTACTCAGTTGAATATGCAAATATGGGTCTCGCCCTTTGTGGGCAGGATCCAGATCGTGACATCTCATGAAATCCCGTTAGATCTCGCAAGGCATAACGTGCAGGGTAAATCTCGTGAGAGACATCTCGCGAGATTTACCGGCCACACTGTGTCCTGTGCCGGGGTGGCCGTTAGATCACGCCCCTTAAGTGGTTTCCCATTGACAAGCACTTGGTTTATAAAATGGGCACTTCAAAATTCTTCATTTGGCACACATTTAGATAAGAAACTGCAGCCAACTCAGTAATGAGAAATAGCTACTTGCAGCCTTCACAGTTTGATTTCCTCCAGTGTGCATTCATTCCTCTGATAATGATAACCGATCAGCCATAGTACACTAAGAACCATAGGTGCCTCTCTCGATTAGAGGGACAATTGGTTATATAGCTTGAAGGCCACCATTCTGCATCAAGCAAAGTAAGGCGGCAGGACTCCAAAAACTACCACAGCCACCTCTGAAAGAAGTTTCTTCATAAGATTTTTAAAATCTGCTATTGGGATGACAACTTCACTAGCATGGTCAACATTTATTGCCCATCCCTAATTGTACATGAGGAAGTGGTAGTGGTGAGCCTTGACCACAACTCACTGGTTCCTCAATCCAGTGCTCATTTTTAGGTGCAAGGCGAAATATCGAATATTAGCAGATTGAGAAGCAACAGGGAACATAGCAGCTAAGAACAAAAATTGACAGCCTAACACTCTGGATGGTTACTGCATTGCGTTTAGGAGCAGAAATCTGTCCAGGTCCTCCCACAAACTGCAGCATCTCAACATTGGCCTAACTTGAGTTCAACTAACATAACTGAGGCTAAGGATTAAAGCCATGACTTTTCTGTTCTGTATGGGGCCCAGTCCCACTCCATACAATCTATTGAATAAGCTGATGTTAAAGCAGATTGTCAAACTAAATTATGCCTTGGGTTCTTGTCTAAGATGGCCATGATGGGTGTTGTCAATATGTTGACCATATCTAAATGCATTCTACATAAGAAATTCACCAAGGACCCTTGTTGTATTGCTTCGTACCTCCACCAAAATACTTTTATCCCCTTTCGCGTAAATACATTTTCCCTAATTACATGCCTGGCGGCAAAATCCAAATTAACTGGGGGGAAAAAAAGTGATTTGAGTTGAGATATTGTTCTAGAGTCAAAATTTGCTTACATGTCGATTTTGTAATAATGCTGCATTGATTTATTTTGTTAATGATACCCTGCAGTAAGATTACTTTGGTGCACACCCTTGAAGCTGTATAATAAAACAGCTCGCTACTTCAATTGCACTAACTGGCATATATATTACTGTTCATGTTTTACTTTCGACCAAGTTGGCAGTTTCTGTAACTGATTCTTTCTGTAAGTTGAGCTTTGCACTGTTTTCCTATTTTAAGCATGCTTCATGTTTAAGTCGTGTTTAGAAACACAAGCTCCCTTTGACACAATGCTGTAACAACGTATTGTTCCTTTGCATTTGTCATTTTGTTTTGGAACAGTTTGATGTATTTGGTATTAAAACAATTTACCAGAAAGTAATGCAAAAAGGCTTGTTTTAAAAATGTAATAAAATTCTCTCCTCCAATTCTGGGCTCATCCTTGTTTGAGGGACAAATGAAAATTGAAGATCCGCCAAAAGTAATGAGTTGTGGTGATACCTTGCTGGTTCCAGTTATTAATACATTTCAAATGTGCAGGCGAGGAGAAAATTCGCTGCTTGGTGACAACATAAGTAATTTTTGAACCGAGTATTTGTAACCGTAGTATGGTGAGAAACTGTATTTAGTGTAAAATATGGATGCCATAATTTGCACCACCTTGTAAACTTCAGAACATATCTTATTAAGGAACAGCTTCAGTGTCACAAACTGTTTTGATGCTTTCACCTACTGCTGAACTTTGTTTTCATGCTCCTTTTGTTCGTTGCACAACATTAATTCATGTTTTTTTTACTCGCTTTCTATCTGACAGGAAGGTCCCATTAGAGAACAAGCCCAAACAAGAAGGGACAGAAGTAAAGACGGTTCCTAATGAAGCCACACAAATAAATGAGAATGAAAGCAAAGCATGATCAAAAAATACACAGAAACTGGTTTCCCTTCAGTGTCTCTTTTATTATTTTTGAACATGTTTTCCTGTTTGTAGATTTCAGCTGAGAAGGGGATCAATTGTGGCACACTTGCTTTTTTGTAAAATTCCTCCATTAAAAGGTTGACCACATAATTAAAATTGGTACTTGTTGAAACAAAAAAACCTGGGATACTTTAATTATAGTTATCATTTTTCACTGCGCTTAGCAAGAATTGTGATTTTTAGATAATGTGTGCGTTCTTCATTTAGAAAGCACTGAGAATACTCCCTTCGGTTTCTCCCATTGTTAGTCGAGTGAATAGTTGAAACAAAAGAAAGAGTTTTCGGTACATACCTGTAGAAATGGCCACAACTGATTTTTATCTTCTTACTTTTTTCAAAGTTAAAAATTATACTGATTAAAACACAGCTTTATAAATGACCGTTGTAAGGCTAGAAATGTGATTGCTTCACCGTTCATACAAGTACATTATGTGCACAAAACATTGCTATCTTAACCTGTTTATATTTTTTTTATTTGCAAGTTTTGATCCTGAGTTAGCTGTTGACTAAACAGAAGGTTTGTAAATTTGCATATGTGAAGTATATTTCAATTTGCAGTATTCAATTTTAAGAAATGAATATTAATTTTTGTCATCTTTTATTTTCAGTGTTTATTGGTTTAAGACTGCAAACCATAATTGTTTAACCTTTACATGTTATAATTGTGTGTAAATGTAACAGGCTTTGTCTTTTTTTCGTTCAAAGCTTGTTTAAAATGATAGTTTAGTCTGCTTATTTTTGCCACTATTTTCTTTTTGAATGGAAGTATTTACATGTCCTTCCCTCGTTACTTTTTGGTTAGAATATGGGTTGCTTAGTTAATCTATCAGAATGCAAGACCTTAGTTATGCCATATGATTGCACACCATATTAAGACCAGTTTTCTCCATCAATGTCTGATACATGTTTATGTTAATCATTCCTTGCTTGTTTCCAAAACACCTTCCATTCTTGCAGCTATGAAAGGAATTATGTAGCGCATTTCTGTTTCTGGAGCAATGTTTCAACTTTTTAGACTGCAAGCTTGTGCACTGTGAATGCGTGAATATTATAGTGTGTTTTTGTCATAGTATTTCAAAGAAATTCAGCATAGCTTGGTTGTGAAAGGTGTAGAAGGTAGTTCTGAAGATTGTGTGGGAAAATGCCATCACTGTGGTGGGGTGGGGTGGGGGGGGAAATTTAAAAAAATAAATAAAATAAGGGGAGGCAAACATGTTTGGGCATGAATTCCATGTGTTATAAGTTTTATTGCCTGTAATGTTTAACAATGATGGTAAGACTGGGAGAATTCCCCATTAGCACAATCTAATGGGGCTTTACTCTTTCATGTACTTTTATTTCTTGTGCAGTCTCAGTCCAGTAATGATCGCATTGCTAATTTGTAAGTTCAAACTGTGAAATACTGGTCTTGTCATTTGCTTCAAGTGTTTGCATATATTCAACTTTAGGGATGACACTGGAGGCACCTTTTAAGTCACACTCCTAATAAGTAAGGTTTGCCCTATGTAGTGATGTGACATGCAGCTGTATCAGAATACTTTTGGGTCTTGTTTACTACTATAGCATCACAGCAAAAAGAAATGGCATTTTTATTCCAATGCTGCCTTAAATCAAGCCCTACCCCTAATAAAATTACCCAGCGATATTTAAGCCCATTACTTGCTGTAATATTTGTGCTGGCATTAAAATGGGACCAAGTTTACACAGATCATTGCAACCACGTAATGATCTCGTAGCGAAGGGAATGAATGTTTGTTGTCTTAACTGTGCCACTTAACAGATCTTCAGTAACAGATAGCTGAATATAATCGTTAGGGCAAAGGATTTTCTCCAGTGTTGTTTGTAGTAAAATGCATTTATAAAGAACACATTTATCATTTTACTTCAAATGGCCAGTGGAGGAAATCCCCTAGATTCCAAACCCGCCACCACTACCACCTCGAAGGGCAAGGGAATGGGATTACCATGACCTGCAAGTTCCCCTCCAGGCCACACACCATTCCTGACTTGGAAATATATCAGCGTTCCTTCACTGTTGCTGGATCAAAATCCAGGAACTCTCCCTCACAGGACTGTAGGTGTACCTGTATCAGATGGACTGCAGCGGTTCAAAAAGGCACCTCACCACCACCTTCTTGGGGGCAATTACGGATGGGTAACAAATGTTCTTCTTGCCAGCGATGCCCGTATCCCATGAAAAAAAATTTAATCCCTTTTTTGAATTTTGAATTTCGGTACATTGGCTGGGGTTTTTAACTTCCAGACTCAGCCATGACTTTCTTCCCGAGTCACATCAATGGGCAGAAGATCAATGGCTATCGAGCACGGGGAGAAAAAGCCTAGCCCTTGTGCCTTGAATTAATAAGGAGTCACGTATAAAATAGCCTTATGTCTTTATCGTGCAAATCCCAAAGGCTGGACTTCATCCGTTTTTTCCTATGAAGGTTAAAACCTCCAACCTCCACTGTCAGCCCTAATTAGAATACCCTGCATTTAGGGCCTTCTCTCCTGTTACAGAACTTTTTATTGAGCGAAGATTAAACCACCTTTCCACTATCACTGGTGTAAATACTGACTACTAACCGAGATTTTTGAATTTGCATTATGTCAGATACTTGTGTTCAATAAAAATTACAAAACAAAGTGACTCCTGGTGTGTCCATGTTTTTAGCAAACCTGTACCTGTCTAATGAGGAAGCCACCACTGGCACGTTGCTTGCATCAGCCAATTCAGGGATGGATCTTGACAAATGCCTGGCCTATATAGCTTAGCTACTCGCTGCAGAAACTAACCAACTCATTGGAAGAGTTGAGAACGAGACATCAAATATTGAAACCTGTTTCGTTCCTAATTCCGTCCCTAAACTTCTTCTCTACTTATTTTTCCATCCTTACCATCCTCCTTAAATCTACCTCCATGACCAAGTCTTTGGTGATCTGATCTATCAATCACCTTGTGTGGCTCAGTATCAAATGTTACTTTATAATGCTTTTCTGAATCACCTTGGGATGTTTTATTAAAATAACTGTCAACACAACTTGTTGTCGAAGTATCCGCCTAAATTATATGCTCCGACTCTGGAGTGGACAGGAACCTGCAACCTTCTGGCTTGAGCAGCTATCAATATTAAGTACTTCTGTTCAGCCCAGCCTGATTCCTGCAGTCTTTAATGGCTTTCTAGAAGTAGCAGCTTCTGTGAAACAGTGAATGCTGAACAACCATCCATTTGTCGGCACAGTACAAGTATTGTCTGCCACTCAGATTCCCAATTGCACCTCTGTAAGATCTGACTTCAGGAGATATTCCGTACATAGGGTGAATAATTTTACCAAAATACCAGACACATTCACCATGATCGAAGCAGACTGAATTGTCAAAAAGAAGAATTTAATGAATTTGTATTTTCCTTTTTGATAACTAAAATGCAAATAATTTGTCAGGTATTTAGTTTCTTTGGAGCAAAACAAAACCAAAGGCTAGCGAATTGAATAGTGCCTTTACCCGAGAAACCCTCCCCAGAAAGGTTACAGCTTCCTCTAGTGTGCACAAAGGTCACGTGCAAATGGTCAGCCTTAATGGGATCTGCAAATTGATAATCCGACTTCATAACTAAAGTTGACAAGCATTGGTTCTGCTTTCCTCCAAGCTGGTTTGAAGATGTTGGCCTCAAGATTTGTTCATGCCAACTGGAATGATGTTTGCGCTTGAATGGCACGAGGCACCCCTGTTATTGGGACCTGTAAGCTGTGGACACTGAACGCCTCAGCAAAGAAACTGCCTCAGATTTCAGTGGCAATATGTGATCAGCAGAGACCTCCGGTGAGTCATTAAAGGGAAAGCAATGGCAACCAGGAATGGGAGGACTACTGGAACACGGGCAGGAGAGCTGGCACTCGTAAGGGGGTTGAGGTTTCAACCGGTGGAGAATAAATAGAAGGGAGAGAATTGGAAGCAGTCAAAGGAGGACTAATATTTCAGTATCACAGTGTGCTCGTATCATTTGATGCTATTGACCTACATCTCACCCCCTCCCTTACACTCGACCGCTAAAAGTATGGTGAGAAACGAATGAATGACAGCTGAATTTAAGGCAGTAAGTAAGGATCTTGTTATGCAAATTCTTGCAGGAGGTAATGCGAGTGCCTCAAATTTTTAAAATGAACGGGATAAGTATTTTTTTACACATTATGAGCTTCATTGCACAAAATCGAGAAATTTAGTCTATCACAATTCTGTGTGTGGAGGAAAGTTTTTTTTAGAATTCATTAAGCTAAAGTAGTAAATCTAGTTGACAGGAGCACTCTTACATCATGCTGTGTGGTGTCAGTTTGAAATCTAGCTTAAATACAAACTGGCAGCAAATACAGGCCAAAATAAATGCTCATTAATTATAAGTGAACATCAGTAACTTGATGAAAAGAAAAGTTTCATGTTTTGTGCTTCTTATTCTAAGATGTCCGTGTTATCCAACTCAGTTGCATTGTCACCTGATGCATTTGCTTCAAATAAATTCTCACTATTGGCAACTACCTGGCTTTAAGGTCACAATACGAGCTTTCAATGCTGGTTTGTTTTTCCTGCTACAATTTTAATGCATAACATGGTTAAACTCTGCAAGTTGATTACAGTCAAATTCAACGATATTAATTGATATCTTTATTGGCAGTTCCAGCCACTAATTTTAGTTAGTCATTTCGTTCTTTTGTGTTAATTTCCACATTGTAGGGGCACGTCGGAATCCAAGAAAATGTCAGTAAGCTCAGATCTTGCATACAATCCATGTTGTGAAGATTTGCTGCAGGGCTTAGATGTAAAGGGCAACTATCCCATGATGTAGCAATTAAGTATAAATCTCTGCCAAAAATATGTTCACACTAGTGGGGTGTGAAAATATTAGGCATGAAAACATAGGGCACGATCTTCCCAAAAGGGGACAAAGTCGCCGGGCGAGCACGTTTAGTCGCGTGTTTCCCAGCACTCGTGGCTATTCATCGCGACTCGCTTTGCATAAGGGGACTGAACCAGGATCGCGCAGCCAAGGCCGCACATAGCCCCATTTTTAACAATGGGGAGCTCTGCTCGCCGGAATTCCCCAATATAGCAAGAGACCAGGATACCATTTTTAAATGGTGTCTCAATCTCCGAGGTCCCCAAAAGAATCCCTGACTTCCCCACCCCGCTACAGCCCAAACGCAATATGGGAGGCTCCCCCAAACCCCAGTACATCCACGCCGGGCAACCCCAGCCTGATCGCATGTGCACAAAAAATGCCAGTTTGGCAGTGCCAGGCTGGCACCCAGGTGGCACTGCCAGTGTACCTGGCAGTCACCAGCAGTGACTGCACCTTGCCCAAAGGGCTTGCAGCTGGGGGCCTCCGATGCCCTCCGCACGTGCACAAAAAATGCCAGCTTGGTAGTACCAACCTGGCACCTTGGCAGTGCCAGGCTTGCACACAGGTGGCACTGACAGGGTACCAGGCTGTCACCAGCAGTGCCAGAGCACCACCTTGCCCAAAGGGCTTGCAGCTGGGGGCCTCCAGTGCCCTTGGATACCCCCACGAGTGCCATTCAGTCTGGTCTCTGTGGGAACCAGTACCAAACGGCGCTCGCCCGAGGTCCCTGAGGCAAAGGGATTGAATCCCAAAGCCTCAGGTATCTTGGGAATCTGCACATTAGAGTAAGGCTTACTGCCTTGCTCTAATATGCAAATTTGCCCAAAAGTTATCCCGGCCATTGTGGGCGGGAGTCACCTTGCAACAACTCGTGAGATTGCGCTGAATCTCGTGACATGTTGCAAGCCGGGTAGATCCCGGAAGCAAGGTCTCCCGGCTTTTAATGGCCATACAACGCATGGCGAGTTGCTTTTGCAGCGCGGAGTGGCCGGAGAACACGCCCATTATGTTATATGATACAATTCCTATGTTAGCAATTGTAATAAATAAGTCTTTATGGAGTGAATTTTTACCCTCATGAGCTGAAGTGGGTGTGGGTGCTTAAAAACGCATTTGCATCCAGAAGCTGGCCCCGACCTCCATGGAGAACTCAGGTGTGTGTGGTTGATTGCCCATAATCTCCTCCAAAGAGGTGGGTTGGTATTTTAGATTAGTTCATGGATCAAATCAAGGGTTAGAAGGCAGCTGCCAGAAAAGTGGTGCTCGGGTCAGCCATCCGGTCACCCATGATCTCATTGAATTGCTCACCGGGTTTATCCTCCTATTTCATATTATTTCCGTGATATTTTAAGCTACATTCAAACTTAAGGATGTTTGCACAGGTAAGCCAGGCTTTCGCAAACTTACCTTTAGAACCAAGGTGAGAGCACTCATGCAATTCATTCATTTATTAAAAGTCATGCAAATATTTGGGTGGAATTCTTCATTTGAGAAACTAAGTGCTGACTCCGGGACTGAATCGAGAGTGTACTGTGCCAGTCCCAGAGCAATTCAAGTCACATTAATGGGCTAGCACCGGCGCCACGGGGTAAGTGCAATTCCAATGCATACCCGTGTGTGATATGATTGGATCTGAATCAATACCGGAGAACCTGACAAGCAGGAGCTGCATATAGGCACTCCACTCCCCACACACCCTCAACCTAGCTAAGAAGATGGCAATGATTGCACTGGGGCACGCCCCTCCCGTCGATGGGTTGGCTGGGGCCAGAGAGTACCTAGGGGGTGGCCTGGGGAGGCACTCATATGACCCTTGCCACTCGGTTCCCAGTGAGCAGTCATCAGTGTTTGCAGCTGCATGGCTGCCTTGCAAGCTGTGGAATGGTGGTCTGTGCACAGGCATTCAAACCCCACGGCCCACCTCCTGGTCGCATCCCCCCCCCCCCCCCCCCCACCACCACACTATTCTCCCCGGCTCTGCCAGATGCCCCCCCAACCCCAGCCCAGCCAGTGACACAACTCTTAATTAGAGCGATATTGGACACATTTTGTACCCTCCCCCTCAGCAACCACGGCGCCCAATTCCCGAGTTTCAAAAAATACCACAAGTGAATCTCACTGTCGGTAATTAATAATCTTTATTGTTGTCACAAGTTGGCTTACATTAACACTTCAATGAAGTTACAGTGAAAATCCAAATAAAAAGGCAATAACTTCCTGAAGTACATTATTTCAGCATAAACTTCCCAAAACATTGTTCCTGCAGTATGCACGTGATTAAATGTATCAATGATTGGGTGCTCATTTGATACAACATTTTCTGAATGAGTTTTACACATTTGTGCCTCTGGCACACATTGCTCAGAGCGTCTGGTCTCCGGGGGCTCGTGCCACAGAAATACCCCACAGGAGATGCGCTGGGCACAAGCAACCACCCCCCATCCCCGCCACACTCATTCTCCACCTCCTCCCCCAACCCCAGATGTCCTCACACAAGGACTGCATGGCAATTGACCAGGAAGTTTAAACTTCCTGTCGTGTTGGGTGTTCTGATGCACAAATGATCCAACACAGCTGTAGATGATACAACTCTGTTTTATTGTCTAAACAATGGTAACATCTAACTACTGGCTTGGGTACGTGCTTCACCAGCTAACCTGTGGACCCAGCCCTAGCACTATCTTAGTGAGGCACTCAGCACATGGGGTGTGTCTGAGTGGCACGCTGTGAGGTCTGTGCTCTGAGCTATTTCCTGGTAGAATGAGCGGGAACTGTGGTGTTCCCTGTTTTATAGTGCGTGTGCTCTCACTGGTGATTGGCTGCGATGTTATGTGTGTGCTGGTTGGTCCAACTGCCTGTCCATCAGTGTGTGTGTAATTGCACCATGTTATGCTGATGTGGAGATCATGACATCCCCCCCTTTCACAAAGGATATGTGCCTACATACCAATAAATAGAAATGCGTACTGAGTGCATCTGTGTGTGCAATATTTACAACATGTACATGAGGCTAAATTATATACAGAGGACGGTGTCAGGTGCAACAGAACAACGAGGTTGTACCAATAACAGAACAAATGCAATCAGCAAACAATGAGAGAACGACAAGAAAATAAACTCGTTAACAGTACTGTAAAACAATTCAGTGAGTCCAATGTGCTAACAGGCTCATAAGTCAAGTCTCTCAGGTGGGCGACAAATTCGGGTTGACCGCCTCAAGGGTGGGTCAGGACCCACCGGCTGAGGAATGGGCCTGGCCACGGGCGATAGAGGAATAGGCAGAGTGGCAGGAAGCTCAACAAAGTCAACATCAGGGACAACAGGAGGGCGTGGCACCGGTACATGATCTCATAGCGAGCGCGGAACCAGACGAAGGGCCCACCGATTACGGTGGCGAATGGAGCCATCAGACATGCGAACCAGGAATGAGCAGGGAGCCACATGGCAGAGACCCTCGGTGGTTGCCGACCAGCCACCCTCCAGTAGGTATATGCGGATTTTGTCTCCAGGCGCCAGGGCAGGAAGATCAGTCGCCCGAGCGCCATGTGCCACCTTCTGCTGAGCATGCTGTTGTTGCATCCTTCGCAATACTGGAGCATGGTCGAGGGCAGGAACATGAATGGACGGCACAGTGGTCCTGAGGATGCGACTCGTCAACAGCTGGGCTGGCGAGAGGCCTGTGGACAGTGGGGCCGAGCGATAGGCCAGCAGGGCTAAACAGAAGTCAGATCTGGCATCAGCAGCCTTGCAGAGGAGCCACTTCACAATGTGGACGCCCTTTTCCACCTTGCCATTCGACTGAGGATGCAATGGACTGGACATCACATGTGTGAAGTTGTATGAAGTGGCAAAGGAAGACCATTCTTGGCTCGCAAAGCAAGGCCCGTTGTCAGACATGACGGTGAGCGGAATTCCATGGCAAGCAAAGGTTTCTTTGCATGCCCGGATGACAGCTGATGACGTCGTGTCGTGCAGGCGTATGACCTCCGGATGACTTGAGAAGTAGTCAATCAGAATAATGTAGTCCCTGCCGAGCGCATGAAAGAGGTCCACGCCCACCTTCACCCAGGGGGACGTGACCAACTCATGGGGCTGATGGGTCTCAGGGGGTTGCGCCGGCTGAAACCTTTGGCAGGTGGGGCAGTTGAGCACCATGTTGTCGATGTCGTCGCTGATGCCCGGCCAGTACACAGCCTCTCGGGCCCTCCGCCTGCACTTTTCAACTCCGAGATGGCCTTCGTGCAGTTGTTCGAGGACAAGCCGGTGCATGCTGTGTGGGATCACGATCCGGTCTAACTTCAAGAGGACATCATCAATGACGGCCAAGTCGTCCCAGACGTTGTAAAATTGTGGGCACTGCCCCTTGAGCCACCTTTCTGTCATGTGGCGCATTACACGCTGTAGAAGGGGGTCAGCCGAAGTCTCACGGCGAATGTGGGCCAGACGTGCATCAGTGGCCGGCAGATTGGCCGATGTGAAGGCCACTTGTGCGTCGACCTGACAAACGAACCCCTCCGAGTCGGGCGGTGTGTTGACCGCCCTGGACAGAGCATCTGCGATGATGAGATCCTTCCCCGGGGTGTAGACAAGTTGGAAGTCGTACCTCCGGAGCTTGAGCAGAATGCGCTGGAGGCGAGGGGTCATATCGTTGAGGTCCTTCTGAATGATGCCGACCAGGGGGCGATGGTCGGTCTCCACAGTGAACTGCGGAAGACCATATACATAATCGTGAAAATTGTCGATGCCAGTCAACACGCCTAGGCACTCCTTCTCAAACTGCGCATAGCGCTGTTCTGTGGGGGTCATGGCCTGTGATGCATAGGCGACCGGGGTCCATGATGCGGTGTCGTCCCGTTGCAGGAGTACCGCCCCAATGCCGGACTGGCTGGCGTCAGTTGAGATCTTTGTTTCCCGTGTGATATCGAGAAACGGCAGTACCGGGGCGGTGGTGAGCTTGACCTTGAGCTCCTCCCATTCACTCTGGTGTGCGGGCAGCCACTGGAATTCCGTTGTCTTTTTGACCAGGTGGCGATGATGCGATGGACCACCTCGGAGGCCGAGATGATGTCGAATGGCATCCTATTGTTGCAGTATCTGCCAAATGGAGTGTTGAAAGTGCACAGCTTCCTGCTGGACTGATCCAATTGAATCTGCCAAAAGCCCTTTGAGGCATCAAGCTTGGTGAATATTTTTGCCCGAGCCAACTCCCTCGTGATTTCTTCTCGTTTGGGTATGGGGTAGTGTTCTCTCATAATGTTGTGATTCAAATCTTTTGGGTCGATAGAGATCCAGAGCTCACCGGAGGGCTTCTTGACGCACACCATGGAGCTGACCCATGGCGTTGGCTCCGTGACCAGGGAAAGCACTCCTTGGTCCTTCAGGTCCTGCAGCTGCTGCTTGAGGTGGTCCTTGAGTGGTGCTGGGACCCTACGAGGTGCGTGAATGACCGGGGTGGCATCCGGTTTGAGTCGTATTTTGTACGTGTAGGGCAGTGTGCCCATGCCCTCGAAAACCTCCTGATGGTGCGCGAGGAGTGAGCGGAGCTGTGCCCTAAAGTCTGCATCCGGGAAATTGGACGTGCCTTCTGGAGACAGAGTGTGTCCCCGCTGAACGAGGTGGAGGATCTTGCATGCCTGTGCACCTAACAGAGAGTCCTTCGAGGATCCAACAATTTCAAATGATAATGTGGCTTTGTGTGAGTTGTGTGTAACATCGAGCTGGCAGGACCCCGTGGCCGGGATGACGTTTCCATTGTAGTCAACCAGCTGACAGTGGGATGGCAGAATCGGTTATTTAACCTTCAAGGTCTGGAAGGCTGACCATGCGAGGAGATTGGCGGAGGCACCAGTGTCCAGGCGAAATGTAATCTGTGATCGGTTGACCATTAGGGTGGCACACCACTCATCGCCCGGATCAATGGCCAGTGCACTGGCAGCGGCTGGTGGTTCCGACTTGGGGACATCCGGTTCTTGTGGACTACCGCAACGCGGAAGGGCTCCCTGTCTTCGATATCGCTGGTCTGCATACTGTCTGGATATGACTCAGTGTAGGGGGGCTGAATCGCCCGCATGTCCCTGCGAGGCTGGCGGAATTGTTGGGAATTGGCAGGTTGAGCTGCTCGACTGCACGAGGATACGGAGGTGTGTCAAGTAAGATTGGAAAGGCTCATCCTTACCCTGCAGGCGCTGCTGGAAGAGGTACCTCTCGAAGCTTTCGACTTCCACGCTGAAGTGTCCCTCGGACTTCAGAAGCACCGTCTTATATTTTGTTTTGTCCTCACCTTCCGCGAATGCCAGGGAGTTATGGATGTGGATGGCGTGTTGCCCCACCGTGGAGAGGAGGAGGACGATCTTCCTGGTGTCCGATGCATTCTCCCTGTCTGTGGCTTCTAGGAAGAGCTGGAAGCTCTGTTTAAACAGCTTCCAGTTTACGCCAAGATTACCAGCGATTCGGAGCGGCTGCGGCGGGCTGGTGTTTTCCATGCAGCAGGATGGCGGATTTCTGAAAGGGTGAAGGTAGGTCTCACAGTCGCTGGTTAGCTTCCACTACTGGTATCATGTCGTGTTGGGTGTTCTGATGCACAAATGATCCAACACGGCTGTAGATGATACAACTCTGTTTTATTGTCTTAACAATGGTAACATCTAACTACTGGCTTGGGTACGTGCTTCACCAGCTAACCTGTGGATCCAGCCCTATCACTATCTTGGTGAGGCACTCAGCACATGGTCTATGTCTGAGTGGCGCGCTGTGAGCTCCGTGCTCTGAGCTATCTCCTGGTAGAATGAGCGGGAACTGTGGTGTTCCCTGTTTTTTAGTGTTTGTGCTCTCACTGGTGATTGGCTGCGATGTTATGTGTGTGCTGGTTGGTCCAACTGCCTGTCCATCAGTGTGTGTGTGATTGCACCATGATATGTTAATGTGGATATCGTGACACTTCCGATTGGCAATTAGCCTGCCACTGGAACCATCAGATGTTCTGATATAAATCAGACACTTTCAATGTACTGACTCCCTTGACAGAATATTTAGTCAGAAAATATAGAGGATCTAAACCACTTCGATCTCCAGTAGTAGAATTTTGCGGATGGCGAGTGATCAGTGTCGAATGTGCAGTCCCCGATTCTCGCACACTGACTGCGATTTCATGCTCAACTGAGCGCTCTTTGGCATTGCCAGGATTTCCGTCTACCCGTGGAAGGAGGTTCTGCCTGAGAGAGCTGTCAGCCAATCAGATTGGCTGATAGCTCTTCAAGCCGGCCATATACAGTGCTCCAGGTGCTCGGAGCCGTACAGCAGTGCTGTACCTGGGACTACGTTTGAGGACCTCGGAGAAGGAAGGCGGCCTTCAGTTAGGTGCCCCCACCCTCCCCTCCCTCACTTCCCACTGAGATGGGAAAGGTGAAAATGTCCATTTTCCACCCTTATTCCCCACGCGCTCTCGCCAGCCGAAAAATTGAGCCTGAGTATGATAATGCCCTTAAGTGGTCATTAAGTAGAATGACCATGGCATGACCTCCCTGGTGCATTTGCTTCAGGGATCTCTGATTGAAAAGCACTCTGTGCCTGACTGAGGAATGTAGCATTGGGAATGGAAAGTCTACTGGGAACCTCACTTCTCTCTCCTCCCCTTGGCCCCCTTCCTGCAACCACCTCCTGCCATCACGTATCTGTGCCAGGGTGCCTTCTCAATCTGAGGTCCCACTGATGGCATTGCTGGATACAGAATAACTGCCAGACTCTGACTAGCCAGAAGCTCATTACTATCACGCCCGAGGTCTTTGATCTCTGCGGAAGGCCTGCCATCAGCCACCCAAGTGCATCAAGATATGGTGGGCTTAATTTAAGAGGAAACGCGGGGGTCTTGCTCGTTCTTCAGCTGAAAATCGAGAACACGGGATTCTGTCCATTGTCTTCAAGTGAAGACACCTTCACAACAAAATGAACTGTGTTGTCTTTAACACAACTCGGGCTTGTTATCAGGCAGACTGACCAATCTGATCAGCTGACAGCTCCCGCAGTCCAGCATGCCAGAACTTAGCAGTGGGCACTGCTGGGCTGCGAGTAGAAGACTAAAAGAAGACACCAAGGCACCCAGTGAATTTGGGGTTTCAAGTGAGGAAAGATTGGGGAGTCATAGGAGGGAAGGGGGAAAAGAGCTGGGTTGGGGTGGATTCTCAAATCAAGGCAGGGAGGACAAAAGGGCAGTAAAACCTTGGAGGCTTTCCCTCCAATATGCACAGTCCCCGCCGCCCCCGTGCCCCCCCCCCCCCACAATGTGCACAGGTTTTCCCTCACATGTGCAGAGGCTTTTCTCCACATGTGCACAGGCTTTCCTCCACATGTGCACAGGCTTTCCTCCACATGTGCAGAGGCTTTTCTCCACATGTGCAGAGGCTTTTCTCCACATGTGCACAGGCTTTCCTCCACATGTGCACAGGCTTTCCTCCACATGTGCACAGGCTTTCCCTCACATGTGCACAGGCTTTCCTCCACATGTGCACAGGCTTTCCCTTACATGTGCACAGGCTTTCCCTTACATGTGCACAGGCTTTTCTCCACATGTGCACAGGCTTTTCCCCCACATGTGTACAGGCTTTCCCTCACGTGCACAGGCTTTCCCCCACATGTGCAGAGGCTTTCCCTCACATGAGCACAGGCTTTCCCTCACTTGTGTCGTGTTGGGTGCTCTGCTACACAGACGAACCAACACGGTTGCGGAAGATACAACTCCGTTTTATTACTAACAATATTAACATTTGTAAACTGGTTACTGTGGTTCATTCACTCCCCTCTAATCTGTGGACCCAGCCTTAACACTATCTTGGAGAGGCACTCAGCACATGGTGAATGTCTGAGTGGCTTGCTGTGAGCTCTGTGCCCTGAGCTGTCTCCTGCTGGAATGAACCGGAAGTGTCGTGTTCCCCGTTTTATAGTGTGTCTGCTCTTGCTTGTGATTGGCTGTGATTGCGTGTGTATTGATTGGTCCGTTGATCGGTCCATCAGTGTGTGTGTGTGTTTGCACCATGATGTTTATCTGAATATCATGACATCCCCCCTTTTTACAAGAATATGTGCCTATGTGGTAATAAATATAGATGTGTACTGAGTGCAGCTGAATTTGTGTGTGTGCAATATCTACAACATGTACATGAGGCTAAACTATATACATAGGAAGGTGTCAGGTGCAACATAGCAATGAGGTAGTACAATCAACAAAACAAGTGTAAACATCAAGCATCAAAACAAACTCTTGTAACGACAAAAGAGAAACTTATTAACACAGTGGCATAAAACTTTTAGTGAGTCCAATGTTCAAACAGGCTCATAAGTCCAGCCTAATAGGTGGGCGACAAATTCGGGTTGACCGCCTCAAGGGTGGGTCAGGATCCACCAGCTGAGGAATGGGCCTGGCCACAGGCGGCAGAGGAATGGGCATGGTGGCAGGAAGCTCCACGAATTTGACATCAGGAACAACAGGAGGGCATGGCACCGGTGTATGATCACGTAGCGAGCGTGGAAGCAGGCAAAGAGCCCGGCGATTGCGCCGGCGAATGGAGCCTTCAGGCATGCGAACCAGGAACAAGCGGGAAGCCACGCCTTGGAGAACTTCGGCAGTTGCCGACCAGCTACCCTCTGGAAGGTGGATGCGGAGGTTGTCTCCAGGCGCCAAGGCAGGAAGATCAGTTGCCCGAGTGTCGTGTGCCACCGTCTGCTGAGCACGCTGCCGTTGCATCCTTTGCAGGACTGGAATGTGGTCGAGTGTGGGGACAAGAATGGATGGCACAGTGGTCCTGAGGGCACGGCCCATCAACAGCTGGGCTGGTGAGAGACCAGTGGCTAGTGGGGCCGAGCGATAGGCCAGCAGGGCTAAACAGAAATCCGATCCGGCATCAGCAGCCTTGCAGAGGAGCCACTTGACGATATGAACGCCCTTTTCCGCCTTGCCATTTGACTGGGGATGCAGATGGCTGGACGTCACGTGTATGAAGCCATACGAAGCAGCAAAAGAAGACCATTCTTGGCTCGCGAAACAGGGCCCATTGTCCGACATGACAGTAAGCGGAATGCCATGGCGAGCAAAGGTGTCTTTGCATGCCCTGATGACAGCGGATGATATCAAATCATGCAGGCGTATGACCTCTGGATAGTTTGAAAAGTAATCTATGATGATTACGTAGTCTCTGCCAAGCGCATGAAAGAGGCCCACACCCACCTTCACCCAGGGGGACGTCACCAACTCATGGGACTGAACCATCTCGGGGGTTGCGCTGGCTGAAACCTTTGGCAGGTGGGGCAGTTGAGCACCATGTTGGCAATGTCATCACTGATGCCCGGCCAGTATACAGCTTCTCGGGCCCTCCGTCTGCACTTCTCAACCCCGGGATGGCCTTCGTGTAGTTGGTCGAGGACCAGCTTGTGAATGCTGTGTGGAATCACAATCCGGTCCAGCTTTAGGAGGACACCGTCAATGATGGCCAAGTCGTCCCGGACATTGTAGAATTGTGGGCACTGTCCTTTGAGCCACCCTCCTATGGAAGGGGATCAGCCGCAGTCTCCCGGCGAACACGGACCAGACTTGAATTGTCAGCTGGCAGATTGGCCGATGTGAAGGCCACATGCGCTTCGACTTGACAGACGAACCCCTCCGAATCGGGCGGTGTGCTTACTGCTCTGGTTAGGGCATCCGCAATGGTGAGGTCCTTCCCCGTGGTGTAGACCAGTTGGAAGTCGTACCTCTGGAGCTTGAGCAGGAGGCGAGGGGTCATCTCGTTCAGGTCTTTATGTATGATGCTGACCAGGGGACGATGGTCGGTTTCCACGGTAAACTGGGGGAGACCATACACGTAGTCGTGGAACTTATCTATTCCGGTCAACAAACCCAGGCACTCCTTCTTGATCTGCGCATAGCGCTGTTCCGTGGGGGTCATGGCCTGCGAAGCATAGGTGACCGGGGCCCATGATGCAGTGTCGTCCCGTTGCAGGAGTACCGCCCCAATGCCGGACTGGCTGGCATCAGTCGAGATCTTCGTATCCCGAGAGGTGTCGAAGAACGCCAATACCGGGGCTGTGGTGAGCTTAATTTTGAGCTCCTCCCATTCCTTCTGTTGTGCGGGCAGCCACTGGAACTCCGTGGACTTCTTTACTAGGTGGCGAAGAGCCGTTGTGTGGCAAGGTTGGGAATGAACTTCCCCAGGAAGTTGACCATGCCTAGAAAGCGTAGCACTGCTTTCTTGTCTGCCGGCTGCGGCATGGCTGCAATAGCTGTCACTTTGTCTGCATCCGGAATCACTCCCGACCGGGATATATGGTCCCCCAGAAACTTTAGCTCAGTTTGGCCAAAGGAGCACTTGGCTCGGTTGAGGCGCAGGCCGTGTTCCCGTATCCGTGCAAAGACACGCTGGAGACGACTGATGTGCTCCTGTGGTGTGGTGGACCAGATGATGACGTCGTCCACATAGACGCGCACCCCTTCGATGCCCTCCATCTTCTGTTCCATGATTCTGTGACATCGGATGCCGAGATGATGCCAAACGGCATTCCGTTATAGCAGAACCTGCCGAAAGGGGTGTTGAAGGTGCACAGCTTCCTGCTGACTGATCCAGTTGGATCTGCCAAAAACCCTTCGAGGCATCAAGCTTTGTGAAAATATTAGCCCGGGCCATTTCGCTCGTGATCTCCTCCCGTTTGTGTATGGGGTAGTGTTCCCTCATGATGTTGGTGTTCAGGTCTTTCAGGTCGATGCAGATCCGGAGTTCGCCAGAGGGCTTTTTTACGCACACCATGGAGCTGACCCATGGCACGGGCTCCATGACCCGGGATAGCAGTCCTTGGTCCTGGAGATCCTGCAGCTGCTGCTTGAGGCAGTCTTTGAGTGGTGCTGGGACGCTACGAGGTGCGTGAATGACCGGGGTGGCATCCGGTTTGAGCCGTATTCTGTAGGTATAGGGCAGTGTGCCCATGCCGAAAAATGCCTCCTGGTTGTGGGCGAGGAGCGAGTGGGGCTGTGCCCTAAATTCAGCATCCGGGAAGTCTGACGTGCCTTCTGGAGACAGAGCGTGTACCCGCTGAACGAGGTGAAGAACCCTGCACACCTGTGCGTCTAGCAGGGAGCCCTTTGATGAACCAACAATCTCGAAGGACAGTGTGGCCGTGTACGCATTGTGTGTCACCTGGAGCTGGCAGGATGCCATGGCCGGGATAACATTTCCGCTGTAGTCGACCATCTTACAACGGGATGGCCGAATTGGGCGTCTGACCTTCAAGGCGTAGAAGGCTGACCATGCTATCAGGTTGGCGGAGGCACCAGTGTCCAAACGGAATGTGATTGGTGATCGATTGACCATTAGGGTGGCACACCATTCATCACCCGGATTGACACTGTTCACTGGCATCGGCTGGTGGGTCCTGCTTGGAGACATCTGGTTCTTGTCGATGACCGCAACGTGGAAGGCTTCCCGGTCGTCTGTATCGCCGGTCTGTATATCATCCGGGTATGACTCAGAGTATGGAGGCTGAATGGTCCACACGTCCCTGCGAGGCTGTCGGAATTGGGGAGCGTTGGTAGGTTGAGCTGCTCGGCAGCAGGCAGCGCAGTGGCCCATCTTGCCACAGCAGGGGCATTGTCAGTTCTTTGCTGGACATTGCCGCTTTAAATGTGCGGATCCACAGTTGCCGCACGTCGTGACGTCATGGCGTTCGTTGCGCCATCGCGCATGCGCAGTTCGGTCCTGCGTAGAGCGCGCCTGCACGTCACGTCCCTCTGCGTCGATGTCTCTTTTGGCGCGTACAAGCGCGGGAGGCCGCGAAAAGCGCGCAAAATGGCCGCTCTCATCTGGGCAGCGGGCCGGGAGGAACTCGATGGACTGGACCCGCTCGGCCTCGTAGGACCCCTGCCTTGCCGATCCGGCCGCGTAGGACCCCCGCCGTGCCGATTCGGCTGCTTGGAATTGGGAGTAGTGGCTGGTCGCCTTTTCATGGAGGACGCAGGCTTCGATGGTGGTGGCTAGGGTGAGGCTTTTATCTTGAGGAGCTGCTGGCGTAGGGTGCCCGAGGTGACCCCAAAAACTATCTGGTCCTGAATCATGGAATCGGAGGTGGCCTCCTAACCGCAGGACTGCACAAGGATACGGAGGTGTGTAAGGAAAGATTGAAAAGGCTTATCCTTACCCTGCAGCTGCTGCTGGAAGAGGTACCTCTCGAAACTCTCATTTACCTCGACGTTGAAGTGTTGCTCGAGCTTGAGAAGGACCGTCTTGTACTTCATCTTATCCTCACCATCCGCGAATACCAGGGAGTTGTAGATGTGGATGGCGTGTTGCCCTGCCGTGGAGTGGAGGAGGGCAATTTTCCTGGTGTCCGAAGCAATCTCCCTTTCTGTGGCTTCTAGGAAGAACTGGAAGCGCTATTTAAACAACTTCCAGTTAACGCCAAGGTTTCCAGCGATTTGGAGCGGCTGCGGCGGGCTGATGGTGTCCATGGCGCAGGATGGCGGATTCCTGAGGATGCGTAGGTAAGTCTCACAGTTAGTGGGTTCCAATCCTGGTACGATGTTGTGTTGGCTGCTCTGCTACACAGACGAACCAACACGGTTGCGGAAGGTACAACTCAGTTTTATTACTAACAATATTAACATTTGTAAACTGGTTACTGTGGTTCGTTCACTACCCTCTAATCTGTGGACCCAGCCCTAACACTATCTTGGAGAGGCACTCAGCACTTGGTGAATGTCTGAGTGGCTTGCTGTGAGCTCTGTGCCCTGAGCTGTCTCCTGCTGGAATGAATCGGAAGTGTCATGTTCCCCGTTTTATAGTGTGTCTGCTCTTGCTTGTGATTGGCTGTGATGTTGCGTGTGTTTTGATTGGTCCGTTGATCTGTCCATCAGTGTGCATGTGTTTATCTGAATATAATGACAATGTGCACAGGCTTTTCCTCCACATGTGTACAGGCTTTCCCCCACATGTGCAGAGGCTTTCCCTCACATGTGCGCAGGCTTTCCCCCACACATGCACAGGCTTTCCCTCACACGTGCACAGGCTTTCCCTCACATGTGCACATGCTTTCCCTCGCATGTGCACAGACTTTCCTCCACATGTGCACAGCTTTCCCCCCCAATGTGCACAGGTTTCCCCAAGTGTGCGCAGGCTTTCCTCCAATGCGTACAGGGTGCCCTGTCCCTGTAGATTATATGCCCCCCACCCCTTCACATTATATAAACATTTGGGCTCAAAAAATGGCTCAAACATTCCTGCCCATACCAACTATATTATGGTGGGGGAGTGTAATATTTGAGCCAATTATCTTGTTATCAAATTTAACTTACCCTTTGATTATTTATTTCAAAATGGCAGGCATGTTGCTGATTCAGGCAGCTGCCTACGTGGAATATTATGTGGAGCAGATTGAAGGTGGGCAGGAAGGCTACCACCCAACAGATTTTACCTGCTTCCCCCCCACTCCCTTGGCAAAAACACGTCGCTATAAAGCCCAGCTCACAATCTCAAAGCATATCGATTGTATAAACCTCACAATTACAACAATGGTCTCCTGTATCTGAATCTAAGCTGATGAGGGATCTGACTTCACACTACTGTAGCAAGATTACATACAGTATATTCTGGAAACTTATTTTTGCTTTGATGCAGATAGCAATGAGGGTGGACAATTTAACTTCAGATTTTGGCAGTGGCACAGTGGTTAGCACTGCTGCCTCACAGCGCCAGGGACATGGGTTCAATTCCCCCCTTGGGTCACTGTCTGTGTGGAGATTACACTTTCTCCCCTTGTCTGCATAGGTTTCCTCCGGGTGCTCCGGTTTCCTCCCACAGTCTAAGATGTGCAGGTTAGGTGGATTGGCCATGCTAAATTGCCCCTTAGGGTTCAAAATGATGTGTAGGTTAGATTAAGGGGTTAAGGGATAGGGCGGGGGAATGAGCTTGGGTGGAGTACTCTTTCAGAGGGTCGGTGCAGACTCGATGGGCCAAATTGCCTCCTCCTGTACTGTAGGGATACTATGACCTCTTATGATTTTGAAATCTGAAATTTTGCTTGGTTGTCTACAGAGCTGATTTGTTCTGTTTGCATTCTGAGAGGATTAACATGGGAACATTTTCTCGGAGGAATTTGGGTGTTTTGACCAATGTGAGGTCATTTTCATGTTAGTATCATTGCTTGTGATGGGAACAGTGAGTGAATTGTACCATTTTTATTTTCCCTGCTGTAAAATGTCAGGGGGAGATTTTACAGAATGCCAGTTGCGTGTCTACAATGGCGTGCATTCATTTGACTTTTTGGATGTTTTCCCCCCTTATTCTGGCACCTTTCCATCATTCCTTTGCCAGCCTCGCACACTTACTCCATCAAACATTAAACTGATTTTGAGCTCCCGTCTATGATTTGCGGAGTTTGTTTCACCCAGCAGCTCAAAGTCCATGGTTGAATGTTCAGGTTGTATGGTGCACAAAATATGTACAGACATCGACTTAAATACATCCGAGTTTCTTTCCCTTTGAAAAATTTAGCACATCTAGACTGCACAAATTGTTTCTTATTTTTCCAACACTTTGGGTGGGATTTAGCGTCCAACCCGCCGCGTGTTTTTCAGTGGCGGAGGTGGCCCGCCAGCGGGATCTTCCAGTCCTGCCGTTGCCAATAGAATTTCCTGTTGACAGCTCCTCTCGTTGCCGGGAAACCCATGCACCGGCATGGGGCCAGAATTTCCCACCGGCGTGAACAGCCAGCAAATCCTGCCCATCATTTGTTTAAAATAAACAATGGCAATAACAAACTGACAACTGGTTCCGCATATATGTAAAATCTGAAGGTACTATGAAATAAAACCACATGCCTATGGTGTTAATGATCAGATGACTTTCGCAACATTCACAAGACACGTAGACTGATTTCTTTTAATTTTAGTATTGAGATAAACCTGCACGCGGAAAGACATCCATTTACCTCGCACTTTTCACCACCACAGTATGTCCCAAAGTGCTTTAGCATCAATGAAGACCAGCATTTATTGACTAGTAGCTATAAATAGCTGGACCTGGACATTTACAAAATTGTGGTAAGGGCAAAAACTAGCTAGTCTGACTACCAATGCCATACTTCTACAAAATACAGAGGACACAATAAATTCCCAAATAATAAATGATATTTTCATCTTAATAGCATGGATCTTCACTTTGCCAATTATAAGGGAGCGATTTACCTTATGTGAGTGATGCGCGGAAGTTGCAAAGGTGCCTATGAAGAATATGTTACTATTTTGCCGTATCAACTGTCCAAAGAAATATTTTCTTTCCCCAGAGGAAATTGAAATAGTTTCATTCGCATTTCTTGTGCAAGGGAACCCGTGTTCAACTATTTTCTCAGTTCTTTGAGGAAGCAGCAAGCAAGGTGGATAAAGGTGGTGTTGATGTGGTGTACTTGGATTTCCAAAAGGCATTTGATAAGATGCCGCACCAAAAGGTAAGAGCTCATGGTGTGTCGGTAGCAAGTTAGCAGGAACAAAGGATTAGTTAGCTAGTAGCAAACAAAGTAGAGAAAAATTGGTAATTTTTGGGCTGGCCAAGCTGTAATTAGTGGAAAGCCACATTGATCAGTGTTGGGACATGAGCTATTTGCAATCCATATCAATGACTTGGGTGAGGGAACCAAGTGGATGGCAACTAAATTTTCTGATGACACTAAGATAGGTAGGAAAGTAAATTGTCAAGAGGGATTGAAGAATTTTCAAAGAAATAAAGAAAGACCGGTTAAGTAATTGTGCAAAAAATTGGCAGCTGGAGTATAATGTGAAGCAATGTGAACTTGCTGACTTTGGCAGGAAAAATATAAAAGGAGAATTCAACTATTATGGTGAATTATTGCAGGATGTGGTGGTACCGAATGATTTGGGTGTCCTGATAGATGAATCACAAAAAGTTAGTCTGCAGCTGCAACAAGTGATTTGGAAGGCAAATGGAATGCTGGTGTTGATTGCAAGGGGACTGGAACATAAAAGCACTGAAGTTTTACAGGGCCTTGGTGAGGCCTCACCTGGAATATTGTGTACATTTTCGGTCTCCTCATTTGAAAACAAGAGATGGTTGAATTCTAAGCAGTACAGAGAAGGTTCGCTCGACTCTTTTCTCAAATGAAAGACTATCTTGTGCAGAAAGTTTGAACAGGTTGGGCCTCTACCTACTGGAGTTCAGAAGTATGAGAGGTGACCTTATTGAAACATAGAAGGCCCTGAGCGACATGATAGGGTGGATACTGTTTCCTCTTGTTGGGAAGACGAGAACTCGGGCACACAGTTTAACATAAAAGGCCGTCTCTTTTAAGAAGGTGAGGCAAATTTGTTTTTCTCTCAGAGGGTCATTATTCTGTGGAATTCTGTTTCCCAGAAAGCAGTGGAAATTCTGTCTTTGAATTTATTCAAGGCCGAGTTGGATAGAGCATTGAAAGGTCAGGGAGCCAAGGGTCATGGGAGGGCAGTCAGGAAAGTGGATTTGGGACCACAATCTGATCGACCATTCTCTTATTGAACGGCGGAGCAGGCTTGAAGGGCTGAATCGCCTGCTCCTGCACTTAAACCTTATATTGCTATAAGAAGCAAAATGCCGCAGATGCTAGAATCTGAAACAAACGGAGAATCCTGTAAAATCTCAGTGGGTCTGGCAGCATCTGCAGAGAGAGAGGAGAGAGTTTTCTCTCCCTACAGATGCTGCCAGTCCTGTTGAGTTTTTGTTTCTCACATTGCTATGTTCTTCAACAAATATTCTTAGGACATTCCGCTTAAAGGTTGCACTTGTTCAAAATATTATTTAATTCATTGTACTTGGAAAAAAAAACATGGAAATAAATAAACTGATTAGTCAAGTCATGATTGTTATATTAGGTTTTAATGGAGGAGGCATTCCATTTTAAAAAGTCATTTTTAATGACACGCTGAAGTGTAGAAAATTTCTGCAAATAGGGGAATGAATGAAATGAAAATCGCTTATTGTCACAAATAGGCTTCAATGAAGTTACTGTGAAAAGCCCCTAGTCGCCACATTCCGGTGCCTGTTCGGGGAGGCTGGTACGGGAATTGAACCGTGCTGCTGGCCTGCCTTGGTCTGCTTTAAAAGCCAGCTATTTAGCCCAGTGTGCTAAACCAGCCCCTGTGAATACCCTCACAGGTGTAAATCATGGCTGTTATTCCAAATGGAAAGTATCAGTGAATTGAAAGTGGATCAGTCTAGCTGAGTTCTCATTGGTGCAGTCAGACTTTCCACGTTTAGCACCTTCAAATAGTCTTCTTAGTGACCTCAATTGTGGGGTTCACAGTTTTCAGAATCTGCAAAGCATATTTATTTTCCATTGCTAATTTTGGGCACATAATTCCTCCATCTATCATTATACTGTTCTATTTATTATTACAGTGAGTGGGTCTGAATGGAAGTTGGGAATAAAGAAGTAGGATTAAAATAATCAATAATGATGGGGGCTATATATGAATGAAAGTAAGTAATTGGGAAAGGGGTTAACAACCGGAAGGTAGGGGAATAATCAGTGGGCAGCAGCGATCTTTGATACTACAGTGGAGGTGGGAAGAGGACACAGTTTTTCCGGCTTTATGATCAGGTTAGTACCTCTTTGGTAACAGACTCAAGCGGTCACTTTAAGGCAATTGATATCCCACCGTCCCAATTATCAGCAGGCTGACTGATCTACTGAAAGCTATCAACTGAGTTAATTGGGTATTTTGCAGTGGATTGATTTTCTTCTGTCCCAGTGCTGTTTGTCCCTTTCTTTAGTTTGTCAATTGTCCTCGTGATAATATGCTTCCAATATAATAAACCGTATGAGCTCAGCTAATACTTCAACGCAGTGCTGAGGTTGTACTGCATTGACAGAGACACTGGCCGGAATTCTCCAGTAGTTTGGATTCTCTTTTCCCACTGGCAGCACACCCCTGCCCACAGTTTTCCCAGCGGAGTGGGGTGGCTTCCATGGGAAATCCCATTGACAAGAGTCGGGGGTAGAGAATCCCACTTCTAGTAAATAGCGCACCGCCGAGAAGCACGTGGCTGGGAAACCGGAGAATCCAATCTTATTGATGAACAGAAACTGCATCTGTCTATATAAGATGATGTAACAGAATACATGGAATTATTTGATAAAGCTATTATCAAATATGTTTCTGGTGGTCAGGTTCAAATAGACACACAGGCTGAGAGATGTTCCAACAGTTAGTGACGCCCAATAAATAATAACTCTGTGGCAATAATTGTGTCACGTACAAAAAGGACTCATCATCTTGAAGGATACTTGCCATTCTTATTATCGACTCAAATAAAATGAATGGTCAGATTCAGTTGTAATGACAATGCAACAGATATTCATAAGGCACTACTTACGTCTTAAGTCAGTTACCTCAAGATCTAATTTTGTGTGATTGAATAATTCAATTGTTGTAATCGATGGTAATAAATGTGGTTACCAGAATTGAAATGCTACTGGCTGATGTGACATCGATTAGCATCTGATATGTTTAAGTTGTTGATAAATGGATGACTTGTGGGCAGAGTCTAGTTAGTCTTCCAGTCCCTTGATAACCAACTGATGATCAATGTCTGTATGGTTGATGTGATAGTCTGTTCTTCAATAATGATGAGAAAAGATCTATTCCATCAACATTGAAGCTGAGTCTCTAATGATGTGACTGTGTTATAGTTATATATCATATTTCTTGCATTTGATAAAATGTCTTTAATACTATAGGCCTGTAATTTCCTGTCCATTTTTGGACTTAAGTTGATTGTCCGCCGCACAAGTCTGCCGCATTGTCTGACGCAACCAGCCAGAAGTGTAGACACACGGACAAGCACTCTGGAAGCGTACTTCATTTAAACTCCCAGTGCAGTTTTCTTCACTTGCTTTCCTTCCACTGCTCCAGGTGAAAAATCCAGGGACAGCGCTAACTTGGCTGGCTTGCCCCGATTTAGGTGAGGCTTTTACATTTTTTTATTTGTATTTTTTTATCTTCGTCCAGAATCATCGTGCAGAGTCAGGAGACGTCGGGAGTCTTTTTTTTTCATGGGTTAATGTTATATTTTAATCAGTGCTTAGCGTTTATAAATATGTTTAAAATGCAAATAAAGTGAAAGAAAGATATGTTTTTATTTTGTTAAAATTGTGGTTTGTCGTTAGGCTGTCAATTCGAATAAAAAGTTCCTTCACTATATAAAGTGAGTTTGAAGTCAAAGAAAGTGAAAAAAAGAATTTTCTAAAACTTTGTTTAATGTGAGGGTGTTATTCCATGGGAGGACCTGGATTGGATAGAATGGGCTTGGAGTGTATATAATCTTCAGCGACCACTCACTAATGTGTATGATTGTCTACCTAAGATACTCTGTGTTGCTGGTCACGGGCTTTGTGGGGCCTTGAGTAGCTGATGAGCCCTATCCTAGAGCCACATCCTCAATCACTCACTTGGCAGGAGTTTACAAAAGGTGGGGTCAGTCCTTGGACTCTGGGTCACGGTAATGATTGTTACATTATAATTTAACGAAGGAGGCATTCCATTTTAAAAAGTCGAGTTTAATAACACCCTGAAGTTTAGAAAATTTCTGCAAATAGAGGAATACCCTCACAGGTGTAAATCATGGCTATTATTCCAAATGGAAAATGACAGCGAATTTGTCCAGTTGGGTTTCCATTGGTACAGTCAGACTTTCCATGTTTAGACTTCTGGTGGTGGCCGTGGAGTGAGTGGGTGCACGTTTGGTGGCTCCTGCTCAGGTTGGATTTTTTGGGGCGTTCCCCACCTAGAGGGTGTAGTATTTGAGGGCAAAAGGTGCAAGAGTGCCCAGGGAAGGTTATACTCCACTGGCGTGGCTAGTGCATGGATCAGCAGATAAGGGGCGAAATTCTCCGTTATCGGCGGAAAGTCCGCCGATCGGCGCAACAAACGGCGCGAATCCCACTTGCGTCACGTCATAAAAATGGGACGATAGTCTCCGGCCCGAAATGGGCTAGCATCGACGTAACGGGATCCGCGCTTGCGCACGTGGTTGACGCCGTGCAGCGTCATACGCGCGGCACGGCGTGACGGCTCATAAGGCCGCGCAGCTCCCCCCCACCCGACCGCAACACCCGACCGCAACACCCGACTGGATGGCTGGCCGTCGCTCAGCCCCGAGGTTCGAGTCACGCGATGTGGAGGCGCTCCTGGACGCGGTGGAGCAGAGGAGGGACGCCCTGTATCCCGGGCACGGCCGCAGAGTTGCCCCACGCCACAGCCGGCGTCTGTGGAGGGAAGTGGCAGAGGCCGTCACCGCTGTGGCCCTGACACCACGGACAGGCACCCAGTGCCACAAGAAGGTGAACGACCTCGTCAGAGCAGGCAGAGTGAGCCTCCCCCATATCCCCCCCTCCCCATATCCCCCCCTCCCCCATATCCCCCCTTCCCCGTATCACCTGATCACTGCCTGATGTCTAACCATGCATGCTTCATTGTGTATCGCAGGACCAAACGTCCAGGCACCCATCCCCGCAGATGCACACCGCCCGCAGGATGCCCCTCGGAGACCACAGGAGACGGAGAGACCCACACCCTCCAGCATGCGCGCCCGCAGGATGCCCCTCGCACACCACGGGAGACGGAGAGACCCGCACCCTCCAGCATGCGACGCCCGCAGGATGCCCCTCGCACACCACGGGAGACGGAGAGACCTGGAGCAACAGGGAGACGACACCCCCGTCACGTGCGGGAGCGACCACCCAGCGATGAGGGGGGCAGCCACAGGCCCCCGTCACATCCGAGCCAGGACACCACTACCCAGGACACCACTGTCCAGGACACCACTATCCGGGACACCCCTACCCGGGACACCACTACCCGGGACAGCACTACCCAGGACACCCCTACCCGGGACAGCACTACCCGGGACAGCACTACCCAGGACACCCCTACCCGGGACACCACTACCCGGGACAGCACTACCCGGGACAGCACTACCCAGGACACCCCTACCCGGGACACCACTACCCAGGACACCCCTACCCGGGAAGACGAAATACCGGACAGTGACTCAGAGTGGATGGGTGGAGACGAACCCCCACCCCAAAGTGCCATGGAGTCAGAGTGGGACGAAGAGCACGACACAATGCCACTGCTGTCACCAACACCCTCCACCATCGCAGAAACACTCACCACGGTTGGGCACTTTAGTGATGAGGCGTCTGGTACACTCACTGGTGCGCACAACACAGCCGTCCCGGTACAGCAGGTGGAGGTAGGAGCAGCAGAGGGACCGGGCGGTCGGAGGGCAGCCCAGGCCAAGCGAACATCTGCCGCCCAGATGAATCCCGGGTTCCTGCAGTTACCACACCCACACATAGATCCGATGCAACCACCGACACGGAGACGAGCGAATAGGGTGACGGGTGGCTTGCGGCGGCTGCGGTCGCAGGTGGAGGAGTCCACCCGCGTCCAGGAGCTGGGAGTGGTCCCAGTCATGCGTGCCACCCAGGCTGACACCGCACGGGTGGCGTCCGCGGTGGAGGCAATGGGTGCAACGGTGTCAGACATGGGGAACGGTTTGCGAGGCCTGGGGCCTTCCGTGCAGGCGGCGTCTGTGGCCCAGGAAATGGCTGCCCTCTCACAGGAGGCCATGAGCCAGTGCCAGCGCCAGATGGCAGAGGCGCTCAAGGCCATGGCCCAGTCTCAGCAGGCCATAGCCCAGTCTCTGCAGGCCATGGCCCAGTCTCTGCAGGTCATGGCCCAGTCTCAGCAGGCCATGGCCCAGTCTCAGCAGGCCATCGCTGAGGGCATCGGCGCCAGTGGCCATGTGCGAGCCGGCGTCGCACTGTCACAGACAGGGTTTGACAACACCCTGGGCTCCATGGCTGCAAACCTGCAGACCCCTGTCGATACCAGCACGGGCCTCCAGGACTGGCAGCGCCAGATGTCGGGGGCGCATCGGATGGCCAGTCCGTTCGCATATCCCACCCATGTAGAGTCCTGGGGGCCATCGGGCACCCCGAGGGAGGAGGAGGTGGTGTGGTCCGTCCCGGCTCCCTCTGTAGGGGAGGTCCCGGTACACCGCGACACCTCGGACTCCCCCCCTTCCGTCCCAGGTGCATCGGGTGGGCAACGGGCAGGACAGGCTGGCAGCTCGCCATCCCAGTCGCCCGGGCCGCAGCCTGGCCCATCTAGGCCAGGACGCCCCAGGAAACGGCCGCCAAAGGGATCCAGTGTCAGAGGGCAGGAATCACAGGAGTCCACCTCCAGTTCTGCTGTACCGTCTGGGGAACCACATAGACGTAGTCAAAGGGCCCGTAAGGCCAAACAATTAGACACTGAGTAAGTTGGCACGGGTGCAGGGCACAGATGAGTTTTAGGGGCTAGGGCACGTGCATGAACTCCTTTGGTTATTAAAGTCAATGTTACACCGACCGAAGCTGCCTTTGGGCTCTGTCCAAAGTGTGCGGGCGTGTCATGTACGTTGAGCGCAAGTGTGTGTGTGACGGGTGGTCTTACCTCAGCCCCAGGTGAGTCTGCCCCCTTCTCCCTGGGCCGCCATCAACATCCCCCGGGCAGAGGACGGGACCGTGCGCTGCAGTGTCACAGCCGCATGCAGGGATGGTCCGGGTGGATGGTGGTACTGTGGCCATGGGTCAGACATAGTCCAACGATGTAGAGCCAGGAGCTCATCGCAGGGCAGGTTGTCATCATCCTCCATGGCCTGCGATTGACACGCGTCCACCCGCAACTGGGTGAGCCCGGCCCGTTGTGCCGCCAGTGGATCGGCAATTGGGGGGGGGTGGTGGTGTGCATGCGGGTGGGGTGTGTGGGGTTGGGGAGGGGGGTGAGGGTGCTGGGTGGGTGGATGGGTGGGGGGGTGTGGGTGGTCGGCTGTTGCCATGGTGTGCGGTCTGTGGCCATACTACGCGATTCCCACGCCCATCTAGTCAGTGAAGCGGGCGGCTATCAGTCTGTCCCGTGCCCGCTGGGCCAGCCGGTAACGGTGGACAGCCACCCGCCTGTGTCTACCCCGTCTGCCCTGACCATTGCCCCCATCCCCCTCATCTGGGGAGGACTGCGCCTCTTCCTGCTGCTCCTCCACTCCGCCCTCCTCTGCCTGCGGCACATCGCCCCTCTGCTGGGCTATGTTGTGCAGGACGCAGCACACCACAATGATGCGGCCGACCCTATCTGACCGATACTGGAGGGCGCCCCCAGAGAGGTCCAGGCACCTGAAACGCATCTTCAGCACGCCAAAGCACCTCTCGATCACACCCCTTGTCGCTACATGGGCATCATTGTAGCGGTTCTCCGCCTCATTGCGTGGCCTCCGTATAGGCGTCATCAGCCACGATCGCAATGGGTAGCCCCTGTCGCCCAGCAACCAGCCCCTCAGCCGGGTATGGCGTCCCTCGTACATGCCGGGGATGGATGACCGCGACAGCACGAATGAGTCATGTCCACTGCCTGGGTGATGGGCGCAGACGTGCAGGATCATCATGCGGTGGTCGCAGACCACCTGTACATTCATCGAATAGGTCCCCTTCCTATTAGTGAACACGGCCCTGTTATCTGCAGGTGGCCGCACGGCGACGTGCATCCCATCGATCGCGCCCTGGACCATGGGGAACCCGGCAACGGCAGAGAAGCCCACGGCCCGGGCATCTTGGCTGGCCCGGTCCACGTGGAAGCGGATGTAGCGGTGTGCCATGGCATAAAGGGCATCTGTCACTGCCCGGATGCACTGGTGCACCAATGTTGCCGATATGCCGGACAGGTCCCCACTCGGTGCCTGGAATGACCCCGATGCATAAAAGTTCAGGGCCACCGTAACCTTGACGGACACGGGGAGAGGGTGTCCCCCGCCAGTGCCACGCGGTGACAGGTGTGCCAGCAGGTGGCAGATGTGTGCCACGGTTTCCCGGCTCATCCGGAGTCTCCTCCTGCATTCCCGGTCCGTGAGGTCCTGGTATGACTGCCGGGGCCGGTACACACGGGGCGCCCTCGGGTGCCTCCGTTGCCGTGGGGCTGCGACGTCCTCCTCCCCCTCCTCGTCCTGTCGGTCAGGTGTCCCTCCAGACAGGGCGGCTGGGAGTGGTTGGTGTCAGGGGGGACAGGAGAGTTGTGGTTGTTTATTGAGTTGTTTTATTGTTCTTCTGATATTTTTGTGTATTTTTGTGAAAATGCCTTGAATCATAGATCATTGATCATCGAATTTACAGTGCAGAAGGAGTCCAGTTGGCCCATCGAGTCAGCACTGGCTCTTGGAAAGAGCACCCTACTTAAGCCCACGCCTCCACCCTATCCCCGTAACCCAGTGACCCCACTTAACCTTTTTGGGACACTGAGGGCAGTTTAGCGTGGCCAATCCACCTAACTTGCCCATCTTTGGACTGTGGGAGGAAACCGGAGCACCCGGAGGAAACTCACGCACACACGGGGAGAACGTGCAGACTCCGCACAGACAGTGACCCAAGCTGGGAATCGAACCTGGGACTCTGGAGCTGAGAAGCAACTGTGCTGACCACTGTGCTACCATACTGCCCATTTCATTTAAAAAAAAAAGACTTTCCATGTATAGCATCTTCAAATACTCTTTTTGGTGACCTCGATTGTGGGGTTCACAGTTTTCAGAATATGCTTAGCAGATTTATTTTCCATTGTTAATTTTGGGCACGTAATCCCTCCATGTGTCTTTATACTGTTCTATTTATTATTAAAGTGAGTGAGTCGGAATGGAAAGTTGTGAATAACGAAATAGGGTTCCATCCATTTGAACCTCAGATTCTCTTTCCTTGAGGAAGCTTCATCACATTTATGACAAAGACAGAAATGTTGTTTTCCATTTGTAGTTGTGGCAATCAAGATGCAAGGTGGAATCCATTTCATGGTTAAATCTAAACTGACTACATAGAGATTTAAGCTGTGATTTTGTCACCATAACTGGAACTTCTGGTTCCCTCTTTCAGCCTTTCCCACACAATTAGAATTATTATTCCAAGTGCCTGTGGCGTTCATGCAAAAACGTATTTGATTTAGTGGCAGGGAAAGCTTTTCATTGGTGAAATCTGGCATCATGCTGTACCTATGTTTGAACTATTAAGAAGTGTCCTGGTGAAACAGAGAGGCTCTGTGTTACAGCGGCAGCTTTCCTGCCCAAGTACATTGCCATTAACATAAGACTTGTGTTTTTCAACTTAAATTTCTCTTGCAAATATTTCACAGTGCAACCATTTAATTTTATTCAAGTCTGCATCATCATTATTTGTCTTGATTGGCTCAGTCAGCATGCTAAAGTTACGCCTCATGGATGGCACACACTGTCGGTAACAGGAGCATTAGAGACATTTTCTCTATTGTGGAAGAATGGTGTATTTTTTCTCTCTTTATTGAATGTTCACTTCAGTGTCCAGTGTTGTACTCGCACACTTGCAGGCTCAGCTGGCATTGTAAAGGGCATTGTCTTCTGAGCATTGTAAAGGGCATTGTCCAAAAGCAATCTCAGCGGGGGTAACTGAACGATTGTGAGTGAACTCAAAGCCCTGTAAGAACTCTGCCAGCCAACACATGAGATGAATACATATTTGGACAGTACTAACGCTGCCCTTTCGGCCCCTCATTTTCTTACCATGACTGACTGCACCACAACCACATAACACCCAGGCCGCCTCTAAGTGCCCAACCCCATCTTCTGTCCTCCTCTGGATTCTCTTCCACTCTTCCAGGCCCCCGATCCCAAACCAGCCCTCCCCCCACCACTGACTCGCCCTTCCCAATCCCGAGCCTCGGTGCAGTAGTCTTTTCGCCTTCTCCCCTTCCTTGTGCCGAAGATTTTCTCATGCATCAGTGACTTTATCATGAAGGTAGGCCATCATTTGTTTTTTCGCAATTAAGGGGCAATTTAGCGTGACCAATCCACCTACCCTGCATGTTTTTGGGTTATGGGGTGAGACCCACCCAGACACGAGGAGAATGTGTAAACTCCACATGGACAGTAAACCCAGGGCCGGGATCGAACACAGGTCCACAGCACCGTGTGGACATAATTTTAAAATGTTTTAGGCTAATGAGTACCCATGGCATGCAAGTGTATTACAGCTAGCAACACATCACAGGCCGACATAATTTGATATGTCACTAACACTGTAGCTGCTGACTTTATTTCTGCCATTGGAAAACCAACATTTCCCTTCCCTCCTGATTAAGTCACCCTGCAGGCCACGTTTCATGCCCTTGTGGGCCTCATAAAATCCTGCCTCACAGCACCAATGACCCAGGTCAATTCCGGTCTTGGGTGACTGTGCGGAGTCTGCATGTTCTCACGGTGTCTGCCTGGGTTTCCTCCGGGTGCTCCGGTTCCTTCCCACAGTCCAAAGATGTGCAGATTAGGTGGATTGGTCATGATCAATGCACGGGATAGGGCGGGCAAGTGGCCCTGCATGGAGTGCTCTTTCAGAGGGTTGCTTAGACACGATGGGATGAATGGTTTCCTTCTGCACTGTAGGGGTTCTTTGGAGTCCAGACCTAAACTCCTTCGGTGCTCTGTACCGTAACAATAAACAGGGCAATGGTAGGACTCTGTTTGTTGACAGTCCATTGTCTATTTCAATTTAATTTACACCTATGGTTTGCATAACAGCCGTCTGATATTCTGTCATAGTCCTAGCACATAGCCCCGCTGTGTAAACACCACTCACCCTCCCGGGAGTGGTGCCATGTGAGATGAGGCCACACAGGCTGAATGCAGACTTTTCCACACCCACCATGCCACAAGCTCTTTCCTGTTGAGGGGATAAATGGGAAAGATACCGTACTGTTCAACCCCAACATTGGCTTTCCTTCTCTATGAACTGCAGACTGCGAGATGTGGCTGATACTGAAGGCCATTGGCATGACATGAGCCCCACTCTCCACTCCAAGCCCAGACCAATAGGTGGCTGTTTTGCATGGCTGCAGGATCATCGATATGACTTTCAATCCCTGCTGAACTCTTCTCATTGAGTGAGAACAGGAGAGGCGGGGGGGGGGGGGGTCAAAATTGTCCCTTTAATATTAGAGTTAAAATCAATTCTAATCTAGGCCTTCATAATTAACAATTCCTCTCAGCAAATTTGAATACATTAAAGACAATTAATATTTCATTAGAACTATCAGGTTATTATGATTTTAAAATTAGTTCTGTATCACGTTAGCTCGAACTTGAGTTACCTGTAAATTTTAACTCAAGTTACTTGTAACACCTGTAAACTGTTACCTGTAACTCGAGTTACATGTAGCTTCCGTAAACTGCTCCAATGTTTGGCGATGGTGATTTTGGACTGGTAGGAGTTGCATGACATCGCTGGCAGAATTCCCAAGAACACACCTTCATAAGATTTCATAATCGAAGGAAAGGGAAAGGAATAATTTGGTTCCAGCTGCATCATGTTGTGATACCAAATCAAGTATTTATTACAATTATTATGTAAATGTTTACATAAAATTACTTGCACGAGACGCTGAATTTTACGTGTGCAAGTGCATATTAATTGAATCCATTACAAAAGGAAACTAAACGAATGAACTTACAGCTGATGATATGAGTGATAAAATAAAGCCACTGAAACAATATTCCTATTTTCATGGACATTTTAATTCATTCATTTCCAACAGTAGTTGTGCAGAGTTACTTAAACGTAAATGTACATGTTTCAAAGTAATGTCAGCATATTGTCCATTTGCATTTTAACGGACGCGGGTGCATTTTATACAACTGTAGAATAAATGGAACTTGCTACACAGCCAAATATAAAACATCAGAAGTTTGTGGTATAATACATCTACAGTACAATTCATTTTGGGTGTTAGTAAGAAGTAGAATGGCTAGCGAGTAAGAAACATAATAACAGTATGTTTATTCACTACTATTTCTTTATTGTAAAATAAATAACAACAATTATTATTATTGCAATAATTCCAATTACAGTGGCCGCTATGTTCAGGTTTTTGGCAATTGAAGATGCTCTCTTGGCTCTTTCGCTATTTCCCAAGTCAATGGCACTCTGAACCTGCAAGTAGAAATTAATGTTCTCAATAACTGTAAATCTTTGACCTAAACCGTTTATCCGTCCAAAATGTAACTGTTTGAGAACTTTGAATTTGTCTCCTTAATAGATTTTCTATTGATCCTGAAGAAATCATTTGCTTCCACAGAGGTTTTCAGTGACAGGATTTGTTGTAACAATTCTTCTGCATTCAGAACAATGCTGGATATTCTAGTTAGATGCCACAATGTAATGTCAGTAACTTGAACACTGCTAAAACGTAGCAGCACATTTTACAACTTTATCACAATGATTTCAAAAATTGCACCGGACAGTGATAATCGTCACACATGCTTTTGTACCAGATATACTTACAGGCAATGTTACATAGATTGTCATGTAAAATGTATTTTGCAGAATACAACATAAAACTGTTTACTAATCAGGACCTGACAATCTACCTGAGGGGCTGGTTTAGCACAGGGCTAAATCGCTGGCTTTGAAAGCAGACCAAGGCAGGCCAGCAGCATGGTTCAATTCCCGTACCAGTCTCCCCGAACAGGCGCCTGAATGTGGCGACTAGGGGCTTTTCACAGTAACTTCATTTGAAGCCTACTTGTGACAATAAGCGATTTTCATTTCATGGAATCATAAAATCCCTACAGTGCAGAAGAAGGAGGCCATTCAACCCATCAAGTCTGCACCAACTCTCCGAAAGAGCACAATCACCTGCCGTATCTGACATAACCGCACGAAGGGTCAATTTAGCATGCCTAATCCACCTAACTGCACATCTTTCCGGGAGGAAACCGGAGCACCAGGAGGAATCTCACGTAGACACGGGAGAAAGTGCAAACTCCAACACAGTCACCCGAGGTCGGAATCACTGTGAGGCAGCAGTGCTAACCACTGTTCCACTATACCGCCCTATAATATATAAACAATTACATTCAAAGATGTCTAAACGCAACCATTGGAAGCTGATGCAAAGATTGTACAATTTTAAAAGCTGTTCCTATCTTCAACTTTCATTAATTTAAACAACAGTCAATTTTGCGTGTAGATTAGATTTTCTTTTTATTTAAATGTGACGTCTGCAGAATAATACATTTGGTTTAAATTTCAGTCTTTCAGCATAATTCTTTCAACTTCCTAAAACCCATGCATACTAACCCGGCAGGAGTAAATGATTGCCGCTATTCCAAGTGGAAAAAAGCAACACGTCAAATTGAAGATGGACCAGGGTAGATATGAACGGGTCTCTGCACTCGGCATCTTGTTCACCTTCCCAACGATGCTGAATGTGAATTTCTATTGTCTCTGTGTCGCCTGCAATGCTTATTCAGCCCTGCAGCCACTCTTATAAAGTTCCAGTTTTCATTGTGGGTGGGTCCTCGTCCAGTGCATGGATTTGTTGGCAAAGGAACACTTCTTTTCAAGCCACAAAAGTGTCAACTTATAGGAGGGATTAAACCACAAGACTTTATTTGCAAAAATTTGAAACAATTTCTAAATTGAATAAAAGAGTCATCCCTAAAAACGGTAAACAAGACACGCAGTTGAGGAAATGTGTGGAGAAGCAAATAGATTACAAGAGTTGTTGACGAATCCCTAAATGAGTAAGCAGGCGTTCACTGTCAATCTGAGTGCTTACAAGATGGGTCAAGTCCAGCTGGAATGTGAGTTAATGAAGTGGTATGGCCCCTGGAGAGAAGCCCATTTCCATGAATTAAACTGTAAGTATTTTGGGAAGATTTGATAACCCAAAACCAACCAAGCAGACCGAAACAAAAAGTAAAGGAGTAGCTGGGCGTGATTCTCCCAAAAAGGAATAAAGTTCCCGAGCGAGCGTGTTTAGCCGCGTGTTTCCTGGTGCTCGCAGTACCAAGAAACACATGGCTATTCAACGCGACTCGCGTTGTGGAAGGGGCCTGAATGGGGAAACGCGCTGTTGTGGCCGCACATAGCCCTGTTTTGTACAGTGGGGAGTTCCGCTCATCGGAATGCCCCAGTGTGGCGACAGATCAAACACCATTTTTAAATGGCATCCCGATCCCGCCAAGACCATCCCCAGCCTCTCCCCTCCCCAAGCCAGCTGGCAGTGCCAGGCTGGCACCCAGGTGACACTGCCAGGGTGCCCAGGTGGCACCAGCAGTGCCAGGGCCCTACCCTGCCCAAAGGGCATGCAGCTGGGGCCTCTGATTCCCTGGGAGACCATGGCTGAATGGTGCTCGCCCAAGGTCTCTGAGGCGAAGGGGATGAATCCCAAAGCGTAAAATACCTTGGAATCTGCACATTAGAGTGAGACTAGCTGCCTCGCTCTAATATGCGGATTTGCCAAAATGTGATCCCGCCCACACCCGCTGTCATGCTTTAGAAATCATTGCCATCATCATGGAAGGGCTAGATTCTTGGAACAAGTGTTGGAAGATGAGCATTCAATATTATGGGATAATAGTGGACTTGAAATCACACTGGGACACTCTCTACACCATTCCTGTTCGAGTCCCTTTCGTTGTCTTCTTCACAGTGTAATTTTTTTTTTAGGCATCTCTGCTACCTGCCCAAAGCAGATTGAGGTCCCATGATATTCTGAGGATTGTAAGACAGTTTAAATGTGCAGAAAAAAACTATTTTCTCGGGTATCTGCTCCTGAATAGCAAATACAGGCACTGGATTTCCAAATGCCTACTGCAAATACGATTTAAAGGAACACTCAACCAGCAAATACCCAGATCATTGATGTGAGCCTAGAGTCAATGCTCACTTTCCCCACCACCCCCCTCTACCCCCACCCCCCCCCCCCCTCCCCCATTCCCACTCTGGTGTGTGCTTGCACTGATGTGCACCAACCCAGAAGGTACTGTGCAGGCCAATCACAAAGTTATGCCTTTTAAGATAACACACATTGCTTGTACAGAAAATCATTAAAGAACAAAGAAAAGTACAGCACACGAACAGGCCCTTTGGCCCTCCAGGCCTGCCCCAACCATGCTGCCCGTCTAAACTAAAATCTTCTACACTTCCGGGGTCCGTATCCCTCTATTCCCATCCTATTCATGAATTTGTCAAGATGCCCTAAAACGTCACTATCGTCCCTGCTTCCACCACCTCCTCCGGCAGCAAGTTCCAGGACCCACTACCCTCTGCGTAAAAAAACTTGCCTCGTACATCTACTCTAAACCTTGCCCCTCGCACCTTAAACCTATGCCCCCTAGTAATTGACCCCTCTACCCTGGGAAACAGTCTCTGACTATCCACTCTGTCTATGCCCCTCATAATTTTGTAGATCTCTATCAGGTCGCCCCTCAACCTCCTTCGTTCCAGTGAGAACAAACCAAGTTTATTCAACCGCTCCTCATAGCTAATGCCCTCCATACAAGGCAACATCCTGGTAAATTTCTTCAGCACCCTCTGCCATGACGGACCTTGTCAAAGGCCTCACTGAAGTCAATGAAGACAACATCCACTACCCTACCTGCATCAATCATCTTTGTGACCGCCTCGAAAAAGTCTATCAAGTTAGTGAGACACGACCTCCCCTTCACAAAACTGTGCTGCCTCTCGCTAATAAGTTCACTTGCTTCCAAATGGGAGTAGATCCTGTCTCGAAGAATTCTCTCCAGTAATTTCCCTACCACCGACATAAGGCTCACCGGCCTGTAGTTCCCTGGATTATCCATGCTACCCTTCTTAAACAAAGGAACAACATTGGCTATTCTCCAGTCTTCCGGGACATCACCTGAAGACAGTGAGGTTCCAAAGATTTCTGTCAAGGCCTCAGCAATTTCCTCTCTTGCCTCCCTCAGTATTCTGGAGCAGATCCCATCAGGCCCTGGGGACTTATCCACCTTAATATTATTCAAGACGCCCAATACCTCATCTTCTTGAATCTCAATGTGACCCAGGCTATCTACACACACTTCTCCAGACGCAACATCCACCAATTCCTTCTCTTTGGTGAATACTGATGCAAAGTATTCATTTAGTACCTCACCCATTTCCTCTGGCTCCACACATAGATTCCCTCTGCTCTCCTTCCATGTGCCAACCCTTTCCCTGGCTACCCTCTTGCTTTTTATGTACGTGTAAAAAGCCTTGGGCCTTTCCTTAACCCTATTTGCCGCTGACTTTTTGTGACCCCTTTTGGCCCCCCTGACTCCTTGCTTAAGTTCCTTCCTACTTTCCTTATATTCCACACAGGCTTTGTCTATTCCGAGCCTTCTAGCCCTGACAAATGCCTCCTTTTTCTTTTTGACGAGGCCTACAATATCTCTCGTTCTTCCTCACAGGAACATGCCGGTCCTGAATTCCTTTCAACTGACATATTTGAAAGCCTCCCACATGTCAGATGTTGATTTACCCTCAAACATCTGCCCCCAATCTAGGTTCAATTCCTACCTAATATTGTCATAATTAGCCTTCCCCCAATTTAGCACATTCACCCTCGGACTACTCTTATCCTTGTCCACCAGCACTTTAAAACTTACTAAATTGTGGTCACTGTTCCTGAAATGCTCCCCTACTGAAACTTTTACCACCTGGCCAGGCTCATTCCCCAATACCAGATCCAGTACAGCTCCTTCCCTAGTTGGACTATCTACATATTGTTTTAAGAAGCCCTCCTTACAAACTCTGCCCCGTCCAAGCCCCTAGCACTAAGTGAGGCCCAGTCAATATTGGGGAAGTTAAAGTCTCCCATCACAACAACCCTGTTGCTTTTACTCCTTTCCAAAATCTGTGTACCTATCTGTTCCTCTATCTCCCGCTGGCTGTTGGGAGGCCTGCAGTAAACCCCCAACATTGTGACTGCACCCTTCTGATTCCTGATCTCTACCCATATAACCTCGCTGCCCTCCGAGATGTCCTCCCGCAGTACAGCTGTGATATTCTCCCGAACCAGTAGCGCAACTCCTCCACCCTTTTTACATCTCCCTCTATCCGGCCTGAAACATCGAAACCTTGGAACGTTTAATTGCCAATCCTGTCCTTCCCTCAAACAGGTCTCTGTAATGGCAACAACATCATAGTTCCAAGTACTAATCCAAGCTCTAAATTCATCTGTCTTACCTGTTATACTTCTTGCATCAAAACATATGCACTTCGGGCCACCAATCCTGCTGTTTTCAGCAACATCTCGCTGTCTGCTCTTCCTCAGAGCTATACTGGCCCTATTTCCTAGTTTTCCCTCAATCTTTTCACCTTCTGACCTATTGCTCCGGTACTCACCCCCCTGCCATACTAGTTTAAACCCTAGTTCAAAAGTATGGAGAATTGAAATGAACAAGTTGAGCACAAAAAAAATGTATTAAAAGGAAACGTTGGTTGTATAGTGAAACGATCTGGTATCTAAAGGGTTAACATGGGACTGAGTACAACACCACCCAAACGGAAGGTCATGACCTAGCACTAAGGGCTGTCTAGACATAGGTAACAACATGTAAGGACCTAGTATGGGGTCCTCTCCATACCTTTACCTGTAACTGTGTATATATATAGTTCATTAATGTCAATAAAGACTTCTTTGTAACTTCAACAAGACTTCTTCATGGTATCCAAGGAGCACACACCATGGGCAATGGACACATCAAGGCAGCTGTGGTGGGACATAAATCCACAAGCTCTCTAAAAGACTGAAGAATTGTCAAGAAAGGGCCATCAGCAACAATTCTGCTCTGAAAGAACTTCTCTCACAAGACACTGTGAAAACTCCCCCGAGAAGCACCAGAGACATGAGAAAGCCTGGCAGCAGAAAAAAGGCTGAAGTTAAGCTCAAGCAAAAGCCTCCACTGCTGCCCATTGAAAATCAGCTTCAACAGGCAGAGTCAGCAACCTGCAGGGTGAGAGAAAATCCTTTGGAAGTTCCAGGCAAGCTAGTTCTGTGAACCATTTGAAAAAAAATCCTGTCAAGCAGAAACTCCATTGTGCATTTCACCGTTTCTCTGAACTTGGACTTGTCGCACTCCGCACGGTGTCCGAGTCCAGAACATTACAAAAGAAACCAAAAAGAGATTGAAGCGGGAGAAATTTTTTTTTAATTGGTGACTTGCGATTCTTTGGCCCACCGCTCAGCATGACTTCCACCCTCCTGACCCATCCACAATCCACAGCAACTAAAATGACCCTCAGCAGCAACTGGACTTGCAACCATTTGCAGGCTGCTTCTTCTCCAGTGTATCACTGCCGCCATTTTGAATTTCATGCTGAAACTACAAAGCTCTCGAAAATCCTGGCTTTATCAATACCGGCGACACCACCGTGAAATCCCCCTTAATCATAAAGGGCACCCACGCGTTAAAATCTTCTTCAGTCATCACTTGCTAACAATTATGATTGCCCACCTAAGAAACTCTATGTTTCTGGTCATGGTTTCTGTGGGTTTTTGCATGGCTGATGAGCCCGATCCTAGACCCGCATTTTCAATCGCACACTTGACAAGTGTTTCGGGAAGGTGGGAGCAGTCCTTAGAATTTAGATCGTTGTATTCTTTCTCGGGCTCCTCTTCTGGGCCTTGTTTTGTCGTTGGGTGTCCTCAAAGAATTGTGTCCTTCATTCAGGAGGTTTCTCCAACTAGGTCTCTTCTGAGTAAGGTTCCACTTGACGTTGATGTCTATGTTGCATTTCATAAGCTAAGCATTCACGGTATCTTTGAAGTGTTTCCTTTAAATTCCTCTTGTTCGGGGACCTTCCTTGAGCTGGGCAAAGGAGATTTGATTTGGTACTCAAGACTCTGACATTTTACGTCCATGGTTGGCCCAGCGGAGATGGTTTCAGATGATCATGGCGTATGTTGGTGCTTTTGACTCCTTCAAGAACACTCATGTCAGTACACTTGCCCTCCAAGCTGATATGGAGAATCCGTTTCAGACAGCATTGATGGTATCCCTCCAGGGTCTTGAGGTAGCGTCTGTATGTCATCCAAGATTCTGATCCGTATAGAAAAGTTGGGAGGTTGACCTCCTTGTAAACAAGGATCTGTGTGTCAGCACGGATGTTGCAGTCATCAAAGACTCACATCTTGGGTGTCCGAAGGAGGCACTCGTGGATTCAATACGGTGTAGTTGAAGTGATCACAGAACATACGGCTTTGTAAATGAACAAAACTGTTTATTAATTAACTAAAACACTAAAGGGTAAATACAAATAACCCTGATTAACTATTCTTAATTACCGTTGACTCAGGAGCTGCTTGTTCTGTGCCTGGACTCTGTGCCTGCTGTCCAGCTTGTATCTCTGTGCTGTCCAGGTTCTGTCTCTAACATGCGGGTGTCTTCCAGTGACGTCCTCCTGTCACCACGCCACCTGTGGTCAGATGCTACAATACATCCTGTCTACCATGTGGCGTGTCTTCCAGTGATGTCCTCCTTTCGCCCCACCACCTGTGGTTGGATGCTAGAATTGTAATCTATGCATGCAGGCACTAATGTTTATAAACAGTTTAGCTATTATGTTATACACACAAAAAATATTCTACATATCATTACGGTATCGATGTGAACCTTAGAGGGGAGGTCGCTCCATAGGTGAGAGAAATATTCCACATTTGATGGGATTTCTCCATTGATCTTGATGGAGGGAGGTTCTGGATCTTACCCTGGGCCGGGTTGTTAAAGTTCTTGAGTCTTCTTGACTTGGTATGCTTCTGTGAATGGTATCGAGCACCATCAGAGATTGTCTTCTGAGACAATGGAGATGGCGATGCCATCCACAGACAGAAGTTCCACGAGCAATGTCAGTGTCATTTTCTTCTTGGATTTCAACTGGTTGTGGTTGAAATGTTTTCCGTCCATCCTGAAGACGATGTCCACTCCACTGGGAAGCTTGCTCTTGACAAGGTGTGAAGGATGGTGGTGATGAAGCTGGAGAGAGGGGTGGGGGTGATGCCACATACCTGCTTGACTCCAGTCTTGACTTTGAAGTTTTCTGCCTTATTTCCATCGGTGAGGACTTTGCCGACATCTTGTCATGAAGGAGTAGGAGGATGTTGGTGAATTTCTCTGAACAGTTGGTCTTTGACAGGGTCTTCCAGATTGACTGAGTCAAAAGCCTAGGTCAGATCGATGAAGACCAAGTAGAGCGGTTGATGTTTCTCTTGGCATTTCTCTTGAAGTTGCAGAGCAGTGAAAATCATGTCACTGCTGTTCCACGTTTGGTCGAAAGCAACATTGGCTTTCAGAAGGATTTCTTCAGAGAATGAGAGAAGGCAACAAGTGAGGGTTCAGGCGATGGTCTTCCTGGTGATGGAGAGTAGGAAGATTCCTTGGTAGTTCCCACAATCTGCTTTGTCTCCTTTCTTGAATATGGTGGCGATGATGGCATCCCTGACATTGGCAGGAATTTTGGCTCTGTCCCAGATTTTCAGCAGTAGCTGATGGAGGTGCCAGGTGATCTCTTCTCCTCCAAGTTCGAAAATCTCCATTGGTATCCCATCCATTCCTGTGGCTCTTCCATTATTCAAGTGTTCAATGGCGGCTTCAACTTTGTGCATGCTTGGTGGGAGTCCAAGATCGTCCTTGATGGAGAGTTGGGGGATTTCCTCAAACAAGTCCTCATCTCTGGATGTATCACAGTTCTTTGGAGGATTTTCTCCATCACAGGCCGATGTATTCTCAGTCGCTCAAGAGGGCCCTGGCCTTGCTCTGTACCGGTTTGTAGGTTTGGGCAATGGGTCCATATATTGCCTTGGTGACAAGTCCCATGTCTCATGCTTGTCAGCGAGGAGTTGCAGCTCCTTAGCTTTCTCAGTCTACCATTGATTCTTGATTTCCCTTGGCAATTTTAGAAAGGCAAATCCACCTAACCTGTACATCTTTGGACGGTGTGAGGAAAGCGGGAGCACCCAGAGGAAATCCACGGAGCCACGGGCACTATAAACTCACTATTAACCAGGTGGACAAGTACCCAATCCCCGAATTGAGGACCTCTACGCCAAGCTGATGGGATTCATCATCTACTCCAAGCTGGACCTCAACCATGTGTACCTGCAGTTGGAATTAGATGAAGAGTCCCAAACGTTTGCCACAATTAATATCCCTAAGGCTTTATTTCAGTCCACGAGGCTATCTTTCAGCATTTCCTCCACCTGGAGTCACACACGAGGAGCACATGCCAAGTTTAAAGAAGGTATTAACGAGGGTCAGAGATGTGGAAGTCCACCTTAAACATGAGAAATGTACCTTCCAGCCATGTATCTGGGGTTCTGAGTGGGTATCACAGGCCTACACAAATTCTAATGAAAGTCAAAGCCCTACGAGAGGTCCCAGCACCAGCAATGTAGCCAAGCTGAAATCCTTGCTCCTGACTTCAGTGCAAACACCTTCTCGTACTAAAACTCAAATTGGAAATTGTTGTGGTAGCTTGTTCAAGTTTCACTTTGGAATTTGGCAAGCCGGCAATTCCATTCCATTCCAATTCTCTTCCCACACATAATGGTGCACTAGGGCAAACTTTCATCTGTCTCCTTAGCTAGTAATTCCCGGAACAGGTTGCTAGTCTGCCGCCAGCGGCTTATAAATTGAGGTGCGCCACTCCGTATCAAACGTGGCTGACCAAGAGTCTCCCCCGCTCTTACCGCCAGCCATTGCCGTGTTTGGAAGGAATTTCAGGTTGACAGACTCAATTTGTTTGGTCGCGTTATGAACGCATCTTCCTTGGTCATCGAATCCTTGGCTGAGAGTCGAATCTGGAGCTACTCGCTCAGATGCAGCGGCACTACCCATTGTGCCACACGACTCCCAGCCTGGCAATTACCACCTGCCACATCAACTACGGGAGTTGGAAAACGGGAGCACAATTTTTTATTTCCGTCAGAAAGACGCTTCTGGCAGGAAAGCAACTGAAGTTCAGGTTTTTATAATTGAGTTATGGAGACATTGGGCTGAATTTTACGTCTCCACGGTGGGCTTGTTTCCTTTGGTGGGGGGGAACATAAAATGGCGTGGGTGCCCATCCTATCACCTTCCCACCCACCCCGAGCTCAACCTCATAATATAGAGATATGGGAGGGGTGCCGAAATCGGCAGGCTACCTTCCATATTCAAATGACCATTTGAGGGTCAATTAGGCTTGTTATCAAGCCTATTGACCCTAATAATATGCTGCCCATACCATAAAATGGTTGTTTGATGTGAAGCAACACGGTTTTGGGGTGGATGGGTCTGTGCCATCCTTTCCCTGTATTTTTCAGCCCATTATTCTGACAAAGGGTCATTCTTAATTTGAAACATTAACTCTGTTTCTCCCTGCACATGCTGCCTGACCTGCTCAGTATTTTCCTACATTTTCTGTTTTTATTTCAGATTTTCAGCATGTGCGGTATTCTGCTTCATCTCATACTTTAAACCTTTTTTCAGGTCCAGATCGTGATGTATTATTGACAAAGTAGTTTTCTCTTCCAAAGTTCTATTTTATTTCAAAGTACTCTATAAAAAGACAAGAAGTTTGTCTGAACTATGGGGTGAAAGGTCACCTTTTTGTGCTACCTGCAATCAGCTTCATGAGCCTTCTGTCCTTGGCCAACCTTATCACAGCTCACACTCTCCTCCCTGACTGCTTATATCCTCCCAAGAAATATTTGCTCCAGCATTAAACTATCTCCCAGAAGTTCCATTAATTCACCTGTCCTATCACCATTTATTAATGGGCAAAATTGTTAATAAAGGCTGTTCATGAACTATTTATAATCACTACCCAGTCTATCTGTTCTATTTCCTTATCTATTGAATCACTTCTACTGTTCACTAAAACAACTTTGATTCTACTTCTACACTCCACTGAATGTATGTATTTCACCAAGCATCTTGATTAGACAAGGTTAAATGAGAAGACCAACATGGCTGTTTTAAGAATCCACCATTTCACAATTGCTGGGGCCTTGTCTGTCCTTAGGCCCCGTATCTGTCTCTGAAGCTGTCAATATTTAAGCCCAGTCATTCCACTAATCGGTTTTGAGAGCAGTAATCTGTTCCTTTAGTTGTTTCAACCTTTATATAAATATACACATATATAAATTAGGCATACTTTTAAATTTATAACATGCCAGAGGAATGGAACACCTTCTTTCTCAACATTACACCAATTCGGCAAGCCATATTTAAATGGAACATTCTCGAATGTTCAGTTTTTCTGTAACAATTCCATTGAATTCTACTTTCCACGCCCCACCCCCAAAAAAAATCAAATTAAAATGTGTCCTCTATGTAATATGTGGGTGGTTAGTGCAGTTAGCTGGCTGACTAGTGCGTGGTTCAGATAATAATAATAATAATCACTTATTGTCACAAGTTGGCTCCAATGAAGTTACTGTGGAAAGCCCCTCGTCGCCACATTCCGGCGCCTGTTCGGGGAGGCCGATATGGGAATTGAACCCGCGCTGTTGACATTGTTCTGTGTTACAAACCAGCTGTTTAGCCCACTGTGCTAAACCAGAGAAACGCCAACGGCACAGATTTAATTCTCATTCTGGCTGAGGTCGACTAGTAACCAGCCCTCTCACCCTGGCCCTGAGAGTGTGTAAGAACAAACAAAGAACAAAGAACAAAGAAATGTACAGCACAGGAACAGGCCCTTCGGCCCTCCAAGCCCGTGCCGACCATACTTACCTTTAATTGTCAATTTTATTTGTTAGACTGAGTTTGGAAACCTAATCTAAACGAACTTGCAGTTCGGACTAGCTACAGACCCCTCTGGGTACAAGGGTATTGTCACAAAAGTGAGCTGTGGAGAGCACACAGAGAAACTCGGAAAAGATACGGTAATGTGTGGGGAGAAGCAGTGAGAGGTTGGATGAATGGGCAACAAGATGACAGTTCGGGTGAAATGTGGGAACATGAGAAGAAATTATTTGGGTGACACGGTAGCACACTGGTTAGCACTGTTGCCTCAGAGCTCCAGGGTCCCAGGTTCAATTACAGCCTCAGGTGACTGTCTGTGTGCAGTTTGCACTTTCTCCACGTGTCTTTTTTTAAAATGTTTTCTCCATTTTCACATTTTCCTTCAAAATTTACACCCCACCCACAAACAGTAAACGGTAACAAATACAAAATCAATCCCCTTAACAATACCAACGATCCCTTCCTCCCCCCACCCCAAACAACACCTGTCAATATATGCATCCAATAAAACAAACCCTCCCACGGTGGCAACAAAAAACAAAGGAGAAAAAGAAAAAGGAGTCCGAGACCGCCCATGGTCACCATTGACCTATAGAGTCCACTCCCCCTCCCCCCCCCCCCCTACACTCAACGCCATCCAACCTCTGAAAGAGTACCGTCCATGATAGCGAAGAGTTGTACGCCCGCCCCCTCCCCCAGTCTCCAACTCCTCCCGTCCACTGCCTCTTGTAAAACTCCTCCCCCCAACCTCGGTTCCTTCCCCCCAACTTTCTACCCCGGCTAGACCACTCGGACCCTGTTCTGCCAGGCTCCGATGGCCGCAGCCCCTCCCCGCACCTCACTCCCGTTCACTGGCCGGCTTAAACCGGCCAGCGTGGAGGCCCCCGCCTGGGTCCCTTTCCCCCTTGCCCGGTCCTAGGAAAGCCCAGAAATCCCCTTTTAGCACAGAAACCCCGCATGTCCACCTACACCCCAAAGAGCCCTCATTTCGAGTGAAAGTCCCATCACTTCCCTTTGCACCCGCAAAGCAAAAAAAGAAGAAAATACAGTCAGTCATGAGGTCACATCGGCACATGGCCATTTCTCAATTTCTCAGTTCTGCCACAGTCCTTCTGCCTTCGCAAACTCCTCCGCTGCTTCCGCCGTTCCGAAATAAAAGTCCCTGAGCTTGTAAGTCACCCTCAGCTTTGCTGGATATACAATGCTGCACCGCACCGTACTAATGTAGAGTGCCCTCTTCACCCGGTTGAAGGCAGCCCGCCTCCTCGCCAGTTCCACCGTAAAATCCTGGTATACACGTATACCAGCTCCAGCCCACTGCACCACCCGCTTCTGCTTGGCCCAGCTCAGGACCTTCTCCTTCAGACTGTACCTACTGAAGCACAGAGTCACTGCCCTTGGCGGCTCACACGCCATTGGTACAGGCCTCCACGACCAATGAGCCCGATCCAGTACATATTGTGAGGGATCCTCCCCCTCCCCCAATAGTTTTGCCAGCATCGCGGCAAAATACTGAATCGGCCTCGGTCCTTCAGCTCCTTCGGGCAGCCCCACAATCCTCAAATTCTGTCACCTGGATCTGTTTTCCAGGTCTTCCATTTTCCCTCGCAGATCCTTGTTAATGTCCATCACCTTCCGCATCTCCTTCCCCATTTCCCCATCGAGGCAAGTTGATCACCGTGCTGCAATAATGTCTCCTCCACTTCCTTCAGCGCCTCCCCTTGCTCTCGCACCTCTGCCACTGCGCTCGCCACCGCCGTCATCACCGGAGAAATCGCCTCCTCCACCAGCGCATTCAAAACCTCTCTCATCTCCTTCCTCATTGTCTCCATGTATCTTGTAAACTGCCTTTCGAATTCCGCAGCCATCACCTTCGTTATTTCTTCAGCCGTAAGCAATGCGGCCTCCCCTGGTGCTCCAGCCTCCATTTTCCTTGGTGACCCCGCGTTGACCTTTCCACTCCCCGATGGACCTTCAGCTGTTTTCTTTACGGATGATTTTTTTGCTTACCCTCGACATTTTTCTTCTTCTTCACTGTGCCTTCACTGTTTCTTCCTGCTTTTGCCGCCTCCATGGACCCTGGGACCGGGCTTAAAGCCCTGAAACTGCCGTTCCCGAACGGGAGCCCTCCATTGTGCGGCCGCCTCACGCCCACCATCACCGGAAGCCCACTTTCTCCACATATCTGGTTGGTTTCCTCTGGGTGCTCCAGTTTTCTCCCACAGTTTAACAATGTGTAGGTGAGGTGGATTGGCCATGATAAATTGCCCCTTTGTGTCAAAAAGATTAGATGGGGGTGACTGGATTACAGGGATAGGGGGAGGTGTTAGCTTAAGTAAGGTGCCCTTTCAAAGGGCTGGTGTAGACACAATGGGCCGTTCTGCACTGTAGGGATTCTCTATGTAACTTTCACAGAATCTATTAAGTTAACAATAATGAGTACAAAAATATAATATTCAGACAAAAGAGTACAAAAGTCACGCAATGTCATTCCCAAGTTACTCCAGTATGCAAGTATTAGTGGAAATTAGTGCATAGAGTCAACCAGTGACTTAAAACTGGCATGTACTGACAAGTTACAAAAAGATGCAACAGGATGCATTCAAGTAATACATGTCCATAAGAAATAAACATCACAAGAAATACATAACTACAGAACTGATTACAGAACTTAATTCCAAAGTTGGAGAACCAAAGGGTGGCATTCTCCATTCTGGATACTTTCTGCTCTCGTCAGCGGAGAATCGGGGACCAGTCTCCACTGGCACTAGGAGAAGTGCCCAGGTGCAAGTCTCCCTCTCCTTAACCATGCAAAAGAAGACTTCCAGTGGTGGCCATGGAGTGAGTGGTCACACATTTGGTGGCTCCCACTCGAGGTGGAATTTCTTGGTCCTTTTTCACCCAATTTATGGGGTGTTGGGTGGTGTAAGGTGCATGAATGCTGAGGAATAGAAGTGCTCCATCGGTGGGGCCGGTTTATAGTTGACCAGACCAGGAGTGTAACATGTACGAGGCAGCAGCCTGGGAGAGAGTTTATTCGAGGGCGACACAGGAAAAGATGGCAGAGGGTGCTGGGGTGTCGGTGCCCGCCCAGTGGTCTTCTGAGCAACTTGTGGACTGTTTGAATGCGAAGTTCCAACAGCAGAGGCAGGAGGCCTCAGAAGACCTGGCAAACATGGTGGAGCCACTTCGGACGGCTATCGAGAGAGTGGAGCAGAGGCTGTAGGTGCAGAATCTGACACTCAAGAAGGTGGGTGAATGGGAGGGAGAGTATGAGCCTGGCTGGCCTCGTTGTAGATGGAAATGGTGCTCGTGGTGAAGACCAAGAAGAGGTTGAGAAAGAAGGTGGAGGACCTCGAGAATCGTTCCAGGAGACACAGTCTCCAGATCTTCTCTCACCAATGCCCGCTACAACTGAAACATAAGCTTCCTACCTTTTTAATCAATTCCCCTCCCAATAAATTAGAACATTTTATTAACTTTTCTAATTACTTGCTGTATCTGTACACTAGCATTTTGTGATTCATCTGCTAGGACACCCAGGCCCTCAGAACTCTGCAATCTCCCCCGTTAGATAATAAGGGGCAGGCCGGAATATGGGGTTGAAGTTACAATCAGATCAGCCGTGATCTTATTGAATGACGGAACAAGCTCAAGGGGCTGAGTGGCCAAACCTGCTCTCAGTTCACATGTTCAGAGATCTGAGAGTGTGCTTGTAAGCTAGCATTTGAACGTACTTGGGAATCCAGAGAGAAAGAATCTTGGAAGGCAAGATTGAAACCCTGTGAGGTGGGCCATTGTTAAAGTTGTCTAATTGAGAGCAACATTTGGGAGTGAATTCACGGAGAGATTTTCTAATGTGAAGCTGGGAAACTCTCATGAGACATAGATTCAAACAAGATTGTTCAACCTGTTTTTTTTCTGATGTCTAGGTAGATTCTTGAGAAATCCGTGAACTCTTTCTTGGTTGCATCTGTTATGTACTCTGTAGTATGGTGTGTTTGACCACAATTCGTCTGTTAATTCACATGTACCTCATACTTACCCTGAATATCAGAGTGCAAGATAAGGGGCGTCATTCTCCGACCCCCCAGAGGATCGGAGAATGGCCGTTGGCCGCCGTGAATCCCGCCCCCGCCACTTGCTGAAGTCTCCGAAGGGAGAAAAGTCGGCGGGGCGTTAATGGCGCCGCTGCCGCGGAGAATGTCACGGGTCTGCGCAAGGCAGCCGATTTTCGGCCTGCCGATATTCTCCCTTCCGGATGGGCCGAAGTCCCGTCGACGTGATGACCGTTCACGTCGACGTGAATCAATCCTCCTTTTCATCGGCGTGACCCAGTGCTCCAGGCTCACGTCGACCAGCGTGGAGGCGAGTGACGGCCTGGGGGGTTGGCTCTGGGCAGGCAATGGCGTGGCCGCAGTCTGATTGCGTGAGGAGAGGTGTGTCTCGGGTTGTGTGTGTGTGTGTGTGCGGCGGGGGGGGGGGGGGGGTGGTTAGAGTAGGCTGGGCTCCGGGGGAGTGCCGGGAGGGGGTCCGTGCCGGGGTGGAGGTTGGGGGGGGGGGGTCCGTGCCGGGGTGGAGGTTGGGGGGGGGTCCGTGCTGGGGTGGAGGTTGGGGGGGGGTCCGTGCTGGGGTGGAGGTTGGGGGGGGTTCCGTGCTGGGGTGGAGGTTGGGGGGGGGGTCCGTGCTGGGGTGGAGGTTGGGGGGGGTCCGTGCTGGGGTGGTGGTTGGGTGGGGGGTCCGTGCTGGGGTGGTGGTTGGGTGGGGGGTCCGTGCTGGGGTGGAGGTTGGGGGGGGGGGGTCCGTGCTGGGGTGGAGGTTGGGGGGGGGGGTCCGTGCCGAGGAGGGGGATGGGAGGGCAAGTGAGTTGGTCCACCTGGCCAGGTGCCAGCCTCCAACAGTTGGACCCATGCGGTCCATGCCACCTGGCTGGGGGGAGGAGGGGATATGGGCAATGATGACATGTCGTCGTTCCCCTCCCCCCCCCAGCAGGCCGTCATGTTTTCAGATCATCTAGCGATGTTGGCCGCCGTGGTGGCAGCCGCTCATGTCTATGTTGCCCTGGATGAGGAGGAGGAGGAGGAGGAGCGTGCCAGAGAGGCGGCGCAGGCTGCCGCAGAGGGGCAGGTGGCAGCCGCCCAGGCTGGAGGGACACCTGACCGACAGGACGAGGAGGGGGAGGAGGACGTCGCGGCCCCACGGCAACGGAGGCACCCGAGGGCGCCCCGTGTGTACCGGCCCCAGCAGTCATACCAGGACCTCACGGACCGGGAATGCAGGAGGAGACTCCGGATGAGCCAGGAAACCGTGGCACACATCTGCCACCTGCTGGCACACCTGTCACCGCGTGGCACTGGCGGGGGACACCCTCTCCCCGTGTCCGTCAAGGTTACGGTGGCCCTGAACTTTTATGCAACGGGGTCATTCCAGGCACCGAGTGGGGACCTGTCCGACATATCGCAGACATCGGTGCACCGGTGCATCCCGGCAGTGACAGATGCCCTATATGCCATGGCGCACCGCTACATCCGCTTCCCCGTGGACTGGGCCAGCCAAGATGCCCGGGCCGTGGGTTTCTCTGCCGTTGCCGGGTTCCCCATGGTCCAGGGCACGATCGATGGGATGCACGTCGCCGTGCGGCCACCTGCAGATAACAGGGCCGTGTTCACTAATAGGAAGGGGACCTATTCGATGAACGTACAGGTGGTCTGCGACCACCGCATGATGATCCTGCACGTCTGCGCCCGTCACCCAGGCAGTGTACAGTGTACAGCCGACCACCCACACCCCCCACCCATCCACCCACCCAGCACCCTCACCCCCCTCCCCAACCCCACCCACCCCACCCGCATGCACACCCCCCCCCCCCCCCCCCCCATTGCCGATCCACCTGCGGCACAACGGGCACTCCCCCGGGTCTGGCCAAGGATCATAACATAACTATCCGCTTTGGCAAAGGGTCACCTAGACTCAAAACATTAGCTCTCTTCTCTCCTTACAGATGCTGCCAGACCTGCTGAGATTTTCCAGCATTTTCTCTTTTGGCTTCAGATTCCAGCATCCACAGTAATTTGCTTTTATAACATAACTAATTCCATTCCACCCAGAGGTGGAATTAAAATTTATGAACTTGGAGTTAATTTACCAGGATATGTTCCAATGTTTTTAGCCTTTTTTTTGTCACAAACAGTTTGCTTATAAGGTGAATGCCTTAAAACTAGGTTTGATGTACAGGTGAATTCACACAATTCAGCATTGTCAAGATTATACTGTTTTGGCCAAGTTCTGCAAAGGCTGACTTGTACACAGAAATAGTGCTCGTGTACAATAAACCTGTACTTCGGCATTGAGTCAACTTAGACAAGTTACAATTTACCAACTTGTCCGAATTCATCTGCATTATGATGTGTCTGATTTTAAGCTGAAACAGGGTGTGAAATCAGAATCATAATGCAATGGGTGTAGTCAGTAGTCAGTCACGACACAAGGAAAAGTAGATGTTGAAATTTCTTGGGATTCATATATGCCTTCAGAAATCTGCAAGGTGGCAACTTTTGAAAGTAGATATTTTAATGGTGGGCAGAATTTCGTGCTGCCAGTGCTGCCAAAATACAATTGCAATCATTTTTAACATGGTTAAGGGGCAAAAACGTAAGTTCAAGAACAAGCAATTTGTCCCTGGTCATACCAACACTGATGTGGCACAAGTATCCCTTATGGAACTTACATGAACCGCTGGAAGCTGATCAGATTTCCTTTACACTAAATTAAGGGACATACCAGCACGGGGATCAATTTAAAGGACTGAGAGTGCGCAAACCGAAGGAGAGGGGTACTTTACATGCGCAAGATTTAAAGGAGCAAATTACAGGACAAACAGCATCCCGGCAGCATTCAACCTGGGATATGGGGCAGGGGCCACAAATATGGCGCAATCCTGTAAATTTAAGGACTGGTTGGCTACCTTGATCATAGAAGCCAATAATCTTGGAATCAACTTGCAATCTCATTAAATTAGGAAATTCTGAGCATCGGAGTAACAACATTTGCTATCTACATGATAGATTTGTTTGCACCATTGACAAGTTTCAGTAAGTTTCCATTCAGCCCTAAAATGGTCCCAAAGCCTGAACAACATCAACTAACTGAAGTAACTGATGCACATTCATAGTCACATGCTGATCTGTGTACAAAGGCTCCAAAAACTGCACAGTATTGAATGATCACCTGTCTACAGTGTGAAACAGTTTCTATTTTCCCCTTGAATAGTATATAAAAAGCTGCAACTAAAAGATTATGTTAATAGAAACCATTAGATGGAATGGCACACAACACAGGGGCAGATTAGTATAAAATCCATGCCCTGCATTCATTTGCTTTCCAGTGTACAATATACTGTTTGATAGGCCTTTTGAGTGAGAGATGAGGTTCAGTGGCTTCATACTGAATAACCTCTGATCAACCATTTTAACCTAGTTACTAATGCTGAATGTTGTCAGGTGACATTTTGGCTCAAGCCAGAGCCTAAGTAGCTACCTTACAACTCCTCGCAAGGCATTTTCCAGCCCTTTCTGCCAGCGGGATCTTCCTGTCCCACCGAAGGCAACCCCCCGGCGGCAGGTCCCCTGGCGGCGGGATGGGCAAGCCACACAAAATGCAGAAGATATCGGCAGGACTGGAAGGTCCTGCCGGTGGCCAATGGCAAGGCACCTCCACTGCTGGAACACAGGCCATGGGGGCGGGAATGGAAAATCCCACCCCTAGATGGAGACCGTGAATGCAGCCAATGGCAGTTCCTTGTATCAAATCATAATTTTCCTGAGTTGAAAGCTATTGTTACGAACCACGCTGATGTCAAATGCAAGGTTTTCCTAAAACCCAGAAGGACTTGTCTTGCAATTTTAACTCTTTGTTCCTCCACATGACTTCTTATCATTGCAGGTTGTAGCTGACCATTTACAGCCTGATGCAAAATGGCCAAGCAAAGAAAACATTTACGTGTGTGTTACTGTGTAAGAGAATCGGTCTTGCAGCAGTCAGAACATTGAAGTTTTTACATTTACCTGATAAAGACATGACTGATTTAAAGATAAAGTTGTCATGTCTATCAGTTGACTGGAGCAAGGGTCTTGGTCAATAAGATAATGAATCTTTAAATTCTTCTAAAAGAATTACTTCTCTAAAGGCCGCATAGGTTACTTGCATTTTTAATGCTCTCACCCACCTATCAAAATTACTTTGTTTAACCGTTTCAAATTTAATAAAGTCTGTTCAGACTGTTTTCTTATATTTCAAACTTCTATAAGTCTCTGGTGATAACTCATAAGCACTCAATATAGCTTTCTTTACTGTATCCATTCCCATGATCTTTCCTCTGACAAAGAAGCATAGACTTCATTAGCCTAACCTCCAAGTTTACGCTTTAAGATCAGTGTCCAAACATCTTGTGACCATTGCATTTGTCTGGCTATTCTCTCAAGGGGATTAAAAAATGTCTCCACGCCCAATTCGTCAGATTTTAGAAATGCCTTCACAAATCTAAACATTTATCCATGAGTTACATGTCTACAATTACTTCTTTCCCCCCACCTTCTCTGGTCTCTCTTATCTCACCGCCCGCATTTGAAGTTGAAATTCTCTCTCTCCTTTTCTCTCTTTGTCATTGTTAACTTCTGCATTTCCAAATCCCTTTGGAAAGCTCTCGCTCTTTCTCTTTCGTTTTGCTTTTCCTACAGTTCACGTTCAAACTTTTTCATTTCTAGTTGTGATTGAATTTTAGCTAATTCAGTTTCCTAATTTTTCAAAATATTTGGTCTGCCTGAAAACTCTTGTCAATTTAAAGGTGTTGCTATTTCTTCAACTGCCTCAGTTTCCTTAATCCCTGTGGGTAATCCTAATTGTAACCTATTCACTAATCCCATCAAGTTAGTTTTAGATGCACTTTTAAAACTTTCCAAAGTTATTTTGTCTATTCCCAAATAAGCCTTAGCCAGTGCAAGAGCCATTTTTGCAGTCACCTTAGTGTACATCACACACCTCTTCATTTGGTTCCACATTTTCCTTGTTCTTGTTACGTTTAAAAAGTCATAAATTCAGAAGGGTAACGTGGAACACAGGTTCGTCGTGGTGTATGTGTTTTTTCTAGTGTGAGGAACAGTGTACAACCCGGTGAGGAACAAACCAATTGTGTGTGAACAATCAATAAAGAATATTTATGAACTTAAAAGAAAGATAAAACACACACAACAAGAAGGACTGTAATACACATGACACTTAAGGAGACTGATGACTATACACACATTCTTTGACATGAAACTACCGCTTGGTCCCAACTACCTACGTTTACCTAAACTCTGAGTCACCCTTCTTCCCAAACAACATCCAATTTTCAGTAACTTTGAGCTAAATCCAGCAAGTAGTTATCACAAACAGATTCAGGTGGCCGAGTCTGAGAAGTGGTCTTTAGGTTCAGCGAAGGTGCACAATGGCCTTCTGGGAGCCTATATCTGCAAGTTGCTGCAGTTCTGATGTTAAGTGTCTGTTTTTTTTCCTTTAGTTGCTGCTCGACAGTTGTACTATTTCTTTCCCTTTGATATTATCCACCCTGCGGAGATGGCTTTTTGGCAGTTACGTGTCAATTTCCTTATCTCTCCACTTTGAAGTGCCCACCTCTATAGCCCCATTGTTTACTCGAGTGACCTATGTAAAATATTGATTTCCACTGATAGGCGAATTTGCATCTCACCATTACTCCAGACATCGGCCTCTCATCAACGACCAGTTTTACTTTGTTTTTGCTTTTTTCCTAATCTTAATTCTCCCTCTGTCCTTCTTAACTCTATGAAGGAACTTTTATCGCTTGCACTGGCTTTCCAATGGCTTCAGCTTCAATTGTGTATTGCCAGGTTTCTCTGTGATCCCTGCAAGGCCCAACTTTCTCAAGATTGAGAGAAAATACTCTACCCTGCCAACTTCTACAGGTTGTCCAACTCACTTATGAAATGTGTCATGTTCATGTCGCTGGCTATGCAGGCAAATCAAAGGTCGCACAGCGAGGAGGTACCATACATTGATTTCAACTATGCAACGATTACATCAGAACTAAGCCTGTAAAATGGTTTGAGTGAATCATGACATGGCTTCAGGTAAGAATTCCTGCATGGTTTGCCATTAAACCAGAGACCGCCAAGGATTCTATTGTCTGAGTTCATTCTTTTACTACGAAGGAGTTCATTTATAGCGAAATAAATAACCCTTAAGTTCCCATTGCTAGACTTGAACAGCTGTGCCCCATCAACAATCCACATGAAAGAAATATGATTTGAGTTGGACAATAATCCCCCAGTTGAAAATGTCACTGGCACAGAGTATCATCACAGATGTGCACCTGGTCTTTGAGACGTTTTTCTTGGCAGTGAACCAGTGAAGGTTTTGCATAATTCCTTCAGCTGCTCTTCTAATGGACTTGAATGAAGATTGGCAGCTGCTCGCCAGAAATTAGGAGCAGGGAGTAGGCCGTTTTCACACACCTTCCCCAAGTCAGCATTTATGCACTGATTAATATTATTATTTTCACCTATGTAGGTACCACGACAGTCACAAAACCGACGTAACTTAAGAGGAGATTTTAGACAAGTGAAAGTTGTTTCAAAACAAGTAGAAAAGAATTGCAAGGGCTTGGGAAAAGACAGTGTAATTCAATCAGACATAGCAACTCAGACAGATTGTCACCAGGAAGTCCATGCCTGAGCACAAAGGCTAATATCAATAATGAACTCCTTCAGGGTGCTTAACATTTTAGGCCCAAAACACTCATTCCAGGTGGAACAGCATTTCACTTGCACCTCTTTCAATTTGGTCTATTGCATTCGCTGCTCCCAACGTGGTCTCCTCTATATCAGAGAGACGAAACGTAGATTGGGTGATCGCTTTGCTGAGCACCTTCGGTCTGTGCGCATTCAGAACCCTGACCTTCCTGTTGCTTGCCATAAGACCTGCTCCCGTGCCCACATGTCTATCCTTTGCCTGCTGCAATGTTCCAGTGAAGCTCAACGCAAACTGGAGGAGCAGCATCTCTACTTCCGGTAGGCATGCTGCAGCCTCTGGTCTCAACATCAAGTTCAACAACTTCAGATGATTAGCTCTGCCCCATTTCTACCCCTTTGTTTTCATTCCATTTCATTTTCACATATGTCTTTTATCTTTTATATCCTCCTTGTCTTTCTTTATATATTTATTCCCTCCCCTCCTATTTTATCCCCCTCTTCCTTATCTTTTCTCCCCTTTGCTTCCCCCTTCCCCCCTACATCTAAGAACAAAGAACAAAGAAAAGTACAGCACAGGAACAGGCCCTTCGGCCCTCCAAGCCTGCGTCGACCATGCTGCCCGTCTAAACTAAAATCTTCTACACTTCCGGGGTCCGTATCCCTCTATTCCTATCCTATCTGTCACAGCTTACTCTCCGAATTTTGTTTCTCTGCTGTTTGGCCTTTCACACCTTATTCTCTCTGGGGACAGCCATTAGCCCTCTTTTCCCTTGGTTTCAGTGATTATGATTCATCTTTCGTTGCTTCACCCACAGTACAAATATCTCTCACTTTCTATGCCTTTTAGCTTTGGCAAGGGGTCATCTGGACTCGAAACATTAGCTCTTTTCTCTCCCTACAGATGCTGCAAGACCTACTGAGATTTTCCAGCATTTTCTTTTTTGGTTTCAATAATGTACTTCCCAAGACAGTAATGTTGGAACTGATTCGAGAAGTACATTGGCAACATCAACTGTGCAATTTGGAGAACTTTCATCCGCCGGATCCAGTTGTTCTCTGTCTCCACTTAACCTGTCTTCAGTGTCGAATACTGTAAATGAATTGGCTGAGAATAAGCTTATGAACATATGTACATTTATTCTGATGGTCATTGGCAGCCATGGGCTGGATAATTTCTGGCGAGCAGCTTCGCCTCTTCTATGACTTTGAGGTCAGTATATGCTGCTTTGACCTTCTTTGGACCAGTTTTAACTTGATTCATATTAAGTGCCTACAGCAAAAACGGCACAAAAGCTGGAAATGGGTGGCAGGCAAAGGGTGGTGTGGCGGAGAGGTGGGAGGGGTTAAGTGGAGTGGAGGCTGGATGCAGGTAAAGTGTAGAAAGGTAGCGGGGGAGGGGGGTGGGAGGCATGTGTGAGACCATCTGGGGAAGGGGCTAGTGCCCAAGGAAGGAGGAGGGGAGCTATCAGGGGTAATGAGGGAGGCAGCAATGGAATTTGAGGTTGCAGCAATGTTGGATAGAGGAAAGGGCCTTTCTTCTTGGGTCCTTGGGTCAAGTAGCTGGCTGGGAGAGGGGAGTTTAAAGACCAGGATAGTTGGAGAAATTGATCACTGAAGGCAGGGTTGGTGTTGTAGATTATGGGGTCCTTGAAGGTAGGAATAGGGGTACTGGCAGAGGAGGGAACAGTCACAGTCTGAGGGAGGTGTGGTAGGGTGGAAGTTCGAGTCTGATAGTCTGGTGGGATAAGGTTTTAGCGGGGGAGTCACAGTGGTGGATGATCCAGGCAGTACGGATAACAGGAGGGGTCAAGGTCAGGGTGGGCATGAGGATGATAATGGATGTTGGTTCTGAGAGGATGGAAAGCATTTAGAGATGAATGGTAATAGGGTCCAGGCTATTAGTGCAGAGGGGGGAGAAATGTTGACATTGGATGGGTCAAAGGCAATGGTGGGGAGGGGGAAGTTGTTGGTTGATAGGGGGTTCGTAGAAGGTGGTGGAATGTGTTTGAAAGGTGATGTGTACCATTTTTATAATCTGATTTGAGAATGCAGTTAGTTGGTAAGTGAGATAACTTAAAGTGGGAGGAGTGTGTTGACAGGTGAGTGGAGATCAAGGTCAACACAAGTTATCTTACTGGAAAGGGCACTCTAATAATTATGAGGCAACTGGATGTCAAAGATGCTCAGTTGTGTTCTCGCTATGATGAAGCCCACATTAGGGCAGCATGGTAGCATAGTGGTTAGCACAATGGCTTCACAGCACCAGGATCCCAGGTTCGATTCCCGGCTTGGGTCACTGTCTGCGCGGGGTCGGCAAGTTCTCCCTTGTCTGCGTGGGTTTCCTCCGGATGCTCCGGTTTCCTCCCACAGTGCAAAGATGCAGGGGTAGGTGGATTGGCAGTGCTAAAATTGCCCTTAGTGTCCAAAAAAAAAGGTACGGTAAGATCGGGTTACGGGGATAGGGTGGAAGTTTGGGGATGGGATGTGATGGAGGTGTGGGCTTGGGTGGGGTGGTCTTTCCAAGGGCTGGTGCAGACTCGAGGGGCCGAATGGCCTCCTTCTGCACTGTATATTCTATGGTTCTATGATCCCGGTACTAGGGTCCCACAGTATCCAGATCCCAGCAAGATTTAGAGCTGCCGTTTATTCTGTGCTACATCTGCTACTGTCAGAGTCAAGGATATAGGGAGGGTGGAGATGAATACCACGGACGGCATGGCTGGTGGATACCAGCCAACTCACGACTCCAAACCTCCATCTTGTCAGGTGAATGGTCATGTCTGACAAGGGCTCATGGGGTTAGCTTTTCTCTGCCGCCAAGACAATGGTCTCTTGATAGAGTCTTGAAGACAGTGGAGGCAAGTGGAATAGCGTCAGAGGAAAGTTTCTCGTACATGGCTCTCGTCACCTTGGTCAAAGAGCAATGGCTTCAGGTACAATCAAGTATGAATGGGAGGAACACCCATCTCAATGTGTTCACAGATGAGGCCTAACTGATGCAGGCTCCAGGGAACCCTGCCCTTGTACTGACTGGGGAGAAGGAGGGACTGTTGCGGGTCGGCACAAGGTGAGGAGGAGCAACACCCTGAACAACAAATGGCAAGAATGTCAGGATGCTGGTGTACAGTGAGCATTGGGCTGAGCATAGGTGTATCGCAGGAAATGCAGCTATCTACAAATGAGCAGAAGGCAATGCTGGAGGCACCTTCGGATGTCTCAGAATGTGGGAAAAGTGGCAGCTTCTCCACAACAGCCTACAGCTGCAAGGAATTGAGGGTGATTCCATGTCAGGGGCATTGAAGGTCACCACCACCTTAAACTTCTTTAGTAAGAAGTCTTCCAACACCAGGTTAAAGTCCAACAGGTTTGTTTTGAATCACTAGCTTTCGGAGCGCAACTCCTTCATCTCATCAGGTAACTTCTTTACCAGGGGATTCTTCCAGGGTTCCACGGAGATCTGTAAGGCATCTCCCAGTCAGTGGCACACAAACCCATATGGGAGGTAACAGATGCCCTGTTCAGGAGAGCGCACCAATTTGTCCAATTCCACCCAGATTCTGAAAGCCAGGTGGCAAGAGCGTTGGGGATGGTAGCAATCTCGGGTGCCCCACAAATGCAAAAAGCAGATTCCAGACAGAGTGAGCTGGGGACACATGTCTTTAATTTGTTGGTTTTCTATCCTATGCTGCATGGAAGACCCCAGCTCTTTTTTGGTTGCAGACATTATAATTTGCTTTAATGTACCTTGATTGTTGAGCACTGAGTTTTGATTGCAGTGGTTACCATCGGCCTTGCTTTCGGTTTGATCTTTTGCATATGCCAAACAGTGCTGATAAACAGAGCCCGAGCGCTAAATTGAAACCTGAACAGCAATCAATTCTCCCGTGACCTTTTTGATTTAATATTATTTATTTATTTATCATCACGTGTACCGGGGTACATTGAAAAGTATTGTTCTGCATACAGACCTGGCAGATCGCTTCATACATGAATATATACACTATAATAACAGTTATAGAAGATGCAGGAAGAGGATCTGTTGGGGACAGCTTGCAGAGAGTCACCAGCTCCAGTGCCATCTTGGAACATTTAAAATTTAAAATCCAGCTGCAGCCTGTTGTTGTTTTTTCCTAGAGGGGCAAACCTGACAGAGAGCTCTTTCAGGCAGAACCAGATAGATGGGTTCACAGGGAAGAGCAGCATTAGACCACCATATTGCCCCTTGAGATTGACCCTCCAGACTGATTGATCATGGAATATAGTGTTACCACACCCCTTTTGCCTCTCGCCCATGGTGAACCCATATCCCTTGACATCCTTATCCTGCTGAGATGTTTCCATGCAAATTTGAAGTCCAGTCACTGTGCGTATCTCACCTGGACTTAGGGATTGCTGATGTGCAGCCACCTCTGGATGTCCAATGACAGAAACTCCTGCAAGTCAGTCGTACATGTCCTTAGCATTAGCATGAGACCATAATCCATCACTGTGAACACCCCAGTCAAGTTAAACATTTTGACTACATGGACACTGCCGGCCATTAACAATTGGATGTGCTCACCACAGCTTCCTGTAGAGATGTAGGCAGCCTCTGCTTTTCTACTTGTTCCGATCCCAGTAGATATTATAACTGGACGGGAAGATTCCAGAATGGAACCCCGGCTCAAAAGGCCATAACTTCTACTTTTTAAAAAATATATATATTTATTAAAGTTTTTTAACACAATTTTTCTCCCTTCCAAACAATAACCACCCCCCCCCCCCCGTAACAAAATAACAAGAAATCGCACTGAGCAAGATATATACATGGCAAAATGGTATATTTACATAGCTTTGTACACTGGCTCTCTCCCGCACGTGCCAGTTTCCCCAACCCTTCATGTTATCTCTTGCTCATCCGCCCCCCCCCCCAAGCAATCCCCCATTCCCACTCCCCCCCCCCCCCCCCCTCCCATGGCGTCCCCCATCCCCGTCCCCCCCTGGGTTGCTGCTGCTGACCGACTTCCCTCTAACGCTCCTCGAGATAGTCTAGGAACGGTTGCCACCGCCTGTAGAACCCCTGCGCAGACCCTCTCAAGGCAAACTTAATCCTCTCCAGTTTTATGAACCCAGCCATGTCGTTTATCCAGGCCTCCACGCTAGGGGGCTTTGCCTCCTTCCACATTAGCAAGATCCTTCGCCGGGCTACTAGGGACACAAAGGCCAGAATGCCAGCCTCTTTCGCCTCCTGCACTCCCGGCTTGTCCACTACTCCAAATATTGCTAGCCCCCAGCTTGGCTTGACCCGGACTTTCACCACCTGAGATATTGCTCCCGCCATTCCTCTCCAGAACCCCTCCAGTGCCGGGCAGGACCAAAACATATGGACATGGTTCGCCGGGCTCCCTGAGCACCTTCCACATCTGTCCTCTACCCCAAAGAACCTACTCAACCTCACCCCCGTCAAGTGCACTCTGTGGACCACCTTAAATTGTATCAGGCTGAGCCTGGCGACACAAGGAGGAGGAATTAACCCTACCTAGGGCATCAGCCCACAGACCTTCCTCAATCCCCTCCCCCAGCTCCTCCTCCCATTTACCCTTCAGCTCCTCTACCAGCGATTCCCCCTCTTCTTTCATCTCCTAGTAAATTGCCGACACCTTGCCCTCCCCGACCCATACACCCGAGATCACCCTATCTTGAATTTCTTGTACCGGGAGCAATGGGAATTCCCTCACCTGTCGCCTCACAAACGCCCTCACCTGCATATATCTAAAAGCATTTCCCGGGGGTATCTCAAACTTCTCCTCCAGTGCCCCTAGGCTCGCAAACGTCCCGTCAATGAACAGGTCCCCCATTCTTCTAATACCCGCCCAATGCCACCTCTGGAACCTCCGTCCATCTTCCCGGGACAAACCGGTGGTTACCCCGATCGGGGACGACACCGAGGCTCCCATTGCACCCCTGTGCCGTCTCCACTGGCCCCAGATCCTTAGCGTTGCCGCCACCACCGGACTCGTGGTGTACCTTGTCGACGAGAGCGGCAGAGGTGCCGTCACCAACGCCCCGAGGCTCGTTCCTTTACAGGACGCCATGTCCATCCTCTTCCATGCCGCCCCCTCTCCCTCCATCACCCACTTGCGGATCATCACCACATTTGCTGCCCAGTAGTAGCTCCCTAGGTTTGGCAGCGCCAACCCTCCTCGGTCCCTACTTCGTTCCAGGAACCCTCTCCTTACCCTCGGGGTCCTATTCGCCACACAAACCCCATTATGCTCCGACCAACTCTCTTGAAAAAGGCCTTGGTGATCACGATGGGAAGGCACTGAAACACAAACAGAAACCTCGGGAGGACCATCATTTTGACCGACTGCACTCTACCGTCAGCGAGAGCGGTAACATGTCCCATCTTTTGAAGTCCTCCTCCATTTGCTCCACCAACCTCGTCAGATTCAATTTATGTAGGGCCCCCCAACTCCTAGTTATATGGATCTCCAGATACCGAAAGCTCCCCTCCGCCCTCCTCAGCGGTAGGTCCCCTATCCCTCTTTCTTGGTCCCCTGCCTGTAATACAAAGAGCTCACTCTTCCCTACATTGAGCTTATAGCCCGAAAACTCCCCAAACTCCCTTAGAGTCTGCATGACCTCCACCATACCCTGCATTGGATCCGCCACGTGCAACAACAGGTCATCCGCATATAGCGACACCCGATGCTCTTCTCCCCCTCGGACCACCCCCCTCCATTTATTAGACTCCCTCAATGACATGGCCAATGGTTCGAGCGCCAATGCAAACAACAGGGGGGACAGGGGGCATCCCTGCCTCGTTCCTCGGTACAGCCGAAAGTACTCCGACCCCCGCCGGTTCGTCACTACACTCGCCACCGGGGCTCTGTAAAGGAGCTTAACCCAACTGATAAACCCTCCCCCGAACCCAAACCTATGCAGCACCTCCCAGAGGTACTCCCACTCTACTCGGTCAAAGGCCTTCTCCGCGTCCATAGCTGCCACTATCTCCGCCTCTCCCTCCTCCGATGGCATCATTATCACGTTTAAGAGCCACCGCACATTAGTGTTTAATTGCCTGCCCTTTACGAATCCCGTCTGGTCCTCGTGTATCACCCCCGGGACACAGTCCTCGATCCTCGTGGCCAGCACTTTTGCCAACAACTTAGCATCCACATTGAGGAGCGAGATCGGCCTGTACGATCCACATTGCAGTGGGTCCTTGTCCCGCTTTAGGATCAAAGAAATTGTCGCTTCCGACATTGTCGGGGGCAGGGTCCCCTCCTCTCTTGCCTCATTAAAGGTCCTCTCTAGTAGCGGGGCCAACAGGTCTACGTACTTCCTGTAGAACTCCACTGGGCACCCGCCTGGTCCCGGGGCCTTCCCCGCCTGCATGCTCCCCAAACCCTTGCTCAGCTCCTCCAACCCAATTGGTGCCCCCAAACCAGCCACCTCTTGCTCCTCCACCCTCGGGAATCTCAGTTGGTCTAGGAATCGTCTCATCCCCTCTTCCCCCGCTGGGGGCTGGAATCTGTACAGCTCTTCATAGAAGGCCTTGAATACCTCGTTTATTTTCGTCGCACTCCGAACCATGGCTCCCCTTCCATCTTTGACTTCCCCTATTTCCCTCGCTGACGTCCTCTTATGGAGCTGGTGTGCAAGCATCCGACTAGCCTTTTCCCCATACTCGTAGGTCGCCCCCTGCGCCTTCCTCCACTGTGCCTCCGCCTTCCCTGTGGTCAACAGGTCAAACTCCGTCTGGAGCCGTCGTCTTTCCCCAAGTAATCTCTCCTCCGGGGCCTCTGCGTATCTCCTGTCCACTCTCAAAATCTCCTCCACTAACCTCTCCCTTTCCATGCCCTCTGTCTTCTCCCTATGAACACTGATGGAGATTAGCTCTCCCCTGATCATCGCCTTCAACGCCTCCCATACCACCCCACCTGCACATCCCCGTTGTCGTTGACCTCCAAGTACCTTTCAATACACCCCCTCACCTTCCCACACACCACCTCATCTGCCAGCAGTCCCACATCCAGCCGCCACATCGGGCGTTGGTCCCTCTCCTCTCCCAGCCCCAGTTCCACCCAGTGCGGGGCGTGATCCTAAACGGCTATGGCCGAATACTCCGTCCCCTCCACCCTCGGAATGAGCGCCCTGCCCAGAACAAAAAAATCTATCCGGAAGTAGGCTTTGTGCACATGGGAGAAGAAAGAAAATTCCCTGGCCTACGGTCTTGCAAACCTCCATGGGTCCACTCCCCCCATCTGATCCATAAACCCCCTAAGCACCTTGGTCGCCGCCGGCCTCTTTCCAGTCCTTGATCTGGAGCGGTCCAGTGCTGGGTCCAACACTGTATTGAAGTCCCCTCCCATTATCAGACCTCCTACCTCCAGGTCCGGAATGCGCCCCAACATGCGCTTCATGAATCCAGCATCATCCCAGTTCGGGGCGTATACATTTACCAACACCACCCACGTCCCTTGCAACCTACCACTCACCATCACATATCTCCCTCCATTATCCACTACGATAGCCTTGGCCTCAAATGACACACGCTTTCCCACCAATATTGCCACCCCTCTATTCTTCGCGTCCAGTCCCGAGTGGAATACCTGTCCTACCCATCCCATTCTTAACCTGACCTGGTCCGCCACCTTCAGGTGTGTCTCTTGGAGCATAACCACGTCTGCCTTCAGTCCCTTTAAGTGCGCGAACACTCGAGCCCTCTTCACCGGCCCATTCAGGCCCCTCACGTTCCACGTTATCAACCGGATTGGAGGCCCCCCCCCCCCGCCCCTGCCGACTAGCCATCTCCTTTTCTGGGTCAGTCCCGTGTCCGCGTCTCCCTCACCCTCCAGTCCCCCGGCCGGGGGACCCCCGTCCCGACCACCTCTTCTGTGTCCCATTCCCTTTCGGCCAGTGCAGCAGCAACCCTTTTTCCCCCCCTTGCCCCCCTCCCTTCCCCCCGCTAGACCCCTGCCTAGCTTTTTTGCACCCCCCACATCACTCGCATAAGTCAGCTGACACCTGCTGACCCCGGCTTCCCCTGCCGTCCCTTTGACCTCACCGCGTGGGAGTCTCCCAATCAATCTGCGTTCCTTCGTTCCCCTTCGCACCTTTCTTCCCGCGCGTGGGAAAAAACTCCGTGCTTTCCAAAGCCTGCCCCGCCCCCTCTGGCGCAGCTCCTGTCGCGGCCCTGTCTCTCTCCCCCAGCCCGTGTAACATTTCCTGCGCGTGAATGGCCCCCTATATACAACAACCATCACACATCAAACCTCAAACATCACCCCCACCCTCACAACCCTCAGTTAGAGTCCAACTTTTCGGTTTGTATGAAAGTCCACGCCTCTTCAGGCGTTTCGAAGTAATCGTGTTGGTCCTTGTATGTGACCCACAGTCATGCTGGCTGCAGCATTCCAAATTTCACTCCTTTCCGGTGCAACACCGCCTTGGCCCGGTTGAAACCCGCTCTCCACTTTGCAACTTCCGTGCTCCAGTCCGGGCATATTCGGATCTCTGCATTGTCCCACTTACTGCTGCGCTCCTTCTTGGCCCATTTCAGGACCCTCTCTCTGTCCGTGAACCGGTGAAATCTCACCACCATCGCCCTTGGCGGCTCATTTGCCTTGGGCTTCCTCGCCAGCACCCGGTGTGCCCCGTCCAGCTCCAGCGACCTCGAAGGGGCCTCCGCGCCCATCATCGCCCCGATCATCGTGCCCGCGTATGCCACGGCATCGGCCCCCTCCACTCCTTCTGGGAGGCCCAGGATCCGCAGATTCTTTCTCCTCGACCTGTTCTCCAGTTCTTCAAGTCTTCCCGCCCACCTCTTGTGTAGCGCCTCGTGCTGCTCCACTCTCACCGCCAGGCCCAAGAGCTCGTCCTCATTCTCACTAACTCTTTTCTGTACCTCCTGGATCTTTATCTCATGGGCCTTCTGGGTTATCCCTAGTCCTTCAATTACCGCCAGCATAGGCGCCAGCATCTCCTTGCGCAGCTCCTCGAAGCAGCGCTTGATGAACTCCTGCAGCTCCGGTTTGCACTCTGCTTTGTCCCCGGCCGCCGCCATTTTGATTTTTTTCCCTCGCTTCTCCCGCTGCTCCAATGCCGCTTTTTTGGCCGTTGCACTTCTGGTCCGGTCCATAAAAGTTGGAGGGGAACCTCTCTCTCCCCTTCCCCATGAGCTGCCTTCAAAATCATTCCGTTGGGGCTCCTCCAATGAGCCCGAAAGTCCGTAATAGCGGGAGCTGCCGAATTGTGCGGCTTAGATCCGCATAGCCGCAACCGGAAGTCAACTTCTACTTTTTTAAAATAAAACACGGAGGAACAGGCTCACAGGACCACTAATTGGTTTGAACAACAAGAAAAAACATTTATTAAACACGAAAAAATGGACTATGATACAATACGTCTTTATTCACCAAATACTGTCTTAGTTTACCAAATACACACAGATTTAAAAATGAACAAGGATAACATTGTACCTTCAGTACATCTTAAGGTACAATGGTCTCACTAACACAGAAAGTCCCTGTTAAGCTCACAGGATGACCGTGGCCAAATATGCACTCTGCTCTGAACGCAAGTTAGCGTCTGTGGTGGTTTTCTCGTCAGAATCCCCCAGGTGATTGTCACATGAGAGTTTCCAAACTCCACTCCCAAAAACACACTTTAAATTCTTCTCTCATCTCATAATTATGCTTTCTTTCAGTGGTTTGTATTCTGAAATCCAGTCCAGGTTTGACAAATGATACTTTCAAACAAAGTTTCCACTCAACTTCTAACAGTTAATCCAGTCCAAGATTTCACACCAATCACTTTCGGATTTCTTTGTCTTGGCTGCTGTGCAAATTGCTCGCAATTGCTTTAACTTTTGACTCCCAGACAGTATTAAAATGACATCAAACTTTTAATCTACCTCTGAAGTCTGCTGCACCACTTTAAACCTAGTTACTCTGATTGTCTCTCAGAAGACCTTGTTAACTCTTCCTTGAATTATTTTGAACAATACATCAGTCTTTGTTCACTTAACTCCTGAATTCTTAGAGACCCTTTCTGTTCCAATTCCCTGATTACCTGGACTGTAACTTATGCTTAAGGAAGCCCACCTCTTTACAGTTCCCCTCCTGTCCAGTCTTTCTTCTGGCAGAGTTGAGAGGTGTCCACTCCCTGAAATCATGTCTCCTATTGCTTCAAATCACCTAAAATCAAACTTAAAGGGCTGGCTTCACCGTTCCTGAGACTAAGTGTTGATGCTGGGTCAGGATTCGTGGACTTCTATGACAGCAAAACTGGCACCACACCTGGATAATTCACCGATCGATTCCAATGAGGAATGGTACCATGTACGTCGGGTTCCGTCACAGCTGTCTCCAACACCCTTCACCAGCGCAGAGACACTCACCTTGATTGGGCACTTTAGTGAAAGAGGCTGTGGAGATTCCCTGGGGAGTTAATGTGCTTTCATCCTGGAGAGTTAACTTGTTTTGCAGCTTGGGGGTGATGATGCCATTGCTGGGTAGAGCCAAGGGATTCAGAGAGAAAGCTTTGGAGAGGAGTTGAAGTCTGATCTGTCTGACACTGAGTTCACAAATCTCACATAGTAGGATAGTTAAAAAAATAGTGATAATATTTAAAGCAGAGCAGTCTTGACTGAGGACAAGGAAGAAGCTGAAACAAGCCATTTGAACCAAGTTTTTTTGAGACATTTAGCCAGAGTCTGCAGGGGTTCTAACAGGAGCCTAATCTGTTCTGTAAAGCAAGTATTACACTTTGCCATGCTGATTTTAAGATGGATTGAGAGCTGTATGTTTCTTTTCTTGTTTAATGGTTATTGAGTAGAAGTGTTTAATACCAAATACCAAATACCCATTTCTTCATGTAATCACTCCTGGATCGAATAGTTCTCTCTGGAAAGTCATACAAATAAACTAAAATACTGCTGTTTGGGTCCCCAGTATTCTAGCCACTATTGCAGTCTCGTCTGGGATCGTAATAAATACCATGCCTGTCAGGGCTCAGCCATCTTGTTCACATGAACAAAAAGACACTTCCTTACATTTGAGAAGATCTAGGTGTAAGCCCTTGACATTTTCCATATCGCCACCTGCAGACCCTGGCATTAAGAACACGGGCAGCAGCCTGACTAAACCTATCTTTGCACTTCTTAGAGAGTTCCCATCTTGTTGATCTCGGTACAGATAGAAGTCTGAAGTCCTCAATATAAAACCTCTTGGCTTCCTTTTGGACATGCTACTGAAGCAGGCCGATGAAATGAATGCATCATAAACATGGCCAACCACAGGGTGCAACATTTCCTCCAGGGTCTGTCTATTGATCATAAGACCACCATTTTATATTTTTTTCCATCCTCCATCTGGCCCACGGGAATCTTCAATCATTAACTCCCTCTTTAATCTGCCGCCATTTTGACCTGCCTTTAACTCCCATTGCATGCTGGGATATGCCAAGGACATTAGGGCAGCACGGTAGCATTGTGGATAGCACAATTGCTTCACAGCTCCAGGGTCCCAGGTTCGATTCCGGCTTGGGTCACTGTCTGTGCGGAGTCTGCACGTTCTCCCCGTGTGTGCGTGGGTTTCCTCCGGGTGCTCCGGTTTCCTCCCACAGTCCAAAGATGTGCAGGTTAGGTGGACTGGCCATGATAAATTGCCCTTAGTGTCCAAAATTGCCCTAAGTGTCCAAAATTGCCCTTAGTGTTGGGTGGGGTTACTGGGTTATGCGGATAGGGTGGAGGTGTGGACCTTGGGTAGGGTGCTCTTTCCAAGAGCCGGTGCAGACTCGATGGGCCGAATGGCATCCTTCTGCACTGTAAATTCTATGAAAAATTCTATGACATGCCCCCAGCAGCTACCTTTAAATTAGTCTATAAAGTCAACTTCCTTTTTGCTGCCTGAGGTGAGTAAATTACAGCTGCTGGGAGTGAGAGCACTCTCCAAGAGGAGAGTGTGAGTGGGACTGGGAGGTAAGGGAAGAGGCATGAGGAACAGTTGCTAAATGGGAGAAAGAGAAACAAACGAGGCCGCAAACGAGCTTGAGCAGTACCGTGGAGAGGGTGGGAAGAGGTAGAGAAGGAGGAATGAGTGAGTGAGTGGGCATGGGAGGGAAGATAGCTGAATATGTGTGTGGTGGAGGGAAGAGCAGCTGATTTTATTGTGTATGTGTGTCGGCGAGAGGGACTTCACTGAGTCCTCTTAATGGAGACTCTACAATGAAGCTTCAAGGGAATCTAGGTGGACAATATGGTTTCCTGGTCAACGGAGAGAAACTAATGTCTCAACCCAGTCGAAGCCTGATAATAAAAAGGGGTAACTTTGAAATGGTCTGGAAACATTTATATTTTACTACAGATCACAAATAATGTTCTAATTACATGATTTCTTGTCACAATGAATTGTTAGAACTTTTTGTCCTGGCCTCGTATCTCCTCTCATGTTATTAACCATATCCTCAAATCATGCCCTGTCATCACATCTGACGCTCCCGCGCATGTGCGGACCTGCGCCGGCCGGCAGAGCCCCTTCGGTACCGGCTGCCACGGCGCAAAAGGCCTTCCATGCCGGCCGGCGGGGTGCAAATCACTCCGGCGCCGGCCTAGCCCCTGAAGGTGCAGAGGATTCCGCCACTCCATTGTGCCTTTTCTGCCCGCCCCGCCGATTCCCGGAGAATCCCGCCACCCTTGTCTGCGTGGGCTTCACCCCCACAACCTTAAAATGTGCATGGTAGGTTGATTGGCCACGCTAAATTGCCCATTAATTGGAAAAAATGAATTGGATACTCTAAATTTATTTTTTTTAATGGTGAAATACACTCGGCCCTGTCGGAAACGGGCGGGATTCTCCCATACCCGGCGGGGCGGGGGGTCCAGGCGGGACGGAGTGGCGTGAACCACGGAGATTTGGCAGGACCTGCACAGAACGGGCGGGACTTCGGCCCATTACGGGCCGGAGAATCGCTGGTGGGAGCCTGCCGACCGGCGCAGTGCGATTCCCGCCCCCGCCAAATCTCCAGCGCCGGAGAATTTGGCAGCCGGCGGGGGCGAGATTCACGCTTCCCCTGGCGATTCTCCGACCCGGCGGGGGGGGTCGAAGAATCCCGCCCGAGGTACGGAATTCTGTTCCATGCTGTGCTGTCCAAATTAATGGATTCCCCCATGGCTTCGTACTGTACGATTCATAGAGAAAATAATGATCTCGTTTTTCAGGCGATACAACCATTGAGTTACCTAACTTTGTCAGTCACACACATTTTTGATCATCTGTATTTCACACAGTCAAATGAATTTCTTAACTTTCAGACCCATGGCCAGTGGAACTTGTGCCATCAGCAAATGTTTCTGTGACTCTTCATCAATTGGTGGCCCTCAATAACGTAGGAAAACCAAGCCTTGTGTTAAGGCACCTGTTGCATTCTGCAAGGTTTCAACTGCTGCAGGAATGAATGGGAAGAAGCCTTTATTCCTAAAACTGCTCAAGCTGTTAAAGTTATTCTCGATAATCAGGCATATAAAGGCAAGTACATATATTGCATGTAGAGTATTCTCAGGGACGACTTATAATTTTGTGGTGAAATAAACACACTCTGGGACATACAACTGAGGTATCAGTGATATTTTAATCATTGCTAGGATTATGATGCATTAATTGGCACCAGGAAGAGCAGGCATGCAATTCACATGAGAGACTCTGTGGAGATAACCTTTTATCTTAAATCATGATAAGCTGTCCTTATCATTAAATCTTGCATTTTAAGGGCAGGCTTCTCAGTATTTACATATTTTTCCACAATGACCTTCACCACTAAATCCAGCCAGCCACTGGAACTTGATTTAAATTCTTTCAATCCCATTTGATCCGCTCATTCAAAGATGAACTATAATCTTGCGTGATTCTATGAAATTAATATGTGTGATTTCTTTCCAAAGTTCATGAGACACCACCACAAAAAGAATTAAGTACCAGTTATGAGCGAGTCTGAGCTCAACAGCACCATTAACAGCTGCTTCACAAACGCAAGATGGCCAAGGACACGGCAATTAGTGACAATTAACAGGCAATTGATGCGCAGTGATTCAAGAACTGATGGGGATCTGGGTTTTTAATGGCTTTTTATGTTTTATTTAATGGTTTTATATTTGAATGGTTTCATAGATTTTATGTCTTTTTATGATTTTTAACCTTTTTGCAAGTATGTATAGCGGAAAATGTCTTTGGACTAAATGAAAAACAATAAGTGATTTAAGTAATTTTTCCTTGTGTCTTACAATGCATTTGGTTGCTGATCACTTTTGATGCCAATGATTGCGCTTGATGCCTTCAAGCACTTTTGACGCCTTGATTGCATTTGATGTCAAAGTTATAATAATCCTTTGTTATAATAATCTTTATTGTCACAAGTAGGCTTACATTAATACTGCAATGAAGTTACTGTGAAAAGCCCCCAGTCACCACATTCTGGCACCTGTTCAGGTACACAGAGGGAGAATTCAGAATATCCAATTCACCTAACAGCACGTCTTTCGGGTCATGTGGGAGGAAACCGGAGAACCCAGAGGGAACTCATGCAGACACGGGGATAACGTGCAGACTCGACACAGATAGTGACCCAAGCGGGAATCGAACCAGGGACCCTGGAGCAATGAAGCAACAGTGCTACCCGCTGTGTTACTGTGCCGCTTGATAACGAGCACTGCTGATTGATGGAAATCCCAATTCAAATTACACCGTTTAATGTCAACTTTTAATTTGTGAATGCATCTGAACGTTTGAACACAAACTGAAATCAAAATTTTTTGGCAAGGTTCTTGGTCGCAACAACCCAACAATATCAGCCATGTGCAAGCTGTTTGAGGAGGCGCTGCAAACATAATAAAATGAAAATGGGGCCAAGATCCATGTTCTGAGCAGCCTTGTGCCTCCCAAGAGGAATTCTATCTGTTGCAGTAGTGCCAGTCCTGGGTCGGTAAATATGTCCTTTTCGGTGCAAAGTGTGGTGTTTGATTTTTGGCCCGGAAGTAAACCAACACTCTAGGTTGTCTTTTTGTTACAATGCAAATGTGTGTATATCTTCAGTTGTGAGGGGAGGTTGGAAAGGTTGGGACTGTTCCCCTTGGAGAGAAAAAGGCTGAGAGGCGATTTGATAGAGATGTTCAAAATCATGACGTGGCTGGACAGAGTAGATAAGGAGAAACTGTTCCCACTCGTACAAGGGTTAAGAACGAGATCACACAGATTTAAATCGATTTGCAAAAGAAACAAATGTGATGTGAGAATTATTTTTTTTCAAAACAAGTAGTTTGGGTTTGGAATGTACTGCCTGGAAGTATGGTGAAGGCAGGTTCAATCGAAGCATCCAAGAGGTCATTAGATAATGATTTGAATAAAAATAATGTGTAAGGGTATAGGGAAAAGGCAAGGTAATGGCACTTGCTCATTTGAGGAGCTAGTGTAGAAGTGATAGGACGAATGGCCTCCTTCTGCACCAGAACAATTTTGTGATTCTGTGGCCTCGAGTCTCCGATCCTATTCTCGTCGGGTGGGTTTGGTGGGGAGAATATTTCTCTTCTATTTCTGTTTTCTCATTTAGATTGAGTTACATATGAGGTATAGTGGACAATATGACACATAAGGTATGACCCTCTGGCACATTAGTGTCAGTCAACTCCACCGGAACCTCCAGCACAAAGATTTCCACCAGAGCCTTACTTGGGGAATTTATCAGATTCCGTTCCACTTTGTGGGTGGTGAAGGCAAATTCTTGTTTGACGATCTTCTTAACATTGAAAAAAATCCTTGCCTCCTAACTAAGCCTACTGAGTGTTACAGGTGGCATTCTTCCACCTAGTTATTTCCTTGTGCATGGACTGTGCCGTTTGCTGTCTTGGCAAAATGTACTCCTATGCAGAAAAGCACCTTGTGTACAACAAAGGTATTTGATGTGTCTGTGCAATGTGCCTTTCTTATTTTAGTGCGCAAGGTCCTAATCTTCATATCTGGATTATCACAAAAAAAGCCAAGTTAATAGGGAACAAAAGATTAATTTTACTTTATTAAAGTGCTGTATTATTAATTCCTGAAAAGCTGCCATCACAGAATTGTTGTTTTCCATGTGTTCTTCGTCAATTGCAGCATAAAACATTGCCTCCCCCTAATGATATCCTCCTAAAGTTGTCTTTCTGCAGCTCCTTTTCCAACCTAGATGATGGTAATAATTATTTCCAGTGGAAATTAGAGAAATTGCATGAGGTGTCTGTGGTGGTATGTATTAGGGGTATTACGGTACCCTGAGATGCTGAGAGGCTATTGGTGGATAGACGCTGGGTCCCGATTGGACTCCACCCAGTAAGGCGGAGTATAAGAGCCCGGGTTCTCCCAGCAGCCGCATTCTGTAACTGTGCTGCTGGGGAACAAGTCTGCGTAATAAGGCCATCGATTGACTTTATCTCTTCTCGCCTCGTGAGTGATTGATCGTGCTACAAGTTATTATGCAGACTTAAAGGACATGGAGCTCCGAATCACTCTGGAGTGTCTGCGAATCAGCCCCCACGCGGCAAACTCAGCGGCCACTTTTAAACACTGGCTAGCGTGTTTCGAAGGATACCTCCGAATGGCCACCTGCGTGACTACAGAAGACTAGAAAATGCAAGTCCTGCATTCCAGGGTGAGCCCGGAAATCTACACTCTCATAGAGGACGCGGAGAATTTCCAGTCGGCGCTCGCCATGCTGATGGGAATCTATGTTCAGCCCGTCAACCAGGTCTACGCACGCCACCAGCTCGCGACGAGACGGCAGATCCCTGGGGAATCGCTGGACGAATTCTACAGTGCGCTGTTGATACTGGGCAGAAACTGCAAATGCCCATCGATTTTGGCTAATGAACATACGGAACTACTAGTTCGGGATGCCTTCGTAGCAGGTATGCTCCCGTCCCAAATTCGCCAGCAATTGCAGGAGAGAGACGCACTAGGCCTCAAGGAGGCATGGGCCCTCGCTGCCTCGCTCGATGTGGCGTCACAGAACGCCGGTGCCTACGTCCCCGACCACGTGGCTGCCCCTTGGGCACCGTTGACCCCCGCCACGACTGGCACCCCCACACCCCGCAGGCCTGTGCTGCCAGAGCACCAGCCCACCTGGGGGGGCCCCGCTGATACTTTTGCGGGCAAATGAAACACCCCCGGCTGCGCTGCCCGGCCCGCTCAGCACTATGCAAAGGGTGCGGCAAAAAAGGGCACCTTGTAGCAGTGTGCCAGGCCCGGGGGGTCGCCGCAATCTACCGGGGAGAACCAGGACCCCAAACCCAACCCCTCCAATGATCCATGTGCGGCCAACGGGCGCTGCCATTTTGGGTCCCGGACTCCATACGCCCCCGACCGCGCGGCTGCCCCTTGGGCACCGTGGACCCCCGCCACGACCGACCCCCCCCGGCACCCTCCCCGCAAACGATCCATGTGCGGCCAACGGGCACTGCCATTTTGGGTCCCGGACTCCATGCCGGATGGAGGGGCGCCACCATCTCGGGGCCCGGACTCCATGCGGGAAAGATGGGCGCCGCCATTTTGGATCCCGGACTCCATACGCACCCGACCACGTGGTTGCCCCTTGGGCACCATGGACCCTGCCACGACTGACCCCCCAGCACCCTCCCCACCAATGATCCATGTGCGGCAAACGGGCGCCGCCATTTTGGGTCCCAGACTCCATGCGGGAGGTAGGGGCTCCGCCATCTTGGCTAGCAGCCAACGACCCCGGAATGGACGACTTCACGGGGCCTGAAGAAAACGCCCCGATGCAGCAACAGCGACTGGCTTCGGTGACCCTGGACCAGTCGCGGCCCCGAACGCTCCAAACGGCAACAACGACGGTACTCATCAACGGGTACGAGACGCCCTGCCTGATCGACTCTGGGAGCACGGATAATTTTATACACCGCGATACGGTAAGATGCTGTTCTCTTCTGATCCACCCGAGTAATCAAAAAATGTTCCTGGCAGCAGGAACCCATTCCGTAGAGATCAAAGGGTTCTGCATCGCGAACCTCACGGTGCAGGGGAGGGAGTTCAAGAACTACCGGCTTTACATCCTTCCCCACCTCTGCACTGCCACACTCCTGGGGTTGGATTTTCTGTGCAACCTCCAGAGTTTAACGTTCCAATTCCGCGGCCCTATACCCCCACTCACTATCTGCGGCCTCGCGACCCTCAAGGTCAACCCGCCTTCCCTGTTTGCGAACCACACCCCGGATTGCAAACCCGTCGCCATTAGGAGCAGACCGTACAGCACCCAGGACCGAACCTTTATCCGGTCGGAAGTCCAGCGGCTGCTGCGGGAAGGCATAATCCAGGCCAGCAATAGTCCCTGGAGAGCTCAGGTGGTAGTTGTAAAGACCAGGGAGAAGCAGAGGATGGTCATAGACTATAGTCAAACCATCAATAGGTACACACAGCTGGATGCGTACCCTCTCCCCCGCATATCCGACATGGTCAATCGGATTGCACACTACAAGGTCTTTTCCACGGTGGACCTTAGGTCTGTAAATCACCAGCTCCCCATCCGCCCGAGCGACCGCAAATACACTGCCTTTGAAGCAGATGGGCGGCTCTATCATTTCTTAAGGGTTCCATTCGGCATCACTAACAGAGTCTCGGTCTTCCAACGAGAGATGGACCATATGGCTGACCAATACGGTTTGCGGGCTACGTTCCTGTTCCTCGATAACGTCACCATCTGCAGCCACGATCAGCAGGACCACGACGCCAACCTCCGAAAATTCCTCCAGACCGAAACAGGGAAAAGTGCATTTTTAGCACCGACCGTCTAGCCACCCTTGGCTACGTCGTGCGAAATGGGGTTATAGGCCCCGACCCTGAACGCATGCGCACCCTTATGGAGTTTCCCCTCCCTCACTGCTCCAAGGCCCTGAAACGCTGTCTGGGCTTTTTCTCTTATTACGCCTAGAGGGTCCCCCACTACGCGGACAAGGCCCGTCCGCTAATCCAGACCACGGTCTTTCCCCTGTCGACAGAGCACGCCAGGCCTTCAGCCGCATCAAAGCGGATACCGCAAAGGCCACAATGCACGCAATCGACAAATCCCTCCCCTTCCAAGTCGAGAGCGACGCGTCCGACGTAGCTCTGGCGGCCACCCTCAACCAAGCGGGCAGACCCGTGGCCTTTTTTTCACGCACCCTCCATGCTTCAGAAATCTGCCGCTCCTCAGTGGAAAAGGAGGCCCAGGCCATAGTGGAAGCTGTGCGACATTGGAGGCATTACCTGACCGGTAGGAGGTTCACTCTCCTCACTGACCAACGGTCGGTGGCCTTCATGTTCGATAATGCACAGCGGGGCAAGATCAAGAACGACAAGATCCTGCGATGGAGGATCGAACTCTCCACCTATAACTGTGAGATCTTGTATAGTCTCGGAAAGCTGAACGAGCCGTCCGATGCCCTATCCCGCGGCACATGTGCCAATGCACAAGTGGACCGTCTCTGAACCCTCCACGAGGACCTCTGCCACCCGGGGGTCACTCGGTTCTATCATTTCGGAAAGACCCGCAACCTGCCCTACCCCCATCGAGGAGGTCAGGACAGCCACCAGGAACTGCCAAATCTGCGCAGAGTGCAAGCCACACTTCTACAGGGCAGATAAAGCGCACCTGATAAAGGCTTCCCGTCCCTTTGAGCACCTCAGTCTGGACTTCAAAGGTCCCCTCCCCTCCACCGACCGCAACACGTACTTCCTGAACGTGATTGATGAGTACACCCGGTTCCCTTTCGCCATCCCCTGCCCCGACATGACCGCGGCCACGGTCATTAAAGCCCTCTGCACCATCTTTACACCGTTCGGTTGCCCCACCTACATACATAGCGATAGGGGGTCCTCCTTCATGAGCGACGAACTGCGTCAATTCCTGCTCAGCAAAGGCATTGCCTTGAGCAGGATGACCAGTTACAACCCCCGGGGGAACGGTCAGGTAGAGAGGGAGAACGGTACGGTCCGGAAGACCGTCCTGCTGGCCCTACGGTCCAGAAGTCTCCCAGTTTCCCACTGGCAGGAAGTCCTCCCGGGCGCCCTCCACTCCATCCAGTCGCTGCTTTGTACAACAACGAATCAAACACCTCACAAACGCCTCCTTGTCTTCCCTAGGAAGTCCTCCTCCGGAACGTCACTTCCGACCTGGCTGGCAGCCCCGGGACCCATCCTGCTCCGATAACATGTGCGAACGCACAAATCGGACCCGTTGGTCGAGAGGGTTCATCTCCTCCACGCGAACCCTCAATACGCCTAACTGGCATACCCCGATGGCCGACAGGGCACGGTCTCCCTGCGGGACCTGGTGCCCGCCGGAGCTCCACACACCCCGTCCCTCCCACCAGCGCACCCCACAGCCGCCCCCTCCGGAGCTCCACACCCCCCCCAACACCAATCACCCCCTCCCTCCCACTGGCGCACCACACAGCCTTCCCTTCCTGGGTGGATCGGTCCTCCCCCCAGTCGCGACTAGGGGTAGTGGAGCAGGAAGCGGCGTCGCTACGCTCCCAGAGACGACAGTGCCCGAGCCAACGCCTGCATCACCACCGGGGCTGAGACGATCGGCGAGGATGACCAGGGCACCCATTTGACTCATCAAATCCGTATAACAAAGCAAGAAATGCCTCTGTAAATAATTCAGCTGCCCAGCAAAAGTGGCATTGTAATTAGTACTGGTAGTTTGATATCGGAGCATAGCCGCCGTGTTAGCGGCATCCTAGGTACCGAATGTGTAAACCCCTACCACCATACGGCCCACTACCCCCGCTGGGTTCTTTTTTAACAAGGGGTGGTATGTATTAGGGGTATTACGGTACCCTGCGTTGCCGAGAGGCTATTGGTGGATAGATGCTGGGTCCCGATTGGATCAGCCGCCTACTGGCTCCACTCAGTAAGGCGGAGTATAAGAGCCTAGGTTCTCCCAGCAGCCGCATTCTTTAACTGTGCTGCTCGGGAACAAGTCTGCGTAATAAAGCCATCGATTGACTCCATCTCTTCTCGTCTCGTGAGTGATTGATCGTGCTACAGTGTCAGCCACACCTCCCCGATTTTATTTCCATTTGGCAGATAGGTCCCGAATGGCTCTTAAAACAAATTCCATTTGTTTAGGGTGAGAGTAAACAGCCACTGAAAATAGTAGCACAATTAAAGCACCAGCCTCTAAGAACACTACAATCTAAATGGAGTCCAAGATAGGTAGTAGATCTGAGGAGAATCCAACTGGCGCATTCGGCCCATCGAGTCAGCATCGACTCTCTGAAAGAGCACCTCACCTCAGCTCACTCCCCCGCCCTAACCCCATAATCCCACCTAACTTTCACATCTTTGGACTCTAAGGGGCAATTTTAGCATGGCCAATCCACCTGGAGTTGTTTGTCCTGTGATTGAGCTGTCAGCATCAGGAGCTCACAAAGTCAACTTAATTGTCTGGTACTATAGAAGACCAGAAGACCAGTGGGCAATGCAGATGAAAGAATCAAAGATTCCTGAACAAAATATACTTCAAAATATGAATTCTTTGATATAATAAGTAAGATGCAAGATTAACACACAAAATATTTTATGAATGAGCAAATATCTTCATGCCACCAAGACCATCAAAGATTAATAGCAATACTAAAAGGAATATGCCAGTCACCGTTGCTGCCATGTTCAGTTTCTTGGCAGTCAGAGCTGCGTTTTCAGCTTTCTCCCGGTTTCCTTTATCAAGGGACTTGGTAGCCTGAAAGCACAATTAAATAAAATTTCATGACATAAATAATTGACCTACACAACACACAATATAAATTGCAATGCCCATGTAGTCATGCAGTTTAAAAGTAATTTCATTTTCATATTCATAACTTAATTGTACAGCATTAATTTGCCAGAGAATTTACATGGTTCATGTATTTTTTAACTTGGCTCAATAGTGACATTCTCGCTTCAGAGTCAGAAGATCATCGTGCTAAACACTAGACCAGGGCATTTAGAATCAGGGCGGCACGGTGGCGCAGTAGTTAGTACTGCTGCCTCACAGCGCCAGCGACCCGGCTTCGACTCCAGCCTTGGGTGACTGTCTGTGTGGAGTATGCAATTTCTCTCCCGTATCTGTATGGGTTTCCTCTGGGTGTTCCGGTTTCCTCCCACAGTCAGGTTAGGTGGGTTTACGGTGTTGCAGCAGGGGAGCACTGGCCTGGGTAGGGTGCTCTTTTGGAGGGCCGTGCAGACTCGATGGGATGAATAGCCTTCTGCTGCATTGTAGGGATTCTATGGCACGGTGGCACAGTGGTTAGAACTATTGTCTCACAGCGCCAGGGTACCAGGTTCGATTCTGACCTCAGGACTTCTGTCAGCATGAGTTTGCATGTTCTCCTCGTGAATGCATGGGTCTCCTTCGGGTACCCCGGTTTCCTCCCACGGACCAAAGATGTGCAGGTTGGGTGAACTGGTCATGCTAAATTGCCCAATATTTAGGTGGGGTAACAGGGCTAGGAGTGGGGGATTGGGCCTAGGTAAGGTACTCTATCGGAACAAGGGCAGACCCGATGGGCCGAATGGCCTCCTTCTGCACTGTAGAGATTCTATGATTCTGTAGGGATTCTAATACAATACTGAGAGAGTGCTGAAAGATTGGAGGTACCACCTTTGGGTTCAACCTTAAACTAGACTTATTTGCCCTTCCAGGTAGGTGCAAAATATCTCAAAAAGAGCAATGGTGAGTTTGGCTACTCCAAACACTTATCCTTTAACCAACTTTACTAAAACGTAGAAATTACTGGGGCAATATTAAGAGATCAACATGCAATGAACACAACTAGCTTTCCTTTTTTTCTCTGTTATTTTAACTGAAGGTCATTGTACCTGCAAAAATAAAGAAAAAGGAAAGAACTTGAAATCATACCACATTTATTACAAGTTAACAACATCCCAAAACATTTTTAAAAATTATTTTGTGGGATGTGGGCCTCACTGGCAAGGTTTCTTCCATCCCTATTTGTCCTTGAATGGAGTGACTTACACACATAGAACATACAGTGCAGAAGGAGGCCATTCGGCCCATCGAGTCTGCACCGACCCACTTAAGTCCTCACTTCCACCCTATCCCCATAACTCAATAACCCCTCCTAACCTTTTTGGACACTATGGGGCAATTTAGCATGGCCAATCCACCTAACCTGCAGGTCTTGGACTGTGGGAGGAAACCGGAGCACCCGGAGGAAACCCACGCAGACACTGGGAGAACGTGCAGAAATCCGCACAGAAAGTGACCCAGCGGGGAATCGAACCTGGGACCCTGGCACTGTGAAGCCATAGTGCTAGCCACGTGTGCTACTATGCTGACTTGTTCAGGCATTTCAGAGGGCAGTTAAGATTTAACCACATTGCTGTGGGTCTGGGATCACATGTCGACAAGACCAGGAGAGGATGGCAGATTTCCTTCGCTAAAAGGACATTAGAGAACCAGATCGGTTTTTAGAACATTAAAACATAGTTTCATGGGTCACTATTTCTGAAACTAGCTTTCAATTCTAGATTTTGTGAATAGAATTTTTAAAAACTCCACAGGTTGCGTGGTGGGATTTAAACGTGCGTCCCCAGAGCATTCACCTGGGGATTACTTGTCTAGTGACATAGACCCCCACTCCCCCACCCCCCCATAACCACCTCCAAGGCGTCACCAGAGGAAAATTTGACAGTAAGCCATTGTGGCACAGGAAAATATTGAGCAACAGAATTTTACAGGCACATGTCCGCTAATATTAACAGTAATTTCTACACTTGTATTTTCGAACATCTGGTGGGCCAGAATTTTTCTCTGCAAATATATATTTTAGGTTGCATACATCTTTCATGAATAGAGTTTCTAGCATGTCTGATAGATTTGTAAAACAGATACCCGGAATGTACATCTAATTCTTCTAATCAATGTACATAACTTCGGAAGATTGACAAAACCGCTGCAGAGGCAATTGGCAAGTGTGGCATTCTTGGGAGGAACACTTGGTTTTGCATCTATGGTTCAAAAGCTTTCAACCTATTACCTCAACCTATAATCATGGGCGGGATTCTCCGACCCCCCCCGCCGGGTCGGAGAATCGCCGGGGGCTGGCGTGAATCCCGCCCCTGCCGGTTGCCGAATTCTCCGGCACCGGATATTCGGTGGGGGTGGGAATCGCGCCGCGCCGGTTGGCGGGCCCCCCCCCTGGCGATTCTCCGGCCCACGATGGGCCGAAGTTCCGCTGCTGGAATGCCTGTCCCGCCGGCGAGAATCAAACCACCTCTCTTACCGGCGGGACAAGGCGGCGCGGGCGGGCTCCGGGGTCCTGGGGGGGGTGTGGGGCGATCTGGCCCCGGGGGGTGCCCCCACAGTGGCCTGGCCTGCGATCGGGGCCCACTGATCCGCGGGCGGGCCTGTGCCGTGGGGGCACTCTTTTCCTTCCACCTTCGCCATGGTCTCCACTATGGCGGAGGCGGAAGAGACCCCCTCCACTGCGCATGCGCGGGGATGCCGTGAGCGGCCGCTGACACTCCCGCGCATGCGCTGCACGGCAAAGTCATTTCGGCGCCAGCTGGCGGGGCACCAAAGGTCTTTCCCACCAGCTGGCGGGGCGGAAATCAGTCCGGCACGGGCCTAGCCCTTCAAGGTGAGGGCTCGGCCCCTCAAAATGCGGAGAATTCCGCACCTTTGGAGCGGCGCGATGCCGGACTGATTCGCGGCGTTTTTGCCGCCGGTCAGCGGACATCGCGCCGATTACGGAGAATCCCGCCCCTTATGTCTGAATCGGTTGTAGACTAATTGAAAAAGAATCAATGCCTTGATTAATTAACCGCTCCATTGCCATTGTATTATGTGACTACCAAGATCTTAGAAAGCACAGTTTCACTTCCGCGCACTGATTCTAATAGTATTTTCCTTAAATTAAACTAGGAAACAGCAGGTTTGTGAAATCAAACACATTCTGCACTATTTCTATTCTCCGATATAATTTTTGATTATGTTACATGCACTTCTTTATTCTATACCTCAATATAATCCTTCAATCTGATCTGTTTCTCGCAATATTTCTTTTCTCTTTTCAGGTTAATGTATTGCCTCTGAAATGGCAGATTTTTGTTTATTGTTGTTCTTGCTACTCGGATTATCAGAGTTAATCTTCCTATTAGTTTTATGGTTGCTTTATTTTTTCCACTTTTCTTTTCTTAGTCAACAAAACTTCTCAATCATTTTGTTTTTTCATCTGTGTTCCCAAACTTTGGTCTTTCTTAGTCTTGCAATTCCTATATTCTATTTGAACAATTTCACCAGTCTTCCCAAAGATTTCCACCAAAATTGATTGAAGAAGAGACCACATAACATTTAGAAATCAGTTTGGAGATGGGTAAAGAAGAGGAATAAAGGGATGGTGATATGAGTGAGTGTACGAGAAAGCATTTTAGATTAATTGTCAAGACCAAATGATTACTTTCATCAACTGAACATTCTTCAAACACTCTAACTGTATTAACTACAGTTTATAGGATATAGTATTTTTTAAAATAAATTTAGAATACCCAATTCATTTTTTTCCAATTAAGGGGCAATTTAGTGTGGCCAATCCACCTACCCTCCACACCTTTTGGGTTGCGGGGGCGAAACGCATGCAAACACTGGGAGAATATGCAAACTCCACAGACTGTGACCCAGTGCCGGGATCGAACCTGGGACCTCAGCGCCGTGAGGCCGCATTCCTAACCACTGCGCCTCCGTGCTGCCCCTAGGGTATAGTATTCATGACAGAGACAATTTAGTTCAAGTACTCCTTTTTTCATTTTCTAATGTGATGAAAAATTCTTTGATGAATTGCAATTCATGCATACATTTTCAATATCTTCCTTTCCATTATTTCACATTAACATGCTAAAGTTTGGGAAATAAGTCAGACATCTTGGAGCACTAACCTTACAGGAGTAAAACACTGCAACCAGTCCAATTGGAAAACAGCAACACAGCAAATTAAAAATGGACCACAGTAAATAGGTTTCCATCGGTGTATCTGGAGGGTCTTCTGACTTTTCCGACTTCTCACTTTTCTTTACTTTGCCCATTGTTTCAGTTCTTCTGCTTTAAATAAGTTCCTTACAATTCTAGTTTATGGGAATTGATTCTCCAGTCACTCTTTCTATTGTTCCATTTGCTATTGTTATAGGTGGATTCTGAAAAGAAAGGTGTGCTTAACATGGTGCAGACAATGGTCATGCAATGTTTTAAAGCAATATAATGACAAACCTATATAAAGGAAAACAAAGATTGAGATTAGAGTTGCTTAACTCATAATTAATTACAAATTGTAGCTCAAATCTACACTTTAATTTGAATGGTTAAAATATGATATGGCAAGGTTAATCTAGTGATGTAACTCAGAAAATAAGTCAGAACATTGGTGACTCTAGCTTCTACTTAGTAAATGCACGTGATAAGTCCATCATTCTGGTTGTGATCAAATTCTGACGTCTCGTGAAACATGGTCACTTTCGCGTACTGATTCCAATGGTATTTTCCTTCAATTAAACTAGGAAAAAGTATCATGTTTGTGGAATCAACCACATTCTGCACTATTTCTGTTCTTCAAACAAGGAGCGGTTCAGTGGAAAAAAATTCGAAGTCCGCTTTCAGGTGCGTTTGGCAGAATTTTTCTTAACGTCTGCAGCGTCGAGATTAACACCGCTATTGAACTGTACTTCGCCATTTTTGGGGGGCCTTGGGGAGCATCTCCCCCTCGAGGTCACACTTAAGCACTTTACCTGCACTGGTGAGCTGAGTTCCCCAGCACGACCGAATCCTTGCAGATCGGGCCGCCATTTTGAACAGCTGCTCTAATCTCTACAACCCCCCCTTTCCTCCCCGCTTTCAGGACACCCCATCATCTCGCCAACCTTTTATTGTCCCCTCAAACAACACCCCGTCTCTTGGGCAAGGCCTTCCAGGACGTGACCCTTGGAAGTGTCAACCTGGCACCCGGGAACACTGACAGTGCTACCTACAGTCAGGGTACCCGAGTGGCACATCCAGGGTGCCCAGATGGCATTGTAATGGCATTTGGATGCCAGGGCATGCCAGGATGCTATCCTGCCTTGTTCCAACCACCTGGAGGGCTCTAATCGCCTATGAGACTCGAGGTGCCATCACACCTGACCAGAATTGTGGAAATCAGTGCTAAACGGCGCTCAGTGAGATCTCGCAGGCACAGCCTTTGATTCCCACTGGGCGCAACGCGGTGGCTGAATCGTGCCCATAACTTTTGGTTACATTACATGCGCTTCTTTATTCTATACCTCAATATAATCCTTAAATTAATCTGCTTCTCACGATATTTCTTTTTTCCTTTTCAGTTTAATGTTTTGCCTCTGAAATGGCAGCTTTATGTTTATTGTTGTTTCTCCACTTGGATCACTGAATTAATCTTCCTATTATTTTTATACTTCTTTTATGTTTTCCACTTTTCTTTTCTTATTAAACAAAACTTTTAGTTTTTCCTTCTAGGTTTCCACTGCCCTTCAGTCTGCCCACCTTCATTCTTACACATATATCCATTTAGCTGCCCAACCGTCCCTCATTCCCCTTATTATGACTTCCCCCTCCACATTCTAGAACTTGCTAGTTTTAAACGTGAAAGCTCCAACATCTAACATAGAATTTACAGCATAGAAGCAAGCCATTACGGCCAATGATGTGAGACTCCTTCCAGCCCTTTTCATTTTGGCATATGAGCATAACCATTCACATCCATGTGCTTGTCGAGCTCCCCCTGAGTATTCACTTCAGCTACTCCTGATTGGTGGCACGTCTCGTGCAACAAGCTAAAATATATTTTCTGTTGGAAGATCCAGCTGAGACAGATTGAAGCATTAATTATTTACAAATGCAGCTGCTAATAACGATGGAACATAGGTTGCAAACTCTCTGCAGTGTATTTAACATACAGATATACCAGCATAAAAACCGGCACAGAGCTACAGCTTAAATTACACATAAAAAAAAAATAGACTTGCATTTCATGACTTTATGAGATGCAAAGCACTTTGCAGCTAATTAGATAATGTTTGTTATAGTAACTGTTGTAATGGAAGAGATAAAACATTTCTCATTCGATGGCTTTTTTCATCACGGAAAGTACTAAATACAGGCAGGTGGTGGGATTTTGCAGGTTAAAACCCTCACCTGACTTAAAGGTACAGGCTGGAATTCTCTGGCCGTCGGGATTCTCTTTTCCTGCTGGTCTGTGGGTTTCCTGGTAGTGTAGGGTGGCTTCAATGGGAAATCCCATTGGCAAGCTGTGGGATGAGAGAATCACCCCCCTCCCCCGCCCCTCCGCCAGTAAATGGCCACCGCCAAGAAACACGTGGCTGGGGTACGGGAGAATCCCGCCCCATATCTACCATGCAGTTGTCTCCTCAGGTCGGAAGAAACACCATAAAATGTGCCATACATTATTAGTCAACCAACAATATCCCTAACAAAGCGCAAGTATATATATCTTGTGCCTTGTCCCTTATTATTACAGATTTCCCTTTCATCCCCAGAATAATCTGGTGAACCTCCTCCGAACTGCTTCCAATGCCTCCACATCCTTCGTCAAAATAACACAGGTGACCCACACAAATTGTCTTTTTTCCCCAATGATAGCAGTTACTTGCCGATACAACTGATGATATTCAGCTGCTGTCTGACTGTTTTGCAGATACAGGGGATTTAACCTTATAGTCAACTTAAGAAGGACTAAGTCAGCTGCAACTTTGGAAAACTTAGCCTGGAAATTTACGCCAGCGGTAATTTAAGATCCTGGGAAGTCAATGGACTTTTGATTGGTTCTCTGCATTTTATGGGCCTGCTCTGCCATGACAGGGCTGTGGTGATATGCACCACTGTAAATACACAAGGGGTTAATGCAAATACACTAAGACTAAATAAACACTAGAGGAAGCACCAGAGACATCATGACACACAGACATTCAACCAATAGGGCAGTCAAGACACACCCAGAGGTCACACTACCACAAGGGGGCTACCCATATAAAAGGACAGGGCACACATGCTCTTTCTCTTTTCCACAGGCGATACTCAGAGAGACAGGGGTAGATCAGGAAGCATCACATCCACCGCATGGATTAGAGCAGACTGGTTAGTTAGATTGAGTTACTATAGTAAGATTAGCAGGAGAGTTGAACTCAAGAAGGAGAATTGTTAACTGTTCAATAAATGTGTTAATCCTATCTCCAAGTCTGAACCTTTCTTTGTCAGAGTATACATCAAGGAAGCAGCTTATGCTACACGAAGAAGCATACCTCAACAAGGGCCATACAATTGTGTCATTAGAGTTTCCAGCAGAAATGAGGGGTTACTCTGCTAATAATGGATACTATGTACCAAGCTGTTATCTTCTCTGCTGTACCATAAGGATTAGAGTTGCAGTCATATCAAGCGACTTGACCATTACAACCTATGCTGTCCTCAATGTATCACCAGCATCAAGTGGCTAAACTGGGAGCCTTATGGTGATATCATCACGCAACAACAACAACAACTTGCATTTATAAAGCCTTTTTAATGTAGTAAAAGCTCCTGGGGCCTTGAACTTGGAACATCAGAAAACAGAATTTGCCACTGTGCATATAAAGAGATTTAAGGTGAGTGGAGTCATCCAGGAGACATGAAGATGAATCTCGAGCTAATTTTATTTTAAACTCAAAAGTAAAACCCCCCGGCATACAACACAAGTGTCTCAGCCTGGGACTAACAGAACTCCCAGTCCTAGTCTGGGGCAGTATTTAAAGGGTTCAATAATGTGTCCCAGTTGGTTGGGCCTCTGCCCGTTACTATGGGAATTTGTACACTGCGAGCCCCATTGGGAGATCGATGAGTGATCCGTCATGGTCCTCGTGAGGGTTGTCTTATCCCTTCTCCACACTCCTGCTATGAGGCCTCCTTTACCGCTATGCGTACAGCCTTGAGTCCACCACCAGTGGTGTCAGATCTGGAGGTTGTAGCCATCTGGGATGGCCACGCCCCGATTACAAAATGGACACTTGCAAAGAATGCAGGGAATATTGGACAATACCGAAAAAGCAAGCAGGTGCAAGGTCTGTCTGTTGATTAGAGCTGCAGCTCTCAGACAAGACTGATACTGCAGAACCATCTACATACTAATGAGCCATCCCCGGGGACAAAAGGCAACATTTAGGTAAACAATGCTAAGACAGACACCCCGGCGCCAGAGGAGACTAAAACAAAGCAAACCAACGGCCACCTAGGACACGCCCAACAACCAGGGAACCCACCCCTCTATTGGAGGAAAATCGATAGGAATGATTGGGAAATGGCCCAATTAATTGGGGCCATGTTCAAGGCCCGCCCAAAAGCGCGCAAAGCCCTTTTGGTTATAAAAAGGATTCCCCAAGAGAGGATCTCTCTCTTAGCCTTGGCTCTCAGTGAGGAGAGACCTGCCAAAGCTACGCCAGACCAAGTAAGTTCCAAGTCAACGCACGCTACGGGATAGACGCTCCTAGTTGCTATCCTGTAAACAGCTCAACCCAGCGGCCTCAGAACCGAGCAACGGCCATTGTTCCTCCGATTGAGTGGGCACCCGAAGCTAAGTATAGGCTTTTAGTAATAGTGATAGTTTAGGTTGTAGAGTTTTATGCATGAGTAGATTTGACAGTGTGTAAATAAATGAGCATTGCTTTTGAACTTAGTAACCGGTGTATCAAGTCTTTGATCAGTATTCGGTTTTAAACCTTGTGGCGGTATCGAAAGATACCTGGCGACTCTTGAGCAAACGTAATTAAACAGAGCCAAATTAAGAGACAACAGCAAGTTAGCAACAGGGTGTAAAGTGGATGGTCAACGCCGCTTCCTAGCTGAGTGTTGAAGGGCCACTGGTGGGGGTTCTACCCCAACATTAACTTCTGGCGGTGCTCCGACACCTCAGTCTCCATGTTGGAGCCTGAGTCCTCATCCTCTTGGCGAATGACTCTTGTGCTTACCATGAGTTGAGTCCCCTGCCTGGAGGCAGGTTCCAAGGATGTTGAGATTGTTTCCCCACCCGGAGTTGTTTCCGTAGTCGAGGAGTCTCTGCTCCAAAAATGGTCCACATGCTTCTTTACAGTCCACTCCCAGGTCTTGTCCTTGTACAACACGGGGCTAGTCTTCTCAACTACCACTCCCCGAATCCAAGGGGACCTGTCTCCAAAATTGCGAATATAGACGATATCTCAAGGCCTGAAAGTCCTGTGGAGTTGTTGGCTGTTGTAATTTCTTTTCTGAGGCACATGTTTTGACTCCACTTTCCCACCTAGGTTGGGAAACAATAGATTGAATCTGGTCTGGGGCATTGGGCCATCAACAGTTCTGCTGGCACAAACCCCATTGTCATAAATGCCGTTGTCCTGTAACTAAAGAGGAACCAAGCAAACTTGATGTCGAGCGAGCCGGAGGTCTGTTTCTTCATACCGATTTTAAACGTTTGGACCGCCCGTTCGGCCAAACCATTAGAAGATGGGTGCTAGGGCATCGTTCGATTATGCTTCAACCCATTAGATTTCATGAACGCCTGGAATTCTCTGCTGATGAAAGGGGTTCTATTGAGGGCCTCCAGTATCCCACGAGTGCAAAATGATTGCTAGAGTGTCTCTATTGTGGTGCTGGAGGGAATGGAAAACATCTGATGTATGTTCATCCATTTAAAAAGGGCATCGACCAAGATGACAAAAATTACCCCCATAATTCCACGTGTACCTGTACCCATGGCCTCCCTAGCCATTCCCCTGGGTGTAGCGAGGCTGACGTTGGGAGCTTCTGGTTTTCTTGACATAATGGACACTGTTTCACCAAACTTTCAATGTTGGAATCAAGCCCTGGCCACCAGACAAAGCTCCTTGTGAGCATTTCCATCCTGGAGACTCCTGGTGAAATTGTGGAGATCGTTCAAGATTGGACACTGGCCAGGGCGAGGGACAAACACTCAGGCTCCCCACGCGATGATGCCATCTTCCAACATGAATTCTTGGCATTTAGATAGGAAGGGCTTCAGGTCCTCCGGAAGTGGTCCTTGGATTCTGCCACTTCGGATCACGTGGCGTATCTTCGCCAGCATGGGGCCCTTCTGGGTCCATGTCTGGATCTGTCTGGTGGACCCAGGCAGGGGGTTCATAGATTTTGAAGTCATGATTTGTCCATTCTTGGTGAGGAAGGGAAGGGGGGAGTTTGTGGGTAGCGGCAGGCGACTCAGGGTGTCAGCATCAGCTATGTGCTTTCCCGAGCGGTGCTTGAACAAGTACTCATATGCCGCCAACAATAGTGCCCATCACTGAATCTGAATCAAGCCCTGTCCACCTTAAAAAGACCCACAGGAATTTATTGTCTGTGGTTATCCTAAAATGTCGACCATAGAACATCTTTCTCGATTTGTGCATAGCGTCACTCCGCATCTGCCAGGGTTGGTGACACATAAGCAATTGGTCACTCGGTGCCATTGTTCAATGATAGGAGAGGACTGCCCCTACTCCGTGTGGAGAGGCATCGCATGTTAGTACCAGTGGTCTTGTGGGAACGTAGGCCACCAAGATATTGGACGACAGCAGCGGTTGCTTCAGTTTTGTGAATGCTGAATTCTGTGGTACCTGCCATGGCCACTTCTGTTTTATTTAGCAATGTGTCTTGGGGTGTCAGGTTGGGGAGTAAACTTCCCTGAATAATTGTGAGGCCTTGGAATCATATTTCGCGGGGCCAGTGCCCCTTTTATAGGCTTCACATTGTCCTCTACAGGGTGTAGGCCTGGTTGGGGCATTGGGGGTGTCTGAGGTTTGCGTCAAGGAGTCGAGAGATCAGGGAGCCATTTAAAAATGGCATCACAATCTCTTCCTGCTTTGCTCGGCAGAGCTCCTCAGAGCAGGAAATTACGCTAAGTGCGGCCTTGGAGGTGGACCAGAAGCTTATATTTTCTGCAATAACCTTTGATGTGCCATTTTATCAAATCTGGAAATCAGTACATCCACAGGTTCCCCTGTATCCACAGCACATATTGCCTCCTCAATGAACTCCAAAATGTTGGTTAAATATGATTTCCCTTTCACAAAGTCCTGTTGACTCTTGAACTTATTCAAGTGCCCTGCTATAGTTCCTTTAATAATATCTTCTAACATATTCCCTACGACAGATGTTAAGCTAACTGTCCTACAATTCCCAGCCTTCTGTCCACTTCCCTTTTTTGAATAATGGAGTTACATTTGCTATCTTTCAATCTAATGGGACCTTCTCCGAATCTAGGATGTTTTAGAAAATTAAAAACAAAGTAACAACTGTATCTTTAGACATTTTTTTTAAGACCCTAGGATGAATCCATCAGGACCTGGGGATTTGTTAAACTGAAGCTCCAACAATTTACTCACTTCCACTTCTCCGGTGACTGTAATTTTCCTGCGTTTCTCCATCTCTTCTGTTTCTTTATTTATAGCTGCTTCTAGGGTGTTAATTGTATCTTCTGTAGTGAGGGCTCGTGCAAAAATACATGTTCAATTTATCTCTTTATTTTCTATTATAAGTTCTCCGGAGTCATTGGGGCGTGATTCTCCGGCCTCCCAGCTACATGTTCCTTGGCGGCGGGAGACAGTGCGCCATTCACTGGCAGCGGGATTCTCTGCACCCCCGCTGTCAACAGGAATTCCCATTCAACCCACCCCACGCGGGCAGAGGTTCGCTATGTGTGTGTGTGTGGGAGGAGGTGGGAGTGGCTGGCTGTAAAATCCCTCCCACACGCTCTGATCCACGCCTCTCCCCCCTCAAATTGAATGTTAAATGCAATCATATTGTGATTGCCGTTGTCTCGGGGAACCTTTACTATGAATTCATTCACTACTCCCATCTTGTTGCACAATACCAGTTCTAGAATAGCCTGTTCTATAGCTCGTTTCAGAACATGCTGTTCTAAAAAATATCCTGAAAACATTCAATTAACTACTTATCTAGGCTGCCTTTGCCCTCCTGATTTTTCCAGTGTAGATGTAGAGTAAAACCTCCCATGATTATCAGCGTGCCTTTCTGACAAGCTCCCATTTCTTCCCTTATGCTCCATCCTGCCCTGCCATGTGGTTACTGTTAGGTGTACACAAGGTCCACAAGTGACTTCTTGTCCTTGCCATTTCCCATCTCGACCCAAACCATTTCAACGGGCAAAACGGTAGCAAAGTGGTTAGCACTGTTGCTTCACAGCATCAGAGTCCCAGGTTCGATTCCTGGCTCGGGTCACTGACTGCGCAGAGTCTGCATGTTCTCCCCATGTCTGCGTGGGTTTCTTCCGGGTGCTCCGGTTTCCTCCCAAAAGTCCCAAAAGAAATTGCTGTTAGGTAATTTGGACATTCTGAATTCTCCCAAACAGGTGCCGGGGTGTGGCGACTAGGGGATTTTCACAGTAACTTCATTGCTGTGTTAATGTAAGCCTACTTGTGACAATAAAGATTATTATTATTGTGCAGATTTGCTGAATTTAGATATTATGCTAATACCATCATTAACTAACAGGTCCACTCTTCCACCTTTGCCCCACTTCCTGTCTATCCTAAACATCCTGTACTCTTCAATATTTAGGTCTCAATCCATGTCTTCCTGCAGACTTGTCTCCATAATGGCTAACAAATCACATTTATTTCTACATGCGCTCTTAGCACAACTGTTTTGTTTTGAATGCTGTAGCCATCAAAAATGGCTGATTCCCGATTAATTTGGCCAAAACCCGATGTAAAATGGCTCACCGAAAAGGCTGATGGGAAAAGCAGCCAACAGGGCACAAACGGACAGCTGCAGACAGAACAGCATATTCGGCTCTGGGGAAGTCAGCCCAGATCGATACCTGCAACCATTAGCAGCACATCAACCCAGACATCTGCAGTTTAATCGGCTATCCCCGGGAACAATTGCAACAAATTAGCAATTGAATGCCGATCCAGACCTCTCGGCGCCAGCAGTGGCCGAGACAAAGAAAGGTGAACGACCACCCCCCCGATCAAGGAATCGCCCCATTATTGGAGCATATCGAACCCAGTGATTGGGAACAAGTACAATCACTTGGGACCAGGGTCAAGGTCCGCTCCGAGAGGCGGGAAGCCCCTGGGAACTATAAAGATGGGGCCAAGTTCAGATCGACCCTTCTCTCCCTTCTTCTCCTGCTCGCAACCTTTGCAAGAACCATCGACCAGAAACCGTAAGTTTGACTCCAGCGATCGCTACCCGATAGAGACTCCTAGCCATCGACCTGTATCAGCCTTTGAATCCCGCAGGCCAGACCCAATTCGATAAGCCATTCGTTTCCCTGACCTGGTGGGCCATTCCCAAAAGTTAAGTATTGGCCAGTAGTGGTAGGTAGTAGTCTAGAAAGTAGGATTATTGTATAAGTATATATTGCTGTATATAATGAATGACCGTTGATTTTACTCTTACTAAGCGGTGTGATGTCTTATTAATCATAACTAGAGCTTGAACCACGTGGCGGTAACAGAAAGATACCTCGTGAGCAAAGGTGACAGAATTAGAGCTAATAAAACTAAGGCTAATAAGAGCAACAATGCTATATGCATTCAGACACCGAGCTTTTAGTTTTATCCTTTCATTATTTTTATAACTTCTAGTCCCATCTGTTAGTTTACAGTTAGAGTTGTATTCTCTGTCCCTTCCTGCCATGGTTCCTATTTCATTTCACATAATAATTCCTTTCTCTTTTGCTTTGTTTCTACTCTTTGATTGATCACATCAAGCCAAACTTGTTCCCTTGCCCCCGTTATTTAGGTTTAAACCCTCTATACTTCCCGCGTTATGCAACTCGCGGGAACACCAGTCTGAGCATGGCTGAGGTGTAGACCATCCCGACAGTACAGATCCCACGTTCTTCAGTGGTGCCAGTGCCCCATGAACAGGGATTCACTTCCCGCACACCAATATTTGAGCCACACATTCATCCCTCGAATCTGATTTGTATCGTGTCAACTTGCATGTGCTTCAGGTAATAATTCAGAGGTTATGACCTTTGAAGTTCTACTACTTTATTTGTCGCCTATCACCTCATACTGACTGTGCAGAATCTACTTCTTTGCCCTGCCTATGATGTTGGTGGACCATGAGAACTGGGTCCTCCCCTCCCCACTGCAACTTTCTCTCGAGCCTTGAGCAGATGTCCCTAATCTTGGCACCAGGCAAGCAACACAGCCATCTGGACTCGCACATTTTGCTGCAGAGAACAGTGTCAATCTGACTATACTATCCCTTATTGCTACCACATTCCTCTTTGCTCCCCCCCACTGAGTCACTGTACCATGATCAGCCACACCATCTACCTTGCAGCCTCCAGTCTCACCCAAACACGCTGAAGAAACCTCAAACGTGTTGGACATTTGTAAAGGCTGAGGCTCTCGTGCTCATGTCCTCTGAAACTCCTTACCTGCCTCCCTTGCAGTCACACATCTTCAGTCTCTGACCACTGGCCTAAGGGGTGTGACTGGCTCCTAGTACAAAAGATCCAGGTAACTTTCCCCATCCCGATGCATTTCAGTACCTTTTGTTCAGCTTCCAACCCATTTACTCTAACCAAAGCTGTTCGAACTTCAAACATTTACCAGACATGTTTGCCCTGGATCAAACTGGCACGCAGGGGATCCACGTGCTGCAGCTGTGAAATGTCATCAACCCTCTGTAGCCATCTAAGATGGCCACCTGCAAAGGACCATGGGAATTATGGCCAACCCAGGACTCAGACAGATACACAGCCTATGTGTATCCAAAACACAGGTAACCAGACCTGATTGAAACCCCAGCTCGTTTGCATTTTAATGGTCCATTTTCCCAGGACAATAGTGATGTGTTGGGTACTCTGGATCTGTGGAGACTGTGTTTACCTTAGCAGTAACATAGACAGGCTACCAACACTTGTAATAGTACAACTCTATTTTATTTAACAAAGAGCTGTTAAACATACTTGCACTGTGGGTCGACACTATGTTAGATTGACTGAAGACCTATGCCTCACCTGACCAGCCTATACTGCTAGCGCATGGTGGATGTTTGTGCTACTGACTGCGGGCTCTGTCTCAGAGGCTGCATCCCGAATGAGCGGGAAAATTAGTGCCCTCTGTTTTTATAGTGACCGTGCCCTAACTGGTGATTGGCTGCTGTGTTGTGTGTGTTGATTGGCCTTGCAGTGTGTCAGTCAGTGTGTGTCTCTGCACCATCATATACTGATGTGTATATTATGACAAATAGAACTTCAATCAAGCAACTGGTACAGCCACAAACTGATCGGCGCCACCCCCTTACTCAGAATGCACAACTGCCAGGGTCAGTGACCGCTAAGGGCCAGCCCAGCCACCAAGGCACCCGCCCCTTTATTGGCCGAAATCGAAGACAGTGATCAGAGCCCTGTCGAACTAGTGGGCTCTAGGTTAAGGACCCCCCAAAGGGTGCGAAATCCCAGAGGGATAAAAGAGGATGCAGCCATGTGTTCTGTCTCTTTTGGATCTGGCCTGTGCCAAGCCAATCGTAGCAGGAACAGCCAGCCAAGTTCAAGACCAATGATCACTACCTGACGGACAAGCCCAGCAGAGACAGAGCCACTTTCTTCGAACCAGGCAAGTGAAATCCAGATAAAGGCCTTATCCATTTGCGCAGTGCCGGTCGCCCTGAAGTTAAGTATAGGTTATTGTAGCTGATAGGTGTAATTTAACTCATAGTAGATATTGTGTTTGCATGTCGTGATAACTCTTGTGTATGTAAATAAACCATCTTTTGAACTAACTAACTGGTTGTGTGGTCATTTGATCAATATAAGAGAAGGCTTGTAGTTCACCAACATTATTATAGAGCAACACCTCCCATTCTTAATAATATTTGAACCTGACCAGAACTGAATGAGCAGGTTCTTCCCGGAGGTGGAGGACAGATGTGAATGGTGCCAGAGGGGCCCAGCCAACCACACCCACACATTCAGGGCTTGTCCCAAACTTGCTGGGTTCTGGACAGCCTTCTACGAGGTAATGTCCAACATTGTGGGGGTGAGGGTGAAACCATGCCCAAATTTGCCAATCTTCAGGGTATTAGAGCAGCCAGAGCTACATATGGGGAAGAGGGCCGACGCCCTAGCTTTCACTTCCCTGATCGCACGCCGGAGAATCCTGCTCGACTGGGGATCAGCAGCACCACCCACAGCTGCAGACTGGCTAGCTGACTTTTCGAAATTTCTCCACCTGGAGAAGATTAAATATGCCATCCGAGGGTCGGAGGAAGGCTTCCTAAATACATGCGGGTAGTTTGTTGGCCTGTTCCAAAACCTGTTCGAGGCCAGCAACAAGGAGTAGACAGGGAAACTGGAAAGTTAAAAAAGAAAGGAGAGGGGAAGAAAAAGGAAGACAAGGAGGAACCGCAGGAACGCGCACCCTGGGGGAGGGGGGGGGGGGGAGGGGGGGAAGAGGTGGACGGGCAGGAGAGGCACAAAAGAGGCAATGTGGGAGGGAGGGGGCAAACCCCCCAGCCACAGGAGAGACACGGCTGAAGCCGATGGGGGGGGGGAGAAAAGAAAGGGGGGAAGGGGAGAAGAAGGGGGGAACACCCCTCCAGACCGACGAGAGAGGGCGCAAGGGGGTGGCTGGGAAGGGTGGGCGGCAGGAGCGGGGAGGATTGCATGCCGAGTCGTATGGCGGCAGACTGTATATAGAACAATTCAAGGGTAGAAAAGGACAAGCCTTTCTGTGTTGTACAGTAAATGAACACCAACAGCAATGAATATAATTTTTGAAAATACCAATAAAATGATTTTTTAAAAGAAATAGAATAAACCTAGTCATTTAGTAGATAGTCTTCTGTAGCAGACTAAGATCACTTCCTGAAGGCTAAGAAAGTTAAAAAGCAAGAGGACACCACTTTCCCCACCCTCCCTAAATCCCTTTACTACCCCGCTCCTAGCCCGCTATTGTAAGTCACACTGAAGTGCTAAACTGTACTAAATTGGCTGGCTTTATATGCTGCCAAGGCAAAGGCTAGCTGAGTCGGTTACAACTGCTCTTCCAGTGCAGGCCTTGCTTAAGGCTGTGAACTTTAGAATTTAAACTCTCTATTTCAGTTAAATGCTACAAACTCCAAACAAGATTTAATTTTTAACGCATGATTTAAGAAGTTAAAATTCCTTACTCACCATCCACCAGCATTCAGTCCAAGACTAGATATTCTTTTAAAATTGTACATCACTATAATTATGTGTGTATACATCATAGAATTTACAGTGCAGAAGGAGGCCACCCGGCCCATCGAGTCTGCACCGGCTCCTGGAACGAGCACCCTACCCAAGGTCAACACCTCCACCCTATCCCCACAACCCAGCAACCCCACCCAACACTAAGGGCAATTTTGGACACTAAGGGCAATTTATCACGGCCAATCCACCTAGCCTAACATAGAGGGGACAATACAATAAAGGTGGATAAAGAAATCAAAAATGTCCCAAGCATAATGTATTCCATAATACAGATTTATTTGATATAAACTTGATATGATCATTAATATTTTATGTATGTTTTTTGAAATGAAACACTTTCACACTACCTAGAATAAAAAAAATTACAAAAGTAAAAAATATTGTAATCCCAACAACAGTCGCAACAATGTTTAACATTTTGGCGGTCTTCGAGGCAGATAAGGCTTTTTCCAAATTTCCCATTTGGATAGAACTGCGAACCTGAAAACACAAATAATGATTAATGGTGGAAGGTTAATAATCGCCTATTTTATACAGAAACATTTAATGTCCAATTTTTTCATGCATGTCTTGAAATGAAACACACAGTGACAATCAAGTCAATAATTCAGCAAAGATCTTTGAACTTGGACCTTGTTACGTATGGCTTAGTATCACACTCTGCAGTGGATTCATCTTAGAGGGGTGTGGTAGCATTACGATTATATTGCTACACTAATGATCCAAAGGGTAGAATTTTACACTCCCTGGAGGGTGCGTTAGATAGCGAGATGGTAGGTGGTGGGGCTAAAATTGGCCATGGGTGCCGTTCCACCCACCGATCTGCCCGTCCTCAACTCTGTCATAGCTGGGGAATTGTTGGGCAGCCTACCTATCCTTGGACCAACTGATGCTCTTAAGTGGCTAATGCCCTCTTTGTGCCCCCATCGCAATTTTTCCTGTGCCAGGCAGTGGCCAATTGAAACTACTTGGATTCCAATCCTCATATTATTGACAGGAAAGGTGGGGTGAAAGGGCAGGGTTACATACTTTACAAATCCTCTGGGCCCAACAGAAACTCCCCTCCCCACCCCCATCCCCTTTTGCCACTAAGGCCTTCCCCCACTCTCAAGATTTCCTCTCTCCTCCCTCGGTCTCTTTACTGTCACCCACACCCCTCACGTGAGGGCCTCCTAGCCTGGCTTTGCTGAAAACCTCCCCGAAGATCACTGTTGGGGGCCGGGTGCAGTCCCAGCAGTTACCACTGCTCCTGATGGGGCTGTTGGGACGAAAGAGCCATTTGATTGGCCGGCAGCTCTTGGAGACGGGACTTCCTCCAAAAAAGAGATTGGAATTCTCATCCAAAGAACATTAAATTGCTGCAACGGAAAGTGGCAAGTAGGGCTGGAGTGGATTTGCTGCAGACGCTTCACTGGGGAGTCCTCAGATGGAAACTTGGGCACAATGTAAAGCCCTGCCCGGAGAATGTGAGTGCAAGCACAACCACAGTAGTTTGAAAATTTGAATTCAGTTTTGTTTTTCCAGCTGGAAATAACAAAAAAAACCACGACTATCCATAGAAATGATGGCTGGAATTTGCCAGTCCTTCACACTGGCATCTTCGAGTGCCGCTGAGGTGAATGGAGATTTCAATGGTTTACCGGCCCTGCTGATCAGGATCCCGCAGTGACTGGGCGCAAAAAATTCAAGCCATTGTTTTGATGTAAAAATTTAACTGGTTCACCAATATCCTTTTCAGGAAGATGACCTGCATCCTTTAGCAGTGTGGCTTGCATGTGACTTCAGTCTCTTACCAATGTGGTTGATTCTTGAATGTCATCTGAAAAGGCCTGCTAAAGCCACTCAGTTGATAGGGATAGCCAATAAATGGACAATGCTGGGATGCAAAGAATGATCAGAATTAACTATTGGGCAATAAGGATTATTATCTTTTTACAGAACTTATGATACATAACTCAATGACTATATATATAACTCAATGACTATATATAACTCAATGACTATATATTATGATCTTTTTCTCCAGTTGTAGAAAGGCAAAGGGGGGGAATAAGATGTTACTAACCACCTGAGCCACCAATATTTAAATCAGATAGAAGCCTTGTGTACCTTTAACTTCTGACATTGGAAAATGTGACATCGAGCATGTATTTTATGTTCAGACACGTTTGTCCTTTTTTGCGAGAGTTTCTGAAATGAAACTTCAGGAGAGCCAATAAGTAACAATACCATGGCAGTCACGCACTGCAGAGCAAGATTTCACTCAAAGTCCTCACTGTATTCATATTAGTGTGCAGTGCCACAAGGATTGCTCTCTGCATGTAACAAGACAAGTCTTAATTCAGATATACAAGCTGAAATGCTCCTTTTAGAGATCCAGGTTCCAGCCTTGGTTCATTGGCAGTACAATTGTCCATTCGTCAGAAGGATATGGGATCACACCCAACCCCAGAAATATAAATACAGACAATCTAGGCTGTTGCTTCAGTGCAATATTGAGAGTGTTCTGCACTGTTGTACGTGTCACCTTTCAGATAATTTTTTTGAAACTGTGGGACTATTTGGTTTCTCAGTGGACTTGAAAAAAATCACATGACACTATTCAAAGCCCTGACCAATATTTCTCTCTCAGTTAACAGCGCTAAAACAGACTATTTGATCAATGGTAGTTTCTGTTTGTGGGGCCTTACATAAATTGGCTACTGCATAACAGGGGTGACATTTCGAAAGTACTTTGGTGGTTGCGAAAAGGAATATATAAATTGAAGTTTTCACTTTTTCCCAACACTTATTTCTCTTACGAATGACAATTATTGTTCAATGATTTTCAACTGCTAACTTAACTGCTACAGAGTCTGAACATGCTGAGTGAAAAATAAAGGACAGCACCCAGGAATCAAGAAATGAGAAAGAAGCAAAGGAAACGACTCAGAAGTTCCATCTTAGTGTTCAGAGAGCAGCAAAGGAAAATGTTCTTTGAGACTAAGCTAGTATTTCATATTGTTCAGAGGATGGCAGAAATTAAAATCTTCCATCACATTGCAAAATAATTCCATCAGTGCTCTCCCCGTACACAATACAAATTTGTTTTTTCAATCTTGGGATGTGAGCATCCCCGGGCCTGGCTGGGCCAGCATTCATTGCCCATCCCGAAATTATCCTTGAGGAAGTGGTGATGAGCTGCCTCCTTTAAGCTGCTGCAGTCCTTTTCTGTAGCAGTTTGATACAACTTAATGTCTTGATATGCCATTTCAGAGGCCAATTAAAAGTCAACTATCTTGCTGTGCGTCCAACATTACATGTAGGCCAGACCAGGTAAGGACAGCAGATTTCCTCCCCTGAAGGACATTAGTGAATCAGTAGGGTTTTTGTAACAATTTATCAGTTTCACAATTATCATTACTGAAACTAACTTTTATTTTAGTTTCAGATATATTAATTGATTGAACGTAAATTCCCTCAGCTGCTATGGTGGGATTCAAACTCATGTTTCCAGTACTTTAGAGCCAGGCCTCTGGATTACAAGCCCAGTCATATTGCACTCTGCTACCATCATTGAGTCTACATAAAACAAATGGACAAATAGTAGTTTGTGTTGCTGAGTTTAATTTGTGCTCATATCCCCCCCCCCCCCCCTCCCCTCCCTCCACCCCCGACTCCTCACCGCATGGGCTGCAGCGGTTCAAGAAGGCAGCACACCATCGTCAATTAGGAATGGGCAATAAATGGGGAAGCACGGTGGCGCATTGGTTAGCACTGCTGCCTCACGGCACCGAGGTCCCAGGTTCGATCTCTGCCCTGGGTCACTGCCTGTGTGGGGAGTTTGCACATTCTCCCTGTGTTTGCATGGGTTTCGTCCCCACAACCCAAAAGATGTGCCTGGTTAGGTGGATTGGCCACGCTAAATTGCCACTTAATTGGAAAAAATGAATTGGGCAGTCTAAATTTATTTTCGAAAAGGAATGGGCAATAAATGCTGGCCTGAACAAAAAAACTAAAGTATGGTAAAGAACATAACACTAACCTGACATGAGTAAAACATTGCGACTATTCCAATTGGCAAACAACAAAACAATGAATTGAAAATAGACCAGCCTAAATGGGTTTTCAGCCGTGGAGCTTCGTAACTCTGAGAGTTCGACCTCAGTGACATCTTCAGATGATTCGCTCAGTGTTGTTGGGTGCCATGTTTTCAATTCTGGTTCAGTTTTGTTGACAATTTTAGTTTTTGACATATGATTTCACAGTTGTTCAAGCTATTTTTGTGAATATTTTCTGGAAAGAAAAGGACACTTAATAAAATGGTTGTAACAGCAGTCATATATTGGCAGGAACCTATTGCAAAGACAAATGTGCAAAGCTGGATAAAGACCAAGATTAATTTTGCTCAATCAGAGTCCAACTTAATTTTAGTAATGCTGGTGGTGACATTGTGTGCTGTGGTGTCAGAATCTATCTATGCAATCCATTTCTTGTGTTAAGTTAACCAATAAAAATAACAGATACGTGGATTTCAGCTCCCTCCTGTCCCTCCTTGAATGCACACATCTGAATTTTGTGCAGTCTTTGGCACACGTCCTCAGAGCTTACAGAATGCACTTCCTGGATACATCAGACTCATTAAGAAGTTCTGGCTCTTCCTTCCATCTTCTATTTGAACAAAACCTGGTCTGGCCATGATTCGTGATGTGATACAGTGCTGCTCATAACTATGACTGGCCTCAACCCTGAAACAATTTGACCATTTTTCTTGTTTAACCATTAATCGGTTTTCCTCTCTCGGTCCAATTTTAACGCGTCTCCTGAATTCCTTCCTTTGTGTTGAGACCCTCCAGTGTCATTGTGAACTGATGCTTGGTTCCAGTGCTGGTAGTGAGGATTCATTGTTTAATGCTGTGTGAGTTTGCGAGTGGGGATTGGGTTCAGATTTGTTCTGTGAAAAGAAGGTGACACTTGAATACGCAGTCTCATAAATCCCTGGCAAGAGGCACTGGTGGGGCTTGCTATGCTTAGTGACCCTATGCAGGTGACTGTTTCTTTTCATAACCAAATTTCACAATGCGAGCATTATAGTATAAACTTTGACCATGGTCAGTGCTTCTTGGACCATTGCCTTTATCGTATTCAGCTTGTTTCTGACTGTGATGAAAATGGTTGCTTCCTTGGAGGGAGTCTGCCTATGTTGTCTTGCAGTAGAAACTTGAGGAAAAAAGATATCTGCCATGAATTAAACCATTAAGGTAAGAAATGAGCATTAATGTGAACAGCATAAACATGTCATTATAGAATTTGTGCAAGCAGTATGGGAGCTTTTGGTTTTTACAGAAGCACTTCAGCAGAAGCTCATTAACTGTAGGGAGAGAAGCAAAGCTAATGGGCTAAAAATTGGTTGGCTCCTGTTTATCGTGGCGATGTTTGTGATTCGTGACCTGTCCTCAAGTGTTTCAGGTGGAGGTAGGCAGCAAAGAAATTGAGTACCAAATCATGTTTACCTGATAGTAGGGCTGCTGGTTGCCACTGCTCACAGCAGGGATGCAAGCAGCATTGTGCTGACTGCATAGAACACAGAACATAAAACATTACAGCGCAGTACAGGCCCTTCGGCCCTCGATGTTGCACCGACCTGTGAAACCACTCTAAAGCCCATCTACACTATTCCTTTATCGTCCATATGTCTATCCAATGACCATTTAAATGCCCTTAGGGTTGGCGAGTCCACCACTGTTGCAGGCAGGGCATTCCACGCCCTTACTACTCTCTGAGTAAAGAACCTACCTCTGACATCTGTCTTATATCTATCTCCCCTCAATTTAAAGCTATGTCCCCTTGTGCTAGACATCACCATCTGAGGAAAAAGGCTCTCACTGTCCACCCTATCCAATCCTCTGATCATCTTGTATGCCTCAATTAAGTCACCTCTTAACCTTCTTTTCTCTAACGAAAACAGCCTCAAGTCCCTCAACCTTTCCTCATAAGATCTTCCCTCCATACCAGGCAACATTCTAGTAAATCTCCTCTGCACCCTTTCCAATGCTTCCACATCCTTCCTATAATGCGGCGACCAGAATTGCACGCAATACTCCAAATGCGGCCGCATTTGAGTTTTGTACAGCTGCAACATGACCTCATGGCTCTGAAACTCAATCCCTCTACCAATAAAAGCTAACACGCCGTACGCCTTCTTAACAACCCTGTCAACCTGGGTGGTAACTTTCAGGGATCTATGTACATGGACACTGAGATCTCTCTGCTCATCCACACTGCCAAGAAGTGCCATTAGCCCAGTACTCTGTCTTCCTGTTATTCCTTCCAAAATGAATCACCTCACACTTTTCTGCATTAAACTCCATTTGCCACCTCTCAGCCCAGCGCTGCAGCTTATCTATGTCACTCTGTAACTTGTAACATCCTTCCGCACTGTCCACAACTCCACCGACTGTCGTGTCATCTGCAAATGTACTCACCCATCCTTCTACGCCCTCCTCTAGGTCATTTATAAAAATGACAAACAGCAGTGGCCCCAAAACAGATCCTTATGGTACACCACTATAACTGGACTCCAGTCTGAACACTTCCCATCAACCACCACCCTTTGTCTTCTTCCAGCTAACCAATTTCTGATCCAAACTGCTAAATCACCCTGAATCCCATACCTCCGTATTTTCTGCAGTAGCCTACCGTGGGGAACCTTATCAAACGCTTTACTGAAATCCATATACACCACATCAACTGTTTTACCCTCATCCACCTGTTTGGTCACCTTCTCAAAGAACTCAATAAGGTTTGTGAGGCACGACCTACCCTTCACAAAACCATGTTGACTATCTCTAATCAAATTATTCCTTTCCAGATGATTATACACCCTATCTCTTATAAACCTCGAACGCCCCAACTGAACCTCCATGTCTCATCTTTACATAAGCCTCCTTCTTCCTCTTGACAAGTGTTTCGACTGCTTTAGTAAACCACGGTTCCCTTGCTCGACCACTTCCTCCCTGCCTGACAGGTACATACTTATCAAGGACACGCAGTAGCTGTTCCTTGAACAAGCTCCACATTTCCATTGTGCGCATCCCCTGCAGTTTTCCTCTCCATCCGATGCATCTTAAGTCTTGCCTCATCGCATCAGAATTGAATTTCCCCCAGATATAACTCTTGCCCTGCGGTTTATACCTATTCTTTTCCATCACTAAAGTAAACGTAATCGAATTGTGGTCACTATCACCAAAGTGCTCACCCACCTCCAAATCTAACACCTGTCCTAGTTCATTACCCAGTACCAAATCCAATATGGCCTCGCCTCTCGTTGGCCTATCTACATATTGTGTCAGGAAACCCTCCTGCACACATTGGACAAAAACGGACCCATCTAAAGTATTCGAACTATAGCGTTTCCAGTCAATATTTGGAAAGTTAAAGGCCCTCATAACAACTACCCTGTTGCTTTCGCTCCTATGCAGAATCATCTTTGCAATCCTTTCCTCTACATCTCTGTAACTTTTCGGAGGCCTATAGAAAACCCTAACAGGGTGACCTCACCTTTCCTGTTTCTAACTTCAGCCCATACTACCTCAGTAGATGAGTCCTCATCAAACGTCCTTTCTGCCACCGTAATACTGCCCTTGACTAACAATGCCACCTCCCCCCCTCTTTTACCACCTTCCCTGAGCTCACTGAAATATCTAAACCCCAGCACCTGCAACAACCATTCCTGTCCCTGCTCTATCCATGTCTCCGAAATGGCCACAACATCGAAGTCCCAGGTACCAACCCATGCCGCAAGTTCACCCACCTTATTCCGGATGCTCCTGGCATTGAAGAAGACACACTTTAAATCACCTTTCTGCCATCCGGTACACTCCTGCAACTTTGAAACCTTAACTCATGACCTCACTACTCTCAACCTCCTGGAGCTACATTTCAGGTTCCCAAGCCCCTGCTGAACTAGTTTAAACCCTCCCGAAGAGCATTAGCAAATTTCCCCCCCAGGATAATGGTACCCTTCTGGTCCAGGTGTAGACCATCCCGTTTGTAGAGGTCCCACCGACTCCAGAATGAGCCCCAATTATCCAGAAATCTGAAACCCTCCCTCCTGCACCATCCCTGTAGCCACGTGTTCAACTCCTCTCTCTCCCTATTCCTCGTCTCGCTATCACGTGGCACGGGTAACAACCCAGAGATAATAACTCTGTTTGTCCTTGATCTAAGTTTCCACCCTAGCTCCCTGAATTCCTGCCTTACATCCCTATCCCTTTTCCTACCTATGTTGTTGGTACCTATGTGGACCACGACTTGGGGCTGCTCCTCCTCCCCTTTAAGGATCCCGAAAAAACGATCCGAGACATCACGCACCCTGGCACCTGGGAGGCAACACACCAACCGCGAGTCTCTCTCGTCCCCACAGAATCCCCTATCTATCCCCCTAACTATGGAGTCTCCAATCACTAATGCTCTACTCCTCTCCCCCCTTCCCTTCTGAGCAACAGGGACAGACTCTGTGACAGAGACCTGTACCCCATGGCATGGTGCTGTCAACTTTAGGTTCTTAAAGGCAGTCTGTCCCTTTTGAAGGGAAGCTGTATCTATTCATAGGAAGCGGTTGCTGAATGATAATGCTGAAATTCTAAACAAAGTAATTTGAACAGCAGGGCAGAGAGAGGCCTCCATATTCATTGATACAGCACTGGAGGTCTTGGTGGAGAGGTGGATATGAGGAAAGATGTGATGACTCTGTGAGTGCAGGAGATCTAGGACCACTGGCAGCAAGGATTAGGAGCAGGTAGTCAAGAAAGCCAATTCCTGACGTTTAGCCTCGAGGATCTGACAGCACTGCCAGTGGATGTCTAATGACCTTACAAGGAGGTCAAAGTCAGTGACCGCATTTTCACATGCCATCTCCTACCAGTGTTCCACCCGTCTCTCATGCCACTCCATGCACCCAACTGTGGGAACCAAAACCAGTGCGATTGCTGCCCCATTCCTGTTGCAGTCTTTGTGTGGATAAGGGTCACCTAATTATTAACATTCCTTGTGAGGATGCAGCGACACTCCCTTTCAAATTCAGAAAGCCACCACCACTCTTCCAAAACCACTCCGAGGTACTTTCAGACACTTTGCAAAAGCAGCAAATCTTCAAATGTATCATACGTACAAATTGGGTACCTGGAGCTTTACATGGAGAGTGCTGTGCCCCTCTTACAACTGAATGCTTGATCTTTGGTGAACCATTTGTTGAATGAACCCAGAAGGCCCAAATTAGGAGAATAGATGCCAGTGTGACCTCCTGGTGCGTCTGTATCCAATACACATAGGGGCATCCAAATGAGTGCCATTCACAAACGCCAGAAAGAGTTGACAGCATAGCACACAACATTTGGAGAGTGATTGACTTATTTTGTGAACTGATGTGAATTTAGAGTCCAAAATTTCAATTCAATGAACGGCTGTTTCCGATGAAACACCAGTAAACCTGAAACCTTAACTCAATTTCTCTATCCACAGATAGTTTTAAAAAAATTAATTGACAGGATGTAGACATCACATGTTGGAGCAGCATTTATTGCCCATCCCTAATTGCCCTTCAACTGAGTGGCTTGCTAGGCCATTTCCGAGGGCATTTTAAGAACCACATATATGTGGATCTGGAGTCACATATCGGCCTGACCAGATAAGGCGTGGCTGATTTCCTTCCCTAAGGGGAATTAGCAAACCAGATAGGTTTTTACAACAATTGACAATGATTTCATGGTCATCACTAGACGTTTGATTCCAGAACTTTATTGAATTCAAACTTCACCATCTGCTGTGGAGGAATTCAAACCCGGGTCCCCAGAACATTACCCTGGGTCTCGGGATTAAAAATCCAGTAATAACACCACAATGCCATTGTATCCGATCTGTTGAGCATTTCCAGTATTTTCAGTTTTAAATTTCAGATTTTCAGCATCCACCGTATTTTGCTGTTGCTTATAAATTGCTGAAACAAACTCAATAATATTGATCAACATTGTATATTTATGCCATTTAAATTAGTTTTAATTTCTTACCATTGGGTTTTTATTCACTTTGGACACCTTTATCTCTACTTCCCTGAATGTGACACCATGTTGACACGCTTGCTTATTTCTTGTCAAATTTGCCTTGCTCTATACATAAGGGATGGAGGAGGAGGTTAATATTCATCCTGTAAATTATATCATTACTGCAAACACCCTTGGCAAGATCACCAAATTTATTTCCTCCTGCCTCCTTTGCTTAACCAATGCATCAACCTGCTCCCGCTGAGCTACGAGGAAATGTATTCTTCAGTGGTGCCTTTTGTTACAATAATTTCAAGCTCTCAAGTCCCATTAAGGAAGGTGATGCATTTCAGCATGTGGGCTACAATATAACTCGCAGAAGGATTGCTATTCGTTTATTTCCATGCTGTTAGTACCTTACTTTCTTTCGATCTTGTGGCTCTTTTCTGATTAAATATTCTCCAATCTTTTTTAGTTTCCCCTCAGCTGTTCTTGTAGTTCTCACCTCTCTTCTCTTTGATTAACTTCATCTTCTCATTGCAGGTTCATTCCTCAACTAACTGTCACTTGTCCTTCCTCACACCCACTTCTGCTAACATTCTAGAACTTGGCTGCTTCAAATCAGAGGTCCATCCTTTATGATGATTGGCTTCAGAGCAGTGGTTGCTTCCATTGCTGATTTAACACAATTGATTGGATTCTTCATTCATTGGTGAGTTAGTAGCAGCCTGGGATTTCTGCTCATCCACCCACATCTTTACAGCTAACCTGGTCAAATGTCCTCTGAAGGATCTCATTGAGAGGGTTGCATTATGCAACATCTCTATTAAAGCCATAATGGAGATGGTTGGGTCATTCCACCATCAGACACTTGGCAACCTCATTACTGTAAAGTGGCTGGGATTGCTTTTACAGACATCATTTGATTAACTTACCTCCACTGCCTGCATTTTACTGGAAATGTTACCTGGTCTTATCTTAGTGGCCACTTAAGGGTATTTTCCCACCCAGCCTCATTGTTTAGGTTGGCGGGCAGATGATAGATCAGGGAGGGAGACCCGGGATTGAACAAATCTTGGGTGGGAAGGGGGCAGGTGCTTCCATTGGAAGCCTCCTTCTGACTGGGGGCAGCCCCCTTCTGACTGGGGGCAACCCGCTCCCCCCCCCCCCCCCGCAGCCCCCCGCTCCCCCCCCCCCCCCCCGCATGAAATGGCATCTGGTGTGCTGGAATTAGTGGGGACGCATTCCCTGCTGACTCCTCGGAGAACCATCCTGAACCCGCCGCGGCCCCCCCCCCCCCGCTCCCCCCGCATGAAATGGCATCTGGTGTGCTGGAATTAGTGGGGACGCATTCCCTGCTGACTCCTCGGAGAACCATCCTGAAAATTCGAGCCTATCAACCATGCTTCACTTAAAATAAATTCCGATCCCAATTTTATTCTTTTCATTTCCAGATTTGGTCAACCAGCGTGTGTTCCCATGATCTGAACTTGTGTAGCCAGTCCTTTAGCAAGAATGCATTTATATTAAAGAGAATCGACAATAATGTTCGAATGACTGTATTGCAAGGGTGGTTTGTAAATGAATAATCATCAGAACTGGGACAAGTTTTGCAATCCAGGAATCAATGAGGCTTTAATGTAAACATCAAATAAAAACAAATTGGATGCTGAAAGTGTTCTACGAAGAAGGGCACTGTCACATCACTTAATTAACATGTTTACTAAACAATAGCTAATGCAGTCAAACCACATGAGTATGTATTTATCCAGATTAAAGTGACTATCTTGACCATTGAATTCCTGTGGCCAAATTCTAAATACCACTTACAAACTAAAAGTTATGGTTCCATCATGTTTATGTCGGCTCGCATGTCCTTTGGAAATACTAATTCCAAAGTCTGAATTTGCAGCCTGCCATGTGAGGATGATAAGAGTTAACAGAAGCAGATGTGAAATCCATTCCCGCCCGCACTCAGCTCCCAAACTCAATTTTATGCTGGCTAACCAAATAATTGCTGGCAAGCAATAACTGCACACTGAGAGGGCACCAGCGTTACCGGTGGGGACGGTGTAGTAGTATGTATTGGGGGTCATGTGGGACTGGAAGCCCTAATGTCATTGGCTGACAGATCCCGGGTCCTGGTTGGCCGTTGACCTCAAGCTCCGCCCTGAAGGCGGAGTATAAGAAGCCGGAGTCTTCCCCCGCAGGCCAGTTTACTATCGAGCTGCGGGGGAACAGACACGCTTAATAAAGCCTCATCGACTTCACTCTATTCGTCTCATGGAGTCTTTGTGCGCTACAATTTATTAAGCGTGCCTAAAAAGGACTATGGAGCTCAGGATCATTCCGGAATGCCTGAGGATCAGCCCCCACGCAGTGAACGCGGCAGCAGCCTTCAAGCACTGGCAGACTTGCTTCGAGGCCTACCTCAGAACGACCACCGGCCGAATCTCAGAAGACCAAAAACTGCAGGTCCTGCACTCGAGGGTGAGCACGGAGATTTTCTCCCTCATCGAAGATTCGGACGATTTCCAGACGGCGTTCGCAGCACTGAGAAGTCTCTACGTTCACCCAGTTAACCAAATCTATGCTCGCTACCAGCTCGCGACGAGACGGCAAGCTCCCAGAGAATCGATGGACGAGTTCTACGCCGCGCTGCTGATTTTGGGACGAGCCTGCAGCTGCCCGTCGGTGAACGCAAACGAACACACGGACATTTAATGCGCGATGCTTTTGTGGCAGGTATGCAATCCTCCCAAATCCGCCAAAGACTTCTAGAAAAAGAGTCGCTAGGACTCTCAGAGGCACGGGCCTTAGCAGCCTCCCTAGACGTGGCCGCGCGTAATACCCGCGCCTACGGCCCCGACCGCGCAGCAACCCATTGGGCCCCGTACGTACCCGTCGCGGCAAACACCCTACCCCCCCCCCGGACACCCCACAGGCTTGCGCGGTCCAAACGCCGAGTCGCACCGGGGGCACCCGCTGTTATTTCTGTGGCCAGGCGAAACACCCCCGACAGCGCTGCCCGGCCCGCGCAGCTATCTGCAAAAGCTGGGGGAAAAAGGGCCATTATGTGGTTGTGTGCCGGTCCCGTGAGGTCGCCGCCGTCCCGGGAGCACAGGGAGCCCTGCAAGCAGTTTACGCGCCCCAACCCCCCCAGCACGCCATGTACGACCCGCAGGCGCAGCCGTTCTGGGTCCCGACCACCGCGGTCCCGGGAGAACTGGGAGCCCTGCACGCCACCTACACTCCCCAACCCCCCTCCCCGCAGCCCATGCATGACCCGCCGCCGGCGCTACCGCTTTGGGTCCCGGCCAACACTCTCCACGGAGAGGAGGGAGTTTTCCGCGTCCCTAACGCCACCCTAACCCCCATCCCGCGCCCCACGCCTGACCCGCCGGCGCCACCTACTTGGGCCCCGACCACCGCTGTCCCCGGCGAGGGAGCTCCGCACGGTCCCAGCGCTCGCGGCCCCACGCCTGACCCGCCGGCGCCGCCGACTTGGGCCCCGACCACCGCTGTCCCCGGTGAGGGAGCTCCGCGCGGTCCTAGCGCTCGCGGTCCTAGCGCTCGCGGTGAAGGAGATCCGCGCGGTCCTAGCGCTCGCGGTCCTAGCGCTCCCCAGCCCCCCAGCACACCATGTGCGACCCGCAGACGCCGTCATTTTGGGTCCCGGCCACCACGAGTGGAGGAGGGGCGCCGATGTGCGACCTGCAGACGCCGCCATTTTGGGTCCCGGCCACCACGAGGGGAGGAGGGGCGCCGCCATCTTGGACCGCCCCAGACCTGTACGACGCATGGGGGCGGCCATTTTGTCCACCCCCGCCGCCATCTTGTGACCCCCCAGCCACGTGCGATGTATGGGGGCGGCCATTTTGTTCATCCCCGCCGCCATCTTGGACGGCAACAACGGACCCCACTCCACTACTACAACCACGGCTCGCTTCGATTACGCTCGATCAAGCCTGGCCCCGGACACTCCAGACGACGATGACAACGGTACCAATAAACGGCCACGAGACGCCATGCCTAGTCGACTCCGGGAGCACGGAAAGCTTTATACACCCCGACACGGTAAGACGCTGTTCCTTGACCACCTATCCCAGCGCACAAAGGATTTGCCTAGCTGCAGGATCCCACTCCGTACAGATCCGGGGATTCTGCATAGTTACCCTAACGGTGCAGGGGAGGGAGTTCAAAAACTACAAACTAAACGTCCTTCCCCAACTTTGTGCCCCCACCTTGCTGGGATTAGATTTCCAATGCAATCTACAGAGCCTTACGTTCAAATTCGGCGGCCCCATACCCCCACTCACTATCTGCGGCCTCGCAACCCTCAAGGTGCAACCCCCGTCCTTGTTTGCGAACCTCACCCCGGATTGCAAACCCGTCGCCACTAGGAGCAGACGGTACAGCGCCCAGGACCGGACCTTCATTCGGTCCGAAGTCCAGCAGCTACTAAAGGAGGGCATAATCCAGGCCAGTAATAGTCCCTGGAGAGCGCAGGTGGTAGTAGTGAAGACAGGGGAGAAACAAAGGATGGTCATAGACTATAGCCAGACCATCAACAGGTACACACAACTAGACGCGTACCCTCTCCCCCGCATATCCGACATGGTCAATCGGATTGCCCAATATAAAGTCTTCTCCACCGTGGACCTCAAGTCCGCCTACCATCAGCTCCCCATCCGCCCAAGTGACCGCAAGTACACAGCCTTCGAGGCAGACGGGCGATTATACCATTTCCTATGGGTCCCTTTTGGCGTCACAAACGGGGTCTCGGTCTTCCAACGGGAGATGGACCGAATGGTTGATCAACATGGGTTGCGGGCCACGTTCCCATATCTCGACAATGTAACCATCTGCGGCCACGATCAGCAGGACCACGACGCCAACCTCCAAAAATTCCTCCAGACCGCCAAAGCCTTGAACCTCACGTACAACGAGGACAAGTGCGTTTTTAGCACCGACCGGCTAGCCATTCTGGGCTACGTAGTGCGCAATGGGATAATAGGCCCCGACCCCGAACGCATGCGCGCACTCATGGAATTTCCCCTCCCACACTGCCCAAAAGCCCTGAAACGCTGCTTGGGGTTCTTTTCGTACTACGCCCAGTGGGTCCCCCAGTACGCAGACAAGGCCCGCCCCCTAATACAGACCACGACCTTCCCTCTGTCGACAGAGGCTTGCCAGGCCTTCAGCCGCATCAAGGCGGATATCGCAAAGGCCACGAATCGCGCCATCGACGAGTCCCTCCCCTTCCAGGTCGAGAGCGACGCCTCCGACGTAGCTCTAGCGGCCACCCTTAACCAAGCGGGCAGACCCGTGGCCTTTTTCTCCCGGACCCTCCACGCCTCAGAAATCCGCCACTCTTCAGTAGAAAAGGAAGCCCAAGCCATAGTGGAAGCTGTGCGACATTGGAGGCATTACCTGGCCGGCAGGAGATTCACTCTCCTCACCGACCAACAGTCGGTAGCCTTCATGTTCGATAGTGCACAGCGGGGCAAAATCAAAAACGACAAAATCTTAAGGTGGAGGATCGAGCTCTCCACCTTCAACTATGAGATTTTGTATCGTCCCGGAAAGCTGAACGAGCCGTCCGATGCCCTATCCCGCGGCACATGTGCCAACGCACAAATTAACCGCCTCCAAACCCTCCACGAGGACCTCTGCCACCCGGGGGTCACTCGGTTTTACCACTTCATCAAGTCCCGCAATCTCCCATACTCTTTAGAGGAGGTCCGTACAGTCACAAGGGACTGCCACATCTGCGCGGAATGCAAGCCGCATTTTTTCAGGCCAGATGGAGCGCACCTGATTAAGGCTTCCCGCCCCTTTGAACGCCTCAGTCTCGATTTCAAAGGGCCCCTCCCCTCCACGGACCGCAACGCATATTTTCTTAATGTAGTGGACGAATACTCCCGCTTCCCTTTTGCCATTCCCTGCTCTGACATGACCGCGGCCACAGTCATTAAAGCCCTGAACAGCATCTTCACACTGTTCGGTTACCCCGCATACGTCCACAGCGACAGGGGGTCCTCTTTCATGAGTGACGAGCTGCGCCAGTTCCTGCTCAGCAAGGGCATAGCCTCAAGCAGGACAACCAGCTACAACCCCCGGGGGAACGGGCAAGTAGAAAGGGAGAACGGCACGGTCTGGAAGGCCGTCCTACTGGCCCTACGGTCCAGGGACCTCCCAGTTTCAAGGTGGCAGGAGGTCCTCCCAGACGCTCTCCATTCCATCCGGTCGTTATTATGTATGAGCACTAATCAAACGCCTCATGAGCGTCTCCTTGTGTTCCCTAGGAGGTCCTCCTCTGGAACGTCGCTGCCGACCTGGCTGGCGGCCCCAGGACCCATCCTGCTCCGAAAGCATGTGCGGGCACATAAGGCGGACCCGTTGGTCGAAAGGGTTCACCTCCTCCACGCGAACCCCCAGTACGCCTACGTGGAGTACCCCGACGGCCGACAGGACACGGTCTCCCTGCGGGATCTGGCACCCGCCGGCAACACGCACACCCCCCCGACACCATCAACCCAACCCCCCCCCCTTCCGGCCACCGCCGCACCCCGCGACCGCCCCCTTCCCAGGAGGATCGGTTCCCCTCCCCTCAGCACCGACCAAGAATCAAACCCGAGCTGAAACCGTACGGCTCCTGGAGGCGACAACACTAGTACAAGCACCACCACCACCGCCGGGGCCGAGGCGATCGACACGGACGACCAGACCGCCCGACCGACTCGTGGCGTCGATGTAAAACAAATATGGACTGTTCACAAGAACATTTTGCTTTTCTTCCTATATCCTCTGTAAATAGTTGCAACAGGACAAAATTGTCCAATACTGTATTGCCATGTGAATGTTTTGTCCTCCCAGGACCAGCCCTGTAAACCCTTACCACCATACGAAGCATCACCCCGCCGGGTTCATTTTTGACAAGGGGTGAATGTGGTAGTATGTATTGGGGGTCATGTGGGACTGGAAGCCCTAATGTCATTGGCTGACAGATCCCGGGTCCTGGTTGGCCGTTGACCTCAAGCTCCGCCCTGAAGGCGGAGTATAAGAAGCCGGAGTCTTCCCCCGCAGGCCAGTTTACTATCGAGCTGCGGGGGAACAGACACGCTTAATAAAGCCTCATCGACTTCACTCTATTCGTCTCATGGAGTCTTTGTGCGCTACAGACGGGAAAGGGATGGGCAAAAGGGACATCAAGGGTGCGGGTGGGGGATTTAAATACATCTCCCTGAAGGCTGGATCTGCACTCAGAGCCTCACGGAGTCGGTTTGGAATTCACAATTATTTGGTCACCGTTTTAAAATTAGAGTGCCGCTCCTGCACCCGCGATGGCATCGTTGGCTGGAGCCAATGCCAGGCCTGAGAATGTCCAGATCCAGCGTGCCCAACTCTTGGATGAGTGCCTCAGGGTCTTGCTGGAGGCAAGACACTGTCGTGACATCTTGCTGCCACACGATGGCAAGAGGAAGCCACCTCACTTGATAAAGAAAGCCAGGCGAGCTGGTCAGTGGCTGTGGCAAAGTCTGTAGAACCTTGATCCAGTGTCACAAAAGATTCAGTGACCTGCGCTCTGCCAGGGTGAGTACTGATTCCTGTTAGAACCTTGGGTGGATGTCTTTGTGGGTGGCAGCACATACTGGTGCTCAGGAGTGTGAAATGCAGAATGTAATGTGGCACAAATTGATGAACCTTGATAGACCAGCGCTGGCATGTATGTCAGGGTGATGTGTGACAATGTAATAGGCAACTGTTGCTGTTTTGCGGGGAGAGGCTGCAATGTCCCAGCATGTTGAGGGGGACAAATGAAAGCACTTTTATCCTTACAGAAGAAGAGGAGTCACAATGCATTGGTGCGAGGCTGGGCCAGTGGGGGGGGGGGGGGGGGGGACTCTGCTTATCCTCAGCCAGGCATTGGAGCAGGGCCTGGAAATGGCCTACGAAACTGAAGCCAGGTCCTCAGGTTACATAGAGGCAGAGGTGTTGGATGAGGGTAAGAGCCTCATGGAAAGGGCAGAGATTGGCATAGGATATGAGAGATGTAGGGATGTGGTTGTAAGACTGACATGTAATTATTTGTATTGCTTGTCCATTCAGAAGTCTTTGCCCAGCCAGATAGCTATTCTTTTAATAAAACATTTTCCAATTAAGGGGCAATTTAGCATGGCCAATCCACCTTGAGTGGCTGCAGCTGCTCTCTGTCTCTGTTGCTGAGTGCTGGCTGTTGCTGAGTTGCCTGCAGGAAGGAGAGAGAGGGAGAGGAGAGCAAAAGGAGAGAGGAAGGAGTGAAGGAAGGAAGGAAGGAACAACAACAACAACAACAGGAAGGTGGCTGCAAAACAAGGTGGGAGTAAAGCCCCTTTGTACTGTTTGTTTGCTGGGCCCCTCCCTGGCTGAGGGCCCGGCCCTGCCCAGTTCTCCCAACTGTCCGGCCTTCCTCATTCCATCTGGTGAGCTTGTTCCAGGACGGGGACATTGAGTGGTTGCTGGGTCGCTCCCGGGCTGAAGATCCCTTACACCAGCAGGGAGGAGTTCGGTTCCATTGGGTGGTCGTTCTAAGGTGGAGCACAGTCTGTATTTTGCTGAGCCCTACTTGGGCTGAAGACTTCTTTAAACCAGCGTCACTTACCTCAGTGTGGTGACCTCGGGTGGGAGCACGGACTGTGTTTTTTTTTTTGCTGGGCCCCCTCCTGTGCTGAAGATCCCCAAATCTCCCACCCTCCAGCTTCCCCCGGAGTCTCAGGAGTCTCTCACCTCAGGAACCATTCCATCCACGGTGCCCCACCCTCCTGTGTTGCTGACCTCCTCCAACAGTGCTCCTTGTTCTCTCTTCTCTTTCCTGCTTTGCTCCCCTGTATACCTTCCAAGGGGGAGAGTACATCTTTCCACCTCGCTCTTCCCCTGACAACCCCCTCTCCACTATCTATTTCCTCAACTAAATTCCAACGCGACAAAGCCCACATTGGGGTGGGGGTGGCACTTGACCTGCTGGCCACTTCACCTTTGCCAGTGGCGGGGCCGGCCAGAGCCTCCTGTGCAGGGGTGGTTGCCTCCACTGCTCCCGCAGCCCCGCCACCTTTCCGGTTGCTCACCCGAAAGCTGGGCGTAAAGTGCTACGCTCACCCCACCGTCACCATAGAGGCATGCGTTCGCGCGATGGCCAGGGTCGTCTGCCCCTTGCCGCCTCTCGAATGTGCGGGAAAGCCGTGTTCTTCCTGAGGGCCGAGAGGGCGGTTCACCTCGTCCTTGAAAAGGGGCTCGCGGTGGGCGGGACCGATGTGGCGGTGGACCCTCGAGGCCACTGCCGAGCGACCCATATTGTCCAATGTCCCGCCTTACCTACCTACCTAGTAACTCTTCCCCCACCTCCAACTACTGGGGGAGGTTCGTTCTGAGGTAGCGCCGCTCCCTCTCGGCCTGAAGGATGCCCCCCTCAGGCACATCGACTCCTTCCGGTGCCAGGCTTTCATCCACCTGGCCCGGGAGGATGTATTGGAGGGGGGATTCGAGGTCTCCCATCTAGGGGAGACCTTCCGCATCTTCTGGTCTGCAGATGGTGTGCGGTGCCACGCCTGCAAGAAGGTGGGCCATGTGCGGAAGAACTGCCCCGCTTCCAAAGCCACCACTGACACCAAGGTGGCTTCGAGTGGCACCGCCGTCCCCTCCCCCTCCATTGGCATTACTACCCCGACCCTACAGGGGGTCACCGTGCTGGCGCAGACTGGCTGGTCGGCTGCCGGAGTGGAGGAGGGAGGGCATCCACCAGGCCGCAAGGCCCGAAAGAAGACAAGGCAGGGATTGGCTGCAAATAGCCCCAACCCCGTCAGCTGAGAGACCCTTGCACCCCAGAACTCCGGCTTGGGGGCCACCGCGGACACTCAAGCTCATCCCGGGCCCATTGACGCCTCAGCATCAGGTACTGGGCCCGTCATCATTTTGGCGCGGGTCAGCAAGGGGGGGTTGTGGTGATGCGCGTGCTCCCAGGCCGGCGCAGAAGAAGGCAACATCTCGAACACGGGGGCAAAGTGTTGAGGGAAGGGGGGGCGTTGCGAGAATGGAGATTTCTTCGGCGCAGGGCACCCCCTGCAAGTGGTGCCACTCCTTGGGGGGGGGGGGGGGTGGAGAGAAACATCATGACCTCCCCTGGAACAGAGCGAGTGGCGCCCCGACCCCTGCCCCTCGACATTACACCGCGCCCCTGGAAGAAATTAGAGAAAGTCCATCATCTGTCGACCCCTGAGCTGACTCAGTCCCCCGAGCAGGACACCTCGGGGCTGGGTGCGAGCGAGGCCCCCGAGGGCCCGTTCCCCCCGGTGCCAATTTGCACCCCAGAGGCGTTCCTTTTTAAAACGGCGGAGGGCTGTGACGGCTCCCTGACCTCGGTCATTGGGTGATGGTGGCGAGGAGTGACCCCCCCCCTCTCCGTCCCAGCCTCCGACGCCGGCAGTCCCCATCGCCACCCCGGAGCTTATTCCGGAACTGTTCCCGTGTCTATCCGGTGACCCGGCATCACAAGAGGAGGGGGGGATCTGAGCCGCCACCTCGCTCTGGCCTGATACAATTAGAGGAGTCTGCGAGGAACCCGTCTGTCGGCAATCAGGGGGGTGGGATCGAGGCAGACCCAGGGCCGGTTGGTGGGACCGTGCCATCCGCCACACTCAATGTGGCAGAGGATTCGGTCCCAGACGGCGACTGCCCGGAGGAGGACGATTGCTCGGTGGTGGAGGAGGGCATGGGGTACATCAGCAGCGAGATGGTGGACTCCCTCATGGCCGACACTGAGCCGCCCCTCATCCCCTGAGGGGAACTCCGGGATTTTCTGTGTGTAAACCCGCGGTCGCCGAAACCGAGGGCACCTAGCCCTCGACCGGTGGTCAGGCTTGGCGCTGCTCATCCAGTCTTCCCGCGCCTACGTTAAAGAGGCAGGAGACGCGGACGCTTCTGAGCAGCGCTGCCAGAAATCTTTCCTTGCTGGACTCCTGAGGGAGCAGGGCCCGCGCTCCTCCGCTCCTTCTGAGCACTGGAAAGGTGAAGGTAGCACTTTACTACTGACACGGAGGTGACCATAGCCAGCCTCAGCATTAACGGCAGCAGGGACGCCCTCCGCAGGTTCCAGAACTTCTCGGTCCTCCGGGATGGGAGGTATACGGCGTGCTTCCTGTCATGATATTCAAACACACACATCATGATGGACACACTAACAGGCAAATCAGAGTACACAACACCACAACCAATCACAGACAAGAACACCAACCACATAAAAAGCACGAGCACGACACCTGGAGGTCAGGAGGTCTGGGGAGAAGGGAACAGAAAGAGCTGTTGAAACACCACAAGCAGGGAGCCCCCCACGTGCAGAGTGCAAAGACCAAGTTGTAAATAGTGAGTTTAAATAAAGAAGCGTTGTACCATATGCAACTGTGTTGGCTCATCTGTGTGTCAGAACACCCAACACCACATGGTACAGGAGTGGATCGATACCTGCCTACCAACCTGCCATTCTGGACATGGACCACACCGGCAAACCGCAGCCGATGCAAGTCACGGGGAACCTAGGCACCAACTGGAAGCTCTACAGGCAGCGATTTGACCTGTACATCCGTGCCACCGAAAAACAGAATGCCTCGGATGATTCGAAGATTGCAATGCTCCTCTTCTACGCAGGCCCCCACCCAAACGATGTCTTTAATTCACTGGTGTTCGAGGAAGGCGAAAACCAGGCCAAATATGACACGGTCATCCTCAAACTGGACCAGCACTTTCAAACTGAAGTAAACGAAACTTTCGAAAGATACATCTTTCAGCAACGCCTGCAAGGTAAGGAGGAGCTTTTTCAACCCTTTTTGACGCACCTCCGGATTCTAGCGCAGTCCTGCGGTTACGGCACCACTACAGAGTCCATGATCAGGGACCAGATTGTTTTTGGCGTTGCCTCTAGTGGCCTACGCCAGCAGCTTCTTAAAATAAAGAGCCTCACCTTAGCGTCTGCTGTGGAAGCCTGTGTCCTCCATGAAAATGCTGCCTGCCGTTTTGCCCGATTTCAGGCGTCCGAGTTGGCACGGAGGGGGTCCCCAGCCGTCGAATCGGCAAGCCAGGCCGCCCACGACGTTGAACGCATCCAGGCCGTCGATTTCTTCCCGCCCCACGGCCCGGACGACAGCGGCCGCTTCCCGCGCTTTTCGCGGTCTCCCGCGCAGGTGCGCGCCAAAAATAACGGCCACAACGAGGGACGCACTGCGCAGGCGCGCCCACCGCAAGATCGCACTGCGCATGCGCAGTGGCGCAACGAACGTCGTGACGTCATGACGTGCAGCAATTGTGGAGGTCTACACTTAAAAGGGCAATGTCCTGCAAAATACCGACAGTGCAACAGATGTGCCATGATAGGCCACTACGCAGCCCGCTGTCGTGCGGCTCAACCCATGGATCCGGCGCATCCTCGACAACCTCGCACACGAGTCAGGACCGTCCAGCCCACGCATCAAGACTTCCAGTTAAGTGATGCAGATGACCAGGATGACTTCCGAGTTGCCGTCATTGATGTCAACAAGGTCAATGCCATCAATCCAGACGATGAGTGGTGTGCCACCCTGACGGTCAACCGATCGCGCGTCGCCTTCCGTCTGGACACCGGCGCATCCGCCAACCTGATTGCTTACTCTGCAGTCCAGGCCATGAAGGTCAAACCACCCATCACACCATCCCGGCTTAAGATGGTTGACTATAACGGGAACGTTATCCCGTCCGTAGGATCTTGCCAGCTACAGGTGACTCACAAGAGGTACACGGCCACACTCCCCTTCGAAGTTGTGGGCTCATCAAAGGACTCGTTACTGGGCGCACAAGCGTGTAAGGTCCTTCACCTGGTACAGCGCATCATGTCTCTCTCTCCAGATGTGATATCCGACTTCCCGGATGCTGAGTTCCACGCGAATCTCCATTCCCTCCTCGCTCACAACCAGGAGGTTTTTGAAGGCATGGGGACATTGCCACACACGTACAAGATTCGACTCAGACCGGACGCCATCCCTGTCGTTCACGCACCTCGCAGGGTTCCTGCGCCTCTCAAAGACCGCCTCAAGGCACAACTGCAGATTCTTCAGGACCAAGGGGTCCTATCCAAGGTCACGGAGCCCACGCCATGGGTCAGCTCCATGGTCTGTGTAAAGAAGCCCTCTGGCGAGCTCCGTATATGTATAGATCCAAAAGATCTGAACAACAACATCATGCGGGAACACTATCCCATCCCGAAACGAGAAGACCTCACCAGCGAGATGGCGCGAGCCAACATATTCACTAAATTGGATGCGTCCAAAGGATTCTGGCAGATCAAACTGGACCCGGCCAGCCGAAGACTATGCACATTCAACACCCCTTTTGGCAGATTCTGCTACAACCGGATGCCATTCGGCATCATTTCGGCATCTGAAGTATTCCACCGCATTATGGAACAGATGATGGAAGGCATCGAAGGGGTACGTGTATATGTGGACGATATCATCATTTGGTCCACCACTCCGCAGGAACACATGCATCGTCTTCGACGTGTCTTCACCCGCATACGGCAAAATGGCCTGCGTCTCAACCGTGCGAAGTGTGCTTTCGGCCAGACGGAGCTGAAATTCCTCGGGGACCACATCTCAAGGTCCGGGGTCCGTCCCGATGCAGACAAGGTTAGCGCCATCACAGCCATGCCACGACCGGCTGACAAGAAGGCTGTCTTAAGATTCCTCGGCATGGTCAACTTCCTTGGGAAGTTCATTCCCAACCTGGCTTCTCATACAACAAACATGCGCCATCTCGTAAAAAAATCGACGGAATTCAACTGGCACCAGTCGCATCAGCGGGAATGGGAGGAGCTCAAGCACAAACTGGTCACGGCACCAGTGCTGGCCTTCTTTGACACGACTCGCCCTACAAAGATCTCAACAGACGCCAGCCAATCTGGTATTGGAGCGGTACTCCTCCAAAAAGACAGCACGTCATCATGGGCCCCGGTTGCGTATGCCTCACGAGCCATGACCCCTACCGAACAGCGCTACGCGCAAATCGAAAAAGAATGCCTGGGCTTGTTAACTGGACTGGACAAGTTCCACGACTATGTGTATGGCCTGCCACGATTCACGGTCGAAACTGACCACCGCCCCCTGGTCAACATCATTAACAAAGACCTGAACGACATGACTCCTCGCCTCCAGCGCATCTTACTCAAACTCAGGAGGTACGATTTTGAACTGATCTACACTCCGGGGAAGGAACTCATCGTGGCGGACACTCTTTCCCGAGCAGTGAGCACACCACCAGATGCAGAGGGGTTCGTGCGTCAAATTGAGGCACACGTGACTCTGACAGCAGCAAATATGCCAGCTGATGATCCTAGTCTGGCCCACATACGCGCAGAGACGGCGACTGACCCTCTGCTGCAGCGAGTGATGCGCCACATGACGGAAGGGTGGCTAAAAGGGCAGTGCCCCCAGTTTTATAATGTGCGAGATGATCTCACCAATATAGACGGGGTCCTTATGAAATCGCATAGGATCGTCATTCCACACAGTGTGCGCCAGATGATTCTTCGTCAACTACACGAAGGCCACTTGGGCGTCGAAAAATGCAGACGAAGGGCCCGGGAGGCGGTATATTGGCCGGGTATTAATGAAGACATAGCCAACATGGTGCTCAACTGCACAACCTGTCAGAGGTTTCAGCCAGCGCAACCTCCGGAAACACTTCTACCACACGAGATGGTGACGTCCCCCTGGGCGAAGGTGGGTGTTGACCTATTTCACGCGCTCGGCAGAGATTACATTGTTATTATAGACTACTTCTCCAACTACCCGGAAGTCATGCCTCTCCATGATCTGACGTCGTCCGCAGTCATTGGGGCCTGCAAGGAAACGTTTGCTCGCCATGGCATTCCAAGGACTGTCATGTCAGACAATGGACCTTGTTTTGCCAGCCGTGAATGGTCGTCCTTTGCCGCAGCATATGGTTTCACTCATGTGACATCCAGCCCTCTGCATCCACAATCGAACGGGAAGGCTGAAAAGGGTGTCCACATCGCAAAGCGGCTCCTGTGCAAGGCGGCTGATGCCGGATCGGACTTTAACCTTGCCTTGCTGGCCTATCGATCGGCCCCGTTATCCACGGGCCTCTCGCCAGCGCAGCTACTAATGGGTCGCTCCCTCAGGACGACGGTACCTTCCGTCCTGGCACCGACAACAGACCATGAGGCGGTTCTTCGGAACATGCAACTGCAGCGTGATCGCCAGAAAGGTCGGTACGACACACGAGCGACGGACCTGCCCCCCCTGTCCTCCGGAGACAAAGTACGCGTCCATCAACCGTATGGTGGCTGGTCAGCACCGGCCGAAGTCCTCCGACAAGTGGCTCCCCGCTCGTTCCTGGTTCGCATGCCGGATGGTTCCGTGCGTCGCCGCAATCGGCGCGCCCTTCGCCGACTTCCACGCTCACAGCCACACAACACGCCAGATCCTCAACAGGCTTCCGAGGATGACTTTGTGGAGCTGCCGCACATCACGCCCTTTCCATCGCCACCCATGGCCATGCCTGCACAGCAGCCGGTGGTTCTTGATCCACCCTTAAGGCGGTCAACCCGAATTCGTCGCAAACCCATTAGAATGGACTTATAATACAGTTCATATGTTTAATAAGTTGGACAATTTTACATGATAACCTGTTGTTGTTTATCGTTCCAGATGTCGTCTGACTGGACAACTGTTCAAATGTTTTTTCTTCTTCTCTCGTTCGCATTTCTGTTATGTTATGGTACAACTGGATTCATGTGACGCACTCGACATCGCCCCATGTACATAGTTCCGTCATAGACACATGCTGCACACGACACACACACACTCTTAGATGCACTCACGTCACGATCATATTTATTACCACGTAGGCACATATCTTTGTAAAAAGGGGGGATGTCATGATATTCAAACACACACATCATGATGGACACACTAACAGGCAAATCAGAGTACACAACACCACAACCAATCACAGACAAGAACACCAACCACATAAAAAGCACGAGCACGACACCTGGAGGTCAGGAGGTCTGGGGAGAAGGGAACAGAAAGAGCTGTTGAAACACCACAAGCAGGGAGCCCCCCACGTGCAGAGTGCAAAGACCAAGTTGTAAATAGTGAGTTTAAATAAAGAAGCGTTGTACCATATGCAACTGTGTTGGCTCATCTGTGTGTCAGAACACCCAACACCACACTTCCTGCAAGAAACCACACCGCTCCGAGAGACAAAGCCACACGGCTCCTGGAGTGGCGGGGGGGGGGGGGTGTGTCTACATGAGTCACCTAACCTCACTTTTAGGCGGGGTGGCTATCTTGTTGCCCCCACATTTTCAGCTGGAGATCTTGGGAGTCAAGGAACCAGTTCCAGGCCGGTTGCAGCACTTGACTTGGTGGACGTCTGGCGGACTCTCCATCCTGATTCCAGTGTCTTCACTTTTGTGAGGCCTGGGGTTGGAGCGTCCAGAATCGACCGCCTCTACATTTCAAGGGCCTACCTGCCCCGTGTTGTGACGGCCTCTGTGCAGCAGGTGCAGTCTCGTGTGGGTGGGGTTCGCCCTGTCTCGCGCTCAGTCGCGGTCCGTGTACTGGCATTTTAACAACCTGCTGCTGGAGGACGAGCGGTTCCTGGGCTCATTTCGTCACTTCTGGACTGGCTGGAGAAGGAAGCAGGGAGGCTTCCCCTCCTTGAGGCTATGGTGGGACGTGGGAAAGACTCACATGCATACCTTCTGTCAGGAGTATGCGAGGGGGTCAACAAAGAGGCAGAAATCCAGGGTCGAGGAGTTGGAAAAGGATGTGCTCAACCTGGAGTCACGTCTCGGTCAGCTCAATGGTGTACAGAGAGAAGAAGGGCGCGCTGTGGGACGTGCAACTTGTTGGATCCCGGGGCGCGTATGTGAGGTCACGGATCCAGATCCGTACGGACATGGACCGCGGCTCCCCCTTCTTCTACTCGCTAAAAAAAGGGTGCGGGGTCCGTCAGCAGCTCCTTATGCTGCTGGCCGATGGCGGGTCCCTCGTCTCGGATCTGGAGGAGGTTCAGGCACAAATCCGAAGCTTCGACAGCGCTCTCTTCTCTCCGGATCCATCCAGCGAGGATGCTTGCAGAGTTTTGTGGGAGGACCTGCCGCAGGTCGGCCCGGAGGGCGCCGGTAGGCTTGTTACCCCTATAAGCCTGGGGGAGCTGACCGGCTCCCTCGACAGCCTGTCCAGGGGCAAAACCCCAGGATGGGCTGACCGTGGAGTTCTTCAGGGCGTACTGACATATCCTGGGGAGCGACTATGCAGGGGTCCTGGGTGAAAGTATTGCAACCGGGGAGATGTTCCTCTCATGGCGCAGAGCCACCATTACCTTGTTGCCAAAGAGTGGGGATCTCCGCCACCTTAAAAACTGGCATCCGGTCTCTCTCCTCAGCACAGATTACAAGATTTTCGCCAAGGCAATGAGTTTGCGCCTTGGCACCGTGCTGGACGACATGATCCACCCTGACCAGTCCGACATGGTCCCGGGCCACACAGTCCATGACAACATTCATCTGGTCTGGGACCTGGTCCATCATTCCCAGAGGGCTGGTATGTTGAGCGCCTTCCTGTCCCTTGATTAGGAGAAGGCGTTCGACAGGGTGGATCACAAATATTTATTCGGGACTCTGCAAGCATTCGGGTTCGGGAAGCATTTGTCACCCGGATCCGACTTCTGTACACTGCCGCAGAGTGTCTCGCTAAGGTTAACGGGCCTCTGACGGCGCCCCTTCGCTTTAAGAGAGGAATGCCTCAGGGCTGCCCTTTGTCTGGCCAACTTTATTCTATTTGAGTGGAGCCTTTTCTGCGTAAAGGTATCGTTGCAGGGTCTGAAGGTGGATCCCCTCCCAGAGGAGCTCAGGCCTTTCACCTGGAGCAGGACCAGCCTCCTCTATTTGGGAGTCAATCTTTGCCCGGCTGAGGAATCCTGGCCGACTAACTGGCAGGAGCAGGAGACCAAGGTCGCCGCTCACTTGAGACGCTGGACAGGATTGCTCCGAGTGCTGTCCCACAGGGGTCGAGTTCTCATCATACATCAGCTGATAGCCTCCATGTTGTGGTACCAGCTGGTCACTTTGACCCCTCGCCCTGACATTGGCAAAGAGATCCAGAGAATGCTTGTAGAGTTCTTCTGAGACAAGAGACTACAATGGGTCGCTGCTGAGGTTCTGAGTCTGCCGCAAACAGTCAACACGGTGCCAACAGCCCAAATGCTGGAGACCAGGACGAGGTTGAGCCCGAGGTAGGTAATGGATCATTCATTAGGAAACAAATGTTGGATATCCCAGAGGATATACGGAATGCAGAGAACACTCAGGGTCTGTGTGCCATGGTCTCAGTGTTGGCAGAGTCCATGCAGAGTGTGAGCATTGTGTTGGCCCAGAGCTCATTGCACAGCCTCTTCCATAGGGACAGTGGCAAGTCTCATGGAGAAGCAATTCCAGAAACATATCATGTGAGTGTCCCTTTAAGAAAGGGTTTTGTCTTACCACATGGTTTCAGTGATGTCATTTTGTTATGGCCCAGGGTTCAAAAACTCCAAAGTGTGTCAGGGTGTCCACCTGACCTACAACCTTTTATGTTGAATTTGGCTAGGAGGAGCACAAAAACCTTCCTTTCAGGTATTATTCAATAGACTTCTTAGGTGCTCTTAATCAAAAAATAAGAAGCTTTATTCTAAGAAATGTTTTAACATTTGTATAAACACACACAGCAAGAATTTTTATCAATTACAAACATAAAGACCCCAAACAGCTACAGTAATCGATGTATACCCCTTAATGGATTCCCCCTTAACTGTTCCAATTCAATGACAAAATCCAATTAAAACAAGAAACCCCTTTTCAAATGCGTGGCCCAGAACACTATTCTCACTTGACTAATGTTGTTGTTACTGAAACTCTGTTCCACTTTTCAACCAGCAGATTTTAATTCCTTCCAGAAAGCAATTATGTCTCCAAGGCCATCACCAAGGTGATTTTTTACTGGAACAGTTTTTTGAAAAATAAAAACAGAGCAAGACAGAGAAAACATTTATTTTCTCTTTGAGTCCACAGCAGTCCAAATCAAAAGTGAAAGTAAAATTCAGAGCAAAAGCTCAGCTCCACCCACACAAAATGATATCACTGAAGCCATGTGATAAGACAAAAACCTTTCTGAAAGGGATACCCACATGACACCTCCCCCAAGAAAAAAGAAAACCATCAACTTCAAAGATGGTTTACTTTTTCACCTTTTCACTTGCCCATTAATAAAAATTGACAATAAACATACATTTTTTTAAACAAAAACAAAACAGGCAAACATTTTCAATAAATTAGTCCATTTCATTTCTTTGGCTTCCTACAACTGGAATCCCTCTTAATGGACAGTCTCCTTGGTCAAGAAGGACTGTGCACAATCCATCCATGTCTCTACAGCAGCTGCATCTTTCTTTAAGGTCAGATACTTTCGTTCAATCTGATCACAAAGCCATGTGATGAGACAAAAACCTTTCTTAAAGGCGCACTCACATGACAAACTCAATTGCAGGTTTCTGGGGTTGCATCAGCCCTGCAAGCTGAACTTAGCAGGTCACTGCCAGTCTGGGAGATGATGAGGCATCTAGTAACTCAGCGAGTGGCCCCTTGAGCAGAGAGGTTCAAACCAACCTCATGTTGGCAGACGAGCTGCAGCCTGCATCTGCTTGCTCCTCTCACGGTGCTCTTGATGGTGACAGTAGCCCCTCCGCTCCTCTGCCAGTGGCCGTCACATCTGGTGACACTATGATGACCGAGGAGTCCCGGGCCACGGTGCTGGATTCTCCCACCCAGTTGGGGCCTACACAGGCTCGAGCGATCAGAGGATCACTGCCAAGGTCATCAAGATGACAGGGCATCAAAATCAGCAGGCTGCCACCAATCCAGTTGCCAGTAATGGGGTAGCACCAAAACGTAGCATTCACAAACAGAAGTTTAAGTCATGCTGATCACATGAGGAGATGCCATGGGTGTTTTATGTTTCATTGACATGTGTGTACTGGTCCATTTGTGTCTTTTCCTTTGTTGTATAAATGTTACATTATGTGTAATCAGCACTTGAGTCGTCCTCTGCGGCTTGCTGAGCAAGATTGCTGTCTTCATCATTCGTTGGGACTCCCCTTTGACAGAACCAGATTGTGCAGTGCGCAGCACACAACAGCAATCAGGGAAATGCGTTCAGGAGGATATTGCAGTGATCGCCCTGACACCCGGTCCAGGCAGCAAAACCTCATCTCGATTAGGCCGATGGTCCTCACATTTACTGCACTTGTGATGTATGTGATTGTATCTCTCATCAGCTGCTGTTTCTTGGGTGTCTCAGTGGCGACATCAGCCATCTTTTCGGTGAGCAGCCTTTTTTCTCCAAGAGCCGATCATCCAAACGAGCTGGAGTCACAAAGAGCCTTGGCACCTGGGAGTGAAGCAGGGTGTAAGCATTGTGACAGCTTCCTGAAGACCTGGCACAAACCTACAGTGTCTGAATCTTGTGGCCACACACAATCTGAATGGTAAGAAATTTTACAACACCAGATTAAAATCCAACAGGTTTGTTTCGAATCACTAGCTTTCGGAGCATTGCTCCTCCCTCAGGTGAATGAAGAGGTGGGTTTCAGAAACATATATGCAGACAAAGTCAAAGATGCAATACGATATTTTGAATGCAAGTCTTTGCAGGTAATTAAGTCAGCAGGTCCAGACGGAGCAACTGGAGAGCTTTGTTGTAAGACTTCTTATTGTGCTCACCCCAGTCCAACGCCGGCATCTCCACATCAATCTGAATGGTGAGGGAGTGGAAACCATTTCTATGTGGACTCAGGTGCCCCCCAGCTGTCAATTTTATGGGCATATGCATGCAGTCAATGGCTCCCTGGATGTGGGGAAATCATGCAATTGCTCTGACTCACTTCGCCTGGCTGGTCACATTCATCCAGAAGTGAAAGAAGGTGCTGTCCCTTTGGAACAATACATCGGTGAGCAGCTTGAAGCAACTGTGAGCAGCCGATTGGGATACACCACAGAGGCACTGCCAGAGTGACCAGGTGGCACTGCCCGGCAGCCAGGGTTCCAGGCCAGGAGTGCCAAGGTGCCAGGCTGCCTGTGCCAAAGATCAGGCCCGGGGTTCCCTGTCCTTAAGAGGTGGAGTGATTGAGGGGTGTGGGGGGGTGGTGCTCAAAGACCCCCTAAGAGGTTAATTGGGGCAGTGTGGGCATCTGGAGGCTACGGTGTCCGAGGAGAGAGGGGGGGTGGGGGTCGAGAGATCGGAGCGCCCTGATCTCTTACTGCACTGATGAGGTCAGCTTGTCAGTGCAGGAAGTGAAGTAAGTGGGGCCTTGGCAGGCGTTCCCGACTGAGGCCGGAGAAAATGATAGAGTCCCATTTGAAAGTCATTCAACCTGCTAGAGACCCCACTTTACGCGCCCAAAACAGGACTCTTGTTTTTTGCATGTTCTTTGCATGTTCTATCAGGTCCAGCGGAACATAAGATCATAGAACATAAAACATAGATTTACAGTGCAGAAGCAGGCCATTCAGCCCCTTGAGTCTGCACCGGCCCTTGGAAAGAGCACCCTACTTAAGCCCCATACCAACCTCTACCTGTAACCTCACCTAACATTTTTAGACACTTAGGGCAATTTAGCATGGCCAATCCACCTAACCTGCAATCTTTGGACTGTGGGAGGGAACCGGAGCACCCGGAGGAAACTCACGCACACACGGGGAGAACGTGCAGACTCTGCACAGACAGTGACCCAAGCTGGGAATCGAACCTCGGACCTTGGCACTGTGAAGCAACCATGCTAACCACTGTGCTACCGTGCTGCCTTAGCACAGGAACATAGGGTTATAGGAACATCCTTCCTGCATCTACCCTGTTGAACCCTGGAAGAATTGTGTGTGCTTCAATTGGATCACCGCTCAGTCTCCTAAATGCTAAAGAATATAGGCCCACTCTCCTCAATCTCTCCTTATGGGACAATATGCCATCCCTTGGATTAATCTGGTGAACCTTCGCTGCACTCCCTCTATGGCAAGTATATCCTTCCTCAGGCAAGGAGACCAAGACTGTCACAATACTCCATGTGTGGTCTCACCAAGACTCTATACAACTGCAGCAAGACTTCTTCACTCCTGTACACACATCCTTTTGCAATAAGGGCCAAAACACCATTTGCCATCCAAATTGCTTGCTTTACCTGCATTTTAGCTTTCAGTGACTTATCGACAAGGACACCCAGGTACCTTTTGGACATCTCTCATCATTTAAGAAAAACTCTGCATTTCTGTTTTCCTGACCAAAGTGGATAACTTCATGATGCACGATGAATTACACAAAGACGAGAGCTGGATGCAATCGAGGCTTTATTACACTAAGATGTGTGGCCTCCTACAGCAGCTGGCGAAATGGCTGCTGTATGAGGAGCACACATATTTATACTCCGCCTACTGGGCAGAGCCAGCAGGCAGGGAACTACCCCCGTACCTGTAGTACAGTGCCTTACCACAAAGCACCTAATATATACATCAGTGGTGACTACCACATTCACTCCCTGTTAAGATTGAGTCCGGCGGGGGTGGTGGAAAACTATATACAAGTAGATGTTTTAAAGTGCAGAAAGCAAAAATTGAGTCCAGCGGGGGTGGAGGAGAGTTATAGAGAAGGATGATGTTTTTTTTAAGCGTCCCGATCAAGTTACAGGTTCAGTCGGTCCGGAGCCTTGATCTGCCGTTGGGAGCGCCGCAGTGATGGTGGTGATTCCGGTGTCGGTCTGGTCTTCGGTGACTCCGGGAGCGTGCCAAAATCCTCTTCATCCTCGGGCATGGGCAGGAGGAGGACGGATTGTCCTGGGACGGGGGTTGCGGCTGGGTGCGCCGGGGGAGGGGAGGGTGGCACCAGGCCGGAGGGGTGTGTGTGTGTGGAACCAGCTGGTGCCAGGTCCCTGAAGGAGACAGTATCTTGGCGGCCAGTACGCTACATAGGCGTACTGTGGGTTGGCGTGGAGTAGCTGTACCCTCTCAACCAACGGGTCCGCCTTGTGGAGTCGTACGTGCTTACGGAGGAGTACGGGCCCTGGAGCTGCGAGCCAAGTCAGGAGCGACACCCCGGAGGTGGACTTCCTGGGGAAGGCGAAGAGACGTTCATGGGGTATGTCATTAGTCGCAGTGCATAGGAGCGACCGAATGGAGTGCAGTGCATCGGGGAGGACCCCCTGCTAGCGGGAGGCCGGGAGATTTCTGGACAGTAGGGCCAGCTGGACGGCCCTCCAGACTGTCCCATTCTCCCTCTCCACCTGCCTGTTCCCCCGAGGGTTATAGCTGGTCGTCCTGCTCGAGGCGATACCCTTGTTGAGCAGGAACTGACGCAGCTCATCGCTCATGAATGAGGATCCCCTGTCGCTGTGGATGTAGGCGGGGAAGCCGAACAGAGCGAAGATGGTGTTGAGGGCTTTGTTGACGGTGGCAGACGTCATGTCGGGGCATGGGATGACGAAGGGGAATCTGGAATATTCATCGACCACACTGAGGAAGTGCGTGTTACGGTCAGTGGAGGGGAGGGGCCCTTTGAAGTACACGCTAAGGCGTTCAAAGGGGCGGGAGGCCTTCACCTGGCGAGCACGGTCTGGCTGGTAGAAGTGCGGTTTGCACTCCGGGCAGACCTGGCAGTCTCTGGTGGTTGCCCTGACTTCCTCGACGGAGTAGGGCAGATTGCGGGCCTTGATGATATGGTACATGTGTGTGACTCCCGGGTGACAAAGGTTGTCGTGCAGAGTCGGGAGTCGGTCCACCTGTGCGCTGGCACATGTACCTCGGGATAGGGCATCGGGTGGTTCGTTGCGCTTACCGGGGCGATAACAAATCTCATAGTTGTAGGTGGAGAGCTCGATCCTCCACCTGAAGATTTTATCGTTCTTGATCTTGCCCTGCCGTGTGTCGTTAAACATGAAGGCTACCGACCGTTGGTCAGTGAGTAGAGTGAATCTCCTGCCGGCCAGGTAATGCCTCTAATGCCGGACAGCTTCAACGGTGGCTTGGGCCTCTTTTTCGACGGAGGAATGACGAATTTCGGAGGCATGACGGGTTCGTGAAAAGAATGCCACGGGCCTGCCTGGTTGAGGGTGGCGGCTAGAGTGACGTCTGATACGTCGCTCTCGACTTGAAATGGTAACGTCTCGTCGACTGCGTGCATCGCGGCCTTGGCGATGTCAGCCTTAATACGGTTGAAGGCCTGGTGAGACTCAGCCGTTAGGGGAAAAAGAGTGGATTGAATGAGTGGGCGGGCCTTGTCCGCATAATTTGGGACCCACTGGGCGTAGTAAGAAATGAACCCCAGGCAACGTTTGAGGGCCTTGGGCCAGTGGGGAAGAGGGAGTTCCATGAGGGGGCGCATGCGGTCGGGCCCCAGAACTCCGTTCTGGACCACATAGCCGAGGATGGCTAAGCGGTTCATGCTGAACATGCACTTCTCCTTGTTATAAGTTAGGTTGAGGAGAGTGGCGTTGTGGAGAAATTTGGCAAGGTTGGCGTCATGGTCTTGCTGATCGTGGCCGCAGATGGCGACATTGTTTAGGTACGGGAAAGTGGCCTGCAGCCCCTACCGGTCAACCATTCAGTCCATTTCACGTTGGAAAACCGAACCCCGTTGGTGACGCCAAAGGGAACCCTAAGAAAGTGGTCAAGGCGGCCATCTGCCTCGAAGGCAGTGTGTGGGCGGTCCACCTTACGGATGGGGAGCTGGTGGTAGGCGGATTTTAGGTCGACAGTTGAGAAGACCCAGTACTGTGCAATCTGATTGACCATTTTAGATATGCTTGGGAGGGGGTACGTGTCGAGCTGCATGTACCTATTGATGGTCTGACTGTAGTCCACGACCATTCGGTGTTTCTCCCCAGTTTTCACAACTACCACTTGGGCTCTCCAGGGGCTGTTGCTGGCCTCGATGATGCCTTCCCGAAGCAGTCGCTGGACTTCGAACCTGATGAAGGTCCTGTCCTGGGCGCTGTACTGTCTGCTCCTGGTGGCGATGGGTTTGCAATCTGGTGTTAAGTTTGCAAATAGGGAAGGTGGGTCGACCTTTAGGGTCACAAGGCCACACACAGTAAGGGGTGGTAGGAGCCCGCCGAATTTCAATGTTAGGCTCTGGAGATTGCACTGGAAGTCCAGGCCGAGCAGCAAGGCAGCGCAGAGTTTGGGAAGGATGTAGAGGCGGAAGCCGCTGGACTCCACGCCCTGGACAGTGAGAGTGGCGATGCAGTACCCCCGGATCGCCACGGAGTGGGACCCGGAGGCCAGGGAGTTTCTCTGGTTGGCGGGGTGTACCGCGAGGGAGCAGCGCCTTACCGTATCGGGATGGATGAAGCTCTCGGTGCTCCTGGAGTCCAGCAGGCAGGAGATCTCGTGCCCATCGATTTTCACGTTGGTAGAGGCCGTTGCTTGGTTGTGTGGGTGGGACTGGTCAATCGCGACCAAGGCGAGACGCGGCTGGTCGTCAATGGTGGCAGACAATGGGGGGCATGGGTCCTGGTACGATGGCGGCACCCACGGGCTGCACGTGTCGTGGGGGAAACAAGATAGCGGCGCCTGATGATCCTGGGGAGGACAAGATGGCGGCGCCCACCGGCCGCACGTGGTGGGGGTCGAACAAGATAGTGGCGCCCACGGGCCACACATGGTGGGGGTCGAACAAGATGGCGGCGCCCATGGGCCGCATGTGGTCCGGGGAGGGGACGATGGCGGCGCCCACTGGCCGTACGTGGGGGGGGGGGGGGGGCAGGCATTGCAAAGGGCTCTCCGGGCTGGGCAGCGTTATCAGGGGTGTTTTGGCTGCCCACAGAAGTAACATTTGGGACCCCCGGGGTTGGTTGTCTGCCGCGCGGCACAGGCGTGGGGTTGGCTGAATGGGGTCCCCGATGGGGCGGCCGTCTGCGGAGTCCCCGATGCTTAGGAGGGATGGGCCGCGCGGCCGGGGGTGTAGGCCTGGATGTTGTACGAAGCGACCGGCAGCGATAGTGCTAGCTTTTTGGTTGCTGCGAGGTCGAGCGTGGCCCCTTCTAAGAGACGCTGGCGGATGTAAGCCGACCCTATCCCCGGAACAAAAGCGTCTCGCATGTGCAAGTTCGAGTGTTCCGTGGCCGTGACAGCCTGACAGTTGCAGTCTCTGACAAGGGGAATTAGAGCACGCCAGAAATCTTCCAGTGACTCACCAGGAAGTTGACTACGAGTGGAGAGGATGTGTCTGGCATAGAGCATGTTAGTCCGCTGAGCGTAGTTTTCCTTCAGTAGCGCCATGACGTCTTCGTAGGTCGGCGCTTCCTGGATAAGTGGAAAGACGTTGGAGCTCAGCCGCGTGTAGTGGATCTGAGTCTTCTGAGCTTCCGGAATTGGGTCTGGTGCAGACCTGATGTAAGCTTCGAAACAGGCTAGCCAATGTTCAAAGTCCTTTTTGGCGTTGCCTGATTGCGGATCCAGCTGCAGGCGATCCGGCTTGATGCGGAGGTCCACCTTCTGAAAACTTTAGTGTAATAAATTGATGCACGATCAATTGCACAAAGACGAGAGTTGGATGCAATCGAGGTTTTATTACACTAAGATCTGTGGCCTCCTACAGCAGCTGGCAAAATGGCTGCTGTACGAGGAGCACACATATTTATACTCCGCCTACTGGGCGGAGCCAGCAGGCAGGGAACTACCTCCGTACCTGTAGTACAGGGCCTTGTCATAATATACACCAGTATATCATGGTGCGGACACACAGTGGAACCAATCAACACACACAACACCGCAGCCAATCACTAGTGAGAGCATACGCACTATAAAGACAGGGGGCATCAGAGTTCCCGCTCATTTGAGTTGCAGCTAGCTAGGAGGACGGAGCTCACAGCCTGTAACACAGACATTCACCATGTGCTGAGTGCATCGACTGGTTAGGATAAGGCAAAGATCTTTAGTTAAAGCTAGTATCGTATTCACCCACAGTCTGAGTATGTTTAAACAGTTAACAAGTGTTGGTGACCTGTATGTGATCCAGAACACCCAACACATCAGGCCTTACCACAAAGCACCTAATATATACATCAGTGGTGACTACCACAATTCACATTTTTCTACATTATAATTCTGTCTGCCATGTTCTTGACAACTCACTTAGCCGATCTAAATCTTCTTGAAGTCTCATTGCATCCTCTTCATAACTCACTTTTCCACATATGTCATCAGCGAACTTGGAAATCTTACATTTCTTTTCCCCAGACCAAATTCATTGATCCAGATTGTGAATAGCTGGGACCCAGGCACTGATCACTGTGGCACCTCACCAATTGCAGCAGAATAATGAGATGTAAAGCAGAGTGAAAACTGCTTCTGATTCCCAGGCACTTTACTTGTAGTGATCACCTCTGTGCTTCCTGTCTCAGAAGGGCACTCGTCAAATGGCAACGTTGGCATTCTTTCAACTAGCTGTCTGCTTCCAGACAGACTTCCTGGTGGATGGCTCACAGGATGTGTTCCAGAGCTGAAAACCTCCATTCTTCATCTTAGAGTTCCATGACAGCTGAAGAAAATTCATTTTATTGTGAGAAGATTTTTTTTCCCTGTTAGTCTATGAATATTCCTTTTTTTTGGACGAACATATCTGCATTCTAAGAATTATTTTGGTCAAAGGATGAAAACAGGTATCAATTGGGCACCGTGTGTGGTGATACACCACTGTACCTCCCTACCATTGTACATAGTATATAATAGTTGTGCGTAACATGGCCCTGTAATACTGTGTATTGTACTGTAACTCTGCAGAGGTTCGGTCACTGGTAGGTAACCCGACCTGGCCACGGAGAGCTCCGCCTTAGCCACTCCCCCGGGAGTCAGTATAAGAACCTCTTCTGGGACAGCCCCCATTCTTTCTGGGGTCGTCTGTGTCGGGTAAGCCTCCCTTGTAGTATATTAAAGCCTGAGTTAAAGTCTCACATGTCTTTGTGGTTCTTGACGCTTAGCGCATCAATTTAATATACTACAGTTATAATGGAGGCTGCTCTGAAACCCGACAAGCTCTCGCTCGACCCCCACGCTCCACGCGCGGATCACCTTTTCAACTGCTGGCTCCGGTGTTTCGAGGCCTACCTGGAAGCATCCTCCGCCTTCGCCAAAACGGACGCCGACCGACTCAATCTCCTGTGCTCACGGCTCGACTACGGGCTTTTCGACCTCATCACGGGAACAACGACCTACGCCGATGCCATCGTGAAGCTCAAAAGCCGGTATGCACGAACTGTTAATTCTATTTACGCCCGCCACCGCCTCGCCTCCCGGCACCAGCAGCCGGGTGAACCCCTATCCGTGTTTGTTCGGGACCTCCGTGCCCTCGCGCTCACCTGCAACGCGCCAGCAGTCTCCGCTGAGCAGAACACTGAGGCCCTGGCGCTTGATGCCTTTGTAGCCGGCATTGCTTCCGTCCCGATTCGCCAACTCCTTCTGACACAAACTACCCTGACTCTGGACACGGCAGTCACTATGGCAGAGGCCCAACAGGCAGCCTATGACAATAATGCGTCCTACACGCCTGCACAAACTTCCTATACGCTTGCCCACGCTCCCTACGTGGCCGCTACCTCCCAGCAACAACCACTGCAAGTCAGGGCCCACCCAGCCACTCCAGCAGTAAAAATGCCTGGGCCCCAGTGTTATTTTTGTGGCCAGGCAAAACACCCCAGGAAACGCTGCCCTGCTAGAGATGCTACCTGTTCAGCCTGTGGCAAGAAAGGCCACTTTGCAAACGTCTGCCGCTCCACTGCTGCCTCGGGGTCCAACGCCGCGGTCTGCTACTCCGGGGTGCCGCCGTCCTCCGTTCCCGGCTCGCTGTTCAACATGTGCGACGCAAGGGCGCCGCCATCTTTGATCATCCCCGGCCCGGCTCACTTCACTCCCGGTTCGCCGATCGTCACTTCCGGTTCGCCGATCGTCACTTCCGGTTCACCGATCGTCACTTCCGGTTCGCCGATCTTCGCTTCCGGTCCGTCGCCGATCGTCGCTTCCGGGTCCGCCCCGCCACCGAATTGCGTCACTTCCGGTCCACCGCCGATCGTCACTTCCGGTCCTGCGCACTGGACCGAAATGCTGCAAACAAAGGAGATGCAGCCACCAACAGCAACCTGGCCTCCAGCAGCAGCCTACGACGCCTGGGCGCTGCCACCTTCTCCCACAGGCCGCTCCTCGGATCCGGAACCCTTCTCCAACAGCTCCACCATCGCATCCATCGTCCTCGACCAGGACCGACCGCATCAGCTCGCCAGGTCCACCATGGAGGTTCAGGTAAATTGTTACACTGTCACCTGCCTCTTCGACAGCGGCAGCACGGAGAGCTTCCTCCACCCGGACACCGTGCGCCGCTGCTCCCTCAAGGTACTACCCACGCACAGGCATATTTTCATGGCCTCCAACTCCCAGTCGGCCGAGGTTTCGGGCTACTGCGTCGTCACCCTCTCAGTGAACGGCGTGGTGTTCCAGGATTTCAAATTCATGGTCCTCCCTCACCTCTGCGCCCCCGCGCTCCTCGGCCTGGACTTCCAATGCCACCTGCGCAGCCTCACCTTGCATTTTAACGGCCCCCTCCCCCCCCTCTCGGTCTCCAACCCCCAGTTCTTCCCTGATTCCCCCCCGGATCCCACCTGTAGTCTCTCCACGCTCAGGATCCCCCCCCTTCACTGTTTGCTAATCTCACCCCCGACTGCAAGCCCGTGGCTACTAAAAGTTGGCGTTACAGTTTTGGGGACCGCCAATTCATTCGAGCGGAGATTAAGCGCCTTCTCTCGGAAAATATCATTGCTCCCAGCACCAGCCCCTGGCGAGCCCAAGTGGTGGTAGTCAAGTCTGGCGAGAAACACCGCATGGTCATTGACTACAGTCAGACCATCAACCGGTACACGCTGCTTGATGCGTATCCCCTGCCCCGCATATCTGACATGGTCAACCAGATTGCACAGTACCGGGTGTTCTCCACCATAGACTTGAAATCCGCCTACCACCAGCTCCCTATCCGCCCGGAGGACCGTAACTTCACGGCCTTCGAGGCGGACGGCCGCCTCTACCACTTCCTTAGGGTACCCTTTGGCGTCACCAATGGAGTCTCGGTCTTCCAACGGCAGATGGACCAAATGGTGGACCAGAACAGACTGCGGGCTACCTTCCCGTATCTGGACAACGTCACCATCTGCGGCCACAACCAGCAGGACCATGACGTCAACCTCACGAAATTCCTCCAAACTGCCAAACGCCTCAACCTCACGTACAACGAGGCAAAATGTGTTTTCGGCACCACCCGCCTCGCCATACTCGGCTACGTGGTGGAGAACGGTGTCCTCGGCCCCGATCCCGACCGTCTGCGCCCCCTTCTCGAACTCCCCATTCCCACCTGCCCCAAAGAACTGAGGCGATGCCTCGGACTCTTTACCTACTATGCCCAGTGGGTGCCCGAGTACGCTGACAAGGCCCGACCCCTCCTCCGTTCCCCCTCATTCCCCCTCCCGCCCGAGGCCTGCCAGGCCTTCCACCTCCTAAAAACTACTATCGCCAGAGCCGCCATGCATGCGGTAGACGAGTCTGCACCATTCCAAGTCGAGAGCGATGCCTCCGACTTTGCCCTGGGTGCCACCCTCAACCAGGCGGGCAGGCCCATCGCCTTCTTTTCCCGCACACTCCAAGGCCCCGAGATCAGCCACTCCTCTGTCGAGAAGGAGGCACAAGCCATAGTGGAAGCCGTCCGGCACTGGAGGCACTACCTGGCCGGAAAACCATTTACCCTCGTTACTGACCAACGATCAGTTGCGTTCATGTTCGACAACAAACAACGAGGTAAAATCAAAAATGATAAGATATTACGGTGGAGGATCGAACTCTCCACCTACAATTATACTATCTTATACCGACCAGGTAAGCTCAATGATCCTCCTGATGCCCTGTCCCGTAGTACTTGTGCCAACGCACAGGATGACCGGCTGCGGGCACTACATAATGACCTCTGTCACCCGGGCGTCAGGCGGCTCTACCACTACATCAAGGGCCACAACCTACCCTTCTCAGTCGAGGAGGTCAAGGCCATGACTAGGGACTGCCAAGTCTGTGCGGAGTGCAAGCCGCAATTCTACAAGCCAGACAAGGCGCACCTAATCAAGGCCACCCGCCCCTTTGAACGTCTCAGCATTGACTTCAAAGGGCCCCTCCCCACCCACAACCGCAACACGTACTTCCTCAACGTCATCGACGAGTACTCGCGGTTCCCCTTCGCCATTCCCTGCCCCGACACGACCTCCGCCACCGTCATCAAAGCGTTGCACGACCTCTTCATGCTGTTCGGTTATCCCAATTACGTTCACAGTGACCGGGGCTCCTCCTTCATGAGCGAGGAGCTGCGTCGGTACCTGCTCGCCAGGGGCGTTGCCTCGAGCAGGACGACCAGCTACAACCCCCGGGGGAACGGACAGGTGGAGAGGGAGAACGCGACTGTTTGGAAGGTCGTGCTGCTAGCCCTCAAGTCCAAATGCCTACCAGTCTCCCGTTGGCAGGAGGCCCTCCCGTCCGCACTCCACTCCATCCGGTCTCTTTTGTGTACTGCAACGAATGCTACCCCTCATGAGCGGATGTTTCTCTTCTCCAGGAGATCGGCATCCGTGACATCGCTTCCATCCTGGCTCCTGTCCCCGGGAGACGTCCTGCTCCGCAAGCACGTGCGGACCTCTAAGGCGGAGCCACTGGTGGAGAGAGTCCGTCTCCTCCACGCCAACCCACAGTACGCGTACATAGCGTACCCCGACGGGCGTGAGGAGACCGTCTCCATCAAGGACCTGGCCCCCTCTGGGGCCCCTGCCGCCCTCGCCCCGCAACCTCCACCCCACTCCCTCTCTGCTCCCGTCGATCCCTCGGCCTGTTACTACTCCGTGCCAGCCGCTGTCATCCCGCAGTTTCGCCTCGAGCCAGCCGAAGCGGTGGGGGAAGTCATGCCGCCTCGCGAACCAGCACCACCGACCGCACAGATACCGCCGGACACTACCTCAGCGCCGCAGCTCCGACGTTCAAAGAGATCGACCAAACCCATCGTTCGTCTCGACCTTTGACGACACGGAACCTCCTGATGGACTCTGTTCACTGCTCCGAATTTTCACACCGGACTTCCTTCTAAACAAGGGGTGAATGTGGTGATACACCACTGTACCTCCCTACCATTGTACATAGTATATAATAGTTGTGCGTAACATGGCCCTGTAATACTGTGTATTGTACTGTAACTCTGCAGAGGTTCGGTCACTGGTAGGTAACCCGACCTGGCCACGGAGAGCTCCGCCTTAGCCACTCCCCCGGGAGTCAGTATAAGAACCTCTTCTGGGACAGCCCCCATTCTTTCTGGGGTCGTCTGTGTCGGGTAAGCCTCCCTTGTAGTATATTAAAGCCTGAGTTAAAGTCTCACATGTCTTTGTGGTTCTTGACGCTTAGCGCATCACCGTGTGAATAAGTTCGGACTGTTGGAAAGTTTAGGGGCGCGAGTCAGCGGACTTGAGTTAAAGAATCTCTCCGCCGAGACCACACTCAGAAGGATTTCCCGCTGACGAGCTGGAAAGGCACCTTGCAGATCAGGGCTCCATTTTGGGGGGCTTATCTTCCACCCGCCCCCCCCCCTTTCAGCGTCCTCCCACCATTTTTGTGACCCCCTCCTCACCTCCCCTCCACCTAACAAGGACCCCCACCAGGGTCTGACCCCTGGCAGTGCCAACCTGGCACTTGGCATTGCTGATCGGGCACCCTGGCAGTGCCCTTGGCATGGTGGTACTGCCAGGGTGCGCGGGTGGCATTACCAGGACATCAGATTGCCAGTGTCAAGGTGCCCAGGTGACAGAGGGTGTGCCAAGATGCCACCCTGCCCTGTCCCAGACCACCCAGGGGTGTCCAATGGCCTGGGACACCCCTCAGATTCTGTTACACCTGGTCCATGTTTGTGTCCATATTTTTAACTTTAGGGGGTGGGATTCTCCCTTTTGGGGACAAAGCTCCCATGCCCACGGAAAACAAGCGACAATTACCCCGGACTTTTTCCTCGAATATCCGACGTAATTCTCCATTTTCCAGGGGGCTAGCAGGGCCCCGCGTGCGTCCCGTAGCTCTGGCTGCCGGAAGGGCGCTGCTGTCCAGACCGCGCGGCCGTGCCTGCGCACGACAGCCGCAAGCAGGTCCGTGCATGCGCGCGCCGTCCCGCTTTGGCACGGGCGCCGCCGACATGGCGGACCCACATAGCGGGCCCGCGCGGAGGACGGTAGGTCCCCCCCGGATCGCGATGGCCCGCCGATCAGTGGCCCCTGATCGCGAGCCTGGCCACCGCTGAGGTCCCTCCCCCCGCAGAGTCGGATTCCCCCCGTCCCCCACCAGGACCGCCACCAGTACCAGATGTAAACCACGCCGGCAGGAGTTCGGCCAGTCGACCGGGAGCCTAGTTCAGCGGCCTCCGACCGGCGCCGTGTCGACCGTGACTGGTGGGTCCACGGAGAATGGCGGAACCGCCATTGTTCCAGATTTCCTGCGTGAACGGCTATTCTCCGCCCCTGCGCCGGGCGCGATTCCGGTGCAGAGGGTCGGAGAATCCCTCCCAGAATACCCAATTTATTTTATGTAATTAAGGGGCAATTTAGCATGGCTAATCCACCTAGCCTGCACATCTTTGGGTTGTGGGGGTGAAACCCATGCAAACACGGGGAGAATGTGCAAACTCCACTCAGACAGTAACCCAGAGCTGGGATCGAACCTGGGACTTCAGCGCCGTGAGGCAGCAGTGGTAACCACTGCACCACCGTGTTGCCCTATGTGGACCAGTACTAAACGGTGCCCTAGTGAGGTCTCCCAGGCGTAGCCAGCGAATTATGCTCTTTTAAATATTTAGATCTGGATCACGCCCAGTGAGGACAAGATCCAGATCGTGACCTCTCGCGAGCTTCCCTTGAACCGCCTGAGACATTTCGAGTGTCGCGAATCTCGCAAGAGACCTCTCGCGGAACTCAACATCCTCGCCCCGACACCAAGTCGGACACGACGAGGCCATGGAATCGTGCCTTGATTAAGCACCAAAGTTTGGTTCTAATTGCTGATGACCATGAGTTGAACTTGCCTGGAGGTGTTAAACCAGAAAGCAATAGGTTTAGGACTGAAGTGTTGAGTAGATGCAATTTTTGTGAGACAGTCGACGCGGGAACCTTTTTGCCCACTTTTGTTGAAAGTGTGGATTCCTTGGCTAGCACAGCAGCATGTTGAAAATAGAAATGGACCTGGGAGGAGGTTGCACAAGTTCTCAGATGTGACACAGGTGGTCTGAATGGAAGAAGTCCAGAGAAAGAGGGATGTCCTCTACCCAACGGAGGGACAAGTGCAGCCTTTCCCTCCTTCATCGCCTGTCCTGCTCTCCTATAGGTTTGATTGTTGCTTTGCTTAGCCTCATCTCTTCTCCCTACTTATTCATGACCAAGAGGGACCTTAGCAAGGTGTTCATGAGCAAGGGCCTTTCTCCAGGTAACTCCTTTAAGCTGTTCAATAAGGTGGAGTAGTCTAACATTTACTCTTCGTATGTGATGGTATGTGTGCAGGCATGCATGCGTGCATGTGCGTGCGTGTACGTGTGATCCCTGACCACCATGCAGGTGGCCCTGGACAAGGCAGAAAGCTGACTGGAGACCGAGAGGAACACCATCAAGGAACTAGAAAAAGTCTCAACGGGTGAGAGCGACTGGATTGCCACCCTAGAGACGGAAATAACGAGATTGGTCGCGATGCAGGGAAGTTTGAAAGGGAAAATAGGGGACCAAGAGAACCGGTCACGGCGCCGCAATGTAAGGAGAATGGGTCTGCCGGAAGGGATCGAAGGCCAGGTTCCCACGGACTGTGTGGCCCAGATCATGGGGAAACTGTTGGGAAGGGACAGCTTCCCCAACCCGCCAGAAATAGACAGAGCCTACTGGTCGCTCCGGCTGAAACCCAAGGCTGGCGAACAGCGGAGGGCGATAATCGCCAAAATGCACCGGGAGCAGGACCGGGAAAGAACCCTGCGCTGGGCCAGGCAAACATGGACCTGTAACTAGGAAGGGCACCAGATCAGGATATATCAGGACATTGGGGCAGACCTGGCCAAGCACCGGGTGGAGTTCATCAGGGCAAAGGTGGCCCTGTACAAAAGCAAAGTGAAGTTTGGGATGCTGCATGTGGCTAAACTCTGTGTCACATTCCAAGGCAGGGGGCTTTTCTCCACGGTCCCTGCGGATACAGCCAAATCTGCCCGGGAAAATGGGCTGGGAAAACAGCAGCAAAGACGGTGGTGAGAAGGTCACCCGAAGGGACTGAATTAACCTGAGAGACATTTTGCACGGGACTGCACTGCCTCGCTCTGAATACAGGAACCAAAACGTAGGAAGGAAGGGGCACGGCAGCAGAGCACAGGAGAGGGGGTGGAGGATAGCATAAAGGCAAGCCATATAGTGGGAGAAGGGTAGACACATAGCCAACCCCTGGAGGGGAGCCAGCACACTGGTGAAAAAGCTAGTGCCAGGAGGTACGTGCGAGCAAGGGGGGAAGCCACAGCACTTCTTCCTCAAGGGAGAGAGTGCCTGGTAATGGGGGGGGGGGGTGCACAGCACCAATGGGAGGATAGCTAGGGGGGTAAATGGGGAAAGGAGAGTATGGAGGGGGGCAGTAAAAATGGGGGGCGAGAAGACAAGGATTGGATGAATCATAGGGTATACATAGGGACAAGGATAGTAAGGGTTCCAGGCTGACTACAACAAGCCACATGTGGTGATTTGGAACACAATGGCATCACAAGCAGCCACTTTGGAGGGTCCCTGGGCAAAGGGAAACTCAGAGTGCAGGGGCTCACCCACATGGCTCATGCCCAGTTGCCGGCCAGGTTGGGTGGCCCTTGGACAAAGGGAAACCCAGGAGCTGGGTGGGACAGACCCATCATTCCTACTATGGGACGAGGGCCGGGGGGTAGCCATACTGTTAAATAAGAGGACGATGTTTACTGCAACGAGGACGGTTACTGACCCAGAGGGATGGCACTTCATGGTCAGCAGTGTCGTGGTCAGGGCACCAGTGATCCGAGTTAATGGGTATGCTCCCAATATGCCAAAGCTGGGCACTTGTGAAAAATGTGAATTGTAAACGATGTATATAATTTTTGTGTATGTTCACTTTCATCTTTGTTTAGTATAAAAAGCAAAACACAAATTAAAAACATTTTCCAAAGAAAGAAAATAAAATGGGTGACGATTTTCCTCTGACCATCATGGATGTGGCTACCCAATTTCTCGAGACCATTCCCTTGAGAACTACCTCGGCCCAAGTTGAGCCGCTTCAGTAACTTGAGGACGCCAGTGGTGAAAGCAGGAGTTTATTTAACTATATACAATATTCTGTCTGAGGAAGCAACTCGCTTCCAGTACGGCCCTTGCTGGGAGAACGAACCACAGCAGGCCCTGCTTTGGGCTGGCTTTTATGTTAGCTTGGAAGGAGCTGCAGCTGGGTGGCCTCTGCCCCCTATCTATGAAGCTCTGTGCTCCATGAGTCTTACGGGGAGGTCAGCAATGGTTTCTCCATAGTCCTCGTGAGGGTTGTAACACAGGCTAACTCAATTCTTGATCCGATATATAGGCTGCCCATTGAAATCCAAACAGATCAGGGCACGGATTTTATATCCTGTATTTTTCAAAAGGTCATGTGTAATGTGGATATAACACAGCTGAAGTCCTCAGCCGACTTGGGCATAAACTCTTCAGCATCTAAAATATTTGGTGAAAAGTGCTCTCCATGTGTTAAAGGGGCCAACAGGCCCATTCTTTGTCCCACTTATTAAGGAACTAAACAATGATTATGTAGTGATTAATGCCTTAAATTCATGAATGAGAAGTGCAGTTCCGCTGACAAGAACCTGATGCACCTTCACAATTTCCTAAATTGTGCAGTTTGGCATGTGTTGGCTCATTAAGAGCTCAAAACAATGTTAATGACGTCTTTCCCCCTCACTGCAGCCTGAGTGCCTGAACAACACTGAAACATGCACTGGATGGCTGCCAGATTTCTTCCTCTTCCTTAAGGGATGGAGAGGGGAGTGGGAAAAGTCTTATACCCAATGTGGGTTTGAAGGGGTTCACTAATCCTTGTTGGTGCAGACTTAAACTACTGCTGATTATTAATTTTAAATCTTTGAGATTTTCCTGGGTTCCCACTAAAGAAATCCTCCTTCAAATCTTTTCCTTTGGTTGCTGCCATTCCTTCCCCCACCACAAATCTCTTTGCCCTTGTTGTGTTTGGTGTTTGATGTCCAGCAAGAAATCTGCCAAACGACTTGTCACTTGTCCAAACCAGGATCTTTATTAAATCATACGTGGTGAGATAGTGATCTGATACAGAGCAAGTTATCATGGAGTTTCTTTGTACTCCCCTGGAACTACCCCTAGGCACGACTGTCCTCTTGTATGTCTTATAACCATCTCCCGATCACCGGATGTGCCCGCACTTATATCTGATTGCCTTGTCACATGACCCCTGTCTGGAGACCGCACGCTGGGTCTGTACTGCCACCTGTTGGTTGGACGTCGCACCACCAGCAATCTACAATATTGCTTACAGGCATATCACCATCGCCCTCTGCCTCATTCAGAGCCTGAGTTAATCTCAAGGGCAGGCGGAGCGAGGGAGCCCTGTGGTTGAGGAAGGATGCAGCAGTAGCAGGGTAGCTTTTTCAATAAACTGCCCCTCTGCCATGGTTGCTCTCCCTTGCTGTGACAGGAACCTTTACTGCCACATGGCATGATCTTGAAGTCACAGTGTCTTCATGACACTTCTGAAAATTGTATTCCCAGCCCCAGAACACCTATCTTGAAAGGTTTAGAGATAGGTACTTCACCTACCTTGGAATCAAACATTGGTAAAACAACCCTGCAAGCTTTACATCACCTTCCATATAACTCTGCAAGTTTCTAACATTTTTGCTTCCATGTAGAAGTTAATTTATGCCAGAATTTTACGTTGCTCTGGCGAACACAGCCGAGAGTAGGAAACGTACCCACGAACCATCCAGCTGGCAATTTAGTCCATTGAGGTCAATTATCTAGCATGACTAGACAGAGTGGATGCAGGAAGGATGTTCCCATTGGTAGGGGAGTCCAGAACCAGGGGTCACTGACTGAGGATAGGGGATAGACCATTTAAGACTGATATTTCTTCACCCATAGAGTGGTGAGCCTTTGGAATTCTCTACCACAGGAAGCAGTTAAGGCCTAAATGCTGTGGGGTGAATTTTCCGCTGGTGGGATTCTCCATTCTGCCAGCACACATCCCCGCCCACGGGTTTCCCGGCGGCATAGGGTGGCTACAATGGGGAATCCCATTGGCCAGAAGTGGGAATGGAGAATCCCACTGCCAACGACAGTGCGCCACCGAGAAACACACGGCTGGGGAGGCGGAGAATTCACCCCACTATATGTTTTCAAGAAGATCTTGGGGCTAAAGGGATCAAAGGATATTGGGGGAAGGCGGGAACCATGATTATACAGTGAATGGCAGAGTAGGCTCGAAGGGCCGAATGGCCTTCTTCTCCTATTTTCTATGGCAATTTTACATGGCCCATCTGTTTTTATGGTTGGCAGGTGGGCCGATTGGCCAGGCGGCCTTTATGTTTCAGTTGCAACCTCGATCCACAGTAGCGGGCTGAAATGTTTAGAAAGGTGTCTGGGGACTGAGGTTTGTGCTTGAATGTGCTGCCCAGACACTCTTTGCTGCGGTTCTTCATTGCAATTGACGTTTTTACAGATCTCAGGATTCCTTAGACAGCTCCACAGTGGCTGGCTCCTTGAGGGAGCACTTTAGTAGCAGCAGCCCACACCCTCTCTTTTCTCTGTACTCCCCCCCACCCCCCCACCCCCACCCACCCCCTCCCCCCGCTCCCTGGCAGCGCTGAGCCTTTCCCAGCACGAGTTTCATGTTGGCTACCCATTAATTGGCCAGTCAGTGAGACATTGCATTCTTAGCAGGGTGAAGGTAGCATAGTGGTATTGTCACTGGACCAATAATCAAGAGACCCAGAATAATGCTCTGGGGACATGCGTTCAAATCCCGCCAGCTCGTGGCAGCTCGTGGAATTTAAACTCTATTCATAAATCTGGACTTATTAATAAAACATAGTCTCAGCATTGGCAACCATGGAACCATCATCATCCCATCTGATTCACTAATGTTCTTTAGGGAAGGAAATCTACCATCCTTAGGGGGCCTGGCCTGGCCTGCTCTAGACTCCCAGACCCACAGCATCGTGTTTGACTCTTAACGATTCTTTGAAATGCAAGCCACCATATTCAAGGGATGGGAAACAAATGCTGACCTTGCCAGCCATAACCACTTCCCAGGAAAGAGTAAAGTAAAAGAAACAACATCCTGATCATTAGTGGACCTGGGAATATTACCATATTTGAATGACTATTGATAGGTTGCAAGACTTCACATGGACAGTGTATCCAATCGTCTAAAAAGTGAACTGAATCAAAATGTGACCAGTTGAATTATTTTAACTATTATACTGTTAGTGCAAGCTATCTATTATTTTAGCTTGCCAGACAAATGTAAAATGAAATAAAATAAAACTACAATTTGATCATTGACAGTGTGTCCAAATATCAATAAAGTTGTTAATTTTATGATTGTTTTAAGCTTTTATTATTCATTCATGGGACGTGGCAAGGTCAGCACTTAGTGTTCATCTCTAATTGCCTTGAATCCTGGACCAGTGCAGCCCATATGATGTAGGTACGCCCACTGTGCAGTTAAGGAGGGGGTTCTACCCAGCAACAGTGAAGGAACTGCAATATATCTCCAAGTCAAGCTGGTGTGTGACTTGGAGGGGAAGTTGGAAGTGGCGGTATTTCAAACACCCTATTGCCCCTCTTCTTCGAGACAGAGGACGGGGAGGGCGGGGGATGTTTGCTGATTGCAAGGTGCTGTTGAAGAAGCCCTGGAGTTGTTGCAGTGTACCTTGCAGTTGGCACATACTGCTACCACAGTGAATTGATGGTGGACAGAGTTAATGTGCTTTTTCTTAACTAAACTACAAAATAAAAGACAAGAAGTTCTGCACCAGATTGTGTTGCCATTATATATTTTATGAGGCTGCATATAACAGATGCTCAAACATGTTGCAGTCGAGCCAAATCAAGTACATATCATATGCAACGCAGTGAATCAGAAATCTGACACTTCTGGGCATATTGTTTCATAATGAAGAATTATTTGATGTACAGAAAAACAATTTTTCTTTCACACCATTTGTTTTAAACAGACAATAGCAAAATAAAGTATTTGTGAAACGTTTTAATAACGAGATTTTTCTGGGAGATTATGAACAGCAACGTAAATGATGACTGCTCCCATGATAATGATTCCGAATGCAGATGCTGTTATATTTAATCTTTTGGCAGTCCTAGAGGCACCCCTGGCTTCCTCCATGTTTCCATAATCAAGAGCTCCATTAGCCTGAAAGCACAGTTAAATAAATTTTAATGACAGATGATAAGTAATTTAAATATGTATTTCCTGCGCACTTGTGCCAAGATTTTAATTACCTTCCATTATAATAAGCTAATCAGTAAATATGATAGCAATTCATTATTCAGATTTCACTGCACATTGTGGCTCAAATTAACACTGATTCCTGCTTTATTTTGTTAAAGTTACACCCCATCTTGCCTCCAGGTCATGGCTGTTGCTTTGGGAGTGCCTTTCAGCCTCTGCAATTTGTGTTAATGATCACACACTCACAGACACACAAATGCCTTTGGGCAGGGATCAACTAATTAAGCACAAACTAAGAGTCAAGCCTGGAACCGATCTTGCATTTTTCAGTACCAGGCCAGACAGTATTGGCAGACTGCAGGTAAAGTCTGCTGAACGGCATGTTTGGTGGAGTGTTAGTCGGCGGCTGTGGAGCCACGAAATATTCCGCTATCCAACGGCACCGTGCCATTTATCTTTGGCTTCAGGGAGTTTCTCCCCACTGAGGCTGCACTTAGAGGCACCTCCTGCTGGTGAGCTAAGGTCCCTGGGCTCCCGCAGTGTGATTCGCACTATTCCACCTGCAAGGATACCAGATCAGACCCCAACATTTGCTAGGATACCAGATGAGAACACAAAACAATTTGTTTTAATTTTTAAAACTGTGAGGAAATGATACTTCACCCAGGAGTGATGACTCTTTTAGGTTCAAACAAACTTTAATTTAAACACAGAATTTTTTTTAAATTTAAGGTACGGAATTCATTTTTTTCCAATTAAGGGGCAATTTAACATAGAACGTTACAGCGCAGTACAGGCCCTTCGGCCCTCGATGTTGCGCCGAACTGTGAAACCACTCTAAAGCCCATCTACACTATTCCCTTATCGTCCATATGTCTATCCAATTACCATTTGAATGCCCTTAGTGTTGGCGAGTCCACTACTGTTGCAGGTAGGGCATTCCACGCCTTTACTACTCTCTGGGTAAAGAACCTACCTCTGACATCTGTCCTATATCTATTTCCCCTCAATTTAAAGCTATGTCCCCTCATGCTGGACATCACCATCCGAGGAAAAAGGCTCTCACTGTCCATCCTATCCAATCCTCTGATCATCTTGTATGCCTCAATTAAGTCACCTCTTAACCTTCTTCTCTCTAACAAAAACAGCCTCAAGTCCCTCAGCCTTTCCTCATAAAATCTTCCCTCCATACCAGGCAACATTCTGGTAAATCTCCTCTGCACCCAATCCCTCTACCAATAAAAGCTAACACATCGTACGCCTTCTTAACAACCCTCTCAACCTGGGTGGCAACTTTCAGGGATCTATGTACATGGACACCGAGATCTCTCTGCTCATCCACATTGCCAAGAATCTTACCAATAGCCCAGTACTCTGTCTTCCTGTTATTCCTTCCAAAATGAATCACCTCACACTTTTCTGCATTAAACTCCATTTGCCACCTCTCAGCCCAGCACTGCAGCTTATCTATGTCCCTCTGTAACTTGTAGCATAGCCAATCCACCTACCCTGCACATCTTTGGGTTGTGGGGGTGCGACCCATGCAGACATGTAGAGAATGTGCAAACTCTACACGACAGTGACCCAGGGTCGGGTACGAACTCAGTCTTCTGTGCCGTGAGGCAGCAGTGCTAACCACTGTGCTACCATGCCGCCTTTTCAACACAGAATTAATCACATTAGCATCAAATAAATAGCTTTACAATTATCAGTTAAAACGTCTGATACATAAGGAAAAACTTAAACATACTACCAATACCGGCTACTAATTCCAATTAAACAACCCAATAAAGTTCAGATAAAGTTAACAAAACAGGCGTATTTGCGTAACTGTGTAGAGACTTTTGGAGAGAGTTGCTTTCAAGAGCAGATCCAGTACAGTTCTACTCAACCTAACAGCATTTGGCAAAACTGTTGTTCAACTTAAAATTCTATAACAGACTACAAATCTACAGGCAGACCTGGCTCCTCCCAGTAATTAAATTATCTGTATTCTGCTAAGTTCCATGACCTGCTTCACTAGGCCGAAATACACTCCCTCATAAATTATCCACACTCCAAGGAACCCCCAGCAATTAAAATAGATTCCATGAACCCTTTATTTGTAACCAAGTAAGTGGTTGGAGGGCAGCACGGTGGTGCAGTGGTGAGCACATCCGACGCACGGCACCAAGGTCCTAGGTTCAATCCCAGCTCTGGGTCACTGTCCGTGTGGCGTTTGCACATTCTCCCCGTGTTTGTGTGGGTTTCGCCCCCACAACCCAAAGATGTGCAGTCTCGGTGGAATGGCCATGCTAAATTGCCCCTTAATTCGAAAAAATGAATTGGCTACTCTTTAAAAAAAAAAATTTTAATATTAAAAAGTAAGTGGTTGGAATTAATTCTTACCTCACATTTTACGACATTTTAATTACAGCTTTAGCAGCCACACAGTTCATGGAATCCATACTGTGCAGAAGGAGGCCATTGGACCATTGAGTCTAGATTGACCTTACAAAAGAAAATGCTATCTCGGGTCATTCCCTCACCCGATCCCCGTAACCCTGTGCATTGATCCCGGCCAATCAACCTAACCTGCACATCTTTGGACTGTGGGAGGAGTCCGGAGCACCCAGAGGAAACACACACAGACACGCGGATAATGTACAAACTCCTCACAGACAGTCACCTAAGGCTAGAATTGACCCTGGGTCCCTCGCCCTGTTCGGCAACAGTGCTAACCATTGTGCCACCATTCCTGGATACCTTAACCTAGGTTCTTTCATAATATTACTGCAACAAATATATACTTTAACCAAGGTTTTAAAAAAATTATTGCAAGAGACATAAAATATAATTTTGACATTGATCACACACCGGAGGGCGGCAGAATTCCAAAACCCAACCACGGTGGAGAAATCAGGTTTTTCGATTGTCCTCAGGTTCTGAGCCCACATTGAGTTTCTCACGGTCAGAGAGTGTGGGCTCAAACTGGCCGCCAAAAGCTTTGGTACATTTAAACAGCTTTTCAGTGTGTCATTAATTGAGTGTTGTACGATGGATGAGGTCAGTGTGGAAGGAAGTACAGTGGTGGCCGCGGGAGGAGGGAGGGGGTAGTCAGTTCAGATCAGGCCGGGGAGGAGTTGGTGAAAGGGAGGTTGGTGTTTGGGGGGGGGGGGGCGGGGTGAGGGTCAGGCGGTGGGGTGTAGTCAGGCCAGGTTAGGTCGGGCCAGGGAGGAGTTGGTGAAGGGCGAGGGGAAGGTTGGTGTGGTGCTGGTGGTAGTGGAGGGGGGGAGGATGTAGTCAGGCCAGGTTGAGGGGAGTCGAGGTTCATGTGTGGGTTAATGAAGGTTTGATGCGGGGGGGGGGTTGGAGGGGGGGGGGGGAAATGTAGGATTGAGGAGGTGGGGTCAATTGTACAGTGACCCAAGAGTTAGTCTCAGACTCTTCTATCTGACATTTCCTGGGTAACCATCCAAGTGAGACGGAGCCGTCCAAAATCTCTGACTTGAATTCAGAGTTAGAGACCTTTCCAGCATGGAAATTGCCCGTTGGAAGTTCAAACTCCATGGAGTCAGTGCGTTGGGACATCCGAGAGTCCCGTAACACATCCTTTGGGGTACGTCCGGTCTCTGATGACCCAGGGACAGGAGGATCTGAGCCAGTGTATTTCTGGACAGATTTCTTGTTTGTTTCTCATTTGCAGCAAAGTCAGAAGGCTCGCTGCTGGAGGTAGAAGCACTGCATAAACATTTTGTCAGTGGTGTTAGAAGGAATTATCAAAATGAGTCTCACTTTCACTAATTGTATCGATGTCGCTTTTGAAAGGCATGCATGTGACTGCAGACACAATTAGAACAATCCTGCAATCTTCGACTACATGGGTGTGTTTGATCCGCTACAAACATCAAAAAGAAACATGATTGGTGGGCTTTGAATCCAACTCTAAATATAGTATTTATATTGTCATATCATGCACTTGGCTTTGAAATTCATGTTTGCATTTCAAAACCCATATGAGACTAACTGATTTTGTTTGGGGTTTCTATGGCCCGAGTTGACAATGTGACCCAGTTTGCGAACCACTGGTCTGAATATTATGGTCCTCTGCGATGGTGGACTCTCCTCTAATTCAGAGGGCTCATCTGAGTGAGTTTATCCCCGACCATTTTCTGGGGTGTCTCTGAGACAAATGGACATTGGGGTCTCAGTTGGAAATACAACCTCCAGTGAGGAGGAAAGAAATGTGAGGAAGAGGAGGAGCAGGAGAAGGGTGAGAGGAAGAAGGGAGCACATGGAGGCTCAGGGTGCTGTGGTATTCCATGAAGAGGATAGAGCAGTGCCAGACTCTGAGGGTCAGGAGTCATTACATCCATCAATCGTAACTCACCTATGTGCTCCTCTTTGTGACAAATGTGGATATTTTGTAACACATTTGGGAGTGCTCCGGCTGCACTGGAGGAAGACAGCTGACCGACCACATCCCTTGCCTTGGATGACCTTGGCAGGCATCTGTGTGGCTGTGACGTTAAGCGGCCCACCACTCCAGGAGACTCTTGCTGACACGCATGCAAGTTTTGAGTTTCTGCGGCACTGGCTGAGGTCTGTATCAATGGCTGGTGGACGGAAGAGGTGCTGCCTCCATCGGAAGCGCCATGAGAGGAAATTCCAGGTGGAGACAGCTGCTGCTCATCCTCCACCACGGGGGCCTGCTGGTCCTCCCTGCCAACCAATGAGATTTCAGGAACTGGGGGTGTGTGGCCGAGTTCCCAGATCGCTTGTCGCCCTGGGTCTGTGCCCCAAGCTCAAGGCCAGGACGATGGTGTGCAGGTCGGAATGCATCCCGATGACTGTTGCCAATGCACTCGTTTTGCCCCTGCAGAAATGTTGCCATGGAGGAAGCTTGGCACTCCGAAGTGACTGTGCCAGGGTATGAAACGCCTTTGGTATACCCATCAAGTCTTCACAAATCTCACACTGGATCTCCAGCATCTGCCACCTTACGGGCGACTTCAGAGGCTCATCATCTGACTTGGAGTCAGTCTCCTGATCACCCTGGGCACTCCTCCCTCTGGGCACATGTGGGTCTGAAGCAACCTCACCAGTGTGTGCATGACCCCTTTCTGATGTGACCTTCACTGTTGACTAAAAAGGCAGGGGGATGGAACCTATACAAGGAGTCACAGGAGGGGGAATCAAGGACAAAAACAAAAGACAGAAAGGGGAACAAGAAAAGTGATAGGCATAGAAACCAAAGACCAGATTTAATCAGGGCCACAGTGAAAAATATTGGGAGCGGTATTGTTAAAAAGGCAAGCCTAAAGGCTTTGTGCCTTAACAGACGTTGCATTCACAATAAAGTAGATGAACTAATCGCGCCAATAGAGGTGAATCATAGAATTTATAGTGCTGAAGGAGGCCATTCAACCCATCGAGTCTGCACCGGCCCTTGGAAAGAGCACCCTACCTAAGACCACACCTCTACCCTATCCCCGTAACCCCACCTAACCTTTTTGGAGCATGAGGGCAATTTAGCATGGCCAATCCACCTAACCTGCACATCTTTGGACTGTGGGAGGAAACCGGAGCACCCGGAGGAAACCCACGCAGACACGGGGAGAACGTGCAGACTCCGCACATACAGTGACCCAAGCCGGGAATTGAACCTGGGATCCTGAAGCTGTGAAGCAACTGTGCTAACCACTGTGCTACCGTGCCCCCCTATGGTATGATAAAAGCGGGATTACAGAGACATGGCTGCAGAGTGACTGGGGATGGGAATTGAATGTCCAGAGGTATTCAGTATTTAGGAAGGACAGACAAAAAGAAAAGATGGTGGAGTTGCATTGCTAGTTAAAGACGATATTAACGCGGAGGCTACAGGCAGAGTTCGGCTTGTTAACCACAGGGAGGGCGGTGGAGCAGCTGAGAAAGGCAAGGTGGGTGATTTATGAGCATGGCAAGAAGGCCAGCAGAATGTTTGCACAGGAACTTAGAAAGAGGGAGGCAGCCAGGGAGATAGAGAAAGTAAAGGATGGAGACGGGAACCTGGTGGGAGACTCAGCAGGGGTGAATAAGACATTTAAGGAGTTTTATAGTAGGCTGTATGGGTCGGAACCCCCACCGGGGCCAGAGGGGATGAGGCACTTCCGAGGGGGGCTGAATTTCCAGAAGGTGGACGGGGAGCTGGTAGAAGGGCTGGGGGCCCCGATCGGGATCAAAGAGGTAGCGGAGGGGCTGAAGGCCATGCAGTCGGGTAAAGCCCCGGGGCCGGGTGGGTACCCAGCGGAGTTCTATAAAAAGTTTGTTGGGATATGGGGGCCGCTGTTGATGAGGACATTCAATGAAGCAAGGGAAAGAGGGGTGCTTCCCCCGACAATGTCACAGGCCACGATCACGCTGATTCTGAAGTGTGGGTCCTATAGGCCGGTATCCCTATTGAATGTGGACGCCAAACAGCTGGCCAAAATTTTGTCCACAAGGATTGAAGACTGTGTTCCGGACTTGATTGGGTTGGACCAGACGGGGTTCGTTAAGGGAAGGCAGTTGGTATCCAATGTAAGAAGGTTGCTAAATGCGATCATGATGCCCCCAGAAGGTAGGGAGGTGGAGGTAGTGGTCGCAATAGACGCAGGGAAGGCTTTTGATCGCGTAGAATGAGAATATCTGTGGGAGGTACTGGAACGGTTCGGATTTGGACGGGGCTTTATTGACTGTGTCAGGTTGCTGTATCAGGCTCCTGTGGCGAGCGTACGGACGAATAGGATGACATTGGACTATTTTAGGCTACATTGGGGGATGAGACAGGGGTGCCCCTCTCCCCACTGCTGTTCGCGCGAGCTATAGAGCCGCTGGCAATTGCGCTGAGAACCTCAAGGGGCTGGAAAGGGTTGGTCCGGTGGGGGGGGGGGGGGGGGGGGGGAGTGAAACACAGAGTCTCACTTTACGCAGATGACCTGCTCCTGTATGTATCAGACCCAGTGGAGTGGATGGAAGAAATCATGAGGATTCTGGAGGAACTTGGCAGGTTTTCGGGGTCCAAACTAAATATGGGGAAAAGTGCGATCCAGGCAAGGGGACAGGAGAGCCGACTGGGGGAACTGCCTTTTCGAGTGGTAGGGGGAGGTTTTAGGTATCTAGGCATCCAAGTGGCGCGGGAATGGGAACGGCTGCACAAACCTATTCTGGCCCGTCTGGTGGACCAAATGAAGGACGATTTTTGGAGGTGGGACGCGCTCCCGTTGTCACTAGCTGGGAGGGTCCAGACGGTGAAGATGACGGTCCTTCCGAGATTCCTGTTTGTGTTCCAGTGTCTCCCCATCTTTATTCCGCGGAGCTTTTTTAAATGGGTTAGTAAAGTTATCGCGGGCTTTGTATGGGCGGGCAAGACCCCGCGAGTAAAGAGGGGCAGGCTTGAGCGGAGCCGGGGAGAGGGCAGGCTGGTGCTGCCAAACTTCAGTAACTACTATTGGGTGGCAAATATAGCCATGATCAGGAAGTGGGTGGTGGGGAGAGTGTCGGCATGGGAGCGCATGGAGGCTGCATCATGTAAGGGCACCAGTTTGGGGACGTTGATAACGGCGCTTTGGCCTTCCCGCCGGCACGGTACTCCACCAACCTTGTGGTGGTGGCAGCTCTGAGAGTTTGGGGGCAATGGAGGAAGCATGTGGGAGCGGAGCGAGCATCGGTCTGGTCTCCAATCTGCAATAACAACCGGTTTGCCCCGGGAAGTATGGACGGGGGGTTTCGGAGATGGCAGAGGCAGGAATTGAGAGAATGGGGGATATGTTTATAGAAGGGAGCTTTCCTAGCTTGAGGGAGCTGGAGGAGAAATTTGGATTGGCGAAGGGGAATGAATTTTGGTACCTGCGGGTGCGGTACTTCCTACGTAGACAGGTCTCAACTTTCCCGCTCCTACCACCAATGGAGATTCAGGATAGGGTAGTTTCCAGAGGGTGGATGGGAGAAGGGAAGGTCTCTGACATCTATAAGGAGCTCAAAGGGTCAGAGGACACGCAGACTGAGGCGCTAAAGTGCAAGTGGGAGGAGGAGTTAGGAGGAGAGATAGAGGATGGTCTCTGGGCAGAGGCGTTGAGTAGAGTCAACGCGTCCACAACATGCGCCAGGCTTCCAGTCTGGAGGAGCTAAGGGGGAGGGTAGTGCTGCCGAGGGGTAGTGAGTTCAGGTATCTACAGGTTAGGGACTTTGCATGAAAGGTCTGGAAGGGGTTCTCTAGATTGCCAGGATACACCCCGCTGGAGCGACTGCTGCTTTCGGATGTGGAAGGGGAGGGAAGAATTGGGGATATATATAAGTGGCTGGGGGAGCAGGGAGGCGGCAGGTGGTGAAGATCAAGGAGCAATGGGAAGCGGAGTTAGGCATGGAGATAAATTGGGGAGTATGCCAGTGCTTATGTAGTTACATTGTATATGTTGTGTTGCCCTATTATGTATTTTCTTTTATTCCCTTTTATTCCCATGTATTTAATGATCGGTTGAGCTGCTCGCAGAAAAATACTTTTCACTGTACCTCGGTACACGTGACAATAAACAAATCCAATCCAATCCAATGGAGTGAGCCACTGCGAAGGGTAAACGGGACCTCCTCTTGTGCAAGGATGAGCCTGATACAGTTTAAGGTGGTGCACAGGGTGCATATGATTCGGGCGAGAATGAGTAGGTTCTTTCAGGGGGTAGCAGATGAGTGTGAGAGGTGTGGGTGGGGGCCAGCGAATCATGCGCACATGTTTTGGGGTTGTGAAAAACTGGGAAGATTCTGGGCGGAAGAGTTCGCGGTCTTAGCCAGGATAGTGGAGGAGGGAGTGGACCCGGACCCTTTGGTGGCGATATTTGGGGTTTCAGAGAAGCCGGAGCTCATGGAGAGGAGGAAGGTCGATGTCTTGGCCTTCGCCTCTCTGATTGCATGGCGACAAATTTTGCTGGAGTGGCGGTCGGCATCGCCACCGGGTTAGCAGCATGGTTGGGTGACCTGTATGACTTCCTGCGGTTCGAGAAGGTAAAGTATGAGTTGAGGGGCTCAGCAGGGGAGTTTGAGAAAAGGTGGGGGATGTTTGTGACCGTGTTTGAGGAGCTGTTCGTCGCAGGGGGTGGAGGAGGGGGGGGGGGGGGGGGGCGGTGGGGGGGGGGGGGGGGGCGTTGGGTGATGGGGAGAGGGGTGAAAAAGGAGAAAAATCTGTACAAACTGCATAGTTGATTGTTGGGAAGTATGTTTCCCGGGGTGTTTATTTGCTGTAACCTACTTTGTTACAAGTTTGAATAAAATGCGTTTTTTAAAAAAACATGTGCCAGGCTCAGCCTGATACAGTTCAAGGTTGTTTACTCGGCTCACATGACAGTGGCCCGGATGAGCAGGTTCTTTGGGGTAGAAGATAGGTGTGCAAGGTGTGCGGGGGGGGGGGGGGGGGGGGGGGGGGGGGCGGGGGTGGGGCCATGTCCACATGTTTTGGCCATGCCCAAAGCTCAGGGGATTCTGGCAGGGGTTTGCGGACGTTATGTCCACGGTATTAAAAACAAGAGTGGCGCCGAGTCCGGAGGTGGCGATTTTCGGGGTGTCGGTAGATCTGTGAATCCAGGAGGAGAAAGAGGCAGACGATCTGGCCTTTGCTTCCCTGGTAGCCCGGAGGCGGATACTATTAGCTTGGAGGGACTCAAAGCCCCCGAAGTCAGGGGCCTGGCTCACTGACATGGCTAGCTTTCTCTGTTTGGAAAAAAATCAAATTCGCCTTGAGAGCGTCACTGCTAGGGTTCGCCCGGAGGTGGCAACCGTTCGTCGACTTCTTTGCAGAAAATTAAACGTCAGCAGTGGGGGGTTAGTTTAGTTTAGAGTAGGGGGTTAATAAAGGTGGGACCTGTAAGTGAGGAAGCAGGCTTTTTGCACTATGTTTATAGACTTATGCATATTGTTTATTTTGTCGTTGTTGTAAAACCAAAAATACCTCAATAAAATGTTTATTAAAAAAGAAGTTAACGCAATATTGAGGAAGGATATTAGCTCCGACAAAATTGCAAAGATTCTGGGTGGGAGTGTTTGCAGTCTTAGCCAAGATAGTGGAGGCGGAGGCGGAACCGGACCTTTTGGTGGCAATATTTGGGGTTTCAGAGAAGCCAGAACTCATGGAGAGGAGGAAGGCTGATGTTGTGGCCTTCGTCTCTCTGATTGCACAGCGGAGGGGAGGGGGAAAGGGGGAGGGGGATGTGGGAAAGAGGGGGAAAGGGAGGAGGGGGAAAGGGGGAAGGGGAGGGGAAGAGGGAAAGGGGGGAAAGGGTGGGAGGGGGAAAGGAGGGAGAGAGGCGAAGGAAGGAGAAGAGGGGAAGGGGGAAGGAGGGAGCAGGGGAGGAAGGAAGGAGAGGGGGAAGGGGGGGAAGGAAAGGGGGGGAAAGGGGGGAAAGTGGGGAAAGAGGGAAGGGGAGGGTGAAAGGGGGAGGGGGGTGAAGGGGAAAGGGGAGGGGGAAGGGGAGGATGAGGGTGAAAGGGGAGGGGGGGGGGTAGTGGGGGAAAGGGGAGGGGGAGGGGTTGGTCCAAGCTCCATTCGCAGCTGGAACATGGTGCAAAAAACCCGCTTCTCTTAAAGGAACTCTGTTCCTCTTAAAGATGAGCTGCACTCATTGAAAGGAAGCAGGTTGCTGTTGGTTTCCTGCATTGGTACTGGCTGCATGAACATAAGAAAATGGGGCATAGAGCAGGAGTACGCCATTCAGCCCTTCGAGCCTATTGTCATTCAATAAGATCATTGTTGAGCCGGTTGTGGTCTCAAATCCACTTTACTGTCAGACCACAGCCCCCCCCCCCACCCCCCCCCACCCCCCCCCCCCCGCCCAACCCCCCACCTCCCTTCCCACCACATAATCCTTGTCCATCAAAACTTTGTCTCACTTAGCTTTTAGTAAATCCAATGACCAAGGGCAGCACGGTAGCATTGTGGATAGCACAATTGCTTCACAGCTCCAGGGTCCCAGGTTCGATTCCGGCTTGGGTCACTGTCTGTGCGGAGTCTGCACATCCTCCCCGTGTCTGCATGGGTTTCCTCCGGGTGCTCCGGTTTCCTCCCACAGTCCAAAGATGTGCAGGTTAGGTGGATTGGCCATGATAAATTGCCCTTAGTGTCCAAAATTGCCCTTAGTGTTGGGTGGGGTTACTGGGTTATGGGGATAGGGTGCAGGTATTGACATTGGGTAGGGTGCTCTTTCCAAGAGCTGGTGCAGACTCGATGGGCCGAATGGCCTCCTTCTGCACTGTAAATTCTATGATAATCTATGACTCAGCCTCCACTGCTTCCTGGGGAAGAAAACTCCACAGATTAATGACCCTTTGAGAAAAATAATCTCTCCTCGTCTCATAAAAGAGAGATCTCTTCTTCAAAAACTGTGTTTCCCGGTTCAAGTCTCTGACAGAAGTGGAAATATCCCATGCTTTACCCTATCACGTACCCTCAGGATCTTATAATTTCAATAAGATCACCTCTCATTCTACTCAATTCCAATGTGTATAGGCCCAATCTGTTCAACCTTTCTTTCAAAGATAACTGCTTCTAATGCAATTACAGGTGTGATCTACCCGAATGGGAACAAAGTTCCATAACGGGCGCGTTTAGCGGCGTTGTTCCCCGAATCTCAAAAAGTCGAGAGATCCCACGCTATCGAACGGGACTCTGTTCCCATTCAGGTCGATTTGGGGCAGCCTGCACAGTGACGCTCCATCCGCCAGAACTCCTTAGTGAAGGAGGAGATTGTGACGCCATTTTGAAATGGTGCCCTGATCTCTCGTCCCCTGATGTGACACCTGAAAGCTCCAACTGACCTATAAGGGCACCCCTCTACACCCGTACAAGTCACCCCTGGGACTGATCCCCATCGTGGGGAAAATGCCCTGGCAGTTGGCAGTGCCACCTGGGCATCTTGGCAGTGCCAGGCTGGCAGTGCCACGGTGCCCAGGTGGCACCAGTAGTGCCAGGGTGCCACCCTGCCCAGAGGGGACCAGACGGAATGGCACTTATGGAGGTCTCCCAGGCGATTGGAGCCCTCCAGCTGCATGTCCTTTGGACAGGGTGGTGCCCTGGCACTGCTGATGCCACCTGGACACCTTGGCAGTGCCAGCCTGGTGCCCTGGAAGTACTACCTGGAAGTGCATGCGTGTGATCGAGTCAGGGGTGACCTGCGTGGGTGTTGGGTGGGGTGCGGGTAGTCTGGGTCGTTATGGGGCCCTCGAAGATCGGGCCACCATTTAAAAATGGCGAGCATAGCTCGCCACTGTACAAAATGGGGCTATGTGCGACCTCAGCCACACGTTCCCTGCTGAGACCCCTTTTACAACGCGAGTGACGTTTTATAGCCATGTGTTTCTCGGCACTATGAGAGCGGGGAAAAGCGTGGCTAAATGCGCTCACTATGGATCTTTGTTCCCAATTAGTTGAATGGAGCCCATAGGTAGCAGAATGCGGTGGGCTGCAATGATGGACAACTTACTTTCAGCAATGAGCAGGTTCCCCCATTGGTCAGCTATGGATGTGCTTTCAAACCGAAACACAGAAATATAAAGCATATTACTACTACTCACAGACTAGAATCATAGAATGCTAAAATGCACAGAAAAAAGCCATTCCATCCATCAAACCTCTGCCAGCTCTCTGTATGGACAATATAGCTAGTTTCCTAATTTCCCTAGCTTTTCCATGTAGCTCTGCAACTTTTCTTTCCTTTCAAGTTTTTACCAATTCCCTTTTGAAGGACGTGGTTGAATTTGCTTCCCACACTCAGACTGTAACTGTTTGCTGTCTAAAATTGATTTTCCTCATGTTGCCTTTGGTTATTCTCCCAATTATTTTCAATATACGCCCTCTGGTCCTTGACTACCTGCCAAAGGGAACAGCTTCTCTATAACTATGATGACTAGGCCCCTCATGATTTGGAACACCTCTATGAAGTCTTCTCTTAACTTTCTCTCCACCAAGGTGAACAGCTCCAGATTTCCTATTTCAATCTGCATTCCCCTTTTCCTGCCCCGATCGAGCCCTTACGTAATCTCTACCAACCTGCTGTAGCCAGCCAAATGGAAAATAAGGAAGGATGGATTCCTAAAAAATAAAATTACTTGATGATGTTTGGACTGAGGCCCGCTTTTGCTAATTTTTACAAACACTCCTGAACAGTCACTTGAACAAAGCTCTCACAGCTGGTGGGGTTTTTCTTTCAATACGTAGATTGAGGTTTGACAAATCCATGGGACTCTGACTGTGGGTTTAACGTTGACCTGAGCAAGGAAGGCACTGCAGTTTTGTCACTGGCTGATTAGAAGAGGAGCAGAGACAGAAGATGCCATTCGAGGCAGGTTCTTTACATTCCTTGGAAGAGACAGCAGGAATAAAAGTGCCTTCTGGGCTCCACAAGAATTGTTTTGGCCTATCCTGCCCCAGAATCCATCTCCTCTACCCAGCTACTCTTCTCTTCCCATCCCCCCTCGACCTCCCCCCACACCGTTCCTACGATGAGTTAACTCCAGAACCCTTGTTCCAGCAGGTTACCAAGAATCACAGGATCATTTGCTTCTCTGCAAACTAACTACTGCTTATCACCTCTTCTAGGGGCTCAAATCACCGTAGCCTCATTCTTCCACAGGCAGGAAATTAGCTGACTCCCCCACCAGAAATATTTCGATGTAATCTTCGCAGTTTCCATTGTGGTAACTGCTCTCAATCTTTCCACCAGTGCTTTCTTTCTTGAGTACTTGCCCAATTCTACAATCTTAGTATACAACGAAGTACACAGAGTATGAAGAATTAACTCTAGTAGCAGTGTCTCTGGAATGTTGTCGATCCATGGATGATTACAATCCAAAACACCTGGCGGCAGATCTACACAATGTCAGCATGATCGATGACGCAATGATCAACAATCTCTTGGAGCTCACTGGCAATTCCTCACTCAAACAAAGAACAAAGAACAAAGAAATGTACAGCACAGGAACAGGCCCTTCGGCCCTCCAAGCCCGTGCCGACCATGCTGCCCGACTAAACTACAATCTTCTACACTCCTTTGAGGAGCTTGGCTATAGTAGAACCTCCTTGGATATTTTTCTTGCCATAAGCTTTTAGTAAAGTTGACCCTGTTGGTTGTCTATGATTGTCAGAGAACAGTCGAAATGGTTTCTCTCATAGGAGTGCTGAAGCCGCGCTTTCTGAGTGTTCCAATCCAGTAGTAACAAAGTCCTCTTATCTGAGTGTTTGATGTTAAGTGGCACTGTCACATTGTCGATGAGAGAGCTGTTTGCTCCATCATTGTTTTGGAGCTCCCTCATAAAGTGCTATCAAGGTGTCACTTCCCCCATGGTCTTCTACAAGTCAATACGTTGTAGCAGTGATGGAATAAGATCTCAGCTGCACACAGTTCCTCAGCTATTTTAGGCTTTCATGATGGATCTCAGACTGGTTGCAAATGCCTTTTGCTTCTCCGCTAATTCTCATCTGAAGACAGGTCTATTCAGAAATCAATTTCTTTGATTTGGGTCAATAACTTGCAACAAGAAAGAGGTTGGAGGGGGGTGCTCCAGCCAAAGAGGAATATTGTTACTATTCAAGCCAAGAACGCTGCTGGAGCATACTTTTCTCTTTATTTTTATTCCTCTTTCCAAAATTACTGAACATAAATCAGAGTGCACACACTTATTTACACATTGATAAAGTGGAAATCTAACAATTCTAATTACAAATCAGTTACTTGAATTTTGGAAAATTTAAAAACAGCTGAATTGGCGATCAAACAAACAATTTACAGATATACCTTCTTACATATTTGTATATTGTAGAAGAATTAGCTTCAACGGTGAACCCAGAGAAAAATATCCAGAAATTTGAATCTCTTATTTCACAAAACTTTCTTGAAACGTCAGTGGATGTGTTATGAAGTACCACTTCCATTGAAAACCTCATCCAAATAAAATGCTGAGGTATTAGTAACAGTGAATTCATGAAGTTTAAACCTATTTAGTTTCAGTCTTTTCGTTCCCCATTGCAACAGCCTAAAGTTTATGAAAAAGTTATGCAGTTCGACAACTAACCTTACAGGAATAAATCACTGCTGCTATTCCAAATGGAAGACAACAAAAAACTGCACTGAAAATGGACCATCCTAAATAGGTTGCCACTGGTTCGTCGTTAGGCTTTTCTGAGCTCTTCATCACCCAGCTCCACTGAAGTTGTGTGACGTTTTCAGACTCTCTACTGCACTAAGTAAGTCCGACAGTGGTGCTTTTTTGGAGGCTAGTTCTTCTGTGAGTCTTCAAATTATTCCACTTCCTATTATTATGGGTGGTCCCTGGAAATCAATAAAACATAAAATTATAATTTAGAATTGTGCAGTTCTGTAAAGGGAACCTGTGACCCTCAAAGAGCAGGTTACTCATTCTTATTTGCGCTTACATCTTTCCTGTTATTTAAATTTTATGTCTGTTGAGGTTTGAAATAGTCTGTTTAACTCAGTTGTTTCATTGGTAGATACATCCTAAATCAAGTCTCCAGGACCTAATAGTATCTTTAACTTGACATTTATACCGATTAATGGAAAATACATTTAAACCTAAGAGTCACAGAGTTTTTACAGCATGGAAAGAGGCTCTTCAGCTCATCATGTCCACGCCAGCCATCAAGCACCTATTCTCACTAGTCCCATTTGGATGGCATTTTAAGTGCTCATCTAAATACATTCTTTCATGTGAGGGTTCCCACCTCTACCACCCTTTCAGACAGTGAGTTCCAGATTATTTTCTCTGTTCCAAGGAAAACAACCCCAGGTTATCCAGTCTCTCTTGATAGCTAAACACACCAACCCACGCAACATTCTGGTGAATCTCCTTTGCTCCCTCTCTAGTGCAATCACTTCCTTCCTATAGGATGACGATGGGAACTGCACACAGAACTCCACTGTGGCCTAATCAGGTGTTTATACTGTTTCATCATAATCTCCCTGCACTTACATTCTGTGCCTTGGGTAAGAAAGACAAGTAACCCATATGACTTCTCAACCACCTTACTTACCTACCCTGCAGCCTTCAGGGACCTATAGACATGCACACCAAGGACCCTCTGTACTTCCTACTGGCCCACCATTCATTGTATAATCCCTTGCCTTGTCCATCATCACAAATGCATTACCTCATACTTTTCAGGGTTAAATTCCATTTGCAACTGTTCTGCCCATATAACCAGCCTGCCTATATCGTCCTTTAATCTAAGAATTATCTCTTCACTATTTACCTCAGCACAAATTTTTGTGTCATCTGCAAACTTACTGATCATAGCTCCTACATTCACGTCCAGATCATTGATGTACACTACAATGACTAAAAGCATTGGAACACTGTTGAACAATCAAAGGTTCAGAGATCATTTTCGACAAGCAAAGACAAACCAATGGACTCCCCCAAAACTATCTCCTGAAAATGCATGCATGCCAATGACATCTGCCTTGCAACTCAAGGACCTGAACTTAAACGAGGGCTCGTCAAGACTTGAACAATACTGCAACACATGGCGACTCAAGCCATGCTGTGCAAAACAGCATCCAGCCTATTCCATCTTTACAATGCAAAAGCCAATAAGGAGCTTAACGTCCAAATGAAAGGCTACAAGTTAAAGCACCTAACTCCAACATACCTTGAAGTGGCCTTAGCTGGGACACTAACCTCTTGGAAACATGTAAAAAAAATGCAACCAAGGACAAGTCTAGCTCGTCAAACTAGTCAGCTCAACATGGGGTGCTGCTACCACCACTCACTCTCATACTCATTAGCAGAATACTGTACCCCTGTTTGGTCAAGATCATCACACAGACACAGAGTTAACATCCAGCGTATTACTGGAACATTACACTCAACACAACTCGCTTTATTCCCTGTCCTGGGAAGCATTGTTCCTCCACATAACAGCTGACTTGCAAAAACCCACAAAATGATAGGAAAATTTCACAATGCCCCAACCTGCCACTTAATGCTGATCTATTCAATCGGCCCAAGGTACAACTCGCATCAAAAACGCCAATCTGGAAAAACACTCCCACACAGTACTTCCAACGCAAATTCCACCTGGACAAAGGAATGTGAATCATTGGATATGGCAAACAATTGCCTGCTAAGACCATAAGACATTAAGATTTAGGAACAGAAGTAGAGTTTTTGGTCTATCGAGTCTGCTCTGCCATTCAACGGGATCATGGCAGATCTGATATGAAAATTCGCAACTCCACTTTCCTGCCTTATCCCCATAGCCCTTGATTCCCTCACTGATTAAAAGTCTCTCTATCTCATCCTTGAACATATTTAACAATCCAGCCTGCAAAGCTCTCCATGGTAAAGAATTCCACAGATTCACTACCCTCTGAGAGAAGAAATTCCTCCTTAGCTCTATCCTAAATGGGCAACCCCTTAATCGGAGATTATGCCCTTTGGTACTAAACTCGTCTACAGGAGCAGACAGCCTCTCAGTATCAACCCTTTCAATCCTCTATGTCTCAATAAGGTTGCCTCTCATTCTTCTAAACTACAATTTGTACAGGCCTGACCTGACTTAACCACTCCTCATAAGAAAATCCCTCCATACACAGCATCAATCTAGTGAACCTTCTCTGGACTGTCTTTAATGCCAGTATATCTTTCCTTAGGAAAGGAGGCCAAAACTGTTAACAGTATTCCAGGTGTGGTCTAACTAGTGCCTTGTATAGTTTTAGCAGGATTTCCCTATTTTTATGCTCCATTCTCTTTGAAATAAAGGTCAACATTCCATTTGCCTTCCCAAATACCTGAACTTGCATGCTAGTTTTTTATGATTTATGCACAAGGAGCTCAAAATCCCTCTGTGTTGCAGCTTTCTGCAGTCTTACCCCATTTCAATAATACTCAGCTCCTTTATTCTTCCTACCAAAGTGCATAACTTCATTTGCAAACTTGGCAATAGTGCATTCACTTCCCTCATTCAAGTCGTTCATAAATATTGTAAATAATTGTGGTCCCAGCACAGATCCCTGGGGCACTCGACTAGTTACATGTTGTCATCCTTAAAATGTACCTCTTATCCCAACTCTCTGCTTTCTATCAGTAAGCTAATCCTCTATCCATGCTGATAAACTCCCCAACATCATGGGTTCTTATCTTTCAAACACTTTTTGGAAATCCAAGTGTATTACATCTACTGATTCTCCTTCATATCTCCTGCTTGTTACCACCTCAAAGAATTCTAATAAATGTGTCAGACATGATTTCCCTTTCAGATGCTGACTATGCTCCATTATATTATGCATTTCTAAATGCTCTGCTATTACATCCTTTATATATACTCTAACATTTTCCCAATGACAGAAGTTGAGCTAACTGGTTTATAGTTTGTTTTTTGTTTCCCTCCTTTTTAAAATGACGGTGTTGCATTGGTGGTTTTCCAGTCCACTAGGATTTTTATAGAATTTAAGGATTCTTGGACGATTACTACCAGTGCATCCATTATCTCTGTATCTTCTTCCTTCAATATCCTGGGATACAACCTACAGGTCCAGGGGACATATCGACCTTCAGTCCCATTAGTTTCCCCAGTACTTTTTCCTTAATATTGTATTTATTTCCGCTTCCCCTTCTGCCCCTTGATTATTTTATATTTTTGGAATGTTATTTGTGTCTTCCACCACGAAGACTGATGCAAATATTTGTTTACTTCGTCTGCCATTACCTGGTTCCCCATTATTATTTCCCCAGTCTTATTCTCTAAGGGGCCAACATTCACTTTGGACTCTCTCTTTCTTTTTATGTATTTGAGGAACTTCTTGATGTCCATTTTTATATTGCCTTCTAGTTTACCCTCATCGTTTATCCCATCCCTCTTATCTTTGGTTATCTTATGTTGGTTTTTAAATCTTTCCCAAACCTCTGGCTCACCACTAATCTTTGCCACGTCACATGTTTTTTTGTTCTTTCAGTTTAATACTATCCTTCACTTTCTTGGTTAACCATGGTTCATTTATCCCCTTCCTAGAATTCTTCTTCCTCACTAGGATATGTCTTGTTGAGAGTCATGAACTATTTTCATAAACATCTGTCATTGCTTAGCAACTGTCTTTCCTGCTAAATTCCTTTCCCAATCCGATCCAGCCAACTCTGCCCTCATTCCTGTATAATTACCCTAATTTAAGTGCAGCACAGATCTTTCTGACACTCTCTCACCCTCAAATTGAATGCTAAATTCTACCGTGTTATGGTCATTGCTACCTAGGGGATCTTTTACCCTGAGATTGTTTATTAAAGCTGCCTCATTACTAAATCTAAAATAGCTGAATCTCTGGTTGGATCCACGACATATTGTTCTAGGACTCTATCCCAAATATACTCTTATGACATCTTCCTCAGGCTTACCTCTGCCAATTAGAATTTCCCAATCTACATGAAGATTAAAGTCACCCATGATTGAAATACTGCCTTATTTTATCTTCTAATTATTCTCCATTCCACCAGTGTCTTCTTCCCCTTAATATTTCCTACTTCCACCCACATGGATTCTACATCTTCAAATCCAATATAATTTCTTGTTATTGTACTTATTCCATCCCATACTAACAAAGTTATCCCACCACCATTTTCTTCCTGCCTGTCTTTACGAAAAGTCACATACCCCCGAATACTCAGTTCCCAGTTTTGGTCTAAAACTCAAACCAACAGCTGCCTTGGAAGGTTGAAAGCTTCTAAGGAAAGAGTGGCCCACCCTCAACCGGTTCAGGATCGGCCACAGTCCCTGCTTGGCCAACCTCTACAGATGGGGCAAAAGCGCCAGTCCCCATGTTGGAGAAAGCAAACTATGCACCACAACATAGAAGAATCCACAGACTCAGTGGAGGCCTATTCATACTCAACGCGGCAGGACTGGAGGAAACTTCTTGGCTTAGGGGCTTTGCATTTGCGAAATAAATAAAATTATTGAGAAGCTTTTGCGGCATTTCACAGGTGTAGAGGCAAGAAATATGTCCAGGTACTAGAGCAATTTCTCCCTTGTTGCGTTTTCTTCTTTTACTCTTTTACTCTGTCCTTTCTGTGGCTCTGTTCCAATTATGGCAATCAATAAGTTTGCCCTTCTTTCTATGTTATCTATAGTCTGATGCTTAGAGTCGCCAGGTATGAAATGATACCACCACAAGGTTCAACCGGCTATCGATCAAAGAGCCAAACACCAGTTAGTTAGTTCAAGGTCAAGGGTTCTTTATTGACACACAATTAGTCATGCAACATAAACACTACTAGTTAACTACACCTATCGACCAAGACAACCTGTACTTAACTTCAGGCACCCGGCTTAGGTCAGAGAAACAGTGGCCGCTGTTCAATTCTGGATCTATCGTGTTCGAAGGAGTAACTGCTGCTCAGCTAGGCTCATCCGTCTGGTAGCGAGCGTTGAACTTAGACTTGCTTCTGGTGTTGCTGCAATTGGAGATGGCCATGACCGGGGTACCAGGTCCAAGAGAGGACGAACATGTGACGAACTCTTCTTCCTATGCTTGGGGGTTTTTGCGCTCTTTTGGGTGGTCCTTCAGTTTGGGCCCCACTAATTGGGCGATCCCTGATCATTCCGTTTGATTCCTAACCAATAAGTGGGCGGGGATCTGGATGGCTGGGCGTGTCCCAACAGTCACTGATCCCGTTGTTTACGCTTCCCTTGAACAGGGAGTGGCGCCGAAATGTCTGGGACTGTACCGGTCGCTCGAGTACCAGTCCTTTGTTTTGGTGAAGATGGGCCATCAAATGCTAATTGGCCCCATTAAAATGCTAATTGGTCGGAGTTTCGATACCGTCTGGACTTCTTGCTTGCAAATATGCATTTCAGGCTCTGAGCCTGCCTGAGTCTTGGCCTGTCCATTTTACCCGCTAGGCTTTGCGAGTTTCTCTGTACCTAGTTGTCAGTGGCCATCCCAGATGGCTACACCCTCCATTCTGATACTTAATTTCATGAGTACACTTTGTCTTCTATTTCTTGACACAATTTCTTTCCAACATTGTGTTCTTTAAATATTGTTTCAAAATATTTCACGTGAGACGTTGCCAAATGTTTTCTGGAAGTTCGGAGAAACCATTTCATTGGGAGTTGAGCTTTTACTTGGAGTAGCACCTGGCGAGCAGGATTTTCACATTCTAAATCCTTGCTGGTAATTTCATCTGAAACTCTTGCTGTGAAAGCAACCCTCCAAACCTTAGAATAGCTTCCATTATTTTATCTGCTGTTGAATTTAGGAGTGCAGTTGGTTGGATTGAGATAGACATAGAATTTACAGTGCAGAAGGAGGCCATTCCGCCTATCGGGTCTGCACCGGCTCTTGGAAAGAGCACCCTACCCAAGCCCACACCTCCACCCCATCCCCATAACCCAGTAACCCCACCCAACACTAAGGGCAATTTTTGGACACTAAGGGCAATTTAGCATGGCCAATCCATCTAACCTGCACATCTTTGGACTGTGGGAGGAAATCGGAGCACCCGGAGGAAACCCACGCATACACGGGAAGAACGTACAGACTCCGCACAGACAGTGACCCAAGCCGGGAATCGAACATGGGACCCTGGAGCTATGAAGCAATTGTGCTAACCACTATGCTACCGTGCTGCCCACGGTAAGCTCCTATATATATATATATAGACAGTAATCATATTTGCTGGTTTCCAAATCATTAATACCATCACACATAAATATTTATATATGTGTGAATGTTTCCATTACAAATGCCTATAGAAAGGTTTAATCAAAATAGCATCTAAATTGTATTTCTTTAAAAGCTTAATGATAATAACACTAATTGATTTACTTTGGACAGAATGAACTAATTTGAATACTAAATTCACCCCTAATTACATTAACAGCTAAAATTGATTTCACTAATTGTTTTAATATTTTCCTTTACTCAATATTAAATTACCTAAACTAAGTAATTGAGGTGGAATTTTCCTCTGTTAAGAAATAATAAAAAATTTTTTTTAGAAATTACAACTCCCGAAAGAAATTTAGCCTGATTTGATGAAGTAATGTCGAAAGTGATTTTTGAGTTTGCATTTCTTCCGTGGCAGTTTGTATTGTGAACTGATTGTTTTTAAAATGAAAATTAGGTACTTCTGTTGGATACAAATGCGGTAACTATGCAGAGTTTTCCAGATCTCGCTATTTCTTTTCGATTGAATAGGAGCTTACAACTTTTAGTTTCCACTATTTCTAATGTGTGTCTGTTCAACTTTATCATAATTACGGGGCAGCACGGTAGCACAGTGGTTAGCACTGCTGCCTACGGCGCTGAGGACCCGGGTTCGATCCCGGCCCTAGATCACCTGTGTGGAGTTTCCATATTCTCCTCTCCCCGTGCCTGCATGGGTCTCACCACAACCCTAAAATGTGCAGGGTAGGTGGATTGGCCACACTACATTGGAAAATAATTGGATACTCTAAATTTATTAAAATAAAACGTTATCATAATTCGCCATTAACATCGCTTTCACAATCTATTGTCAAATCCTGAATAAGAGACGTTCTTCTTTTTTTGTTGTTTCCCTTCACTAATTTCTTTGCACCTATTTTTAGTTGTGAACAGCAACATGATAGGACTGAAGGGGTCTGTCATTGCTTTCTAACGTAAAACATAGAGGAAAATATGACCCTGACTCTCCTTCATTATAAGCTTCAAACTATTTGCTGTCTCTTTATTACAAAGCACTTCTCAATTATTTGGTTTTTTTCTCACTGTTGTGCCGATTTCCATTTACACCCGTCAATCTGCCCACCTTCATCCTGCCTTTACTGATGCATTCCTTCAACTGCTCAAACTGTCACTTCTTTGCATCCTTTATTCCTCGCATTCTAGAATTTGGCAATTTCAAACATCAATGCTCTGTTCCATTAACTATTTCTGTCAGTGGCTGAGCTTTTGCACTATGTTATGTCATCTGGATGCACATTAACTGTCAGCGTGAATGGTCCTCTGATGCGGTTAGCTCCTGTGTTCTCGGTACAAGCTGACATGAGAGATTTAAACTCGCCAACCTAGCCGACAAGTGCTGATGGCCTATATTTCAGTGGTGGATTTCTTTCCCGTTTATATTGAACTCTAATAGTTGGGAACCACACAACAGCCCGGCCAAAATCGTAACAAGGTCTCAGCAACGGCTCAGTGGATATTACTCTTACACTCTTGAGTCAGAGGTTGTGGGTTCAAACCCCACTATGGAGATTTGAGCATTAAATCTAGATTCTCACTCTGGCGCAGAGGGAGCGATGCTCTGTCGCAGTTGCCATCTCTTAGATGAGAAGTTACATTTAAGACATGACTAGTTTGTCAGGTGGCTGTGAAAGATCACTTGTTGCTATGTCAAAGAAGAGCTCTCTGCAGGCTCCTAGCCAATATTTAGCCTGCAAGCAGCCAATATTAAAACAGATCTTCTGGTCATTATCACATAGCTTTCTGTAGTACCTTGCAATGCGCATAATTGATTGGTGTATTTCTTACATCACAACAGTGACTGCACTTCAAAAGTACTTGGATGTAAAGTACTTTCGGATGTCCTGAGGTTATGGAAGACACTCTGGCTGGGTTTTTCCAGCCCTCCTCTGCACGGCTGGTTTCCAGCAGCAGAGGCGGCTCGCCATTGGCTGCCAGTGGGATTTTCCAGTCTCCCCAAAGTGAATGGCCATATGCGCTGCTTGTTGGCCGCTGTGGGGCGTTACCTTCAGTCGGTGGAAAGGGCCGGAAAATCCAACGCTATGTAAATGAAAATCCTTAAAAGTACATGTGTTGTGATGTAAAAATGAAGAAAAAAAAATCCAAATAAAGTGTATTAAAGTGCTTCTTTTCTCTTTCCTTGCTATTATACTGCCAGGTGGACTTATCAAAAACTGTTTTGTTATTGTTCTTTTGTTTTCTTTTATAATTCTGGACTAACTGCCGAAGCATGCTGCTGAATTTCTAATCATCAAAGCCTATACTGAGGCACAATAGAAGTGCTATGTTCAATGCCCCCATTCCTAAGTTGCAAATCATCAACCACAAGATATATTACTCAATGTACTTTGATGTGCAGAATACAGGCATTTTCTTTGTGCTTTTGTGAGGCACATAAAAAGCAGAATATATGGATGCTGGGAATCAAACAACACAGGAAATTATGGTAATGTTCAGTGGTTCAGGCAGCATCTGTGGAAAGAGGCAGAGAGTTAATGGGTGGAATCATCCCAAAATTTGTCAGTGTCAGTTTCAGACTGAAAACCAACATACTGGACCTGGTATTGGGGAATGAACCCAGCCAGGTGGTAGAAGTTTCAGTAGGGGAGCATTTCGGGAACAGTGACCACAATTCAGTAAGTTTCAGTAAGTTTTAAAGTGCTGGTGGACAAGGATAAGAGTGGTCCTAGGGTGAATGTGCTAAATTGGGGGAAGGCTAATTATAACAATATTAGGCGGGAACTGAAGAACCTAGATTGGGGGTGGATGTTTGAGGGTAAATCAACATCTGACATGTGGGAGGCTTTCAAATGTCAGTTGAAAGGAATTCAGGACTGGCATGTTCCTGTCCCGAAGAAGGATAAATACGGCAAATTTCGGGAACCTTGGATAACGAGAGATATTGTAGGTCTCGTCAAAAAGAAAAAGGAGGCATCTGTCAGGGCCAGAAGGCTGGGAACAGACGAAGCCTGTGTGGAATATAAGGAAAGTAGGAAGGAACTTAAGCAAGGATCAGGAGGGCTAAAAGGGATCACGAAAAGTCATTGGCAAATAGGGTTAAGGAAAATCCCAAGGCTTTTTACACGTACATACAAAGCAAGAGGGTAGCCACGGAAAGGGTTGGCCAACTGAAGGATAGGCAAGGGAATCTATGTGTGGAGCCAGAAGAAATGGGCAAGGTACTAAATGAATACTTTGCATCAGTATTCACCAAAGAGAAGGAATTGGTGTTGGGCATCTTGAAAAATATTAAGGTAGGTAAGTCCCCAGGGCCTGATGGGATCTACCCCAGAATACTGAAGGAGGCTAGAGAGGAAATTGTTGAGGCCTTGACAGAAATCTTTGGATCCTCACTGTCTTCAGGTGATGTCCCGGAGGCCTGGAGAATAGCCAATGTTGTTCCTTTGTTTAAGAAAGGTAGCAAGGATAATCCAGGGGACTACAGGCCAGTGAGCCTTACATCAGTGGTAGGGAAATTACTGGAGAGAATTCTTCGAGACAGAATCTACTCCCATTTGGAAGCAAATGGACCTATTAGCGAGAGGCAGCATGGTTTTGTGAAGGGGAGGTCATGTCTCACTAACTTGATAGTTTTTCGAAGAGGTCACAAAGATGATTGATGCAGGTAGGGCAGTGGATGTTGTCTATATGGACTTCAGTAAGGCCTTTGACAAGGTCCCTCATGGCAGACTGGTACAAAAGGTGAAGTCACACGGGATCAGGGGTGAGCTGGCAATATGAATACAGAACTGTCTAGGTCATAGAAGACAGAGGAGCAATGGAAGGGAGCTTTTCTGATTGGAGGGCTGTGACTAGTGGTGTTCCGCAGGGATCAGTGCTGGGAACTTTACTATTTGTAGTATATATAAATGATTTGGTGGAAAATGTAACTGGTCCGATTAGTAAATTTGCAGACGACACAAAGGTTGGTGGAATTGCGGATAGCGATGAGGACTGTCAGAGGATACAGCAGGATTTAGATCGTTTGGAGACTTGGGCGGAGAGATGGCAGATGGAGTTTAATCCAGACAAATGTGAGGTAATGCATTTTGGAAGGTCTAATGCAGGTAGGGAATATACAGTGAATGGTAGAACTCTCATGAGTATTGACAGTCAGAGCGATCTAGGTGTACAGGTCCACAGGTCACTGAAAGCGGCAACACAGGTGGAGAAGGTAGTCAAGAAGGCATATGGCATGCTTGCCTTCATTGGCCGGGGCATTGAGTATAAGAATTGGCAAGTCATGTTGCAGCCATATAGGACCTTAATTAGGCCACACTTGGAGTATAGTGTTCAATTCTGGTCGCCACACTACCAGAAGGATGTGGAGGTTTTAGTGAGGGTGCAGAAGAGACTTACCAGGATGTTGCCTGGTATGGAGGGCATTAGCTATGGAGAGGTTGAATAAACTCGGCTTGTTCGCACTGGAACGAAGGAGAATGAGGCGCGACCTGATAGAGGTCTACAAAATTATGAGGGGCATAGACAGAGTGGATAGACAGAGGCTTTTTCCCAGGGTAGAAGGGTCAATTACTAGGGGGCATAGGTTTAAGGTGCGAGGGGCAAGTTTTAGAGGAGATGTACGAGGCAAGTTTTTTACACAGAGGGTAGTGGGTGCCTGGAACTCGCTGCCGGAGGAGGTGGTGGAAGCAGGGACGATAGTGACATTTAAGGGGCATCTTGACAAATACATGACTAGGATGAGAATAGCGGGATATAGACCCAGGAAGTGTAGAAGATTTTAGTTTCGACGGGCAGCATGGTCAGCACAGGCTTGGAGGGCTGAAGGGCCTGTACCTGTGGTGTACTTTTCTTTGTTCCTTGTTTCGCTCTCCAGCTGCACAGCCAGGTTTTCTCTACAGATACTCTGGCACTCAAAGCATGGAAAATTTGGAAGCTTGGTTTGCACTGTCAATCTGGCGGGGAAGAGCCTGAAAAAGTCGACCCGCCACATAACTCAGGACTCTCTTTAAAGATGGTGTCACAATCAGCAAAAAATATAAACTTATCCCACCCCACTAAGGACATCGGCATCCCCTCCCAAAGCATCGGGGTGCCCTTGCCCACCACACAGGCATCAGGGAACCCTGCCCCCATCTCACAGGCTAAAGGGAACCCTCCCCGCCCCCCCCCCCCCCCCCAAATCACACAGCTTTCGGGCACTCCCCTCCCCCTACACCCACAAGCAACAGAATGTGCCCACACATAAGGGGAGCCCCATCAATGCGACGCCTCAGAGAGCCCTCCCCTGGCCAGGTTGGCATTGCCAGGGGTCGGTGACAGGGTGCTAGGAGGCAGTGCCAGGGCACTGCTTGGGCATGTCCCTCAACACCTGCAGGCTATATTTGCAGAATGTCCAAATTACCTAACAGCACTTCCTTAGGGACTTGTGGGAGGAAACGGGAGCACCTGGAGGAAACCCATGCAGACGCAGGGAGAACATGCAGACTCCCCACAGACAGTGACCCAAGCTGGGAATCGGACCTGGGACCCGAGAACTGTGAAGCAACAGTGCTAATCACTGTGCTACCGTGCCGCCCACCATCCCCCTTTGTGCCACCCAACTAATCTCTAGAACTCCCTCCACCCTGCCAACAATTTTTCTCCACGCCCCCCACTTTCTAGGGACCCTCAACCCTCACAGAAAAAAAATACAGTTAATTTGAAATCCAGTATCCTTGGTTCTTTTTCTCTGAATTCCCTTTAGAATCATAGAATAATAGAATTTACAGCAGTGGCCACTACTGCGCTCAGGTGCTGTTGGGAGTACTTCTGCCAGTCAATAAGTTGGCCATTAGCTCTCGAGGGCAAGACGTCGCATTCCTGAGTGGCAGAAATCCCATTCGCACCTTATGTGGCTTGCCAAACCCAGCTTTTATCAATGAGGGGCAGCCCTATTTAAAGTCGGCTAGATTGGGACCAACCTTTTTACTGGGGCGGAGGGTTGGCAAGGGGGGGGGGGGGGGGGGGGGAGTGAGCAATACATGCTTCAAGTAGTTAATTATCAGTGACAGATACGATGTTCGACAGAAATGAACACATGATACATTGTGATTACGTTGGATCAAAAATCAAAGATTCTGGATACATTTTTAATCATACAGACTATTCAGTGTAAATACAGAATGACAATTCTCTTTAAAAACAATCTTTGAAAACAAAATGCAGAGGAAGAGATCTGTAAAACATTTTAGACCTAATGGCTCTGAATTTGCAATTGAAAAGATGGTGAAACTGTCATTGCTCACGAACATTACTGCATAACACTAACAGAAGCTTTTACACATGCGCAGTTAAGTGTGGAAATCTGGATGTGACAGTCAGTGTTGCTGTCATGCGTCCTCTACAGAGTATGCTGTTACTTTCTTCACATCTGCAATAGACATGAAATCAATAATTTTACATAAACTTCAACTTTTTACGCACTATTCTGGCTGTAAAACATTGAAAATCTTAAGCCTTCATTAAATAACATTTGACTGCGTTTATAGTGGCATACTAATTCAGAATTAGCATTAAACAACCTACCTGGCTCTTAAATAAATAAAAAATTATAAATATGGAGAGTTATTCCCTTCAATCTATGTTTAAACAAATCTATGATTTTTTTAAATAATAAAGTATTTTCTTTTGTTTTCATTTAAAAAAAATATATCATGGGCGCGAATCTCCACTCCCACGCCGAAGTGGCCGCGCTGTCGTGAACGCCGTCGAGGTTCACGACGGCGCGGAACGGCCCTGATCCCGACCGATTCAGGTCCCGAAAAAGGGCTAGGATCGGGCCTGCAAGAACCTCGGGGGGGCGTTCCGCGAAGGCCGCGTCGTCACCGTGCGACGCCCGAATGACGCACCGCTGCGTCATAAATTGCGCGATCCGCGCACAGAGGACCCGGAGGAGAACAGAGGAGATGGCTGAGCCCCGAAGAGCCGCACCGAGGTTCCGGGATACGGACTTGGACACCCTGGTGGATGAGGTGGAGCGGGGAAGGGACACCCTCTGCCCAAGACGTGAGCATCGCCAGCCATCCAGCGCGATGAGGCGCGGCTGGCGGGAGGTGGGCACTGAAGTCAGTGCTGTGGGGCAGACCCCCCGGACGGGGGAGCAGTGGCGCAAGAAGCTGCACGACCTCACCCGGGCTGCCAGGGTAAGTGCCATGAGGGTGCCCCCAGGCTCCCCCCCCCACTCCCCCGGCACGGGGGGGGAAGTGGGGTGGAGGGTGGGGGGGGGGGGTTGGGAGTGTTGGGGGGACTGGGGCATCAGGGGTGATGTTGGGGGGGTCAGGGGGGTTTGGGGGGGGGTCACGGTGCCCAACTATCTACTCGACCCACATGAGCCCCGGGACCCCTCTGGAGCGAACCCATGGCGTGCTGTCTCCTGAACCAGCAACAATGTTGTCAATATCTGCATGCCCTGATGATACCCGCCTAATGGTGATGCTTTATCCAATCCCCCCCCCCAGGACAAGACAGCGCATAACCAGCGGGAGCGCATGAGAACCGGAGGGGGTTCTCCAGTCCTGCACCCCCTAACAGTTCACAAGCAGAGGGCCCTGGACCTCGCTGGGGGATCCGCCACCCGGGAGGTCGCGCCATGCCAGGTCGGAGGCGCAGAAGCAAGTGAGAGAACCCTGCATGTCCTCTCCACCCCCAACCCGTCATCGCCCCCCTCACACTCTGGCCACTGCACCCCCGATCCCACCCCCCCCTCACACTCTGGCCTCTGCACCCCCGATCCCATCCCCCCTCACACTCTGGCCACTGCACCCCCGATCCCATCCCCCCTCACACTCTGGCCACTGCACCCCCGATTCCATCCCCCCTCACACTCTGGCCACTGGACCCCCGATTCCATCCCCCCTCACACTCTGGCCACTGCACCCGCGATCCCATCCCCCCTCACACTGTGCACCCACCACCACCATACACCCGGGCCACCGTGTCTAACGAACCCCGAATCTTTTATGTTCCCCAGGGCCATCCGCCGAACCTTCAGGGGCGTCTCGCCCAGGAAGCAGCGCAACGCCACCCACCGCAACGGCACCCAGGGACGCATGCCAGAGGTTGGCAGTTGGTCGGACAGGAGGGCAGACCTCATAGTCTGGGACACAGGACCGGGACGCTGAGACCTCCGGGACAGACATTAGTCAGGGGCACAGGGTGGACAGTAATGCCGAAGCCCACATCACGGCCACACACCTGCTGGATCGAACTCAAGACGACATGGCCCACATGGAGCTTGCGCCGGGCCATGAGGGGGACCAGTACACACCAGACTTCTGGACGGATGATGACCTCGAGCTTGCGGCACTGCTGTCTCACACACCGTTCACCATCGCAGAGACACTCACCTCGGTTGGGCATATAAGTGATGAGGCTCCCGGGTCACGGTCTGGTGCGCACCCCACAGCCGAGCCGGTACAGCAGGTGGAGTTTGGAGCAGCCGATGGGCTGGACGGTCGGAGGGCAGCCCAGGCCCAGCAACCAGCTGCCACCCAGGCGGTTCCCGGGTTTCTGGATGTAATTGACCCACCCGGACAACCGATGCGTATGGACACCCAGGGACTGAGTAACGGGATGAGGGCCATCTTCCAGGACCTGCACACGCAGCAGGAGGAGTCTATCCGCGTCCAGGAGCAGGGAGTGGTGCCGCTCATCGCAGCCACCCAGGCCGACACCGCACGGGTGGCGTCCGCGGTGGAGGCAATGGGTGAAGGGGTTTTGGCCATTGGTCAGGTTCTGCAAGGCGTTGGGCTTCACATGCACGCGTCATCCATGGCCCAGGAGCGGGCTGCCCTCTCACAGGTAGCCATGCGCCTGAGCCAACACGACATTGCCGCCGCTCTCTGGGCCCTGGCTGAGTCTCACCATGCCATGGCCCGGTCCCAGCAAGCGATGGCTCAGTCCCAGCAGTCGGTCGCGGAGAGCATTGACCACCTGGCGCACGTGATGGATGGCGTCGCGCACTCACAGGTCGAGATCGCACAGACCTTGGCAGGAATGTGGCACTCCCTGGACCCCGTCTCGGCGAACATTCGGGCCGTGGTCGATACCGCTGCAGGCCTCCAGAACTGGCAGCGCCAGGTGTCGGGGGTGCGACGGGGCATGTCTCCGAGCGCATCTCCGTCCCACAGTGAGACCCGGGGGCCACCGGGCTCCCCGAGGGAGGAGGAGGTTCTGGGGCCCGTCCCGGTAGTTCCACCAAGGGACGTCCCGGTACACTCGGCCTCCCCCCGTTCCGTCCCTGGCGCATCTGGTGGGGAGCGGGCAGGTCAGGGTGGCACCACGCCATCCAGCACGCCTGCAGAGCAGTCTGGCCCATCGAAGCCGGGCCACCCCAGGAAACGTGTGCCGAAGGGGAGCCACGTCGAAGGGCGTGATTCACAGCAGTCCACCTCCACTCCTGCTGTACCATCCGGGAACACACCTAGACGTAGTGGAGGGCTGGTAAGGCAAAGTTGTTAGGCACGTAAGAAGTTGGCACGGGTGCAGGGCACAGTCTAGTTATAGTGGGTAGGGCACCTATGTTCACCACACGAATAAACGCACTGTTAAATTTGACTTGTAAGACTGTGTGCTATGTCCGGTGCCAGGGGGCTCGTGACGGTGCCCGATTGGCATAGTGGTATACGAGCCGTTCAAGGTCTGTTCCGGATATGGTGGCCCTTTCCCCCCCCGCCCCCCCATAATCGGACACCGTTGTCCTCGGTACACCGACGCCAGCTACCCCACACCGTCATGTGGTGAAATATCCGTCACGAAGGCTATGACCACCGAAGTGCATGGTTCAGCTATAGCCATGAGTCAGACCTCGGCTGGTGAATCTGAGCACACAGCTCATCGCAGAGCGGGCTGTCATCATTCAACATGGCACTGATCACACCCGCTTACCCAATCATCAATGTTGTGCAATCCCATAGTGCCGCAGTGGTGAGGTGATGTGGAATTGTTGCTGTGAACGCGATGCAGGGGTGCGGAGGGGGTGGGGGGGGGGGGGGAGGGGGGAGGGGTGCTGTGTGGTGCCCGTGTACAGGAGTGACGGTGCAAGTGGCAGTGTTCAGCGAATCCCACCCCCATAGTGCGTGAACCGTGCGGCCACCAATGCGTCGCGTGCCCGCTGTCCGCGGCAGTGCCGTCGCGCAGCCTCCTGGGCGTAATGAGCTGCCGGGCAGTGTCTGCGTCCTGCGCCCTTCTCCCCACCCTGATGCGCCCCATCATCCTCATCCTCCGCATCCTCCTCTTCCCCATCCCCTTCGTTTGCGTTGGCTCCGGTGCCGTCGGGTCCTCCCTCCGGCTCCTCCACCAGGTCATCTCCCCTCTGCATGGCAATGTTGTGCAGCGCACAGCAGACCACAACTATGTGACCGACCCTGTCGGGCCGGTACTGCAGGGCCCCTCCTGATCGGTCCAGGCATCTGAATCGCATCTTCAGCAGCCCGAAGCACCGCTCCACCACACCCCTGGTTGCTGCATGTGCCTCGTTGTATAGGCTCTCCGCGTTGGTGTGAGGCCTCCGTATTGGCGTCAGCAGCCATGACCTCAATGGATAGCCCTTGTCGCCCAGCATCCAGCCCCTCAGCCGGGGGGGGGGGGGGGGGGGGGGGTGGGGGGGGGGGGCATCCATCGAACATTGCGGGGATGAACGACTGTGCCAGAATGTAGGCGTCATGCACACTGCTGGGGTACTTTGCACACACGTGCATGATCTTCATGTGGGGGTCGCACACCACCTGAATGTTCATGGAGTATGTGCCCTTTCTGTTCATGAACACGTCCCCTGCTGTCTGCAGGCGGGCGCATGGGGACGTGCACACATCGATGACACCCTGGACCATCGGTATCCCGGCCACCATGGCGAATCCACGTGCCCGTGCTTCCTGCTGTGCTCGGTCCTCGGGGAATTGAATGTACCTGTCCGCGAAGGCGTACAAGGCGACGGTGATGGCCCTGATGCACCTGTGGACCGATGCCTGTGATATCCCGGAGAGGTTCCCGCTCGGCGCCTGGAATGAACCGGTCGCATAGAAGTTTAGGGCCACCGTCACCTTGACGGAGACTGGTATCGCGTGTCCTCCTCCCATTCCACGTGGTGCGAGGTGCGCCACGAGCTGGCATATATGTGCGACCGCCTCCCTGCTGAACCGTAGTCTCCTCCTGCATGTGATGTCCGGTAGGGCCTCGAACGACATTCTGTCACGGTACACCCTCGGCCTTGCTGGACGCCTGTGGCGCCCTGGCACCACCATCAGTGGATCCTCCTGCTCCACCTGCTCCTCCTCCTCCTCCTGCTCCCCCCCAAGCACTTCCTCTGCATTCCTCGCCGTCTGGCAGTCAAATGTTCCCCTCGGCATCCCACTGTACATTCGGGTCCTGAGCGCCTGCGGCCTGCGCGGCGACGACGGGCCACTCCGCGGCCATCCCCTCTGCTGCACCGGCAACCGCTCCATCTGCAGCCACTGTGGGCCGTCCAACTCTATGCTGCCGGATGGCAAACTCCAGGACTGCGGCTCCAACCACGGCAGTGATCATCGCTGTCTGGTTGGCATACATGGTGACCTGCAGGAGGGTGGTGGGGGCAGAGAAACGACATGTTACACGGAGGTTCTTCCACACCTCGCCAGCCGGGCTGCATGGGATACCGGTGTGCCCCGGTGGCTTGGTCGCGCTGCAGATAGCCTAACACCTGGTCACTGTCTGCGCCCAACGGTCACTTCACACCGTACTGCTCACCAGTGTGCCACTCGCCTGTGCCCATCAGCCACACGCACCCTGCGGCCGTGTCCTCGTCACCGTCCTGCCATATCAGGGCGGCTGACATGTGGCATCCGCGGATGGACGATACCATCCACACTCTCCATCACCCCCCTCAGACCAGCACACTCTCCCTCATCACCCCCCTCCCACCTGCACACCCTCCCTCACCCCCCTCCCACCTGCACACTCTCCCGCCCCCACCCTCCCACCTGCACACTCTCCCGCCCACCCCACCTGCACACTCTCCCGCACCCCCCCCCCACCTGCACACTCTCCCGCACCCTCCCCCCACCTGCACACTCTCCCTCACCCCCTCCCACCTGCACTCTCCCCCCCCCTCTCCCACCTGCACACTCTCCTGCCCCCCCACCTGCACACTCTCCCACACCCCCCCCCACCTGCACACTCTCCCTCACCCCCCTCCCACCTGCACATTCTCCCTCACCCCCCCACCTGCACCCTCTCCCGCACCCCCCCACCTGCACACTCTCCCGCACCCCCCTCCCACCTGCACACTCTCCCGCACCCCCTCCCACCTGCACACACTCCCGTACCCCCCTCCCACTTGCACACTCTCCCACACACCCCCTCCCACCTGCACACTCTCCCGCACCCCCTCCCACCTGCACACTCTCCCGCCCCCCCTCCCACCTGCACACTCTCCCGAACCCCCCCCCCACCTGCACACTCTTCCACACACCCCCTCCCACCAGTACATTCTCCCGCACCCCCTCCCACCTGCACACTCTCCCGCCCCCCCTCCCACCTGCACACTCTCCCGCACCCCCCCCCACCTGCACACTCTTCCACACACCCCCTCCCACCAGTACACTCTCCCGCACCCCCTCCCACCTGCACACTCTCCCGCCCCCCCCTCCCACCTGCACACTCTCCCCCACCCCTCCCCCCACCTGCACACTCTTCCACACACCCCCTCCCACCAGTACACTCTCCCGCACCCCCTCCCACCTGCACACTCTCCCGCCCCCCCCCCCCTCCCACCTGCACACTCTCCCCCCCCCCCCCACCCCATGCACACTCTCCCACACCCCCCCTTTGGCCGCAGCCTTCTCGGGTAAGCCGACCCGGTCTCCAGGCGCTGCGCTACAGTCCGCTCACCTCCTCCCTGCTCAGCGTCAGCCAGCACGACTGGCTGACGACTTTAAAAAGCAGGTGTGAATGGCGACGGCGTGAACTGGGGTCACACCGTCGGGACTTCGGCCCATCCGGGCCTGAGAATAGCAGGGGTGCCGGAGAATCGCCGTTTTGGGTGTCTCGGGCGATTCTCCGGCTTGCGGCCCGCGAAACCCGACCGGGCCGTTCCCGCCGCTTAGGAGAATCGCGGGAGGGCGTCAGACCGGCGTCGCGGGAATTTCTGGCGGCCCAGGCGATTCTCCCAACCGGTGTGGGAGTGGAGAATCGCGCCCCATGTTTTTACCCAATCTCTATTTCTAGCCCAATCACTATTTTGCTTACTTTGAAAAGCCTAAAATCTGAATTATAACGTGTACATTTTACTCCCTGCTTTGCATTCTGTGAGAATTCTTCAAATTGATTTGTTGTTCAGATTGCTTTATGGTATGGTTATTGCTGGATGACACTAGAACCCTGGTAAAATGGCATGAGATTGAAAATGATCTCAGAATGGTGAAAATTGGTCCTCCACAGCCTACTAAATCTTTGTGAGCAGCTTTCTTCAATTTCATAGGAATCATGGAATCATAGAATTTACAGTGCAGAAGGAGGATATTCCACCCATCGAGTCTGAACCGGCTCTTGGAAAGAACACCCTACTTAAGCCCACACCTCCACCCTATCCCCGTAACCCCATCTAACCTGAGGGCAATTTAGCCAAGCCAATCCACCTAACCTGCACATCTTTGGACTGTGGGAGGAAACCGGAGCACCCGGAGGAAACCCACACAGACACGCGGAGAACGTGCAGACTCCGCACAGACAGTGGCCCAAGTGGGAATCGACCCTGGTGCTGTGAAGCCATAGTGCTAACCACTATGCTACCATGCTGCCCACTGAGTTACTGACTACAAAATGCAGGCAAATATTTTGCTGTGAGATTGTTACTTATTACATGCTGCTACAAAACTAATTATTCCAAATATAGTTTAGCTACAGTTGATTACTTCAGTTTTACTCATGTCTCTGGCTCCTTCTATCTTCCCATGATCAAAAGCACGATTAGTCTACAAGCTAGTTCAATAATTTAAATGCAAGATCATGAATAATTATCCAAAACAACTTATATTGGAGAAACATGTGTTCAATGTACAGTTTGTGTCAATTAACTTTGCAATAAATGCACTAATTAATACAATGGCAATTAATTAAATCAATTATTCATTCTGCAATTATCCAACCACTTGATTGTCAGCCAATAGTTTTGTGTGACAAGGCTTATGTATAATGTCACCTTGTGGAATAACCTACAAACAGCACATCATCTTGCTTGATGAAAATCAGCAGTGCATTGTAAGAAATCACAGTATAATAATTTCATAAAATCCTAAGAAATGTACTGAAAATTGCACGAATAACTCTCCCCACCCACCCTCGTTCTTTCTCTTTCTCTTTCTCTGTTATAAAGAAAGTATGCATGGCAGCTTCCTGGCCTGACACAGGACAGAGAAGGTGTCATTAACACAGGCACTGAAAAAGGCATTACTCATAAGGAGGGACTGACTACATGACCCAAATGCAAGCAAAAATATGCAAATGTGATTGTTAAACAGAATGTCCTAGCAAGTGAAGAGCCACAAGATTTCCATCAGAAATAGGAGTGATTGCCTTGAATATCTGTCCCTTGTCAAAAGACAATTGGATAAATGATTGCATAAGCTTTTCAGAAATAAGGGTCTGGATTCTCTGATTTTGGGGCTATGTCCCCACGCCGGCGTGGGAATGGTGACGTTTTACACCAGGAAATCTTTTGCAAAACGGCCAACGATTCCCTGTTTTGCCGGGGGATGCTGCCGATTCGCCCTGGAGAATTGCTGGGTCCGTGATCGCGCATGCGCACGCCGACGGCCTGCAGCATGCTTCATAGCAGAGGTGGCTCGTGGACCCGACCCGCAAAATAGTGACCCCCCCTTCGGCCGGCTCGCCACAGTGCCCCCAGCCCCGAATGATGCCCCCCCCCCCCCCCGCCCTGCGGATCGGCCTTCCCCCGACTGTGGCGATTCTGGACTGAGTCCACAGCCGCCACGGCAAGTTCCCGACGGATGAGACCATGAGAGACCCATGCCGTCGGGAACTTGGCCGGTCGGGGACGGAGTATCGGGGGGGGGGGGGGGGGGTGGTGAGCCTCAGGCAATGCAGCTTTGTCGTAAAATTGGATTCTCCGGCCGAGCGCCGAACGCGATTTCGGTGTCGGCGACCGGAGAATCCAGCCCAAGGTATGTAAATGGATTCTTGAGAGGGGAAAATCGCTTCATGTGGAAGAAAGCTTCTAGAGATGGACCAATGCTGGCTTCGGCCTAATATTATGACTAGTCCAAGAAAACAGAAGCAGTTGCCTTAGTCATCCATGGAGATCAGCTATATCTGTCCATTAGTCCGACCTGGGGCCAGAAAACAGTTCCGAGGAGCCTGCCATTGTCAGCAATGGTGATCAGCACCTCCCCACATCCCCATCCATTTGACAGCAGAAGGGCCAGAAACCGTTCGCATCTGTTACACGCTATGTATCATTTCAGTGTATGTAATTCATGTAACATATCTGAATTATTGCTTCTTAATAAACTACTTGGTTAGCAATGTTGCGTCACAGCGCCAGGGACCCAGGTTCGATTCTTGGCTTGGGTCACTGTCTGTGCGGAGTCTGCACGTTCTCCCCGTGTCTGCGTGGGTTTCCTCCGGGTGCTCTGGTTTCCTCCCACGCGTCACGAAAGACGGGCTTGCTAGGTAATTTAGAATTCTGAATTCTCCCTCAATGTACCTGAACAGGCACCGGGGGTGTGGTGACTCAGGGTTTTTCACAGTAACTTCATTGCAGTGTTAATGCAAGCCTACTTGTGACAATAACAAAGATTATTATTTATATAATCGCTGGTGACTTTTACCCTCTTTTTGGGTAATCTGTGACGCCTGGACCAAAACCTGACAGTATTCGTAAGTTTAGAATGCTCATCTCAAATTTGCATTTCCCAATGGAAGTGGGGAGGGGTCAGGGTGGTTCAGGGAATTACATTTAAGGCTAATTTTTGACCTTGCCTGACATCCATAGGCTCTTTCCAGCAGACGTTGCCTAGTCATTGTCAGTAGTGGTGAATTAAAGGGCAGCACGGTGGCGCAGTGGGATAGCCCTGCTGCCTCACGGCGCCGAGGTCCCAGGTTCAATCCTGGCTCTGGGTCACTGTCCGTGTGGAGTGTAGCATCGTCAATATGACACGAGGCAGGTTGAGGTAATGTCAATTGAAGGCTTTATTAAGCAGAACTTTATCCCCAGCAGCGTGGTTACAGAATGCAGCTGCTGAGGGAAATGGAGGGAAAAGCTGGGTTCTTATACCGGCATTTCTGGGTGGAGTCCAGTAGGTGGCAGATCCTATCAGGACCTGGCATCCCTCCACCAATAGCCAGTCGACACGTGGTGTACCATATTACCCCTAATACATACCACCACATGGAGTTTGCACATTCTCCCCGTGTTTGTGTGGGTTTCGCCCCACAACCCAAAGATGTGCAGGTCAGATGGATTGGCCATGCTAAATTGCCCCTTAATTGGAAAAAATAAATTGGGTACTCTACCACGTCCAGGGGGGTCTTGCTGCCATCTTGTGTGGGCCGCCGGGATGGTGTGTGTGGGGATTGCAGTTTGTCAGCCTTCTGACTGTCAGTTGCGAAACCGGTGAATCCCGCACCGTTTCTCATTGGAATCTATTGTGTTCCCCATGGCGCCGGTGCTAGCCCCTTAACAGTAGCAGAATCGGTCCAGATGGGGCACAGTTTTGCTGTCGTGGAACTCCACGAATTCTGCGCCGGCGTCAATGCTCAGAGTGGGATTCTCCGCTTGTCGACGTGGAAATAACGAAACGCGATTGGACGGAGAATAGCTTCCGACGCCAAAATCGGGGCAGGCGCCGGTTTGACACCACATTGGGGTTCTCCGGCATCACCGCCTCCAATGGGCCGAGTTCCCGACGGCGTGGTTCACTTGGGGTCTCAAAAGGCACCGACGGCCATTACAGCGGCCATCTTGCTGCGCACTGACTACCCACATCGGCCCCTGGTTCGACTCAGTGACAACGGCCATATGGGTGCACCCACCCCCGCATCACCCCCCCCCGTCACAGCGTCCGCCCCCAAACACCCCGCCCGACCGGCCGACACCTACCGGCAGACATCCCAGGGCCAGACCCACGGCAGCCCGCAGTGAGGGAAATGCCAGCCAATGGTATCCCTGGCAGCAGGGACAGGCACCAGGACCGGGATCACCGATGGTGCCAGATACCGATGGGGCAGGGGTGTGGGGTGGGGGAGGGATATGCAAGGGTGGAGCCCACAGTGTAAACCGGAGCCACCGTGTAGCCCATGGAACCTGGTTGGGCATGGGAGTATGCGCCATGCTAACATATTGGCCTTCCACCCCCTGCAGACAATGACATTTGGCGTTCAACCAGCAATGCTGGCCGTCATGGCAAGGGTTGCAGCTCTGCGAGTGCCCTGTGGCCGCGTGAGCGGGGGCCGCACGGAGAGGAGGGGGAAGCTGCAGCAGCGGCGAGGGCAGCAGCAGAGTGGGCAGCAGCAGAGCGGGCTGCAGAGGACCGGGCTGCAGAGGAATGGGCTGCAGAGGGGCAGGTGGCGGCCGCACATGCTGAAGGGTCGGCTGTCAAACAGGGCGAGGAGGAGGACGTGCCAAGGAGACGCCGCATGAGGCATCGTGTGTACTGGCACCACCTGTCATTCGAGGACCTGCCGGACCGGGCATGGCGTCGGAGACTCCGGCTGAGCAGAGAGACAGTGCGACACATCTGCTCGATGGTGGCACACCTGGCACCGCAGGGGTATGGAGGAGAACACCCGCTCCCGATGACCATCAAGGTGATGATCGCCCTGAACTTCTACGTGTCGGGGTCCTTCCAGTCGTCGAGTGGGGACCTGTCCGGGATCTCAGAGACCTCGGCACACAGGTGCATCCGCGCTGTCATGGAGGCCCAATAAGCCCAGGCGGATCATTACATCCATTTCCAAATCAACCGAGCCCACCAGGATGCCCGGGCAGCGGGGTTCGCTGCCATCGCCGGGAAGCCCCGGGTCCAGCGGGCGATAGACGGAATGCATGTTGCCCTATGGGCAGCCATGGATAACAGGCCGCTCTACACTACACACAATGAAAATCCAGCTGGTCTGTGACAATCTGCTGCGCATCGTGCACCTCTGCGCCCGATACCCAGCAGTGTGCATGACTCCTTCATCCTGGCACACGTGATGATTCCTGACATGTTCGAAGAGGGGATTGCTGTCCAGAGGCATGAACACCACAACCCGGAACCACATCTCCTCACCGCCAAACCGCCTGCTTGCATACCCCTCCATTATACATACCTGTGGCGCTACGAGCTGGGGGCCCTGGGTTGACAGTGACAGAGGGTTTGGTCCATGGGATGGAGGATGATGACAACCCGCTCAGCAATGAGCTCTGGTGCTCCACATCGTATGACAACTTCTGATCCACGGTCCACCCACAGGGCCTGCAATGATCCCCTCCCCACCCCTCCAGCCCAGCCTGGACCAGCTCACCCCCACACCCATCAGACAGAGCACTGAGGCAAATATATTGTGTGGAAATATATACACATTCTGTGCCCTAACCCCTAGAACTGAACAGTGCCCTGCACCTGGGCCAGCTTAACTGGTGTCTAACATTCTGGCCTTACGCGCCCTAACACTATGCCTTGGTGGTTCTCCAGACAGTACAGCAGGAGTGGAGGCGGCCTGCTGTGACTCCTGCCCTGTGACAAGGGTCCCCGTTGGCGTGCGTTCCCTGGGGCGACCTGGCCTGGATAGACCCGGCCGCTGCTCGGGTGCCCAGGGTGGTGTGGTGCTGCCCTGTTCTGCCCGCTGCCCACTAGATGCACCAGGGACAGGGGGGTGGGTGTCCGAAGTGCTGCGGTGTACCAGCATCTCCCCTGCGGGAGTCACCGGCACGGGCCCCATCACCAACTCCTCCCTCAGGGTGTACAATGGCCCCCGGGCTACTCCATTGGATGGGGTGTGAATGGAGACATCCCCTGAGGCCCCCCCGCCACCTGCCGCTGCCAGTCCTGGAGGCCCGCTCTGGTCTCGATCAGTGTCTGCACGCTCGTGGCCATGAAACACAGGGAGTGGACCATCGCTGTCTAGGACTGCACCACATCACGCTGCGAATGTACCACCACCCTGTGGGTCTATGCTATATCAGTCAGTGACTGGGCCACCTCCCTCTGGGACTGGGCCACCTCCCTCTGGGATTGGGCCACCTCCCTCTGGGACTGGGCCACCTCCCTTTGGGACTGGGCCACCTCCCTCTGGGACTGGGCCACCTCCCTCTGGGATTGGGCCACTCCGTCCAGTGTCTGCGCAATGCCGGCCAGCGCCTGGGCAATGCTGCCGATTTCCCTGCCATGGCCTGCTGTGACTGGGCCAGGCTGAGAATCGCCGCTGCAATGTCCAGGTGGTTCTGGCACATGGCTGCCTGTGAGAGGGCAGCCCTGTCCTGGGACTCGGCCACCACCTGCACAGAATGTCCTAGGCCTTGGACATGCTGATTCGTAGCCTAAACCATTGCCGCCAATGCCTCCACTGCGGACACCGCCCGTGCGGTATCGGCCTGGGTGGCATGCATGACCGGCACCACCCTCTGCTCCTGGATGGACTCCTTCACCTATGCCTGCAGGTGCAGGACGCCTGCCGGCATCTCCTCTTGTGGTCCCTGGGTCTCTGATTGCATCTGCACTGTGGCTGAGACTGGATGTTCCAGAAGCCCGGGACCCGTCTGGACGGCAGCTGGTTCCTGGGCCCGGCCTGCCCTCCGACCATCCGGTCCCTCGGCTGTTCCTACCCCCACCTGCTGTACTGGATGCGATGTGTAGTGCGCACCAGATAGTGTCCCACGAGCCTCTTCACTAATGTGCCCGACCGAGGTGATCGTTTCTGGGATGGTGGAGGGTGTAGGAGACAGCTGTGGCGGAAAGTCAGTGTCATCCTTCGACCCGCGCTCCAGGGTGTCCTGAGTCTCGGGCGGAGGGCCGCTGTTCGGCTGCTCTCCTTGTCAGGAGGGTGTCCAGCCCAGCGTCCCTGAACCGTGGCACTGCTCTCCTTCCAGCCATTTTGACTGGGAGGGTGTGTGTGGGGGGGAGGACAGTTTAAGTGCGGCTGCGGCGTGTGAGCCTCATTTGTGCCAATCACGGACCTGGCGAATCCATTACCGTTTTCATGGAATTGATTGCGTTCCACTTAGCGATGGTGCTGGCCCATTTAAAGTAACTAAATCGGTGCAGCTGTTGCGCCGTTTTTTCTGTCGTAAAACGCCACGGTTTCCACGCCGGCATCGGCACTTAGTCTCAAAATCGGAAAATCCAGTCCTTGGTCTCAGAAACGGAGAATCCCGCCCCTGAGAGTTAAACAATTGCATTTAAGTTTAGAAAAGTGGATTTTTGTCTTTGTCACTTGAGTAGTAATCTATTGACATGGATTGCATTTTATAGAAATTACCTAATTTTCATTCTATTGATTTTGTTAAGTCGAATGAAATTTGGGTGGCAAATGGTGCACAACTCCTTCTACAGCAACACATTTATTATCTTTTAATGAAAATGAAACCACCAACCAGAATATTTGGCTGCTTTATTTCCTGCTTTTACATTTATTTTGCCAGTTGCTGGAATTGTCAGTTACTTTTTGCTAAAAAGGTTACATTTAGATGGCTGCATCCCTATTAATTAGTGATGGGCAACCTAGTCTCATAAGTGGGCCTCTTTCATCTCAGTGGGCCGCAAGATTGAAATTAGACAGGTTCGCTAACTATGACCCTTGAATAAGATTGAATATATTTAATACATGCGGAATATTTCATAACAAGTTATAGAAAATCCTCAATTATTCATATATTTATAGAACTGTGATCAGCTTGAAGTGGTAAAAACAAAAGGAATATTTACGCTTGATCTGACACAGAGAGGGCGCGTGGCTCTCACAGTCAATGTTGTATGAAATCAGTACGCACCTCACTTCACCTTCCCTTGCTTTACCCGCCTATCGCTTCCATCATACTGGTAGGAAAAAAATCTACAGGGACGGAAATCACCGGAAGGTGGGCACCCTGCGCATGAGCAATGGTCAACAAAATGTCTTGCGGGCGCCACTCAGGATCTTTATGGGCCTCAAGGCTGCAGGTTGCCCACTACTGCTATAAATTGTGTCAGTCACCCTCTGAGGCCTGTTCGCTCAGCAAACCTCCCGCCCTGAATCTTGGTGCAGTCCCAGCATTTGACATTGGGCTGGATTCTTCTGCCCCACCCGCTGCAAGAACGCCACAGGCAAAAATCGGACAATGGAGAATTCCATTGACCTCGGGCGGGATTCTCCAGTCGCCAGGCGGACATGGCCGGAGAATCCCGCCCATTAGATCGACCGTGAGCCTAACATGGAAACTTAATCATTGCTTTTTAAAAAAAATTAGTGTACCCCATGTCATGATATTCAGGTAAACATCATAGCACATACATACTGATGGACAGATCAACGGACCAATCAACACACACACAACACCACAGCCAATCACAGGCAAGTGCATACACAGTACAAAACAGGGAACACGACACTTCCTGAGCATTCCAGCAGGAGACAGCTCAGGGCATAGAGCTCATTGCAAGCTACTCAGACATCCACCATGTGCTGAGTGCCACTACAAGATAGTATTAGGAATAGGTACACAGATTCTAGGGATATGATCGAACCTCAGTAACCAGTTTACCACTGTAAATAAATGTTAGCAATAAAACTGAGTTGTACCATTCGCAACCGTGTTGGTTCGTCTGTGTAGCAGAGTACCCAACACATCATAGTACCAAGAGTAACTGTGGGACCTACCTACGGATCTTCCGGAATCTGCCATCCTGCGCCATGGACACCGTCAGCACACCACAGCCGCTACAAGTCGCTGGAAACCTTGGCGTTAATTGGAAGCTGTTCAAACAGCGCTTCCAGCTCTTCCTGGAAGCCAACGAAAAGGAGAGTGCCTCGGACACCAGAAAGATCACCATCCTCCTCTCCACGGCAGGTCAACACGCCATCCATGTCTACAACTCTCTGGTGTTCACGGAAGGTGAGGACAAGACCAAGTACAAGACGGTCCTTCTCAAACTCGACCAACACTTCAACGTCAAGGTCAACGAGAGTTTCGAGAGGTATCTCTTCCAGCAGCGCCTGCAGGGTAAGGATGAGCCCTTTCAATCCTTCTTTACGCATCTCCGTATCCTCGCGCAGTCCTGCGGTTACGACATCACCTCCAATTCCATGATTCGGGACCAGATCGTTTTCGGGGTCACCTCGGGCACCCTATGCCAGCAGCTCTTAAAAATAAAAGGCCTCACCCTAGCCTCCGCAATCGAAGCCTGTGTCCTGCATAAAAACGCGACCAGCCGCTACTCCCAATTTCAGGCGGCCGAATCGGCGCGGCAGGGGTCCGACGCGGCTGGATCGGCGAGGCAGGCGTCCTACGAGGCCGAACGGGCCCAGGCGATCGAGTTCCTCCCAGCCCGCGGCCCAGACGAGGGCGGCCATTTTGTGTGCTTTTCGAGGCCTCCTGCGTTTGTGCGCGCCAAAAACGACGTCGACACAGAGGGACGTGATGCGCAGGCGCGCTCGACGCAAGACCGAACTGCGCATGCGCGGTGGCGCAACGAACGCCATAACGTCACGACGTGCGGCAACTGCGGAGCCGCACATTTAAAGCGGCAATGTCCGACAATGCCTCCATTGTGGCAAGATGGGCCACTACGCTGCCTGCTGTCGAGCAGCTCAACCTGCCAATGTTCCCCAATTCCGACAACCTCGCAGGGACGTGCGGACCATTCAGACTCCTTACTACGAGTCGTGCCCAGACGATATCCAGACCAGTGACACAGACGACCAGGACGCCTTCCGTGTTGCGGTCATTGATGGGAACCGGATGTCTCCAGCCAGGACCCACCAGCCGTTGCAAGTGAACACTGTCAATCCGGGTGATGAATGGTGTGCCACCCTAACGGTCAGCCGATCACCGATAACATTCCGTCTGGACACTGGCGCCTCCGCCAACCTCATAGCATGGTCAGCCTTCTACGCCATGAAGGTCAGACCACCAATTCGGCCATCATTGCAAGATGGTCGTCTACAATGGGAACGTTATCCCGGCTATGGGATCCTGCCAGCTCCAGGTGACACACAACACACACACGGCCACATTCTCATTCGAGATAGTCGGGTCATCAAAGGACTCCCTGCTAGGCGCACAGGCATGCAAGGTTCTCCACCTCGTGCAACGCGTCCATGCTCTGTCTCCAGAAGGCACATTTGACTTCCCGGATGCAGAATTCAGGGCACAGCTCCAATCGCTCCTCGCCCACAACCAGGAGGCATTCGAGGGCATGGGAACACCTACAGAATTCGGCTCAAACCGGACGCCACCCCGGTCATTCACGCACCTCGCAAGGTCCCAGCGCCACTCAAAGACCGCCTCAAGCAGCAGCTGCAGGCTCTCCAGGACCAAGGGGTGCTATCCCGGGTCACGGAGCCCATGCCATGGGTCAGCTCCATGGTGTGTGTTAAGAAGCCCTCCGGCGAACTCCGGATCTGCATTGATCCAAAAGACCTCAACAACAACATAATGAGGGAACACTACCCCATACCCAAACGGGAAGAGATCACGAGAGAAATGGCCCGGGCTAAAATCTTCACAAAACTGGATGCCTCGAAGGGTTTTTGGGAGATCCAACTGGATCAGTCCAGCCGAAAGCTGTGCACCTTCAATACCCCTTTCGGCAGGTTCTGCTATAACAGAATGCCATTTGGCATCAACTCTGCATCCGAGGTCTTTCACAGGATCATGGAGCAGATGATGGAGGGCATCGAAGGAGTGCGCGTCTACGTGGACGACGTCATCATCTGGTCCACCACACCACAGGAGCACATCAATCGTCTCCAGCGCGTCTTTGCACGCATACGGGAAAACGGCCTGCGCCTCAACCGAGCCAAGTGTTCTTTCGGCCAAACAGAGCTGATGTTCCTGGGGGACCACATTTCCCGGTCAGGGGTCCGTCCGGATGCAGACAAGGTCAGCGCCATTACAGCCATGCCGCAGCCGGCAGACAAGAAAGCAGTGCTACGTTTCGTAGGCATGGTCAACTTCCTGGGGAAGTTCATTCCCAACCTTGCCTCCCACACGACGGCTCTGCGCTACCTCGTCAAGAAGTCCACGGAGTTCCAGTGGCTGCCCACACACCAGAAGGAATGGGGGGAGCTCAAAATTAAGTTCACCACAGCCCCGGTATTGGCGTTTTTCGACACATCTCGTGACACTAAAATTTTGACTGATGTCAGCCAGTCCGGCATTGGGGCGGTACTCCTACAGCGGGATGACACTGCGTCATGGGCCCCGGTTGCCTGTGCCTCGCGGGCCATGACCCCCACAGAACAGCGCTATGCGCAGATCGAAAAGGAGTGCCTGGGTTTGCTGACCGGAATAGACAAGTTCCAATGACTACGTGTATGGTCTCCCCCAGTTTACCGTTGAGACTGACCATCGCCCCCTGGTCAGCATCATAAATAAGGACCTGAACGAGATGAACCCTCGCCTCCAGCACACCCTACTTAAACTCAGGTGGTATGATTTCCAACTGGTCTACACCCCGGGAAAGGACCTTATCATTGCGGATGCCCTATCCAGAGCAGTGAGCACACCGCCCAATTCGGAGGGGTTCGTCTGTCAGGTCGAAGCGCAGGTGGCCTTCACATCGGCAAATCTGCCAGCTGACGACTCCAGTCCGGCCCCTATTCGCCGTGAAACTGCGGCTGACCCCCTTCTACAACGGGTGATTCGCCACATGATGGGTGGGTAGCTCAAAGGACAGTGCCCGCAGTTCTACAATGTCCGAGACGACTTGGCCGTCATTGATGGTGTCCTTCTAAAGCTGGACCGGATTGTGATTCCGCACAGCATGCACAAGCTGATCCTCGACCAACTACACAAAGGCCATCTGAGGGTCGAGAAGTGCAGACGGAGGGCCCGAGAGGCGGTATACTGGACGGGCATCAGTGATGACATTGCCAATATGGTGCTCAACTGCCCCACCTGCCAAAGGTTTCAACCAGCGCAGCCTCCTGAGATGCTTCAGCCCCATGAGCTGGTGACGTCCCCCTGGGCGAAGGTGGGTGTGGACCTTTTTCACGCGCTTGGCAGGGACTATGTAATCGTCATTCATTACTTTTCCAACTATCCAGAGGTCATACGCCTGTACGATTTAACATCGTCCACTGTCATAAGGGCCTGCAGACACCTTCGCTCGCCATGGCATTCCGATTACTGTCATGTCGGACAATGGGCCCTGTTTTGCCAGCCAGGAATGGTCGTCCTTTGCTGCTTCGTTTGGCTTCACACACGTGACGTCCAGCCCTCTGCATCCCCAGTCCAATGGAAAGGCGGAAAAGGGCGTTCACATCGTCAAGGCTGCTGCTACCGGATCGGATTTCTGCCCAGCCCTGCTGGCCTATCGCCCGGCCCCACTAGCCACTGGCCTCTCACCAGCCCAGCTGTTGATGGGTCGCGCCCTCAGGACTACTGTGCCATCCATTCTGGTACCCACAACCAACCATGCTCCGGTACTACACAGAATGCAACAGCAGCGCGTTCGCCAGAAGATGGCATATGACACACGGGCAACTGATCTTCCCGCCCTGGCGCCTGGAGACGACGTCCGCATCCACCTACCAGAAGGTGGCTGGTCAGCACCTGCCGAAGTTCTCCGACGCGTGGCTCCCCGCTCGTTCCTGGTTCGCATGCCTGATGGCTCCATTCGTAGGCGCAATCGCCGGGCTCTTAGCCTACTTCCACGCTCGCTACGGGAACTTACACCAACACCGCGCCCTCCTGTTGTTCCTGATATCGACTTTGTGGAGCTTCCTGCTACCATGCCCCTTCCGTCGTCGCCCGTGGCCAGGCCCATTCCTCAGCCGGCGGATCCAGTACCACCCTTGAGGCGGTCAACCCAAATTCGTCGCCCACCTACTAGACTGGACCTATGAGCCTGTTTGTACATTGAAATCATAATACCACTGTGTTAATATGTTTCTGTTCTTCCTTGTCGTTACAGGAGTTCGTTTTTGTTGTTCAACATTTCCCCGTTCTTTGTTTATGGTACAACCTCATTGTTATGTCGCACCCGACATCGCCCCTTGTATATAGTTTAGCCCCATGTACATGCTGTAGATATTGCACACACACATTCAGCTGCACTCAGTACACATCTCTATTTATAACCACATAGGCACATGTTCTTGTATAAAAGGGGGGATGTCATGATATTCCGGTAAACATCATAGCACATACATACTGATGGATAGATCAACGGACCAATCAACACACACACAACACCACAGCCAATCACAGGCAAGAGCATACACAGTACAAAACAGGGAACACGACACTTCCTGAGCATTCCAGCAGGAGACAGCTCAATGCACAGAGCACATAGCAAGCCACTCAGACATCCACCATGTGCTGAGTGCCACTACAAGATAGTATTAGGAATAGGTCCACAGATTCTAGGGTTATGATCGAACCTCAGTAACCAGTTTACCACTGTAAATAAATGTTAGCAATAAAACTGAGTTGTACCATTCGCAACCGTGTTGGTTCATCTGTGTAGCAGAGTACCCAACACATCACCCAATTCATTTTTTCAAATTAAGGGGCAATTTGGCGTGGCCAATCCACCTAGCCCGCACATCTTTGGGCTTGGACTCCGGTGGAGGCTCGGGCGTCTGTGACTCCGGGAGCGTGGCCTTGGTCTCTGTGGCAGCTTCGACACCCCTCGACAGTGCTGGTGGGGAAAACGGTTGACCTGGGAAGGGAGCGCCTGTGGGGTGCGTCGCTGGGTGGGGGGGGCCTAGACGGGGCCAGCGGAAGTACCGATCCTCCTGTAAGATGCCCTGGTGGGGGGGGGGGGGGGGGGGGGGGACGGGGGGGGGGGGGGGGGACTGGTGGCTGGGGTGTGCGTGGGGCTCCGGCGAGCGCCAGGACCGTATCTTGTCGGCCGTCGGGGTACGCCACGTAGGCGTACTGGGGGTTAGCGTGGAGAAGATGGACCCTCTCGACCAACGGGTCCGACTTGTTCACACGCACATGTTTTCAGAGCAGGATGGGTCCGGGAGCTGCCAGCCAGGTCGGGAGCGAGGTCCCAGAGGAGGACTTCCTGGGGAAGACAAGGAGACGTTCGTGAGGTGTTTGGTTGGTCGTGGTACACAGCAGTGACCACCGGATGGAGTGGAGGGCATCCGGGAGGACTTCCTGCCAGCGGGAGACTGGGAGATTCCTGGACCATAGGGCCAGTAGGACGGTCTTCCAGACCGTTCCGTTCTCCCTCTCTACCTGCCCATTACCCCGGGGGTTGAAACTGGTCGTCCTGCTCAAGGCGATGCCCTTGCTGAGCAGGAATTGACGCAGTTCGGCGCTCATAAAGGAGGACCCCCTATCGCTATGTATGTAGGCAGGGAACCCGAACAGTGCAAAGATGCTATGGAGGGCCTTGATGATGGTGGTTGCGGTCATGTCGGGACAGGGGATGGCGAATGGGAACCGGGAGTACTCGTCAATCACGTTCAGGAAGTACGTGTTGCGGTCGGTGGAGGGAAGGGGGCCTTTGAAGTCCATGCTGAGGCGTTCAAAGGGACGGGAAGCCTTAATCAGGTGCACTTTCTCTGGCCGGTAGAAGTGCGGTTTGCACTCCGCGCAGATTTGGCAGTCCCTGGTGGCTGTCCTGACCTCCTCGATGGTTGCAGGTCTTGATAAAGTGGAAAAAGCGAGTGACCCCCGGGTGCCAGAGGTCCTCGTGGAGGGCTCGGAGGCGGTCCACTTGTGCGGTGGCACATGTGCCGCGGGACAGGGCATCAGGAGGCTCATTTAGCTTCCCGGGACGATACAAGATCTCGTAGTTGTCGGTGGAGAGTTTGATCCTCCACCGCAAGATCTTATCGTTTTTTATCTTGCCCCGCTGTGCATTATCGAACATGAAAGCAACCGACCGTTGGTCAGTGAGGAGAGTGAATCTCCTGCCGGCCAGGTAATGACTCTACTATGGCCTGGGCCTCCTGTTCGACTGAGGAGTGGCAGATTTCGGAGGCATGGAGGGTACGTGAAAAGAAGGCCACGGGCCTGCCCGCTTGGTTGAGGGTGGCCGCCAGCGCTACATCAGACGTGTCGCTCTCGACCTGTAAGGGGAGAGGCTCGTCGATGGCGTGCATCGTGGCCTTTGCAATGTCTGTTTTGATGCGGCTGAAGGCCTGGCGGGCCTTTATCGACAGGGGAAAAGCTGTGGATTGGATCAGGGGACGGGCCTTGTCCGCATAGTTGGGGACCCACTGGGCATGGTAACTGAAAAACCCTAGGCAGCGCTTCAGGGCCTTGGAGCAGTGAGGGAGGGGGAACTCCATATGGGGGTGCATGCGCTCAGGGTCGGGGCCTATAACTCCATTTCGCACTACGTAGCCGAGGATGGCTCGGTGGTCGGTGCTAAACACGCATTTATCCTTGTATGTAATGTTAAGGATCTTTGCGGTCTGGAGGAATATTCGGACTTTGGTGTCGTGGTCCTGCTGGTCGTGGCCGCAGATGGTGACATTATCGAGATACGGGAATGTTGCCCGTAAACCGTACCGGTCAACCGTTCGGTCCATCTCACGCTGGAAGACCGAGACCCCATTGGTGACACCGAAGGGAACCCTTAAGAAGTGATAGAGCCGCCCATCTGCCTTGAAAGCAGGGTATTTGCGGTCACTAGTGCGGATGGGGAGCTGGTGGTAGGCGGACTTAAGATCCATCATGGAGAAGACCTTGTAATGCACGATCCTGTTTACCAGGTCGGATATGCGGGGGAGAGGGTACGCGTCCAGCTGCGTAAACCTGTTGATGGTCAGACTGTAGTCGATGACCATCCTATGCTTCTCCCCGGTCTTTACCACCACTACTTGAGCCCCAAGGGACTGTTGCTAGCTTCAATGACTCCTTCCCTCAGTAGCCTTTGGACCTCTGACCTAATAAAGATCCGATCCTGGGCACTGTATCATCTGCTCCTGGTGGCGACGGGTTTGCAATCCGGGGTGAGGTTCGCAAACCGGGAAGGCGGGTCTACCTTAAGGGTCGCGAGGCCGCAGACAGTGAGGGGGGTGTAGGGCCGCCGAATTTGAAAGTTAGACTTTGGAGATTACACTGGAAGTCTAAACCTAGGAGTGTGGCCGCGCAGAGGTGGGGAAGGACGTAGAGCCGGTAATTTTTAAACTCCCTTCCCTGGACTGTGAGGTTTGCTACACAAAACCCCTTTATCTCTACTGAGTGGGAACCGGAGGCCAGGGATATTTTTTGATTAACGTGGTGGACGAGGAGAGAACAGCGCCTTGCCATGTCGGGGTGTATGAAGCTCTCCGTGCTCCCAGAGTTGATTAAGCAGGACGTCTCGTGCCCGTTGATAAATACAGTCGTTGTAGCAGTTGAGAGTGTTCGAGGCCGGGACTGATCCAGAGTCACCAAGGCTAATCGCAGCAGTTGAGTGTTCTCTTCGGGCAGTGTGTGGTCAGCCGAACTGCGGTCCATCCAAGGTGGCGGCTCCCATTGGTCGCACATGGCTGGGGGTGCACAAAATGTCCATCTAACGTGGCGTCCGCAGGACAAGATGGCGGCGCCCGGGGTCCGCACGTGGCCCTGGAGTAAGAAGATGGCGGCGCCCGCTAGCCGCACGGGGACCGTGGAGAGGTTTGTGGTGGCGGCCTGCATTCACCGCCGGAGACCGCGGCAACCGCACGGGCCTGGCATACCACCGCGAAATGGCCCTTTTTACCACATTCCTTGCAGGTGGATGCGCGGGCCGGGCAGCGCTGGCGGGGGTGCTTGGCACGCCCGCAAAAGTAGCAGCGGGGCCCCCCGGGGTAGCCAGGCCACCTTGCAGCAGAAGCTTGTGAGGGGTGGATGTCTTGGGGTCGGCTGCGGAGGGGTTCCACACTGCCCAGAGGGCTGCCGCGCGGTCGGGAACATAAGCGCGGGCATTTCTGGAGGCCACATCCAAGGATCCAGCAAGGGCCCGTGCCTCCTTGGGACCTAGAGTGTCTTTTTCCAGCAATCGCTGGCGGATTTGGGAGGAGAGCATACCTGCCACAAAAGCGTCCCGGACCAAGAGTTCTGTGTGTTTGCTTGCCGAAACTTGCGGGCAGCTGCAGTTTCTCCCCAACACCAGGAGTGCACGGTAGAATTCTTCCAACGATTCCCCAGGGATTTGTTGCCTCGTTGCTAGCAGATGTCGGGCGTAGACCTGGTTTACCGGGTGTAGCACCGTCAATATGACGCAAGGCAGGTTGAGGTAATGTCAATTGAAGGCTTTATTAAGCAGAACACACATCGAGGGATGCCGCCAGGGCCCGAGCTTCTGTAAGTCCCAGAGATTCTTTCTCCAGAAGCCTCTGGCGGATCTGGGAAGAGGCCAAACCTGCCACATACGCATCGCGGACCAGGAGCTCTGTGTGTTCACTCGCTGTTACCGCGGGCAGTTGCAGTTTCGACCCAGGATCTGCATGGCGTTTGAAAACTCGTCCAGCGATTCCCCCGGAAATTGCCGTCGTGTGGCGAGCTGGTAGCGAGCAAAAACCTGGTTGGTGGGCCGGATGTAGATATCCTTGAGCGCGGCGATGGCACCGGTGAAACCGTCCTCGTCCTCGATAAGGGAGTAGACGTCAGGACTCACCCTGGAATAGAGGACCTGCATCTTTTGCTCGTCAGTCGCTGTGCCGGGGGCCGTTCGGAGGTAGCCCTAAAAGCATGCCATCCAGTGTTTGAAGATAGAGGCCGAGTTTGCTGCTTGGGGTGCGATGCGCAGGCACTCCGGGGTGATTTGCGGAGCTCCATGTTCCCACGTCGTTTTCTTCAATTTAAATTCTGCTTAATAAATTGTAGCACCGTCAATATGACGCGAGGCAGGTTGAGGTAATGTCAATTGAAGGCTTTATTAAGCAGAACTTTATCCCCAGCAGCGTGGTTACAGAATGCAACTGCTGAGGGAAATGGAGGGAAAAACTGGGTTCTTATACCGGCATTTCTGGGTGGAGTCCAGTAGGTGGCAGATCCTATCAGGACCTGGCATCCCTCCACCAATAGCCTGTCGACACATGGTGTACCGTATCACCCCTAATACATACCACCACACCGGGCAAATATAATGTCCTTTTAGCAGCTCTATTGCTGCATTGAAGTCTTCCGCTTCCTCGATGAGGGTGTAAATCTCCGGGCTCACCCTCGAGTGCAGGACTTGCATTTTCTGTTCTCCCATGGGTGTGTTTTCGGCCGTCCCAAGATATCCTTTAAAACAAGCCAGCCAGTGCTTGAAGATTGCCGCTGAGTTCGCCGCGTGGGGGCTGAGTTGTAGACACTCCGGCTTGATTCGGAGCTCCATCCTTTTAAATCTAGCTTATTAAATTGATGCATGATCAATGACCACAAAAGCGGGGTTGTAGTCCAACTGAAGGCTTTAATAAGCTAGATGTTTCCCCCAGCAGCTCAGGTACAGAATGAAGGCTGCTGGGGGCGGCACGGGCTCTTATACCCCGCCTAGCAGGGTGGAGGTACCATACAGCTTGACCAATAGGAAGCATAAGATATCTACCAATGGTGTTCCAGCATTACCCGGTCCCGTAATACCTCTACGCAGACTACCACAATGTGTTAAAAAAAACTTTCCTCCTGGGTCAGTGCACCAATGTCAGGAGGATGTGGTCTGACCCACTGGGCTCTCAGCAACCAAGACGCCAAAGGCCCGTTTGTAAATACTTGCACTACTTCGTGCCCACATGACTACTGTCTAAGAGGGGCAGAGCATTGCGGAAGGGTGGAGCATACTGTGTCCAACCTGATAATTTGATTTAAGTCCATGTATATGACAGTTTTGCATGGGCCTGCCGTGGCATCGAGTGCAAACCTTGATTTTTCAATTATGTCCGATTCTGGCTTCGCAAAGTGGAGAATCCCGCCTTACCATCCTATACTTGATTCTAAAAGCGAAAGCCTAAAGAGGAAGGTTTCCATGTACCAGCACTAATGCTCGTCATCTTGATGAAGATTCTGAAGATTGAGTAGCCTCTTTATTAATCTCTTTTAAACAAATATAATCTACAAATTTAACAAATAGCTATTTGTCATATTTAATGTTTGCATTTCTTCCTTTACTCAGACTGGTCAATGATTAACAGTGATTGAAGGTTATAAAGTGATTCAAAGAACATCACAGAAATTATTATAGAAAGGACATCGGAAAAGATACAAAGTAGATTCGCTGAGACTAGAGGATACCCCAGAAATGTAAGGATACAGTAAAGGTGATTGGAAAATTTGTGCTGCATTCACAACAGCACAGAAGATAAAGGGGACCAAATAGAATTCTGAACAAATTTAAGAGGAAAAGAGATTGGTGAGTTGATAACATAAATCATGATAAGCATTCGAAGCACAGGGGAGGAAAATTGAAAGGCTACTTTTTCCACAAAATGGTAATAAGGTACAGAATACATTACAGCAAGTGGCTATTTAAGTTAATCAAAACATTTAATGGAATAAATTGGCCAGAATTCTCCAGCTGTTAGGATTCTCTGTTCCCTCGGGCAGTGCACCCCGCCTATGGGTTTCCCGGCGGCGCAGGGTGATTTCGATGGAAAATCCCATTGACAAGCGATGAGAGTAGAGAATCCTGCCGCCAACGAATAGGGCGCCACCGAGAAACACGGGACTTGGGAAACGGAGAATCCCACCCAAAACAAGAGGGAGTATATTATGGGACATGGGTAAACAGGAATTTAGGATTGTGGTAGGTAGCTCTGGTTACGGAGCTAGCAATGTACAGATATAATGGATGGCAATGATCATTGTACCAAAACTCCGATGCAATTATGACACAAAACCTCATTGTTTATAAGCATCTTCGGAACCCTCTGAGTCAAACACTGGTTATGTATTACTTCATATTGTTCTTTCATTCAAATCTATGTGGATTTTATTTGTTATTAGTCAACTTTTTGAACGAGTAGTGGTTGTGGGTGTGGATGCCAGCTATCAGCATACTCCACATCCCCTTTGTGTTATAATGTTAATTCAAGAGGCTTTATAATTATGAAGCCATTACTGCTTTACATGAGAGAAAATGTGCAATTGATCAGCTAGAAATTCTGGCCCGGAAATTTGATGATGACACGCCTGTTTATCAGATGCGAGGTGGGCAAGGAGAGGCAAAGACAAAAATGAAGCATCCAGAGACCACACTTTGCATCGGGGAGTTGAGACCCCCTCGGTAAATGGGGCTGACTGCCCAAATTGTGCTCTACATATGACCCAACCAATTAACTTAAAGGGATTGCTGCAAGCTGCCATCCAAAGATATATTTTATAAAAAGAAAATTTACCAAAGTGTGAAATAGTGAGCTTCCTGGTCCTTTCTGATCCACGTAAAGAAGATGGATTGCAGCCAACCACCACTTACTGGCCTTCTGAATGCCTCTTTGCTGCTCCTGAATGCTTCCCACTCTCCTAGGACCAATCTAAGGACCACAACTAGCAGTGATCCAAAATTCAGATACTATATGCTGCCACGAAAACTTGGTTGCCCAGCTTGGTGTAGAGCTCACTGGTATCATGTGAGCAAGTTTCAAGATCCAATATCAGCTGAGTCGTTGCAGGAAAGATTCCTCATGCCAGTTTGTGCTAGCATGAACCAATTTCAGGGCCTTTATGACCAGTATACTCGTGAAGCTATAACTGCAATGAAGATTAGAATTCCAATTATTGTTGATAGAAGATTTAATAATCTGGTGATTCGGGATGAACGCTTTGCACTTTCTAGGTCATCATTTCTAGAAGCAAGGTCAACCTGAAAATATACAGAAACCATTCAAAATATCAATAGTATTTGCATATTATTCCCCGCTTTCTAATCCCAGGTTTTTCATTTCCTTGGTTGAATCTTTTGAGAAGTGAACCTGGCCAAAATCATTCATTAATTCAGTATCAATTGGCAAAATAAGGCCACAGGATGACCTAAGGGCAAAATGGAAAAGTCACACAGTTGTGGAAGAAGGTGCTTCTCTGCGTTTGTGGTAAATTCTTAGGTAAGGGTACAGGAGCTTTACTTTGCATTTAAGTGTGCTGTAATTGACTAACAACTACTGACTCTAGGTATTCAAAGTGAGAAGTAATCCATTAACGTCCCTCACTTTAATGGCTTAAATTTCAATTTAAGAAAATGTATTTTTAATATCCTCAGAAAAATGACTAACTTTTAAAAAGATTTGACTTCCCAGTTGATGGGCTGAAAGGAATCACAGAATCATTACAAAACAGAAGAAGGACATTCGGCCTACCCTGTCCATGCTGGTTCTCCTAAGGAACAATTCACTTACTACCACTACCGCTCCCTCTACACAACTCTGCACATTCCTCTTTTTCATATATTTAGAAAATGTAGAACAATTAATGGCACAGAAGGCCACTCTGCCCATCGTGTCTGTACTGGCCGAAAACAAGTCATCCAGTCAAATTCCATTTTCTGTCACTTGATACATAGCTTTGGAGGTTACGGCATTTCAGATGCAGATCCAGATACTTTTTAAGGAGTTGAGAATTTCAGCCTCTCTGGGTGAAAATATCTTTCCCTGATCTCCCCTCTAATCCTTCCACCAAAAACTTTAAATCCTAGTCACTGACCTTTCTGCTGAGGGAAATAGGTCCTTCCCATCCACTTCATCCAGCCCCACACAACTTTCTACACTTCAATCAAATCTATCCTCAGCCTTCTCTGTTCCAAAGAAAACAACCCCAATCTATCCAATCTTTCCTCATAGCTGCAATTTTCCAATTCTGGCACTATCCTCGTAAATCTCTCTGTACCCTCTCTATTGCAATTACATCCTTTCTGCAATTAGGTGACCAGAATTCAAGTTTTAGCCTAACAAGTGTTTTATATGGATCCAGCCTAACAACCCAGTTCTTATACTCTATGCCTTGACAAATAAAATGAAGTATTCCATTGGCTTTCGTAACCACTTTATCTACCTGGCCTATGGATGTGCAGTCGGAGATCCCTCACTTCTTCTACACCTCTCATCGTTCTCCCATATATTGCGTATTCGTTTGCCTCGTTTGACCTCCCCAAATGCATCACCTTGCACTTCTCCAGACTGAATTCTATTTGCTAATTTTTTGACCAACTGACCAGTCCATTGAAAACTTTCTGCAGCCTCCAGCTTCCCTCCTCACTATCAACCACGCAGTCAATTTTTGTGTAATCTGCAAAGTTTCTGATCACAACATTTAAGTCCAAATCAATAACATAGAAAACTAGAAGCAGGAGTAGGCCATTTACCCTTGGAACCAGCTTTGCCATTCATTAGGATCATGGCTGATCATCCAATTCAATAGCCTGTTCCTGCTTTCCCCCTGTATCCTTTGATTCCTTCAGCCCCAAGATCTATATCTAACTCCTTGAAAACATACAATGTTTTACCCTCAACTGCTTCTGTGGTAGCAAATTCCACAGGCTCACCACACTCTGGGTGAAGAAATATTTCATCTCAGTCCTAAATGGTTTACCCTATACACTTAGCCTGTGAACCCTGGTTCTGGACATCCCTGCCATCGGGGGCATCCTTCCTGCATCTACCTTGTCTAGCCCTGTTAGATTTTTATAGGTTTCTATGAATTACCACTTCATTCTCCTGAACTCCAGCGAATATAATCCTAACCGACTCAACCTCTTCTCATACATCAGTCTCGTCAACCCAGGAATCAGTCTGGAAAACTTTTGTTGCACTCCCTCCAGAACAAGAACATCCTTCCTCAGATAAGAAGACCAAAACTGCACACAATATTCCAGGTGTGGCCTCATTAAGGCCCTGTATAATTGTAGCAAGACATCCCTGCTCCTGTACTCGAATCTTCTCACTTTAAAGACCAACATACCATTTACCTTCTTTTATCATCTGCTGCATCTGCATTCTTTCCTTTAGCAACTGGTTTACAAGGACAACCAGGTCTTGTTGCACATTCCCCTCTCCTAATTTATAGCCATTCAGATAATAATCCGCTGTCCTGTTTTTGCGACCAAAGTGGCTAACCTAACAATTATCTACATTATACTGTATCTGCCATGCATTTGCCCACTCACTCAGCTAGTCCAAATGACACTGAAGCATTTCTGCAGCCTCCTCACAGCTCACCCTCCCACTCAGCTTTGTGTCATCTGCAAATTTGGTAATATTACATTTAGTTCCCTCTAAATCATTAATGTATATTGTGAATAGCTGGGGTCCTAGCACTGGTCCCTGTGGTTCCCCACTAGTCACTGCCTGCCATTTCGAAAAAGACCTGTATATTCATACTCTATGTTTCCTGTCTGCCAACCAGTTTTCTATCCATCTCAATATGCTACCGCCGTTCGCTTTAATTTTACATGCTAATCTCTTATGTGGAACCTTGTCAAAAGCCTTCTGAAACTCAAAATAAACAACATCCACTGGCTCCCTCTCATCAACTCTACGAGTTACGTCCTCGAAGAATTTCAGTAGATTTGTCAAGCATGATTTCGCTTTCATAAAACAAGGCTGACTCTGCCCGATCCTGCCATTGTTTTTCAATAGCTCTGCTATTGAATCTTTTATAATGGATGCTAGCTGGTCTATAATTCCTTGTTTTCTCTCAACCTCCAGAGTCTGTAGAATCTTGGAAGATGACCCCCAGTGCATCCACTATTTCTAGGGCCACTTCCTTAAGTACTCTGGAATGTAGATGATCAGGCCCTGGGATTATATCACCCTTAAATCCCATCAATTTCCCCAACACGATTTCCCCACTAATACTGATTTCCTTCAGTTCCTCCTTTTCACTAAACACCATGGGCTGGATTCTCCGCTCCCCGACACCGAAATCGCATTCGGCGACGGGGCGGTGAATCCGTTTTGGTACCGAAATTGGGAGCGGTGGCCATTTTTAAATTCTCCGCCTTCCTAAAATCAGCGTACGCCAAGTATCTATTGTCTGAGGCCCGCCCCACAATGCTCCATTGCTGACCGACCGACCGGTCCCAGCCGTTCGGGAACCTCGCGTGGCGGCTGCGGACTCAATCCAAGAGTTCCACAGTCGGGGGAGGGCCGATCGGCGGGCAGGAGAGGTTTCATTCAGGGCTGGGGGCACTGTGTGCAGGTGGTCCAGGACAATACGGGGCACTATTTTGCCGGTCCAGGTCTGCGGGCTGTGTCCAAAACGGGGTATCTGTGGCCTTTTGATGCCAGTTTTCCTGGCGTAAAAGACTACAGTTATCAGGAAGGCATGGGGTCTTAGTCCCAAAATCCAGACCCATGTTCCCCAAAGTTTATGGTATGTTATTTATGTCCTTCTTTGTGAAAGTACGTATTTAGCTGGTCATCTATTTTGTCGTTCCATTATAAATTCCCATTTCTGACTGTAAGGTACCTACATTTGTCTTCACCAATCTTTTTCTCTTCACATGCCACAAAAAGCAGGAGATCTGGTACTGAGCCCTGTGGTGCCCTGCTGGAAACAGTTGCAAAAACACCTGTCAACCAGTGCCCTTTGTTTCCTGCCACTGAGCCAATTTTGTACCCAGCTTGCTGCATTTCACTGGGCCACATGGGTTTTTACTTTTTTAACAATCTGCCATTTGGGACCCTGTCAAAAGCCTTGCTAAAATCCCCGTGCGCCACATCAACTGTACTACCTTCATTAATCTTCTTGTTACCTCCTCAAAAATTGAATCAAGTTAGTCAGGCTCTTAAGAAATCCACGCTGAAGGCCTTTGATTAATCTGTATCTTCCTAAACTACAGTTTATTCTGTCTCCAATAACTTGCCCATTAATGAGTTTCGGCTGATTGACCTGAAATTATTTAGGCTGTCCTTCGCTCCATTTTTAAACAAAGGTACAGCATTATTATTGCTCCAATCCTCTGGCATTACACCTGCATCCAGTGAGGATTGTGAAATGATGGTCAGAACATCCACTTTTTCTTTCCTGGCTTCTTTTAATGGCCTGGAGTATGTTTCATCATGCCCTGGTGATGTATCCACTTTCAAGGATGCAAATCCCTTTTATTATCCAATATTTGCCGACTCTCTGGATGGTAAGTGCTCAAAATTCTGCCCTCGGTCTACGTGGCAAAACAAGCTATCCCTACGTCCTTTGTTTTCAGGTGTTAAACCTGGCATGTCAATTTTAATAGCACTTGACATGGGCCCCATGTTTCCGTGGTAGTCAGGGCACAGAGTTATCATTGGACAGAACTAGTAGCTGGTCATACTTCATTTTACTTTGAATTGAGTAGTCAGTCCAAAACACGACATAACAGCTAGTAGTCATAACAGTGTGAAGAAAATCTATTGAAAATGTTATATATTATGCAACACTTTCAGCAGTATTATTATCTTTACAGGAAGGTGTTGCTTCCCTCGGCCTGCTGAGAATCCCTGAAATGATTTCAAGCAGCAATGCCCACTCCAGATTTCTTTACCTGGTTGTGCCAGGGCAACGCTTCCAATGTCCTGAAGTTTCCAGTTTCAGAATGAACAGGAACACTTTGACTAAGTTGTTGTAAATTTCAGGGGTTTTGCGGTATAACCCCCTTTTACTTAAAATATCTAAGTTTTTAATTCTTAATTTCTAACAATGGGTTGTGCCTGACCTAACAAGGTTAGCAAGATTTTATATATACTTAACTTAATTTAAAAAAAGTAAAGATAACATGGAAGATTTTTATATATCACGGCCCCAGGATTCTTTTGAGTGCGACCAACACAGGTATTGCCTTTCTTCTTGTCTCTGAAATGGCGTTATATTGAACTGTGTCTCAACAAAATCAAACCACAGAAACCATGGTAACACTGTGCTAACAAATTAACTTTCCACCTTTATTCCCTGATTCTTAAAGTTCCTTATTTGGAAATGCTACAAATGGGTCAAAATAACCTCTTTCATTGGCCTAGGTGAGGATCATCTGGTGATACCTACATCTGTAAATGGAGTCATGTAGACAGAAGACAAATGTCCATACCTTATTCCCTGGTCCCTCTCGGGTACATTCCATTGTGAATGAATTACTGAATTTAGTTCAGCACCCTGATTTGATTTGATTTGATTTATTGTCACATGTACCGAAGTACAGTGAAAAGTATTCTTCTGCCGAGGGAACGTACACAGTATGTACATTGTAGACAAAAAGAATAATCAACAGAGAACATTGACAAATAATACATCGACAAACAGTGATTGGTTACAGTGCGGAACAAGGAGCCAAACAAAGCAAATACATGAGCAAGAGCAGCATAGGGTGTCGTGAATAGTGCTCCGACATGGAACAGATCAGTCCGAGGGGGAGTCGTTGAGGAGTCTTGAAGCTGTGGGGAAGAAGCTGTTCCTATGCCTGGATGTGCGGGTCTTCAGACTTCTGTACCTTCTGCCTGATGGAAGGGCCTGGAAGAAGGCAATGCCTTTCAACATTTTCCCGATATCAGATATAAGGCTAATGGGCATGTAGTTTCCTGCTTTCTGTCTCCCTCCCTTTTTGATTTAAGGAGTTTGCTTTCTTCTAATCAAATGGAACCTTCCCCAAACCTAGGGAATTTTGGAAAATTAAAACCAATGCATCAACCATTTCATGAGCCACTGCTTTCAAGACCTGAGAGTGAAGTCCATCCAGACCAGGGGGATTTGTCAGCCCTAAAACTCAATGATTTGCTTAATACTGCTTCCCTAGTGATTGCAATGTTCCTCAGTTTCTCCCTCTCTTCCATTTCTGATTTACAGCTACTTCTGTGACATTACTTGTGCCCTCTGTATTGAAGACAGAGACAAAATACCTGTTCAGTTCATCCGCCATAGCCCAGACGCACTTCTTATAGGACAAATACTCACTTTGTTAACTCTTTTCTTATTTCAATATCTAAAGAACCTCTTACTATGTTTTTATATTATTAACTCACTTTCGGTCCCACTCTATTTTTTCCCTCCTTATCAATCTTTTTGTCATTCTTGGCTGTGTTTTTTTTCTTTCCAGTCTTCAGACCTGCTATCCTTCTTTGCCATAATTATATGCTTTTTAAGTTTGTCTTTAACTTTTTAAACTTTCTTTATATAACTGGCTCGTTTTTTGTCTTGTCAGCTTTGAAGATATAACCAAAAGAGTTGAGCTCAACAGCTTGAACTTAGTATGACATCTTATCTGTCAAGAAAACCATGTAATATTATCTTGAATTGATTAATCTGTTGGGTAGAACACCTTGTATTTTAAAAGAAATGCATTTTTCCCCTGACATTAGGGCAGTATTATTCTTAATTGTCTTGGTATCTGTGAGACTTGGGTAATATATTGATGTGAATTGTTTACGATGGGTTGTATATTTGGTGAGGATGTAGCATTGTTGTACAACTGATCTGTATCTGTCACAAAAACAGAAAATATTGGGCAATCTCAGGTCTGACAGCATCTGTGGAGAGAGAAGGGAGCTAATATTTTGAATCTGAATGGCTCTTTGTCAAAGCTGGAGAGAATTGGAAATAAGGGTCGGAGAATCGGCGGGGGCCGGCGTGAATCCCGCCCCCGCCTTGTCGCAAATTCTCCGCCACCGGAGATTCGCGCTGGTCGGCGGGAATTCCCCGGCGATTCTCCGGTCCGCGATGGGCCGAAGTCCCGCCGCTGTCAACCCACGCCAGCCGGCGTGGATTGAACCACCTTTGGGACGGCGGCGCGGGCGGGCTCCTGGGGGGGGGGGGCGCGGGGCGATCTGGCCCCGAGGGGTGCCCCCACGGTGGCCTGGCCCGCGATCGGGGCCCACCGATCCGCGGGCGGGCCTGTGCCGTGGGGGGCACTCTTTTCCTTCCGCCTTCGCCATGGTCTCCACCATGGCGGAGGCGGAAGAGACTCCCTCCACTGCGCATGCGCGGGGATGCCGTGAGCGGCCGCTGACGCTCCCGTGCATGCGCCGCCCGGCAAAGTCAGTTTCGCGCTCACTGGCGGGGCACCAAAGGCCTTTCCCGCCAGCTGGCGGGGCGGAAATCAGTCCGGCGCGGGCCTAGCCCCTCAAGGTGAGGACTCGGCCCCTCAAGATGCGGAGACTTCCGCACCTTTGGGGTGGCGCGATGCCGGACTGATTCGCGCCGTTTTTGGCGCCGGTCGGCGGACATCGCGCCGATATCGGAGAATCCCGCCCAGGGTCAGATTTATACTGTTGTGGGAGGGGGGGGGGCATGGAGCGGTGGAGTTGGAGAGAGGGCCAGCGATAGGTGGAGATTGACAAAGCTGTTGTGGACAGAAAACAAAAGGAACGTAAATGGTGGTGATTAAGCCTAAGAAGGGTGCTGATAGTGGCACTTAGAGATTGGAATGTGTTCATGGCAGAACAAAGGTGAGCAGTTTCTAGGTCCCCTGTTTCAAAGGGCACCTAGAAACAGGGAACAGATGATGCCAGTTGGGTGTGGGGTGTGTGGGGCGGGGTGGGGGGGGGGGGGGGGGGGGGAGGAGCAGGGACAACGGTGAGGGGAAACAGATCAATGGAAGAAATTAAAGTAAATTTTAAAATGAAAATAAATCTGTATGTGTACCTGGCACTAAGCAAGATGATTGTGATGGTTGGAAGTCAATCATCTCGACTCCAGGAGTTCCTCAGGGCAGTGTCCTCAGCCCAACCACCTTCAGCTGATTCATAAACGATCTTGCTGCCATCGTAAGGTCAGAAGTGGGAGTGTTCACTGATGAGGTAATATCCAGGCTTGGGCTTGCCAAGTATCAGTTGCGCCTCACATGTGCAAGGCATTGACCATTTCCAACAAGAGAGGATCTAACCATCTCCCTTTGACATTCTATGGCATTACCATCACTGAATCTCTCGCTATCAACATCCTGGAGGTTACCACCGACCAGAAACTTAAACTAGATAGCCATACACTGTGGTTCAAAGGCTAGGAATACTGTGGCAAATTACTTACCATTTGACTCTCCAAAGCCTGTCCACCAACTACAAGGCACAAGACAGGATTTTCTTTCTTTATTCATGGGGTTTGGACGTCGCTGGCCAAGCCAGAATCCTTGAGGACATTTAAGAGTCAACCACATTGCTGTGGGTCTGGAGTCACATGTAGGCCAGACCAGGTAAGGATGACAGATTCCCTTCCCTAAAGGACATTAGTGAATCAGATGGGTTTTCACAACAATCGACAATGGTTTCATGGTTGTTATTAGACTTATAATTCCAGATTTTTTTTAATGAATTGAAATTCCACAATCTGCCATGGTGGGATTCAAACCCATGTCCCTAGAGCATTACTCTGGGTTTCTGGATTACTAGTTCAGTGTCAATACCACTATGCCATAGCCTCCTCTCTACTTGCCTGGATGAATGCAGCTCCAACAACACGCAAGAAGCTTGAAACCATCCAGGCTAAAGCAACCCGCTTGATTGCTCCCCATTCTCAGGTTCGATCCGCGGCTTGGGTCACTGTCTGTGCGGAGTCTGCATGTTCTCCCCATGTGTGTGTGGGTTTCCTCCGGGTGCTCCTCCCACAGTCCAAAGGTGTGCAGGTTAGGTGGATCGGCAATGATAAATTGCCCTTAGTGCCCGAATGGGGTTATGGGGATAGGGTGGTGGCATGGCTTAAGTGGGATGCTTTTTCCTCAGGGCCGGTGCAGACTTGATGGGCCAAATGGCCTCCTTCTGCACTGTAAATTCTATGATTCTCCACAAACATCCAATCCCTCCACCATTGACGAACAGTGGCAGCCGTGTGTATCATCTACAAGATGTACTGCAGGAATTCAGACAGCACCTTCCAAACCACCTAAAAGGACAAGACCAGCAGATACCAGGGAACATCACCACCTGGAAGTTTCCCTCCAAGTCCATCACCATCATGACTTAGAACTGTATCGCCATTCCTTCACTCATTGAGTCAAAATCCTGGAACTCCCTCCCTAACAGCACTGTGTGCGTACCTGCACCTCAGGGACTTCAGTGCATCAAGAGGGCAGCTCACCACCACCTTATTAAGGGCAACTAGGGATAGGCAATAAATATTGGCCTAGCCAGCGACACCCACATACCTGAAATGAATTTTATAAAAATGTTTAATAATTCATCACTTGTAGCTCAATAAACTTCTTGTGGCACTGTATGCAGGTCCTCAGAATCAGATTTCTGGCATTGACTGCCACTACTATTTGGTTCCACAGTCTTCTGAGAGTTTGTCTGGAGGAATTCCAGGCTTCCTGCAGATAGATGAGATCTCTCCTCCTCCGCACCCTCCTCACCGAAAGCTTCCAATGCAACTTCAGGAAACCCGTGTTTGTCATTTATGTCTTGAAGTGGTGCAGACTGACTCAAACTTCTAGCCTCTATGATTTTGCACCCCTTGGTCTGGTCCGCAGTTACTTAACAACACCTTTAGCACTGGTTGCACGCGACAATCATTTAAATGAACAGGCGGCATTACGTTTTCTGCGCTGTCTGTCGATAACATTGGGTGCAGGTTAATGCGTCAAAATTTTCAATGGATGAGACCGGGGTCAAATTCAAAACGGTATATCTTTTCTGGATTCACCAAGTTGGGGAAGCAGGTTGTCACAGACAGTAACCCATGCGCTATTAACCACAATGCTATCCCACGATCTTCTCCCGTATAGATTTATGAGAAACGTATGAAATCCAATTTACTATAAATTGTGCTTCTACTGTAATTGCATGGCAAAAGAAATTATAGCTGCTCTTGATATAAAAGTTTCATAACCTTTGGCAATACTTGTTTAAATTAGTCATGCAATTGAACTAACCTTGCAGGAATAAATCAGCGCCACTACTCCAAGTGGACAAAAGCAGCACAGCAGATTAAAAACTGACCAGCCCATATAGGTTTCCACCCGTTCAGAGTCAGATAGTTGTAGGTTTGCCATCTTCAGGTATTGTTTGGCAGTTTCATGTACCTTGCCACACAATGTCAAGTACAAGCTAATGGTTCTTCAGTCAGTAGTTGTAATGTTCTAACATCCGCTGTTTCCCCAGAGTGAATTATGTAAAACAAAACCTAAAGAACAAATTTGCAATTTACTGTATAATACATCCTACTCTTTCTAAGTTATGCACCCAAATATTTTTAAAATGTTAATTTGAATATTGTGTTCTGTATGAGATGTACATTGCTGCCAACCATAATTTCATCGCAGTATTCACAGCAAATGTGTCAACAAGGTTACTTTAATGAAACCAGTTTAGATCTCGGTCACTTCAGAATAACAAAGCTAAGTTCTGCCATTTCTACACTGTTAGCATGGATGAAATAAATTATGTGAAAAGTCAGGGGGCCTTGAAGTTACCGTGAAAATCCCTAGTCGCCACACACTGGCAGCTGTACAGGTACACAGAGAGAATTCAGAATGTCCAATTCACCTAACAGGCACTTCTTTCGGGACTTGTGGGAGGAAACATGAGCATCCGGCAAAAACCCACGCAGACACGGGGAGACTTGCAGACTCCGCACAGAAGAGTCACCCAAGCCAGCAATCAAACCCAGGTCCATGGCGCTGTGGAGCAACAGTGCTAACCGCTGTGTTTACTGTGCCTGCCCTCTTCAGCCCGGACTTGGACGTTGAGTCTCCCCACCGCTCCCCTCAAGAGCCATCGATAGCACCTCTTCCTTGCTTCACTGAAGGCTTTGCAGGCTCGCACCCTGATTTTAGGCCAGTGACCTCACTTTTTCCTCAGCCTGCCCGCCAGACTGAATGCCAGAAACCTGGGGCGGGATTCTCTGTTGCCCGACGCTGATATCGTAATCGTCAATCGGGCGGGAATCCCTTCTGACACCCAAATCAGGGACGGTGCCGGTTTGATGCCGATTTTCAAATCTCTACCCCTTCCAAAATGTCGTCATTGTGCTGCACGCCGTTGGAACGGCGTTGTCTCGCCATCGGAAGCCCTTCCCCCGATGCTGTGCACCCGATGGGCCAAGTTCCCGACCGCGCGGTTGACATGGGATCTGAGGGGTCGGGAACCCGGTGTGGCGACCGCAGACTGTCCAGCGCTGCCACAGTCGTCCAGGATCTGTGCTGCTGGCCAGAGGGGGCTTCTGCGAGGGCTGGGTGGACTAGTGGGGGCTGGCCAGGGCTTGTCCTGTGGGGCTGTATTTGGCAGGTTGTGTCCATGCATGGCCGGCGCCACATTGTACGGCGCGACCGCTGTAGGTCATCGCCATACGCATGCGCGGCCACGGACCCACCCATTCTCCGACCATTTTTGGCACGGGAGCCGCAGGTTTTACCCGGCGCAGCTGCTAGCCCTTCACCGGTCCCAGAATCGGTGAGAGTACAGTGCACAATTTGGAGTTGTAAAACGCCACAGTTCCCACGCCGCCGTCGGCACTTAGCCGCAGAAACCAGCCCCTGGTCTTTGCTTTGCACCTTTACTTAATGAAAGTTCAGAAACTTCACACCAATTCAGGAGATCTGTGTCTGAACTGCTCTAAGTCTCCTGGCAAACTGTTTTCCCACTCTAAAGGAGTCGAATAATCAGAGCCTTATATCCTGTATTGTGGCTGATAGGCTCATTCTAATTTATTGAGCCTATCAGTAAATTTAGAGTTTCTCTGGCTCTGATTGGTGTTCCCATGGTGTCCCTACCACAATAACCAGCTCTCCCTATGAACCCCCCCCCCCCCCCCGCCCCACCCCACCAACATTGGCTGGGGCCCACGCTGCAGTTGAAAGTCTGCTTCTGCTTGTCAATCAAAAATCTGCACAACTGAGCAAGTACATCGGAACCGAACATTCATTCGACATATTGGAGCAAAACTTTAGCCCTTGCATGATTAACCTGACAAATTCCAGGTGTTCTGTGCATCCCTGCACCTCCTGCCAGATCCTTCCCTCACAAGCAAGTCAGTTATATGTTCAAAATGCAATCTACTTTGGGAATGGCCATTTCCGTGGAATGAATTTAAAAAAGACACATCACTCAGATGAAATGATAAAATGCCGCATAGGCAGATCGAGGTCAAGTAAAGAAGTAGATGGCATTACACAAAAGGGTTGTCCCCGTTAACTGAGGGTTTATGCGGCACTCGGTTGAACCACATGGGAATGTCAAACTCCCATGCTTGTCAACGAAGAGGAGGGGGGCCCACGAAGTCCCTCTGGGCTCACGGTCGCCGCCATTTTCAAATCCGTCCTGTCCCCAGCCCCCCCGCCCCCCCATCTCACCGCTCCTCCCGGTTCATCGACCTACAGCGCTTGCGCACGGGCCGGGCCCGGCATTCGCGCCAGGGCGCACGCGCACGGCGGCAGGTCGGACCTGGCACGCAAGCCAGCACGAGCGCAGGGGCCACGTGCCGCCCAGGGTCCACCAGTCCAAGTGGTGCAAAGTGGACCTGTTTCTCACTGCTTCCCAGGCTGGCTCGTTTCCTTCTTTCCCTGCCGCCCTTTCATGCTGGAACTCTGAAATGGACGCAGATAATTGCTGCAAAAGGGCAGGTCAATCAGCATTTATGTTTGAAAAAAAAAACAAGTTACAGTATTTCCTTTGAAGCAAAGCCCTGCAGATGCTGGAAATCTGAAATAAAAAATCGAGCTGCTTATCAGGTCAGGAAACATAATGTGGAGGAGCAGAGTTCAGGACGCTGGTGCTGGTCAGAACTCGGGATGACCTGCTCTATGTTACTATCATTTTCAATTTTTATTTAAGTAACATTGAATTTTGAGCAAGGACATTGTTATTGGCTACTGAACGTCAGTTTAGATCAGGGGTGTAAATTCTATGCACCGCGGGCCACATCAGGCCCTTGAGCATGCTCATGGGACGATGAAAATAAAAAATATTAATTTTGTTTTTTTTTATATAAAGTCCATTGGCATGCCAGTAATAGGAAGACCACATATACAATCTCTTATAATGCCCCTTTTAAGCTCTTGCAGTTAATTTTTCATCCTGTAGATGTGGATATTTCCTCTGCTGCCAAGGCAGATATGTGTGGCGCGACCATAGATATTGTGTCGGATTTCAACGGCACAAATTGCACATGACAGGGGCGGCACAGTAGCACAATGGCTAGCACAGTTGCTTCAGAGCTCCAGGATCCCCGTGTCCGTGGGTTTCCTCCGGGTGCTCTGGCTTCCTACCATAGCCTAAAGATGTGCAAGTTAGGTGGATTGACCATGTTAAATTTCCCTTAGCGTCCAAAAAGGTTGGGTGGGGTTACCGGGTTACGGGGATGTTGTGGGCTTGGTGGAGTGCTCTTTCTAAGGGCCGGGCAGACTTGATGGCCCTAATGGCCTCCTTCTGCACTGTAACTTCTATGATTCTATGACAGACCTAACTAACTTTACAGCACAAAACAATTTTTCCTCATCTAGATAAGGACTAAAACAGTGAGATCATGGTGCTAGCAAAGAGACGAAAAGTTGCTGAAGAGTGCCGCGCTTTTCAACGGATGTAGAAAAATTTGCACTGGACACACTTTTTGTCCATTTTAAGACCTCTGCCCTCTAAACCGGCTCGTCACATCAAATGCGTTTGACTTCCCTGGTTTAGATTGACCCTCAAATTTAGATCAGTGCTCAATTGGCTAGATTGCTTGTCATTGATCGGATTAAGACCAACAGCATGGGGTTTAATCGCCATTCTAGATAAGGGACTCATGGGTCCTGCCTGCTCGCTTACTCATAGTTGCAAAATCACATCACTTTGCTACAAGATTTTGCCCTCTGTTCTTGCTGCCCGTGGGTCAGGTTCCATTTGTGGATTCCCGTCCAGTCATGAGCTGTTTGAATCTCCAGGTAGTGGAATTTGTGTCGGGCTTGTTTAAACAGCAGTCCCACCAGTGCTGCCCCTCCCTTGCGGGTTCACCGGAAAGATGTTGAGCTTCTTGAAGGTTATTGGAGTTGCCCTCATCCAGGCAAGTGGAGAATATTCCTGACTTGTGCGTTGTAGGTTGTGCACAGGCTTTGGGGAGTCACGAGGTGAGTTACTCATTGAAGGATTTCTAGCCTCTGAACTGCTCTTGTAGTCACAGTATTTATATGGCTGGTCCAGTTCAGTTTTTGGTCAATGGTAACCCGCAGGATGTTGTTAGTGGGGGATTCATTGATGGCCATCGAGTCTGCACTGACCCTTCGAAAGACCACCTTACCTAGGCCCGAACCCCCTCCCTGTAGCCCCAGCCTAAGTGGCAATTTAGCACAGCCAATCCACCTAACCTGCACATCTTTGGACTGTTGGAGGAACCGACATACCTGGAGGAAACCCACGGAGACACGGGAGAATGTGCAAATGCCACAGAGTCAGTCACCCGAGGTCAGAATCGAACCGGGGGCCCTATCACTGTGAAGCAGCAGTGCTGACCACTGCTCTTTTGCAGGGATTTTGCAGGTCTGGGTTTGCCACTGTCGTTTCCAGTGCCTAGTGGAGTTTCTTTTAGACTTTGTAGTGCTTTTGGTACAACTGAGTGGCTTGCTTCAGAGGGCATTTAAGAGTCAACTGCATTGTTGTAGATCTGCAATCTCATTTAGGCCAGACCACGTAAGACAGGTTTACTTCCCTAAAGGGCGTTAGTGAACCAGCTGGGTTTTTGTTTTACACCAAACGGCAATGGTTTAATGGTCATCAGTAGGCTATGAATTCCAGATATTTATTGGATCCAATTTCCGCCAGCTGCCATGGCGGGTTTCGAACCCGGGTCCCAGAGTATTATCCTGGGGCTCTGGATCACCGGTCCAGTGACAATGCCACTTTGCCACTGCCTCCCCTAAAGGTATGTGAAAGATTACGGGTTGGATGCTCCGTCGGCGGGATCCTCCCCTTCGCCGGCAGTGCGCTCACGCCCACGGATTTCCCAACAGTGTGGGGGTACCGACAATGGGAAATCCCATTGGTCGGCTGTCGGGATGGAGGACCACCGGGGTTGCGGCAGGACGGAGAATCCTGCCCGACGATCCCAGTTCTGTGTTTCACAGGAGGTGGCAGCTCCTGACACTCTAAACTTGAACCAAAAGTATGTCAATCACATTTCTGATATTAAACTTCATTCAGTTACATTGTTTTGGTGTTCTATTTTGTCTTTGATAAGTGTACGAAAGAGAAAGAAAGTTACTCCCTTCCTGCTGCTGTTTATGATCTTTCTATAACCAGGCCCTTCCTGTAAGAGAGAAATTTAGGAATCGCTCATCTGATGGAACAGCATTACAGATGTAACGAGCTTTAGAGTGTGCCCAGTCAAACCATTGCTCCAAAGGGTCACTTGAACAGTTGCTTTAAAGGCACGGGCCAGGTTGAACACAGCTCGACCCCAGCATCTAAATATCGCAATTCAGACTACCCACAGGCAATGCTACCGAAAATGAGCTGGTACATAACAAAATGTAAAGGGCGCACGGTGGTTAGCATTGCTACCTCACAGCTCCAGGGGCCCTGATTCAATTCCAGCCTCGGGTGAATGCGTGGAGCACAGAAAGTGCAAAAAATTTACATTTTCTGCCCGTGTCTGCGTGGGTTTCCTCCGGGTGCTCCAGTTTCCTGCCACTGTCGAAAGATGCGCAGGGTAGGTGGATTGGTCATGCTAAATTGCCCGTTAGTGTCCAAAAGGTTAGGTTGTGTTACTGGGTTACAGGGATAGGATGGAGATGTGGGCTTATGTAGGGTGTTCTTACGTAGGGCCGGTGCAGACTCGATGGGCCGAATGGCCTCCTTCTGCACTGTAAATTCTATGATTCTATGTTAGAAAGACAGAGAACAAAATATGATTCTGCACACGAAGCCCTAATAAAGAGATTGTCTGCCCCCAATCCTGTCCAGGGTTTCTTGAATTCTTCTTTATTAGAATTAAACTTGACAACTCTTACGAAATAAGAAGACATAAAGTACAGCACCGCTAAATGAATTTGTCAGGTATCTTCTCTTGCTGCCTGTTCTGCAGAGCCCCATTAATATTCTTACACACTGAGGAATAGCTTTTACGTGACAGTGCTAAAATTCGTGAATGCAAGGCTGCCATCCAGTTGCAGAGTGACACCTAGTGATTATGACCTGTATGGCTGAATATGAAGAACAAACACATCTGGTTGTCACACATTACCGTTCTCTCATGTAGTCAGTTATGATAGATATTCCCAACTAACGATTGTCTAATGGAAGCATGACCTATCTACATTGCAGAGCAGCCAGCCTTTTGGTTGGTTTGAGTGGAAATTGTGCAATTAGAGCTGAATAATGATGTGCTTTGCCTAGATCAAGATGGGAAATGATAGCCTTCACTTGAATGAAATATCTAAGGAATAAACAAACTCAGATTAATTAACACATGGCCAGATCTTGCCACAGTTTAAATCATTCGCTTGAACAAATATGAATGGATCAGATAGAGCAAGCATGGATTTGTGAACTGTATGTCTAACTAATGTAGTTGAATTGATAAGGCCACTATCATTGGAGGTAAGAGAGTGTGATGTTATTTCTTCTTCTTCAGTTCCCTGCCCAAAGAGAGGACTAAATCACGGCACCATGATCTCCACATAAGATAGGACAAAGAGGCAGGTCCTGAATCCACCCCAGGCTGAGCAGGGATCGAATGTGCAAACATACACACGTAGAATTCAGGAGCAGGAGGAGGCAGCTCAGCCCTTTTAGCCTGCTCCGCCATTCAATAAGATCATGGCTGATCTGATTATAATCTCACCTCCACATTCCTGCCTATCCCCAATAACATTTCAGCTACTTACTTATCAAGAATCTATCTAGCTCGACATTAAAAACATTCAGGCTCTGCTTGCACTGCCTATTGAGGAGAGTTCCAAAGACTCACAAACCTCACAGGGAAAAAGTTTCTCCTCATCTCTATCTTAAGTGAGTGACCCCCCCTTATTTTTAAATAGTGATCCCCAGTTATAGATTCTCATGAGGAAACATCAAGCTATTAATCAATTTTTCAGAGTGGTCTGTGATTGACAGCTTCCACAAAACAGCTGCAGCCTTGATTCATTTATCTCCCTTCATGGATGAACGACTCTAAGCACTGCAACCCCAAAGTTTACAAACATCAACCAAATCAAAGAGAGATAAGTGCATTCCAATCATTCAAGAAAGTGATTGCAATGCACTCACCGCTCTTTGATGTGGTTGATGTTCTCCCTTCAGTCAGGGGGTGCCTGTTGGGCGGTCCCTTTAGTTAGGTGGCCTTTGTGGGTTGTGTGGTTTCTTTAATGAGGAGCCTCTGTGGAGATTCCTTTAGTTAGGAGGGGTCTCTGTGGTGGGTATCTTCCGTTAGGAGGTCCCTGTGGGGAGGGAACGTTTTGGGGGTCCCTCTAGTTAGGCGTTCGCTGGGGGGTCCCTCTAGTTAAATATAAATTAGAAGCAAGAGGAGGCCATTTGGCCCTTCAAGCCTGCTCTGCCTGTCATTTAGCCCCAAGAGCTGTATCTAATTCCTCCTTGAAATTACACAATGTTTTGGCCTCACCTACTTTTGAGGTAGTGAACGCCACAGATTCACAACTCTCTGGGTGAAGAAATTTCTCCTCACCTTAGTCCTAATAGGTTTACCCCTTATCCTCAAACTATGACCCCTAGTTCAGGCCTCCTTCACCATCGGGATCATTCTTTCTGAATCTACTCTGTCTGACACTGTTAGAATTTTATAAGATTCTGTGAGATCTCCTCTCACTCTTCTAAACTCCAATGAATATAATCCTAACTGATTTAGTCTCTTCTCATTTGGCAGTCCCGCAATCCCAGGAATCAGTCTGGTAAATCTTTGCTTCACTCCCTCCATAGCAAGAACACCTTTCCCCATATAAGGACACCAAACTGCACACAATACTCCAGGTGTGGAATCACCAATGCCCTATACAGTTGTAGTAACATCCCTATTCCTTTAGTCAAACCCACTCACTATGAAGTCCAACATAGCATTTGCCTTCTTTACTCCCTGCTGAACCTACATGCTTAATTTCAGATAGTTAGGTGGTCTGTGTGGGGCAATCCTTTAGTTAGATGGCCCAGGGATGTCCCTATTAAGCGGTCCCTGGGGTCTCTTGAGGGGGTCTTTCTATTAAGGGGGCCCCTGGGGTTGGCCTCCCAATTAAGGGGGACTCTTTGTGGGGGGGGTGGGGGGGGGGAGAGGTTCTCCCATTTTGAAGGTCTGTGGGGGGGTCTGGTAGAGGGAGGGTGGGTAAGTAGTGCATTGTGCAGGTAGGAGGGTGGCCTCAGATGGACTTTGGGGGCAACTCCCTTGAGGAGTGACTCCCTTGGCCCACCACGAGGACCACCACGTCATGCTCACATTTGTTGAGACCTGTAGTAATCCCCGCCCATGTGATTGCCGGCCCAGGAGATCGGAGAATCACGGAGGACCAGAGAATAGAGTGCTGGGCCTGCTAAATGGTTGCAAATGTTTCATTCTGTTCATTTACCTCCTCCAGCTGGTGCGGGAGTGCAAATGCCGATCCTGCCACCAGCGCAGGGTCGGAGCATCATGTTCGGATCAGCGGCCACCAGTGCCTGGTGCCAATACTGATGTTTCAATTCTCTGCTGCATCAGGGCACCGCTACCAACGGTGGAGAATCCAGGCCAATGTTTAGAAACATGCAGCACATCAATGTGAGCTAGGTGCATTCCAGTCATGCCCCTTCACGTTTGTTCTGCTGAACTGCAAATTGATCTGTGGTGGAGGGCAGGGGCTGGCCGGCTGAGGGACTTCGCTATCGGGCCGCCCACTCAAAATGGTGGCCCCTGAAGAATCCCTTGTATTCCTCACTATGCATAAACTTGCATGGCGAGGAATATTGAATAGCTCAGTGATTTGTGCTCGAACGGGAGCGCAAATCGCATGCATTTCAGCTGGGAAGGAAGAATGTCTAGCCTTGCAAATGGAGAATTTTGCCCTTCGTCAATTTCTCAGGCCTTGGGGAGTTTCTTCCCGGTCCTGCCCACACTTAGAAATTTTTTCAGCAGTTGGGAGCTGAACTCACTGGTGGCGAGGCTCTTTAGAGATCGGGCCGTCATTTTGAAAGGGTGCCCCAATCTCTAAGTGAGCTTGAGGGTCCCCCACACACTTCACCCATTGGCAATGTCAACCCCCACACACATGGGCATTACCCCACATCCCAAGTGAGGACACACCGCTATAGGGTCACTGAGGGCCCCCAGTTTCAGGGCACCTCACCTCATACTTCAACCCCCCCTTTCAGAACCTCCAAACTTTAGGTGGCCCCTTTACATTGTTTACCCCCTCACCCCCTCATTCCCCCCTTTCATGGGCATGCCCCCCCAGGCCCTGGCTCGTGGCAGTGCCACCCTGACACCTGGTCACCATGCCACCGCCACCCTTGCAGTGCCCCTACCCAGCCTGACAATGCCACCTGGGCATCTTGCCAGTGCCAGGGTGGCAGTGCCAAGGTCACTTGTCTGGCAGCACCAAGGTGCCCATGTGCCAGAGGGAGAGCCGGGTCCCACCTGGCCTGTTCCTGACAACCCAGGGGTCACAATGGCAAGGTAGAGCTTCCCCCAGGTGCCGTTAAGCTTGGTTCACATTGTGTGGCCCAGTGCTAAATGGCACCTGCTTGATCTCTCACTGGTGAGCCGGTCAGGTCCCGAGAGGCTGTTAGATTAGGCGTACATCTTGCTAATGAGATGGAAATTGGTGTCAATTGGTGTCTCACCACGTTTGGACAGGATCCGGAACCCGCTATCCAGAGCATGCCGGTTAAATTGCGAACCGATTTGTGCCGGTCCGGATCCCAACTTTTGCCACTCCCGCTACTTAACCGGCGCACCGAGATCCACGCTGGGCACAACATAGTCAAAATTAAACCATATTTTATTCATAAACTCACATTGGATGATAATAATCGAGTGTTTGCAAGAAAATATCACGGTCAAAGGAAATATTAGGACGCTCGGATAGTGTTTGCGCTTTATCCATTTAACACGAAAATACCCTTAGATGCTGCAAAAAACAGAAAATGCTGGAAATTCTCAGCGGGTCAGGCAGTGTCTGTGGCGGGAGAAAAACAGAGTTAACTCTGCACGTATGTGACCTTTCATCAGAACTGGGATATGCAATAGGTTGGAAGTCAGTGAAAGTGAGAAAAAGAACAAAATGGAAGGTCTGTGATCAGGTGGGAGACAGGCGAGATTAAATGACAAAGCGGTGGTGGTGCAGCACCAGAAGGAGTGATAATGAGTCGAGTAAAGCAATAAAGGTTGTGTCTACGGGAGGTGTGAATGATCAAAAGCAGGCACCTGAAACCAAAAACAAGAGGGAAAGAAAGAGGAAAAACTGATACCGGAAAAGAAAAAGAAAACAGAATATGGTTCAAAATTGTTGAACTCACTGTTGATTTATGGAGTCATAGAGGTCTACCTGACAGAAAGGCCCCTTGGTCCATCGCACCTGGGCCAGTCAAAAGCAACCATCTAAGTATTCTAATTCCGTTTTCCAGCCTTGTGCTGGGGGGCTGCGTAGTTCGGAAGGTTGTAAAGTGCCTGATACTTATAGTTTTGGGATGAATTCAATCCAGTTATCTTTGTAACTAATGAAACTGATATGCCAGACCTCTGCAACAGTATTCTCTAAAAATCAAGTGAAAGGTTTTTTGAAAAATAGCTACAATTTGGCATGATGAGGTCTTGTTACAAGGTTCTGCAGCTGGCTCGAGGGCTGCATGTGAACAACCCTTGTCACAGACGGTAGAGATTTTGTACTTCAGGGCACAAAAAGAGCTGGCTGGTGAGATTTCACCTCAATACTAGATCGGATTGCCTCTCTGCTGTGGATTTTGGATAAGGCCATAATTAAGCTGCCTGAGGTGTTTGAGTTCAAAGCACACATCACTCACAATAAACTGAGGCTTCATAGGTGGTTCGCTAATCTACTGGATGGTACTGCGAATGATTTTATTTGATAAAGTTAACAGTGCTAATTAGCATAACTATTTTTAGCTGAAACATGCAGAGCAAGTTGACTCTTTAAGTGCTTGAGTGGGCACAGTTACAAAGGGCAATGTTTTCCCTGGTATCACAGCTTGAGGAGTCACTGGGATTGATTCTCCAGTCCCCCTGCCACTTGCTTCACGGAAGGGGGAGGCAGTGCGCCGTTCGCTGGCGGCACGATTCTCTGTTCCCGCCGCTGTCAATGGGAATTCCCATTGAAGCCATCCCATGCTGACAGAAAACCCATGGGTAGGGCAGCACGGTGGCGCAGTGGGTTAGCCCTGCTGCCTCACGGCGCCGAGGTCCCAGGTTCGATCCCAGCTCTGGGTCATTGTCCGTGTGGGGTTTGCACATTCTACCCGTGTTTGCGTGGGTTTCGCCCCCACAACCCAAAGATGTGCAGGGTAGGTGGATTGGCTACGCTAAATTGCCCCTTAATTGGAAAAAAAATGAATTGGGTCCTCTAAATTGTTTTTAAAAAGAAAACCCATGGGTGTGGATGCGCTGTCGGTGGAACCAGTGAATCCCACCAGTGAACGGCTGTAGAATTCCGGCCAGGGAGCCCACAGCCGAGGTCCGAAGTTTCAATTAAAAGCAAAATACTGCGGGTGCTGAAAATTTGCAATAAGAACAGAAAATGCTGGATAAACACAGCGGGCGGAATTCTCTGGTCCTGAGGCTAAGTGTTGACGCCGTCGTAAACGCTGTCGCGATTCTCGACGGCATAAACATGGCCTCAGGATCAGCGATTCTGACCGCTACAGGGGGCCAGCACAGCACTGGAGCGACCCACGCCGCTCCAGCTGCCGATCCCGTCGTCAGGTGAGTGCCGCGGGTCTGCGCATGCGCAGTGGAACCAACGCCAATGCGTGCACGTGCAATGGGACCGGCACCAATGCGCAAATGCGCAGTGGCTCACATCTCTGCGCCGGACCCGCCGCAACATGGCGTGGGGCTACAGGGGCCGGCGCGGACAAAAAGAGTCCCCCAGCCCGAGAGGCCGGCCCGCCGATTGGTAGGCCCCGGGCAAGAGCAAGTGTGAACGGCGCCAACAGGACTCGGCTTTTTTTTACATGGCCGCTCGGCCCATCCCGGACCGAGAATCGCCGGGGTGGGGGGGCCCGTAGAGTGGCCCGCAGCGCCAATGGAGAATGGGCGGACCGGCGTCGGGGCGGAGTGGTGCTATCCACGCCTGTCCTGGCGATTCTCCGGCCCGGCCCTGGGGGGAGAGAATCCCGCCCAGCATTGTCTGGCAAGATGTGTGGAGAGAGAAACAGAGATAACGTTTCAAGTCCACATGACTGTTCTTCAGATCTCTGTTTCTGATGTTTGAAACATAGTTTAAAATGAGATCGCTGATCTGTGTCCTTATATTGATGGACATATTGTACTTAGGCTTGCTGCTCTATATCTAGATAGGGAAAACCACCAAAGTGCTACTCTGGATACAGAATTGGCTGGCCGAAAGAAAACAGCGAGTGGTAGTGGATGGAAAGTATTCTGCCTGGAGGTCGGTTACCAGTGGTGTCCCGCAGGGATCTGTTCTGGGACCTCTGCTCTTTGTGGTTTTTATAAATGACTTGGATGAGGAAGTGGAAAGGGTGGGTTGGTAAGTTTTCCGATGACACAAAGCTTGTTGGAGTTATAGATAGTGTTGAGTGTTGCAGGTTACAATAAGACATTGATAGGTTGCAGAGCTGGGCTGAAAAATGACAGATGGAGTTCAACCTAGATAAATGTGAAGTGATTCATTTTGGAAGGTCAAATTTGAATGCTGAATACAGGGTTAAAGGCAGGATTCTTGGAAGTGTGGAGGAACAGAGGGATCTTGGGGTCCACGTACATAGATGTCTCAAAGTTGTCACCCAGGTTGATAGGGTTGTTAAGAAGGCGTATGGTGTGTTGGCTTTCTTTAACAGGGGAACTGAGTTTAAGACCCTAGTTAGACTACACTTGGAATATTGTATCCAGTTCTGGTTGCCTCATTATTGGAAGGATGTGAATGCTTTGGAGAGGGTACAGAGGAGATTTACCAAGATGCTGTCTGGACTGGAGGGCATGTCTAATGACGAAAGGTTGAGGGAGCTAGGGCTTTTTTCACTGGAGCGAAGAAGGAAGAGAGATGACTTGATAGAGGTGTACAAGGTGATGAGAGGCATGGATAGAGTGGAGAGCCAGAGACTTTTCCCCAGGGCAGAAATCGCTGTCACGAGGGGACATGATTTTAAGGTGATTGGAGAAAGGTATAGGGGAGATGTCAGAGGTTGGTTCTTTACACAGAGAGTGGTGGGTGCGTGGAATGCACTGCCAGCAAAGGTGGTGGAGTTTGAGTCATTAGGGACATTTAAGTGACTCTTGGACAGGCACATGGACAGCAGTAAATTGAAGGGGTGTAGGTTAGGTTGATCCTAGATTAGGATAAATGGTTGGCACAACATTGTGGGCCGAAGGGCCTGTACTGTGCTGCACTCTTCTATGTTCTATGTTCTTCACCCTATTTCTGCAACAAATAACAGAACAAATTGGTGATAATGCAGAGCTGAACCAAAGTCAGGGGAAAATTATGATTTTTAAAGATGTCTCTAAAAGGGGAGGGAGGTGTACCATTGAACCACAGAATTCCTACAGTGCAGAAGGAGGCCATTTGGCCCATCGAGTCTGCACCGATCCTCCAAAAGAGCACTCTACCCAGGCCCGCTCCCTCTGCCCTATCCCTGTAATCTCGTAACCCATCCAACCTACACATCTTTGGACTGTGGGAGGAACCTGGAGCACCCAGAGGAAACCCATGCAGATGCGAGGAGAACATGCAAACTCCACACTGACAGTCACACAAGGTCAGAATCGAACCCAGGTCCCCGGCGCTCTGAGGCAGCAGTACTAACCACGGTGCCACTATTGGAGTGTTCAGGACTGAAATGATTAATGTATTGTTCTGGAGAAATAGTACCAGCCACATGATGACGTGAGATTGGATTGGATTTGTTTTATTGTCACGTGCACCGAGATACAGTGAAAAGTGTTGTTCTGTGTACAGCCCAGACAGATCATTCTGTACATGAAAAAAAAAACATAGGACATACATAAATACGCAATGTAAATACATAGACACAGGCATCAGGTGAAGGATACCGAGTAGTACTCAGTAGAGAAAATGTGTGAAGAGATCAGATCAGTCCATAAGAGGGTCATTCAGGTAACAGCGGGGAAGAAACTGTTTTTGAATCTGTTAGTGCGTGTTCACAGACTTGTGTATCTCCTGCCCGGTGGAAGAAGTTGGAAGAATGAATCACCCAAGTGGGAGGGATCTTGGATTATGCTGCCCGCTTTCCCAAGGCAGCGGAATGTGTAGAGTCACATGACTAAGAGTCTAATCGGAGAATGCTCAAGGCTGAGTAATCGCTTTAGTCTTGTATATTTGTAGATAGTTATGTTCATACCATAAACCCGCTTGTACTCAGATATGTCTATGGACAGGATTCTCCATCCATTCATGGCAGCGGGATTCTCTGCTCCCACTGTAGTGAAAGGGAGATTTAGCTGAGCACCATATTCCTCCACCCTCGCTTGCAGCGGTAGCGGGGCAGACACGCAACGGAAAATCCCGGCTCATGTCTCCGTAACTGTTCCTTAGCCAGACGCAACCAACATACAACAGCGGGTAGAAAGGGGAAATGTTCAGAGAAGAAATTTCACTGGGTGGGACTTTTGTTGCTGATGATGTAGCCACCAATGAAAGATTAAAATAAAGTGAAAATCAGAGAAATTGGGGGCGGGAATCTCCACTGCCTGATGCGGATACCGTAATCGCCGAGAATCCTTTCTGACGCCCAAATCGGGGCGGCACTGTTTTTCGAGTATCCGCCCTCTCCAAAATTGCATCGTTGTATCGCGCGCCGCGCGTCATTGGAATAGCATTGGAACGTTTCCTGAAGGCCCTCCCCCGATGCTCTGCCGCTGATGGGCCGAGTTCCCAACCACGCGGTTGACATGTGGTCTGTGCTGTTGGGAACCTGGCGTTGGGGCTGCGGACTATGTCCAGTGGCACCACACCCGGCTGGGAGCCATGCCACTGGCCAAGGAGGCTTCCGCGAGGGCTGGGGGGACTGGTGGGGGTGGCCAGGGAATGGCCTGTGGGATCATATTTGGCATGTTGTGTCCGCGCATGCCGGCGCCATGTTGTACGTCGCAACCGCTGCACATCGCCGTGCGCATGAGCGGCCATTCGCCAGCCGCTTTTGGTGCAGGAGCCAGAAGTTTCACCTGGTGCCACTGCTAGCTCCTCGCTGGTCCCGGGGAATCGGTGAGGGTTCGGCGCCGATTTTGGCATCGGTAAATGCCCGTGAGTGGTTGGGAGGGGTGATAAGTCTAGAAGATTGTAAGGATATAAAAAGATATTGAATTTCAATATGTTAGTAGATTGGATGTCAGTGTAACTTAGCATGGCGGCAGGTGTTTGTCAAACTCCATTTGGTATGGAATAGGATTTGCATAACGAACTTTGGATGAGTTGTGCTTTATAGTGGGAATGACAGGAAGCCGACAAGAAGATGACAGTAGTCAAGTCATGAGCTTATAAATGACTGAATGAAAATTTCAGCAATCGAGGAAGATATCTTGAAGCTGGAAGTAGGTGGTTTTGATGATCAAGAGGATATGAGGATGGAAATGTTTCTCGCTTGGCAGAACCTACACTCTTGAGTCAGTGTGCTGCAGGATCAAGCCCTACTTCAGAATTTGAGCATGTAATCTAGACTGAAACATTTTCACATTCTTTTGGGTGAGGTATTAAATGGAGTCACTTGTCTCCTGCTGGGGTGAAGCTAAAGGATCCTATCACACTGATCTCAAAACAGCAGGGAAACTGCACGTTTCTTGGCCTACAATATCAACAAAACAAATTAATGGTCATTTATCTTGCTTTAATTTGCTACGTGTGGGGAGCTGGCTATGCACAAGTTAGTTGCTGGATTTACCCACAAAACAGCAGTTACTACACTTCAAAAGTAATTTGTTGGCTGTGAAGTATTTTGTGACGTCAGCGAAGAGGACAGGTGTTACATAAACAGGCTCTTTTTCTTTCTTTGACATGGATGTCGTGTAAGTTCAACTCCAAAAACGATCCCTGTAATCAGTGATGTCATGATATTCAAACACACACATCATGATGGACACACTAACAGGCAAATCAGAGTACACAACACCACAACCAATCACAGACAAGAACACCAACCACATAAAAAGCACGAGCACGACACCTGGAGGTCAGTAGGTCTGGGGAGAAGGGAACAGAAAGAGCTGTTGAAACACCACAAGCAGGGAGCCCCCCACGTGCAGAGTGCAAAGACCAAGTTGTAAATAGTGAGTTTAAATAAAGAAGCGTTGTACCATATGCAACTGTGTTGGCTCATCTGTGTGTCAGAACACCCAACACCACATGGTACAGGAGTGGATCGATACCTGCCTACTAACCTGCCATTCTGGACATGGACCACACCGGCAAACCGCAGCCGATGCAAGTCACGGGGAACCTAGGCACCAACTGGAAGCTCTACAGGCAGCGATTTGACCTGTACATCCGTGCCACCGAAAAACAGAATGCCTCGGATGATTCGAAGATTGCAATGCTCCTCTTCTACGCAGGCCCCCACCCAAACGATGTCTTTAATTCACTGGTGTTCGAAGAAGGCGAAAACCAGGCCAAATATGACACGGTCATCCTCAAACTGGACCAGCACTTTCAAACTGAAGTAAACGAAACTTTTGAAAGATACATCTTTCAGCAACGCCTGCAAGGTAAGGAGGAGCTTTTTCAACCCTTTTTGACGCACCTCCGGATTCTAGCGCAGTCCTGCGGTTACGGCACCACTACAGAGTCCATGATCAGGGACCAGATTGTTTTTGGCGTTGCCTCTAGTGGCCTACGCCAGCAGCTTCTTAAAATAAAGAGCCTCACCTTAGCGTCTGCTGTGGAAGCCTGTGTCCTCCATGAAAATGCTACCTGCCGTTTTGCCCGATTTCAGGCGTCCGAGTTGGCACGGAGGGGGTCCCCAGCCGTCGAATCGGCAAGCCAGGCCGCCCACGACGTTGAACGCATCCAGGCCGTCGATTTCTTCCCGCCCCACGGCCCGGACGACAGCGGCCGCTTCCCGCGCTTTTCGCGGTCTCCCGCGCAGGTGCGCGCCAAAAATAACGGCCACAACGAGGGACGCACTGCGCAGGCGCGCCCACCGCAAGATCGCACTGCGCATGCGCAGTGGCGCAACGAACGCCGTGACGTCATGACGTGCAGAAATTGTGGAGGTCTACACTTAAAAGGGCAATGTCCTGCAAAATACCGACAGTGCAACAGATGTGCCATGATAGGCCACTACGCAGCCCGCTGTCGTGCGGCTCAACCCATGGATCCGGCGCATCCTCGACAACCTCGCACACGAGTCAGGACCGTCCAGCCCACGCATCAAGACTTCCAATTAAGTGATGCAGATGACCAGGATGACTTCCGAGTTGCCGTCATTGATGTCAACAAGGTCAATGCCATCAATCCAGACGATGAGTGGTGTGCCACCCTGACGGTCAACCGATCGCGCGTCGCCTTCCGTCTGGACACCGGCGCATCCGCCAACCTGATTGCTTACTCTGCAGTCCAGGCCATGAAGGTCAAACCACCCATCACACCATCCCGGCTTAAGATGGTTGACTATAACGGGAACGTTATCCCGTCCATAGGATCTTGCCAGCTACAGGTGACTCACAAGAGGTACACGGCCACACTCCCCTTCGAAGTTGTGGGCTCATCAAAGGACTCGTTACTGGGCGCACAAGCGTGTAAGGTCCTTCACCTGGTACAGCGCATCATGTCTCTCTCTCCAGATGAGATATCCGACTTCCCGGATGCTGAGTTCCACGCGAATCTCCATTCCCTCCTCGCTCACAACCAGGAGGTTTTTGAAGGCATGGGGACATTGCCACACACGTACAAGATTCGACTCAGACCGGACGCCATCCCTGTCGTTCACGCACCTCGCAGGGTTCCTGCGCCTCTCAAAGACCGCCTCAAGGCACAACTGCAGATTCTTCAGGACCAAGGGGTCCTATCCAAGGTCACGGAGCCCACGCCATGGGTCAGCTCCATGGTCTGTGTAAAGAAGCCCTCTGGCGAGCTCCGTATATGTATAGATCCAAAAGATCTGAACAACAACATCATGCGGGAACACTATCCCATCCCGAAACGAGAAGACCTCACCAGCGAGATGGCGCGAGCCAACATATTCACTAAATTGGATGCGTCCAAAGGATTCTGGCAGATCAAACTGGACCCGGCCAGCCGAAGACTATGCACATTCAACACCCCTTTTGGCAGATTCTGCTACAACCGGATGCCATTCGGCATCATTTCGGCATCTGAAGTATTCCACCGCATTATGGAACAGATGATGGAAGGCATCGAAGGGGTACGTGTATATGTGGACGATATCATCATTTGGTCCACCACTCCGCAGGAACACATGCATCGTCTTCGACGTGTCTTCACCCGCATACGGCAAAATGGCCTGCGTCTCAACCGTGCGAAGTGTGCTTTCGGCCAGACGGAGCTGAAATTCCTCGGGGACCACATCTCAAGGTCCGGGGTCCGTCCCGATGCAGACAAGGTTAGCGCCATCACAGCCATGCCACGACCGGCTGACAAGAAGGCTGTCTTAAGATTCCTCGGCATGGTCAACTTCCTTGGGAAGTTCATTCCCAACCTGGCTTCTCATACAACAAACATGCGCCATCTCGTAAAAAAATCGACGGAATTCAACTGGCACCAGTCGCATCAGCGGGAATGGGAGGAGCTCAAGCACAAACTGGTCACGGCACCAGTGCTGGCCTTCTTTGACACGACTCGCCCTACAAAGATCTCAACAGACGCCAGCCAATCTGGTATTGGAGCGGTACTCCTCCAAAAAGACAGCACGTCATCATGGGCCCCGGTTGCGTATGCCTCACGAGCCATGACCCCTACCGAACAGCGCTACGCGCAAATCGAAAAAGAATGCCTGGGCTTGTTAACTGGACTGGACAAGTTCCACGACTATGTGTATGGCCTGCCACGATTCACGGTCGAAACTGACCACCGCCCCCTGGTCAACATCATTAACAAAGACCTGAACGACATGACTCCTCGCCTCCAGCGCATCTTACTCAAACTCAGGAGGTACGATTTTGAACTGATCTACACTCCGGGGAAGGAACTCATCGTGGCGGACACTCTTTCCCGAGCAGTGAGCACACCACCAGATGCAGAGGGGTTCGTGCGTCAAATTGAGGCACACGTGACTCTGACAGCAGCAAATATGCCCGCTGATGATCCTAGTCTGGCCCACATACGCGCAGAGACGGCGACTGACCCTCTGCTGCAGCGAGTGATGCGCCACATGACGGAAGGGTGGCTAAAAGGGCAGTGCCCCCAGTTTTATAATGTGCGAGATGATCTCACCAATATAGACGGGGTCCTTATGAAATCGCATAGGATCGTCATTCCACACAGCGTGTGCCAGATGATTCTTCGTCAACTACACGAAGGCCACTTGGGCGTCGAAAAATGCAGACGAAGGGCCCGGGAGGCGGTATATTGGCCGGGTATTAATGAAGACATAGCCAACATGGTGCTCAACTGCACAACCTGTCAGAGGTTTCAGCCAGCGCAACCTCCGGAAACACTTCTACCACACGAGATGGTGACGTCCCCCTGGGCGAAGGTGGGTGTTGACCTATTTCACGCGCTCGGCAGAGATTACATTGTTATTATAGACTACTTCTCAAACTACCCGGAAGTCATGCCTCTCCATGATCTGACGTCGTCCGCAGTCATTGGGGCCTGCAAGGAAACGTTTGCTCGCCATGGCATTCCAAGGACTGTCATGTCAGACAATGGACCTTGTTTTGCCAGCCGTGAATGGTCGTCCTTTGCCGCAGCATATGGTTTCACTCATGTGACATCCAGCCCTCTGCATCCACAATCGAACGGGAAGGCTGAAAAGGGTGTCCACATCGCAAAGCGGCTCCTGTGCAAGGCGGCTGATGCCGGATCGGACTTTAACCTTGCCTTGCTGGCCTATCGATCGGCCCCGTTATCCACGGGCCTCTCGCCAGCGCAGCTACTAATGGGTCGCTCCCTCAGGACGACGGTACCTTCCGTCCTGGCACCGACAACAGACCATGAGGCGGTTCTTCGGAACATGCAACTGCAGCGTGATCGCCAGAAAGGTCGGTACGACACACGAGCGACGGACCTGCCCCCCCTGTCCTCCGGAGACAAAGTACGCGTCCATCAACCGTATGGTGGCTGGTCAGCACCGGCCGAAGTCCTCCGACAAGTGGCTCCCCGCTCGTTCCTGGTTCGCATGCCGGATGGTTCCGTGCGTCGCCGCAATCGGCGCGCCCTTCGCCGACTTCCACGCTCACAGCCACACAACACGCCAGATCCTCAACAGGCTTCCGAGGATGACTTTGTGGAGCTGCCGCACATCACGCCCTTTCCATCGCCACCCATGGCCATGCCTGCACAGCAGCCGGTGGTTCTTGATCCACCCTTAAGGCGGTCAACCCGAATTCGTCGCAAACCCATTAGAATGGACTTATAATACAGTTCATATGTTTAATAAGTTGGACAATTTTACATGATAACCTGTTGTTGTTTATCGTTCCAGATGTCGTCTGACTGGACAACTGTTCAAATTTTTTTTCTTCTCTCGTTCGCATTTCTGTTATGTTCTGGTACAACTGGATTCATGTGACGCACTCGACATCGCCCCATGTACATAGTTCCGTCATAGACACATGCTGCACACGACACACACACACTCTTAGATGCACTCACGTCACGATCATATTTATTACCACGTAGGCACATATCTTTGTAAAAAGGGGGGATGTCATGATATTCAAACACACACATCATGATGGACACACTAACAGGCAAATCAGAGTACACAACACCACAACCAATCACAGACAAGAACACCAACCACATAAAAAGCACGAGCACGACACCTGGAGGTCAGTAGGTCTGGGGAGAAGGGAACAGAAAGAGCTGTTGAAACACCACAAGCAGGGAGCCCCCCACGTGCAGAGTGCAAAGACCAAGTTGTAAATAGTGAGTTTAAATAAAGAAGCGTTGTACCATATGCAACTGTGTTGGCTCATCTGTGTGTCAGAACACCCAACACCACAAGTGACATACCTTATTTTTCTGAGAATAAGTTTCCAGCCAGGTTAACTCTCCATCAGGGATGCCATTAAAGTAGAATCAATGGACAAGGCTACGGAAGTATTTAGGTTTAGCTCTACTTTATGCCATCTGTAAAGGGAATTGTTTCAAGGTTCACCTAATTGATACTCAGTGAAAGATTGGCTGAAACTCCACTTATACCAAATAATTGAGGTTTCCACCAAGCTTCTGCTGAATTTAGACGACTAGATCATATATTTTACAGTGCCGAAGGAGGTCATTCGGCCCATCGAGTCTGCACCGGCTCTTTGAAAGTGCACCCTACCCAGGCCCACACCTCCACCCTATCCCCATAACCGAGTAACCCCACCCAACACTAAGGGCAATTTTGGACACTAAGGGCAATTTAGCACGGTTAATCCACCTAACCTGCACATCTTTGGACTGTGGGAGGAAACCGGAGCACCCGGAGGAAACCCACGCACACACGGGGAGAACGTGCAGACTCCGCACAGGCAGTGACCCAATCCAGGAATCGAACCTGTGACCCTGGAGCTGTGAAGCAATTGTGCTAACCACTATGCCCCCTAATTGGGACTAATTGGGAGAACCCGGAGGAAATTCCTATCTTTGGTATTGGTGAGATTTTAAGCCAAATAATCTGCATCTGTGACGGATTTAGGTTATTCCGGACCTGATAATACTTTATTAATAACCGATGCTGTAGGTTAACCCACCAAAAGAGGGAAATCTATTTCTCTGCTGAGACTCAGAATAGATCGCACGAAGGGAGAATGCTTTTCCGGGTCTCAGACAATTAAACAGGATCTCAGTTACTTTTTATGGGAAAAGTTCAGATATGTTATTCATAACTAAATCGTTACCTCTATCGTCGTGGATCCTAGTCATTTAAGACTTCCTAAATGAGTGTCTAGGATTTTAAACTTTGAGAGTAAGTCTACACAGTATAATTTTAACCAAAGTATTTTTATTGTAAAATACTCCTAATAGATACATACAGAATTGCAGAGTTAAAAATATAAGTTGACTAACAGTCTTTTAGTTATCTGTTAATAATATAAAACCGTTAACAGTCCTATGTTATCTGCTAACACACTAACTTCTCTTAAGAGAATGAGATATCTGAAACATGGAAAATCCTAAAGTATCTCCCATCAATTTCTAATACATTTCTAAGAAGCTTAACAGAAACATACTTACAAAACCATGATGGTCTTTGTTTGACGAGGCAAGCTTGAAGAACAGAGCTTTGACCCACACTCCCGCAGGGGAGTGAGAAGGTACCTCTCTGCCAAAATGCCCCTCTTTTTATATATAAAATCTTCTAATCGATCACGGATTGCTTCTGTTATCTTATCACTTATTGTTGGTTAATTGCCTATAGCCAAATGGCTAATTTGATGTATTATCATCAATATATGTTTTAAGGATCTTAGTGTCTGCGTGAATGTCAGGTGTCTTAAGATATATTGGCAAAGAGGGACTCATATAGAGATCTGTCTCTTTTCAGTGTTGCCATATTTCTTAGGTATATTGAGTGTCAAACAGACACTTCTTTGAGGGTGTTATTCTAAATGTCAAGCGTTATATAGTTAAGGAAGGATTTGTGTATTATTTATCTGAAGAATTTCCTATCCTCATGGTTTGAATAATTATAGGTGCAGCGGAGTGATCTAAAGAATTTACGGTGTGTCAAAGCAAGGTTTTCCTTATCCTGTATTTGTTTGGAATGTATTAATGATCCTTGATGTCAGCTAGGAGTTTCTCCCAGCAAATGGTTATTTCTGCATGACCTTTAGCTGAAATGGTGTTATTCCATTTTGAATTAAAATACTGGTTGTATTAATTTCTGTTGCCTTATTTTAAACCGAATTCTGCGGCGAACATCTTGCTGGAGACCGGTGTTGCCTTTTTTACCTACTGTAAATATGGCAGTCAGTGAGGTTGCCCTCCATCCTTTAGATATCTATACTATATTGCTCAGAGTCGCCAGGTATCGAATTATACCACCACAAGGTTCAACCAGCTATCGATCAAAGAGCCAAACACCAGTTAGTTAGTTCAAGGTCAAGAGTACTTTATTTACACACAATTAATCATGCAACATAAACACTACTAGTTAAACGACATCTATCGGCTATGACAACCTGTACTTAACTTCAGGCACCCGGCTAAGGTCAGAGGAACAATGGCCGTTGTTCGATTCTGGATCTATCCGGTCTGTAGAAGTAACTGCTGCTCAGCTAGGCTCATCCGTCTGGTAGCGAGCATTGAACTTGAACTTGCTTCTGGTGATGCTGCACTTGGAAGTGGACGTTTCCGGAACGCCAGGTCCAAGAGAGGCCGAACACATGGTGGACTCTCTTTTTATTCTTGGGGGTTTTCGTGCTCTTTTTGGCGGTCCTTCAGTTTGGAACCCACTAATTGGGTAATTCCTGATCACTGCGTTCGATTCGAACCAATAAAAGAGCGGGTGCCTTGATGGCTGGGCGTGTCGCAAGTGGTCATTGACCCTGTTGTTTATGCTTCCCTAGTACAGGGAGTGGCGCCAAAATGTCTGGGACTGTATCGGTCGCTCAAGTATCAGTCCTTTGTCTGGCGGAGATGGGCCATCAAATGCTAATCGGTTGAGGGTTTCGATACCGTCTGGAGTCCTCACTCGCAAATATACATTCAGGCTCTGAGCCTGCCTGAATCTCACATTGTCCATTTTCCCGCTATGCTTTGTGACCTTCCCTGTTCCTGGTTGCAAGTGGCCATCCCAGGTGGCTACATTCCATTCTCTTGATCCTCAACGCGAATCCTGTTCTCTGACATGCCGGGTACCCTCAATCAAGGACAGGTTCTACCCTACTCTGTCCTATGGGTCAAAATATTTACCTAAGTTTTCCCTAATACAACACATATCTCTAAAAATTCTAAGGGGGCACTTAACATTCAAACATACACTTCAGTCTCTTTACACAAAAAGGGGAACCTCTAACTGTCTCTAACTATACTATACTCATGCTGCTATCTAATAACCAAAGAACTTATCTTACAATACAAAATACACAATAGCAGCATCACATTCCTACTTATCACTAATGTCCATGTACCAAGAAAGTAACTTTATTAAAAAAACTACAACCGTGGAATTTATTAGGGAGGAAGGGTTCAGAAAGAGTGTGGGGTTTGTTGGAATCCGAGGAAAGGGGCTCTGAACGTGTATACTGGAGGGTGGGAGGCTCTCCTCCATTTCCAAAGTCTGATCATCTGGATGACTCTGCAAAGTATAGCTATAACCAGTAGGGCCTCTACTTTGTATGGCAGAGAGTACCATTTTATGATATTCTCACACCATGTGGGGGTATCAGTGGCTGTGCCTATGTGTGGTGTGGTGTCCGGGCTAGGGGTATCGTGTTGGGTGGTCGTGTTCAGGGCCAGTGTGGCGAGGGGTGTAGGGTCCGCTAACGTGTGCAACTGTATTGATTCAGCGATGATCATGACGCAGATCATCAGGTTCATCTTCACCTTGGCTCTGTCTTCTGGTATATTCGTATCTTCCTCAGCGATCTGCCCGTACTTGGAGAAAACATCTTCCCAGGCCTGCTCGTCTGTGTCGAAGTTGAGGCTGCTGACGAACAACTTTGCTTCTTCAGCCATGGTGTTGAGATATATCTGCCTCGGTCCATTAGATTCGGAGCTGCTCCTTAACGGTCCACACCGGCTGCTTTCCTGGGCACGCTGTCTTTTTCTGTAGGGACTGTTCCCAAGCTTTAGATAATCATTTCAGTACCCACACTTCATTGTGTGCTGGGTCTGAGGGGTCGTAGTTCGCACATGCCTTTTGTCCTGCCTCCGTGGCATGGGAGACTAGAATACGGGTCCATTATGCCGTATTGTCTACCGATAAATGGGCACGAGCTAACTCACCGAATACAGCGGTAAAGCGGATCCAGAGGCATCCAGCAAATGCTGTTGGATGCTCTCCCACTTTCTGTCTGCACCGGTTGAGTCCTTCTACCGGATCTCCTCTATTGTAGCCAATGGCGTCTAAAATGGTTGTTTTCATATCTTGGAGGCTACCTCCTCCTACATTTTGTGGGTCGGGAAGGGCTGAACTAACAGACAGGTCGAGGCACATAAATTTACTTCTTCCTGCTCATCCAGACCGTGCATGAGGGCTGTTGCCTAACACGTTCGAAAAGGTGGTGCAGGTCTGATGTAGGGTGGAAAGTCTCAATTTTATCGCGGGCATCTCTTAAATGGGTGATGGCTAATGGGGTGGTGTACACAAATCGGGTTGGTCTTCCGTTGTGACTCTACGCTGCATGGTGATGGGGTTCATTGGGTTGGGTCCTGCCTGTGCAGTCAGTGATGTGGGTGCTTTTCTTTTCGGGGCCTGGGGGTCTCTATGCTGATTTTCTGTCTCGTTCACGTACCATTGGGCCATTTCGCTACATTCCTGCCAATTGGGGCCATCTTCCTGATCTAACTGTGGGCCAAAGGTATCTCTGAACCCGTTGTGAACGGATAGCAGTGATTGCAATCTCGCAATTTGCTGCCTGCACTTGGCATGATCCACAGCACAGAACTGTGGAGTGCTCAGAGGGCTGCCTTCAAATCCCCACATTGTTTCCTCAGCTGTTCTACTTGGTTCGCTGTTTCCTCTCTTACCAGCACCGCATGTGGCGTGTCCTGGTAGGCCTTATCGTATTGAATCTGAAAGCTGCTGAGGTGGGCGAGACAAGATTGGTGTTCCATCTTGACATCATCCAACTCCTTGTCCTTCGCCGCTAGCTGCTCTCGGAGTTGCTCATTTAATCTCTCACACTCGCTAATGTTTCCCTCTCTACTTCTTTCCTTCTCCTCAAGCTGTCTACGGAGCGTCTTCACGACCTCCTCTGTGCCTCGCAATTGTGCCAAACAGGACATGGTTGCCATCGGCTTACGAACCTTACTCAAACTTTACTTGTGGATCTCAGTCAGGCTGTCCCACCAAGTCTGTCCAATGCTGCCAGGACCTGTTTCCTCATTTGCGCAAAATTCCGACCATAGGGGCCATCCTTTCCCCTTTTGGTATCTCCTAATGCCTTCCTCCCATATGGGACACTGTTGCATAAGGCGTTCCATTGCCTTCATGGCCATCCCTATGATTATCTCTGTTTCTACCGGGAATTTGGAACAAGGGGGAGTAAAGCGGTGGTGCAAACACGGGTACGGCTCGAGCTATTTTCCCTTTTAACTCCCGAAAGTTTCACACAACAAAATCTATCGAGGTTACCTTATATCCCTTTGTTAGTACGCATGCAAATTACACGCTTCCGAATTGGGAGGTTTGATCGATACTGGTTTCACTTGTGGTTTCCTTTACTTTGCCAATTTGGATTTCTAATTCAAACGCTTTTGTGGGTTCTCTCGGAGTGACACAGTCACCTCTGGGTTGAGTCCCGTCAGATGTCATCAATAACTGTTGCCTTTATTACCTACTGTAACTATGGTAATCAGTGCGGTTGCCCTCCTTCCTTTAGATATCTATACTATATTGCTCAGAGTCGCCAGGTATCGAATGATACCACCACAAGGTTCAACTGGCTATCGATCAAAGAGCCAAACACCAGTTAGTTAATTCAAGGTCAAGAGTACTTTATTTACACACAATTAGTCATGTAACATAAACACTACTAGTTAAACTACACCTATCGGCTCTGACAACCTGTACTTAACTTCAGGCACCCGGCTTAGGTCAGAGGAACAGTGGCTGTTGTTCGAATCTGGATCTATCGGGTCTGTAGAAGTAACTGCTGCTCAACTAGGCTCATCCGTCTGGTAGCGGGCGTTTAACTTGAACTTGCTTCTGGTGATGCTGCACTTGGAAGTGGACATTGCCGGAGCGCCATGTCCAAGAGAGGCCGAACACATGGTGGACTCTCTTTTTATTCTTGGGGGTTTTCGTGCTCTTTTGGGCAGTCCTTCAGTTTGGAACCCACTAATTGGGTGATTCCTGATCTCTATGTTCGATTCAAGCCAATAAAGGGGCGGGTGCCTTGATGGCTGGGCGTGTCGCAAGCGGTCATTGACCCTGTTGTTTACGCTTCCCTAGTATAGGGCGTGGCGCCAAAATGTCTGGGACTGTATCGGTCGCTCAAGTATCAGTCCTTTGTCTGGCGGAGATGGGCCATCAAATGCTAATCGTTCGGGGTTTCGATACCGTCTGGATTCCTCACTCGCAAATATACATTCAGGCTCTGAGCCTGCCTGAATCTCGCATTGTCCATTTTTCCCGCTATGCTTTGCGACCTTCCCTGTTCCTGGTTGCAAGTGGCCATCCCAGATGGCTATACCGGATATGCAATCTTTCCTTGAACTCAGTCCAAAGACTGCCAGTCCCATTCGTCGCCATAGAAATCTTAGCCAAAGTATGATAAATGCAATTCATAGATTCAGATTAATGTTTTCCACGATGTGAAGGTATGTTCTTTTTCAACAAACTAAAGTAGTCCGAATCTGGACAATTTTTGAATTATAGAACATTGCCAATGGAGAGACAGCAGCTCGGGCGGGATTCTCCACACCCGCGCCGAAGTGGCCGCACCATCGTGAATGCCGTCGAGGTTTACGCCGGCGGGAAACGGCCCCGGTCCCGACCGATTCAGGCCCTGAAAATGGGCCAGGATCGGGGCCACGTCATCTACACGCGCCAGGCCTTGTCGCCCGCGTAAAGGCGGCGCCGCATAGATGACGCGGCCGGCGCCGCATAACGGGCGTCATCCGCGCATGCGCGTGTTGGCCGGCGCCAACCCGCGCATGCGTGGTTGCCGTCCTCTCTAAGTCCGCCCCGCAAGAAGATGGCGGACGGATCTTGCGGGGCCGCGGAAGGAAGGAGGTCCCCCTTCAGAGAGGACGGCCCGGCGATTGGTGGGCACCGATCGCGGGCCACCCCACATCTGAGGTACCCCGGTGCAGGATCCCCCCCCCCCCCCCCCCGCAGGCCTCCCCCCAGCGTTCACGCACCACTCACGACTGCAGCGGCCAGGTGTGGACGGCGCCGGGAGGAACCCGCCGTTTTGGCCTGGCCGCTCGGCCCATCCGGGCCTCAGAATAGCGGGGGTGCCGGAGAATCGCCATTTTCGGTGTCTAAAGCGATTCTCCGGTCTGCGGCCCGCGAAACTCAACCGGGCCGTTCCCGCCGCTTGGGAGAATCGCGGGCGGGCTCCGGGGTCCTGGGGGGGGGGGGGGGGCGCGGGGCGATCTGGCCCCGGGGGGTTCCCCCACAGTGGGCCCGCGATCGGGGCCCAACGATCCGCGGGCGGGCCTGTGCCGTGGGGGCACTCTTTTCCCTCCGCCTTGGCCACAGCCTCCGCGATGGCTGGCGCGTAAGAGACACACCCCCTGCGCATGCGCGGGGATGACGTCAGCTGCCGCTCCCGCGCATGTGCGGACTTCTGCTTCCCGGCGAAGTCCTTTCGGCCCCGGCTGGCGTGGCGCCAAAGGCCTTTCCCGCCGGACGGCGGCGCGCAAACCACTCCGGCGCGGGGCTAGCCCCTCAAGGTGAGGGCTTGGCCCCTAGACCTTTGAGGCGGCCCTACGCCGGAGTGATTCACTCCACTCCATCCCGCCGGGACACCCCGCCCCGCCGGGTAGAGGAGAATCCCGGCCCCTATCTATCTCTGTCTTAAAGACACTCAGTGACTTCGCCTCCACAGCCTTTTGTGGCAATGAGTTCCACAGGTTCACCACCCTCTGGCTGAAGAAATTCCTCCTCCCCAGTCTTAAAGGATCGACCCTTCAATCTGAGGCTGTTCCCTTGGGATCTAGTCTCTCCTACTAGTGGAAACATCGGGTGGGATTCTCCAGTCCGTGAGCTCTGTTTTCATGGGTGGCGCACCATCACCGGCAGCGGGATTTTCCATTCCCACCAACTGCCAATGGGATTTTCCATTGTGGCCACCTCACGTCACCAGGCAACACGAGGGTGCGCTGCCGGCACAACGAGAATTCCGCTGGTGGAGAATCCAGCCCATCCTCTCCAAGTCCACTCGATCTAGCCTCTCAGTATTCTGTTGGTTTCAATGAGAGTCCCCCTCATCCTTCTAAATGCCATTGAGTACACAACCAGAGTCCTCAACTGCATCTCATATGACAAGCCCTTCATTACGGGATCATTCTTGTAAACCTCCTCTGGATCCACTCCAAGGCCAGCACATCATTCCTTAGATATGGGGCCCACAACTGCTCACAATATTCCAAATGGGTTCAGACCAGAGCCTTATACAGCCTTAGCAGGACATCCCTGCTCTTGTATTCTAACCCTCTCGGCATGAATGCATTTGCCTTTGTAACTGCCAACTGAACATGAATGTTAACCTGAAGAGAATCCTGAACAAAGACTCCTAAGTCTCTTTGGGCTTCAGATTTCCGAAACTTTTCCCCATTTAGAAAATCGTCTATGCCTCTATTCTTCCTACCAAATTGCATAACCTCTCAGTTTTCCACATTGTATTCCATCTGCCATTTCTTTGCCTACTCTCCTAACCTGTCCACGTCCATCTGCAGCCTTCCCACTACCTCAACACTACCTACCCCTTTAGATATCTTCGTATCAATCTCAAACTTAACAACAATGCCCTCAGTTCCTTCTTCCAGATTGTTAATGTACATAGTGAATAGTTGTGGTCCCAACACTGATCCCTGCGGAACACCACTTGTCAGCAGCTGCCACCCTGAAAAGAAAACCTTTATCTCCACTCTCTGCCTTCTACCAGTCAACTAATCCTCTATCCATGCCTGTACCTTGCCACTAACACCCTGGGGGCTCTTATCTTATTTAGAAGCCTCCTATATGGCACCTTGTCAAAGGTTTTCTGGAAAGCCAACAGATCATCTCTACTGACTCTCCCTTGTCTAACTACCCCGTTACCTCCTGAAAGAATTTTCACAGATTTGTCAGGCATGGCAAATCACTTACTCACTTTTACCCTCCACCCTATTACAGAACTTCCCCTTGTGATGAATGTAAGAAATTGTCATATTTTATATTTTTTGCAGTCGTATTATTAAAACCTGGGTTAAGATGCATACGGACAGTAGAATTGCTAGAGCTGTGATTAAGGTGTCATAAAAGTGAGCTGTTCATTGACTTTGTAGTTGAAGTCTTCTGCGAATAGATCTTGAGAACCATTTGCGTCCAAAAAGGTTTAGTGGGGTTACTGGCTTACAGGGATAGGGAGGAGGTGTGGGCTTAAGTAGGGTGCTCTTTCCAAGGGCTGGTGCAGACACGATGGGCTGAATCTGTCCTGTAAATTCTAAGATTTACTTGTTTACAGATAGCTAGCTAATGGAATCTTGTTAAGGTTTGAAAGACCCTGGGGTGTAGATAATTTATGAGGGGTATTGTGTTTGGTCGTGGCTAAACAAGTCAAAGGACCTCTTGTAAGGAGACACAAAAGAATGCCTTAGGATTTTGGAACAATGGTGTAGTTGATGGGAGAAGCCGGGCCTATCTAAAGAGTCAGTAGGTCTTGGAGCTCTCATCTAAACAGATGTTTCGGTTTGGTCCAGAAATGTTCTCTCTCCAAAGATTCTTCACAGAGAAAAGCCGGTAGAAACCTGTTTGTTATTCTTTTTACTTTTGTTTTTATAAATTTAAGAGTGCCCAATTCAGTTTTTCTTTCCAAATTAAGGGTCAATTTAGCGTGGCCAATCCACCTAACCAGGCACATCTTTTGGGTTGTGGGGGTGAAACCCACGCAAACACGGGGAGAATGTGCAAACTCCACACAGACAGTGACCCAGAGCCGGGATCGAACCTAGGACCTCGGCGCCATGAGGCAGCAGGGCAAACCCACTGCACCACTGTGTTGCTCCTTGTTTGTTCTTGAGCATTTGAAATATATTGGTTTTCTTAATTGGAATATAATGGCAGGTTTAGGAAGTGAGTTAAGGTTTTTTTCCCCATCTTTTACTTAAGAACTGTTGTAACTGTTAACCGTAAAGCCATTTTTTTGTTGCTAATGTGGTTAATTCTGTGTTTAAATTGAACTTTGTTTCAACATAAAAGATACCAGTGGGTCAGTGTTACCACTCCTGGGATTCAGTAACATTTCCTCAGTTTTACAAATTGCAAATAGTTGGGTTCTCGTCCAAAATCCTAACACCCTTTGTTTTCTTCTTCCCTTCCCCTCTAACTTTATATTTGCTTAAATCGTATTAAATATCTGACTGCTTTCATTTCTCATGAAAGGCCATTCACCTGAAATGTTATCCAATTTCTATGGATGATGCCTATGGATGAATACTTGCAGCATTTCCTGTTTTTATTTCAGGCTTTGTTCTTGTATATAGACCACTTCATCTCCTAAATTAGGTTTAGAATATAGCTAATTTTCAGGATGAGCACTAAACTCAAGATTTCCATTGGTAGATTATTTATGCAGTTTCTTCCTCATGTGTAATGAACACTATAGATATCGATGGACCATTTTGCTACCTGCTATATATTCTCACATTTGCAATATACTGTTAGCAGCAGCACAACAATAAGTCAAAGAATGTTCGACATTACATTCTGAGTTTTGCAAGCATGGGTTGGTTGAGTAAGGTCACACTCTGAACCGCCGAAAGGACATGCTGTTTGATACGATCCATTAATCGGTGGGATGTACAGCCTACATACCTGACATTTCACCGCCACTGAAATCCATATACCATATTACTCATTTGTGTTGTGTTTTTAGCTTGACCACAACATCCTGACAGTTAAAAATACCACGCTTGTTACCTGTTGCAGAAATGTTTGAGATACTTTACCCTTCCAGGCTAATTAGTGATGGACTTGACATTTGTCTCATCTGAAAGTGGTGGGGCTGGATTCTCCGGTCGCTGAAATTGTGTTCGGCGACGGGTTGGAGAATCCAAATTCCCGACAGAATCGGGGACAGCGCCTCTTCCGTGATGCTCCAGCCCCTCCAAAGCAGTACGCCGCGCCACGTGTCCATGGCCTCAGGCCATTGCCTGAGGCCTGCCCCCCGATGCTCCGCTACCCGACCGGCCGAGTTCCCGATGGCATGGGACACGTGTGGTCTCACTCGTCGGGAGCTTAGCGTGGAGGCTGCGGACTCAGTTCAGGGGCGTGATCGAATGGTGCTTCGACATTCTGGAGATGCGGTTCAGGTACCTGGACCACTCTGGAGGGGCCCTCCAGTATAGCGCAAGGAGAGTATCCCACATAGTGGTGGCCTGCTGTGTCCTCCACAACACTGCGCAGCAGAGGGGGCGGCATGCTGGAAGAAGTAGATGAACACCAGGCTTTGTCCGATGAGGAGGATGCGAGGGAGGGTGAAGATGGGCAGGACATGGGCCCGGGCAGGCACAGGACGTTGCATGTGTGCGTCTGGGCTGGTGTGCACAGGATGACCTGTCTCCAGGTTCATCGACTAGGGTGCCTAGGCCAGCTGCACGGGCACCCCATCCCACCGCGCACCCACCCCTTTGTGGCCAAACAGCCCCTCCCTTGACCATCCTCCCTGTGCCATCTCCCCCCCACTTTGCGCCACTGCACAAATATGCCAACTTGGCACCTTGGCAGTGCCAACCTGGCATCTGGGCAGTGCCACCCGGGCAATTCCACCCTAGCACTGCCAGCCTGGCACTGCCAAGATGCCCATGTGCCAAGTCGGGGTGCCGTGTGCGGATGTTGTGGGGAGACGGGTCCCTCCCAAAGTGTGTTGGGGCTTGGGAGGGGGGTGGTGCCGGGGATCATGTCAGGGCTCCAGAGATCAGGATGCCATTTAAAAATAGCATCCCGATCTCACGCTACACAGAAGAGTTCCAGCGAGCAGAGCTCCTCAGAGCACAAAACGGGGCTATGTGCGGCCTTGGCCACGCGTTCCTCGCTGAGGCCCCCTATCTAACACGAGTGCCGCTTTATATCGTTGTGTTTCTCGGCGCTGCGAGTGCCTGGTAACACACAGCTAAATGCACTCAATGGGATTTTGTTCCCATTTAGTTAATTGTGGGCTAAACCGGTGAGAAACTCCCCAGGGCCAATAAAAATGACTAAGAGTCGTTAGATAGCAGAGGGGAACTCGCCGACAGAGCCAATGGGAAACTCTCAGCAAAACCCGCCACAAATGACACTTAAAACCTTTTCTTTTAAATCATGACATACAGGTGACAACTTTGTGACCTGCTGTAAATTCAACCTATTTGAAGGAACCCTGCAAAAACCTTGATATGTGACTCTGGCTGTTTGAATCCACCTAGACGATCATTCAGCAGTGAAAATGCCTTCTTCACATGGGCCTCAGCATTCACTCCTTTCCTACGATGAGCCAACACGCACCTCCAAACTGTTCATTTCTTTACAATTGGTAAAAGTGCACTGTCCTCTCTAACTGTATTTCTTCTTGAGTGTGTTTGAGTGAGCGCAATAGCATTAGACTTTCAGGGTGAGAGCATAAATCAATAATTATTTTTATTCAAACCAGCAAAAGTTTGCGATGGGTTATTCCAATTGGTCCAGTCCTCTGGTGCTGAGAAACACACACATCTTCCTTTTCAAAAATCACACTGATGATGGAAATTAAGGGAAAAGAATTGGGGTTTCAGTTCAATCTAATCCCTATCCTCAACAGGCACCCATCGTCATGTATTGAGCAGCTTAAAGAACAATGCTTAAATGGATCATGGCTAATGGCTTCAATGCTATATTTTACTGCATTCAGAAGAAGCAAGTATATTTCTCTTGACCGCGGAGACAGTGCAGTTTCATCCTATCCCCACTTTTCTTACCTCCTTCCTTCTGTACCATACTCCCCCCCCCCCCCACCCCCCCGCCGCCCCACCGCCGCCCCACTACACTATGCATGGCAGTATTGTGGTTAGCACTGTTGCTTCACAGCACTCGGGACCTGGGTTCGATTCCTGGCTTGCATCAATGTCTGTGTGGAGTCTGCTTTCCTCGTGTCTGCGTGGGTTTCCTCTGGGTGCACTGGTTTCCTCCCACAAGTCCAGAAAGATGTGCTTGTTAGGTGAATTGGACATTCTGAACTCTCCCTCAGTATACCCGAACAGGTGCCGTAGTGTGGCGACTGTCATGATATCCATATTATCATTTCATATCAAACATATCAAACAAATCCAATCCAATCATGGTGCAATCACACACACACACTGATGGACAGGTAGACGGACCAATCAACACACACATAACATCACAGCCAAACACCAGTTGGAGCACACGCACAAGAAAAACAGGGAACACCACAGTTCCCGCTCATTCTACCAGGAGATAGCTCAGAGCACAGAGCTCGCAGCGTGCCACTCAGACATACACCATGTGCTGAGTGCCTCTCTAAGATAGTGCTAGGGCTGGGTCCACAGGTTACAATTGTTATTGTACCACAGCCAGAAGTTAACAATTGTTATTGAATAATAAAACAGAGTTGTACCATCTACAACCGTGTTGGTTCGTTTTGTGTATCGGAACACCCAACACGACATGATGCCAGGTTTGGAAACTCGCCAGCGACTGTGAGACGTACCTGCACCTCTTCAGAGATCCGCCATCCTGCGCCATGGACACCATCAGCCCGCCGCAGCCACTCCAAATCGCTGGAAATCTCGGCGTCAACTGGAAGTTGTTTAAGCAGCGCTTCCAGCTCTTCTTAGAAGCCACAGGCAGGGAGAATGCATCAGACACCAGGAAGATCGCCCTCCTCCTCCACCTCGTTCAGCGGGTACACACTCTGTCTCCAGAAGGCACGTCCGATTTCCCGGATGCAGACTTTAGGGCGCAGCTCCACTCGCCCCTCGCCCACAACAAGGAGGTTTTCGAGGGCATGGGCACATTGCCCTGCACTTACAGAATACGGCTCAAACCGGACGTCACCCCGGTCATTCACGCACCTCGTTGAGTCCCAGCACCACTCAAGGACCGCCTCAAGCAGCAGCTGCAGGATCTGCAGGACCAAGGAGTGCTTTCCTGGGTCACGGAGCCAACGCCATGGGTCAGCTCCATGGTGTGCATAAAAAAGCCCTCTGGCGAGCTCCGGATCTGCATCGACCCGAAAGACCTGAACAATAACATTGTGAGGGAACACTACCCCATACCCAAACTGGAAGAAATCACGAGCGAAATGGCCCGGGCTACAATTTTTACCAAGCTTGATGCCTCAAATGGCTTTTGGCAGATTCAGCTGGATCATTCCAGCAGGAAGCTGTGCACTGTCAACACTCCCTTTGGCAGATACTGCTACAATAGGATGCCGTTTGGCATCATCTCGGCATCCGCGGTGTTTCATCGAATCATGGAACAGATGATGGAGGGCATCAAAGGGGTGCGCGTCTATGTTGACGACGTCATCATCTGGTCCACCACACCACAGGAGCACATCAGTCGTCTCCAGCGTGTCTTTGCACGGATACGGGAACACGGCCTGCGCCTCAACCGAGCCAAGTGTTCTTTTGGCCAAACTGTGCTAAAGTTTCTGGGGGACCACATATCCCGGTCAGGGATGCGTCCGGAAGCCGACAAAGTGGCAGCCATCGCAGCCATGCCGCACCCGGCAGACAAGAAGGCAGTGCTACGCTTTCTAGGGATGGTCAATTTCCTGGGGAAGTTTATTCCCAACTTTGCCTCGCACACGACGGCTCTTCGCCACCTGGTAAAGAAGACTACGGAGTTCCAGTGGCTGCCCACACACCAGAAGGAATGGGAGGAGCTCAAGATTAAGCTCACCACCACCCCGGTATTGGCGTTCTTCGACACTACTCGAGACACAAAGATCTCGACTGATGCCAGCCAGTCCGGCATTGGGGCAGTACTCCTGCAACGGGACGACACTGCATCATGGGCCCCGGTCGCCTATGCCTCGCGGGCCATGACCCCCACAAAACAGCGCTATGCGCAGATTGAAAAAGAGTGCCTGGGTTTGTTAACCGGCATAGATAAATTCCATGACTATGTGTATGGTCTTCCGCAGTTCACCGTGGAGACCGACCATCGCCCCCTGGCCAGCATCATACAAAAGGACCTCAATGAGATGACCCCTTGCCTCCAGCGCATTCTGCTCAAGCTCCGGAGGTACGACTTCCAACTTGTCTACACCCCGGGAAAGGACCTCATCATCGCGGATGCCCTGTCCAGAGCTTCAGCCCCATGAGTTGGTAACGCCCCCCTGGGCAAAGGTGGGTGTGGACCTTTTTAATGCGCTCGGCAGGGACTACGTCATTATAATTGACTATTTTTCCAATTATTCGGAGGTCATACGCCTGCACGACTTGACATCATCAGCTGTAATCAGAGCATGTAAAGAAACCTACACTCGCCATGGCATTCCGCTTACCGTCATGTCAGACAATGGGCCCTGTTTTGCGAGCCAAGAATGGTCTTCTTTTGCCGCTTCATCCGGCTTCACACACGTGATGTCCAACCCTTTGCATCCCCAGTCAAATGTCAAGGCGGAAAAGGGCATCCATATCGTGAAGCGGCTCCTCTGTAAGGCGGCTGATGCCGGATCTGACTTCTGCTTTGCCCTGCTGGCCTATCGCTCAGCCCCACTGTCCACAGGCCTCTCACCAGCCCAGCTGTTGATGGGTCGCACCCTCAGGACCACTGTGCCGTCCATTCATGTTCCTAAACCCGACCATGCTCCAGTACTGCAAAGGTTGCGACAGCAGCGTGCTCAGCAGAAGGTGGCACATGACACTCGGGCAACTGATTTTCCTGCCCTGGCAGCTGGAGGCAACGTCCGCATACACCTACCAGAGGGTGGCTGGTCGGCAACTGCCGAGGTTCTTCGCTGCGTGGCTCCCCACTCGTTCCTGGTTCGCATGCCTGATGGCTCCATTCGCCGGCATAATCGGCGGGCCCTTCGGCTGCTTCCGCGCTCGCTACGTGATCATGCACCTGTGCCACGCCCTCCTGTTGTCCCTGATGTCGACTTCGTGGAGCTTCCTGCTACTCTGCCTATTCCTCTATCGCCCGTGGCCAGGCCCATTCCTCAGCCGGTGGATCCTGACCCACCCTTGAGGCGGTCAACCCGAATTCGTCGCCCACCTACTAGACTGGACTTATGAGCCTGTTTGCACATTGGACTCACTGAATTGTTGTGCAATAATGTTAACGTGTTGTTTTCTTTGTCGTTCCAGGAGTTCTCTTTCGATATTTGATGATTGCACTTGTTTTGTTTGTGGTACAACCTCGTTGCTCTGTTGCACCTGACACCTTCCTATGTATATTGTTTAGCCTCATGTACATGTTGTAAATATTGCACACACATACTCAGCCGCACTCAGTCCACACCAATATTTATTACCATGTAGGCACATATCCTTGTGAAAAGGGGGGGATGTCATGATATCCATATTAACATATCATGGTGCAATCACACACACACACTGATGGACAGGTAGACGGACCAAGCAACACACACACAACATCACAGCCAATCACCAGTGAGAGCACACGCACTATAAAACAGGGAACACCACAGTTCCCGCTCATTCTACCAGGAGATAGCTCAGAGCACAGAGCTCACAGCGTGCCACTCAGACACACCCCATGTGCTGAGTGCATCTCTAAGTTAGTGCTAGGGCTGGGTCCACAGGTTAACTGGTGAAGTACGAACCACAGCCAGAAGTTAACAGTTGTTATTGTACAGAATAATAAAACAGAGTTGTACCATCTACAACCGTGTTGGTTTGTTTGTCTATCGGAACACTCAACACGACAGCGACTAGGGGATTTTCACAGTAACTTTCACAGTAACTTCATTGCAGTAAGCCTACTTGTGACACTACTAAAGATTGTTATTGTTATTCTAAACCTTCTCAGCCCCTCCCTTTCAAACAATTGCATGGTTTGCCTAGTAGTCACATACAATTTAACATTTACCCAACACATTTCTGTGCTACCTTTGTTCCGGCTTATAAATGTCTAAAAATTAGGGGAATTTTACCATTTGCAGTATAGTGTGTTAAACAGGCATATCATTTTGAGCTTAACCATAGGTTCCAAAATGATATTGATTGCTGGGCCATTGAATAAGAGATTAATGTAGATGCGATGGAACATTTTACTCAGAGCTCGGTCAAAGTTTTGATTTGCCTGTGGCTCACTCTTCATTGTCTTAGTTGGTTAAGATTTTTTAACATCCTTTTGCCTTTCTTAAAGGCATTGACTTCTTGCTCAAGTTCATTTTCAGCGGTCCGACCAGAATGGGAGGTGGGGGATTTGAAATTGGAACAACATCCGCCTCACTCGACCCACAACAATTTTGTGTTATGCACCACTTATGCAGATATGCTGAGGCAAGCATAGATTTTGGCGTCACACAGGAACAGGTCAAGAAGTAGGCTGAATAGATAAGCAAATTGACTTCTTAAGATTTTCTTGTTGGCCAGGAGAAGTAGGAGTGTTCCAACCCGCCCCCCCCTCCCCCCCCCCCCCCAAAAAAAACAGAGCCCCCTGTCTGGAAACCGGAGAGCAGCCCCGACAGGGACAGTGAAAAAATCACTGCTTAAAACTGAGCTGTGCCCTACACATGCTGCCTCAGGCAGAGAAAGCAGCAGCTGTGAATTCAAGGGAACGATAAACATCGGATTTAAACTCCCTCTGATCTATGATCTGCAAGGCTTTTAATGGGAAATTGCTAATAACAGGATATGATTGTGAACTTTCACACAGCCAGCTGTCTGTATTGTTCAATTTAATTTCCCTTCATGCTTCAAAGGATCTCAAATATCCTGTTGTGTAACTAACCGCAACATTTATAAACATCTAGCTATGATTGACAGCTCTTGACCACATCTGCTGAGAGCAAAGCACTTTACTGCTTTTTATGTGGGGGAAATTGCATTGCGGGGGTGCAGGGAGGGCTATCCACCAGACCCCGCTATGGGGCTGCCCGGACAAAATGGCGGCCGGATATTGGGATTCAGGATGGAATCCCTCATAATCCCGGCCATGCATAAATTTGCACAACAAGAGATAGTGAATTGCCCCTGGTCACCCGCTCCCAGCATGATCGCCTATCATAGGCGATTCAACTGCGGCAGGTGGACAGTCTTCCAAATAGAGATGCTTTCAGGATTAAAGTGTTCTATGCATCATGCCAGAATGGCACTATTAATGAGGGAAGGGTAAAAATAACTCCCCTATTCTACTACTCTAGGGCTGACTGCAAAGAGTTTTCTGTGAATTTAGATAGGATGAGCTTTGTGAATACTGAAGGATGCCCTCCATGTGCGCTTTCTGATTATAAAGGATGAGTCAGGTTTTCTGCATTTAAACAAAGAACAAGATAAGTTCATTGAAACTATTTCTCAAATAAAAATAAAACTAGGTAAATCGCAACCACCATTAATAGCGTCACAGAAATTCCGTGGGCCCACACACAAATTAATACAGATGGCAACGTTGGTGATCTCTCTCCAGGGATTTGAGGTGTCTGCTGTACATTGTCCATGTTTCTGATACATACAGAAGGGCAGGGACCACGGCTGCTCTGTCGACCATGAACTTGGTGCTGGATTTGAGGTCTCCGTCTTTGAACACTCTGTTCCTCGGGCGTCCGAATACTGCACTGGCGCATTGGGGTCGATTCTGGATTCCATTGTTGATGTCTGCTCACTCTGAGAGGAGACTCCCGAGATATGGGAAATGGTCCATATTATCCAGGGGCTCACCGTGGTTCTTGATGGTCCAGGAAAGGGGCTGCAGTTTTGTGTGGCAGGAGAGGGCTGGTAGAGAACCTTTGTTTTCCAGATGATTAGTCTGAGGCCCATTCTTTCATGTGCCTCGGTGAATGCGTCGACAATAGTTTGCAGCTCGGCCTCTGAGTGTGCGCACACACAGGCGCGTCTGCGTACTGCAGCTCGATGACTCGTACTGCGTACTGCAGCTCGAATTTGGAGTGGTCTTGGTTCTAGCCTAGAGACATCGGAGATCTCTGGTTGGCACCCCCCCCCTCCCCCCCCCCTGACGATTCTCCGGCCCGGATGGGCCGAAGTCCCGCTGCTGGAATGCCTGTCCCGCCGGCGTGGATTAAACCACCTCTCTTACCGGCAGAACAAGGTGGCGCGGGCAGGCTCCGAGGCCCTGGGGGGGGGGGGGGGGGTGCAGGGCGATCTGGCCCCGGGGGTGCCTGGCCTGCGATTGGGGCCCACCGATCCGCGGGCGGGCCTGTGCCGTGGGGGCACTCATTTCCTTCCGCCTTCGCCATGGTCTCCACCATGGCGGAGGCGGAAGAGACCGTCTCCGCTGCGCATGCGCGGGGATGCCGTGAGCGGCCGCTGACGCTCCCGCGCATGCGCCGCCCGGCAATGTCATTTCCGCGCCAGCTGGCGGGGCACCAAAGGCCTTTCCCGCCAGCTGGTGGGGCGGAAATCAGTCCGGCGCGGGCCTAGCCCCTCAAGGTTAGGGCTTGGCCGCTCAAGATGAGGAGGATTCCGCACCTTTGGGGCTGCGCGATGCCGGACTGATTTGCGCTGTTTTTGGCGCCGGTCAGCGGACATTGTGCCGATTACGGAGAATTTCGCCCATCATGTCACATAGTTCCATTATGGCCTTCATCATAAAATGTAATGCTTATCTGCATATTGTGAAACAACATATATCATTGCTTATCTTGAAAGAAACTGTTTTATACATTAAACTAGAGTATCAAAGGCAACAAAATCCAGGCATTTTCATTGTCAGAAATATGAGTTTGGCAATGGGATTAGAATGAATTTGTCGATCCAAACCAAAGTGAGATATTGGCAAGAATATACCACATTGGCGATAGATGGTAACTTTCCCTTAAACTCTCGGCACAGTGACAATTCTACTTTTTGAAATACAGTATGAGGAACATTCTGGTTTTGATTAAAGCTGTTTGAATTTAATGTGCTAAACCTTCAGCTCATTCTGTCCCGAAAACAAGTGAATTGAATTTCGTATTGCTATTTAAGTGTTGCAATAACAATCGAGCCCAGAAATCTTTCTCAGCATGGCACTCCAGTTACTGGTTCCTATGGCAACTGCTAGCTATTTAAAGCGAACCAGTTCAGTTTCAGCATCATGTGGCTTGATATGACCATAGCCATGTCTTGCAGGTACAACTGAATCATTTTCTATGTAGAAATCATTGAAGCAGATATTGCCCATGGTTGAAGTCCATTAGAGCAGAATAAACGAGGAGTATCCTCCTGTTTTAGTGTCATTTACGTTTTTGTTGCAGATGTTGAGTAGAGTATGGAATGCTTTCTAAAGTAGCACCATTGAAATCCACTTTTCATCCCTGACTTCTGGCTGTGGGATTGGCAGAGTCTTGGGAAAAGAGAAACTAAATTTTGATCATCATAGAAATATGCAATCTGTGCTGTTCTGAACTTGACATTTGCAGCAAAAACTTAAACAATTTAAAAACAGCAGTTGCAACAGTGAATGGGCTTTCAGAGGGAGAAGTCATAGAATAGAATCATAGAATCCCTGCAGTGCAGAAGGAGGCCATTCAGCCCATCGAGTCTGCACCGCCCCTTGCTCGGATAGAGCCCCCCACCTAGGCCCCGAACCCAATTCCTATCCCCATTACCTCACCTATCATTTGGGCAATATTAACATGACCAATTCACCGAGCCTGCACATCTTTGAACTGTGGGAGGAAACCGGAGCACCCGGAGGAAACCTACGCAGACATGGGGAGAAAGTGCAAACTCCATACAGTCACCCAAGGTCGGAATCAAACCTGGGTTTCTGGCGCTGTGAGGCAGCAGTGCTAACTACTGTGCCACCGTTCGCCCTTATATGCTATCCTTATTTATTACCTCATGCATAAGGTTAATTTAGTTAACCATTGTGAGGCTTCATAATTTAAATTGAGCCCCTTTCAGGCAAAATGAAGTGCTCCTTTGTTTAACACCCTTGGTGATTTTCTTTTACCGAATATTTGAATATTAAACCGAGCAATTATTTCAGCCATCTCATTGCTGCTGAGCTGCTAAATGGGAATTCAACAGTAGCAGTCTGCAATGGTTAAGGTGTTTATTCACATCACCCTTTTAAACGGATGGGCTGGATTTTATAGGTGGGGGTGGGGGCTGCGGGGTAAGGGGGGAGAGGATACGCTCTGCTTGTCCACTATTTAAAAAGTAGGTTCATACTCACTGGCCTTTGGAAAAAAGGCCAAACTGCAGCGATAAACATGCTCTGACTGTTCTAAACAAGCTGAACGTGAGACTTCTGCACTTCAGTTGTAATAAGGGCCGGAATTCTGTGCTCATCAGGATTCTCTTTTCCCGCTGGCAGCACACTCCTGCCCGTGGGTTTCCCGGCAGCATGGAATGGCTTCAATGGGAAATCCCATTGGCATGTAGGGGGGAGAGAGACTCCTGCCACCAGCGAATGTCATACCGCCAAGAAAAACGTGGCTGGGCAACCAGAGGATCCTGTCCAAGATTCGCCCTCAAGGGCTGCTGGCTAATCCAATTTGCTGGAACATTGTGGGGACTGGGTAGGGAGTGGACGGGAAGGTGGTGGACTAACCACCTGACATTTTATATGCCCGACCCACCAAAATCACACTCGAGGGGGAGACCTTACACTGTCTCCCACATTTCCAGAAAATGTTCTATGATGTTACTGTAAGATTCCTTCCCGTTTATTTATTTTATCCGCATTTGTTTCATGTTATTTTATTATTTTGATCTGTGGGCCCATAATAAGACAACTCAAAGTTGAAGCAGCCAGCTTGTCAGGACACTGTACTCCCAGGTTTTGTTTTTGAAAAGGGGAAGTCAGACTCCTCGGCACTGAGTGGATCTCCGTAACCAGATTTGAAGGGAGTCAGATCGATTGGTTGGCTGGCAACTGGTGGGTTGGCCTGAGGCTGTCTTCTGCCTGACAGCTGTCGGTGATTTGTTCCTGTGTGATACTTTCTGGGAGAACTGGGCAGAAGTGCTTAGACCCTGGAGACAAAAGGAATGCTCTCCCTTTCTCTCTCCTGCTTGCTGAAGTGAAAGAACTGTTTTATTTTTCTGAAAGCAGTGAGTGCCCGGCACAAGCTTTGCTGTGAACTTGGAATAATGCTGAGTCGGCAACGAAGTTGGACAACTTTCCCAGAGAAAATCATCTCAAGTCTAGAAGGAAGAAGTATCAAAACAAAAGCTGAACATTGGAGAGACACTAACCGGAATCATCCCAATGTATCAAAGATCTTTATCCTTTTATTTTATCGTTTTTTTTTACCCTTTCCACCACCCTTTCCTCTATGTGTTATTTGTCTGTCTGTGTGTACAGAGAGTGAGGTAGGTGGAAGGGGAGGGGTTGAGAAAGGGGTAACAGATAGTTACATTTTCTGTCCAATTAATTATAATACTGTACATAATATAAAGGTTTCTTGTGTTTTAAAGTTACAAAGCTGTGACTGCAGTTTATTGGGCTCAACCAAGGACCTCAGATATTTTAAATAAAATCTAATTTCAGCTGTGTTGCAACCCTGGGTCACGTGGGGCTGGAATTGACCGTGCACTAGCCCAGGGTGTCATGACAATACGCAGTGTGATCCATAGGTCAAAAATTTGAGTTTTAAAGAAGTGCTCGAAGGACAGGCAAAGTGGAGATGAAATGTTGTAAAGTGGGATGTTGGTGGTTGAAGATATATGTGCTAATGGTGTACCAAAGGGAGAAGGAATGCTTAACATAAACACTTCCAATCTTCAATAATTGGTGTGCCAACCTTACTATTTTATGTAAGAAATCAAAACACAGTTCCTTGTGCGGTAGCCAGCACTGCAGCAGTACTGTCCATCAGTTAGAATCTCAAAGGGGTTTAATTGCCCCTTTCAACTATTTTGAAGTAAAAGGATTTCTGGCTGTGTTACAATGGTAGGGAAGAATTTAGCACAGACTTGTCAACCATTAGACTATAAATAGCGAACAAAGAAAATTAAACTCTGAGATGTCAAACTTTCCAAACCTGGATATGCACAATAGTATTGGCCAGAATTAAAAGGGTTTTTTGACAGTGAACTGCCAGTCTTTACCATCATTCATCCTGTGAACTTGTCAAATCTTCGCGATTTAGCGGAAGTGCAGATTGACACAACACCTGGAGTTGTGGTCTTATCATTCACCATTCTTTTTAACTTTGTACAACATAGCTTTGTAAGTGAAACAACTAAAAGTTTCACTTCATTGACATTGACAGTTCTATAAATCTGTACTCAACTCAGTTTATATTTTGTTAACCAAGGAAATCAATGCTGGATAGGAAAAGATTTGTTATCCCTTAACTTGACCTTTCAATTTGAGTCAATCAGGACGTGGTCTTTCAACTTGTTTCAGCTGAAGACATTTCAGCAGCTTTACTGTGGTGAGGATAAGTGAACTGTTAAAATTTGATTTTCTCACTTAAGAGGAATTTCTTTGGTGATTTGCGTACTACTTTGTAGAATGTCTATAACGAAAAGTGCAATTTTGAATCTCAGATTTGAAAACATAACCTATGAAAGGGTTAAAACATAACCAACAGGGGTGCTATGCCCTTAAGAGGAGGGGTGAGGCAGACCCAAGGACCCCCTATGAGATACATTGTGTGCAGTGGTGCACTTCGGAGGCCATGTTTGGGGCAATGAAGGGGATTGAAAGATCATGGCGGCATTTAAAAATGGTGTCCCGATGCGCAAGGTGTCTTACTGCACTGGCAAGTTGAGCTCGCCACTGCAGGAAATTATGTAAGTGCAACCACGACGGGGCACTCCTCACTGCAGGTGTCGAGAAACACCTCACTAAACGTGTCCAAAACAGGACTCATTTGTTCTCTTGAATTGCGCCAATCTGGTCTCCGGCGTCATGGGTTTTCTTTGGGTCTGTTGCTTCGACTCTACTTTCCTACTTAAGTTGGGGAACATTAAGCTGAGTCTGGTCCAGAGGCGTGATCCATTAATAATTCCGTTGGCGCCCCTCCTGTTGTTGGATGATATGGTGCCATATGGGTATGCGTCACTCCATTAGTCTTCATAAATGCCTGGAATTCCACACTGGTGAACAGGGTCCCGTTGTCTGTTACAAGGACCTCCGGTATTTCATGGATGCTAAATGACTGTTTGATGAAAGCTAATGCTTCTTCACCCTCTCGAAGGATTCGTCTTGTGATGTTTGCCACGACCATTTCTGATCTTTTGCTCACTGTGTATGTAAGGGTGCCAGCAAGGTGGCGAGATAGGGTATAATTTATGAGGCCTAAGAACGACTTTAGCTCCGGTGTGTTTCTTAGTGTCGAGGCTTCTTTTATGGCCTTGTCTTCTACGGGATGTAGGCTGATGGCCTGTAATCTTTGAAGCCCCACTGGTGGGTCTGAATGCTGCAGCAGGGAATACACATGCCTCCATCTTTGAGTTATCTTCTGACGAGGTGAGAATGTAATAAAATAATCAGCTTCCGGGCCGCCCTGGTGGACAGCAAACCCTTTCGCTGGATGGCCAGTAGCAGCAACTGTGACACTTTGATGGGCTGTCTCTGGTGTGGGGGCAATAAAATGGAGTACGTGGGCCCTCCAGGTCAGCTGACATCATGCTCCCTCGGGGCATCCACCTGTCTTTGGGAAGATCTTGGCAACAACCCACAAATGGGTACTTAATTTTACAGATTGACTACTCGGCATCTACCTGCTTCACTGAGGAGACCACAGCTGGGCCACGTTCTGTTCTGGTCTCCACAAACGGAGACCAGTCGGAACGGTTGCTGGGGGGCCTCCCAGGCGATCGGAGGCCCCCGGTTGGTCAGCCTCCAGGCAGGGTGGCACCTTGGCACTGCTGGTGCCACATGTGCACCTTGGTACTGCCAGCCTGCCATCCTGGCAGTTCCACCTTGGCAGTGTCTCCTGGGTGCCAGTCTGACACTGCCAGGGTGCGCAGTTGGCACTACCAGGCTGACATTTTGCCCGCACCTGGATCAGGCCCAGGGGTTCTCTGTTTGTGGTGGTGGGAGTGTGTGTGTGTGTTGGGGGGCGGGGGGGGGGGGGGGGGGGGGGAGGAGGAGGAGGAGGGGGCCGATGGCCCCCTAGAGGTGAGCTGGGGCATTGGGGGGAATGCAGGTGTTGCATCATTCGGTCGAGTGATTGGGATGCATTTTTAAATGGTACCCCGGTCTCTTCCTGCATGTAACCCTCAGTACAGGAAATGGTGCTGAGTGCCGCCTTGGGTGGGGCATTCCCTGCCACAGCATTGAAAAAAGAAACAGAGTCCTAAAGATTGCAGATAGTTCCCGGTGTTTGATTGGCCTCTATTTTATTTGTTACATCACGCCCCAAATCTGGGAACCTCAGGTAAATGTAAGTATCAGGGATTCCAGGGTAGGGAGGATATGGAAGGTCTGGGAAGGTTGTGAGGGAGTCGATCAGGGTTCTGTGGGGAAGCTGTGTGTTGGAAGGGGGTGGGAGGGTGCACCTAGTCGTAAGAGTGTTTCTGTTGAAGGAAACACATCCCAGATCTAACTTGCATTCATTTGGGCTAACCACTCAGGGCTCCAACTTGGAACCACCTCAAACCTGAAAGTCCACTAGGGGAGGTGGGAGCATAATATTCAGGCTATGTATACTATTTACCTCAACTAGTTCATGCGATAGTGGTCTCCACATTATATCACTTCTTTAGGAAGGTGGGACAATTGCCAACTGACAAAAATAAAAGCAAAATGGATATTAGCTCAGTCACTGATTTGGACGGAGCAGTTAAATTGTTTCTCAGGAAGCATTGTCAACTGTGATAAGTCTTGAACTTCAAAAGGACATAGACATATTGGTGGATTGGGGGATAAAGAACTATAGCTATGAGGGTAAAATGGAGAGATTAGGCCTCTTTTCCTTTGAGAAAAGAAGGCTGAGAGGAGATTTGATAGACAAATTCAAGATCCTGAGGAGTATGGACAGGGGAAATAGTAAGAAAATGTTTCCTCTCAAGAGTACATCAAGAACGAAAGGGCACAGATTCAAAATAATGGGCAAAAGGAGTAGAAGTGATTTGAGGAAAACAAATTTCGTCCACAGAGTGGTTGGGGTGTGGAACTAACTTCCTGAGAGGGTGGTGGAGGCAGGTTCAATTGAGGTATTCAGAAGGGAATTGCTTTGCTTTCTGAAAAGAAAGAACGTGCAAGGCTAGGGAGTTAAGGCAGGGAAGTGGGATTAGGTAGAATACCCTTTCAGTGAGACAGTTCAGACTTAATGGGCTGAATGGTCTCCTGCACTGTAAAGATTCTAAGTTCTTATGGATTATAACGTGTCGCATTTCTGTATCTGCACTGTTGGCAAGAGAGAATTGTTCAGGAGCATAGGCTCCAGTGGGCATCCCATCTACTCATACCAAGGCTTTAAAACAATCTGCAGGTCTGTGCTAAAAGGCTGTTTAAAAGATGGATGATGTTGTTTGGAAATTTCAATGTGTAGTTCAGCGATATATTTCATTCTCTTTCCAGTGCAGATTTAAAATAATCATGATTTAGGTGTTTAAAATGGAACAAGGAAAATCAGAATCAACCAGGGTTAAATATATGCATACTAAACCAACAGACATTTAATGCCAATCTAAAAATTGAATTACATTGATCAATTTTCTAATTTTATGCCCAAATTTGCTGTTGGTGGGAGAAGAGGAGAAGATAAAATAATTGCGCTGAGATCTTTTTTTTCTGATTTCAAAGCTCAGAGACTGATCTATATGTTACAGAAAATGGTTACAATCCATTTCAATCTATAAATATGTGTTTCTAAACGTCTGTTGCACTAGTGATTTGGTCATATGGATCCATTGCTGTGCTAATGTTCGCAGTTACTTGATAACCTGATCTTCAGAGTCTGGTTATTGTCCTTTTTAGTACTCGACTTGTTCAGTAACTTTAAGAAACTGACAGACTGATGAGCAAAATATGACCAATTCTGCTTCTGAAACAAGGGGTTGGATTTTATGGGTGCCATGCTGTGGTCACCCCAACCCAACTAAAAAGTCCATGATCCCAACTGCTGTCCTGCAGCAATTTGCTTAACTTACATGTTTAAGGTGAGACATCCACTCCTCTCAGCAGGAAGTTCCATCTTAGAGAACTGCTGCCCAATTGGAGCTTTGGCCACTGCTGGGACCACCGTCATTCATTCCTACTCTACTGAGGAGCCCACATGTGGCTGGGATTGTACGGCAGGAGATGTGGGTTGTAAGAGCTGGGTTCATGAGACCAGGAGACAGAGACAAAGGGCAGGGTGACTTTTGTGGGAGTTTGCTTCTGATGGCCCCATATCACCACCCCCCCCCGCCCTAACCTTGCCCAAAACCAAACTCGGAAACTGAAACTGCTGGGTCACCAACATGGCTGAGCGTGTCCCCTCACCTCAGGTAAAATATCAATGCGGTAGGATGAGGTCTTTCACTAATCATTAACTGGTCACTAATTGGCTTCAATTGACCCAAGGGTGGGCAGGGTGCCTCCCCCACTCCCTGTGAAGTTTCAAATAGGTCAGTGGCGGTAGCCAGACAACTGAAGGCCACGCTGCATTTTACATATACCCACCACCTTCAAACACACTGGCGGGGGAGCATAAAATCCAGCCTATGATAACTCTCTTGGCATTTCAACATAATTCACGATGAAGCACTTCGAAGTTCCCGATGTAGATCTCCATTTGGCACGAGTGTGTGCTGGAAATTCCGGTGCGGTATCATCACAATTCATGGCTCACGCAATCTTCTATCACCTTTGACAGAATGGCACCTGTGTTTGAATCCCTGATAAGTATACAGAACATCCTCCCAGACGTGTTAAACTGTAAAATTATTTTGCTGAGATTTAAAAAAAAAAATTTGTAGTTCATAGTTTATATTGATTCAGTCTTCGCTGGAACTGATTGATGTTGAATACTTTTGTTGCGAGTTCATAGAATCGTAGAATTTACAGTGCAGAAGGAGGCCATTCGGCCCAACGAGTCTGCACCGGTCCTTACAAAGAGCACCTTACTCAAGCCCACGTATACCCGTAACCCAGTAACCTCCACTTAACCTTTTTGGACACTAAGGGCAATTTAGCATGGCCAATCCACCTACCCCGCACCTCTTTGGACTGTGGAAGGAAACTGGAGCACCAGGAGGAAACCCACGCAGACACGGGGAGAATGTGCAGACTCCGCACAGTGACCCAGCCGGGAATCGAACCTGGGACCCTGGAGCTGTGAAGCAATTGTGCTAACTACTATGCTACCGTGCTGCCTGAACCTTTCTTATACATTCTTCCAATATTTGAGATACAGAAAACCTGATAAATATCTGGGTTACATAAATAGTTTATGCCACAAAACAAAAGAGCCAAATAACTACAGAGGACAGCTTCTGGAACCTACAAAGCAACAAGAATTTGAGAATAAGACAACTTCTCTATGTAAGAAAGCAGAAAGTTATTGCAAGAAGCCAGCCTCTCAGTTGTTTCTTGCATCATTGAAACATCTGAAGCAGATATGAAGGTTCCCCAATTTTGGAAACATTGCGCTATGGTACTTCCTGCTGGTGAAAATGTTGGGAAACGCATTGTTACTGAATGGTGCCATGGCCATGCAGATTGTGGGGACATCCTTTAATTAAGAAAATGTTTCGATAAGCAGGAATATTATGATTCATTATATTGTAAAGTGAATGTGAACCCCTTTCAAATTTAGATCAATACACAGTTTGAAATCCAGTGGTGATTGAAACATCTTTTTTATGATACAAATCACATTATCAGCTGAATGTATGCGGTAAACAATCTGACTGCAGGCCACTTTTAGAAACACAAGTTGTCATTGATGGAGCTTTCCTGTAAATTGGAATGAGGATGGTAATAGAATGTGAGGGAATTTTCTTCCAGCTGCTCTTCGTTTTATCTCCAGCTCCAGGATTTGACAGACACCATTTGGGAGAAAATTGTATGTTTTCCCTGTTGTGTCTTCAGTGGTCAGATGACTAGCTCAGCTCCCATGCACGTTTGAAGTTATACTCAATGTTCTCTGCAGTGAAGATGACTCAGATTTAAGCCTTCTTACATCAGACATTCATATACTTTGTATTGAAGGAGAATAAAAAGTCACATGAAAAAAAATCACAGTGACACACTGGTTAGCATTGTTGCCTCATCCCGCCAGGAACCCGGGTACGATTCCGACCTTGGGTGACTGAGTGGAGTTTGCACCTTCTCCCTGTGTCTGCATGGGTTTCCTCCGGGTGCCCCGGTTTCCTCCAACAGCCTAAAGATCTACAGGTTAGGTGGATTGGTCATGCTAAATTGCCACTCAGTATCCACAAGTTAGGTGGGGTTCCAGGCTTATGGGGATAGGGCAGGGAAGTGGGTCTGGGATAGGATGCTCTTTTGCAGGGTCATTGCAGACTCGATGGACGAAATGGCTCCCTTCTGCACTGCAGGGATTCTATGGATATTGGGTACACCCACTGGTTAAATGGCAAAGTTATTTTTTTATCTTTTATAGATTATAAACAGGACCACTCTTGAGTTATCAGCTTTTTGAACCTATTGAGTGAAAGTCCGTATTGAGGTGAAAACCAGTTTTATATTGTGTTTACAGCAGGGACACAAGCATTCAGCCCAACTGGTTTATGCCAGTATTAATGCTCCACTCCTCTCATGTACTCAATTCACTTTAAATCACTGCAGGATGTGACTAATGCCTGGTGAAGCCCGTAGTTGAAAGACGTGATACTGAAACCTCTATCATCACAGATTTATGCCCGAAACAGTCTGGAAGACTTGAATGTTGGTATGCTAATCTGCTTTTATGCTTGTGTCATGTGAGAGTACCTTTAAGAAATTGGTGTTTAAGAAATGTACCTTTAAGAAATGGGTGTTTATCAGTGATGTCAGAGTGTGGGGGGAGCTGGGCTGTCTGTCAGCTTTTTACTTTCGTTGTAGGCTGTTTGCTGCAGCGTGTGTTTTTCTTTCGTTTTCAGTGTTGGAGCTGAAGCCAGACCAAGCAGGTGTACTGCTGTTCTCTCTGCCTTCCAAATACTATCCCTTGATCATTTGGTGAATTTAGAATTATAAATGTTCTCAGTAGTGAATGTAAACCTAATGTGCTACTGTGTAAAGGTTTTTTTTTACAAAGTCTTCTGGATGTTAAAAGGACAGCTTACGGATTACTTAGTGTTGTATTCTTTGGGTATTGTATTTGAATTAATGGTTGCTAAGATGTTCACTGTTTGTTTTAAAAAAGGTTAACTTGAGTTAATAGAATAAACATTGTTTTGCTTTATAAAATACATTTCCATTTCTGCTGTACCACACCTGTAGAGTGGGCTGTGTGCGCCCCATACCACAATCTATTAAAAGTTGTGTGTCAGGTGAACTCCATGATACACTTTGGGGTTCTCTAAGCCCTGGCCCATAACAAATTGGGGGCTCAAGGGGGATAAAAGTCTATCTATTGGACTGGCTTAGTGAACTTAAAGACAGTGAGGGATGAGCATATTGTGGTTGCTTATCAGGTGTGGTATTCTAGTTTAAGTTGAGAGTGTGTTGTGTACAATTGCTCTTTCAGGGGCTCTGAAGTTTTTGGGGGTGGAGACGGCCACACGCAGTACCTTACGGACAGAGACTAAAAGCAGACTGTTCGATTTGGCAAAAAGATTGCAGTTAACATTACCTGACAAAATGTGAAAAGATGAGGTAATTATGGCGGTGGCTAAACATTTAAAGTTGCCTGAGATACAGGTTGAGGCATTGGAAATGACAAAAATTCAGTTGCAAATTAAACAAATAGAACATAAGACCATAAGACATAGGAGCGGAAGTAAGGCCATTCGGCCCATCGAGTCCACTCCACCATTCAATCATGGCTGATTTCAACTCCATTTACCCGCTCTCTCTCCATAGCCCTTAATTCCTCGAGAAATCAAGAATTTATCAACTTCTGTCTTAAAGACACTCAACGTCCCGGCCTCCACCGCCCTCTGTGGCAATGAATTCCACAGACCCACCACTCTCTGGCTGAAGAAATTTCTCCTCATCTCTGTTCTAAAGTGACTCCCTTTTATTCTAAGGCTGTGCCCCCGGGTCCTAGTCTCCCCTGCTAATGGAAACAACTTCCCTACATCCACCCTATCTAAGCCATTCATTATCTTGTAAGTTTCTATGCGATCTCCCCTCAACCTCCTAAACTCCAATGAATATAATCCCAGGATCCTCAGACGTTCATCGCATGTTAGGCCTTCCATTCCTGGGATCATCCGTGTGAATCTCTGCTGGACCCACTCCAGTGCCAGTATGTCCTTCCTGAGGTGTGGGGCTCAAAATTGCTCACCGTATTCTAAATGGGGCCTAACTAATGCTTTATAAAGCTTCAGAAGTACATCCCTGCTTTTATATTCCAAGCCTCTTGAGATGAATGACAACATTGCATTTGCTTTCTTAATTACGGACTCAACCTGCAAGTTTACCTTTAGAGAATCCTGGACTAGGACTCCCAAGTCCCTTTGCACTTCAGCATTATGAATTTTGTCACCGTTTAGAAAATAGTCCATGCCTCTATTTTTTCCAAAGTGCAAGACCTCGCACTTGCCCACGTTGAATTTCATCAGCCAATTCTTGGACCACTCTCCTAAACTGTCTAAATCTTTCTGCAGCCTCACCACCTCCTCCATACTACCTGCCCCTCCACCCATCTTTGTATCATCGGCAAACTTAGCCGGAATGCCCCCAGTCCCGTCATCTAGATCGTTAATATATAAAGAGAAAAGCTGTGGCCGAGGTTAGGCTAATTGGCCTATAATTTTCCATCTTTTTCCTTGTTCCCTTCTTGAACAGGGGGGTTACAACAGCGATTTTCCAATCCTCTGGGACTTTCCCTGACTCCAGTGACTTTTGAAAGATCATAACTAACGCCTCCACTATTTCGTCAGCTATCTCCTTTAGAACTCTAGGATGTAGCCCATCTGGGCCTGGATATTTATCAATTTTTAGACCTCTTAGTTTCTCTAGCACTTTCTCCTTTGTGATGGCTACCATATTCAACTCTGCCCCCTGACTCTCCTGAATTGTTGAGATATTACTCATGTCTTCTACTGTGAAGACTGACACAAAGTACTTATTTAGTTCCTCAGCTATTTCCTTGTCTCCCATCACAAAATTACCAGCGTCATTTTGGAGTGACCCAATGTCAACTTTTGCCTCCTGTTTGTTTTTAATGTATTTAAAGAAACTTTTACTATCATTCCTAATGTTACTGGCTAGCCTACCTTCATATTTGATCCTCTCTTTCCTTATTTCTCTCTTTGTTATCCTTTGTTTGTTTTTGTAGCCTTCCCAATCTTCTGACTTCCCACTACTCTTTGCCACATTATAGGCTTTCTCTTTTGCTTTGATGCATTCCCTAACTTCCTTTGTCAGCCATGGCTGCCTAATCCCCCCTCTGATAACCTTTCTTTTGTTTGGGATGAACCTTTGTACTGTGTCCTCAATTACTCCCAGAAACTCCTGCCATTGCTGTTCTACTGTCTTTCCCACTAGGCTCTGTTTCCAGTCGATTTTTGTCAGTTCCTCCCTTATGCCCCTGTAGTTACCTTTATTGAACTGTAACACCTTTACATCTGATTCTACCTTCTTTCTTTCAAATTGGAGATTGAATTCTACCATATTATGATCACTGCCTCCTAAGTGCTCCCTTACTTTAAGCTCTTTAATCAAGTCTGGCTCATTACATAACACTAAGTCCAGAATGGCCTGTTCCCTCGTGGGCTCCATCACAAGCTGTTCCAAAAAGCCCTCCTGTAAACATTCAATGAATTCCCTTTCCTTGGGTCCACTGGCAGCATTATTTACCCAGTCCACCTGCATATTTTGTGATGCATTTTGTGCCCCTGGTCCTGACCACTGTTAGGAGGCCTGTACACAACTCCCATTATGGTTTTTTTGCCTTTGTGGTTCCTCAGCTCTACCCACACAGACTCCACATCATCTGACCCTATGTCATTTAGTGCTATTGATTTAATTTCATTCCTAATTAACAAGGCAACCCCGCCCCCTCTGCCCCACCTCTCTGTCTTTTCGATAGGTTGTGAATCCCTGGATGTTTAAATGCCAGTCCTGAACCCCCTGCAACCATGTCTCTGTGATGCCTACCACATCATACCTGCCAGTCACAATCTGGGCTACAAGCTCATCTACCTTGTTCCGTACACTGCGCGCATTTAAACATAGCACCTTTAATTCTCTATTGACTGTCCCTTTTTGTTTTCTTAGTGTGGTGGACCTTGGTTTACTGAGCCTTTCCATACACTGTGTCATATTTTGTGGGATGGGGACTATCGTAACCTCTCCTGAGTTTTGTCTTTTCGTGCTTTTTTTGTATTCCTAAGCGGCTACGCTTCCCACTGATTACTTCACCTCTTGGCTCCCTGACGTTCCCTTCCCCCCAATCTTTAGTTTAAAGTCCTATTGACCACCCTATTTACTCTTTTCGCCAGAACACTGGTCCCAGCTCGGTTCAGGTGGAGACCATCGCAATGGTATAGGTCCCCCCCGTCCCAAAACTGATGCCAGTGTCCCATGAAAAGGGAAAAAAAAAAAGGGCAGCACGGTAGCATTGTGGATAGCACAATTGCTTCACAGCTCGAGGGTCCTAGGTTCGATTCCGGCTTGGGTCGCTGTCTGTGCGGAGTCTGCACGTTCTCCCCGTGTGTGCGTGGATTTCCTCCGGGTGCTCCGGTTTCCTCCCACAGTCCAAAGATGTGCAGGTTAGGTGGATTGGCCGTGATAAATTGCCCTTAGAGTCCAAAATTGCCCTTAGTGTTGGGTGGGGTTACAGGGTTATGGGGATAGGGTGGAGGTGTTGACCTTGGGTAGGGTGCTCTTTCCAAGAGCCGGTGCAGACTCGATGGGCCGAATGGCCTCCTTCTGCACTGTAAATTCTATAATTCTATAAAAGGAACCCCTCTTTCCCACACCACTCTAGAGAAAGAATTAAAGCAGCTTGAATACGAAAGAGGTAGAGAGGAAAAAAAAGAGTAAGGGAGATACAGATCAGGGAAAAAGATAAAGAGAGAGAGTTTGAACGTCAGAAAATGGCCATGAAACATGACAGTCAGTTAAAATTGGCAGACGTAAAGGGAAACGTACAGTTGGATGATAGTGATGAGGATAGTGAGAAAGAGTGTCAGAGTCAAAGGCTTGGTGGGCATCTATTTAAATATGTCCAAGCATTGCCAAGGTTTGATGAGAAGGAGGTGGAAGCCTTTTTCATTTCATTTGAGAGGATAGCTAAACAAATGAAATGGCCACAGGACATGTGGGTACTACTGATAGGTAGGGCTAGTGAAGTGTTTACATCACTATCGGAGGAGGTATCTGAGACGTATGAGGAGGTGAAAAAAAATCCATTTTGGTGCATATGAACTAGTGCCTGAAGCCTTCAGACAAAGGTTTAGAAATTTAAGGAAAGAATTTGGTCAAACATACATGGAGTTTGAAAGGCTCAAAAAGAGTAATTTTGAATGAGGTGGATAAGGGCTTTGAAGATAGACCAAATGTATGAAGCTCTCAGAGAAATTATACTTTTGGAGGAGTTTAAAAGTTCAATTCCTGATGTAGTGAGAACTCATGTGGAAGAGCAGAGGGTTAAAACTGTGCGGTTAGCAGCTGAAATGGCAGATGGTTATGAATTAGTTCATAAATCAAAGTTTGGTTTCCAACATCAGTTTTAGCCTGTGAGGGATAGTAAGTGGGGACATGAGAAATACTCAAATGGCAAAGGTAAAGGTGATCTGATGAGAGATAATAAGGAGAGTGTCCCTCAGACTAAAAAGGAAATCCAGGACGGTGGAAAATAAATTAAAAATTTCAAATGTTTTATCTGTAATAAACTAGGCCATGTAAAGTCACTGATGTGCTAAAACAGGATAAGACAGTGGGGTTTGTGAAAGTGGTAAAGGAAGGCCCAAATGAAGCGAAGGAGGTGCAAAAGATTGTACAGCATGATCAAGAGGTGATTGATAAGAAGGTGCCAGATGTCTTCAAAGAATGTACTTGTGTGGGTAAAGTTTACTCATGTGTATCAGGAGGAGCAGGTAAAGAAGTCACAATTTTAAGAGATACGGGAGCTAGTCAATCTTTAATGGTAAGAGATGAGGAGTTATGTAGTTTGGGAAGAATGTTGCCAGAAAAGGTGGTGATATGTGGAATTCCAAGGTGAGAGGAATAGTGTTCAATTATATAAGGTAAGGTTGGAAAGTCCAGTGAAGAGTGGTGAAGTGGTAGTAGGAGTAATAGCGAAACTATCTTGTCCAGGAATACAGTTTATCTTGGGTAATGATATAGCTGGATCGCAGGTGGGAGTGATGCCTACTGTGGTTGATAAGCCAGTGCAAAATCAGACAACTGAAGTGTTGAAGGACGAATATCCTGGGGTTTTTACGGATAGTGTAGTAACAAGGTTGCAAAGTCACAGGTTAAGACAAGAATGGCTTAGATAGGGTGGACTAGGACCCGGGGGCACAGCCTTAGAATAAAAGGGAGTCACTTTAGAACAGAGATGAGGAGAAATTTCTTCAGCCAGAGAGTGGTGGGTCTGTGGAATTCATTGCCACAGAGGGCGGTGGAGGCCGGGATGTTGAGTGTCTTTAAGACAGAAGTTGATAAATTCTTGATTTCTCGAGGAATTAAGGGAGTTGAAATCAGCCATGATTGAATGGTGGAGTGGACTCGATGGGCCAAATGGCCTTACTTCCGCTCCTATGTCTTATGGTCTTAAGAGGAGGGATCAAAGAGTGAAGATGAAGTTGAAGTGCAATTATCGATAACGGTTTTTGATCAGATGGTTGAAAAAGATCAAGGACAGGTGGAGGATGACGCAGATATTTTTAGTTCAAGAAAATTGGTGTAGTTACAACAAAAAGATGTAGAAACAAACCGAATGTATCAGAAGCACACACGGAAGAGGAATCTGAGTGGATACCAGAGTGTTATTACGTAAAAGTGATGTCTAGATAAGAAAATGGAGACCTTTACATATGCAGGTGGATGAAAAGTGGGCAGAAGTTCATCAAGTAGTATTGCCGGTAGGGTATAGAAAGGAGGTGTTGCGAGTTGCACATGAGGTACCAGTGGGAGGTCATTTGGGAAGAAGGAAAACTCAAGCTAAAATCCAGAAACATTTTTATTGGCCTGGACTACATAAAGATGTAGTTAAATTTTGTCAATCATGTCACACATGCCAAGTGATAGGGAAACCTCAAACAGTGATAAAACCAGCGCCCTTAATACCCATTCCAGCATTTGAGGAACGTTTTACAAAGGTCCTAATTGATTGCATAGGACCGTTTCCTAAAAAAAAAGTGGGAATCAATATCTTTTGACTATAATGGATGTGTCTACTAGGTTTCCAGAGGCTATTCCAGTACGTAATATTACAGCTAAAAAGATTGTGGAGGAGTTACTTAAATTCTTTGCTAGATATGGACTTCCCGCAGAAATACAATCGGATCAAGGATCAAATTTTACCTCCAGGTTATTCAAAGAAGTTATGGAAAGCTTAGGAATAAAACATTTTAAATCAACTGCGCACCATCCAGAATCGCAGGGAGCATTAGAAAGGTGGCATCAGACATTAAAGACAATGTTGAGGGCTTATTGTCAAGATTATCCAGAGGTTTGGGATAAAGGAATTCCATTCGTACTGTTTGCAATTAGGGCTGCACCTAATGAGTCACTCAAATTCAGTCCTTTTGAACTAATTTTGGTCATGAGGTAAGAGGACCACTTAAATTGATTAATGAACAATTGGTGAGTGAGAAATCGGAAATTACACTATTGGATTACGTGTCAAATTTTAGGGAACGATTAAATAGAGCAGGTGAATTGGCTAGACAACATTTAAGTTGCACAAAATGTGATGAAACGGGGAGCGGACAAGAAATCCAAAGTTCGTAGTTTTGCCATTGGAGATAAAGTTTTAGTGTTGTTACCAGTGGGAGGTGAGCCTTTAAAAGCAAGGTTTTGTGGACCTTATCAGATTGAAAGGAAATTAAGTGAGGTGAATTATGTGGTAAAAACGCCTGACAGAAGGAAAACTCACCGAGTGTGTCATGTGAATATGCTTAAAAGGTACTTTGAAAGGGAAGGAGAGAAAAAGGAGGCGGTTTTAATGATTCTAACTCAAAGTGACAAACCAAATCCACTGTGAATTTGACATACCTCAAATTAAATTGGAAAACGAGGATGTTCTTAAAAATTGGGATAAATTGTTGAGTTACCTTCCAGAGGAAAAACAAACTGACCTGAAAGAGTTCTTGATATTACGTGGGCAAGTTTGTAGAGATAAATTGGGAAGTTCTCAAATGGCTATACATGATGTAGATGTGGGACATGCTGTTCCAATCAAACAACATCCATATAGACTGAACCCTTTAAAATTGGCACAGGTTAACAAAAAGATTGAGAATATACCTAAAAATGGCATAATTGAAGTGGGTTACAGCCAATGGAGCTCACCCATAGTGATGGTACCAAAACCAGACGGTACCCAACGGTTGTGTGGGGACTATAGAAAGGTGAAAGGTTAATGCAGTTACAAGAACAGACTCTTATCCTATCCCATGTTTAGAGGATTGCATTGAGAAAGTGGAACAATCAGCTTTTATTTCCAAATTGGATTTACTTAAAGGTTACTGGCAGGTAGCTTTTTCCGAAAGCGTGAAGGAGATTTCAGCTTTTGTGACTCCAGATGGTATATACCAATTCAAAGGGCCAGACCCCTTTCGAGGCCCCTCCCGGTGCAGGAATCCCCCTACCCCCCCCCCCCCCCCCCACAGCCCCCCCCCCCCCCCCCGCCAGCATTCCCGCACTGTTCCTGCCGGCAGTGACCAGGTGTGGATGGTGCTGGCGGGAACCTGTCGTGTTGGGCAGGCTGCTCGGCCCATCCGGGCCAGAGAATCGCCGCTCGCCCGTTATCAACGGCAAGCGGCGATTCTCCCAGCGGCCAGCCGTGATTCTCGCCACGCTGGTTTGGGGGGGTGGGAGAATCGCGTGTGGGCGTCGGGTTGGCGTGGCGGGACTCGCGCGGCGCCCAGGCGATTATCCCACCCGGCGTGGGGGGGAGAATTCCGCCCCTCATGTGAGAGTACCTTTAAGAAATGGGTGTTTAAGAAATGTACCTTTAAGAAATGGGTGTCTATCAGTGATGTCAAAGTGTGGGTGGAGCTGGGCTGTCTGTCAGCTTTGTACTTTTATTTTAGGCTGTTTGCTGCAGGGTTTGTTTTAGTTTAGTTTTCAGTGTTGGAGCTGAAGCCAGACCAAGCAGGTGTACTGCTGTTTTCTCTGCCATCAAAATACTATCCCTTGATCATTTGGTGAATTCAGAATTATAAATGTTCTCAGTAGTGCCTGTAAACCTAATGTGCTTCTGTTTAAAGTTTTTTTTTCATGTCTTCTGGATGTTAAAAGGACAGCTTATGGATTACTTAGTGTTGTATTCCTTGGGGGTTGTATTTGAATTAATGGTTGCTGAGATGTTCACTGTTTGTTTTGGAAAGGTTAACTTGAGTTCATAGAATAAACATTGTTTTGCTTTAAAAAATACTTTTCCATTTCAGTTGTACACCTGTAGAGTGGGCCGTGTGCTCCCCATACCACAATCTATTAAAAGTTGTGGGTCAGGTGAACTCCATGATACACTTTGGGGTTCTCTAAATCCTGGCCCATAACACTTGTAGTTGCCGCTAAATTGCTTGTATGATGTAGTGGTATAAACAAAATTGCCATTCCGTATTGAGTTAACATTTGCACTAGTGTGACAATAACCACTTTACATTTGGATATAAGTATGTGCCGATTGTGCTTGCTATGATGAAAGTAAAAGCAAATGTACAAATTACCGTTTTAGAAAAATTGCAGAAAATGTTTGTTTGATGAACCATGACGGGAACACATCTTTGAACCGGTCTAGATCCAGCCTGGCTGTCGCTGAACATTTTGCCATCATTTTGGGCTTCTCCTGGTGTTAAGGAGTCAGTATGTTCCTGATGTGTGAGCTATTCTTCATTGGAACACAGAATAATTATTAAAAGGAGCTGACCATAAGGGTTCAGGCAGTCTAAGATATTCGTGCACAGTTTTGCTTGGGTGGCCGGTTCAACTCCAAAACACCAGTAAAAATCCCTGAAGATCCATTCATAAAAATGAAATTTCACTCACTCAGCCGCCCTGATGTTGCCTGCAGGGCATCAGTGCCATCTGTAGTATAGCGACAAGCATTCAAAATGGGGGAATACTCAGCAGCTGAGGAAGGGTGGTAGGTGGCAAGGCAAGCAGCAAGAACTTTTCTTGTCCATGTTTCACCTGATGGTATGAAACTTCATTGTCTCAAGACTGAGAACTCCAAGGTGGACTCCCATACTGATTGTATGATTAAAAGCTCAGGAGACCTGAGAAGGTAAATCCAAATGGTAATTTATTTGCAGCCAACTGAAAAGGCCGCAACGCAGCATACAGCACATAGGTCCCAACAGGGACTACTGAGCATGCTGGTCCCAATCTGGGCCGGCTTTTGAAGGGTGATTCTATGAGTCCCAGCTGATGGGCCTCCACCCACTGGTGGGGGAGTGCATATTCCACAAGCCCCACCAGGAGATCAATCGGGCCACCCCCTTGGGTCCCGTGATGGTTATTACAGTATGCTTCTGTGCCACCACCACTGGGACACGACGTTCCCAAGGATGGTGATTGAATAATTTACAACTTTAGTTGATTCCGTGAATAAAGCCCCTTCAGGCACCTGCGTCAATGATCGGTGGGATAGCTCTCCCAATCTTGGTACAAGCCCCAGTTGTTTGAATGGAAGGTTGGCTGGGTCAACTGTATTCATGTCTCTTTGTGTTATCCTTTGCCTTAGGTCAATGCCAGGCGACCTCTCCAATTTTATTCTTATTATGGATTTTTGGAGTTGTTTTGATATGGCTGACTAGATTTCTAGGCCATTCAGAGGACAAGTCAACCTTATTCCTAACCACAACCATAATGGGAATGATGCAATTCATTATTCTCCAATATCTTCAGGGTACTGCCCTGGTGGGACAGAAGGCTGCAACAGTGTTTCTCCATCGGGTCTTGTCTGATGCTGTGGCTTGTGGCTCATCCCGTGTCTTCCAGCTCAGTCATCACAGTCCTACCACATGTTGCTGTTGGCCTGCCCTGTTTACGTTTCCCAGCTGGTGTCCATGTTCGGCCAACTTTCGGTATTTGCTCTTGGGACATCCTTAGCACATGAACCACATTACCGGTGCTTCTTGACCTCAAGGAAAATGCTATAGCAACCAATCTTGTACCGGGACGTCATTGGAAGTTTTATTAGATGTTCCTGATCTAATGTGGGAAACTATTATGAAAGGCGTTGACGTTGCTCTTGTCTGTCTTCACTACCATCGACCATGGAGATCCATACAGCAGGACTTTAAGTTGCTTATGCTATCTTCCCACTCTGTAATCTATTTTTATGGATGAAAGTTTATTACTTTTCTTGGAATGGATTAAGTGCAATAAATATCATTCTGTTTAGTTTTGAAAACTCAAGGAAACCTGGCTGCTTGTGTCATGTATAGCAATCACACGTAGGCAGTTAAACACTCACTGAATTGGCAAGCATACCCTTTAAAAAACACTGTTGTGGTCAAACGAGACGCGGGAAGAGAGGTAAAACATTCGACCCCACCTCACTTAATTGTAACACTTACATACACAGAGGACTTGAAGGCAATTGTAAACCCAACCCGCTCCCACACCACCTCTGTCAGTACAAAACAATTGAAATGTTATTGAGAGCTCTTGCCAGTTTCTTGTCACCTTTCAGTCACCAACCGAGTGATGGAGAAATTATTTCACTCAAAGGGATGTATATCTTTGGAATTCTCCACCCCAGGCAGTTATTTATTTATTTATTTACTTTTCTTCGTTCATGGGAGGTGGGTGTCGCAGGCTGAGCCAGTATTTGTGCCCGTCCCTAATTGTCCTTTGGGGCAGTTAAGAGTCAACCACTTTGCTGTGGACCTGGAGTCACATATAGGCCAGACCAGGTAAGGTCGGCAGATTTCCTTCCCTAAAGGACATTAGTGAACCAGATGGGATTTTACCACAATCGACAATGGTTTCATGGTCATCACAAGACTTTTTAATACCAGGGGCGTCATTCTCCGACCCCCCCCGCCGGGTCGGAGAACGGCCGTTGGCCGCCGTGAATCCCGCCCCCGCCGAAGTCTCCGGTACCGGAGATTGAGCGGGGGCGGGAATCGGGCCGCGCCGGTTGGCGGGACCCCCCGCTCAATTCTCCGGCCCGGATGGGCCGAAGTCCCGCCCAGAAATTGCCTGTCCCGCCGGCGTAAATCAAAGCTGGTATTTACCGGCGGGACCAGGCGGCGTGGGCAGGCTCCGGGGTCCTGGGGGGGGGCACGGGGGGTGCCCCCATGGTGGCCTGGCCCGCGATCGGGGCCCACCGATCCGCGGGCGGGCCTGTGCCGTGGGGGCACTCTTTCCCTTCCGCCTTCGCCACGGCCTCCACCATGGCGGAGGCGGAAGAGACTCTCCCCACTGCGCATGCGTGGGAAACTGTCGGCGGCCGCTGACGCTCCCGCGCATGCGCTGCATTTCCGCGCCAGCTGGCGGGGCTCCAAACGCCATTTCTGCCAGCTGGCGGGGCAACAAACGCCATTTCCGCCAGCTGGCGGGGCGGAAATCCCTCCGGCGCCGGCCTAGTCCCTCAATGTTGGGGCTCTCCCCCAAAGATGCGGAGCATTCCGCACCTTTGGGCCGGCGCGATGCCCGTCTGATTGGCGCCGTTTTTGGCGCCAGTCGGCGGACATCGCGCCGTTGGGGGAGAATTTCGCCCCAGATGTTTATTGAATTCACATTTCACCATCTGCAGTGGCAGGATTTGAACCTGGGACCCGAGTTTTCTGGGTCTCTGGATTACTAGTCTACTGGCAATACTACTATCCTCCGGCCTCGCCAGTTGTGCATATTTATGGTCTGTCAGTGAATCGAGGCAAATGGGGCGTTGGTGAGAAAGTGCAGTTGCTTAGAATACCTATGATCAGACTGAATGCTGGAGCAGACTTCAACAGGCCCTACGGTATACTCCTGCTCTAACCTCTTGTGTTTAGGCATCCTTTATTGGCTTTCTCTGTTTCTCTCTCTGTGCCCCATTCTTGACCATCACTGCTGTCTCCTGCAGCCAATCAGTCACTTTGAAGCCCATTACTGAACATCACTGCTCCAAATACTTCCAGTCAATTGCTGTATGGCACATTATGATCAACCCCATTAATTATATCTTAATTGAATCTTTATTTGTCCCCAAATGGTGAGGGCACTGTGTGATGAACGTAAGACATTGTTTGTTATGGACTCGGGTTTAGAAAACTCCAAAGTGCATCATGCACTTCACCTGACCAACAACAGATTATTGATTGTGGTTACGATGAGCACAAGAGCCTGCCTTTCAGGTGTTATGCAACAGTGTGTTTAGGCACTTTCAATCCCAAAACAAGCTTTATTCTACAAATTTAGTTAACAGCTGTATAAAGACACACAGTAAGGATTATTATCAACTGCACAAATAAAGACCCCACACAGCTACAGTACTCTGTGTATAATCCTTAATAAATCCCCCCTTTAACTGTTCCAATTTAATAACAAGATCATGTAAAGCAAAAACCCCTTTTTACCAAAAATAGCAGGTAACTATAATCATTGGGTCTCTTCCTTGGAATAACTCTTCAAAATTGAAAACAGAGAAACAGGCCAAGATACTTCTCTGTATGAGTACAGCAGCCAAATGTGAAAACAAAAGTAAAAACTCAGAGCCACAAATTAGCTCCAAACCAAAGCAAAAGTAAAATCACCTCCCAGAGCCACAGCTCAGCTCCACCCACACAATGACATCACTGAAGCCATGTGATAAGACAAAAACATTTTTTAAAGAGGCACTCACATGACATGTTATATATTATATTTTATATTTCTTGCAGTAATGTTATTAAAAACCAGGGTATAAGATACATACATGCAGTATGTCTGTTAAAGCTGTGATTACAGGGCCGTAAAGTGAGGTAATCATTCATTTTAACCATTTACTTTTTTAGATAGATGGCTAATGGAATATTGTTTTGACTTTGGAGAGACCCCGGGGAGTGGATCATTTATGATTGATGGTTCTTAGTCCTGGATAAACAGGTCATGGGACACCATAATTGAATACCTTATAATGACAAGCAATTTAAGGTGGCCATTGATGCGAGTGATGTGAGTGCTGATGCTGTACAGTTACAGTGAGACAATGAAGTTATAGAAAGACCTGTTGGTTATTTGTCCAGCAAACTAACTGTTCATCAAAATAAGTATTCGGCCATTGAAAAGGAGGCATTGAGTTTGCTGTTGCCGTTGTAACATTTTGACATTTATGTTGCTAACAATTCATCAGAGATGTTTACACACAGCATAATCCATTGGACGTTCTGGAGAAGATTAAAGATTGAAATGCAAGACTGTTTGGATGGAGTTTATTGCTAAAACCATTTAACTTGAAAATTAAACATGTAGCAGGAAGAGAAAACATAATTGCAGATGCTTTATCATCCCGCTGGCGTAAATCAAACAAGGTCCTTACCGGCGGGACCTGGCGGGCGGCCATGTTTGTGGTGTCGGACCATCCAGGATTGGAAACGGGCGCGGAGGCAGATGCTGTAGCCTTCGCCTCGTTGATCGCCTGAAGGCGAATCCTGTTAGGGTGGAGAGCAACCTATCCACCCTGTGCCCTGGCACTCCGCTGCCACTTTGTTACATGTCTGGGTTTGTCCCTGCTGGTTCCGCCCTCAGGCTCAAGTATAAAGGTAGTTAACCTCCAGCCCTGCCCTCATTCTGGGACCGGCTGCTAGCAGGTATCTTTTGGCTGATTAAAGCCACAGTTTACTCTTCCGACTCTCGTCCGTCGTCATTGATGGTGCATCAAATAGCTTATCCAGTCCACAAATCTGGGTCCAATTCCAAACCGCTACAGAACTGCCATCAAGTAACCCCATTCTACCCGGTGAAACGCCTTCATTTTTACTGCCTGTACTCGATCCACCAGTGACAAAGGGAGATCATCCCACCTTGCCAAATCAGCTTTCACCCTCCCCACCAAACTAGAAATGTTGTACCTACGGAACCACCCCCCCCCACCCCCCGCAATTCCGAGCAACCTGCACTCCCAGGTATCTAAAGTGAGTCCCTGCCCTACGGAATGGCAGCCCCCCACCCCTGCCCCCATCCCTGGTCGAGACACCACAAAATATTCACTCTTGTCTAGATTTAATTTGTCCAATGCCACAACCACCTCTGTTTCCTTTCCCTCTGTCGGTGTCATAACCACGTTCAATACACCCCTAATGTTCGAAAAGAGCTGCCTCTCTCTCACAAACCCTGTCTGATCTTCGCCTATCACCTTCGGGAGGCACTCCTCTAGTCTATATGCCAGTACCTTCGCCAATATATTTGCGTCCACGTTTAAAAGTGATATGGGCCTATCTGACCCACACTCCGTCAGATCCTTATTTTTCAAGGAAATCGATGCCTGTCCCAAAGTTTGTGGTAACACACCCTTCCCTATCGCCTCTTCAAACATCCCCACCATCAGCTGTACCAGCTTATTTTTGAATTTTTTATAATGTTCCACCGGAAACCCATCCGGCCCTGCCACCTTCCCTGACTGCATCCTCCCGATCGCATGTTATTTCTGCTCCACTATCGTCCTCTCTAATGTAGCCCTAACCACCTTCCCTAACCTCGGGTACTCCAGCCCATCCTGAAATTCCTGCACCTCCCGGCCTCCCCGAGGCGGCTCTGACCTGGACAACCTCTCATAGAATTCCTTGAAGACCTTGTTAATCTGATCAGGAGCGACCACCAACCTCCCTGCCCTGTCCCGCACCTGGACAATTTCCCTGATGGGACCAGCGAGCGCGGCCGTGACCTGTCCAATCTTGGCTCCTGCACCAAGTTCCAGTCTTGCCCCGCCCCCCGCCCACCACCACCACACAATCAGTTTGTGTGTATCCAAGCCGGGGATGGCCCCATACAACTTCTTTGTGAATCCCACATCGTCCCAATTGGGGCCACATACACTTACCAGTGCCACTAGCCTCCCCTCCAGCACTCATGTCACAATCACATACCTACCCTCCTGATATGCAACCACCATCTCTATCTGGAGATACCCTTTTGCTGACCATTACCATAGGGCTAAATCGCTGGCTTTGAAAGCAGACCAAGGCAAGCCAGCAGCACGGTTCAATTCCTGCAAAAGCCTCCTCGAACAGGCGCCGGAATGTGGCGACTAGGGGCTTTTCACAGTAACTTCATTGAAACCTACTTGTGACAATAAGCGATTTTCATTTCATTTTTCATTTTCATACCCCTCTAGCCCTTCTGTCAAATCCAGAGTGAAACACCTGACTAACCCAGCCCTTTTTAAGTCTCACTTGATCCTTCACCCTCAGGTGATTCTCCTGCAGCATTGCTACATCGGCCTTCAAACGTTTAAGATGCGCAAGCGCCCTTGACCTCTTGACTGGACCTCCCAACCCCCTCACATTCTATGTGACTATCCTAACTGGAGGTCTCTTACCTCCTCCCCCCTTATCCACCATCATCATACCACTGGCCCTGCCCCATGAGCCTGTCCCGCCCCATTCCATTATTAACATCAAACCCCCTCCCCCCTCCACGAATCCCCCCTGCACTTCCCCTCGAAAAAATCTCACCCAGTATCGATCCTCTCCCCACAACTTGCTCACCTCGTAGGCCCATCAAAATCTGCTAACCAGGCTCCAATGTCCGCAGCCCTCCTCTTACCTCACCTCCGTTCACTAGCCGACTTTGGTTAGCTGGCGTGGGTGGTTCCCCCCACCCCCCGCCCCAAAAGGCATACTGTCCCCTCCCACTTAGTCCCAGAAGAAAAAGAAAAACAAACTAACCATACAATTTAATAAAATAACATATAACTGTTGCAACAAAAAAAAGGAACAAAAATGCCAATCAAACCAAAGAAAAACTTAAACTCTATAACAATGTGAAGTCAAGTAAGTTACAATACAGGTCAGTGGAAAGAAAGTTATAACTGTCGTGTTGGGCGCTCTGGATCCGTGGAACACATACAGGTCACCAACACTTGAAATAGTGCAACACTATTTTATTGAATTATTAACTGTTTAACATACTCTCACTGTGGGTTAACACAATACTAGCTTTAACTAAAGACCTTTGCCTTGTCCTAACCAGTCGATGCACTCAGCTCATGGTGAATGTCTGTGTTACAGGCTGTGAGCTCTGTCCTACTATCTAGCTGCAGCTCAAATGAGCGGAAACTCTGATGCCCCCTGTCTTTATAGTGCGTGTGCTCTAACTGGTGATTGGCTGCGGTGTTGTGTGTGTTGATTGGTCCCACTGTGTGTCCATCAGTGTGTGTCTGCACCATGATATACTGGTATATTATGACAATAACATTTATACATTTTCCAGCTCCCCAATCATAGTCCACAATCTCTCTTCCAGCTCCACTCCTCACTTCTGTCCCAAGCCTTCTGCCTTCATGAACGCCTCAGCCGCCTCCACCGTTTCAAAATAAAAATGTTTGACATTGTATGTGACCCTCAGCTTTGCCGGGTATACCATGCAAATTGCAATCCCTTGTTGTACAGTGCCACCTTCACTCGGCTGAATGCCGCTCGTCTCTTTGCCAACTCCACCGTCAAGACCTGGTAAATCCGAACTCTAGCACCATCCCACTGCACCTCCCACTTCTGCTTCGCCCAGTGTAACACCTCCTTCATATGGCATTCATGGAAGCAGATAATTACCGGTCTCAGCGGTTCATTTACTTTGGGATTCGGCCTTAACGATCGATGAGCTCACTCCAGTTCATACCTGGAGGGGCCTTCACCTTCCCCCATCAACTTCGCCAGCATCTTAGCAAAGCACTCAGTTGGCCCTGGGCCCTCTGCAACTTCTGGCAAGCCCACAATTCACAGATTGTGCTGCCTCGAGCGGTTCTCCAAGTCCTCGAGCTTTGCTCGGAGTCCTCTGTTGACCTCCACCACCCTCCGCAGTTCGTCCCCCATCGAGGTGAGCTGGTCGCTGTGCTACGACACGGCCTCCTCCACTTCCTTCACCTTTTCACCTTGTTCTCGCACCTCGGCTGATGTCTTTGCCACATGCACCCTGACCGGGGCGATTGCCTCCTCCACCAATGATCTCAGTGCGACTGCCATTTCCTTCCTGAACGCCTCCCTGTGCCTCAAATACTGCTTCTCCAGCTCCGCAGCCATCACCTCGGTCATCTTTTCCACTGTAAGTAGTGTGGCCCACCACGCGGTCCGGCATCCACCACCTTGTCAGCGCTTTTACTGGTCCTCTCTTTCGGCGGCGAACACGTGTTTCCTCCCTTCACAGCTGTTTTTGGCATCCCTTAACCACTTAGTATTTTTCGCCTTCTTTCTTCAAACTGCCTTATGATGCAATTAATGGTTGGGGCCAAGTCTGTCTGAAGTGTTGCAGTTTGCCATAGGATTTTAGTCTGACAGGGCAGATCTTCAGCTGGCTCCTGGATGGTTCTCCCCAAGGTCTTTGCACAGACAAAAGCAAGTAAATCTGATTGTTACCTTTATTTATAACTGGTCTTTGAAATTTGAACAATGTTGCTTTGCTTAATTGGAATATATGTTTTTCGTTGCAGGTGTAGAGAGTAAGTTAAAGTTTTTCCTTTTATTTAAGAACTGTTTTAACTGTCAGCTGTAAATCTATTAATTTGTTGCTAATGTGATTGATTCTGTGTTTAAATTAAAGTTTGTTTTAACATAAAAGATACCCATTGGTCAGTGTTATCACTCCTGTGACGAAGTATCCTTTCCTCACAGTTTTACAAAATGTAAATTGCTGTGTCTTCTCCGGGATCCTGACAATGGCTGCAGCAAATTGGTCGTGACAGTTTGTAAAAAAAATAAATGTATCTGGGTTGTTAGACTGTGTGGCCAGGGTATTCGCTAAAATTAAAGAATGTGATTGAAACCACCTAGCCTGAGACTCTACGCTGGAATAAATGTTGTGTAAGCTGCACATTGCAACAGAAATCTTCGCTGAAATGTTTAAAAGTGGATTCTTTCAAGGGATGGTTCGATTATGCGAGGGAGCATTTATACTCTGTATTGTGTGCATTGCATTATGATTAAGTAATATGTTTTGTACCTGAAATAATGTTTGCTGCATTATGAAAGGCATGTTTTAGGAACTGTTGCAATAGATGTTCAATGATAGGATGGCTGGTGACAATTACAATAGAAGGAGTGGGTTTGGGATAATCATTGTTTACGAAAAACTGTTATCAGTTTAAACAGACAGGGAGGGGAGGCTGTGACAGAGTGGCAATTCCCCACAGAAATTCATATTTCATACCTAGCATAAAGGAAGATGATTCTGCCTGTTGGAAGTCAGTCATCCCTGTTCCAGGATATTGCTGCAAGAGTTTCTCAGGGTAATATCCTAGATGTAATTGTCTTTGGTTGTTTCATTGATGACCTTCCCTCCATCATAAGGTCAGAATTAGGAATATTCTTTGATGATTTAACGATGTTCAGCATCATTTATAAATCGTACCTCAGGCATTGATGTGGTATGTGTCCATATATGGAAAGACCTGGACAATAATTAGGCTTGGGCTGATAAGTGGCAAGTAACATTTGCGCCGCACAAGTGCCATCCTCAACAAGAGAGCATCTATCCATCTGCCCTTGACCATCACTGAATGGCATTACCATCACTGAATCCCCTGCGATCAACCACTTGAGTGTTACCATTGATGACAAACTGAACTGGACCAGCCAATTAAATGCTGTGACTCATGAATAGGTCAGAGCCTATGAATTCTATGGTGAGTATCTCACCTCCTGATTCCCGAAACCTTTTGACCATCAACAAGTCATAAGTCGGGAAGGTGTTTGAATCCCCCCCACCTGTCTGAATGAGATCCGCTTCAAGAACATTCAAAGTGCTCAACACCATCCAAAACAAAACAGCCCGGTTGATTGGCATGCCACATTCACTCCCTCCATGTAAGGCTTTTTAATAATCTGGGTATTTCTACCATGCTGGACAATAATTAGGCTTGGGCTGATAAGTGGCAAGTAACATTTGCGCCACACAAGTGCCATCCTCAACAAGAGAGCATCTATCCATCTGCCCTTGACCATCACTGAATGGCATTACCATCACTGTTTATTTACTTTTAATATGTTTTATCTCTATGCTTGCATCTAAATGAATCCAGTTTTGAGGTGGACTGACATCCTGAACCCTAAACCAGGTGGTAGGAATATGAAGTGGGGAGGACATCGGACAAGATTTCTGACCAAAAACCTCAACTGATATTTAATTTTTTCAAACATTAAAGACTGGACAAGAATATATATGCACACATACAGACACAGATTTATCAGGACATGGCACTGGAACAGTGGGTAACCACCAGACTCACTGATTACTGAGGCCACCCCAAGGAACCAAACTCACATCCATTGATGGCAGGTGTCTGCTGGAGACACTTCCTGCCGAGCAAGAATGAATGACTCAATTTTAGACAATACCTTATACGTCAAGAGACAGGGGCCAAAAAGGGTTATAAAGCCACAGGTCTCGGACACTGGGGCTGTAGCCGGTAAGTCATGTGGAAGAATTTGTTCAGTGGACTGGCCACCCAGGAATGAACTTCCGTTCGCCAGTCTTACTAATATTATGATCTGGCATGTGGTAAGTGCAGTGCAGACCGAATTCCAAAGGGAAATTTGACAAGCTGATCATAAGTCTTTTTGTATTTTACCACGTTGATGAAGCCACAAATTCCTGGGACACTATTGTAGATTTTAAATACTTAATTAAAACATTTATTGACAAAAGAAAATAAAACATAAACACACACGATTACATTTACAGTTAAAATTAGCCTTCCAGAACAACCCTCCAAAACATTTTGCTACTTGACCAATAAGTACCCATTTAAGCAAGAATCCCTTAGAGGTATTTAATCAGTAATAGAAAATGCAGTAATATTATCACAAGGCAAACTCACTCTTGCTATACAGGAGGTTTGACACCGGGCTTCGCACTCTCCACCGCTCTGCTATGGAAATTCAAGAAGTGATAATACAAAACCCTGCTTTCTGAAAAGACAGATGATTTTCTGGGTTGGCTAAAACTGCCTCACTTTGCTTCCTCACAAATCTCTTCCAGCACAGAACACACTGCAGGGGTCTTACATGGCCAATCACCTAAACTTTCAGCATCTCTCCTTCAGCACTTTCCCCTCTCTTTCATTTTATTCCATGGGGCTTAACCTTCTTTGAAATTTACCTTTCCCAGATATAAAAATCTTTTATGCTTTCCCTGTTGCTACCACTTTTGGGTCAAATAAAACTTAATAACCTTGCCTTATTTAATTATGAACTTGTTCAAGTTGTAAACCCCTTTTCACTTTCCTTTGAAATTTTGCAGCTGAACACAACAAGCATTCTTTATCTCCGAATGCAAATTTCTAGCCATATCTTATTTCCATACAGCATGTGCATTTCACACCTAGTCCTTTTTGATGTTCTCAACCCTGTAAACAGCCAATCCCCAGCTTAATTAAATTAATCACAGTGGAAATTGCATCCATTGTTTATTTTATGTCCTTGATACCAAAGTATGGGGTGAGGACTTTCAAAGGTAATAGGATACCTTGGTTAAGAAACTGGCATCCGGACTTCCAGTGGCTGCATGTTTTGCAAGATAGCTCACGCCAGAGTCCTCGGTTTTTGGCCAATTCAGCCCGGTTCCTGGGAATAATTTGTGGACAGACCCGTCCCATTTAATAGCCTTTTACAAGAAGGTGTCAAACAACACAAAAGAAGAAGATTGGAAGGAAGATTGAGTACAGTAGCCCTTTAGAGGAATTAGGGAAAGTGTGGAGTCCATTGGTAACAAAGGTGGTGGAGGCAAGCTCGTCCAGTAGAACTGTGCCTATTACTGTGGACAAGCTGACAGAGGTAAAAATTTGAAAGGCAAGTTGGCAAACATTTTCAGAAGCAAGGAAGGGTGATGATAAAGACTCTCGAAAAGTCAGTGGAGGACACATTGGTCGCGATAAAGAAGGAATTTGTAAAGACCTCAGACACAATGCAGGAGCATGGTGAGGTGCTTAAGGGGGTGGAGGAGAACCTGTCATGTCACAGCAACCAGATAGCCTCATTGGAGGAGGAGCAACTGATGGTGGAGGACAGGAACAAGGGCCTGAGGGCTAAGGTCAAGGACCTGGAGAATAGGTCGAGGAGGCAGAACCTCAGGATCGTGGGGTTGCCGGAGCGGGTCGAGGACCCAAAGCCAACTGAATACTTTACTGCAATATTCACCAAGTTGTTGAGGGAGGAGGATCGGGCTCCCCCCCTCCTTGAGCTGCATCGGGGCCACCAGGTGAAACCACCATGAGCGGTGATAGTGTGCTTTCATAGCTATTGGACGAAGGAGAGGGTCCTGAAATGGGCCCAAAAATTGAGAGGTTCAGTGGGAATGTGGCAGTATTCATATAAAGCAAGATATTGTGGCAGAGTTGGCAAAGAGACATGTGGCCTTCGATAGGGCGAAATCAGTGCGGCATATGAGCAGTGTGCATTTTGGTGTGGTGTATCCAGGGAGGCTGCGAGTCACGCACAATTCCAGGGATAATTTCTTCGCCGCTATGTGGATTGGCCATGATAAATTGCCCTTAGTGTCCAAAATTGCCCTTAGTGTTGGGTGGGGTTACTGGGTTATGGGGATAGGGTAGAGGTGTTGACCTTGGGTAGGGTGCTCTTTCCAAGAGTCAGTGCAGACTCGATGGGCCGAATGGCCTCCTTCTGCACTGTAAATTCTATGAAATTCGCGACGGCTGGGGAATCAGAGGATTTCATTTAAGCACAAGGATTTGGTCTGAACTGAGAGGGTTGAATGGGACTTTGATGGTGTTTGGGACAGGGCTGTTTGGGGATGTTGTATTGTTTTTCCATTTTGTTTATGGATATGGTTAATTGCAATTTCTGACTGTAACGAGAAGTATATGTTTTTGGGAAGTGGAAGGGGGAACTGAGGAAGTTGGGGATTTGGATTAAGGAAGGAATCCGGGAGGTTTGTGGCCCCAAATAGAGGATGGGGATGTTAATGGGTTTGGGCTTGGGATAATTTGACATTCCATTTTACCACTCAGTTTTAAATTACCAGCTTAGGTATTCTTTCAAAGCCTTTCATTCAAATATCGTTACTGACTATTAAAAAACAAGAAATCAAATACAATTTGCAATCTGAAAATGTTCATTTTATTTAGGAATGATCATATTGGGGTAGAAAAGCAAAGGCATCATATTGCAATAGATTGTCAGAGCCAATGTCTGACCTTTATTGATTTGTACTCAATAACTGGAGATGAATATTGGAGATTAGTAAAGCAATGGTCTCAGCTGAATGCAAACTGCACTTTATAATTAATCTTTTTGACATTTTTTTCTTTATAATCACCAGATAATTCTTCTTACACACAAATTCGTATCAACATATTTTGTATCTTCCGCATTGGGGTTGCACGGTAGCCTTGTGGATAGCACAATTGCTTCACAGCTTCAGGGTCCCAGGTTCGATTCCAGCTTGGGTCACTGTCTGTGCGGAGTCTGCACATCCTCCCCGTGTGTGCGTGGGTTTCTTCCGGGTGCTCCGGTCTCCTCCCACAGTCCAAAGATGTGCAGGTTAGGTGGATTGGCCATGATAAATTGCCCTTAATGTCCAAAATTGCCCTTAGTGTTGGGTGGGGTTACTGGGTTATGGGGATAGGGTGGCGGTGTTGACCTTGGGTAGGGTGCTCTTTCCAAGAGCCGGTGCAGACTCGATGGGCCGAATGGCCTCCTTCTGCACTGTAAATTCTATGATAATCTATGATAATTAGTCAAGAATGCAATTGGATCTTCTTTCATTCCGTTTATTTATTTTATAGATCTTGAAACAGTTGTAGCCACGATGGAAATAGCCGTTATTAAAATAATGAGCCCAATCACCAGCGCAGCTATATTCAAATACTTTGCGATGTTGGATGATTTCTGTGCTTCAGTAACATCTCCATTCTTGGCTGCACTTTCAGACTGAAAAGCAAATTGCACTTTGATTAGTTATGTTCGAGCTGTTTCCCTGACAACTGCTATCTACTCAACCCAGTCAGGGCTCAACAAAAAGACACTGAGAAAGAAATTGAGGGTATGGTTTTATATATTGCACTGATTTGGGGACTGGATACAATGTTAGATTGCCCCATACAAAAGCAGCAGACCGCGAGAGTAAGGAATATCCAGAGGGAGTGCTTTCTGTTCAAAGCATTCCTCCCATCTTTATCTAAACTAAGAAGTAAAATGATCAGTTTGAATAATACTGATTTTACTGTCTCGTGGAGGAGACCAGCCATTTTGGATCTGCTCAGCTAGAGAATACGAATCATTTGCGTGAGTCCGATAATTTTAGTGCTGATCTTTAATTGAAATCCCTGGAGTGCTTTTGAAGAGAAAGAGGTCCAAAGTCCAAAGACTTGGTGGTGTTTCAGTACAACATGCAATTCATTATTCATATGCATTCTTCAGTTGGAGATTGCATAGTCTAACCATAAAGTTCTCCCCCTATACTTGCTCTCTCTTTCAGATTTCTTAAAGCTGGCACTCTGTGAAAGTGTAAATTTGTGCCAGTGAAACAAAAGATTTATTGCTGCTTCTGGCAAACAGACAGTGGTAAATTCCATGGTTTCTATCACAGAAGATTTGGAATAATACAGACGAACTGCATTCACAACAGTGCAACATGGCACTCTTTCGAAATGTTCAGTGTGAATCTGCAAGAGAACGCAAGGTTGAGTGTGCTGCATGCATCTCTTTATAACATATCGCAAATACACAACCAGAGTAAACTCGGGTCTCGAAGCCACGGCTCCAATTAAGGCAGAGTGAGAATTGAAATCACACCTAATGTTTCAGTACAGGTCATTTTTTTCATATTTAAATGAAAGGAAGTGTAAACATTATAAAAGAAGTAAAGGAACAAACACCAACCTTGAACGAGAAAATTATTGCCAATACTCCAAGTGGCAAGCAGCACCATACCAGGTTGAAAATGCACCAGGCTTTATACGATGGGATGTTAGATGCACTTGGGTTGTTGCTTTTCATCTTGGGATGAGCCTCCCCTCTTGGTCTCAGTTTCCTTTGTACTCAAGTTGTCGGCCTGAAGAGGTTTCTGAACACTTTTTTCTTCACCACCATGGTTTTATATGAGTTCTGTGAACGCTGGGGCGCCAGTTAGCTGATTTGCATACTTCAGTGACAAAACCACATGCAGATTTTGTGAAACCATCGGATGATCTTTCATAACATTTTGATCTATTTTCCATCAGGGCCGATTTTCAGCTGAGGTGCACAAGAGCCTATTGGTTGGCAAAGCAAGCCAGCTACCTGCCCATTGTTACTGCAGTGTGGCCTCAGCACCAACCGTTGCCCCCATTCCCCCACTGCTTCTCCTTAGGGGGTCACTCTAAACATCCGCCATTCTGTTGACATATAGTCGTTTTTATTTGCTAAAACCAGTTGTAGTTGTATGAAGGAGGTTCGCTGAATAAACTTGGGTAACGATTTTCATATTTCCTTCCCGACTAGACTGTGTTATGGAGCAGCTAGCCACATTAAGCACTGGATGTGCCTTCCGAATCATCTGAGAACAGAGATGGAGGGTGTGACCCAACGACCCGGTTGCACCTGGTTGCGTGCTGGGTGAATCGCGCAAGAGCCCCAAACTAGGCTCATTTAAACACCCGGATGCTAGATTCACCAGGTGCCAGGAGTTAACGGCCACGCCTGTGAGACCTCACCATGTCGCCGTTTAGTACTGGTCCACAGGTGGGGGGAGGAGGTACTTCTGATTTACTTTTGGGGAAACCTCAGTTCTGCACTCTTGACCCACTGCGAGGTCCACCACGTCAAGGCCACATTTGGGAAAACTTGCACCAATTCTCGCCGGGAGGATTTCCCGCTGTGGGGATCAGTGTATAACAGGGGGCTGGAGGGGGTTGTAGACTCGGGCTTCCAGCCTGTTGATCAGATGCAAATGTGTACAAATCGCCAATTTACACCCTCCCACTGGCGTGTAGCATGTAGCTCTTTGCTGCCGCCAGTGGGGGACTGGAACATTGGAACAGGATTTGCGGCCGGCATCAATCCTGTTTTTTGGCTGACGCTCCAATCTCTGCCAGATCATGAATCTCGCTACTAGCATCAGACAATTGAGAATCCGCCCCACAATGTTTTGGCCCCAACTACTTTCTGTGACTAATGAATTCCACGGGCTCACTACGTTCTGGGTGAAGAAACTTGTCCGCATCTCGGATCTAAATGATTTATTCCATATCCTTAGACTGTGGCTCCTGGTTCTAGACTCCCCCATTATGGGGAACATGTTTCCTGCAACAAAGCTGTCTCGCTCTGTTAGAATTTTTTTTTAAAAAAAAATATTTTTATTGAAGTATTTGCAAAATTTCTATAACAATAACAAAAGCAATAATAATAACATAAACATCAACATGGTAAAATAGACATTTCCCCCCCCAACCCCTTCTGTACATCCCTCAACCATATTGAACCTACCCACAGTCGCCCCCCCTTCCCCCCCCCCCACCCCCCCGCCTTCGGGCTGCTGCTTCTGACGACATTTTAATTTCCCCCGACAAAGTCGACGAACGGCTGCCGCCTCTGAGAGAACTCCAACATTGACCCTCTCAAGACAAACTTTATTTTCTCCAGCCTGAGAAACCCAGCCTTGGCCCTGACCCAAGTCTCCACACTCGGGGGCTTCGAGTCCCTCCACATTAAAAGGATCCATCTCCGGGCTACCAGGGAGGCAAAAGCCAGAACATCGGCTTTCTTCCACCACCTGAACTCCCAGATCTTCTGACACTCCAAAGATCGCTACCTCCGGACTCGTCACCACCCGTGTGTCTAGCACCCTGGACATTGCTTGAGCAAAAGCCTGCCAAAACCCTCTAAGCTTCGGGCATGCCCAAAACATGTGGACATGGTTTGCTGGGCTTCCCGCACACCTCGCACATCTATCTTCTACCCCCAAAAACTTGCTCATCCTCGCCGCCGTCATGTGTGCCCGGTGTACCACTTTAAACTGTATTAGACTGAGCCTGGCACATGATGAGGAGGAATTAACCCTGCTTAGGGCGTCCGCCCACAGACCCGCCTCTAACTCTCCACCTAACCCCTCCTCCCACTTGCCCTTCAGTTCCTCCACCGGGGTTTCCTCCGCCTCCAACAACTCCTGATAGATATCCGCCACCTTCCCCTCCCCACCCAGGTACCAAAGACTGCACTGTACCCACATGGCGGCAACAGCGGGCCCTGTTAGAATTTTATAGGTTTCCATGGGATCCTCCTTCATTCTTCTAAACTTCAGTGAATATAATACTAACTGACAACTATCCTAATCTCTCTTCATATGTCAGTCCCAGGAATTAATCTGCTAAAGCTTCGCTGCACTCCCTCCAGAGCAAGAACATCTTCCTCAGATAAAGAGACCAAAATTGCACATAATATTCCAGGTGTGGTCTCACCAAGGCCCTGTATAATTGTAGCAAGACATCCCTGCTCCTGTATTCGAATTCTCTCACTATGAAGGCCAACATACCATGTGCCTTCTTTACTGCCCATTGCACATGTGTGCTTACTTTCAGCGATTGCTATACAAGGACACCCAGGTCTCGTTGCACACTCCCCTCCCTCAATCTAGAACCATTCAGATAATCTGCCTTCCTGTATTTTGCTACCAAAGTGGATAACCACACATTTAGCCACATTATACTGCATCTGTATGCATTTGCCTACTCACTCAACTTGTCCCAATCACACTGAAGCATCTCTGCATCCTCCTCACAACACACCCTCCCATCCAGCTTTGTGTCATCTGCAAATTGGAACATATTGCATTTAGTTCCCTTAGCTAAATCATTAATGTATATTGTGAATAGATGGGGTCCTAGTACTGATAGCTGGGATACCCCACTAGTCATACCTGCCACTTTGAAAAATACTTGTTTATTCCTGCTCTTTGTTTCCTGTCTGCCAATATTTTTCTATCCATCTCAATACATTATCCCCAACACCATGCGTTTTAATTTTACACGCTAATCTCTTACGTAGGACCTTGTCAAAAGCCTTCTGAAAAAGCAAATAATAATAATATTTTATTGTCACAAGTATGAAGTTCCTGTGAAAAGCCCCTCATCACCACATTCCGGCGCCTGTTCGGGTATGTTGGTACGAGAATTGAACCCGCGCTGCTTGTTCTGCATTATAAACCAGCTCTCTAGCCCACTGAGCTAAACCAGCCCTAAATAAATCACATCCACTGGCTTCCCCTCATCAACTCTACTCGTTACATCCTCAAAGAATTCCAGTAGATTTGTCAAGTATGATTTCCCTTCTGTAAATCCATACCGACTCTGTCCTCTCCTGCCACTGTTTTCCAAGTGCTCTTCTATTAAATCTTTTAAAATGGAATCTAATATTTTTCCCACTATGATGTCAGGCTGACTGGTCTAAAATTCTCTGTTTTCTCTCTACCTCCCTTTTTAAGTAGTGGTGTTGCATTAGCTACCCTCCAATCTGTAGGAACTGTTCCAGAGTCCATGGGATTTTGGAAGATGACCACCAATGCATCCACTATTTCTAGTGACACTTCCTTACATACTCTGGGATGTAGATGATCAGGCCCTGGGATTCATCACCCTTCAATCCCATCAATTTCCCCAACACAATTTCCCTACTAATACTGGTTTTTTTCAATTCCTCCCTCTCAGTAAACCCTGTGTCCCTCAACATTGGGAAAATATTTATCACTCAATGCAAAGTGTATTTTTTCTGTTAAAAAGGCTCACTTGTGTGGATAGAAGTGGTAGGTAAATTTGTTGCTGCTAATTTACTGGAAGGTTTTGCCGTTTTTAAACTTAGTGTAAGCAGGAATCATGCAGCAATAGAATATATCATTCTTAGTTCAAGCTACTGTCATATGTGCTTGGGATTGTTTTCTCCTGCTTCATTTGTGGGTGTCCCTCGCTAGGCCAGCATTTTGCCCTTGAGATGGTGGTGGTAAGCTGCCTTCTTGAACCGCTGCAGTCCCTGTGGTGTAGGTACATGTATATTGCAGTTAGTGAGAGAGTTCCAGTATTTTGCCGCAATAAAGGAGCAATGATATATTTCCAAGTCAGGATGGTGACCGTTTTGAGGGGGGACTACCAGGCTGTGGTATTCCCATGTATCTGCTGCCCTTATAGATGGTTTGCAGTGCTTATGAGGCTCAAGCCTTGTGGATGATGCTGTGCTGATATTGCATAGGCGAGGTTCAAAGAAGCAGTTGGTTGCATATGATGAGTGATCAAAGTGTTTGTAATTGTCTGATAAAGCTGTGAATTTAAAGTGTATCGTACTGAAACCTGCACTTCAATGGGCTTTATAAATACAGATATAGGGCGGGATTCTCCTGTACCCGGCGGGGAGGGCGGTCCCGGCACCGTGGAGTGGTTTGAACCACTCTGGCGTCGAGCCGCCCGAAGGTGCGGAATCCTCCGCACCTTTAGGGGCTAGGCCGGCGCCCGAGTGGTTTGCGCCCTGCCGGCCGGCGTGGAAGGGGTTGGCGCCACGCCAACCGGCGGCGGAGGGCCTCTGCTGGCCGGTGCGAGTTGCGTATGCATGGGAGCGCCAGCGTAAGCTGCTGTCATCCCAGCACATGCGCAGGAGGGGTTCATCTCCGCATCGGCCATCATGGACGTTTACACCAGCCGACGCGGAGGAATAGAATGCCCCCATGGCACAGGCCCGCCCGCGGATCGGTGGGCCCCGATCGTTGGCCAGGCCACTGTGGGAGCACCTCCCGGTGCCAGATTCCCCCCGAGGACCCCAGAGGCCGCCCGCGCAGCCAGGTCCCACCAGTAAGTACCTACTCTAATTTACGCCGGCCCTGAGAGTACAAAAGCCAAGCGGCCGGATTCTCTGATCCTGAGACTAAGGGCGGGATTTTCCTGCACTTGGCGCGACTCCGGCTCCAAGAGCGGTGCGAACCGCCCCGGCGTCGGGCCACCCGGAAGTTGCGGAATCCACGGCGAAGGGCCGCCGTGGGCCAGCGCGAGTTGCCACATGCGAAGAACTGCAGCCGTGTTTCCTGCGGAGCCTTGCAGAGGCCGGTGAGGAGGGAATGAGTGCCCCCATGGCACAGGCCCGCCCACAGATCGGTGGACCCCGATCGCAGGTCAGTCCACTATGCCCCCCCCACCCCCCCCCGGGGCTGGGTCCCCCCCCCCCCCCCCCCCCGCGGACTATGCTAGCCGCCCTCCAAGCCAGGCCCCACCGGGATGGACCATGTCTATTTCACGCCGGCGGGACTGGTCGAAAACGGGCGGCCGCTCGGCCCATCGGGGCCCGGAGAATTGCCGGGGGGGGGGGCGCGGCCAGCTGCATGCCAACCAGCGCAGCGTGATCCCTGCCCCGCCCGAAACCCGGCGCCGGAGAATTTGGCAGCTGGCGTCGGAGCAGCGGGGCGGGATTCACGCTGCCACCCCAGGCGATTCTCAGACCCGGCAGAGGGTTGGAGAATCCCACCCTAAATGTTGACATTGTGGCAGGATACATGGAGTTCTACGACAGCAAAACTATCACTGCACCTGGATCAATTCCCCGACGGTTGAGGGGCTAGCACCGGCGCCACGTGGAACTCAATTGATTCCAATGGAAAACGGTGTAAGATTCGCTGTGGTCGAGATTGATATGTGAGAGGCTGACAAGCTGCAGCTGCATATTAGCACTCCACTCCCCATACACACTCATCCCAGCCAACAAGATGGTACTGGATGCGCTGGAGCGCGCCCATCCGTTGACGGATCGGCTGGGGCTAAAGGGTATCTAGGATGGGGGGGGGGGCGCCCATACGACCCATGGCACTAGGTTCACAGTGGGCAGTTAGCGGCATGCGCTGCCCCATGGCTGCCTGGCAGGCTAAGGAAATGGTGTTCCGTGCCCGTCCACCTGACCCCGCGGCCCACCTCCTGGCCTCTCCCTGCTCCCCCCCCCCCCCCCCCCCCGGCCCTGGTAGTAACCCGCGCCAATGTTCGACACTTTCCATATCCCTTCTCTCCCCCTCAGCAGCCACGGTGCCTGTTTTACGGTTTTTGAAAGCACAAGTGAACCTCATCGATGGGAATTGCCCCCGGTGGAGGCGGAGAACCGCGGAGGCTCCGGAGGATACCGAGTCAGGCTCGCTAATGATATGCAAACGGCATTTTCTATGTGTGCGGAGTAGAACGCATTGTCGCCGCTGTCGAGGCACTGGAGAATTGCGATTTGGCGTGAAACCAGCGTCCACCATGATTTTGGCGTCAAAATCGATTCTCGCCCTTCCCGATTTCAGCGTCAGCCAACGGGGAACCCGCCCAAGATGTTTTGCTGAACCAATGTGAAATAATTTGACCCCACTGTGAATATGATTCATATTTCTAGGTACCCGAACCTTGGAAAGGCTTTCTAGAAGGTTCCGGAGAGATTTACTGAAATGGCTTCAGAGATTAAAGATTTCAGTGATGTTAGGAGTAGTTTCTTCAGAGCCAAGAAGCCTGAGGATAATTGATGGAGGTGTATAAATCATGAAGGCTTTGGATAGAATAAAGAAAAACTATCTCCAGTAGCTAAATAATTAATGATCAGATGGCTCAGGTTTAAATTCATTAAAATTGACTGGCTAAAGAACCAGAGGTGACACAAGAAAAGGACTTTCATACGAAGAGTTGTGAGGGTTTGGGAACGCACTCCCTCCCTAATATTGTGATAGATACAGATTCAAATTAGTGTTCACGAGGAAATTGGATACATACTTGGAGAAAAAATAATTATAAGGAAAGAGTAGGTGGCTGGGGGTAGGGAGGTAGGACTGACTGGATTTCTCTTCAAAAGAACTGGCACAATCTTGAAGGGCTGAATGGCCTCCTTCTGCGATGTACGATCATATTCTGTCACACTCAAAGCACATTGTGAAGGTGCTCAATGACAGCTGTCAGAGCTGCAGGTGTGGGATGGGCAGTGTGGGGGGAAAGTGGCTGGGGAAGGGTTGTTCAATAAGGGTCTTGGAAACAAGAAAAGCACCAGGGCCCATGATTTCATTGAATTGAATCATAGAATTCCGGCAGTGCAGAAGGAGGCCATTTGGCTCATCAAGTCTGCACCGACCGTCTGAAAGAGCACCCTACCTTGTCCCACTCCCCCACCCTATCCCCATAACCCCACCTCACCTGCACATCTTTAGACTATTCACCCTTCGGAGAATTCGGCGGGCGGCGGGGACGGGATTTACGCGCCCCCCAGCCATTCTCTGACCCGGCGGGGGTTCGGAGAATCCCGCCCCTGGTGTTTTTTCATCATATGATGCTACATTTAAAATATTTAACTAAAGATATTCGTCAAATAGTCATTGAATTTAATAACTGCCTAATCTAAAATTCGAGTGACTGAGTACTTTTTTTCCAAAGCCAGATATGCTAGTAGGCTGCAGAAAAGAGCAGATTCTCTGCTGCAGAATTCATTGCTTTTCCATCTGCCCTGAGGTCCCCTGTGCAAACATCCTAAAACTCCATGACAAAGATCTCCAGAAAGCTTTGTTAATTTAAATTGACAAGACCAAACAAAATTTGACTATCTTTAGAAACAGCCGTTAGGTGACAAGTGCTCTCACAATGCCTCTCACTAAGCGTTGCCGCCTAAATGGCCAAAATGGCCAAAGTACCTTAAAGTGCTTGAAGTCTTCTTAAAAACTTCCATATCAATAATATAGCAGGACTTGTGGCAATTCTCCCATTAAATATTCCAATATAAGTATTGTGAATGTCATTATCATAGAATTTACAGTGCAGAAGGAGGCCATTTGGCCCATTGAGTCTGCACTGGCTCTTGGAAAGAGCACCCTACCCAAGGTCAACACCTCCACCCAACACTAAGGGCAATTTTGGACACTAAGGGCAATTTAGCATAGCCAATCCACCTAACCTGCACATCTTTGGACTGTGGGAGGAAACCGGAGCACCCGGAGGAAACCCACGCACACACGGGGAGGATGTGCAGACTCCGCACAGACAGTGACCCAAGCCGGAATCGAACCTAGGACCCTGGAGCTGTGAAGCAATTGTGCTAGCCACAATGCCGCCGTGCTGCCAAGGGATGGTTTCATACAGTTCCATTCAAAGGAGGTTTGTTACTCCCTGTTGTTTACAAGCAGCAGGACTGAATTATTTTGAAAGTCCCTTATTATCGTTGTCTTTTTTGCACACAGAAGACAAACTAACACCCGCAAATCATTTCAAAACCTAGAATTCCTGCAACCCAAACTTTATAGAGGTAGTCAATACATTACTGGATTTGCTCTGTTCCTTTTAATTTGGTCTTTTGCTTTTGATTAAACAGGAGCTATACCACTTGACTCCTTAATTATTCCTATCATAATAGAAATATTATCTTGCCTATAACCTCCAAAGTTGCTGATAATGCAACTAATGTGGCTTTAAAATAAAGCTGCTTGAATTCTCTATTTCACATGAAACTCTTGGTTAGCTAATACTGCTTGAGATTAGGAAGAACATTCGCATGGATACTTTTGTTGCTAACTTTGGTTGACTCTTAATTTGTTGCCCGTTGTGTCTTTACTTAATTTGCTCTGTTTCTATAACCTTTGCTCTAGAGTCGCCAGGTATCTTTATGATACCACCACGAGGTTCAAGTTCAAGTACTGATCAATAACTCAACACACCAATTAGTAAGTTTCAAATCAAAACACATTTATTATACACAGTCAATCACTACTTATGCATAAAACTCCACTTACTAGACTATCTCTAACACTAAAAGGCCTATACTTAGCTTTGGAACTGGCCCACCAGGTCAGGGGAACAAATGGCCTTTCGTTCGTTTCTGAGTCTGCAGGATTCAAAAGCTGGTATGGACTGGTAGCGCCTATCTCGTAGCGTGCGTTGACTGGAGACTTACTTGGTTGGTGCGGCACCTAGGCAGGTCACTGTCAAGGTGTTGGTTCGAGCTGCTGAGTGACCCTGCCAAGAAGGACGATTTGAACTTGGGGGCTCTACTTTATAGTCCCCAGGGGCTTCGCGCCATTCGGGGCGGACCCCGTACCTGGCTCCAAGTGATTGGACTACGTTTTGATCACTTGGATCGATTTCTCCAATACTGGAGCTGTTCCCTGATCGCTGGGTGGCCCCTGAGTGTCCGTTGGCCTTCCTTTGTCTTGGCTCCTGCTGGCGCCGAGGAGTCTGGCTTGGCCTTATTCACTTTAAATGTTTGAATTGTTCCTGGGGATCGCTCATTAATATGCAGATGGCTGTTGGTTTCAGTGCTGTCTGGGTTTCTGCGAGTTTTAATACACAGGGAACTTTGCACTTGCTAGTTTTTCCTGGCTTGACTGAATTTTCCTGCATTCTTGGCCAACCCAGGTAGCTACACTTTCACCGTCACATGGGTACTAATTCAGGAATGGTGTCTGCAGAAAATGATCATTTTCAACAGGTTTGCGTAGGCCCTTATTTAAAGTGATTTAAATCAAATGTTTCCATAAATAATGGAAGCTGTGGCGGTGGATGCAGGGACAGTGAGTAAATTTAAGGAGGAGTTAGATAAATGTTTAATTGTTAATGGGTTGAAGGGTTATGGAGAACGGGCAGGATGTTGGAGTTTAGGTCAGGATGGGATCAGCCATGATCACATTGAGGGTGCTAGGCTCGGGATGGTAAATTGCCTACTCCCGCGCTTAGGTCATGTGTTCTCGGGAGGAGATGCTCTGGCTGATTTCACAATCCAGCTCTTGGTCTGTAACAATGTAAGTAGCAGATGAGAAACATATCAGCCGTGATAGAATGGCGGAGCAGACCCGATGGGCCGAATGGCCTAATTCAACTCCTATGTATTATGAACTTATGAATTGGTCGTGCTCTTATCTTCAAGTCGCACTCAAGGACTTCAGCAGAAAACTCAAGTTTCACACTGCAGTGCAATATTGAGAGGTGGTGTTATCTTTTAGGTTAGACCATGAAAACCGAAACCCTGACTTCTGTCTCATGTAGGTGTAAAACAACCTGGGTGGCACAGTGGTTAGCACTGCTGCCTCACAGGACTAAGTAGTTCAATTTTTGGCCTTGGTTGACTCTATGCGTGGAGTTTGTACTTTCTCCCTGTGTCTGTGTGGGTTTCCTCTGGGTACTCCAGTTTCCTCCCACAGTCCAAAGTTGTGCACGTTAAATTGCTAAATTGTCCCTTCGTGTCCAAGATGTGGGGTTACGGGGATAGGCGGAGGAGTGCGCCTAAGTAACTACCCTCTCCCTTCAGTGGAGACAGGGAAGTTCATGCAGATGCTGCAGAAGTGTTCGTTTCCCATGTTTGAGGAATTCAAGCCGTAGGGCATCGTCAACTGGAGCTTTGCCCGTGGCAGGTGAACCAGTAGTGTTGCTAAGCTCCTCCACCCTAGCTTTACTGTCCAAATTTCTTTGGTATCTGGTGTTTCATAGGTGAAGGTGATCTCTCTCTAGGGTAAAATCAAATTAGTGTTCCACCCGTCTCTTCACTTGAAGTACTTTTTCTTTAAAATCTCTTTTGTAATGTCGGAAGCCAACACCTAACTTTATATAATAACTATCAGAATTAATGTTGGACTGGACTTTGTTGTGATGTGACCTGATAAACTTTCTCTGCACCCTTTGGCATAAGTTTATTTGTGTCCACAAATACTGGAGGTTCGAGCTGATGATGATAGTGTGAGGTATACAGGGTGACTGGTAGGACCACCAGTTTATCTTCTTAACAAATGAGATTTAACAATTGAGGAGGAAGCAGAGGAATAGCTAGGGGGCGTGATTCTCAGGAAAAATTTCTAAGTGTGGCAGCGAGCAGGAACTGCCATGAGCTTCCCGGCACTTGGCCTGGTAAGGCCAGCAACGCTATTCAACATTAATTGGTCCACTTAACGAAGCCCCATGGCCTTCTCGCCACAGATGAAGGCTCGCCAGCCGATTCGCCGGCACCACGCTCGTCAGACCCCTGCTAACAAGGTTGAGCAGCAATAAAGTGGCACTTGCTCAGCCAACCCCAACCAGATCGCAACAATGGTGTACAGGAAACCGCCCCCAAGATTCGGGGAGGCAGATCTGGAAAGGCTGCTAGACTCAGTGGAGGCCAGGAGGGATGTCCTATTCCCCCGAGGGTCCCGGAGAATCAGCCATAGGGCAGCCAATGCTGCCTGGGACGAGGTGGTGGCAGCTGTGAGCACTAGGAGTTTGACCAGGAGGACTGGCCTCCAGGGCAGGAAAAAGGTAAATGACCTACGCCGGGCAGCACAAGTGAGTGGACAGCCAGGCCCCCAACACTGCCCCCCCCCTTTCCCCAGGGGTCTCCGCTCCTACGTGATCATTCACCCCCAACTCCCATGCGACCACTAACTCTCCCTCCACCCCCTCTCCCTTCAACCTTCCCAACTCTACCTCCACATCCTCTCTCCCACCACTGTGCACCATGCGTGTGGCTAATGACGCCCTCTCTGTGTCGCCTCAGGAAAAGCTCTCTCACAATCAGCGGGAGAAGGCCCAGAGTGGCAGTGGTGTGCCAGACATAAGAATCCTCACCACCTTTGAGGAGCGTGCCCTCAGGGTAACTGGTGTGGCTGAGGAAAGAGCGGTCACCAACGCGGAGGCCGATGGATGCTGCAGATGTGAGGAAGCATCGGGTTCCACCCAGAGGACCTGTCAAACAGGAGTTGTTGTTGCTTGGAGAAGTTCCAGAGACTACGGGCGCTGGAGATGTGGCCAGCAATGTTTTCCGGTGGCCTCGGCAGCTTAGCATTGGCAGCTGGCGGGATCTTTTGGTCCTGCCGATGTCCAAGGAATTTTGCATGGCTCGCCTGTCCCACTGTCAGGGAACCTGCCATGGGAGGTTCCCTTCCATGTGAACAGAAGATCCTGTTGGCTGGAAGGGACGGAAAATGCTGCCCAGTGTAAAAATTAAAGAGACAGTTCTAAAATCTCCTATCATCTGAAGAATGAGACTTTAAATGTTTAAATTGTTCAATTCCTTGCCCAGAGAGATTAATTGGTACTCATCATCAACGGCCACATTTTTCAAAAAGGTACTTGCGCTGTTAATTACCAGATATGACTTTAATGGGCAAGTAATCGCAACTTAATAATAATAATCACTTATTGTCACAAGTAGGCTTCAATGAAGTTACTGTGAAAAGCCCGTAGTTGCCACCACGCCTGTTAGGGGAGGCTGGTACGGGAATTGAACCCGCGCTGTTGGCATTGTTCTGCATTACAAGCCAGCTGTTTAGCCCACTGTGCCACCAAATCAAGCAACTTTTTTCAAAAAACAATATAAATAACAAGAGCAGGAATGAATTTGCATGAAGCAAATTGTGGAATGGCTTAAACTGACCAGCATGTTTTGCTAATTGTAAATTGCAGCATACCCCTTAATTCCGTGAATTTACTAAATGTTTGCATATTCAAAGCAGCACGCTTGGTTAACACATTTATTTTTTCAGCAAGATCTGGCCCAATATGTTTACCGTTTTCACGAATAACAAAATTTTCACAGTGCAATGAACGTTCAAGTAGCGTCCTTAAATTACGCTTCACCGTGAAGCAATCGAGCAACTTTTGTCTCTTGCTGTTCAGTCTGGTAGGTTTAGCGACCCTATGTGCACTTCGTGGTATTATTGCAATGCTGTGAATGGATGTTTTTCAAGAACATAGCCTGCTTATTTGAAATGGCATCTGCAAGGCCATTAATTAGGACATTAATTAACATGTGGCACAGAGAACCAGAGATCTATACATGAATATTCCACTCAGATAGTCATTGTTGCTAAAACTAATCCCTGGTTAATTTTAGGCAATGGTACAGCATAACAGCTTCATATTCCGTGTAAACCAGCACTCAGGTCTACATCATTCTGTGGATTGTGTCCCTGCTCAACATTGTAATATTGTCATTGCAAGATTAATTTTGTGTGACACAAAATTATACACATTAGGAGAGAGTTTATTGACGAAACAATTCAGATAAGACAACCTGTCTTACATACTGTCCAAAGATACCATACTCTTTTCTTGAGCACATTATTTCATGTCTTAACGGAAAATTTATTTCCTATGATGAATTATGCTCCTTGAACCATTAAATTCCTGACATGATTGTTCAAGTGTAAAAATATTATTTACTGCAAAATCTGTCTTACAAGACATTCCCCTATGTTGCTGTTTTTTAAAAAATGGCACCGTTTCTTTGTATAAGCTGCTCCTTATTCTCTATTTTATTCAGCAGTTTCTATGTAATTTTCACTTAACTGTGCTGACCTGTGACATTCCCTACTCAGGTGGGTGTGCTGAGCCAGGGAATTTCATGATTTGGACTATCCGCCCTGGGAGCGAAAATCCAGTCCACATGTGATTTTTGCTCTGGGGCACGTGCGGGATGGCGGGTCTGGTCTATGCCGCTGGCCACAGATTGGAGACGACCACAGGAGTTGTCAAATGGCTGGGCTGACTCAGTTTTCTGGGACATTGTCCTAATTATTTTGTTACATCTTAACCCTCAGGTCCTCACCTGTTACACTTCACCACCTCCTCCATGCCCCACTCTCACTCACTCACCACTCTGCATGCCCTTCCATGCCAACTCATGCCCACACTCACCCCTCATGGTCCCTCATACCTTTCATGCTAACTTAATGCACCTCATACAATCCCATGGCTCCTTACAGCCTCCATGCAAACTCAATGCTAACTCCTGCCCCCACCCTTACATCCTCCATGCCACTACACCCAGTATCCACCATGAGCAGTCATGTTGAGATTAAACAAGGATCGAAATAACTATTTTAGCTTTCACTGTATTAAATAAACATTCCCATTCATGAAAGTACATTTGAAACTTTAAAAGCCCTTCAAGTGCTTAGCTCTTATCAAAACAATCCAACTTGTATTCATAACCCCATATCAAAGCCATCTGATCCTTTAATAAACCGTTTGAGTTGTTGGTCAAATTTACAACCCACTTTAGGCATAACTGTAGGTTTTGAAAAGCAGTGAACCATTAATAATGATTGCCTTTGGGGTAATGTCAACTTAAAACTATTACAACTGCCAGAATAGAATTTTTTCAACTCTCACTGACACAAGCAGGCTTTTTTTCCTCAATTTTTAAAGGATTAGGAAATTAGGTAACAACAGATGGACAGCGCTACCTAGTTTATCCACCTTTTGCGAGTATTTATGTCTCCTCAATAAATTGTGACTCTCAAACTGAAAGATAAAGCCCATTTTACAGTGAAAACGGGGTATGTTTGAACTCAGCACTGAGGTCAGGTTTCCTTCTTGTGAGTCATGCCCTGCCCCTTTTCCCCCACTGGTGGATCCGTCAGAAATAGGGGCAGGACTTCTGAATCAGGGTCCTATCTGTCATTTTTAAAGTTCGACAGAGTCTCCATGGCAGCAAAAATCTGGTCCTATATTGTAAAAGGTTTTATCGTGCTGCATTATATTCTCATCCTTCTACTTAATGCGCTTCTCTTAACAACATTCTTTCTGTCAATACTTGGAAGATTCTGCATTTCTAACACACATGTCATACACTGCACAGAGCTGAGCTGTTGACTGTGAGCTACTTCTAGGTTTGGGGTAATGCTCTGCTACATGGGGCTACTAATGAAATACTAGAGGAAATACCCTACCACAATAGCAAAGGAAAAAAGAAAGGAAATAAATACTCAGGTTATATCACACTTGTCACCAGACACCTCAAAGCACTTTACAGCCAGTGAAGTAATTTTCAGCCACTAATGTAATAATTTCAACTGAGCAAATTCCTGCAAACAGAATGGCAAGATAATCTGCTTTTTTTTTGGGGGGGGGGATATTGATTGAGGGATAAATATTGGCCAGGACTCTGGATGTAACTCTTCACACCTGTCTGATACAAGCTCTTCTTCAAAATAGTGTCATTGGATCTTTTACATACAGCTACACAGACAAATGGGACCTTAGTTTAATAACTGCACTTTAGTGCATCACCTGACGGCCCTCCCCCGATGCACCGCCTACCGATGGGCCGAGTTCCCGACCGCAAGGTTGACATCTGGTCTCAGCATTCGGGAACCCGGTGTGGCGGCTGTGGTGCCACAGTCGGGCAGGAGCCGTGCTGCTGGCTGAGGGGGAAGGCTACCGCAAGGGCTGGCGGAACTGGTGGGAGATGGCCAGGGGGACATTATCTGGCACACCAGGGCCATGTATGGCCGGCACCATGTTTTGTGGCTCAACCTCTGCAGGTCGTCACCGTGCGCATGCGCGACCACGGACCCGGCCATTCTCCAACCGTATTTATCGAGGAGCCGAGAGTTTTACGTGGTGTGGCTGCTAACACCTCACCGGTCACAGGATCGGTGAGGGGGCGCTGCTGATATTTTTTATGTAAAAAGCCACAGATCCTCCGCATTTAGGCTCAAAAAATAGTGAATCCAGCCCACTGGCTTTAGTTAGCAACTCCCCAGATGTCTGTTCATCACATTGCACTCAGTGAGTATTGCACAAACTTGCTCTAGATTTTTAATTTTTGTGATGCTACCAACCCATGGGGAGAATGATGGAATCTGGTGCAACACTGGCTTTTTACTGATCTGTATCTGTGCAGAGTGGAGTGTAACATTGGTATCCCACCTGATGTCCTTCGGTTTCCACCTCGGGAAAGAAATTAAAATGCCCCCCAAACATGACTCCTTTATTTTCCTGGATATTCATAACTAAATTATACAGTTGTGATGAGTTGATTTGTAAAGCAGTTTTCATTTTCTGTTCCTGAGTATTGTGCACCTTGAGTTGTTCCTTAACCTTGCCCCATCAAATGCCAATTTGTATTATGCCTTTGCTCCTGTCGGGTGCACCCAACCATTTCCTGTCACTGGTGTGATTTTCTGTCCGCCTGTGCTCTGGAGCTGTGGGAAATTTAGGGTTGGATTTGGGCACAGAAAATGAGTAAGTTGAGTTCAAATCGGATGTTAAAATATTTTAAATCTGAATCCCAACTCAGACCTGTCCAGTTTCCGGTTTAATGGAAGCAGGACAAGGTGATGGGCAGTAATTTAATCCCAGAGGAGATCTTGGCATTTTTAGATATGTTAATGAGTCTGGAAATAACTCATTTGTATGCGTGATTGACTCTCCCAGGCCTCTGGAAACCAGACAGCTGAAGTAGGCGAAGGCATCAGCTTCAGAGAGAATCTTTACAGCACTGATTGTTGGTCAGGAGCAGGAAGAGTGCTTGCCCTCTGACCCCGAATGCTATCTCCCTATACACACGTCTCCAAGCTTGGGGATCAAACGTCCTTCTCTCACCACCTCAACCCCTCAAAAAGAGATGCGCGCAGTTGGGGTCGTGCATCTTTCCAAGGGCCGGTGCAGACTTGATGGGCCGAATGGCCTCCTTCTGCACTGTAAATTCTATGATTCTATTCTATGATCAGACCCAATTGCTCCTGTGGCATGCCATGGAAGGTTATAAAGACTTGCCATTCACACCAACAAAGACTTGATAGGAATGTGCAATCCGTGCTTTGAAGCACAATTATTCATTGTGTGGTCAATTCTCTTTTTCTGTTTCTCCTACACATTAAAAAAGATTGGTTTGGTCATCTGCACGTTAGCCCACAAAGGAGATATCTAAAAGTAAGAAAAACATCTTGTCCTATTTGAAATTTTAATATCTTTTTACATGTTCGTTATCATTGAAGGCACTAGTCAGACCTGTCATGATGTTAGGTTAAGATTAACAATCAAAAAACTAATTGCAAGCTCAAATGTGAGCCCAGTGTTCTTCAGTGTTTCACAGGAAGATTATCAAACACAATTTGCTACCGATCCACACAAGAGGTTATGAGGGCAGGTGACAAAAAGCTTGGTCAGAGTGGCAGATTTTCAAGAGCAACTTCTTTGAGGAAAGCGAGGCATGGAGTGGGTGAGGTTTCAGGAGACATTTCCAGAGCTGAGAAGCCAAGATGGCTGAAGCCAAGGCCGCAGTGGTGAAGCAATTAAATTATGGGTGCACCAGGGGCAAGAATCAGTTGGGCGCCACTTTTTTCAATGGTTTCCATGGCCTGAGGAGATTGCAGAATAGCAAGGGGGGTGGAGCAAGGCATCAGAGGGATTCAAAAACAAGGTGGAGAATTTAAGACCTGGTTTCTTTAATGAGAGCCAGTGTAGGTCAGCAAGCACAGGGATGATATGGGTGAATGAGACTTGCTGTGATTTGGATACAGGCAGCAGAGTGTTCTACAGCTTTAAGTTTACAGAGAGCAGAACGTAAAGATCAATCAGTTGTGCACTGGAATAATCAGGTTTCTTGTATCAAAGGATCAGGGTTTCAGCAGCAGATGAATTAAATTAGAGGGGTGTGGACAGTGTTAGAGATGGATGTGGGCAGTCTTAGTGATGGCATGGACATGTGCCAACACCTCATCTCAGATTCAACTATTTCATCCAAGGTTGAAGAGAGTCTGGATCAGCTTTAGGCAATTGCCCAGGCAAGTTCTGAAGTTGGTAGCTGGGGAAAATAAGAGTGTGAGGACAATCGCTTTGATCTTCCCAAGAAGAGGAATTTTCTGCTCACCTAGTGCTGGATGTCACACAAGAAGTGTGGCAACTTTGACAGTGAAGAGATTGAGAAAGGCGGAGCTGAGATAAAGCTGGTGTAATGTTTCTGGATAGTTTCAGACAATATTTTTAAACCCAAATGTGGGCATCTCAGCTCCAGATTAGTTCGATGTGACAAGTCTTTTGTACCTTGGCTGAGAAATGGCAGTTTCGATAAACTGGGAGTTGCACAGTTTGGAGGGTGACAGTCAATCCAATGAGATATTCTATTAGGCTAAAAGCGAAATCCTGCAGATGCTGGAAATCTGAAATAAAAACTGAAAATGCTGGAAAAACTCAACAGGTCTGGCAGCATCTGTGGAGAGAGAAATAGAGTTAACCTTTCGAGTGCTTTTTCGGAGTTATATTGGACTTGAAACGGTAACTCTGTTTCTCTCTCTACAGGTGCTACTAGATTCTATCAGGATATCTGGGTTTCCCTTTAAGTTTGGGGAAATGTTCTCTTTACCACAAGAGATGGGGCCTCCGGAAGATTTAAGTTTGAAATATGGGTTAGATATTAGAGCAGGGTGCATTCAAATAGTCAGATAAAACAGATTCTACAACACAGGAAGTAAGCGCAACAAAAATCCATAGAACTGTGAAGAGAATGTCAGTGGGGTATAATATTATCAGAGACCTGTTAAAATCACAGAGCAGGGTTTTTAGAGATGTATGAATTTGGCCTATTCTAGACATTATTATAGACATTCCCAGAAGTGATGCACTTGTTTGTGGAGTGGACTATCCATGATTACAGGTCCACCAGAAGATTAAATATTCCATCATGAGCCTTCCTGCCATAAAAGTATATATCTGTTGAGCCGATTGTGAATGTCTTTTAGTGATGCTTATATTTGCATTTATAGAATCTCTTGGCAAAGTTTGTTTTGCTTCTTTGCTCCCATTTCTAAGTGTCTTACTTATTCAACATTTTCCACTAATTTACCCCCGTCCGCCAACTGGAGAGCCAGCAAGACTCCCCACGTTGCTACTTTTTCGGAAGGTCCACCAAATTAAGTGGCACTTAGGCCCTAGGCCTAAAGAAAATGTAAATGATTAATGCAGTCAGAATTGTTAGTTGCGTATGTTGTAGCTTATAAACCTTTTATTATACTACCTTGAAGTGTTCGTGAATGCAGGAATATTGTGTAATTCTATGAGCATTGCGGGTAATGCAGCATTTGTTATTCTTCGCTAATTGCCCTTGAATGCAGGCTAATTCAGAGGGCAGTCAAGATTCAAGCACATTGCTGTGGACCTGGAGTCACATGTAGGCCAGACCAGCTAAGGAAGACAGATTTCCTTCCCTAAGGGGCAATTGGAACTTCCTCCTGTGTGGAAATTCCAAGGTTGGCACCAAGAGTGGGCAACAGTAACAGTTTAACCAAGTGTGCTCGTCCATACATCCATTAAATCTGTGTGTTGGCTCTAATACACCTGTACTATTTACTGGATCAACCAAAAGCCTCTGTTGTCAAGTTTAGAGAGCAGGGTAATCTGTGATGAACTGTGCCCTTATTTCACTAGAATCGCCAATAAGTATTGCAGAGGTATAGGTTTTCATGTGTGTGGTATAAATTTTCAGTAAAATTTATCATCTGCGATGATACATGTATAATGTATGGTCCAATCGCAGCCTTTATGTGGGTTGTGCTATATTTGATTTAATATGACATATAAGTCTGAAATATTTATATTTTACAGTCATCCCCACGAGCCCCAAAAAGAATATTGCCAGTAATGACCTCTGTACCATAAATCACATTCATTTTTATACAGCAAAGCTTCCCAGCACTTTCTTAACCAACTGCTGTGCATGGGACTTACCTAGTTACCTAGTTATTTTGAACATACATGTGCACATGAGCAGGGGAAGCTGTATTAGTGATGGCATAGAAGGCACAGCATTACTTACAAAGATCCATTTTTCACATCAGCCATTAATATTCAAGGATCAACAACCTTCTGTACCCCTCGATATTAAGAAAAGCAATTTAAAATTTAGGATTTGCTTAGTACCAGCAGAATTTCACGGGTCAGACCTCTTGAGAGTCCAAACCTTTGAGGATTTGAATGAACTCCACTTTGGTTAGATATAAGTTATTTTATGTAAATCAGTGATTTTCGATCTCTTCTGTGTGGGAGCATTCCCTGAAAGTATCAACTCCCTGAAGTATTCACACACCTGCCAACCTTTCTTCAAGTATTAACATGCAATCCAGGGAATCTTCTGCAGCTATTAGAACCACCCTATGCTATGGGATGACTCCCCAGTAGTTTCATCAGAGCTTGTGGAAAGCTACAGTTGCTGATGTGCGAACTCTGGAGGTGCTTATGCTTCGCGACCCTCAATTGTTCGAACTTGCTGTGGCCTGTCTCTGCACTTGACTTCTGCCAGGAGAGGCTAGCTCCGCTGGGACTCAGGCTTCGATCGATTGAGACTGGCATCATCGATCTTTTCAATACCTGACATTACAAGGCATACATCTGCCTGTCAGAGCGAAGGCTTGAGCTCCGAAGAGGTAAGTGTGACAACCATCTGAGCTTCTACCAAAGCTTAAGAGCTTGTCCACATAGGGCGCTATTCTCTGTGCCAGCGAGGGGGGAGAATTTGGCGCTCAGCCAAATCTCCATTCACCACAGCAGGAGCGGAGAATCCCACCGGCGCGAAGAAATGAAGAATTGTGACAGTCTAACCGCAACATTCCTGGAGAAGGCCACAATCTGTAAACTGGACTGAAGACTGCTGATTCCATGCGATGAACATAGGACAATGGTTAGGCTATTCAGCTCCATATAATCTGATTTGCCATGCAATTAGATCATCGCTGATCTGTACCTCAACTCCATTGTCTTTGACAAAGAGTCATCCAGCCTTGAATGTTAGCTGCATTCTCCCTCCACAGATGCTGTCAGACCTACTGAGATTGTCCAGTATTTTTTGTTTTGGTTCCACTTGCTCCATGTTCCTCAATTACTAAGCAGACATAAGGCCCAGATGCTTCTGTAGTTATGATGGTCAAACTGTCACTATTGACTGTCAATACTCCTCTGAAATTGGCAGTAACACCTTTGAGCCCAGTGACTGCACGGTTAAATGCGGGAATTCAGAAATTGCTATGAACTTCTGCATTCAGTGTTGAAGCCATGCAGACTGCTGTCGATTGGAAATAATTGAACTGATGAGAATGTGAGTTTTTATGCTGTAATATTTTTCATTTGAAAAAAAAACCAGGCCCAAGAAGTTAGGCCTTGTTAATGAAAACAATTTTCTTCACCTGAATTTCTGGTATGATAGATAAAGTATATCATTGCAGAATGAAAGCTATTGTCCCAATAACATTAATAACTATTATTACAGTAACAAAAGTGCTTCTTGTGAAATTCTAACACTGAGCTAGGTTAACTGTAACCTTGGAGACAGAGAATCCAGGTTTCTGATACATCCCAAGGTGATTCACAGGAGTGTTATCAGAAAAGATGTGACACAATTCCACAAAAGGGGATATTGGGTGCGATGTTCCAGCCACACTGCGCCAGAAAAGCAGCTCTCCGTGGCACAGCATAGCTGTTGAAACTGGGAGACCCCGCTCCCAGGTTCTACCTGGTCTGCAACGCCTTGTGAGATTCAACGCAATGAACAGTATCACTTTTTAGCAAACCGGCATCTTAGAGTGAGGCAGTAAGCCTTACTCTAATGTGCAGATTCCCGAGGTACCTGAGGCTTTGGGATTCAATCCCTTCGCCTCGAGGACCTCGGGTGAGCGCCGTTTTGCACTGGTCACCACAAACGGGGACCAGATAGAAAGGCAATCGTGGACCAGATAGAAAGGCAATCGTGGGGGTCTGCAAGGGATCGGGGGCCCCCAGCTGCATGCCGTTTGGGCAGGATGGTGCCCTGGCACTGCTGGTGTTACCTGGGTACCCTGCCAATGTGACCTGGGTGCCAGTCTGGCACTGCCAAGGTGCCCATATGGCACTGCCAGGGGTACTGACAGGGTACCAAACTGGCATTTCTTGTGCACGCACGATCGGGCCGGGTTTGCCCGGGATGGGGTGGTGGGGTGGGCCGCCCGGCCTGGCCCATATTGTATTCTGGCTGTTGGGGATTCTTTTGTGGGCCTCAGAGATCGGGACGCCATTTAAAAATGGCATCTCGATCTCGCGCTAAAACGGGGAGTCCCGGCGAGCGGAGCTCCACATGTAAAAAAACAGTGCGGCCTCGGCCGTGCGATCCTCATTCAGGCCACTTATATAAAGTGAGTCTCGTTGAATAGCCATGTCGTTTTGGGCACTGCGAGTGCTGGCAAACATGTGACTAAACAGACTCGCTCGGGGACTTTGTTCCCTTTTGGGAAGATCGCGCCCATTGGGACAGTTGACCCAATAAGTTGACCAAAAAGGAAGGTTTTAAGAAGCAAATGAAATGAGGAGGCAGAAGCAGAGAGGTATGGTAGTGTAGTCCTTTTAAGGGTGTGCCCTTGCAGTCTATGTGACTAGCTCAGGGCCTATTGTACGGGAGCGCGTGAACCTCGACCAATAAGGAAAAAGCATGGGGCCCAGAGGGGCGTTGTGGTCAGAGTGAACCCAGGAGCCAGAGTGCGAACACCTGTATAGAAACTCTTTGTCTGTGTTTAAGGTATGCTTGCTAGTTGCTAATAAACACATTTGTTCTTCCTTACTGACATCTACCTGGTATTGCTTCAAGCCACCACAAGAGGTATTAGGGGATTAAGGAAAAAATCGTAGTTTTCGGAGTTTGAGAGCTCATATTACAGTGGTCACTGTTGGAGTAACTATGATGGGTGATACATCAAAGGCCAGAATTGGAGGTTGCAGATATCCCGAAGAGTTGTATGGCTGGAGGAGATTACAGAGTTAGGAAAGGATAAGGCTGTGGAAGGTTTTACAAACAAGAATAAAGATTTTAAAATGGGGAGGCTTTGCCAGATCAAGAGCCCTGAGTATAGGAATGCTGAGTGAATAGGTCTTGTTGTGAGTTAGGATGTGAGATATGGGTAGCAGAGTTCGGGATGAACTCAGGTTTATGGAAGGACAGCCAGAAGAGCATCGCATTAGTCATATTTCGAGGTCACAAAGGCTTTAAGCAACAGATGAGGCTGAGTTGGGTATTATTGCAGAGATATTGGTGGTCTTAGATATGCCACTAATATGTGGTTTAAGGCCCATCTTGGGATCAAATACACCAATGATGTGAGTGGTCTGATTCAATCGTAGACAGTTGCATGCAGAAGGGTTGGAATTAAAAACTAACAGATTTTGGAGTGGGGACCCAGTGTTTTGTCTTCAGACTGAAGACTTTTGGCCTTCACAATAATTAATTGGAGGGTGTTTCTGCACACCCAGTACTGAATCTCCATCTCTCCTCTCTCTCTTTCTCTTTATTGCTCCCTCCCTCTCTGCCTCTTTCTCTATATATGTATCTCTTTTTCTGCATCTCGCATTTTTTCAACTTATTTCTATGGATTTACCATGTCACTTGTGTGATACATTTTCTTGCTCCAGAGCTGCATGTGTAGCAATTTATCTTGATGTAACCTGCGTTCCTTCCTATTTTTCAATAGTTAGAGGACACAAGTAATCTGTCATCTTGCTTTAAGTGAGGTTACCAATAAGGGAGTTGAAATCATGCTCTACCACAAACTCTTTAACATGTTCTTACGAAATTCTTTTATCTGCCATTAGCAGGAAAGTATAAACCCATTTATTTTAAATGGTTTATTACTTTTCTGAAAATATTGGAGTGAAATTCCATACAAACAGGTTACCCTGATCAGTACTATACATTGCACAGAGTGATATTAACTCCAAGGTGACATTTTTCTACAGATTAGTTAAATAGATTTCCATTTTAAGTAATTGATGAAAGATTGATTAATTTCTTGCAGAAAGTGACCAGTGAAGTATCTGTTTGAGAATGTGATTTGTGGAGATCGGTATAGATGTAGATGAATAATTGACCTGTAGAACAGTACAATTCAGGGCCATTGGGACCACAGAAATGTGATCTGTTACAATTAATTGCTACAGTCGAATAATGCAGATTTATAATAGGGACTGATATCCTGCAGCTTTCACTGTTATCTTTAGGATTAGAGGCAAAGAGTTATCTTTAAAATTTTACTGCCTAATTCATCTCTTGTCAACAAATTCCAAAAGAGCTATGCCTGTGTAAATGAGAAGTGGTTTATCTGTGAGGCCAGGAATGATAGGCCAGAAATCATTCCCTTTTCAATATTTTCCCTTAAGTTATCCCACTGTCAATGGGGTGATCTGGCATTTTAGGATGGCGAGATTTACACCAGATTTTGTGGTGAGCTGCTCTTGGCACTCACAAGGGATGTTGGTCAGGAAGTCAGAATCCCCCCATCCATGCATTTATATGATTGGACAGAACTTCAGGCACATTGGACCCAAGAAGTTGGGAGAGGAAAGAAGTGTTTACATCCAGGTTTGTCTAGTCATCGCTGTGCAGGTCAAGCTTTATGTTTTTCTCCTGTCTGTCATGTTCATTTTATCCTGTTCCTCGACCTAATTTGACATTGAAATTCACCCACTCTAATTAACCCTCCTTCGGGACTTCTGGTGGTGGCCATGGAGTGGGTGGTCGCACATTTGGCAGCTCCCGCTCGAAGCGATTCTTCGGTCCTTTTCCACGTTTGCTGGGTGGATGTTTTGGTGGAAAAATGTGTAGAGTTTGTGGAGGAAAGTTAAACTCCACTGATGGTGTTGGTAAATGGACCAGCGGACCAGAAGTGGGTCCAGAAGGAAGGAGCTGTTGGAGCAAGAAATTCTTTGTGCGCCACAGGTGAAGATGGCGGCGGGTGAAGGGTCGGCCCTACCAGCCCAATGGTTGGCAGAACAGCTGGTGGACTTCTTAACTGAGATGTTTAGCCAGCAGAGGACGGAAGCCCAAGATGACCTGGCCAAGGTGGAAATGCTAAAAGCGTGTATTTGTGGATTGATTATTTTATGGTGGACAAGATGCTGCTGGTGGAGGAAATGGAGGCTGGGTTGTGGGAGGAGGCTCTGAGGAGGGTGAATGCATCTTGGTTGTGTGCCAGGCTTAGCCTTATTCAGTTTAAGGTAGTTCACAGGGCGCATATGACGGTGGCCAGGATGAGTCGGTTCTTTGACGACAGGTGTGGGCGGTGCGTGGGGAGACCTGCGATCATGTTCACATGTTGTGGACATGTCTGAAGTTAAAGGGGTTCTGTTAGGGGTTCGTGGACGTAATGTGCGAGGTGCTGAAGGTGAAGGTGACCCCGAGTCCAGAAGTGGCGATTTTTGGTGCCTCAGAATACCTGGGAGTCCAGGGGCCAGGAGAGGCCAACAGTTTGGCCTTTGCTGGAGTGGAGGAACTCGGTGTCACCGAAGCCGGGGGTGTGGGTGAGCAACCTGGCGGGGTTCCTGAGACTGGAGAAAATTAAGGAGGTAGCGGTGTCCATGGATGCGGAGAAGGCATTTGACCGGTTGGAGTGGCTGTACCTGTTTGAGGTCCTGGGAAGGTTCGGGTTTGGACCAAAGTTTGTGGCATGGGTGTGCCTGTTATACTTGACACCGATGGCGTGTGTACAGACTAATGACATGAATTCACAAAACTTTTATCTGCCATTAGTAGAAAGGGAGGATTGGCGTTGCCGAATTTGCTACATTATTACTGGGCGGCGAATGAGGAGAAGGTGAGGTGGTGGTGGGAAGGAGACGGGGCAGAATGGGTTACGATGGGGGAAGTATCCTGTAGGGGGTCCTGCTTGAGGACAATGGTGTTGGTGGTATTGCCAATGGCAGCAAGGAAATACACGGAGAACCTGGCGGTGCAGTCTACAGTAAAGGTTTGGAACCAGCTGAGGAGACATTTCAGGATAGAAGGGATGTTGATGCTGCCGTCGCTGTGCGAAATCCATGGTTTTGAGCCGGGGAGATAGACGGTATGTATAGGAAGTCGAGAGAAGTAGGTCTGGTTAAGGTGGGGGATCTGTACTTGGAAGAGGAGTTTGCCAGTATAGAGGAACTGAAGGAGAGAGTAGAGCTCCAGAGAGGAAGTTGTTTAGGTACCTGCAGGTAAGGGCTTTGCACAGAGGGTTTGGAAAGAGTTCCCCAGGTTGCCAAAGTACACCGTGTTGGAGCGATTGTTGCTTCCGGTTGTGGAAGGGAAGGGCAGGATCGGGGACATATACGGCTGGCTGGGAGAGCAGGGGGGGTGAGCAGGTGCTGAAGATTAAGGATAAATGGGAGGTGGAAATGCGAGGGGAGATAAACCGGGGAGTATGGAGTGAGTCGCTACGAAGTATAAATGAGACCTGCTCGTGCGCAAGGATGAGCCTGATACAGTTCAAGGTAGTACACAGGGTACATATCACTCGGGTAAGAATGAGTAGGTTCTTCCAGGGAGTGGCAGATGAATGTGAGAAGTGTGGGCAGGGAACAGAAAATCAAGCACTTATGTTCTGGGGCTGCGAAAAGATGAAGAGATTCTGGGCGGGAGTGTTCGCGGCACTAACAAGGAAAGTGGGGGAGGAGGTTGAGGTGGACGCTTTGGTGGCGATATTTGGGATCGCCAGCCGGAGCTGATGGAGGGGAGGAGGGCCGCTGTTGTGACCTTCGCCTCTCTGATTGCATGGCGAAGAATTCTGTTGGAGTGGTGGTCAGCAACACCGCAGGGGTGGCGGCCTGCCTGGGGGACTTACGTGACTTTCTTTGGCTGGAAAAGATCAAATATGAATTAAGGGGTTCAGCGGAGGGCTTTGAGGCAAGGTGGGGGATGCTCGTGGCCATATTACACATCTGTCTAACTTCTCCTTAAATTTACTCACTGTCTCAGCAGCCACCACACTCTGGGGTAGCGAATTCCACAGATTCATGACTCTTTGGGAGAAGTAGTTTCTCCTCATTTCTGTTTTAAATTTGCTACCCCTTCTTCTGAGACTTTGACATTTCACTCTGGAATGCCCCACAAGAGGAAGCATCCACCCCAGGTCTACTTCATCCATAACTTTTATCATCTTATATAGCTCAATTTGATCTCACCTCATTCCTCTAGACAGTATTGGCCTAAACTGCTCAATATCTCTGCATTAGACCAACCCCTCACCTCTGGAATCAATCTAGTGAACTTCCTCTGAACTGCCTCCAATGCCACTGCATCTTCCTTCAAATAAGGGGACAAAACAATGCACAATACTCCAGGTGCGGTCTCACCAGTGCCTTGTACAGTTGCAACAACGCTTCCTTACCGTTATACCCAATTCCTTCAGCTATAAATGCCAACATTCCATTCACTTCCTTTATTACCTGCTGTACATGCATGCAAGGTTTCTGCGACTTACGCACCCAGATCCCTCTGCACCAGAGTACCCTGAAGTCTTTCCACATTTAGATAACAAGTTGCCTTTCCATTCTTCCGACCAAAATGGATAACCTCACACTTATCCACATTAAACTCCATCTGCCACATTTTGTCTCACTCACTTAACTTATCTATATCTACTTGTAAGGTTCTTATTTCCTCATTGCGACTTACTGTCCCACCAATTTTAGTGTTATCTGCAAATTTGGCTACAGAACCTTATATTCCTGTATCTAAGTCATTAATATAGATTGTAAAAAGCTGGGGTCCAAGGCTCGAACCCTGTGGCACCCCAGTAGTTACATCTTGCTATCCAGAAAATGACCCGTTTATCCCAACTCTCTGTCTTCTGTCCATCAGCCAGTCTTCTATCCAAGCCAATAAATTACCCTATTCCCCATGTGATCTAACCTTGTATAATACTAGATTCTTCCCTGCTTATTGCTCTCATGCTTGTGCGTCATTGTAACCGGTTGCTCATGGGAACTGAGAGCTGACCTGTCATGAACCTGGGGCGGATTTCTGAATATCAGCTGTTTCTTGTGTCACACAACTTTGACCTGTTTCCATGTTAGATTTAATCTCGCAATTACTGTTCTTGTATCAATGTGCCCGTGAATTTCAAGCCACATACTTGACCCTCCATTGATCTTAAATCTTTTCATTATTTGCAACTCACTTCGCTCCTTACAAACCGAGCTGATTAGTGAAAGAATCCCCAGTCACCTCCTTCAAATAAAAAGGGGGGGTGGGAGAGTCATTGGATCGGCAAAACAAAAATGAAACCGGGAACATTCTAGAACTTCACAGTCGGCCTCACCAGACAGGAGGTCATGACCTACGCCAATCCGTCGTTTCCTCGTTCTACACACCAAAGGATGTGGTGTCTACTTTGCCGGCATTTTGTCATGGTATTTGAACCTTTTTTGTTCAGAACGTGGGAAGGTTGCTGACAATCGTGTTGAACTGAAACATAAATCCCCAGGGTTAATATGCATGCCTCTGTGGTGCAACTTGTGGTTGGTCATTTACCAAGGCAGAGGATAGCAGCATTTGTGCAAAGGTGGTAGCAATTTTGGGCAGCAAGGCAGCACCATGGTTATCACTGTTGATTCACAGCGTCAGGGTCCCAGGTTCGATTTCCAGTTTGGGGCACTGTCTGTGCAGAGTCTGCACGTTCTCCCCGTGTCTGCGTGGGTTTCCTCCGGTTGCTCCGGTTTCCTCCCACAAGGAATAGAGTATAAAGGTAAGGAAGTGTTGTTGCAACTGTACAAGGCACTGGTGAGACCGCACCTGGAGTGCTGTTAGGTGAATTAGACATTCTGAATTCTCCCTCTGCGTCCCCGAACAGGCGCCGGAATGTGGCAACTAGAGGCTTTTAATACTAACTTCATTGGAGTGTTAATGTTGTTGCTCGTTGCTGTTGTTTCTTAATTTGGCTCTGTTTAATTACATTTGCTCAAGAGTCCCCAGGTATCTTTCGATACCGCCACAAGGTTCAAAACCGAATACTGATCAAAGACTCGATACACCAGTTAGTAAGTTCAGACTCAATGCTCATTTATTTACACACACAGTCAAATCTACTCATGCATAAAACTCTACAAACTAAACTATCACTACTACTCAAAGTATATACTTAGCTTTGGGCGCCCACTCAGTCAGAGGAACAATGGCCGTTGCTCGATTCTCAGGCTGCTGGGTTGAGCAGGATAGCAACTAAGAGCATCTATCTCGTAGCGTGCTTTGACTTGGAAATTACTTGGTCTGGAGCAGCTTTGGCAGGTCTCTCCTCGCTGAGAGCCAAGGCCAAGAGAGTGATTCTCTCTTGGGGAATCCTTTTTATACCCAAAAGGGCTTTGCGCACTTTTGGACGGGCCTTGAACTTGGCCCCAATTAATTGGGCCGTTTCCCAATCGTTCTTATTGATTTTCCTCCAATAGAGGGGTGGGTTCCCTGGTTGCTGGGTGTGTCCTAGGTGGCCTTTGGTTTGCTTTGTTTTAGTCTCCTTTGGCGCCGGTGTGTCTGTCTTAGTATTGTTTACCTAAATGTTGCCTTTTTGTTCCCGGGCATGGCTCATTAGTATGTAGATGGTTCTGCAGTCTCGGTCTTGTCTGGGAGCTATGGCTCCAATCAACAGACAGACCTTGCACCTGCTTGCTTTCTCGGTATTGTCCAATTTTGCCTGCATTCTTTGCAAAGTGTCCATTTTGTAATTGGGACGTGGTCATCCCAGATGGCTACAATGTAAGCCTATTTGTGATAATAAAGATTACTACTGTTATTATTTTGTACTAAGCGGATTCACTTATTCACAATGGGTGCTTTCCTATGACAAGTAATTCGATTTCTGTAAAATCCTTTTCTCTTATAGCCAGTATAGAACAGGAAATTTCATTTAGAGTGGGTTAAAATTAGGGTTCGTTTAGAGCGGCACAGAAGGAGGCCACTTGATGCTTCATATCTGTGCCAGCTGAAAAACGAGCCACCCACTCTAATGCCACTTTCCAGCATTTGGTCCATAGCCCTGCAGGTTGACACCACTTGGGGTTTCTGAGGGTTTCTGCCCCACTACCCTTTCAGGCAGTGGATTCTAGACCCCCACAATCCTCTGGGTGAGAATATTTTCCTCATTTCACCCCCTAACCTTTCTACCAATCACTTTAATGCTCTGCCTCCTGGTCACTGACCTCTCTGCTAACGTAAATAAGCCCTTCCCATCCACTTTATCGAAGCCCTTCACAGCTTAGTGCACCTCAATCAAATCTTCCCTCAGTCTCCTCTGTTCTATGTTCCACAATCCTCCTATGATTTTTACTACTGAGTCCTCTGTGCTGTTGTGCACAGTAAATTGGATAAAATGGGATTAGAATTTCAAGCACCTCCATTTTTGGAGGCATGGCAGATGTGGCAGGGTGCACAGGGATCCCCAAGCATGAATAATGAGGCCCAAGACATACTCATCCCCCCACGCTGATATTGAGCCTTGGGCTATATTTCCATCAATCTGGTGCGCTGAGGAGAATAAAAGGCAGGTCAATAACAAAGCGCAAATAAACGTCCAGCAGCCACACCTTGGGTAAGTATAGAGGAGGGAAGGAGGGGGAAGGGTGATGACCAGGCCAGGGAGACGGTCATTGAATGAGGAAGAGGGTGATCAAGTGAGGAAAAGGGTGATTGAGCTGGGAGGTAATGGCTGGGCTTGGAGGTAGCGATAGCCATAGATTTGGCAAGATGTGAAGGGGGAAGAGAATGGTAGCTAGGGGATGGGGGAAAGGAGGGGGGAGAGGGGGCAGGTAGCCATAACTGGGGGTGGAGAGGCCCTTCATGAAGTGTGTAAAATTTGAGGAGTGCACTTACTTCCAATAACTTCAGGAATAGGAGTGGAGTAGGCCGTTGAGCCCCTGAAGACAGCTCATAGCTGATCTAAAGAGACCTTAACTCCACTTTTCTGCCTGCAACTCCCCCGCCCCCCTGCCTGTTTGTCATCCCATCCTCTTCTTTAAACTTTGACTCCCTTGTCAATCAAAAATCTGTCTAACTCACCATGGGCGGCACGATGGCACAATGGTTAGCACTGCTGCCTCACAATTCCAGGGACCCGGGTTCAATTCCGGCCTTGGGTCACTGTGTGGAGTCTGCACTTTCTCCCCATGTCTGCGTGGGTTTCCTCCGGGTGCTCCGGTTTCCTCCCACAGTCCAAAGATGTGCAGGTTAGGTAAATTGGCCAAGCTAAATTGTCCCTTAGTGTCCAAAATGGTAGGTGGGGTCATGAGTGTCGTGTTGGGTGTTCTGGTGTACAAACGATCCAACACGGCTGGAGATGGTGCAACTCAATTTTATTTACTACTTAACTATAACAGCACACTGCTAACTTGGGTACGTGCATTACCAGCTAATCTGCGGACCCTGTCCTATCACTATCTGGGTGAGGCACTCAGCACATGGTGAATGTCTGAGTGGCAGGCTCTGAGCTCGGTGCTCTGAGCTGGCTGCTGCTAGAATGAGCGGGAACTGTAGTGTCCCCTGTTTTTATAGTGCGTGTGCTCTCACTGGTAATTGGCTGCGATGTTGTGTGTGTGTTGGTTGGTCCTACTGCATGTCCATCAGTGTGTGTTTGATTGCACCATGATATGCTGATCTAAATATCATGACATCCCCCCTTTTCGCAAAGAATATGTGCCTACATGAAAATAAATAATGAACTGTGGTGAGTGCATCTAATCATGTGTGTGCAATATTTACAACAATATGAACATGTGGCTATACTATATACACAGGAAGGTGCCAGGTGCAGAAACTAACTATGTTACACCAAGAACAAAATCAATGTCATTAACAAACAATAACAAAATCTTAAACAGTATGGCAAAAAGTCAAAAACAGTGGGCGTCATTCTCCGACCCCCCGCCGGGTTGGAGAATGGCCGTTGGCCGCCGTGAATCCCGCCCCCGCCCCCGCCGAAGTCTCCGCTCCCGGAGATTGGGCGGGAGCGGGAATCCGGCCGCGCCGGTTGGCGGGACCCCCCGCTGGATTCTCCGGCCCGTTTGGGCCGAAGTCCCGCCCAGGAATTGCCTGTCCAGCCGACGTAAATCAAACCTGGTATTTACCGGCGGGACCAGGCGGCGTGGGCGGGCTCCGGGGTCCTGGGGGGGGGCGCGGGGCGATCTGACCCCGGGGGGTGCCCCACGGTGGCCTGGCCCGCGATCGGGGCCCACCGATCCGCGGGCGGGCCTGTGTCGTGGGGCACTCTTTCCCTTCCGCCTCCGCTACGGCCTCCACCATGGCGGAGGCGGAAGAGACTCTCCCCACTGCGCATGCGCGGGAAACTGACAGCGGCCGCTGACGCTCCCGCGCATGCGCTGGGAAACTGACAGCGGCCGCTGACGCTCCCGCGCATGCGCCGCATTTCCGCGCCAGCTGGCGGGGAAACAAACGCCATTTCCGCCAGCTGGCGGGGCGGAAATCCCTCCGGCGTCGGCCTAGCCCCTCAATGTTGGGGCTAGGCCGCCAAAGATGCGGAGCCTTCCGCACCTTTGGGCCGGCGCGATGCCCGTCTGATTGGCGCCGGCTTTGGCGCCAGTCGGCGGACATCCCGCCGTTGGGGGAGAATTTCGCCCAGTATGTCTGAACAAGTCAGTGAGTCCAATATGAAAAGGTTCATAAATTAAGTCTCTCAGGTGGGTGACGAATTCGGGTTGACCGCCTCAAGGGTGGGTCAGGATCCACCGGCTGAGGAACGGGCCGGGCGACGGTCGAGTGAGGAGGAGGCAGGGTGTCCGGAAGGTCAACATAGTCCAATGCAGGGACAGCAGGAGGGCGTTGCACTGGTGCAGGATCACGTAGCGAGCGCGGAACCAGACGAAGGGCGCCCCGATTGCGACTGCGAATAGAGCCATCAGGCAGACGAACCAGCAACGAGCGGGGAGCTATCTGTCGGAGAAACTCAGCAGTTGTCGACCAGCCGCCCTCCAGAAGCTGTATGCGTACATTATCTCCAGGCGCCAGGGCAGGAAGATCAGTCGCCCGAGCATCATGTGTCGCCTTTTGTTGCTCGCGCTGTTGCTGCATCCGCCGAAGTACCGGAGCCTGGTCGAGGTCTGGGACGTGAATGGATGGCACAGTGGTCCTGAGGGTGCGACCCATAAGCAGCTGGGCCGGCGATAGGCCCGTGGACGGTGGGGCCGAGCGATAAGCCAGCAAGGCGAGGCAGAAGTCAGATCCTGCATCAGCAGCCTTGCAGAGGAGCCTTTTAACGATATGGACCCCCTTTTCTGCTTTGCCGTTCGACTGAGGATGCAGAGGACTGGACGTCACATGTGTGAAGTTGTATGAGCTGGCGAAGGAAGACCATTCCTGACTCGCAAAGCAGGGGCCATTGTTTGACATCGCGGTGAGCGGAATGCCGTGGCGAGCAAAGGGCTCTTTGCAGGCCCGGATGACAGCCGATGACGTGGTGTTCTGCAGGCGTATGACCTCTGGATAGCTGGAAAAGTAGTCGATGATGATGATGTAGTCCCTGCCGAGCGCATGTAACAGGTCCACGCCCACCTTCGACCAGGGGGACGTGACCAACTCATGGGGCTGAAGCGTCTCACGGGGTTGTGCCGGCTGAAACCGCTGACAGGTGGGGCAATTGAGCACAGTGTTAGCAATATCCTCACCTATTCCCGGCCAGTACACAGCCTCTCGGGCCCTCCGCCGGCACTTCACAACGCCGAGATGGCCTTTGTGCAGTTGTTCTAAAACAAGCCGGTGCATGCTGTGTGGGATCACGATGTGGTCCAGCTTCAGGAGGACACCATCAACGACTGCCAAGTCATCCCGAACATTGTAAAACTGTGGGCATTGTCCCTTGAGCCACCCGTCCATCATGTGGCGCATCACACGTTGCAGAAGGGGGTCGGCCGCAGTCTCACGTCGAATGTGGGCCAGGCGTGCATCAGTGGCCGGCAGATTGGCAGAAGTGAAGGCTACATGTGCGTCGACTTGGCAAACAAACCCCTCAGGGTCGGACGGTGTGTCGACTGCCCTGGACAGAGCGTCTGCTGTGATGAGGTCCTTACCCGGGGTGTAGACAAGTTGAAAGTCGTACCTCCGGAGTTTGAGCAGAATGCGCTGGAGGCGAGGGAGGAGTCATATCGTTGAGGTCCTTTTGAATGATGCCAACCAGCGGGTGATGGTCAGTCTCCACGGTGAACTGGGGAAGGCCATACACATAGTCGTGGAACTTGTCAACGGCAGTCAACAGGCCTAGGCACTCCTTCTCAATCTGCGCATAGCACTGCTCTGTGGGGGTCATGGCCCGTGACGCATAGGCGACTGGGGCCCATGATGAGGCGCATCCCGTTGCAGGAGGACCGCCCCAATGCCGGACTGGCTGGCGTCAGTCGAGATTTTCGTCTCCCTTGCAGGATCGGAGAACGCCAGTACCGGGGCGGTGGTGAACTTGACCTTGAGCTCCTCCCATTCACGCTGGTGGGTGGGAAGCCACTGGAATTCAGTTGTCTTCCTGACAAGGTGCCGGAGAGCTGTCATGTGGGAAGCAAGGTTGGGAATGAACTTCCCCAGGAAGTTGACCATTCCGAGAAAGCGTAGCACCGCCTTCTTGTCTGTGGGCTTCTGCATGACCATGATGGCTGCCACCTTGTCGGCTTCCGGCCGCACCCCCAACTGGGAGATGTGGTCCCCCAGGAACTTCATCTCGGTTTGTTCAAAAGAGCATTTGGCTCGATTAAGACACAGGCCCTGGTCCCGTATCCGTTTAAAGACGCTCTGGAGGCGACTGATGTGCTCCTGCGGTGTGGTGGACCAAATAATGACGTTGTCTACATAGACACGCACCCCTTTGATGCCCTCCATCATCTGTTCCATGATGCGGTGGAACACTTCAGATGCTGTTATGATGCCAAATGGCATCCTATTGTCGCAGTATCTGCCAAATGGAATGTTGAAAGTGCACAGCTTCCTGCTGGACTGATCCAATTGAATTTGCCAGAAGCCCTTTGAGGCATCAAGCTTGGTGAATATTTTTGCCCGAGCCATCTCGCACGTTATTACCTCACGTTTGGGTATGGGGTAGTGTTCCCTCATTATGTTGCGATTTAAGTCTTTCGGGTCTATACAGATCCGGAGCTCGCCGGAAGGCTTCTTGACGCACACCATGGAGCTGACCCATGGAATCGGCTCCGTTACCCGGGAAAGCACTACTTGGTCCTGAAGGTCCTGCAGCTGCTGCTTGAGGCGGTCCTTGAGGGGTGCTGGGACCCTGCGAGGTGCGTGAACTACCGGGGTGGCATCCTGTTTAAGCCGGATTTTGTACGTGTAGGGAAGTGTGCCCATGCCCTCGACAACATCCTGGTTGTGCGTGAGGATTGAATTGAGCCCTAAAGTCTGCATCTGGGAAATCGGACGTGCCTTCTGGAGAGAGAGAGTGTACACGCCGAACAAGGTGGAGGATTTTGCACGCCTGTGCGCCGAGCAGAGAGTCCTTTGAGGAGCCCACGATTTTGAATGCTAGTGTGGCTTTACGTGATTTGTGTGTCACTTCGTGCTGGCACGACCCCGTGGCGGGGATGACGTTGCCATTATAGTCAACGAGTTGACAGTTGGATGGCAGAATAGGTGGTTTAACCTTCAGGGTCTGGAATGCTGACCATGCGAGGAGATTGGCGGAGACACCAGTGTCCAGGTGGAATCAGATCTGGGATCGGTTGACCATCAGGGTGGCACACCACTCGTCGTCCGGATCAATGCTGTGCACTGACAGCAGCTGGTGCATTCAACTCGGGGACAGCTTGATCTTGTTGATGACAGCAATGCGGAAGGGCTCCCTCTCATAGATCATAGAATTTACAGTGCAGAAGGAGGCCATTCGGCCCATCGAGTCTGCACCGACTCTTGGAAAGAGCACCCCACCCAAGGTCAACACCTCCACCCTATCCCCATAACCCAGTAACCCCAACCAACACTAAGGGCAATTTTGGACACTAAGGGCAATTTATCATGGTCAATCCACCTAACCTGCACATCTTTGGACTGTGGGAGGAAACTGGAGCACCCGGAGGAAACCCACGCACACACGGGGAGGATGTGCAGACTCCGCACAGATAGTGACCCAAGCCAGAATCGAACCTGGGACCCTGGAGCTGTGAAGCAATTGCGCTATCCACAAGGCTACCGTGCTGCCCAGTGTCTCCTCTCCTCAGTGTCATTGGTCTGTGTGACGTCGGGATCGGACTCGGTGAATGTGGGTTGAATTGCCCGAACGTTTCTGTGAGGCTGGTTAAACGGGTACGAGTTGGCAGGGTAAGCTGCTTGACAGCAGGCAGCGTAGTGGCCCAACCTGCCACAGCGTAGGCATTGTCACGCTTTGGCAGGACATTGCCGCTTTAAATGGGCGGAGCCACAGTTGGCGCACGTCGTGACGTCAGTGTGTTTGTTGCGTCAATACGCATGCGCGGTGCAGACTTGTGTAGTGCACGCCTGCGCATCGCGTTCCCCTGCGTCAGCGTCCAGTCTTTTGGCGCGAACAAACGCGGGAGGCCTTGGAAAGTGGGCGAAATGGCCGGCCTCCTCCAGGCCACAGCCCGGAAGGGACTCGATCGTCTGGACCCGCTCCGCCTCGTGGGGCCCGTGCTGCGCCGTTTCGGCCGCCTGGATGTGTGAGTACCGGCTGGTGGCATTTACATGGAGGACGCAGGTATCGACGGCAGTCGCCAGGGTGAGTTGCTTGACCCCAAAGGAGCTGCTGGCGCAGCGTGTCCGACATGACTCCGAAAACTATCTGGTCACGTATCATGGAGTCAGAGGTGGTCCCATAGCCGCAGGACCACGCGAGGATGCGGAGGTGTGTTCAGTAAGACTGGAAATTATCATCCTTATCTTGCAGGCGCTGCTGGAACAGGTACCTCTCGGAGCTCTCGTTTACTTCAACACTGAAGTGTTCGTCGAACATCAGGAGCACCGTCTTGTATTTGATTTTGCCCTCACTGTCCGAAAATGTAAGGGAGTTAAAGATGTGGATAGCATGTTGCCCCGCCATGGAGAGAAGAAGGGCAATCTTCCTGGTGTCCGATGCATTCTCCCTGCCTGTGGCCTCGAGGAAGAGTTGGAAGTGCTGTTTGAACAGTTTCCAATTGACCCCGAGATCGCCAGCGATTCGGAGCGGCGGCGGCGGGTTGATGTTCTCCATGGTGCAGGACGGCGGATTGCTGATGCGTTGTAGGTAGGTCTCACAGGCGCTGGCTTGCATCCACTTCTGGTATCATGTCGTGTTGGGTGTTCTGGTGTACAAACGATCCAACACGGCTGGAGATGGTGCAACTCAATTTTATTTACTACTTAACTATAACAGCACACTGCTAACTTGGGTATGTGCATTACCAGCTAATCTGTGGACCCTGTCCTATTACTGTCTAGGTGAGGCACTCAGCACATGGTGAATGTCTGAGTGGCAGGCTCTGAGCTCGGTGCTCTGAGCTGGCTGCTGCTGGAATGAGCGGGAACTGTAGTGTCCCCTGTTTTTATAGTGCGTGTGCTCTCACTGGTGATTGGCTGTGATGTGTGTGTGTTGGTTGGTCCCACTGCATGTCCATCAGTGTGTGTTTGATTGCACCATGATATGCTGATCTAAATATAATGACAATGAGGTTACGGGGATAGGGTGGAGGAGTGGGCCTAGGTAGGGTGCTCCTTCAGAGGGTCGGTGTAGACTCGATGGACCAAATGGCCTCCTTCTGTACTATAGGTATTCTATAGTTCTATGGTTCTATGACCATGAGTTGATTAGCATTTGGATCAATCAGGGACATGCTCCTTTGATCCACGTTTCACAACATGGCCTGCAAGCATTCAGCATCAAAGGCACCATTATCGCCCACACGTTTCTGTCACACCATTGTGAAGATTGCCACTTTTCTGCTACCTGTACAACTTACCCATTCATTGCAAGCTACAGTCCTTGGACTGCCGCTGCCCCCACTAGTTTTGCAATCAGTGGTGCTGCAAGCCAATGATCTCAGCAGCAATTTTCCATTTCCCAGTAATCTACTGAATTTAGAAGGGTGCCCTTTGTTGAAAATTTAGTTTTCCTCAGTGTACTCCACATTCTTGTGGCTGTTGATTGTTCTCAGTCAGTTTCTTTAACCATATGAACAGCTTTCAGTGTTGCATCGTATAAAAACATAACTTGATCCCTCACAACAGGATCTTCTGATGCCAGTCACTTTTGAGGAAAGATGTGTTGAATGGAGCTGACAGCGCCTCACTGGGAGCAAACCTGGCAGATAGGTCAGAGCAGGTTTGAGCACCCACCAGAACCTGATGAGGGAGCATCATTGGCCAGCTTTTCTAATTGTTTACTTTTAAAAATACTGTTGTGAGGGCTGGGCTCCCACTTTAGTTTACAATTCCAATTAGAAAATTGTTTCAAATGTTAATTTACAACAATGTCATTGCAATGCGTTGGACCGCAATGATTCTTGAAGGGAAAACAATATTGTACTGGAGCAAATGAGGTCCCAGTTACCGAAACCTCATAATTGGCCTATTATTTTAACTATCAAATTGGAATTGTCAACTATCATGTGGATGGGGAGGTGTAGGGAGGGCGGGTAAATATTCCACAGGACCTCATTGAGAAGCCCCAGCCTGTCCTGATTCTATGTCTCAATAAAGTTTTAATGCCTGCAATCAGATTTCCACCCCTGCCGCTGTACCAAAATGCCTCTTATGAAAGACACAAAGGACATCCCATGTGACTGTGACAAAGATAAATTTGCCCCTCCTCATCCTTCCCAAACTTTGCAGCCTTTGACTGGTTGACAACACCATCCTCCTCCAATGCCTATCCACTGTCCCCAGATCTTGGGACAGATCTTGCTTCATTCCATTCTTACCTATCCAACTGAGAATCACTTGTGATGGCTTCTTATCCTGTTCCTATACTGTTATCTCTTGTGTCTCCCAAAGAGCCCCTCCTATTACTGATCTATATGCTGCCCTGTTGGGGATATCATATGAATGACTGGCATTTCCACCACCTCTCTCAAATCCCTGTCTGCTGCACAATTATTAGATTGCTTATCCGACACCCAGAGCTGGATGAGCAGAGATTTCCTCCAATTAAATGTGGGAACACTGAAGCCATTGTTTTCAATCATGGCTCCCATTCCCTAACTACCTACTCCATCCATTTCCCTGGTAACAGCCCAAGATTAAGACATTCTGATTGCAAACTTGGTGTCACATTTGATCCCAAAATGAATTACTGACCTCATATTCATTCCATTTTTAAGGCTGCCTATGTCTACCTCGGTAACATTGTTTGACTCCACTCTGTGACAACTCATCTACTCCTGAAACCCTTGTCCACATCATTGTTACTTTTAAACTCAACTGTTATAATGTCCTGACTTCCAGTGGCGGCTATGAAAGAGTAAGTCGCACATTTGGTGGATCCCGCTCGGGTCGGACTTTTGGACCTTTTCACCCGATTTTCTACCGGACTTGAACTGTAAAACTGAAGACAGAGGCAATTGTGTACTGAATTCCCACATTGGTGCATGGAGAGAAGGACTAGAAGTGTTCGTAAAGGCAGAAACAGAAAGACAGAGAAGGCTTGGGCTGAAGCTGCAGCGGGAGACAGCATGGCGGAGGACCGGACCTCTGCTTTGTCGACCCAGCGGTCAACGGAGCAGCTGATGCAAGTTATTCAGGAAGGCTTTGCTTAGCAGAAACGGGACTGCTTGGACCCGATAAAAAGTTGATTGAGGTGCTGGAGCTTAGATTGGGCGCCCAAGATCGAGCGATCCAGAAGGTGGAGAAGGTGCTGGCTGAGCAGGAGGAACATCAAACTGCGGTGAGTTGGAGGTGAGGATGCTGAGAGACCAGCAGGAGATGCTCCTGGAGAAGGTGGAGGATCTAGAGAATAGGTCCCGCCGGCAGAACGTGAGAATCGTTGGGCTCCTGGAGGGGTCCGAAGGAGCGGACGCTGGTGCATACATCGCAGATATGTTTGAGAAGCTGCTGGGGGATGGGGCATTCTCCTGACCCTTGGAGGTGGACAGGGCTCACAGAGCACTCGCGAGGAAGCCGTGTATGGGAGACCCCCCCGAGGGCAATGGTGATGAGATTCCACAGGTACTTGGATAAGGAGCGCATTCTACAGTGGGCCAAGCAGACACGGAGCTGTAAGTGGGACAACAGTATCCTGCGGGTCTGCCAAGACCTGAGTGTGGAGGTGGCCAGGAGAAGAGCAGGCTTCAACCAGATTTTCAGAAAAAGGTGAAGTTTGGACTGTTGTATCCGGCCCATCTCTGGGTCACGTACGAGGAACAGCACTCTTATTTCGAGTCGCCTGAGGACGCGCTGGACTTTGTGAAAAGGAAAGGACTGGTGGTGGGCTGAGAACTTTTGAACTTTGCTGCAGCGTTCATGTTATTTTTTCTTTCTTTTTTCTTCTTGTTTCTCTGTTCTTTTTAAAAAAAAGTTTCTCGTTTTTCCTTTTGTGGAAGCTGTTTGTAATGCCTTCTGTATTGATTTGGGACCAGTGGCAGAGATGAGTATGTTAAGGCTTTCATTTGCACTGTTGGGGGATGGAGGTTTGCTTGTTTAGATTTTGGTGTTTTTCTGTCAGGCAATTGTGTGGGAATTGTTTGATGTTGGTGTATGTTTGTATGAGCCGGGGTGGGGGGAGGGTGGGGAGGGAATAATAGGTGGCAGACTATCTGGCGCCTGGGATAGGGGCCACCAAGCTAGCTGGACGGGCTAGCTCACGGAAGCGCAGTGGGGGGGGGGTGTGCATATATTTGGTTTATCAAAGGGGTTGGGCTACAGAGTGTTGTTACTAGGGGGGGTAGGGGGGAAAACGTTCTGCTGACGAGGGAGAGACTTGGGCCAAGGGACAGAGAGCAGGTTGGGGGCGGAGGCTGCCTGGGGGCGGGCCGATGGAGGTGCGGAGCATGGGCTGGAGGCAGGCCCAAAAAAGGGGATGGCTGATTGGCGAAGGAGGGGGACAATGAGCCCCCCAAATAGGCTGATCACCTGGAATGTTCGAGGGTTAAATGGGCCGGTCAAGAGGGCATGTGTGTTCGCGCATCTTAGGGGACTGAAGACGGACGTGATAATGTTGCAGGAGACGCACCTTAGAGTAACTGACCAGATTAGATTGAGGAAAGGCTGGGTCAGTCACGTCTTTCACTCAGGACTGGATTCAAAGACTAGGGAGGTCGCGATCCTGATCAATAAGCGGGTGGTGTTTGAGGCGGGTAGAATAGTTTCGGATGTGGGAGGTCGGTACATTATGGTCAGTGGGAAACTGGAGGGTATGCATGTGGTATTAGTAAATGTGTATGCGCCAAATTGGGATGATGTGGTGTTTATAAAGAGGATGCTGGGGAAGATACCGGACCTGGACTCGCACAGGTTGGTCATGGGAGGGGACCTCAACACGGTTATTGACCCTGGCTTGGACCGGTCGAGCTCGAAAACGGGCAGGGTGCCAGCAATGGCAAAGGAACTAAAAGGGTTCATGGAGCAGATTGGGGGGGGGGTCCATGGATATTCGGGCACCGAGGGTGAAGGAGTTCTCCTTCTAGTGACAAAGTTAATTGATGAGGGAAGGGCTGTAAATGTCATATAATTGGACTTCAGTAAGGCGTTTGATAAAGTTTCCCATGGCAGGTTGATGGAAAAAATGAAGTCGTATCGGGTTCAGGGTATACTAGCTAGATGGATAAAGAACTGGCTGGGCAACAGGAGACAGAGAGTAGTGGTGGAAGGGAGTGTCTCAAAATGGAGAAAGGTGACAAGTGGTGTTCCACAGGGATCCGTGCTCGGACCACTGTTGTTTGTGATATACATAAATGATCTGGACGAAGGTATAGGTGATCTGATTAGCAAGTTTGCAGATGATACTAAGATTGGTGGAGTTGCAGATAGCGAGGAGGACTGTAAGAGAATACAGCAAAATATAGATAGATTGGAGAGTTGGGCAGAGAAATGGCAGATGGAGTTGAATCCAGGCAAATGCAAGGTGATGCATTTTGGAAGATCTAATTCAAGAGCGGACTATACGGTCAATGGAAGAGTCCTGGGGAAAATTGATGTGCAGAGAGATCTGGGAATTCAGGTCCATTGTACCCTGAAGGTGGCAACGCAGGTCGATAGAGTGGTCAAGAAGGCATACAGCATGCTTGCCTTCATCGGACGGGGTATTGAGTACAAGAGTCGGCAGGTCATGTTACAGTTGTATAGGACTTTGGTTAGGCCACATTTGGAATACTGCGTGCAGTTCTGGTCGCCACATTACCAGAAGGATGTGGATGCTTTAGAGAGGGTGCAGAGGAGGTTCACCAGGATGTTGCCTGGTATGGAGGGTGCTAGCTATGAAGAATGGTTGAGTAGATTAGGATTGTTTTCGTTGGAAAGACGGAGGTTGAGGGGGGACCTGATTGAGGTCTACAAAATTATGAGAGGTATGGACAGGGTAGATAGCAACAAGCTTTTTCCAAGAGTGGGTGTGTCAATTACAAGGGGTCACGATTTCAAGGTGAGAGGGGGAAAGTTTAAGGGAGATGTGCGTGGAAAGTTTTTTACGCAGAGGGTGGTGGGTGCCTGGAACGCTTTGCCAGCGGAGGTGGTAGAGGCGGGCACGATAGCATCATTCAAGATGCATCTAGACAGATATGTGAATGGGCGGGGAACAGAGGGAAGTAGATCCTTGGAAAATAGAAGACAGGTTGAGATAAAGGATCTGGATCTCGCAGGCTGGCAGGGCCTGTGCTGTAATTTTCTTTGTTCTTTGTTCTTTGTTCTACTCACACATGCACAAAGTGTACTCCCGGATCGAATTCTTGATTTTGAGCAGGGCCTTACTGCCAGGGGTGGTGGACACGGGGTATTCGGCGATCACAATCTCAGACCATGCTCCGCACTGGGTTGACCTGCAGGTTAGTAAAGGTAGTAACCAGCGCCCGCACTAGAGGTTAGATGTGGGACTTTTGGCTGATGAAGGGCTGTGTGAGCGGCTGAGGAAATGTATTCAGAACTACCTGCAGGTCAACGACACTGGGGAAATTTCGGCAGCGATGGTCTGGGATGTACTGAAGGCGGTGGTCAGAGGGGAGCTGATCTCGATACGGGCCCATAGGGAGAAGGTGGACAGGGCAGAGACGGGACCGACTGGTTAAGATCGATAGGAGGTATGCGGAGACCCCAGAGGCAGGGTTTTTAAGGGAACGGCGGAGGCTACAGGCGGAGTTCGGCTTGTTAACCATAGGGAGGGCGGTGGAGCAGCTGTGAAAGGCGAGGGGGGCAATCTATGAGTATGGAGACAAGGCCAGCAGAATGCTTGCACAGCAGCTTAGAAAGAGGGAGGCAGCCAGGGATATAGGGAAAGTAAATGACAGAGATGGGAACCTGGTTGGAGATTCAGCAGGGGTGAATAAGGCGTTTAGGGATTTCTACAGTAGGTTGTACAGGTCGGAACCCCCTACAGGGCCGGAGGGGATGAGGCACTTCTTGGGGGGGCTGAATTTCCCAAAGGTGGACGGGGAGCTGGTAGAAGGGCTGGGGGCCCCGATCAGGTTGGAAGAGACAGTGGAGCGTCTGAAGGCCATGCAGGTGGGTAAAACCCCGGGGCCGGACGGATACCCAGTGGAGTTTTATAAAAGGTTCTCTGGGATATTGGGGTCGGTGTTGATGAGGAGGTTCAATGAGGCAAGGGGAAGAGAGGTGCTGCCCCCAATGATGTCACAGGCCACGATTTCGCTGATCCTGAAGCGGGGCAAGAACCCAGAGCTGTGTGGGTCCTACAGGCCGATATCCCTGTTGAATGTGGACGTCAAACTGCTGGCCAAAGGTTTGTCCTCCAGGATTGAGGATTGTGTTCCGGATGTTTATGGGGAGGACCAGATGGGGTTTGTTAAGGGTAGGCAGCTGGTTACCAATGTAAGAAGGCTGTTAAATGCGATCATGATGCCCCGGAAGGTAGGGAGGTGGAGGGAGTGATCGCAATGGATGCAGAAAAGATTTTGATCGGGTAGAATGGGATTATCTGTGGGAGCTACTGGGACGGTTCGGATTTGGGCGGGCCTTTACTGACTGGGTCAGGTTGCTGTATCAGGCTCCTGTGGCAAGTGTACAGACGAATAGGACAACATTGGACTATTTTAGACTGCACCGGGGGACGAGACAGGGATGCCCCCTCTCCCCACTATTGTTTGCGCTAGCTATAGAGCCGTTGGCAATTGCTCTGAGTCCTGGAAGGGGCTGGTCCGAGGGAGGTGGTGGAGCACAGAAGCTCTATGCAGACAACCTGCTTCAGTATGTATCGGACCCATTAGAGGGGATGGAAGAAATCATGAGGATCTAGGGGAATTTGGCCGGTTTTCAGGGTATAAGCTAAATACGGGGAAAAGTGAGATGTTTGCGATCCAGGGGAAGGGGACAGGAGAGGCAATTGGGGGAGCTGCTGTTTAGATTAGTAGGGGGAAGCTTTAGGTACCTAGGCATTCGAGTGGCGCGGAAATGGAACCGGCTGCATCAATTAAATCTGACCCGGCTAGTAGACCAAATGAAGGACGATTTTCGGAGATGGGACACGCTCCTGTTGTCATTAGCTGGGAGGGTGCAGGCGGTGAAGATGACTGTCCTCCCGAGATTCCTCTTCGTGTTTCAACGTCTCCCCATCTTTATTCTGCGGTCCTTTTTTAAACGGGTCAACAAAGTGATCTCTGGCCTTGTTTGTGCGGGCAAGGCCCCCGCGGGTAGGGAAGATAATGCTTGAGCGGAGTCAGGGAGGGGGCGGCTGGCGAAGCCACATTTTAATAACTATTACTGGGCGGCGAATATAGCCATGATGAGGAAGTGGGTGGTGGGGGAGGGGTCGGCATGGGAGCGTATGGAGGGCGGCTTCATGCAAGGGCACCAGTTTGGGGGCGTTGGTAACTGTGCCTCCGCCGTTCCCGCCGGCATGGTACTCCACCAGACCCATGGTGGTGGCGGCCCTGAGAGGCTGGGGGCAATGGAGCAAACATGTGGGAGCATCGGGAGCATCGGTCTGGTCATCAATCTGTAATAATCACAGGTTTGCCCCGGCAAGTATGGATGGGGGGTTCCGGATATGGCGGAGAGCATGGATTGAGAGGATGGCGGGTATGTTTATAGGGGGGAGCTTTCCGAGTATGAGGGCGCTGGAAGAGAAGTTTGGGTTGGCGAGGGGGAACAAATTCAGGTATCTGCAGGTGCGGGACTTCCTGCGTAAACAGGTGTCAACCTTCCCGCTCCTACCGCTAAGGGGGATTCAGGACAGGGTAGTTTCCAGAGGGTGAGAAGGGAGCATCTCGGACATTAACAAGGAACTTATGGGGTCAGAGGAGATGCAGACCGAGGAGCTGAAGTGCAAGTGGGAGGAGGAGCTGGGAGGAGAGATAGAGGATGGTCTATGGGCGGACGCGTTTAGTAGAGTCAACGCGTCCGCAACATGTGCCAGGCTCAGCCTGATACAATTTAAGGTCGTTCATCGGGCTCACATGACAGTGGCCCGGATGAGCAGATTTTTTGGGGTGAAAGACAGATGTGCAAAATGTGCGGGAGGACCAGCGAACCATGTCCACATGTTCTGGGCATGTCCGAAGCTTAGGGGGTTTTGGCAGGGGTTTGCAGATGTCATGTCCACGGTGTTAAAAACAACGGTGGCGCTGAGCCCAGAGGTTGCGATTTTCGGGGTGTCGGAAGACCCGGGAATCCAGGAGGAGAAAGAGGCAGACGTTCTGGCCTTTGCTTCCCTGGTAGCCCGGAGACGGATACTATTAGCTTGGAGGGACTCAAAGCCCCCGAAGTTGGACACCTGGCTATCGGACATGGCTAGCTTTCTCTGTTTGGAGAAAATCAAGTTCGCCTTGAGGGGGTCACTGTCAGGGTTCGCCCGGAGGTTCGACTTCTTCGCGGAAAATTAATCGTCAGCAGAAGCGGGGGGCGGGGGTTAGTTTAGCTTTGCGTAGGGGGTTAATAATGGTGGGACCTGTAAGGGAGGGAGACGGCTTTTGCACTATGTTTATAGTTTCATGAATATTGTTTATTGTGTTGTTATAATACCAAAAATACCTCAATAAAATGTTTATTAAAAAAAAACTATTTGAATATCCTCCTAGCTGTTCTTCCACATTCTACCCTCTGTAAACTTGAGGCCATCCAAAACTATGCTGTCAATATTTTAAGTTATAACAAGCTCCATTCCTCCACCACTGCTGTGATCACTGATCTACATTGGCTATCAATCAAATAACATCATGATTTTAAAATCCTTATCTTTGTTTTCGAATTCCTCCAAGGCCTTGCCCCTCCCTATCACTGTATCTCTTCCAGCCCCACACCTTTCAAGATATCTGTGCTTCTCCACATCAGGACTCTTGTGCATCGCAGTTTTAATCGCTCCAGCATTGGGCTCAATGCCTTCAATTGCCTAGGCCTCAAGATCTGGAATGTCTGCCCTATGCCTCTCCGCTCTCTACCTTGCTTTCCTCATTTAAGACACGTCTTAACATCTATATCATGGACACAATGGGCTGGATTCTCCGTTGGTGGGATCCTCCGCTTCGTCAGCAGCACACTCACACCTCCAGATTTCCCGACGGTGTGGGCGTGCCCACAATGGGAAACCCCATTGGCCGGCTGCCGGGACAGAGGATCATGCTGCTGGTGGTGGCGTGCCACACCAGAAAACGGTACGCGGCAGGATGGAGAATCTCGCCCACTGTATTTACTATCTTGCTGCCCATAATAAGTATGTTTTGTATCGAAAGAGCTGTTTTTTACACTTGGAGTGTTAATGCCAATACATAATTCAGCAGCAAACTTGCATGGGTTTAAAATAAAGAAGGCCATTTATTGTCACACACCTATCTCGAATTAATGAAATGTCACACACTCAGTTTCGTGTGGACACAGAACGCACACAGACAGATTGGATACAGATAAGGATGACACCCTTTCCAGATTTTGTTCATTCTGTCACCTATTTATGATTTCTGATCTCCCATGCGGCAAGCCTGTGGTTTCTTGAATGGATTTAATGATTTAAAGTTAAATGGGAAGATCCACAATAGGTTGCAAAGTTTAAGTAGTCGAATATCTTGGAGGTTGGTTCTCAGGTGAACTTTGAAACTGAACCAGGTTAAGTACATTGGCTGCTTGATGACTTGCAGCTAGTCTCAGAGTCTGGTTCTCTGACTGGCTGGTGGTTCTTAAAAGGTAAAGATGGCACCGCCATTCTCTGCAGCTGTCATCTTTTTGATGTTCTTCTGAAGTATGTCCAAGGCTCTTCAGGGTTTCGGATAATAAAGGATGTCAGTATCAGACATCAGTTTTAGTCACATGGTCAATGGTCATTGTCCATCCAGAATTCCTTAAAGATAAAAGGACATTGATACACAATAGGAGTCTTTCAGATTTAACTGGTGAATAACTGATCTTGTCAGTATTTCAGTGTTGAACTATAAACCTGAAGACATAGGAGTCCATTGTGTGTTGAATAAGCAAAGGTCACCTGATCTCTGGGCAGCTATCTTAAAGTTTCATCCGCGGTGGTCCATTTCAAACAAATAAAATATAGTTCCAGAAGCTTCTGAGCTCAGTCCATGTATAAAGTTATGAATATGAAATGTGTCAACTGTGCGTGTCATCTACCTCTTTGACAGAGCTTTTGGTCAACTGACCTAATATCTCCTAATGTGACTTGGTTTTACAATGCTTCTCCGAGCACCTTGGGGTGTTTCATTGTGTTAAAGGGGCAATGTAAATATAAATTGTTCTCAAATATGAGCAACCAGCAATATAGATGAAAATTTAACAGCACAAATGTAGGGAGACTTACATCACTCGCAGCGGCCTGAATATATGTCCTGAAGGAGGGTTAAGCCTAGGCTGCAGCTGCCAGTGCAGAATCTCACTGCTGTTTCTGCGAGGGAACCACAAAAAGCTTATGAGTCTCTTAAAACATGTAATTGATGAGCTTAATGTCTATTTAGGTGCTGATGAGAGATGCTTCATAATGCGCTGATCCAATTTTGTTATACAGATGTATTTGGAGCACAGGTCAGCGGTTCCCCATTTACCCCTGTAAAATGTGCACACCAAGATCTAATTATATTTTTCAAACATTAAACAAAATAGTGAACAATGGAGGAAGAAACATTTCCCTCACTTCTGGAGAAGAGCTAAACACTGAAACAAAAGAGAATGTTCGGCAGATTGTTTTCTGTAATGAAGGTAAATCGTCAAAATATAAAAATGCATGAAGAACTTCCTTTAGCACTGAATCAACAAAGATGGCAAATGGCATCATTTAGACTGATCAGCTGCTCAAACTTTATTTCCAGATTTTGATGCAGTCAGTTCCAAAGTCAAACTCAGGTTCGATGTCCAAAGCAAAATACGGTAGCCGCTGAAAATCTGAAATAAAAGCAGAAAATGCTGGAAATATTTAACACGTGAGGGAACAACTTTTCAGAGAAAAACAGAGTTGATGGCCGGAATCTTACCAAAACCTTGGAAGTCCCATTACTGGGATGGAAAACAGATCCTGGGCCAGCCCGGACAAATAGCAGGGCCCCAGTGGGATTTTACCAGAGGTGGCCAATTGAGAGGCTGCCACCAGCTCCATCGTCCAATGAGGTTGTCGGCCCACTTCTCAGAGCTGCCAGCCCAATCAAAGGGCCGACTGGCAGTCTCGGCAGTGCAACCAATGGAGAATTTAGCCCAACATTTCAGGTTATGATCTTTCATCACAATGGTCCTGATGAAAGATCATCGAACTGAAACAATGGCCAGAATTCTCCATCTGTTGGGATGCTTTGTTCCCGCTTGCAGCGCACACCCGCCCATGGGTTTCCTAACAGCGTGGGGTGGCTTCAATGGAACGTCCCATTGACAAGCGACGGGAGTAGAGAATTCCCGTCGCCAACAAACAGCACACCGCTGAGAAACACGCGCCTGGGGCGTCAGGAGAATCCATCCCATTAACTCTGCTTTTCACTTCACAGATATTGCCTTATATTGTTGTTTTATATTGTAAATATAATTAATACCACTTTCCCATATTTCAGCAGACAGAAAAACCCTCCAAGATAGCATTCCTCTAAATCTGTCCTCTTCTGCATTCTCAATTATAATTGCCCCACCATTGGTGTTTGTGCCTCCAGTTGTTTAGACCAGAAGCTTTTGAATTCCCTCCTTAAATTTCTTTACCTCTATACCTCATGTTCCTCCTTTAAAACATTCCTTAAAATCTTCCTCTTTTCCAAAAGATCCTCTTCTTCTGATCTGGATGTGTTTCTTCACTTCACACATGCATTAAAACACAGCTTGGGGTGTTTGTGTACCTTTGATATATAAATATAAGCTGTTATTATTGTTGGAGGAGATTGTGGAAATAAGGAGAGCTCAGTCGAAGGTAACTTAGCCACGCCCCCCCCCTCACTTTTAATAAACCAGTTGCCATAAAGCTGGTAAGCTTAAAGGTCCAACCACTTTAACAAGAAAGGAAGAAGGTAGCACGGTAGCAAGGAATGGGGCAGCACGGTAGCCTTGTGGATAGCACAATTGCTTCACAGCTCCAGGGTCCCAGGTTCGATTCCGGCTTGGGTCACTGTCTGTGCGGAGTCTGCACATCCTCCCCGTGTGTGCGTGGGTTTCCTCCGGGTGCTCCGGTTTCCTCCCACAGTCCAAAGATGTGCAGGTTAGGTGGATTGGCCATGATAAATTGCCCTTAGTGTCCAAAATTGCCCTTAGTGTTGGGTGGGGTTACTGGGTTATGGGGATAGGGTGGCGGTGTTGACCTTGGGTAGGGTGCTCTTTCCAAGAGCCGGTGCAGACTCGATGGGCCGAATGGCCTCCTTCTGCACTGTAAATTCTATGATAATCATCTAAGGTAGGTTCCTTTAAATTCATTTGCAGGATGTGAGTGTCGCTGGTAGTGCCAGGGGGCTCTGTGAGGGAGCAAACTCTTCTCTATTGGGGTAAGGATGCTTCCCTGTATGTATGGTGGGGGTTGAGGGGGGAGAGGTGTGAGTGCCAGAGAACACGCTGGGTGGGGGGACCTGCAGTTTGTGTGGGGGGGTCCTCCATGGCCATGGGAAAGTATGTTTTTGCCGATCCCTAATTTCCCTTGAACTGAGTGGTCTGTTGGGCCATGTCAGAGGCATTTGAGCGGGGACCACAGCCCAGACCGGGTACGGACGGCAGATTTCCGTCCCTGAAGGCCATTTAAAGGACAACCATGGTTTAATGGTTATCATTAGACTTTTTAATTCCAGATATTCATTGAATTAAAGTTTCACCATCTGCTGTGGTGGGTTTCGATCCCAGGTCTTCAGAGCGTTATTCTGGGTCTCTGGATGACTAATTCAGTGACAACAGCACAATGCCACTGTCTCCCCTGTAAGTATATAAGGTGAATGGCTAGAGTCAGGGTGAGGGAAGAGTCATTTCTGGCCTGCTGGGCATTGGAGGAGGGGTAGTGGGTGGACAGTGGTGTTGGACCTTATTTGGGGGCAGCAGTTTCTGCTTAGATCAGGCCAGGGGAATAGGTCCATTTGAGTCGGGCCCATTGCGGGTGGGTCAGGTCACAGGGGGGTTTGGGCTGGGATGTTGATGGAGGGATGGCGGAAGTCTCACTGGGGAAATTGGGTGGAGTCCCATGGGGAGTTCGGGGTGGGGTAGTGGGGGATTGGAGAAGGCCTGTGGAGGCATTAGAGTGGGTCAGTGCTGTAGTTACCCTTACGCCAGAAGTGATTTTTATTTTGTAACTTTTTCAGGGTAACTATTCCATATTTTAATCTTTACCTGGCAACTTCCAGGGAGGTTCCCCAGCACATTTCTGAGGTCCCACCCCCCAACCACCGCAGATAGTCTGGCCTGGAGGTTGGAGGTTACGACCCAAGACTTGACTTTAAAATTCTTGCCCTTGTTTTGAATTGCTATTCCACTGCAAGTTAACACCGCCCAACTTCACCTTATCTCAGCTCATTGGTTACTAAAACCCTCATTCCTGTGTTTGTTACCCACAGAGCCGACCATTCCAATGTACTCCTGGCTGATCTCTCACATTCTATCCTCTGTAAACCGAAGGTCACCTAAAACTCTGCTGCCTTTGTGTTAACCACGGCAAGTGTTGTTCCCTTATCATTCTGTGCTCGTTGACATATTTTGGCTCCCAGTCGAGGAATATCTTAGCTGGAAGGTTGCTGTTTGTTGCATCAGTTGCTGGGATTCAATTCAGAAGAAAGGTTAGAAGCGCCACCTCTTGTACATTAATAACCACTGCAGCCGAACACAGAACATTAACTACTTGTTTCATTTTTAATTCTTCTGTGGAATCTAAAGTTGCTGGCTCTTCCCTAATTACCTTTGAGAAATGTTAATGAGCTGTCTTCTTGACCACTTCAGTCCCTTTGGTGCAGGTACACCTACTAGGAAGAGATATACAGGCTTTGGAGCGGGTGCAGAGGAGATTTACCAGGATGTTGCCTGGTATGGAGGGAAAATCTTATGAGGAAAGGCTGATGAACTTGAGGTTGTTTTCGTTGGAGAGAAGAAGGTTAAGAGGAGACTTAATAGAGGCATACAAAATGATCAGGGGGTTAGATAGGGTGGACAGTGAGAGCCTTCTCTGGATGGAAATGGCTGGCACGAGGGGACATAGCTTTAAACTGAGGGATAATAGATATAGGATAGAGGTCAGAGGTAGGTTCTTTACGCAAAGAGTGGTGAGGCCGTGGAATGCCCTACCTGCAACAGTAGTGAACTCGTCAACATTGAGGGCATTTAAAAGTTTATTGGATAAGCATATGGATGATAATGGCATAGTGTAGGTTAGATGGCTTTTGTTTCGGTGCAACATCGTGGGCCGAAGGGCCTGTACTGCGCTGTATTGTTCTATGTTCTATACAGTATTTGACTCAACAACAGTGAAGGAATGGCGATATCGTTTCAAGTTAGGGTGGTGTGCTGATGTTGCTTCCCATTTATATTTGTTTCCGCTTAGTAGAGGGATCAATAATCAGGGGGCATAGATTTAAGGTAATGGGCAGGGGATTTAGAGGGATTTGAGAAAAAAGATTTTCACCCAGAGGGTAGTGGGAATCTGGAACTCACTACCTGAAAGAGTGCCGAGAGGCCGGAACCCTCACACCATTTGAGAAGCATTTAGATGAGCACTTGAAATGTCATAGCATACAAAGCAACGGACCAAGTGTTGGAATGGATAGGTGCTTGATGGCCAGCACAAACAGAATGAGCCAAGAGCCTCTTTATGTGCTGTAAAACTTTATGTGCTCTATGACTATAAGCTTTACACAAAGAGCAGTCCTTTATGTTGGTGCTTTTGGTATTTTGTATAGATTCCAGGAACTCTGTTGTTTCAAATTCAAGTTGAATTTGTTAAAAAATTAAGAGAATAAAACTGCAAAGGGGAAGATTTTAACCACTGGGTAAAACCTGCTGATAATGGGTATTTGGCACCGGTGAAAGGACAAGTACATTTTGAGGTGGGCTTTGGACATCAAACAGACATCCCAAAACACTTTACAAAAAACACATGATGCTGTAAATCTGAATAACAACAAAGAATGCTGGAAACTCTCTGATTGATGAAGGTCCTGGACTTGCAACGTTGGGCGCGATTCTGTCGGACCGTTAGCCATGGACACAATCCCATATTGGCCGCTAACTTTCGCGAGAGGCCCAAAGCAGGTTTTGTGCTGGCAAGATTTCCCATCGCATTCCCCGCAACCCCCCATTCCCCCCCCCCCATCGGGTTCATTCCAGGAAGGGCGAAAACTGGATTTGCACCAAATTGAATCTATTTAAAGATCATTAGCAACGTTATAGTCGATTCTTCTGACCTCATTGAATCTTCCCGCCCACCAGCGGGATGGCAAGTGGTCACGGTTCTTTATTGGTTCTCGATAATGGCAACCAGTCGTCATGGCTACGTTGGGGTGCGGTGCCTGGAGGCCCCGGGGCTGAGATCCGAGGCTGGGCAGTGAACCCTGGCAAACCCTTCTGCATTGGGAGAGGGATGCTTCCCTATATGTATTGTGGGGGTTGGAGAGGTGAGCGGCCAGTGAATGTGCTGGGAGGGGTGGGGCGGTAGAGTGGGGAGAGTGCCCCCGATACCTCTGTGGTGGGGATGGGTCGGCCCGCAGTTTGTGTGGAGGAGTCCTCCATGTCCACAGGGGCTGGGGAAAAGTATGGTTTTAGCATAGATCGAGGCATCCTTTAAAGATGGTGCCCCGGCTCTCCAATGTCCTGCCCCACCATAGTGATGGCGCTAAACATGCCCACCAATTTCTTTTTTCTGGAAAAAGTGTCAAAAGATCTGGACAGAAAACCTGACTGTGTTTCTGTGCGAATATTTTCAGAAAATTCTGCCTGTTAACTTGTTTCTCTCTCCTGCGATGCTACCAGACCTGCTGTGTAATTCCGGCATTTTCCTATTTCATCCTAATGCAACCTGTTGGCTAGGGGTTAGCCAAATATTAGGGGAGCTGGAGGTTAACCCGACTGGGAAATTTATGTCTGGTGTTGAGGCGGTGCAACAGATTGTGATTGTGCAGTTGGGGCCAGCAGTTCTTGTAGAACCTGGAGGAGCATTCGCCTAGCAAAACAAGAATCTTGATAAACTTACTGCTTCAGTAAAAGCGCTGGACAAAACTGTCTGGAGTATGCAAAGCGTGCCACTCCAGCTAGTTGTCTCAAAATGCCAATCAGGATTGTGTGTACTTTACTGTACCCCAATATGCATTGTTAAAGGTCCTACCACCCACTGAAGTGGACGTCATGCGTATCAGGGGCTGGAATGGATCAATAAATTTTCACCCCAAACTTTCAGGGATCTCTACAAATTGGAGTCTCGTCTATCAGTGGTTGTACTACCAAGTCTTTCTTGGTGATATACAATGGAAGTCCTTCACTCACTATTATATTTATGCCTTGATACCCTCTGTGTTTCCTCACAGTGGTGTTTATCATGGAGGAATATGGAGTATACACAATCCTCGGTCTCGTTTCACTTACAGACACATAGGGCTGGATTCTCCGTTCCTGCATCTAAGTGCTGACGCCAACGGAGGATCTGTGGAGTTCCACGTCCCAAAAATTGGTGCGACACCTGCGCTGAATCCATTCCCAACGCCGCTTGGAACACCAGCAGAACACACGGAAAACGGTGCAGGAATCGCCAGGGCCGTGATGGACACTCGCAGGGCTGACAAGCTGCAGCCGCGCTTTAACTGTTCCCCCCCCCCCACACACGCACTGATCGCGCCCGAAAAGATGGCACTGGTTGTGCCGGACCGCCCATACAGCTGATGGGTCGGCTGGGGCCAGAAGGCTCACAGGGGGTGCCCCGGGAGGGGTCATCTATACGACCCAAGATACCAGGTTTATAGTGGGCTGTCTGCGGCATGCGCATCTGCATGGCTGCCTTGCCGGCTGCGGCAATGGTGTTGCGTACCCATCCACCCTGGCCCCCACTGCCCGCCTCCTGGCCACTCCCCACTACTCCCTCCGGCCCTGGCAGAAGCCCACTGGTCAGTGAAATATGGCTGTGCTGGACACTGTCCGTCTGCCCCCCTCTCTCTCAGCAGCCACAACGCCAGGTTCACGATTGTAGAAAGCACACGTGGACCGCGCCGTCGGGAACTCGGCCCATCGGAGGCAGAGCATCGCGAGTGGGCCCGCTAATGAGATGTAAACAGGGTTTCAACTACGCGCGGTGTTCGTCGCAATGACGCTGTTTCTGAGGGGCGGAGCATCGCAAATCGGCGTCAAACCGACACCTTCCGGGATTTCGGCATCCGGAGCTATTCTCCGCCCGATCGCACGCCCCGATTTTGCCATCGGCCAACAGAGAATCCCGCCCATATTGTTGATTCAACATAATTGAAACAAACTGAACGTCAGAAGACCAGTTAAGGTCATCAGTGACAACTTGAAAAACCTAGAACTTTTTCAGAAGAAAAACCTACAATGCTTCCGAAGGGAATTAGATTTTTATCTCTAAAAAATGTGTGAGGGTGCAAAATTCCTTTTGGCTTGTTTTGGGGCCTGGAATGAGTGTTCTGTGTGCCCTAGCCTGGCATCCAAAATTCAGACTCCGCCATCATGAATTTTATTTGCCCATTTATAAAAGACTTGTTTCAGGTTGCTTTCCTCATCAGCAATGCCTGCAGGAAAACTCCAGGAGAGGGATTGAAGCAACAATGCAAGTGGGGGCTTAGTCCCCACCCATAGTGTGGGGGAATTTCTAGCCTCACAGGATCATTTGTAAATATGTATTTTTAAAATGAACTTATCTTTTGCTGGTGTCCACTGAGGCTGGAGAGTCCTGAATATAGAAGGCCTGCCTCGAATTCCCAGTCCTAGCATTGTTAGATGGGGCCAAAATCAAGACAATAGGTAGGTGCCAAGAGCACCTGAAAAATGGTCCACCCAATATATGCTCAGACAGAGACCTTTCAGGTTGCTTTGGATGTGGGGTATTGGCGCCTCTCAACTGAATGTGATTATACAAAGAACAAAGAAAAGTGCATGATATGGAGATGCCGGCGTTGGACTGCGGTGAGCACAGTAAGAAGTCTTACAACACCAGGTTAAAGTCCAACAGGTTTGTTTCGATGTCACTAGCTTTCGGAGTGCTGCTCCTTCCTCAGGTGAATGAAGAGGTATGTTCTGAAAAGTACAGCACGGGAACAGGCCCTTCTTCCCTCCAAGCCTGTGCCGACCATGCTGCCCGTCTAAACTAAAATCTTCTACACTTCCTGGGTCCGTATCCCTCTATTCCCATCCTATTCATGTATTTGTCAAGATGCCCCTTAAACGTCACTATCGTCCCTGCTTCCACCACCTCCTCCGGCAGCGAGTTCCAGGCACCCACTACCCTCTGTGTAAAAAACTTACCTCGTACATCGCCTCTAAACCTTGCCCCTCTCACCTTAAACCTATGCCCCCTCGTAATTGACCCCTCTACCCTGGGAAAAAGTCTTTGACTATCCACTCTGTCTATACGCCTCATAATTTTGTAGACCTCTATCAGGTCGCCCCTCAACCTCCTTCGTTCCAGTGAAAACAAACCAAGTTTATTCAACCTCTCCTCATAGCTAATGCCCTCCATACCAGGCAACATTCTGGTAAATCTCTTCTGCACCCTCTCTAAAGCCTCCACATCCTTCTGGTAGCGTGGCGACCAGAATTGAACACTCTCCACCAAGTGTGGCCTAACTAAGGTTCTATACTGCTGCAACATGATTTGCCAATTTTTATACTCAATGCCCCGGCCAATGAAGGCAAGCATGCCGTATGCCTTCTTGACTACCTTCTCCACCTGTGTTGCCCCTTTCAGTGACCTGTGGACCTGTACACCAAAGATCTCTCTGACTGCCAATACTCTGGAGGGTTCTACCATTCACTGTGTATTCCCTACCTGTATTAGACCTTCCAAAATGCATTACCTCACATTTGTCTGGATTAAACTCCATCTGCTATCTGTCTGCCCAAGTCTCCAAATGATCTAAATCCTGCTGTATCCTCTGACAGTCCTCATCGCTATCCGCAATTCCACCAACCTTTGTGTCGTCCGCAAACTTACTAATCAGATCAGTTACATTTTCCTCCAAATCATTTATATATACTACGAACAGCAAAGGTCCCAGCACTGATCCCTGCGGAACACCACTAGTCACTGCTCCCCTATCAGAAAAGCACCCTTCCATTGCTACTCTCTGCCTTCTGTGACCTAGCCAGTTCTGTATCCATCTTGCCAACTCACCTGTGATCCCGTGTGATTTCACCTTTTGTACCAGTCTGCCATGAGGGACCTTGTCAAAGGCCTTACTGAAGTCCATCGACAAGATCCACTGCCCTACCTGCATCAATCATCTTTGTGACCTCCTCGAAAAACTCTATCAAGTTAGTGAGGCACGACCTCCCCTTCACAAAACCGTGCTGCCTCTCGCTAATACGTCCACTTGCTTCCAAATGGGAGTAGATCCTGTCTCAAAGAATTCTCTCTAGTAATTTCCCTACCACGGATGTAAGGCTCACCGGCCTGTTGTTCCCTGGATTATTCTTGCTATCCTTCTTAAACAAAGGAACAACATTGGCTATTCTCCAGTCCTCCGGGACATCACCTGAAGACAGTGAGGATCCAAAGATTTCTGTCAAAAATCAAAATTATGGTTCAATTTTCACACATGGTTTCATAGTTAGACTAGTGGATTCCCACTTTGAGGATTTGAGTAATTTGATTACTCAGTTTGAGGATTTGAGTTTTTCTAATGGATGAGATTTTAAAACTTTCAAGGGACAAAGATGAACAACATCAGTTCCAGGTTGAAGTGATGCATCACTGACCAGTCTATCATGGAAAGGACTTTTTAATAGCTGTGAGGATGTTTTAGGCCCCAGAGTAAGTTGTGCACACAGTTGCAGGGAAAATATGCAATAAATTACAGGTGATTATGTGTTAATGTTTGTGCTAATATTGCTCTAACTCAGTGGATATATCCCTACCTGTGGAGATCAATCTTTGCCTTTAAAGAAAACCCTTCTTCGTGTGTGCTTAGCCCACACTGCGAGATGAGAAAGCTAAACTCTAATTGATAGAACATCATGACATAGAGTCCTGGCAGATGGGCTGAGATTTGACTGGACATATTGTTAATGTGAAGGTCACAGGTCATCAGGGCAGATTGATTTTGGCGATGCAATACATACAATCCATACAATCACAGTCCACAGTTTGTACAATGTTTCCCCTTTTATCCCCTCCCCTCTCTCCTCCACCAACCCCCGCACCAAAAAGTTCCTCAAATAGCGTCATCAACAACCCCCACCGCAATTCGCCCTCCGCTGACCTCCTCAAATCGAATTTAATCTTCTCCAACCGGACAAAGTTGTACAAGTCCCACAGCCAAGCCGCCACCTCCAGCAGAGTACCCGACCTCCAATTAACAGGATACTTCGCTGGGCAATTAAAGAGGTGAAGGCCACAACATCGGCCCCCTTCCTCCCCAGAAGCTGCAGCACTTCCTTTACTCCAAAAATCGCCACCATAGAGTTTGGCTTGACCTCCACCCTGACTATCTTAGATAGCGTCCCAAACACTGTCTCCCAGTATTTCTCCAGCTTCTCGCAACCCCAGAACATATGCGATGATATGCCAGCCCCACACCTCTCCCACCCATTGGCCACCCCCTGGAAGAATCATGTTCGCCTGAGTCATGAGCACCCTATGCACCACCTTGAACTGAATCAAGCTCATCCTCGCGCAGGAGGAGGTTCAGTTCACCCCCCACATTGCCCCGCACCACAGCCCCCAACCTATTTCCTTCCCCAACTCCTCCTCCCATTTATTCTTGATCCTCACCATTTGCTCCCCCAACAACCTGCATATATCCCCAAATCTGCCCTCCCCCAACTCATCCGGGAGCAGTAGTTGCTCCAACAGTGTGTACGCTGGCAGCTTGGGAAATGCCCTCCACTCTTTCCGCGCACCCACCATCCCCTCACCTTCTCCACATTCGTCACCTGATAATAGTGCAGTAGGTTTGGGTGTGCCAGCCCCCCTTTTGTCTCTGCCTCTACAACAGCTCTCTTTGCCTTCGGCACCTTCCCCACCCATATAAACTCGGAGATCAATAACTCCAATCTCCGGAAGAAAGCTTTATGGAGAGAGGGTTGGGAAAACAACCAGGAACCTTGTCAGCACATTTATCTTCCTGACCTGCACTTTCCTTACCAGCGTCAAGTGCAGTGTCCCACCTCTTAAAATCCTCCTTAACCTCCTCCACTAACGCTGTCAGATTCCACCTGTGCATCGTAACCCACTCTCGCATCACCTGAATCCCCAAAAACCTAAACCTCTCTCCCGCTACCTTAAATGGCAATGGCCCCAAATTGGCCTCCCGCCCCACCACATTCACCGGAAACACCTTGCTTTTCCTAACATTCAATTCATACATGAAGAAGGCAACAAACCTCTCCAACAGTCCCATGATCTTACCCATACTCTCCAGCGGGTTTGACACAAACAACAGGTCGTCCACATACAATAACACCTGGTACTCCCTGCTCCCCCTCACAATCCCACGCCAATCCACAGACTCCCGGAGGGCCATTGCCAAGGATTCAATTGCCAGTGCGAATAACAGTGGCGAAAGCAGACACCCATGCCTCATTCCCAAGCCTGGTGAACTCATCTCGTTCGTGCACAAACTTACCACCGGCGACACATATTACAAATGCACCCATGCCACAAACTTCGGTCCAAACCCAAACCTTCCCAGAATTTCAAATAAGTACCTCCACTCCACCCGATCAATGACGTTCTCCGCATCCATAGAAACAATAATGTCCAGCCCCCGCCCTCCTGATGGAGTCATAACCCCATTTAACAGCCTCCTGATATTTCTGGAGAGCTGCCGGTCCTTTACAAAACCCGTTTGATCCTCAGAGATCACCCCTGGCACTTACCTCTCCATCCTCCCTGCCGCCATCTTAGCCAGTACTTTCACATCCGTATTCAACAACGAAATGGGCCTGTATGACCCACACTTCAGTGGATCCTTCTCCACCTTCAGAATCAATGTGACAGCGTCTCTGGCAACTCCCCCTTCTCCAACGCCTCACTAAACATCCCCAACAAGTGAGGTGCCAACTCTGCCATAAACACCTTATAAAACTCCGTTGGAAAGCCGTCCAGCCCCGGGGCCTTCCCGACTTCATTCCCCTGATGCTGCCTATCACCTCCCTCAGCCCCAGTGACTCCTCCAACGCCAGCCTCTTCTCTTCCTCCAACTCTGGGAACTACAACTCATCCAAAAACTGCCCCATATCTCCCTCCTCTCTGCTCGGCTCGCCCCAGTGCAACTTTCTATAGTACCCTCTGAACACCTTGTTTATCGAAGGTGACTCCGACATCACCTCCCCATTCTATGCCCGCACCCTTAGAATTTCCCACGACTCTGCCTGCCTCCGGAGCTGGTGGGCCAACATGCGCTTCGCCTTCTCTCTGTACTCATGCTGCACCGTCCTCACTCTCCGTAGCTGTCCCACCACTTTACCCGTCATCAACCTACCAAACTACCCCTGCATCCTCTTCCTCTCCGCCAACAGCTCCTATGTGGGGGCCCCCCGAGTATCTTCTATGCACCTCAACTATCTCGTCCAGCAGACGTCCATGCTACTCCCTCCTCCTCCTATCCCTGTGAGCCTTGAACGAGATAATCCCCCCTCGAACCACCGTCTTATTGCTTCCCAGAACATGGCTGCTGATACCTCCCCGTTCTGATTAAGCTCCACATTATCCCCAATTGCGCACCTCACCTTTTCGCAAAACCACTTATCCACCATGAGAACCGAGTCTAGCCTCTATCGCGGCCTCTGCATCTGCCCGTGCTAAGCCTCACCTCCGCCCACCACCCAAATCAGCACCGCCCGACTCACCTCAGTTCTTTAGAGTACACCTTATACATGTGTGAGAAGGAGAAGTACTCCCTGCCCCCCCCGGGTTGCTGAACTTCCACGGATCGACCACTACCATTCGTTCCATAAACTCTCCCAACTCCTTCACCATCCTTGACCTTCCCATCGATTTGGGGCTTGACCTGTCCACCTTCGGATCCATGAGGGGCGACCTGATCGAGGTCTACAAAATTATGAGGGGCATAGACAGAGTGGATAGTCAGAGACGTTTTCCCAGGGTAGAGGGGTCAATTAGGTTTAAGGTGCGAGGGGCAAGGTTTAGAGGAGATGTACGAGGTAAGTTTTTTTACACAGAGGATAGTGGGTGCCTGGAACTCGCTGCCGGAGGAGGTGGTGGAAGCAGGGACGATAGTGACGTTTAAGGGGCATCTTGACAAATACATGAATAGGATGGGAATAGAGGGAGATGGACCCCGGAAGTGTAGAAGATTTTAGTTTAGACGGGCAGCATGGTCGGCACGGACTTGGAGGGCCGAAGGGCCTGTTCCTGTGCTATACTTTTCTTTGTTCTTTGTTATTACAAATTTAAATTTCTGCCAATGATCAGCTGGTGTCTATCCAAATTCCCCCCCACCCCCCACCCCCCCCGAATTCCCACACTTCCCTGGCCCCCACAAACCCTGTCCTCTTGTTCAACAAAATGGCCATTCCCCTCAATTTCGTGACTTCGTATCACACCCCGAGTGAAATACTTGCCCACCCATCCCTTCCTGAACCTAACCTGATCTTTCACCTGGAGATGTGCCAATGTCTTGATAGATCCGGACATGATTCCCTCCCATTCGCAATCCCGCTTCACCCTGGCCCACCCCAGAATCTTCTCTTTAACCATGAACTTGTGCAATCGCACAATCATCGGCCACGGCAGCTCCCTGGCTCTCGGCTTCTGCCTCAAGGACCTATAGCCCGATCCACTTCTGGGGCCTTGTCCAACCCCTTCTCCTCCACCAACCCAGCTAGCATACTTGACATGTACTTGGTGGTGCTCATTCCTTCCACACCCTCTGCCAGACTCACTATCTGCAAGTTCTGCCGTCTGGATCTATTCTCCTGCTCCTCCACCTTCACCCACAGCGACTTGCATATATCCCCCAGGATCTCCACCTCCGCCTCCACAATCCAATTGCTCTGTTTGGACACCACCTTCTCCACCTCACATATCATTGTCCCTTGCGCCTCGAGGCACTATTCCACCCGGTCCAGCGACCCTCGCAGAGGCACCGCGACCCCTCAATCGCCTTTGACTAGTCGGCGTGAATCTTCTTCCATTGCTGGTGAAATTTCTTCTTGATGAAGCTCATCAACTGCTCCATCAGAGGCATTTCCTCCTCCACCTTCCTCAAAATGGTTGCTCCGGTCTTTAACTGTCTTTTTCCTGGGTCTGGTAGCCAGTCGACATGCCAATCTTGGGTATAACCTCTTCTGCTGCACCTACCGCACCATTTTCCTGCTGGAATTACCTCGCTAATAGGTATAAATTGCCCAAACCAATGCCTTCGAGCCAGAGCTGAATCTTGTCTGACCAATCACTCCATGGCTTCGACCGGAAGTCCCTAATCTTACTAATGAGTATTATTCACTTGCTTACAGTTTCCATTACAGCCTGCATACATGAAGATAAATGAAAATGGGTAAAGTGGGAATAAAACTAAAAATGAAATGAGAAAGAAATCACAGGAGATAAAGTGAAGTGAGAAAGACAGCAATAAATATTATGCAAAATAAATGAGAACGAATTGAGGGAATAACCTGGAAGACATGCTGTTCAGATAACTGTAAATTCATATGATTAATAATAGATTAATATGTAGTGGAACTGGGTCAGAAAGTTATGATGTAGAAATCTTTGTGTCGAAGGTGCAGAAACAGGTCATTCAGCCCAATGTTGGGGGCGATTTTAGCCCACGTTAGCCGTCAGTGAGAATGCCGACGCAGGCGGAAAATCCAGCGAGAATCGGAAAACGTGGGTCTCGACGGGGAGATCGCGTTTTTCGACTGTCCAGACCCCTCGCTGGTGGTGTGCAACGCAAAATGCCACAGAAGGCCAGGAACCTTATTTCAATAGATTATAATATCATTAGCGAGCCTTCCCACTGGCACTTCCCCCCTCAATAAATATTGCTGGCGCCATTTAGTACAGCTGTATGAAAATGAGAACCTGGCGACCTGAACTCTAATGGGGATATAAGCGGTGAGTGCTCAGGGTGCCAGTCACAGCGGAGAAATTGGAGAGGACGCAGGGGATCCAGATAAGTTCAACTCCGGGCTGTCGGGAGGTGAGGGTGTGGGTTATCAGCATCTTGGGGAGTGGGCTCGCTCGCGGCCTTAGCAGCTCTTATATCGTGAACCTCTCGGGTTAAATAAAGGAGTTTGTGGCTGGTTTACAGGCAGTGCTTCCTGTGTCCTCCTTGCTGGGCTTGTGATGATATCACCGCTGAGCGATTGCCCTTCCAGAGTGGCAACTGGAATGTGGGTGGGAGCTGGTGAATCCATAGAATCAGCACTGAGGTTCTTGAGTGGGTCCCATGAGATGCCAGACTGCATGGGCAGAGTGGGGGACTCTGACTCCAGCCTCATAAGAACTGAAGATCCTCACACAGGAGGAAGGACGACTGCAGTGAGAATGAAACCCCCACACTCAGGCATCTGTGAAGCCAGAGGGTAAGAGCTGTTTGTTAGTTCAAGGCCATGGGTTATGGAGGCCAGGCTGTCAGGGATTATTATCTAGGTAGCTGGCTGTTCAAGTTGGAAGGCCTTTTTAATCTGCATACCATGAGAGCTGGAGGAATGACAGTACCCTCTAAGGATTAAGTTGGCATACTAATTGTCGTCTTCACAGGCATCAAGTGTGCCTCATCTCCTTGACCCTTCCTTGGTGAGTCAATTGTTCCAATTTGGTCAGCATTTCAATGCATGAGTATGCCACTGATTGGCGCCCACTTTTTAACCCCTGGGAAGCCTAGCCCCCAAGCATTGAACTTCAAGGCTCAGATTCACACCTACATAATAGAGAGGTGCCACAGATGTGCCCCGATGCAAGGTGTTATGGTAAAATCACTCATCAGTCATTCCTTTCAAGGGCTAATTGGAGGGCAGCATCTTGTTTCCCCCGTGAGGCAGATCCATTGAATGTATTCAACTGCCCTAGCCCCTCACACTTGGGGGAGTTGCACAGTCCATTGAGGTTCTCAAGCATCAAAGCTTTTCATTCAGGTGGAGTTGTTGGGACAACTGTGGGGAAGTGGCTATTGTGTAACAGGGGAAGGAGTGAGGTTTAGTTGAAATGCGCTCACATCGGGGGATGCGCATGGGTGGATGCCCCAGATCCTGAGAGGGCTGCGGCTCAGTGCATTGTCAGGACCCCTCAGCGCTCACTTTGATGTTCTCTCCTTTCAGTTTGTGATTCTGGAGAATCACGGAGCCAGTCGAGCTGCAAATTCTTTTGATTGTGATCGACCAGCAGCAGCAACATCGATGAGCTGTTGCATGTGGCCATGAACAGCGCCCTGCAGAGAAGAGAGAGGCAAGGCCCGTTAATCTTCTGAGAGCAGAGCCACAAATTGCGAAGCCTCATTGGAAATGCTACTGGCCACAGCTAGTCCAGTGTAGAACTTTTTACCTCCAGCTATCAGAGGGTCAGTGCCTTAGAACACTATATCTGTCCCAGGGGACGATGGACCACATGTGCTGGGTGTTGCAAGAGTTAGCACCGCATGGACTGGGAGGTCACCTATTGCCTGTGGCCTTGAAAGTTGCTGCCGTTCTGAACATCTATCGCAATACTTGTTTTTGGCCTGCACAGAGGGCCTTTGTGGCATCTCCCAGTCAGCTGCGCACAAGTGCATAAAGGAAGCCACAGATGCGTTATTTGTGATGGCCCACATGAACCAGGACCAGGCATGCCAGGACACCACGCCATGGACTTCACCCATATAGTAGGCATGCCCCAGCTGCAGGGTATCATCGACTGTTTCCATGTGGCTCTGTGTTCCCTATAACACATGGGTGCCATTTATGAACCACAAGGGATTCTACTCCCTCAATGTCCAGATCATCTGTGACCGTGCGATGTGCATCATGCAGGGGTGTGCCTATTTCTCCGGGTGTGTCCACGATAGTTACATCTTCGGACAATTGTAGATCCCAGCCCTTTTTGAAGAAGAGCAGTGGCTGAAGGGATAGCTCCTCAGGGGCATAGTGTACCCACTCAGGAGGTGGCTGATGATGCCAGTGCAGAGGCCACAAACACCCACTGAGACGCGCTACAATGAGACTCATGCCTCAAGGCATCCACTGGTCAAGCAGGTGATTGAACTGCTCAAGATGCGGTTAAGGTGTCTTGACCAGTTGTGGGGAGCCTCCAATACAGCCCCCAGAGGGTAGCCCGCATCATTGTGGTCTGTTGCGCTCTGCACAACCTGGCTCTGCAGCAGGGAGGTCATGGAGGAGCGCCACATTTCATCAGATGAGGAGAATGTCAAGGAGGGCAGTGTGGGGCCTATCATGATAAGCAGACATGCAGATAATGATATACAGACAGCCACAGACAGGCAGCTAATGAACACAGAGAACAGGACATAACCAATGAACAGGCAGGACACTCAGGGGTGGTATCTCACTTTAAAAGGCACGAGGCACTCACACTCCGCCTCTTTCCACTAATGAACATCTACAGAGTGAGTCAGGGTGTACGTACAGTATCACACCTCCAGCCCATGGCTAAGAGCTAGTCTGGTTCAGTCAGACAGAGTCACCACACTTAGGTTAGCAGAGACTCGAACTCAAAGAGAACTGTGCTAACTGTGCTACTGGTTCAATAAATCAGATTGAACTAACTTCAAGATCTGGAGTATCTTTTGGTTAAAGCTGCATCCAGTTGCAGCCTGTGTTATCCCAGAGTACATAACACATCATGGTACCAGGAGTGGGGTCTTTGGCTGTCTCCTCGCGGATACGAACCACCTTCTCATCAGACGCCGGGAGGGTGCTAGCACACAGCTGCACCTGTGATTCAATCTGCCGGATGATTTCCAGCAGTTCACTAGGCAATGTGATGGAGCGGGACAATGCATCAGCGATCATGAGCTCCTTGCCAGGCGTGTACAATAAGTCAAAGTCGTACCTTCTGAGTTTGAGGAGGATGCACTGCAACCGAGGCGTCATGTCGTTCAGGTCCTTGTGGATAATGTGGGCCAGAGGCCTATGATCTGTCTCGACAGTGAACGTCGGTAGGCCTTCCACGTAGTCGTGAAACTTGAGAATGCCAGTGAGAAGACCCAGGCATTCCTTCTCTATTTGCGCATACCTTGTTTCGGTGGGCATCATGGTCCTTGATGCGTAGGCTACTGGTGCCCAGGATGAAGTGTCATCGCGTTGAAGCAGCACTTCACCGAAGGCCAGGACAAGACAAAGTTTCAGATCATCCTGGACAAGTTTGACAGTCACTGTGAAGTGGACACCAATGAAATCTTCGAGCGCTACATGTTCACACAGCGTCTACAAGATAAAGATGAATCTTTCAACTCCTTCTTAACTAACCTCCGCCTGCTAGCGTTGTCCTGCAACTTTGGTGATATTGCTGACTCCATGATCAGAGACCAAATCGTTTTTGGAGTTCACTCTGATCCTCTGAAAATCAAGCATATGACCCTGCCAGTCGCGATTCAAACATGCACAGTGCATGAGCACGCCAAAAATCGCTATGCCCAGTACAAATCGGCTGAAAATGAGAAACTTGCCTCCCACGAGGCAGAGAGTGTGCAGGCCATCTCCCGGATGCAGCGCCTCAGCATTGATGAAAGTGGCCATTTTGCGCGCTTTTCCCGGGGCCCCAAGCATGCGCGATGCAAACTGGATAACAAAGCGGCCAACACCTGCACTGCGCAGGTGCAGACATCCGCCGACCGCACTGTGCATGTGCGATGACACGCGGAGCGTCAGGATGCCGACGTCATGATGTGCTCGAACTGCGGCAATGCCCACTTAAAGAAACACTGCCCTGCAAGAGGCAGGCGATTTTTAAACTGCGGTATTAGCAAGAACAAAGAAAGAACAAAGAACAAAGAAATGTACAGCACAGGAACAGGCCCTTCGGCCCTCCAAGCCCGTGCCGACCATACTGCCCGACTAAACTACAATCTTCTACACTTCCTGGGTCCGTATCCTTCTATTCCCATCCTATTCATATATTTGTCAAGATGCCCCTTAAATGTCCCTATCGTCCCTGCTTCCACTACCTCCTCCGGTAGTGAGTTCCAGGCACCCACTACCCTCTGCGTAAAAAACTTGCCTCGTACATCTACTCTAAACTTTGCCCCTCTCACCTTAAACCTATGCCCCCTAGTAATTGACCCCTCTACCCTGGGGAAAAGCCTCTGACTATCCACTCTGTCTATGCCCCTCATAATTTTGTATACCTCTATCAGGTCGCCCCTCAACCTCCTTCGTTCCAGTGAGAACAAACCGAGTTTATTCAATCGCTCCTCATAGCTTATGCCCTCCATACCAGGCAACATTCTGGTAAATCTCTTCTGCACCCTCTCTAAAGCCTCCACATCCTTCTGGTAGTGTGGCGACCAGAATTGAACACTATACTCCAAGTGTGGCCTAACTAAGGTTCTATACAGCTGCAACATGACTTGCCAATTCTTATACTCAATGCCCCGGCCAATGAAGGCAAGCATGCCGTATGCCTTCTTGACTACCTTCTCCACCTGTGTAGCCTCTTTCAGTGATCTGTGGACCTGTACTCCTAGATCTCTTTGACTTTCAATACTCTTGAGGGTTCTACCATTCACTGTATATTCCCTACCTGCATTAGCCCTTCCAAAATGCATTACCTCACATTTGTCCAGGTTAAACTCCATCTGCCATCTCTCCGCCCAAGTCTCCAGACAATCTAAATCCTGCTGTATCCTCAGACAGTCCTCATCGCTATCCGCAATTCCACCAACCTTTGTGTCGTCTGCAAACTTACTAATCAGACCAGTTACATTTTCCTCCAAATCATTTATATATACTACAAAGAGCAAAGGTCCCAGCACTGATCCCTGTGGAACACCACTGGTCACAGCCCTCCAATTAGAAAAGCATCCCTCCATTGCTACCCTCTGCCTTCTATGGCCTAGCCAGTTCTGTATCCACCTTGCCAGTTCACCCCTGATCCCGTGTGACTTCACCTTTTGTACTAGTCTACCATGAGGGACCTTGTCAAAGGCCTTACTGAAGTCCATATAGACAACATCTACTGCCCTACCTGCATCAATCATCTTAGTGACCTCCTCGAAAAACTCTATCAAGTTAGTGAGACACGACCTCCCCTTCACAAAACCGTGCTGCCTCTCACTAATACGTCCATTTGCTTCCAAATGGGAGTAGATCCTGTCTCGAAGAATTCTCTCCAGTAATTTCCCTACCACTGAAGTAAGGCTCACCGGCCTGTAGTTCCCGGGATTATCCCTGCCACCCTTCTTAAACAGAGGAACAACATTGGCTATTCTCCAGTCCTCCGGGACATCCCCTGAAGACAGCGAGGATCCAAAGATTTCTGTCAAGGCCTCAGCAATTTCCTCTCCAGCCTCCTTCAGTATTCTGGGGTAGATCCCATCCGGCCCTGGGGACTTATCTACCTTAATATTTTTTAAGACACCCAACACCTCGTCTTTTTGGATCACAATGTGACCCAGGCTATCTACACCCCCTTCTCCAGACTCAACATCTACCAATTCCTTCTCTTTGGTGAATACTGATGCAAAGTATTCATTTAGTACCTCGCCCATTTCCTCTGGCTCCACACATAGATTCCCTTGCCTATCCTTCAGTGGGCCAACCCTTTCCCTGGCTACCCTCTTGCTTTTTATGTACGTGTAAAAAGCCTTGGGATTTTCCTTAACCCTATTTGCCAATGACTTTTCATGACCCCTTCTAGCCCTCCTGACTCCTTGCTTAAGTTCCTTCCTACTTTCCTTATATGCCACACAGGCTTCGTCTGTTCCCAGCCTTTTAGCCCTGACAAATGCCTCCTTTTTCTTTTTGACGAGGCCTACAATATCACTCGTCATCCAAGGTTCCCGAAAATTGCCGTATTTATCTTTCTTCCTCACAGGAACATGCCTGTCCTGTATTCCTTTCAACTGCCACTTGAAAGCCTCCCACATGTCAGATGTTGATTTGCCCTCAAACATCCGCCCCCAATCTATGTTCTTCAGTTCCCGCCTAATATTGTTATAATTAGCCTTCCCCCAATTTAGCACATTCATCCTCGGACCACTCTTATCCTTGTCCACCAGTACTTTAAAACTTACTGAATTGTGGTCACTGTTACCGAAATGCTCCCCTACTGAAACATCTACCACCTGGCCGGGCTCATTCCCCAATACCAGGTCCAGTACCGCCCCTTCCCTAGTTGGACTGTTTACATATTGTTTTAAGAAGCCCTCCTGGATGCTCCTTACAAACTCTGCCCCGTCTAAGCCCCTGGCACTAAGTGAGTCCCAGTCAATATTGGGGAAGTTGAAGTCTCCCATCACCACAACCCTGTTGTTTTTACTCTTTTCCAAAATCTGTCTACCTATCTGCTCCTCTATCTCCCGCTGGCTGTTGGGAGGCCTGTAGTATACCCCCAACATTGTGACTGCACCCTTCTTATTCCTGATCTCTACCCATATAGCCTCACTGCCCTCTGAGGTGTCCTCTCGCTGTATAGCTGTGATACTCTCCCGAACAAGTAGCGCAACTCCGCCTCCCCTTTTACATCCCCCTCTATCCCGCCTGAAACATCTAAATCCTGGAACGTTTAGCTGCCAATCCTGCCCTTCCCTCAACCAGGTCTCTGTAATGGCAACAACATCATAGTTCCAAGTAGTAATCCAAGCTCTAAGTTCATCTGCCTTACCCGTAATGCTCCTTGCATTAAAACATATGCACTTCAGGCCACCAGACCCGCTGTGTTCAGCAACTTCTCCCCGTCTGCTCTGCCTCAGAGCCACACTGTCCCTATTCCCTAGTTCTCCCTCAATGCTCTCACCTTCTGACCTATTGCTCCCGTGCCCACCCCCCTGCCATACTAGTTTAAACCCTCCCGTGTGACACTAGCAAACCTCGCGGCCAGGATATTTATGCCTCTCCGGTTTAGATGCAACCCGTCCATCTTATACAGGTCACACCTGCCCCGGAAGAGCTCCCAGTGGTCCAGATAACAGAAACCCTCCCTCCTACACCAGCTGTTTAGCCACGTGTTTGTCTGCTCTATCTTCCTATTTCTAGCCTCATTGGCACGTGGCACAGGGAGTAATCCCGAGATTACAACCCTCGAGGTCCTGTCTTTTAACTTTCTGCCTAGCTCCCTGAACTCCTGCTGCAGGACCTCATGCCCCTTCCTGCCTATGTCGTTAGTAGCAATATGTACAACGACCTCTGCCTGTTTGCCCTCCCCCTTCAGGATTCCCTCTACCCGTTCGGAGACATCCTGGACCCTGGCACCAGGGAGGCAACATACCATCCTGGAGTCTCTTTCACGTCCACAGAAGCGCCTATCTGTGCCCCTGACTATAGAGTCCCCTATTACTATTACTCTTCTGCGCTTTGACCCTCCCTTCTGAACATCAGAGCCAGCCGTGGTGCCACTGCTCTGGCTGCTGCTGTTTTCCCCTGATAGGCTGTCCCCCCCGACAGTATCCAAAGGGGTATATCTGTTCGAGAGGGGGACAACCACAGGGGATTCCTGCACTGACTGCCTGCCCTTTCTGGTGGTCACCCATTTCTCTGCCTGCACCTTGGGTGTGACCACATTTACATAACTGCGATCTATGACGCTTTCCGCCACCTGCACGCTCCTAAGTGCATCCAATTGCTGCTCCAACCGAACCATGCGGTCTGTGAGGAGCTGCAGTTGGGTGCACTTTCTGCAGATGAAGCCATCCGGGACGCTGGAAGCCTCCCGGACCTGCCACATCTCACAGTCAGAGCACAGCACCCCTCTAACTGACATTGCGTCAATTAATTAAAATTAAAATTTGTCTTTTTTTTTTTTTAAATACTTTTTTTTTTAATTGCAAAGTTACTGTCAACTATCTGTTTCCTAGCACTAGATTTCTAATAGAAATGCGATAGCTAACTATAATATTCTCCGATCTCTGGCTTAGATATCCTCTAAATTATAATTAAGTTATTATGTTTAATTAGTTCCCAAATACTCAAAAAAATTTAGGTTAGAATCCCAACCAGCCACTCAGGTCACAGCTTTTCTGTGATGTCACTTCAGTTTCCCCCCGACACACACAATTTGAAAAAAAGGTATAAAAGTAAAAATCACTTGCTTCCCTTCTGAGATGTTCTCAGGTTCTCTCGCTGACAGAGACTGCTCCTCCACCTCCAATCCTTGACCTGCACAATGCTAATAATATAATAATATAATATGGCACTTACCTTACACAAATGGGTCTTATTATTAGGTTAGAGGAGGAGGGTGGGTGGGAGACACTACACGTGTAGTGTCTCGGGTTTCCTCTCCACCAGAATTTATTGGTTGGGGGGGGGGGGGGGGGACTTGCCAGAGGTCGAACTTCCGGTTCCCGCCGAAATCCAAAGGGCTGCTCCTGTAAAGGTAAGTGGTTTTAAATACACTACTCACCTCCCAGAAGGCCCCTGCGCACCGCTGCCACTGAAATCCAAAGGGCTGCTCCTGTAAAGGTAAGTGGTTTTAAAGTCGCTACTCACCTCCAAGAAGGCCCCTGCGCACCGCTGCCGCCGAAATCCAAAGGGCAAGGACATCTCGAACATGGTCCTCAACTGTTGGAATTGTCAATGCTTCCAGCCAGCGCAGAGCAAGGAGACGCTCCAGCAGCATCAAACCGTGACCTCCCCGTGGTCCAAGGTTGGCATCGACCTCTTTCGTGCGAATGGTCGTGACTAGGTGTTGATTATTGACTATTTCTCCAATTACCCTGAAGTCGTGAAGCTCTCAGACCTCACATCTCGGACCATCATCAAGGCCTGTAAGGAGACGTTCTCCAGGCATGGTATCCCACTCACTGTCATGAGTGACAATGGCCCGTGCTTCAACAGCCACGAGTGGTCTATGTTTGCCACATCATACCAGTTCAAACATGTCACTTCCAGCCCACACTATCCGCAGTCCAATGGGAAGTTGAAAAAGGGGTGCACATTGTGAAACAGCTCATCTGTAAGGCCGCAGATTCTGCTTCTGACATCTACCCCACGCTGCTTGCGTACAGGGCGACCCCACTGTCCACTGGCATGTCGCCGGCTCAACTCCTGATGAGCAGGGACCTGCGGACGACATTTCCAGCCATACACTTGCCCAACCTGGATCACCTCCCAGTGCTGCAGAAGGTGCAGCAGCTCCGAAACCAGCAAAAACAGGGCTATGATGCTCATGCCACCGATTTGCCCGTGTTATCCCCGGCAGACACTGTCAGGATCTAGATACCAGATGGTGGCTGGTCTGCTCCAGCTGTCGTTGTTCGACAGGCTGCGCCCCGCTCGTATGTTGTACGTATGGCTGATGGTTCTGTTGTACGACGAAACAGACAGGCACTGCGCAAAGCTGCCTGCCCGCAACTGCTTTCTTCCCCATTTCCGTCCGTTGTTTTGCCACCTCCTGATACCTCGAACTTCAAGGCCACCAGTCAGGCTTCCATCCCGCCTGTCAAGGCGCCGTCATCCCGACCGCCACCTCTCCGGCGGTCGACAAGGATCAGACGCAAGCCCCAGAGACTGGACTTATGAACATTTGTTTTGTTTGCTATGTTCTGTTTTCTCACATTAGACAGCTGCCTTCGCATGTAAATACGTTCACATATGTCACCGCTTGTAAGTATGTTAATATATGCCACCACATGTAAGTATGTTCCTATGTGTCAACAAAACATTTTTAAAAAGGGGAGATGTCATGATATGCAGACATGCAGATAATGATATACAGACAGGCACAGACAGGCAGCTAATGAACAGGACACGACCAATGAGCAGGCAGGACACTCAGGGGTGGTATCTTACTATAAAAGGCACGAGGCACTCACACTCCACCTCTTTCCACTGCTGAACATCTACAGAGTGAGTCAGGGTGTATGTACAGTATCACACCTCTAGCACGTGGCTAAGAGCTAGTCTGGTTCAGTCAGACAGAGTAACCACACTTAGGTTAGCAGAGAGTTGAACTCATAGAGAACTATGCTAACTGTGCTACTGGTTCAATAAATCAGATTGAACTAACTTCAAGGTCTGGAGTATCTTTTGGTTAAAGCTGCATCCAGTTGCAGCCTGTGTTATCCCAGAGTACATAACACATCAGGGCCATCCACAGAGGAGGAGGAAGGACCATTGGTCAATGTCCAGGGCTGCATGGAGTGCAGAGCTATGGACGTCTTCATTGACTCTTGATTTGGCAAAATCCAGGACTAGATTGCGAAGACCCCCTCCCACCATGGGACCTGATAAACACTCACTATTGAGGTGCCAGCGGAGGTTATCCTGATGGTGGGTACATTCATGGGCAAGGTGCTAAAGCAATTGGCCAGACGCTGCAGGGAAATGATGGTGACTTGCATTGAGGACAGAGCGATGCTCCTTTCATCCTCTGAACGTTACCTGCTAATACAAGGGCTTATCATGGGGTCGAGAGACAAATCTCAGCTGCTACTGCCTCCTCTGAGGTCAGGGATCCTGGTATTTGCCTACTTCTATGTATGAGGTGGACAGGCTCTCAACCCATTTTCAGCCCTCGGCATCCTTATCACTCAAGAAGACTGTCAGACATGAAAGGGCTTAATCTACTGCTTCTCCATCCTTTTATGGAGCGAGCAGGCACTCACTATCATGGCCACTCCCTCCCATGTGGAGTGGTGACCTTGGTTGACGGACGACTGTGCGATCGTGGTCAGGAGATGTCGCGCTTCAGCTCCACACCATCCAGGCGTTTGGTGAGGGCACCCTCCGTGAATCGTGGTGCTGTCTCCCTGGCATCCACCCCCCCACCCCCAACTGGACTTAGAACACGTGCTGGGGAGGTGTTTAAAAGGAGCCCCTCATTGGTTGCAGAGAATAGTTTTCTCGGGGCGAGCAAATCAGGGATAAGCTGCCATGAACACGGCGTGAATCACCCAGAAATAAAAATGTTGTTGAAGAGGCTGCAAATGCGATGAATTTTCACACCGTCGGCACCAGCAGGATTCTCTCTGGATTTCTCACCTTAGCGGAACCGACATTTTGAAAACATAGGGTACGATTCTGCCTGTTGTGTTTATTCTACATATAAATTATTTCATTTCACCTCATTAATATATTATGTACCTTTCTCCCTCATGTACATATTTTGGCTCCATTTTAATGCATCTGTAGAGTCAACAGCTCTTTTCCCAAACTGAATGTTCTTTCCAGTGAACTCGAGAGTTTCCTTATGGCAAGGCGTTTCGAAACGCGCCTCAATTTCTTGTTCCTCTGCGGTTCCGTATTTACAAAGCGAGCACGTAAATGTATTCCAGTCATCCTCGCCAAATTTTTCAGTGTACCTTTGACCTTAATTTTTGTCAAAGCTTTCATTTGTATCTTCTGCCAGCTCTTCATCTTTTGTTTGTCGGTTCTGGGCCACATTTGTTACTCTATGCTGAGGCTTTGCCGACTTGATCCCAGCGCTGCTAGTCTGAGCCTTAGCCACAGCATGACTTCATCAGTATGTCACATGGTCCAACACTTCAAGTGACTTTGTTCCAACTAGGAGCAAACATGAATACAGAAGGAGGCCATTCGGCCCATTGAGCCTGTCCCAACCGTCCAAAAGAGCACTCTACCTCGGCCCAACTCCTGCACATCTTTTGACACTCAGGGACAATTTAGCATGGCCAATCCCCCTAACCTACACATATTTGGACAAAGTTGTTTTTAGTTTGTCCATTACAGTAAAGGTTTTAAAACCTGAAATCTTGATGTGTGATACTTCCAGTCAGTCACTGAAAATTCAAATACCTTCTAAAGATTATTGGTCTCTACAACTGTAACAATCTGTATTTGACTACAAAGAACAAGAACAAAGAACAAAGAAATGTATAGCACAGGAACAGGCCCTTCGGCCCTCCAAGCCCGTGCCGACCATGCTGCCCGACTAAACTAAAATCTTCTACACTTCCTGGGTCCGTATCCCTCTATTCCCATCCTATTCATGTATTTGTCAAGACGCCCCTTAAACGTCACTATCGTCCCTGCTTCCACCACCTCTCCCGGCAGCGAGTTCCAGGCACCCACTACCCTCTGTGTAAAAAACTTACCTCGCACATCGCCTCTAAACCATGCCCCTCTCACCTTAAACCTATGCCCCCTAGTAATTGACCCCTCTACCCTGAGGAAAAGCCTCTGACTATCCACTCTGTCTATGCCCCTCATAATTTTGTAGACCTCTATCAGGTCTCCATCAACCTCCTTTGTTTCAGTGAGAACAAACCGAGTTTATTCAACCGCTCCTCATAGCTTATGCCCTCCATACCAGGCAACATTCTGGTAAATCTCTTCTGCACCCTCTCTAAAGCCTCCACATCCTTCTGGTAGTGTGGCGACCAGAATTGAACACTATACTCCAAGTGTGGCCTAACTAAGGTTCTATACAGCTGCAACATGACTTGCCAATTCTTATACTCAATGCCCCGGCCAATGAAGGCAAGCATGCCGTATGCCTTCTTGACTACCTTCTCCACCTGTGTTGCCCCTTTCAATGACCTGTGGACCTGTACTCCTAGAACTCTTTGACTTTCAATACTCTTGAGGGTTCTACCATTCACTGTATATTCCCTACCTGCATTAGACTTTCCAAAATGCATTACTGATTTATTTTCTTGCTCTGATGATTCCCATTGGGACAGTGCATGTTTGTTGTCCTAAAAACATACAAAATTAAGAAATAGGAGAAGAAATAGGTCATTCATCCCATCAAACCTGCTCAACGTTAAATAAGATGATGGCTGAACTTTAACCTCCACTTTCCTGGCATATCCCCCTATCCTTTGATTCCTTTAGTTCTCAAAAATCAACTTCAGCCGTGAATATATTCATAAACTGAGAAACCACAGCCATTCCTGGTGGCAAATTCCAAAGATTGACCACCTTCTTTGTGAAGAAATTTCTCCTCATCTCAGTCCTAAATAGCCAGCCTATTATCCTGAAAACATTATTGTACATCTTGATGAGACCCTCATAGGACAACACTCTCATCCCAGAAATCAAACGAATGAACCTTAGTTCTGTCCCTTCCAAGATAAGTATGTCTTTCCTCCAGCAGGGAGGTCAAAACAGTACACCATACTTAAATTATGATCTCGCCAAAGGCCTAGAAAATTGCAGCGATACTTCTTTACTCTTAGGCCTGAATTTTCATTCTCAGGTTGGGTCTGCAGAGTTGGGACAATTCCCACTTCTGTATACCCGACCCAGGTAAAAAGTGGCCGGGAAGTTGGGTTTTCAGTCTGGGGGGATGGGTGAGAAATGCGGAGTAAAGTGGGAGCTGTGGCAGCCAGTCCCAGAAAGAGTTCAGAGGCTGTTGGGTACAGAGTATGAATTTCCTACTGAATAGTGTTTAAATGACCTTTATTTAGTTTGTCACAGTAAAAGTCTTACAACTTGAATTCCCAACTCCTTTAATGCCCCTATGCCTTCCACATATCACTGTTTTTCCTTACACATAATATGCCAAATCAGCCAGTATCCACCATAAGAAGACTTCAGAAAGCAGGCTAAGATTCAATAAAGCTCTTAAGTGTTTATCAATGAATCAATTATTTCCAAAATAAAAACATTTAAATTATTTAAATAATCAATTTACTACATTCAACTTTATTTAATTTGTTATAAAAGCAAGCCTTTATAATCATTGTCCCACATCAAAGAGCTTGCATGCACTTGAAGCTGTCAATCAAACAGTGAACTGACAGGCACCCTACTCTGATAATGAAAGGTTGTGAACTCAGACATGTAGCACTAATCCTGTAATGATAGACCTCAGGTTCATGGCAACAGACAGTGGGCAGATTTTCCCATACATTTTTCAGAGTATCAGGCTCTGACTGGCTCCCTAGCAGCACAGCTGGGGTCTTTAATCCAGATCTTGAGTCTCTCAGAAACAAAATTCAGTGTGCATGGTTTATGCTCTCACTGTGGTGGGGTGGGGCCTGATAGAGCCAGTGAGGCCAGCTCCACAGAGATCGAGGTGCCCTTTAAAAAGTGGCCCAATCACAAAAGCTATCACTAGCCCCCCCCCCCCCCCCACCACCACCACCACCCCCCCCCCCAACCCCCCACAGACAAGGCGGAAATCCCACACAAGTATCAAGTATCAAGAGCTCTCCCCCACCACCATGAGCATCAGGGCTCTCACTCCCTGCCACCAACAGCATCGCCTCCCCCACCCTCCCCACCACCCCCTCCACCACCACAGGCATCAGCTTCAGGGGCTTCTGCCCCAACAAACATAATGCTAACCCCGTCCCCACTGGGGCTCCCCAGCGTGTTCGCCCCTGGCACTGCCTCCGGCATAGCTTGTCAGTGCCAACCTGTGCCATATCTCTACCCCCCCATGGCTGTACTTATCTTTGCGCCCCTTGGGGGAATTCCCTTGACTGATTCTCACTTTCCAGAACCTGGGGCAAACGTGTTGCAAACCAGGGTATGAATATTGAGTGAGGGCGAAATCAGAGCATTTTACAGCACTGAAGGAGGCCTTTTGGCCCATCACGTCTGTTCCAGCCAATAAATACCTATCTATTCTTATCCCGTTTTTCAGCTCTTGGTCCATAGCCTTGTATGCTATGGCATTTTAAATGCTTGTCTAACTGCTTCTTAAATGTTGTAAGGGTTCCGGCCTCTACCATCGTTTCAGGCCATGATTTCCAGATTCTCACCAATCTCTGGGTGAAAAGGTATTTCCTCAAGTCCCCTCTAAATTTCTTGCCCATTAACTTAAATCTATGCCTCCGTGTTATTGACCCCTTAGCTAACGAAAAAGGTTTCTTCCAAACATATGTGTGTCCTTCGTAATTTTGTACACCTCAATCAGGTTCCCCCCTCAGTTTCTCCGCTCCAAGGAGAATAACCCCGGCCTAACCAGCCTGTCTTCATAGCTGAAACGCTCTACCCCAGGCAACATTTTGGCGTATCTCCTCGGCATCCTTTCCACTGCAATCGCATCCTTTCCGTGGTGTGGCGATCAGAACTGCACAGAGTACTCTAGCTGTGGCATGTGATCATACAGAGTGGGAGAGTGGGGGGGGCGGTAATTATATTAAAATGGATTAAAAATCGGCAAACGCGTTCTCACCGGTGAGAATCACGTTTTCCAATTCTCGGGGGATTTTCTGCTTGCACCGATGGCTAACGTGGGCTGAAAATCACCCCCGGTGAAATAGCAAACACCAATTTTTTTTTTCAACACTGAAGCCAATTTCTTTCAAGTATTTAAAAGGTAGAAGATGTAAATTATTGACAGCTTGTCAGCTCCCTTGACCGTGTTTTTGACATTTCAAATGAGCTGAGAGTTCCACTGTTCATGCACCTTTTAAAGCACATTCATGTCTACTTTTAACAATCCCAATGGGCAGCTTACCTCACAAACGTCATCTCAACCACATCCAAGGTGTCCCAGGACCATATCCAAAAGGGTACTCGACCTCTTCAAAGAATTCCAGCAGCTTTGGATCTTCTCTGAGCAGGCCTAAAATGCGCAGGTGAGGTTTTGGATATCCCACCAGCCAAAATCCGCTCTGACAGAAACAGCTGCACTTTAATTGTGTAGTTGTCTCCGTGAAGCCCAGATGTGCAATTTAGAACCCCAATATCCTCCTCCCCCATGAAATTGGCAGGGTCGGGTACAGGGGCGGGACTTCTAGATTCATGTTTGCGCTACTTTCATTAAGATGAAGAGCCGCCCTGCCTGTGCTCCAATCCCTTTTTCCACAAAGGCTAACATACCATTTGCCTCCCTTTTGCCGTTATCTGGAACTTAACCTCGTGGCCCTGCCTGATTCCCATTGGCATGGCGGAGCACGTTTGGCGGCGAGGTATCGGTGGGAGCCTGGTAAAATTGAGCTTCTCCTCTGCCTCCTTATTTTGGATCGTGAGCTGGTGCTATAATTGCTCTGTGCCATGTATGAGGTGCTGTTCCCTGCTGTTCATTATTGTGCAAGGACAAAATCAGTGCTGAGACATTGGCTGTTTGAAAAGCATATCGACCAACAGCCAATTATCTACCTTGCGACCCAGTCTATGTTAGTCACTGAGCATGCATCAAGGTTCATTGACTTGCCTTTCAAAATGGTCAGATAACAGTAACAATAATTTAAAATGTCAGCAGTGAAGTGTGTCTCACTTAAAGCAACTTCTTACAGACTAATCTGGAAGTTAGCTATGGACAGTCGGCAAGGTCAATCTTGGAACCTCCCAAGATGTAGGTCCTGTATGATATAATTGATCACTAATTTTGTTGATCTGTACTCATGTCATTTTAGCCACCACAATTGGGAGACTACACCATGGGTGGAATTTAATTGAATTTAATAGACTCCCCCCTGGTGGGAGGATGGTGAGCGGCACAGTGACACAGTGGTTAGCACTGCTGCCTCACAGCATCAGGGACCTGGATTCTGGCCTTGGGTGACTGTCTGTGTGGAGTTTGCATGTTCTCCCCGTATCTGCGTGGGTTTCCTCCGGTGCTCCAGGTGCTCCTCCCTCAGTCCAGAGATGCAGGTTATGTGGATTGGTCATGATAACGCTTTGGGGTTACAGGGATAAAGCGGGGGAGTGGGCCTAGATAGTGTGCTCATTCAGAGGCCCGGTGCAAAACCGATGGGCCGAATGGCCTCCATCTGCACTGCACAGATCCTATTCCATAGGTGGCAAATCCACTCCACTTCCCGTGGAGACCGACCCACCCCACTGTAAACTGAGGCCCTTAACTGGGCAATTAATGCCCAATTAAGTGCCCAGTCCTGTTGGCTTTTAACCCAAGGGCTCACCTTTCAGTAAGCCTGATAAGTAAACAGTGAGGAGTGATGGAGGGGTCCATTGTTCAAAGGCACTCAGTGATTGGTCAAGGGACCCACCAAAGGCAGCCTTCCTGCTGATGCATCATCTCCCTATGACCACCTCCCCTCCGCCCCCAACCCCACTCCACTCCCCAGTCCACCGTCACTCAACTGAAATCCAGCGACTATCCAAGAGACTACAAGAGCAGGTCAGGGGCTAGGAATCCTGCGACAAGTAACAGCTCCTGATTCTCCAAAGCCTGTCCACCATCTACAAGGCACAAGTCAGGAGTGTAATGGAATACTCTCCATTTGCCTGGATGAGTGCAGCTCCAACAACACTAAACATGCTCAAGACCATCCAGGACAAAGCAGCCCCGCTTGATTGCCACTCCTTGATTGCATTCACTCCTTCTGCCACCGATCAAAAGTGGCAGCAGTGTGTACCATCTACAAGATGCGCTGCAGGAATTCATCAATGTTCCTTAGGCAGCACCTTCCAAACCCATGACCACTACCATCTAGAAGGAAAAGAACAGCAGATATATGGGAACACCATCACCTGCAAGTTCCCCTCCAAGTCACCCATCATCCTGTCTTGGAAATATATCGGCCGTTCCTTCACTGTCGCTGGGTCAAAATCGTGGAACTCCTCCCTAACAGCACAGTAGGTGTACCTACACACATGGAGTGCAGTGGCTCAAGAAGGCAACACATCACCACCTTCACAAGGGCAATAAGGGATGGGCAACAAATGCTGGCCAAGCCAGCGAAGCACACATCCCCTAAAAAGTGAATTTTTATGAAAAAAACAAGGCCTTGGATTGTTGCCATTCCAGCAGCAGCCTCTGCTGTGCCATTGGCACTGCTGAGCAACAGAGCTCAGGATTTCTGTGCCCCAGGATCCACAAAGGCCCACTACCACCCAGTTAAGTTGTGGAGATGCCGGTGTTGGACTGGGGTGAGCACAGTACGAAGTCTTACAACACCAGGTTAAAGTCCAACAGGTTTGTTTCGCTGTCACTAGCTTTCGGAGCGCTGCTCCTTCCTCAGGTGAATGAAGAGGTATGATCCAGAAACACATATATAGACAGATTCAAAGATGCCAAACAATGTTTGGAATGCGACCATTAGCAGGTGATTAAATCTTTACAGATCCAGAGATGGGGTAACCCCAGGTTAAAGAGGTGTGAATTGTGTCAAGCCAGGACAGTTGGTAGGATTTCGCAGGCCAGATGGTGGGGGATGAATGTAATGCGACATGAATCCCAGGTCCCGGTTGAGGCCGCACTCATGTGTGCGGAACTTGGCTATAAGTTTCTGCTCGGCGATTCTGCGTTGTCGCGCGTCCTGAAGGCCGCCTTGGAGAACGCTTACCCGGAGATCAGAGGCTGAATGCCCTTGACTGCTGAAGTGTTCCCCGACTGGAAGGGAACATTCCTGCCTGGTGATTGTTGCGCGATGTCCGTTCATTCGTTGTCGCAGTGTCTGCATGGTCTCGCCAGTGTACCACGCTTCGGGACATCCTTACCTGCAGCGTATGAGGTAGACAACGTTGGCCGAGTCGCACGAGTATGTACCGCGTACCTGGTGGGTGGTGTTCTCACGTGTAATAGTGGTATCCATGTCGATGATCTGGCACGTCTTGCAGAGATTGCCATGGCAGGGTTGTGTGGTGTCGTGGTCACTGTTCTGAAGACTGGGTAGTTTGCTGCAAACTACCCAGATGGGGGTTACCCCATCTCTGGATCTGTAAAGATTTAATCACCTGCTAATGGTCGCATTCCAAGCATTGTTTGGCATCTTTGAATCTGTCTATATATGTGTTTCTGGAACATACCTCTTCATTCACCTGAGGAAGGAGCAGCGCTCCGAAAGCTAGTGACAGCGAAACAAACCTGTTGGACTTTAACCTGGTGTTGTAAGACTTCGTACTATCCAGTTAAGTGCCACCTAATGTGGCGGGCCTTCTCTACATAAGGGGCAGCGTGGCTCTCATCGGCTGTCCCATCCATTAAATTGAGCTGTATGATTTTGAATAGAAGTAATGATGTTGCATCAAAATTGTCCAGCAGAGGGCAACAAAGGGTTGCAACACAACTATACCTCATGCAATATTCTTCGTGACAAGGTCTTGATCATGGTGTAACGTTTACCTGAGACTTCCAAGAGGTTCCAATTTTAAACAGTTATATTTGAGATTTTCCTTGACAAAATGCAAGCCACAAGTCAAATCTATAATATAATACAGGAGTTTATAATTGAAGCACTGCAATAGGGAGCTTTTCGTACTGGCTTCGAGCACAAAGTGTGCAATAAATTTAAATGATTCTACATTCCTTCAAATACATAATTTATTCTACACCAGTAGTCTGGGCCATTTTGCTACCAGCCCCGAGGCCCAACAATTAGCGCAATCCACACTGCACAAAAATCACATTGAAGTCATTTACCATGGTGAATAGTAGCATTTCGATCTCTGCAAAGCATTTATGAATTTAAAAAATACATATTGGCTTTTAATATTATGACCCGACATGGACTCCCAAACATCAATTCTACATTCAGTCGGTTGGACAAGGCTGCAGGATGGGAATAAGAAGTATCCTGCAGTTTACTGCTAAACCTAGGGTTTTCAAATGTTCTTCTATTTCTGAAGTTAAGTCCCAAAAGGACAGCAGCTACAATTAGATCAAGACAGATCATAAAACCAAAGCCAGTTGAGAGCTGCATTCGCTGTTAATTTGTAAGCAAGTAAATCTTGCCCACTTGCCTTTTGCTGATACATATCCTCCCTACCCTCTTTGATACAGGTCCACACGCCTGTTCCTGAATATTGTACATTGCCTCATTTCCATTCCTTTATATCTTAACATTGCATGCTCGCACCCCCCTCGAGATCATCCAGTGAGAGCCTGCGTTTTCTATTTGTGCATCCATTGAAGAAGCTCAGAATATTACCACACAAGAGCAAAACACTGCAGATGCGAGAACTCTGAAATTAACACAGGACCTGCTGGAAATATTCAGCAGGATATGAGGACAGAGAAAGAGGGCGGACTTTTCCCAAAATCTGGCGGGGTGTCAGGTTCTGACTGGAAACCAGCGTGTACCTCTCCAGAAATACAGCCATTTTCTGGCACAGTGCCAAAAATCTGGAGGCGCGGTTTGTGCTGTTACTCTGGCGGGGTGGGGACAGAGAGGGCCAGCTAGCCAGGCTCTGCAGAGATCGGGGCGCCATCTTTAAAAGGTGCTTCGAGCGCGTTAAAAGTGAACTTGCCCCAGTGTTCACAGCCACAGAGGAATCCCCCACAAGCATCGGGATGAACTCCACCACCCCACCCACCACAAAATGGCCTGTGCTCGGCCCATCCCGCATCCCACCATGCGAGTATGGGGGCTCTCCTAAATACTCACCAATAGGTGAGTATCGGGGCTCCCCTCCCAAGTCCCCCCTACCATGAATATCAGGCCTCTTCCCCCCGACCCTCCCCCGAACACGTATGTATCGGGGCTTTCCTCCCCATACCCCCACCGAATGCGAGTTTTGGGGTTCTTCCCTCCTACCCTCCCAACATGAGGGCATCAGGGCTCTTCCTCCTTCCCAACACATATATGGTGGGGCAGGCAATAAACAAAGAAATAACGGATGTATGTAGAAATGGTACAGCAGTAATCATGGGGGATTTCAATCTGCATGTCGATTGGTTTAACCAGGTCAGTCAAGGCGGCCTTGAGGAGAAGTTTATAGAATGTATCCGCAATAATTTCCTAGAATAATATGTAATGGAACCTACGAGGGAACAAGTGGTCCTAGATCTGGTCCTGTGAAATGAGACAGGATTGATTAATGATCTCATAGTTAGGGATCCTCTCGGAAGGAGCGATCACAATATGGTGGATTTTAAATACAGATGGAGGGTGAGAAGGTAAAATTAAACACCAGTGTTTTGTGCATAAACAAAGGAGATTACAATGCGTTGAGAGAAGAGCTAGTTAAGGTAGACTGGGAGCAAAGACAAAGGTGCAACAGTTGAGGAACAGTGGAGAACCTTTCAAGCGATTTTTCACAATGCTCAGCAAAGGTTTATACCAACAAAAAGGATGGTAGAAAGAGGGGAAATCAACCGTGGATATCTGAGGAAATAAGGGAGAGTATCAAATTGAAGAAAAAAGCATACAAAGTGGCAAAGATTAGTGGGAGACTAGAGGACTGGGACATCTTTAGGGGGCAACAGAAAGCTACTAAAAAAGCTATAAAGAAGAGTGAGATAGATTATGAGAGTAAACTTGTTCATAATATAAAAACAGATAGTAAAAGTTTCTACAAATATATAAAACAAAAAAGAGTGGCTAAGGTAAATATTGGTCCTTTAGAGGATGAGAAGGGAGATTTAATAATGGGAGATGAGGAAATGGCTGAGGAACTGAACAGGTTTTTTGGGTCGGTCTTCAAAGTGGAAGACACAAATAACATGCCAGTGACTGATAGAAATGAGGCTATGACAGGTGAGGACGCTGAGATGATTGTTCTCACTAAGAAGGTAGTGATGGGCAAGCTAATGGGGCTAAAGGTAGACAAGTCTCCTGGCCCTGTTGGAATGCATCCAGAGTGCTAAAAGAGATGGCTAGGGAAATTGCAAATGCACGAGTGATAATTTACTAAACTTCATTAAACTCTGGGTGGTCCTGGCAGATTGGAAATTAGCAAACGTGACACCATTGTTTAAAAAAGAAGATAGGCAGAAAGCGGGTAATTATAGGCCAGTAAGCTTAACTTTGGTAGTAGGGAAGATGCTGGAATCTATCATCAAGGAAGTAATAGCGAGGCATCTGGATGGAAATTGTCCCATTGGGCAGATGCAGCATGGGTTCATAAAGGGCAGGTCGTGCCGAACTAATTTAGTGGAATTTTTTGAGGACATTACCAGTGCAGTAGATAGCGGGGAGCCAATGGATGTGGTACATCTGGATTTCCAGAAAGCCTTTGACAAGGTGCCACACAAAAGGTTGCTGCATAAGACAAAGATGCATGGCATTATGGATAAAGTAGTAGCATGGATAAAGGATTGGTTAATTAATAGAAAGCAAAGAGTGGGGATTAATGGGTGTTTCTCTGGTTGGCAATCAGTAGCTAGTGGTGTCCCTCAGGGATCAGTGTTGGGCCCACAATTGTTCACAATTTACATGGATGATTTGGAGTTGGGGACCAAGTACAATGTGTCCAAGTTTGCAGACGACACTAAGATGAGTGGTAAAGCAAAAAATGCAGAGGATACCGGAAGTCTGCAGAGGGATTTGGATAGGTTAAGTGAATGGGCTAGGGTCTGGCAGATGAAATACAATGTTGACAAATGTGAGGTTATCCATTTTGGTAGGAATAATAGCAAAAGGGATTATTATTTAAATGATAAAATATTAAAACATGCTGCTGTGCAGAGAGATCTGGGTGTGCTAGTGCATGAGTCGCAAAAAGTTGGTTTACAGGTGCAACGGGTGATTAAGAAGGCAAATGGAGTTTTGTCCTTCATTGCTAGAGGGATGGAGTTTAAGACTAGGGAGGTTATCCTGCAATTGTATAAGGTGTTAGTGAGGCCACACCTGGAGTATTGTGTTCAGTTTTGGTCTCCTTACCTGAGAAAGGACGTACTGGCGCTGGAGGGTGTGCAGAGGAGATTCACTAGGTTAATCCCAGATTTGAGGGGGTTGGATTACGAGGAGAGATTGAGTAGACTGGGACTGTACTCGTTGGAATTTAGAAGGATGCCGGGAGGGGGTGGGGGGGGGGGGGGGGGGGTGGGGGTGGGGGGAATCTTATAGAAACATATAAAATTATGAAGGGAATAGATAGGATAGATGCGGGCAGGGTTGTTTCCACTGGCGGGTGAAAGCAGAACTAGGGGGCATAGCCTCAAAATAAGGGAAAGTAGATTTAGGACTGAATTTAGGAGGAACTTCTTCACCCAAAGGGTTGTGAATCTATGGAATTCCTTGCCCAGTGAAGCAGTTGAGGCTCCTTCATTAAATATTTTTAAGATAAAGATAGATAGTTTTTTGAAGAATAAAGGGATTAAGGGTTATGGTGTTCGGGCCGGAACGTGGAGCTGAGTCCACAAAAGATCAGCCATGATCTCACTGAATGGCGGAGAAGGCTCGAGGGGTCAGTTGCCCTACTCCTGCTCTAGTTCTTATGTTCTTATATATTGAGGTTCCCCCTATCTCCCAAAACATGAGTATCGGGGTTCTTCCTGACCCTCCCCCAACACGCGGGTATTAGGTTCTTTCTCCCCCTTACACCCCAACGCATGAGTATCTGGGCTTTCACCCCCCACCCCCTCCCCCACAACACGCGAGTATCGGGTTCTCCCCCTTACACCCCAATACATGAATATCTGGGCTCTCCCCGCCCCCCTCAGCATGTGAGTGTCAGGGCTGTCCTCCCCACCCATCCCTCCAACATGCAAGAATAGGGCTCTCCCCCTTACATCCCAACACGTGAATATCAGGGCTCACCCCCCCCATGCTCCCCATCAATGACTCACCCACCCCCAGCATACGGGTATCGAGGCTCTTACCCCCCTACCCCTTAATGCACAAGTATTGGGGTTTCCCCCTACCCTTCAAAACATGTCTAGGAGGGCTCTCCACCCAGAACCTTCCCCCCAACACTCAAGTATCGGGGCTCTCCCCCTAAACCCCATCATGTGAGTAGCGGGGTCCTCCTCCCCACCCATCCCTCCCCCCAACATGGGAGTATTGAGGCTCTCCTCACCTTCCCACCACACATAAGGGGAACCCCCCCCAATGGATCTCCCCAGAGGGCCTACCCCAGCAGTGCCAACCTGGGAGTGCCAACCTGTAGTGCCAGGGGGCTGTACCAGTGCACTGTCCAGCCTTGTCCTTCACCGTCAGGGGGCTACACTTAGCTGTACGCCCCGGCGTGGTCATCACCACTGTTTTTTGCTGTTGAAAGCCAGTAGTGATTTGTGTGGTGTGACGTGGGTGGAAAGATTCGATGAGGGCCGAAAATGCAATGTTAACCTTGCTAATTGGAAGCTAATGGATTCAAGTTCATGTTAATCAAGTTTGTGCCCTTTCTGAGCATGAACCTGATGCATCATCAGGGAGGGCCTGGGAATCAGGTAGACCGCATCCTTAAATCTCGCCAGCACACATCCCATTTTGGCCTCTTGCGATATCTAGCAGCCATTGCGGAATTTGCACCAGCAGCTAACAGGCCTTCTAAATCGCGCCCAATATTTCTGCTTTGCAATCTTTCATCAGAACTGAGAAAAAGTTATTCCTGTTAGGAATCTAAACACAAATTGTTTAAGGAACAGTTCAAATAAAGTTTCTTCCATATTGCTATATCCTTCCCATGAACTCTTCTGTCTAGCAACCATGGTCACTCATTTTTCATCATTTACATCTGCTTTCATCAATGTCAGCATTTGCACTGTTTATCCTGCACCTCAGGATAAACAGGAGGTCCAATGCACCTCCAAACATGTACTCAAATTAAGCACCAATAACTTACTTCTTCTGCTATTAATCACACCAACCTCTCCCATCCCCGACCCTGAAAATACACCCGAGCATGAAGTGAGAGGGATTTCCCCTCTCCTGTGTCCTGTGCCAAATAATCCTGCTGGAAAATCTGATGGGAAAAGGTACAAAATCTGGGCTTGAATATTGGCTGGCTGTTCGGCCATGGGTCCATCATAACCAGCCCCAATGCTGCTGTAACCTCCCATTCACATTCTCAGCAGGGGTGGTAAGATAATGATCATAGTGCAGAGTGAAGCTTCACCATTCCAATCAGGGCTTCTGCAACCATTTGTTCAGCTGCACCTGGCTGTGGCTAGCCAACTGAGTGCATAACAGGATTCAATACTAAAGCCTTCCTTTAGGCAGATTATTCACCCGTTGAGCCATCAGGGCAGTAGCGATGTCTTCTTTTATTCTCTTCCTGCAACTAAGACAGACTTTCATCTGTTTCCATCGCTAGTAATTCCTGGAACAAGTTGGTAGTCTGTCACCAGGGGTTTATCGTTTGAGGGACTGTGGTGAACCACTGTAATAGGAGATGTAAGGTAGAACCTGCACTGCAGGTTCGCCGGTAGCTCCTGCCGGCTGGCTCCGCCCACGGAGAACTGTATAAATATGTATGACCTCCAGTGTCCTGCCATTTCGCCAGTTGCAGCAGGAGGCCACACATCTGACTAATAAAGCCACAGTTGTACCCAACTGGTCTGATTAGTAAGTTTGCAGACGACACAAAGGTTGGTGGAATTGCGGATAGCGATGAGGACTGTCAGAGGATACAGCAGGATTTAGATTGTTTGGAGACTTGGGCGGAGAGATGGCAGATGGCGTTTAATCCGGACAAATGTGAGGTAATGCATTTTGGAATGTCTATTGCAGGTAGGGAATATACAGTGAATGGTAGAACCCTCAAGCGTATTGAAAGTCAGAGAGATCTAGGAGTACAGGTCCACAGGTCACTGAAAGGGGCAACACAGATGGAGAAGGTAGTCAAGAAGGCATACGGCATGCTTGCCTTCATTGGCCGGGGCATTGAGTATAAGAACTGGCAAGTCATGTTGCAGCTGTATAGAACCTTAGTTAGGCCACACTTGGAGTATAGTGTTCAATTCTGGTCGCCATACTACCAGAAGGATGTGGAGGCTTTAGAGAGGGTGCAGAAGAGATTTACCAGAATGTTGCCTGGTATGGAGGGCATTAGCTATGAGGAGCGGTTAATAAACTCGGTTTGTTCTCACTGGAACGAAGGAGGTTAAGGGGCGACCTGATAGAGGTGCACAAAATTATGAGGGGCATAGACAGAGTGGATAGTCAGAGGCTTTTGCCCGGGGTAGAGGGGTCAATTACTAGGGGGCATAGGTTTAAGGTGAGAGGGGCAATGTTTAGAGTAGATGTACGAGGCAAGTTTTTTACACAGAGGGTAGTGGGTGCCTGGAACTCGCTACCGGAGGAGGTGGTGAGCAGGGACGATAGTGACATTTAAGGGGCATCTTGACAAATACATGAATAGGATGGGAATAGAGGGATACGGACCCAGGAAGTGTAGAAGATTGTCGTTTAGTCGGGCAGCATGGTCGGCACGGGCTTGGAGGGCCGAAGGACCTGTTCCTGTGCTGTACATTTCTTTGTTCTTTGTTCTTTGTTTAGTCTTTGTGCAATTGATCGTGCATCAGGGACGCCATTACACACCAAGCATGGTTGATCAGGAGTCTCTCCCACTCTTACCACCAGCCAATGGTGTGTTGGAAGGATCTGCAGGTTGATGCACTCAACTCGTTTGACTGCATTATGAATGCAACTTATTTGGCCATCAGGTCCAGGGTGGGACCCGAACCCTGAGGCAGGGGTGCTACCCATTGCGCCACAAGACCATGGTAGAGATATACTCAGGTATAAGATTTTAAAACCCGCTTATTTGAATTTTGAAAACAGCATTCGGCTCCATTTTTAGGGGCTTGCCACTCATAATGTCGCAGTGAATTGACTGAGAAAACCCTTGATTAAGATGATGGAAATGTCATACTGGGTGGGATTTTTGGCCATGCCCACCGCAAAATGCCATGGACGGGATGGGGACCATGTAAAGGCCCGTTGACCTTGGACGGGAATTTCCAGTCACCAGGCAAGCGCGGTTGGAAAATCCTGCCCACTTATTTTAGGGGCACATTCGAGGGGTAGTATTCCAGATCTTACTAGGAGATGACTCGATGCCCTGATAGAGATTTTCAGCATGGAGATGAACTTGTACAAGTCTGGAGCGGAAAACAATTGTCAAGTTTCTGCAGTTTTACCCACAGTGCAGCATTGAATATCAGACTTGGCTAGTGCCTGAGTGGCCCAGAGGTTTTCCAAGGTTTCCATACATGAAGATAGGCGTTTGATGGATGCAGTTGCACTGTTTGTGGTTCTATACTGGCGCCATTGGTATAACTCACCCTGATCAGTTCTTGGAAGAAGGTAATTGCATGACTGTTTTTAATCAGGTGAGCTCAAAGTCAATTGAGAATCCAGCTGGCTGTAATCCAACATGTAGCAATAAAGGAAGTAACATATAGAATTCTGAGAAAACAGTTTGTGCCCCAGGTCTGTAATAAATCACCTGGATTCGAGACAGGAAAAATACATTATTAGAGGCAAAGTCTAACATGCGCTCAACTTCAGTACAATGTTTTCGAACTTTTCTATTCCTTCTGCATTCATTCCTGTCCCTACACAAGTTGCATTGACTCTGCGGAGTTCTGTTGTTCAAAGACAAGCAAATGACAAAGTCAAATGTCAGAGCAGACAGAACCAGCAGAGGTACACTCTGCTGACCTGATCAATTAAGCTGATGACTCAATGAGATTACGATCCAGGCAAAATTTCCACAAATCTAACATTAATTCAGTTGATGTCAAGGTAGTTTGATGAAAGAACTAAGTTTGTTTGTTTGAGTGCCATTATGGATTTCTGCATGGACAAGTATGTGTGCGGAGAGGGAAAGGAAATGGAACTAAATAACGATAAATCGCAACTGCAGGCATCATGGACGAAAGGGTCTCTTTCTGTGTTGTGGAATTCTAAGATCCTATTATAAATGTTATTTCATGCGATATGGGAGTCTTCAGATACCAGTACAGATGAACTGAGTATCAAATCCTCCATTGCCCAGGGACAAGCTCATCCCTACAATCTGGAATCTCTTACAAACATCATGATGCTTTGTTATCACTCCCCAGCATATAAGTCCTCTTAGAAACAAAGCTCTTCAAATCATCCTTTAGTATCCCCTCCTAATTCCCCCTTCATGCCAGCTGTTCATCTATAAGCTCTGATGGATGTTTTTCCACATGAGGCAATGTATGGATTTGAAATGACAGTGAGAAGAGATGAGATACAGAGAATACATAGAACATACAGTGCAGAAGGGGCCCATTCGGCCCATTGAGTATGCACCAACCCACTTAAGCCCTCGCTTCCACCCTATCCCCGTAACCCAATAACCCCTCCTAACCCTTTTTGGTCACTAAGGGCAATTTATCATGGCCAATCCACCTAACCTGCACATCTTTGGACTGTGGGAGGAAACCGGAGCACCCGGAGGAAACCCACGCAGACACGGGGAAAGCGTGCAGACTCCACACAGACAGTGACCCAGTGGGGAATCGAACCTGGGACCCTGGCGCTATGAAGCCACAGCGCTTTCCACTGTGGGGCAATAAACACATGATGAAAGTTTCCTTTAAATAGGAGAGGAAATTAATAAAGTCGACTTAAAGGGCGAAATTCTCCCCAAACGGCGCGGTATCCGCCGACTGGCGCCCAAAACGGCGCCAATCAGACGGGCATCGCGCCGCCCCAAAGGTGCGGAATGCTCCGCATCTTTGGGGGCCGAGCCCCAACATTGAGGGGCTAGGCCGACGCCGGAGGAATTTCCGCCCCGCCAGCTGGCGGAAACGGCCTTTGTTGCCCCGCCAGCTGGCGCGGAAATGACATGTCGGGGCGGCGCATGCGCGGGAGCGTCAGCGGCCGCTGAAAGTTTCCGGCGCATGCGCAGTGGAGGGAGTCTCTTCCGCCTCCGCCATGGTGGAGACCGTGGCGGAGGCGGAAGGGAAAGAGTGCCCCCACGGCACAGGCCCTCCCGCGGATCGGTGGGCCCTGATCGCGGGCCAGGCCACCGTGGGGGCACCCCCCGGGGTCAGATCGCCCCGCGCCCCCCCCCAGGACCCCGGAGCCCGCCCACGCCGCCTTGTCCCGCCGTTCAAAAAGTGGTTTAATCCACACCGGCGGGACAGGCAATTTATCGGCGGGACTTCGGCCCATTCGGGCCGGAGAATCCAGAGGGGGGGCCCGCCAACCGGCGCGGCCCGATTCCCGTCCCCGCCGAATATCCGGTACCGGAAACATCAGCAACCAGCGGGGGCGGGATTCACGGCAGCCCCCGGCGATTCTCCAACCCGGCGGGGGGTTGGAGAATGACGCCCAAAGAGTGAAACGCAGTGCAAAGGATTTGGTGGATTGGGACCCTGATGTTGAGGTCAAATGGGGGTCACAACCCTGCACTGTGTGGAGACGAGTGGCCAGACAGCAGACTCATCATCCAATTAAGGGTGGCAGGTGGGCTCCCGAACCTGGAGGGCCAATATGAGGCTCTCCAGCAGGGAAATGGGAGCCTTTTCAGGCAAGAGAGCACGAGAGAAAGAGGGTGACCTCTTTCCAACTTTTAAAAATTTTGAAAAATAATCCTCAGCAGCTGCTCCACTATTTTGGGGGGGAATTCCCTCCATGTGAGGGCCCGCAGCTGCAGCTGTGGTCAGGCTTGTGGGGAGGGCCCCAAAGCCTGCCAGAAGTACTGAAGCCCTCTCCCCTCTTCCCCCCATGTCAGGCACTGAAGGCTGCCTCTAGGCAACTGGCTTCAGTGTATTCAATCTTAAGTCACCTTTTAGTAGGCTCCTTGCCGCTTGACATTGGGTAGCCCAGAAGTTTCCCATTCCTTCCTCCTGGTAAATAGCCTGGGGGTGGGATATTTCTGGCAAACGCTGGCCGCTGACACAAATTTCCATGCCTGCCCCGCTCCACACTCACCCCCATCGGGGGCTAAAAACCCTGCCGAATGAAACTGAAGTAATCCGAGTATGAGATACCATCAAACTAACCTTAAAATAAAGACACCGAAGTTGGTCGAGAAAGTTGCTCCTGTTAACCTGCTTACTGATCATCGCATCTTATTCACTGCAACTTTCTGTCTTGCTGTAGAGAGACAATAGACTTCTCTTCTCACTGCTAGTGTCATTTCCGAATAATAAAGACAACAAGGGTAGCCTCAACCTCCCCTGTTATCTGTTATAAGATAGAAGCAATAAATCCATCAACATCTGCAGTTCACCAGCTTTGAGGCCTGGTCGGCAATTTGGCTCAGGTCTTTTGCCCTGGACATCTGACAGCCTGACCTAAAGTCCACTTGAAGTCAAAATAGCTTCCATTGTATCTGTGTTTGCATTGTCGCAATAAATTGTCAAAACATTTCAGACGTGTAATTTGAAAAGCCTCAGGAAATAACTACGGAGGCCCTTGGGGCATGGGGATGCGGGTGGGGGTGGGGGGGGGGCACTCGTAAAAATAGCAAAAGAAATTAACTCTAAGAAGAATTATTCAAACCGACTGCCAGCCTGTATATGATGCCCACTGGAATTGCCTCCTCCTCTCTGTAATGATATTTAGACAGAATGTAACTAACACGTAACTGTTACACTACCACTAGAAGGCACCACCAGATCACACTATATAACTGAGCTCCCAAAGCCTCTTGCTCTCTTTCCATGCAGGAGTTCTTCGATAGCAGTAGTATAGCAGAGTCAGATCACAGCCTAGCCACCACGTGTAGTTCAGATACAGTTTGTGCAGTTATTTCTCATTACTTTATTTCTAGAGTTAGTTCAGTAGAGTGTCAAACTCATTTATTAGTTTTATTGTTACTTAATAAATTTGTTTACGTTACATCGAAGACTCGTGTATTCTTCAAGATCATCTGCAACCAGTAACGACAGATATTACTTTAACCAAGTAATACAACATGCTACCAGGAGTAGCAATATAACACTCTCTCCAGGCTCCGACTATTAGCTGATTTAATCAAGTTTCCCACCCACCCCAGACAGCAGATTGATTCAGAGCACCAGTTTGCCAGTTTGCCCACATGCAAATAAAATCCAACAACTGCTCATGGTTGACTTAAAGCTTTATCATTTTCATGACAACTATCAGCAAGAGATATTTTTTACTTCTTAGAAGATCAAAAAAGATGTCGTCATGAATGCTGTGTTCCTGGGAGGGATTTACACTTAGGGAGGAGAAAATGTTGCAATACTAGAACATAGAACATACAGTGCAGAAGCCGGCCATTCGGCCCACTGAGTCTGCACCGATCCACTTAAGCCCTCACCCACCCTATCCCGGTAACCTACTAACCCCTCCTAACCTTTCTTTTTGGTCACTAAGGGCAATTTATCATGGCCAATCCACCTAACCTGCACATCTTTGGACTGTAGGAAGAAACCGGAGCACCCGGAGGAAACCCACGCAGACACGGGGAGAACGTGCAGACTCCGCACAGACAGTGACCCAGCAGGGAATCGAACCTGGGACCCTGGCACTGTGAAGCCACAGTGCTAATCACTTGTGCTAACATGCTGTAGGTCAAAGTGTTGAGATGGGACAAAACATTGGATGATTATTATTGCATCTATAATAATAATAACAATCTTTATTATTGTCACAAGTAGGCTTACAGTAACACTGCAATGAAGTTACTGTGCAAAGCCCCTCGTCGCCACATTCCGGCGCCTCTTAGGGTACATGCAGGGAGAATTCAGAATGTCCAAATTACCAAACGGCACATCTTTCAGGACTTCTGGGAGGAAACTGGAGCAGCTGGAGGAAACTCACGCAGACACGGGGAGAACAGGCAGACTCTGCACAGACAGTGACCGAAGCCAGGATTCGAACCTGTGAGCCCAGCACGGTGAAGCAACAGTGCTAATCACTGTGTGACCGTGCCGCCCATAAAATCATGGGCTTCGGCAAGTTGAAAGGTTCCACCGAGATTTGAACTCTGATCGCTGGATTCAGAGTCGAGAGTGCTCGCCATTACACCATGGAACCCCTGCCTATTATTGATCATATTAAGATAATGTAAGTAGCATCGATATCCCTAACATTGCATTGCTTTCCGCCTCCTCAAAAATATTTTTTAAAATTCAGTTTTTCATGAGGGCAGTGTCCCTTTTAAGGCTTTTATCTTTCAGATATTCTTGTCACTGAGTATAGTCTGAATCAAATCTCAGCCTTGCTCAATATTCGTTCAATCTCAGCTAAACTCTATAGGAAAAGATCAACACCTTGCAGCTGAACAATGGCAAGATGGAGAACCAGTGAATAAATTTATTAGAAATTCAGAAATAGAGTGACTCCAAAGGTTTGACAAAGTTTAAAAGATGCATTTGTGATTTTATTTCTTGGACTCGCTGAGCAAACAAATTGCCCTTTGCTTTCTTTACAGGCAACTGGATTGTGATTTGTAACCAAATTGTGATTTATATGATGCATGGTTTCCAATTCATGTTTAAGTGGGGTTGTTCAGCTTTACTGATTTAAAATGAAAAAGCAACGACCTTGTTTGTGAGGAAAGTAGCTGATGAAGCATAACGAGTGAAATTGTGGAAGGCTGTAACCGAATGACTTGAGGAGAAGTATGGAATTGTCCCGTCCACTAATTTATTGATGCAACTTTCTGTCAAAATAAAGCCAACACCAATCGCAATCATTGAGTGTGAATGCCACCGCAACTTCAAGCAAGGGCAGATGTGTAATAAAACAATGTCAATGATGTACCACTCTGCTGTCAACTTTGTGAAAACATTGTCTCACTCTCTGGCTCCTCACTTGAATGCATTGGATATTGTGAGATTGCTATATTTGAACGAAACTTATCTGAGTTGTCATTTTAAGTCAAAACTGTTTTTTAACGACAAGTGTTTAGCACGAGCAGTTGTTAACCCAACCGATGTGGGGGTATCCCAAAACCCAGGAGGGTAGCAGTTGGCTCCATAGCTCAGTGGTTAGAGCACTGGTCTAGTTAACCAGGGGTCACGAGTTGAATTCTCGCTGGAGCCGATGGGTGAAATTTAGCTGATGGTTGTAAGTTCGATGGTAAGGTGAGCTGTGGGTGGTCACAGAGATCCTGTAAAGAAATACAGACAGATTAGGTGAGTGGTCATCAGCATGAGAAATCCGGTATAATGTTGGAAAGTGCAAAGATATTCTTGGGTGGCAGGGTAGCACTGCTGCCTCAGCGCCAGGGGCCCAGGTTCAATTCCAGCCTTGACTGACTGTGTGGAGTTTGCACTTTCTCCCCGTGTCTGCGTGGGTTTCCTCCGGGTGCTCTGGTTTACTCCCACGGTGCAAAGGTGTGCAGGTTAGGTGGATTGGTCATGATCAATTCCCCCTTAATGTCTAAAGATGTGCAGGTTAGGTAGGATTATGGGTTTATGGGGATAGGGTGGGGGAGTGGGCCTAGTAGGGTGCTCTATCGGAGGATCGGGCCTCCTTCTGCACTGTACGAATTGTATGGTTATACGGTAATTTGAAGAACTAGGTCTTAGTGGTGTATATTTTCAATTTTGTACAATATGAGAACGGTATGCAAACCAGGGAGGAGCAGACCAGTCTTGTAATCAATTAATAAAGAATAATTAACTTAAAAGAAAATACACGTTAGGAAAGGTTATAAAACACTACACTTACTCCACTAATGGCTATACACAGGCAGTATCTCATAAAGTTACCCATTGTTCCCAACTACCTATGTTCCCTGAACTCTGAGAAATGCCTCATTTTCCCAAATGTTACATAGCTCTATGGGCTAAATCCCGCACACAGTTACCATCCCCACAAGTTATTTTACATGCTTTGGAAAGGTGACTTCAATATTCAGCGTAGAGATTGTGCTCTGTTTGAGTTTTGATTTTAAACAGCAGCCTTTCAGCAACAGTTTGGTTTCAGGAGGGCCTGCTTTCTGCACCCGGGTGTGGCTATGATGGTAGCTGCTTCTCTCAACCCCCTCTCCAGTTATATTTCAATGGATATATCGTTTTTTTCCCTTTGATGTTATCCACCCTGTGGACCAGGTTTTTAGCATATAAGTGTCAATTCCCTAACCACTCCATTTTGAAGTCAGTGCAGGAAATTATGTAAGGCCAGCCTCGGCAGAGCTTCCTTCGCCACGGCCAAAAAAATGGTTAACTACCGGTAAAGAAAGTGGTCTCTCTTGGCGCTGCAAAACACCCTGCTAAACGTGCTCGAAACAGGTGCGCGATTCTCCGACCCCCCACCGGGTCGGAGAATCGCCGGGGGCAGGTGTGAACCCCGCCCCCGCTGTGTCCCGAATTCTCCGCAACCAGATATTCGGCGGGGGCGGGAATCATGCCGCACTGGTCGGCGGGAATCGGGCCGGTTGGCGGGCCCACCCCCGGCGATTCTCCGGCCTGCGATGGGCCGAAATCCCGCCGCTGTCAACCCTCTCCAGCCGGCGTGGATTAACTCTGGTTGAAATGGTCCAGTAGTTGTCAGTCAAAAGCAGGATGCTTATAAACATTGTGGTTAGAGCACTTCAGAGTTACTCAACCATGAAGGAAGATTAATGGAACAATGCTGACAGCAGAGATGTGTGGAATCTGTCACCCTCAGCCTAGTAAAATCAATATCAAAGAGAAATGAATGAATGCTTCCACAGCAAAAGGGGTTTAAATACAGCTGACTGATTTTCTCTTTCCAGGAATTCACAGGTGTTGCTACCTGTGTCTGAGCCAGCAGGTGTAGTGCCCAGGTGAGTGTTAAAGCAGTATCCTTTTCACTGCCTCTACCTGGACTGCTCCCCAGCTTCCTGACAGGGGTATCTCTTCTGGGGGGCTCCTGACAGCAGTCTCCCTGCAGGTGGATACCTGACAGGGGTCACTTTTCTGGAGGGCCTGTGGCGGGTGTCCATATTTAGGGGGTCACAGGGGGGTTCTCTTTATTTAGGAGATCTTGGGTGGTCTCTTTATTCAGGGGGTTTCTGTTTTCAGGTCACCCTCCAACTGGGGGGAGGGGGAAAATCCAGAAAATCCAGGGGTGGGGCTGAATAACAATGCGGGGAGTGACCAGCTACGGAATCTCGCTATCAGGCCGCCCGCTCAAACTGGCGGGATTCCCGAGGGAATCCCTCGCAATCCTCACCATACATAAATTTACATGGCAAAGAATTGGGAATTGCTTCCTGATTGGGAGCGCAATTCAACTCCGGTGGGAGCAAATAGGGCTGGATTCTCCGCACCCCGATGCCAAAATCACGCCTGGCACCGGGACGGAAAATCCAGTTTCACACATGGAATTGGGACTGGCGCAGGTCCGACGATTCTCCTGCCCCCGCGTACGCCGCACCGCGTATCGCCTACCTGCGGCCACTGCCAGAGGCCCGCCCCGCTATTTTCCACCCCCGACTGGCCGAGGTTCCGATGGCGTGGACCACTCATGGTTCTGCCGTTTGGGATACTCGCGTGGCGGCTACGAACTCAGTCTGCGACCGCCATGGTCGGGGACGGGCCGATCGGGGGGTGGGGGGGGGGTTTATATGGGACCGGGGTATTTTCGAGTGGGCGGTCCGGGTCGGGCGCACGGCCGATCGGGGGCACAATTTGCGTGGTCCAGCTGAGTCCCCCATGGAGCACTGTATGGCCGCTGGAAGCGGCCACCATGCGCCTGCGCGGCCTCTGACCCGGAAGTTCGGGGGCCGTATCTGCAGCTGGAGCTGCGAGCCTCACGACGGCTCCCTGCTAGCCCACTTGCAAGGCTATGAATATGTGGCCTTTTGTTGCCAGTTTTTCTGGCGGAAAAGGCCACAGTTTACACAACAGCGTAGGGACACAGTCCCTGAAACGGAGAATTCAGCCCATAGTCTCCCAAATGGAGAATTTCACCCATAGTCATCAAATACATAATAATCAAATAATCAATCAATCATCAAATATAGTCATCAAATATATAATCAGCAAATATATAATCATCAAATATATAGGGTGCGATTTAGCGATCGAGTTGCGCCTGATGTGGACTGGGGTGTGCCGGGGGAATAGTGGAGATTGCAGCATGCCCAGTCTGTTCCCGATGGTGAGTTCCGGATCACACCCAAAGCGGCTGAGAATATCATTCACCCTCATTTGCATACATTTCAATCTCATTAACGGGATTCAAGTCAAATGCAGCAGCCTGTCAGGAATTACTTGACACCCCAGCGGAAAGTCACGCGGCCATCCTTCAGTATTCCTTCTCAAAACTGTGAAGCTGGCTCAATGCCTACTGAGCGGAAGTGAGGTGAGTAGACCTTTCCATTCCTCCAGCATGCAGCTCAAGGAAACCAGAGCTGCTTCCCCCCCCCCTCCCCCTCCCCCCCCGCCCTCCCCACTCCCCCACCCCACCCCCAGTACTCGTCAGGGGGACTGAAGTGTTCCAGGTCGTGGGTCAGCCCTGGGCTGGAGGGGTGGGGGGTTTGCACCTGTGAGGTCTTCAAGTCATCTTTAAATATTGTGGAGACCTATAACAGGGGCAACACAGATTCAGCCTATTTGCCCGACCAAATTCTCCCAGATCAGTGCTCTGCTGTGCCTTCTCTCCAGCAAGTCAATTTTACCCCCTTTGACTGTGAGCAGCCTCCAGCTTCACAGATATAGGATCTTTCAAATGAGGAATTAGTCTCGTTAGTTATGAGAGCACTTCACACTCCTCAACTCTCAAGTGCTTCTTCGAATGCACAGGTGCCGTGTCTCAGAGAATGATTAGCGCACTGCATGTCCAGCAACCTTTAATGGCTGAACAGTGTGCCTGTATTCTAGGAGCGTCAGCACCACAGAGGCAGCTTCCAACAACCAAACAGATTAGGGCTTCACCACTGAGGATCCTCTTGCGGCCAAAGGGTAAGTATGTGGATGAATGGAGGGTAGCTGAACACGGCCTCCTTCATCTTCCCAGCAGAGGTCTGGGTCTAGGGGCTCCTGACGTGGCCAGACGTGAGTGTACAGATCAAGGTTTGCCAGCACAACTGGCTCGCTGGATGTCAATCTGAGAGAAGGTGGGACAGTCGGTGTCTCTCCACCAATTCCTTCCAGATATAATAATGTTTGTTGGAGTTGATGCCGCGGAGGCTGCCACAAGCAACGTGGGCAGGCACCTGAGAAGGTAGCAGTGACAACGCAGGCTGAAGGCAGCACCCCATGTTCTTGGGGCTGCCACACATCTTGGAGACCCGGCCACCCATCAGGCTCAGGAGGGAGCCAGAAGGGAAGGGCAGTGACGGCCCAAGTTGTGCAGGTGTTGTTGGTCATTCAATAAGCCGACAGACACCATGTGCTGCAGAAGACTGCATCTCAACAGGGGCACAGAGCGGTACCTGTGCCATGTCCTCGCTGACAAAGCACCCCTTGGAGGAGGAGGAGGACACCCACTCCCAGTAGCCTTGAAGGTTACTGCAGCCTTAAAGTTTTATGTCACCAGGTCATTCCAGGACTCGAGCGGGAACCTGTGTGACATATCCCAATCTTCCGCCCATTGGTCCATCTGGGAGGTGCCGGTTGCTCTATATTCCCGGGCATCAGACTATATCATCTTTGAGCTGGATCAGGCCCACCAAGATGCAGGATTTGCTGCCGCTGGGATGCCCTCGGCCTGGGGGCGATCGATAGCACCCATGCCGCCCTGTGAGCTCCGAGGCTTCAGGGAGTGTTGTGCATTAACAGGAAGGGCTTCCACTCCCTGAATGTTCAGATCGCGTGTGACAACCGCCTCAGAATCCTGCAGATGTGTGCCCGCCACCTTGGCAGGGTGCACGACACCTACTGCCTGGGGCACTGCCAGAGAGATTCCTGGTGTCGTCAAGGACCACCCCAGGATGACGAGTTGACTCGTGGAGGACAAGGGTGATCCACTGAGATCATGGTTGATGACGCCAGTGCACAGGCTTGACACCGAGGCGGAGACCCGTTATAACGTGGTCCACATTGCCACCCGTGCTGTCATTGAGCCCTCCACAGTCTGGCACAGCAGCAGGGCAACATGCTGGAGGAGGAGGAGGCGGAGGCACATGCGTTCTCATATGAGGAGGAGGATGAGGCCGAGGAGGAAGCGAAGGATGGAGGAAAGGCGGCATGTGTCCGACATGCCAGGAGGACCAGGGAGGCCCTCGTAGTCTCCAGATTCTCCTAGGATGAGGCTGTGTCTGTCAGCTGAACCCCCCGCCCCCAATCTTCCTCTCTCCCCTCCCCCGTTCCCCTCCTCCCAATCCCCCTACCCTCACCCATTTTCCTCCCTCCCACCCAAATCCCCCCCCCTTCCACCCCATTCCTGTTCCGCTCCCATTTCCCATCCCAGTAAAACCATCCCCTCCCCGACCACTATGTTCCTCAAGGATCTGCGTAACATCACTCCAGGTTGATGGCCCCTGTGTTGGCGCTCTCAGCGGGTCACATACAAGGCAGGAGAGTGATGATAACTCGCTATGGGAAAAACTCAGGTGGTCCTCAATTTCTGCTGAAGTCTGACTCTTCTCTTTCTGCTGACATTGCGCTCACACCCATCCTTTGAATGGGGTCTGCATCGGTATTTTGATCTATAACCACTGTGGCTAGGGGTGGGGGGAGTGGGGGGGTGGGGGGGGGGGGGGGTGATGGGAGGAGAGGAGGATGGGGGTGGCCAGGCCCACTATGAAGATTAACGTGACAGAGGCTTCGCATGTATGAGGTGTGACATGTTTTAATAATGAACATCTCACTGTTCCATTGGCAGGCATTTTCTGTAGGGACTGGAGCTGGAGGGATCTGGCTGATTTACTGGTGTCAGTGGCATCGCTGTGCCAACCTGTTCTGCCCACTGCTCTTGAGATGCGCCGGAGGGGGGATTCAAAAGAAATGGAGACTGCTGTAGTCTTCCTGGTGGCAGACCCAGGTTTAGCCTCCACCCCTTCCCCCTTCATGATGGTGACAGTGCCCTGAGGGACTCTACGGGATAGAGGGGCAGCTGAAGTGAGCGCCAGAGGCCTCTGAGTCATCTGGCAGTGCCAATCCTGGAGGCTCCTCATTGTCTGCATGTGTGAACACCCTCAGCGATGCTCCTCAGTGCCTGCATCTTGGACACAGTCCCTCAGCGACTGGGACATGATATCAAAGCCCTCACGCATGGTCACCACAGACTGAGCCATGCCTTGTACACCAACACTCAAGATATGGATGTGTACTCCAGGTTTTCCACTGCGGTCACCACCCTAGCAGTGTTGGCCTGGCTGTCACGCATTGTCGACACCATCCCCTGCACCTGCAGCCTTTGAGACTCCTCCAATTGGCCTTGCAGACACTGACGACCCATCCTGAATGTCACATCTGTGTCCGATCATCTGCATCAGCTCTGGAAAAGCTCGGCATATGGCTGGGACCCAGCTGTGCCCTGGGGTCCAGCAGACCTCCAACTGTCTCCCTTGGATGTTCCTGCCGTCTCCTGATGTGCATCAGCAACTGTCTGGTGCTCACCAGATTGTGCCCACGAAGCCTGATCACTAACGTCACCCAGCGAGGTGTGTGTTTCTGCACTGGTGGAAGGTACGGGTGATAGCTGTGGCCCCTCCCCGGTGGTCTCCATGGAATAGTCCAGTGAGGTATTCTCGTGAGTGACAGGGAGGGGGGCGACGACTCTGGATGTCCCGGCCTCATCAAATGGTGATCCTGCGAGACAATGGTCATGTGATCAGTGAGTGTGAAGCATAATTTTGTCTGGCATGAACAACTCATTTGAGAGAGGTCATCTGCGTGAAAGGGCAGTGGATCCTCACCTCTCTAGCACAGGCCAACTTTGCTGTCAGTGAATACGTTCTCCTCGGGCAACCCCGGCATCTCCAGGAACTGTTACTCATAGGGGATGAGAACTCAAATCTCTTGTTCGTTTATTATGGGCTAACTTTTCCAGCGGTGTCAAAGAGAGGACATTGTGAGCCGCACGCTTGTTGGGTCAGTGGAGTCTATAGCAGGTGGCATGTGTGGGCACCTGGACATGAAGAGGTTGTAGTAGGTGCCAGGAGGTTCTGAGAAACAAGAACAAAAATATATGTGGGACGGGTGTGAGATGTTAGCCAGTTGATTGAGGGGGAAGAGAGGGGGATTTCAGAATTTGAGGAGTAGCAGGCGGAACCGATGACAAGAGAGAGGCGATAACTTACCCTTGCAGCTCGTTGGAGATCGTTGGTCTTCTTCCGACACTGGACAGCAGTCCTCCTCGTCATTCTGCCCACACTGAGGGTCGCTGCCACTGCCTCCCAGGCGGCATTGCTGACCCTGCTGCTGGTCCACAAACCCCCTAGGGGGAACAGGGTCGAGAAGCTTTGTGAAGTCGGCATCCCCAAAGTGAGGAGCATTTCTGCCCGCTGCCATGTGCATATTTTGACTTTAAAGGAGCTCCCCCTTGTTAGCGGTGAGCTTCTGAGGCACAAGTCAGGCAAATCAGACAGCCAATAATGTCGAGAATCTCGTGGGGGCTCATTTTTGGCATTACATACCTTTGGATACGGGCCACAATCTCACCAACACGGTCATGGCGAAACCCCCCGCCAAATCCACCCAAAACTGGACTTTAACTTGAGCCCATCGTCATCAAATATATGATGGATCATAGATGATCTTTGATGCTTTGGAGTACTTAAGAGGACATGATCAGTGTGTTGCAAATAAAATACATTGCTACTTTTGTCCATGACCATCATTTGATTCCAAAATCACTCTGCCCTGCTAGTTATGTGGTGTCTTCAATTAGTTACTGCATCACCTTGAGGCAAGAACTTGCATTAAGTAATATCTTTAATATTGACAAACATCCCAAGGCTTTTGACAGAGGCATATGGAAAATGGGCACCAAATCAAAGTAGGAGATATTGGAAGGGGTAACCAAAAGTTGCTGAAGGAAGTGTGTTTTAAGGAGGATCAAAGGAGGAGAGAGAGGTAGAGGAGTTGGTGATGTGGGAAGGGGAGGTGGGAGGTGGGGGGAATGTGATGTAGGCAGGAATCGCGCCGTGCCGGTCGGTGCCCCCCCCCCCCCCCCCCCCCCCCCCCCCGGCGATTCTCCAGCCCGCGATGGGCCGAAGTCCCGCTGCTGTAATGCCGGTCCCGCCGGCGTGAATTAAACCACCTCCGTTACCCGCGGGACCAGGCGGTGCGAGCGGGCTCCGGGATCCTGGGGCGATCTGGCCCGGGGGGGTGCCCCCACGGTGGCCTGGTCCGCGATCGGGGCCCACCGATCCGCGGGCGGGCCTGTGCTGTGGGGGCACTCTTTTCTACGTGTCGGATGTGCAGGTCTCCGTGATGGCCGACGCGTAGGTGACCCCCCCACCCCTGCATGCGTGGGGATGACGTCAGCAGCTGCTGATGCTCCCGCGTATGTGCAGTCTTCCGGCGGCCAGCGAAGTCCCTTCAGCCCCGGCTGGCATGGCGCCAAAGGCCTTCCATGCCAGCCAGCAGGACGGCCACAACTCCGGCACGGGCCTAGCCCCTAAAGGTGAGGGCTTGGCCACTAAAGGTGCTGAGAAATCCGCACCTTTGGGGCGGCCCGACGCTGGAGTGGTTCACGCCACTCCATTCCGCTGGGACCCCCCGCCCCGCCGGGTAGGGGAGAATCCCACCCCATATCTCTGCACTTGTTTTCTTAACCATTCTTCCATTTCATGGCTTTTCTTGGAGCAAAACTGAGAGAGGTTTTCCCTCTCTTGCCTTCCAAACCAATTGCTTCTAGCAGAGCTGTGAGTGCTGCCTTCTCTCACTACTTATATCCAGCTACAATCAATTAGCTAAACTAAAATGTAAAAGCTTCTTTACCTTACAAGGCCCAGCTTCTAAGCAATACTGCTGGTTTAATTATTCTTCATGCCGTGGCTCTCTCTAAACACAATTGGAACTTAATCAACCCCCACACATACAAACGCATTTGTCCAGCATGAATCTAACCACAGGTTTTACCCTTCCAGGCAAGACACATTAAATTAAACCTACTTAAAACTATACTTTATTTCTAATGTTTACCAATTCAAATGTAAATCCCTTGAACAACCTTGATTTTCCAAATAGGCCCCATATGAAACATGTATTTACAATTAACTTATATCTTACTTTTGTATGTGTTTAATTTTGTTTTTGAAATTGGTTGGTTTGTAATAGAAATATTGGGGGGGATTGTTGATGAGAGGATTACTGAACAAAAGTTGACGAGATGATAGCAGATGCTGAGACCCGTGGATGTCATGAACGTTGCACCATCTTATTCAGGGGGCTGCTCTGCAGTTATAGAATCACTGAATCATACAATTGTTACGACGCAGAAGGAAGCCACTTGGCCCATCGTGTCTACACTGGCTCTTCAAATGAACATTATGGCTTAATGCCATTCCCCTGTAGTTTTCTCGTACCCCTGCTTAATGTTTCTATCATCTGAATGCTGAGCACAAGAGTGGTTTTGGTATAATTCAGAGAGAAATCAAATCCACAGCTCTCAAGATGAAAATTAGAGAAAGGCTACAGTGTCCATCACCGACACAAAGAAATTTTGAACGATTGCAGTTCCGGGCTTCTGGGGCGTCATTCTCCGACCCCCCAGAGGGTCGGCGAATGGCCGTTGGCCGCCGTGAATCCCGCCCCTGCCGGTTGCCGAAGTCTCCGAAGGGAGAAAAGTTGGTGGGGCGTTAATGTCGCCGCTGCCGCGGAGAATGTCACGGGTCTGCGCAAGGCAGCCGATTTTCGGCCTGCCAATATTCTTCCTTCCGGATGGGCCGAAGTCCCGTCGACGTGATGACCGTTCATGTCGACGTAAATTAAACCTCCTTTTCATCGGCGTGACCCTGTGCTCCAGGTTCACGCCGACCAGCGTGGAGGTGAGTGACGGCCTGGGGGGTTGGCTCTGGGCAGGCGATGGCATGGCCGCAGTCTGAATGCGTGAGGAGAGGTGTGTCTCGGCTTGTGTGTGTGTGTGGCGCGGCGGGGGGTGGGGTGGTTAGAATAGGCTGGGCTCCGGGGGAGTGCCAGGAGGGGGTCCGTGCCGGGGAGGGGGATGGGGGGGTCCGTGCCGGGGTGGAGGTTGAGGGGGGGTCCGTGCCGGGGAGGGGGATGGGGGGGGGGTCCGTGCCGGGGAGGGGGATGGGGGGGTCCGTGCCGGGGTGGAGGTTGGGGGGGGGAGTCCGTGCCGGGGTGGAGGTTGGGGGGGGGGGGGGTCCGTGCCGGGGAGGGGGATGGGGGTGTCCGTGCCGGGGTGGAGGTTGGGGGGGGGTCCATGCCGGGGAGGGGGATGGGGGGGTCCGTGCCGTGGTGGAGGTGGGGGGGGGTCCGTGCTGGGGTGGAGGTTGGGGGGGGGGTCCGTGCCGGGGAGGGGGATGGGGGGGTCCGTGCTGGGGTGGAGGTTGGGGGGGGGGTCCGTGCCGGGCTGGAGGCTGGGGGGGGGGGGGGGGGTCCGTGCCGGGGGGGGGGGGGGGTCCCTGCTGGGGAGGGGGATGGGAGGGCAAGTGAGTTGGTCCACCTGGCCAGGTGCCAGCCTCCAACAGTTGGACCCATGCGGTCCATGCCACCTGGCTGGGGGGAGGAGGGGATATGGGCAATGATGACATGTCGTCGTTCCCCCTCCCCCCACCAAGCCGTCATGTTTTCAGATCATCCAGCGATGTTGGCCGCCGTGGCGGCAGCCGCTCATGTCTATGTTGCCCTGGATGAGGAGGAGGAGGAGGAGTAGGAGGATGAGCGTGCCAGTGAGGCGGCGCAGGCTGCTGCAGAGGGGCAGGCGGCAGCCGCCCAGGCTGGAGGGACACCCGACCGACAGGACGAGGAGGGGGAGGAGGACGTCGCGGCCCCCACGGCAACGGAGGCACCCGAGGGCGCCCCATGTGTACCGGCCCAGGCAGTCATACCAGGACCTCACGGACCGGGAATGCAGGAGGAGACTCCGGATGAGCCGGGAAACCGTGGCACACATCTGCCACCTGCTGGCACACCTGTCACCGCGTGGCACTGGCGGGGTCACCCTCTCCCCGTGTCCGTCAAGGTTACGGTTGCCCTGAACTTTTATGCAACGGGGTCATTCCAGGCACCGAGTGAGGACCTGTCCGGCATATCGCAGACATCGGTGCACCGGTGCATCCGGGCAGTGACAGATGCCCTATATGCCATGGCGCACCGCTACATCCGCTTCCCCATGGACCGGGCCAGCCAAGATGCCCGGGCCGTGGGCTTCTCTGCCGTGGCCGGGTTCCCCATGGTCCAGGGCGCGATCGATGGGATGCACGTCGCCGTGCGGCCACCTGCAGATAACAGGGCCATGTTCACTAATAGGAAGGGGACCTATTTGATGAACGTACAGGTGGTCTGCGACCACCGCATGATGATCCTGCACATCTGCGCCCGTCACCCAGGCAGTGTACACGACTCATTCGTGTTGTCGCGGTCATCCATCCCCGGCATGTACGAGGGATGCCATCCCTGGCTGAGGGGCTGGTTGCTGGGCGACAGGGGCTACCCATTGCGATCATGGCTGATGACGCCTATACGGAGGCCACGCAATGAGGCGGAGAACCGCTACAATGATGCCCATGTAGCGACAAGGGGAGTGATAGAGAGGTGCTTTGGCGTGCTGAAGATGCGTTTCAGGTGCCTGGACCTCTCTGGGGGCGCCCTCCAGTATCGGTCAGATTGGGTCGGCCGCATCATTGTGGTGTGCTGCGTCCTGCACAACATAGCCCAACAGAGGGGCGATGTGCCGCAGGCAGAGGAGGGCGGAGTGGAGGAGCAGCAGGAAGAGGCGCAGTCCTCCCCAGATGAGAGGGATGGGGGTAATGGTCAGGGCAGACGGGGTAGACACAGGCGGGTGGCTGTCCACCGTTACCAGCTGGCCCAGCGGGCACGGGGCAGACTGATAGACGCCCGCTTCACTGACTAGATGGGCGTGGGAATCGGGTAGTATGGCCACAGACCGCACACCATGGCAACAGCCGACCACCCACACCCCCCACCCATCCACCCACCCAGCACCCTCACCCCCCCTCCCCAACCCCACACACCCCACCCGCATGCACACCACCCCCCCCCCATTGCCGATCCACCGGCGGCACAACGGGCCGGGCTCACACAGTTGCGGGTGGACGCGTGTCTATCGCAGGCCATGGGGGATGATGACAACCTGCCCTGCGGTGAGCTCCTGGCTTTACATCGTTGGACTATGTCTGACCCATGGCCACAGTACCACCATCCACCCGGACCATCCCTGCATGCGGCTGTGACACTGCAGCGCACGGTCCTGTCCTCTGCCCGGGGGATGTTGATGGCGGCCCAGGGGGAAGGGGGCAGACTCACCTGGGGCTGAAGTAAGACCACCCCTCACACACACACTTGCGCTCAACGTACATGACACCCCCGCACACTTTGGACAGAGCACAAAGGCAGCTTCTGTAGGTGTAACATTGACTTTAATAACCAAAGGAGTTCATGCACGTGCCCTAGCCCCTAAAACTCATCTGTGCCCTGCAACCGTGCCAACTTACTCAGTGTCTAATTGTTTGGCCTTACGGGCCCTTTGACTACGTCTACGTGGTTCCCCAGACGGTACAGCAGAACTGGAGGTGGACTCCTGTGATTCCTGCCCTCTGACACTGGATCCCTTTGGCGGCCGTTTCCTGGGGCGTCCTGGCCTAGATGGGCCAGGCTGCGGCCCGGGCGACTGGGATGGCGAGCTGCCAGCCTGTCCTGCCCGTTGCCCACCCGATGCACCTGGGACGGAAGGGGGGGAGTCCGAGGTGTCGCGGTGTACCGGGACCTCCCCTACAGAGGGAGCCGGGACGGACCACACCACCTCCTCCTCCCTCAGGGTGCCCGATGGCCCCCAGGCCTCTACATGGGTGGGGGATGCGAACGGACTGGCCATCCGACGCCCCCCCCGACATCTGGCGCTGCCAGTCCTGGAGGCCCGTGCTGGTATCGACAGGGGTCTGCAGGTTTGCAGCCATGGAGCCCAGATGGTTGGCAAACCCTGTCTGTGACAGTGCGACGCCAGCTCGCACATGGCCACTGGCGCCGATGCCCTCAGCGATGGCCTGCTGAGACTGGGCCATGGCCTGCAGAGACTGGGCCATGGCCTGCTGAGACTGGGCTATGGCGTTGAGCGCCTCTGCCATCTGGCGCTGGCACTGGCTCATGGCCTCCTGTGAGAGGGCAGCCATTTCCTGGGCCACAGACGCCGCCTGCACGGAAAGCCCCATGCCTCGCAAACCGTTCCCCATGTCTGACACCGTCGCACCCATTGCCTCCACCGCGGACGCACCCGTGCGGTGTCGGCCTGGGTGGCACGCATGACCGGGACCACTCCCAGCTCCTGGACGCGGGTGGACTCCTCCACCTGCGACCGCAGCCGCCGCAAGCCGCCCGTCACCCTCTTCGCTTGTCTCCGGGTCGGTGGTTGCATCGGATCTATGTGTGAGTGTGGTAACTCCAGGAACCCGGGATCCATCTGGGCGGCAGATGTTCGCTTGGGCTGGGCTGCCCTCCGACCGCCCGGACCCTCTGCTGCTCCTACCTCCACCTGCTGTACCGGGACGGCTGTTTTGTGCGCACCAGTGAGTGTACCAGACGCCTCATCACTAAAGTGCCCAACCGAGGTGAGTGTTTCTGCGATGGTGGAGGGTGTTGGTGACAGCAGTGGCGTTGTGTCGTGCTCTTCGTCCCACTCTGAGGCCATGGCACTTTGGGGTGGGGGTTCGTCTCCACCCATCCACTCTGAGTCACTGTCCGGTATTTCGTCTTCCTGGGTAGTGCTGTCCCGGGTACTGCTGTCTCGGGTAGTGGTGTCCCGGGTAGTGGTGTCCTGGGTAGTGGTGTCCTGGGTAGTGGTGTCCTGGGTAGTGGTGTCCTGGGTAGTGGTGTCCTGGCTCGGATGTGACGGGGGCCTGTGGCTGCCCCCCTCATCGCTGGGTGGTCGCTCCCACACGTGACGGGGGTGTCGTCTCCCTGTTGCTCCAGGTCTCTCCGTCTCTCGTGGTGTGCGAGGGGCATCCTGCGGGCGTCGCATGCTGGAGGGTGTGGGTCTCTCCGTCTTCCGTGGCCTCCGAGGGGCATCCTGCGGGCGTCGCATGCCGGAGGGTCCGGGTCTCTCCGTCTCCCGTGGCCTCCGAGGGGCATCCTGCGGGCGGTCTGCATCTGCGGGGATGGGTGCCTGGACGTTTGGTCCTGCGATACACAATGAAGCATGCATGGTTAGACATCAGGCAGTGATCAGGTGATACGGGGGAGGGGGATATAGGGGAGGGGGGATATGGGGACGGGCTGTCGGTGGCTCACTTACTACTACGCCCCGGACCTCTACATCAGCAACCTCCCGGTCCTCAGGTCCACCAGCCAGTTCCAGGGCCCTTTCCTGGTGTTCGGTCAGTGGCCTCTCATCAGCGGGCCCTCCTCCAGTCCTTTTCATAGAATTTTTTTTTTTTTTTTTACAGTGCAGAAGAAGGCCATTTGGCCCATCGAGTCTGCACCGGCTCTTGGAAAGAGCACCCTACCCAAGGTCAACACCTCCACCCTATCCCCATAACCCAGTAACCCCACCCAACACTAAGGGCAATTTTGGACACTAAGGGCAATTTATCATGGCCAATCCACCTAACCTGCACATCTTTGGACTGTGGGAGGAAACCGGAGCACCCGGAGGAAACCCACGCACACACGGGGAGGACGTGCAGACTCCGCACAGACAGTGACCCAAGCCGGAATCGAACCTGGGACCCTGGAGCTGTGAAGCAATTGTGCTATCCACAATGCTGCCGTGCTGCCCTCACATGCTCCCTATTGTTGTGTGCGCGCTTCTCCCTTGGGGTGGGGGGGGGGTGGCAGGGGTAAAAGGCAACACTGTTAGGCAGGTATATGAATGCACGCCATCGGTTGCGCGTGCATTGCAGAGGTTAGGGCTGGATTCACTTGGGGATATGGGGGAGGGGGGGATATGGGGGAGGGGGGATATGGGGGAGGGGGGATATGGGGAGGGGGGATATGGGGGAGGGGGGATATGGGGGAGGGGGGGGATATGGGGAGGCTCACCCTGCCTGCTCTGACGAGGTCGTTCACCTTCTTGTGGCACTGGGTGCCTGTCCGTGGTGTCAGGGCCACAGCGGTGACAGCCTCTGCCACTTCCCTCCACAGACGCCGGCTGTGGCGTGGGGCAACTCTGCGGCCGTGCCTGGAATACAGGGCGTCCCTCCTCTGCTCCATCGCGTCCAGGAGCGCCTCCACATCGCGTGACTCGAACCTCGGGGCTGAGCGGCGGCCAGCCATCCAGTCGGGTGTTGGGGTCGGGCGTTCCGGTCGGGTGGGGGGGAGCAGCGCGGCTTTATGAGCCGTCACGCCGTGCGGCGCGTATGACGCCGCACGGCGTGAACCACTACGCAAGCGCGGATCCCGTTACGTCGCTGCTAGCCCATTTCGGGCCGGAGACTATCGACCCATTTTTCCGACGTGACGCAAGTCGGATTTGCGCCGTTTTTTGCGCCGATCGGCGGACTTTCCGCCGATAACGGAGAATTTCGCCCCTGTTTTCTGACCTGAAAACCTGAAATCCTCTGCCTCAATAGGCTGTTGTTTGGGTCAACAACAATTCAAAAGGCTGAAAATGAAAAAAATGTAAATATGTCAGGCTATTAGGGCATATAGATTAAAGGCATTACATTACGTTAACACATCTACAATAACACATCTAACAATCCCTACAGTGAAGAAGGAGGCCATTCCACCCATCGAGTCTGCAGCGGCCCACTGAAAGAGCACCCCACCAGGCCCAAATCCCCACCCCCATCCCTGTAACCCCACCTTGGGGAAATTTAGCATGGCCACTTGACCTAACTTGCACATCTTTGGACTTGGCAGGAAACCGGAGCACCCGGAGGAAACCCACGCAGAGAGGGGGAGAACGTGCAAACACATGGTCAGTCACCCAAGGTTGGTTTCGAACTTGGGTCTCTGGTGCTGTGAGGCAGCAATTCTAACCATTGTGCCAGCGTGCCACCGTTAAGGTACAGATCAAACATGAGATAAATAAATGACTGCTGGAATACACTTGAGGGGTTGAATGGTGTGCCGCGATTCTCACCTTCTCCTGTATTCATAGCATGGATTCAAAGCAAAAACAAACTTTTCCAGATATTTTAAATTACGTTTACTCTGTGAAGTACGTTGAATATTCCAGCCGAAGTTTTCTGGCCGTTCCCACCAGAGGGATCTTCTGGTCCCGCCGACAGCGAACCCCCGCTATAAATTCTCTGGGGCGGATGGTGCAACCAATGGGGAAATCCCCATTGACAGCAGCGAGACTGGAAGATCCTGACACCTTCCAAACACAGGCCATCTCCAACACCACAAACCACGCTGTGGAGGGGGCGGAAAATACCCCCTCTTATTAAAAAAGGTGTATGGTATTTCACACGATTATGGAACCGTTAAGGACTCTTTAGCTAAAAGAGAAACAATGAAATCTGTGATGAGAGCAGAAAATGCTGTAAATGCGCGGTGGACAATTTTGCTGGGGACCTAACATCCACCTAAAACACTAACTTGCCTTTATTCTTTCAGATTCTGGTGAGCTGCTGTGACTTTTTGGATGCGGGGCGGGATTCTCCGGTCCCCCAGCTGCGTGTTTCTCAGCCACGCGCCATTCGCTGCTGGCGGGCTTCTATACTTCCGTCCCTTGTCAATGGGATTTCTCATTGAAACCACGCCACGCTGCCTGGTAACCCATGAGCGGGGGTGCGCTGCCAGTGGGAAAAGTCAATTGCAACTGCTGGAGAATTTCAGCCGCTGTCTTTACTCTTTATTAAGATCATTTCACAACATTTCACCGCTACAGGTGAAGAGTTGTCAGCTGTAAAATTATGCGGTGGTATAACAATTTTACTTCAGTCTTTCTTATTTGGACAAGTCAGTGTGAGAGACTTTCTACCATCAACTATTCTATCTTCGCTACAGGTTATTTAAACAATTTAACAGAAAAGAGTGTCGCCCGGTTTAGGAAATCATGCTGTTTTAACAGGCTGTGACTCCCTATTGCTCTAGTGTTCAGAACAAAGTGTCTTTTGATGGTGTAGTGTTTTGCAACCAACCCTAGCCCCATCGCCGCATTCTGTCAGCACCACGTTAATAACCTGAAGGGGTTGCAAGGAGTTTTTTGTTGCCAACGCCAACCATGTTTGGCAGGTCGGAAACATCAGAGCTTGCTGCAACAAGTTAATACAGACGCATGATGCCTTTCACAAAACTTGCTTTATCTTCTGTTGTGTTTATTTTCAATGCTGTGATATTGATGATCCAGCAAATTATTTTTCACTAGGTTTCTTTCGATTAAGTCTTGGAGATTGTTAACGAGGGCTGGTATGTTCCAGCTGCGTTTGTTACGGGACCAGTTGTGGGAGATTTGCAGCCCAGCCAAAATTGACCTTCAGTGAGATCGGATGATTCAGGGGTGGGAGGCAGAAAGCCTTGCCCCAAACCCTTAAAGCAAAAGATATCAGCTTCTCTATAACTCCCACACTTTTTGGTAAAAGCCCATTTCCTTCAGCTCACACTTTCTTCATCTTTAGCCTCCATACTCAGTGGTCGCTAGTTTTTGGTGAACCTGGATCAGGGCTGGATGGAAATGAAAAAATGAACAAAAAATATATTTAATTTTGCAATATCCTGCAAGGGACCTGTGGGGTGGGAATGATCATCTTCCCCGTGGTTCTCGTCGGGTACAAGCTTCCCCACTGAGTGGCGGGGGACCTCCATTGAGCATTGTATAAAAGGTCGGGCAGGAAGGCGCCCCGGCAGGGATTTACCGGGGAGTGTATAGGCTGTCATTGTAAATAAATCAAAGTTCTTTATTTTACTTGGTGTGGACTCCCATGTCCATATTAAACACTTCTTCAGTGGATGTTTTCATTATTTGATTGAGGCAGGTCCTCAGCATCAATCTATCATGATTTTCCAGCAGTGGTTCAGGCAACCTGTCTCTAACATGCAAGTGATTCTGTTGAGAAGAGTTCACACCCAACCGGTTATGTCTAACCGAATCCAACTTTGCTTGTTCCTTTGTATTACTAATATAACCTTTTCTAACTTGTTCTTCATAAGTGCGAAATTAGCCCATGCTCTTCTTAAGGTTCATCAAGGAATTCTATCTTTCCTTTTCTATTCCATCCTGCTGGGCATCACAGCATATCTGATCCCTGACTTGGGGTGCAATTCTCCCGAATGAAGACTAAGTGCTCCTGTCAGAGGGAAAACCGGAGTGGTTCCCATTGCCGCCAGGAGCGAACCTGACATGTCATTCTTTTTTTTTTTAACCAAGATCGCTGTTTTCGTGCCATTCCTTGGCATTTCATAATTTTTTTTAAAAAGAGGGTTGGGATTTTCGCTGGACCTGAGAGGGGCAGGGCAGGGCCTAATCTCTCTGGTAGGACGCACTCCTCAAAGATCGGGGTGTTATTTTTAGAGGGTGCCCCATGTCCGAATGCTACTGAAGCTCTACGAGATCGCATCCAAAGCCCCCTTCCTCATTCCCCTCCCTCAGCATCCCCATTCACCCCTTCAGTCCCCCCCTTTAAACCCTGCCCCTTGCTAATGCCAACCTGGTATCTTGCACTTCGTGGGGGTGAGTACCCTCGCTACACTTGCCTCCATGGTGCCGAGGCCTTCATGTGAGGTGGGGGTGGTTGGCGGGGGTGGGGGGGCGAAGTTTTGTGCTGGGCTGGAGGGACTCAGGTCGGGGACAGTGAAGTACTTGGTCTTTCTAGGAAGCTCTCCAGAACAAAGAGACAGTCTCTTGAAAAAAATCTGGGGTTAGAAAAACAGCTGCTCAGAAGAGGAAGTAACTGAGAGCAACATTTTTGTTCAAGGGAGTCCTTTTTCAAGCAATAGGAGGAAACACATATCAGAATTTGAAAAGAAAAATGACAACTGTAGAACGCAAGCATTTAAATAGATAGATCACACTATCCTATCTCACAAAGTGAACGTAAGTCTACCTCTACTACATCACCTGCCGCTGAAAGATAGCCAATTTGTCTCCAACATGCTATTTTTTTTTTTCTGACGGTTGAAATTTATTTAATATGTAGCAGCTCAAGGACGGCACAGTAGCACAATGTTGCTTTACAGCGCCAGGGTCCCAGTTTCGATTCCCGGCTTGGGTCACTGTCTGTGTGGGTTTCCTCCGGGTGCTCCGGTTTCCTCCCACAAGTCCCGAAAGGCGTGCTTGTGAGGTGAATTGGACATTCTGAATTCTCCCTCAGTGTACCCGAACAGGCACCGGAGTGTGGCGACTTGGGGATTTTCACAGAAACTTCATTGCAGTGTTAAAGTAAGCCTATTTGTGACAATAATGAAGATTATTATAATAATGTTTCCAGAAGATTCGATAAATCTAGAATGAAATTGGACAGAATGCTGTCAACTTCACTAAGATGCTGTCACTTTCTCCCTTCCCCTTCTGTTTAGTCAGGAGTCTAACTCCAAGCACACTGCTAGACATTAACTGTTCACCCAAGCCTCATCATATATTTTAAGCTTGAGTGATGATGGCCCAGAGGGGTCGTAGGTAAGGATACACTAATTGTTTCAGACTGCTGGGATGTAAGTAAGTTCTCAACTTTTCTATACATGTGAGAATGTTCTAAGTATACAGGAGGCGTCCAGTATAGATTGTGGATTTACACTGTTATGCCTTTTGGCTCAGGTATTTCCTATTATATTGTAGAGGGGAAAGAATTAGAATCACTCTGGGATAACATTATGAATGCATTCAGAGAAGATTTTCTACCATGGCGATGACTGCCGAGTTTGAGGTTTTAAAATCTCTTAGAGCATTTTTGAATATCTTCTCCTTTTCTAGTTGTTTGGTATCCCACTCCTTTCCCTCTTCCTGTCTCTGACGGTGTTACCTGCTGCCCACCACTGGGAGATGAATGAGAACAACCTGTGGTGACGCACTGAATTTTCTCTCCCTTCTTCTGGGAAAATGTCAGACCTCTGATACCAGCTTCCAACAGAATTCGACTTGAAGATGTCTGTGTATTTCTACTAATATTTGCGCAGCAGGATTTCAATCTTCTTCTGTTTCTGCATCAGCAACACAGGCATTAAAAATAAACAGGAGACAAGAAAACAATCAGGCACAAAATTAGAGAAATATAAAGCAAGTGTACCATCACAGCCATGAACGAATGATACAGGATTACACTGATACATAGAGAAATTACAAGATGCAAGTCATTTAAAGTGCATGCAAGGGCAAACCAGGCGTACGAGCAGCTCCAGGACCAATTATGAATTCAGTTTTTATTTGACATTGTAGATTGATATTCTTTGTTATTAAATAATCCAAGCTCCCCAATGCTTTAATGGGCTCACAGAATGAGTAGCAGAATGGTACAGGTTCGGAAGATTGGGTTGCTACACATGGCTTTAGTGTCAGAGGGTATGATCATCCATGGGTCTTGCAACCCATCATTTAATAATCTCTGCTGGAGTTGTGAGTATGTGAATGTTAGACGAGACCAGGTTTGGGTCAATTGTTCTGTACCTAGCGTTGAATTGTTGCGCACCCTGTGTTGAATTAAATGACACTAAATGTATCATTTAGTACATGATACTGAAACATTTACAGCTATTAGGGTGAGGCGTAAGTGGATAACTGTTATATGTGGTGGAAATACTACTGAAGGGAGACCGTGGCTTTAAGAGAAGAGGTAAAAAATATTCAATTGCATTCAACAGCAACTATTTACACAGCGTCCTGTTCATGTAACATGTTAGGTACTTTCAAGGCACAAAATCAGAATTAGGATAACATCAGAAACCAAGAGTGAGAAGTACAGACAAGTTATGAATGTTGTCTGAAGGCCCCTAGGCATGAGTTACCTTACAACACACTCTTGAACAACATACTCTTGGATGTTTCTCCTTACATCACAACATTAAGCAGAATTACTGCACAGCTCTGTTCTGAAGATATTTGGAAAGTACTCAACTGATTGCTGAAATCTACGTGATTTACCTTTAAATGATTAGTTTCACATTTCCGCACTAGACAAATCAGCTCCTTCCGAATTTTTACATTAATTTACAAACGTCTAGCAGCAGCCATGATTTACCTATGATCTATTTGCAGTTTTAACGAAAAGGTGACTGTTAGATTTGCACATTATTGTTACCTCGGTTAGAGACCAATAACTTATTTTTACCAAAAAGAAGAAATCCAAAGTCCCAGAGCGGGATTCTCTGTTTCGGCGGCTAAGTGCCGGCTCGAATGGAGAATCTGCGGGAGGTTTACGATGAAAAAATCGGCGCTGACCCCTCGCCGATTCCAAGTCCGGTGAAGGGCTAGCAGCGGCGCTGGGTGAAATTCCAGGTTCCGGCGCCGAAAATGGCCGGAGAATGGCCAGATCCCTGGCCGCGCAGGCACACAGCTGACAACATGGCGCCGGCCGTGCGCGGACCCAACCCGCCATCTGCGACCCCACAGCCCACCCCCTGGCTACCCCCCACCAGTCCCCTCAGCACTCGCAGAAACACCCCGGCCAGCGGCATGGATCCCTGCCGAGTGTGACGCCGCAGGACACAGTCTGTAACTGCCACGCCAGCTTCCCGACCGCTGAGACCACACATGTCCAGTGCCGTCGGGAACTCGGCCCATCGGGGGCAGAACATCGCAGGAGGGCCGGCCGATGACACACCAATGCCGTTACAGCGGTGCGCGACATGCTGATGCCATTTCGGAGTGGGGGAGCATGGCCCCATTGCCCCAATTTGCGCAATGGAGTCGATTCTCTGCCCAATTGTTGATCACAATATCAGTGTCGGGCAACGGAGAATCTCACCCCCCAGTCTTTTACTGAAAGAGTGAAGCCACAAGATTCCACAGTCTGAAACGAAAGAATGTTACTCTACAAGAGTGAAAAAAATCAAACAAAATACTATCTTAAATAATCACCTCTACTCTAAAACTAAGCCCAACAGGTTTGTTTCAAACATTAACTTTTGGAGCACTGCTCCTTCCTCATCTGAGGAAGGAGCAGTGCTCCGAAAGCTAGTGTTTGTTGGACTTTAACCTGGTGTTGTAAGACTTCTTACTGTGCTCACCCCAGTCCAATGCCGGCATCTCCACATCATCACTAAAACTAAGCATCAACATAAGTTCAAGATGGATTAACAGCAAATTGCAGTTGATTATAAACTACAAATTACACATTAAATGGCAGACACGACTAAAGATATTGCGAGCTGCCTCGACAGTCCATTCAGCACTTAGGCCATGAAACTCAGTCACAAACTCCTTGAAAGTCTGCCTTTCTTATGAAAAATTCCAAGCCATCTTCCACTAGGGACTAACTTAATTCCCAGTGGATGACGTTGCACAACCAAATCTATGGGCACAGACTTCACCACATGGCACACAAGTGCAGAACCTCCTCAACTCAGTCTGGATAATGTAAATCCCATCAGTTTATCTTCAAGTAACAGAAACGGCTCCAGCAACTGAATATTTGCCTAGTCACAGCTTCTGTCTTCTTCAGCACGCTTGTACCACACCACTGGAATCATCAACTTCCACAGAACTCTGAGGGATCTCCGTGTCCCTCGATACGATTTCAACCAGAGGAATTGTTTCAAATCGCACTTTCAGCCTCTCCAGAAGTTTTTGTTTCCTGAGCAACTGGGACAGTCAGTTATCTTTCTTTGTTGCATTTTTCGATTAGGGTCTGTCTCAAAAACTATAAACTTGGACCATAGATTCCATCACAACATACAAACTTCAAATTTTCGAGTGCTTCCATCAACTTTATTTTTCAACATTCAGGAATGTCATTTGTCAGCCACACTTGATGAGGTACATTGTATGAACATGTTCAGCAATTTCTAGTGTTATATTTTAACGCAAGAAAATAACTTTCAAAAGTGCTTCGAAGATACTAAATGCTTAAACAGGTTTTAAAAAAAATTCTAGCACATTACTTCAAAGCATCCCAGAAATGTTTGTTCTCAATCACAGATGCTTGATTGCAGGAAGAAAAAGACATTTTCATTTTTGACACAATATTCTCTGGTTATTACTGAAGCTACTCTGCAACGGTCCCGACAGGTGTCCACACCCCTCACCTGGGCCCTGTCTGCATGCATGCCATCAAGCATGGCGCTGGTCAGTGGCACAGGGTGGCCCCCACACCCCTACCCCACAACCAGGTACCACTCTGCTGGCGGAGTATCACACAGCCCAACAGACCACCAAAGGAGAACATCCACAGTAAACCTCACAGGAGGGCGCAGACCGTATCACTGGCATGGGTAGTTCCAGCCACCGGTAGCCCTTTCGGTAGGGATGGGTGGTGGGGTTAAAAGCCCCCGGTACCAGGCACCGGTGGGGCCAGGGGTGCGGTCTGGAAGGCAGAGTGTCGGGGGAACAGTCGGGGGTGAGGGTGGGAGTGGGGAGGGTGTAAGGGGGACGACATGTGGGGGCAAGGGCTCCAGTGCATGGCAGAGAACCGTATAGCCAGTTGGGCCTGGGTGGGCACTTGGAGTATGCACCATTCTAATATGTCGGCCCTTTACCCCCTGTAGACAATTCGGACTCCAACCAAGAATGGTTGGCATCTGCCTGACCACGGTGGCCCATGCGGATGCACTGAGGCTGAACAGACAGGAGCTGCTCAAGAAGGACCCTGCAGAATAGGAGCCTGCGCCAGAGGAACAGGAGCCGCTGAGGATGGAGAGGTGGCCATCCAACTGGCCGAGGACGAGGTGGGAAGGAGGCACTGCATCAAGCCCCGTCTATATGGGCAGCACCTATTCTTTGAGGATCTACCAGGCTGAAAGTATCGGCGATGACTGCGGCTGAGCAGGGAGACCTTGCGACATCTCTGCCGGATGATGGCGCACCTGGATCTTCTGAGGTATGAGGGAGGACATTCGCTCCCAGTGGCCGTCAAGGTGATGGTCGCCCCGAAAGTTTATGCCACAGGGTCCTTCCAGGCGCCAAGTGGGGACCTGTCTGCGATCTTGCAGATATCCGTACACAGGTGCATCCACATTGTTATGGATGCCCTATATACCTGGGCAGCGCACTATATCAACTTCAATGTGGACCGAACCCACCAGGTTCCCCGGGCAGCGGGGTGCCATTCATCAACTGAAAGGGCTTCCACTCCCTGAATGTGCAGTTGGTGTATGACCATCAGCTGCAAATTGTGCACGTCTGCGCCCGGTATCCAGGCAGCGTGTACAACGTATTCGGCCCGGCACATTTGTCAGTGCCCGACGCCTTCGAGGTGCTCCCTCAGGTGCAGGGTTGAGCGACAGGGGTTATCCACTGCGGTCACGGCTAATGACACTTGTCAGAAACTAATGTGAAGAACCGTTATAACAATGCCCATGCAACAACCAGGGGCATCCTTGAGCAGTGCATGTCATTTTGAAGGTGAGGTTCAGGTGCCTGAACCTCTCTGGGGGAGCCCTCCAATATAGCCCTCGGAGGGTCTCCCAAATTGTGGTGACCTGCTGCGTCCACCACATCATTGCGCAGCAGAGGGGCAACATGCTGGAAGAAGAGGAGGATGAAAACCAGGCCTGGCCTGACGAGCAGGATGTGGAGGCAGGCCAGGATGGACAGGGCAGACACAGGAGGCTGCACAATGCGTGCACCAGGCCACCACGCACAGGACAATCCAATTATCTCCAGGTTCACCGACTATGCAGACCAACCGTCCCTCCCCACCTCAATGCACTATGGACACCCACCCCCTCCCCTGTAGACCCTCTCTGCAATCTATCCCCCCTTTCCTTACCTTTTCTCTCCTTTGCTTCCCCCCTTTATTTCTCATTTTACCTCTCTCCCACTCATGTCCCCCCCTTCCCCCACATCTACATCTGTCACAGCTTACCCTCTGATTTTAGTTTCTCTACTGTTTAGCCTTTCACACCCTTTATTCTCTCTGGGAACTGCCGTCAGTACTCTCTTTCCTTGGTTTCTGTGGCTATGACTCATCTTTCATTCCCTCACCCAACAGTATAAATATCTCGCACTTTCTATGCCTTTTAGTTTTGACAAAGGGTCATCTGGACTCGAAACGTTAGCTCTTTTCTCTCCTTACAGATGCTACCAGATCTGCTGAGATTTTCCAGCATTTTCTCTTCTCCCTGACATGACACTAAGATCTTTTCCAAACATTCACCTGCTAGCTCTTTTATCTGCCTGGTGATCTCGCTCTATTCTTCTCTGCAATGCAGCTTTCTTTTAAATTCATTTTTATGGGATGTGGACTTCGCTGGTTAGGTGAGCATTTGTTGTCCATCCCTATTTGCCTTTCAGAAGATGGTGAGCTGCCTTTTTGAACCGCTGCAGTCCCTGTGATGTAGGTACATCCACTGTGCTATTAGGGAGGGAGTTACAGGATTTCTACCCAGCGACAATGAAGGAACGGCGATATATTTCCAAGTCAGGATGGTCAGTGACTTGGAGAGGAACCTCCAGGTGGTGGCATTCCCATGTAACTGCTGCCCTTGTCCTTCTAGATGGTAGTGGTCGTGGGTTTGGAAGGTGCTGCCAAAGGAGCCTTAGTGAGTTCCTGCATTGCATCTTGTAAATGGTACACACTGCTGCTAAAGTGCGTCGTTGGTGGAGGGAGTGAATGTTTGAGGAAAGGGAGCCAATCAAGTGAGTTGCTTTGTCCTGGATAGTGTCGAGCTTCTTGAGTGTTGTTGGAGTTGGACTCATCCAGGCAAGTGGAGTATATTCCATCACACTCCTGACCTATGCCTTGGAGAGATTGGGCAGGCTTTGTGGAGTCAGGAGGTGAGTTACGCACCATAGGATTCCTAGCCTCTGACCTGTTCTTGTAGCCACAGTATTTATATGGCTAGTCCAGTTCAGTTTCTGGTTAATGGTAACCCACAGGATGTTGATGGTGGGGGATGCAGTGATGGTAATGCCATTGAATGTCAAGGGGCAATAGTTTGATTCTCTCTTTTTAGAGATGGTTATTGCCTGGCACGTCTGTGGCATGAATGTTAATTGCAATTTGTCAGCCCAAGCCTGGATATTGCCCAGGTCTTGCTGCATTTGCACGTGGACTGCCTCAGTGTCTGAGAAGTCGCGAATGGTGCTGAACATTGTGCAATTGTAGCCATCTGGAATGGCCACTTTCAACAAGAAACATGGACGATTCGCAAAGCCTAAAGGGAAATGGGGACAATGTAAGATTCAGGCAGGCTCAAATCCTGAATGTATATTTGTGAGCAAAGAATCCAGACAGCATCGAAACCCCCAACTGATTAACATTTTGATGGCCCATCTCCGTAAGACAAAGGATTGATACTTGAGTAATCGATACAATCCCAGACATTTTGGCGCCACTCCCGGTACTCAGGAAACGTAAACAACAGGGTCAATGACCGCTTAGGACACGCCCAGCCATCAAGGCACCCGCTCCTTTATTGGCTCAGATCGAACAGTGATCAGGAACTGCCCAATTAGTGGGGTCCAAACTGAAGGACCGCCCAAAAGAGCGCGAAACCCCCCAAGGATAAAGAGAGACACTGTCATGCGTTCGACCTCTCTTGGACCTGGTGCTCCGGCAATGTCCACCTCCAATTGCAGCACCACCAGAAGCAAGTTCAAGTTCAACGCTCGCTACCAGATGGATAGGCCCAGCTGAGCAGCAGTTACTTCTCCAGACCCAGTAGATCCAGATTCGAACAAGGGCCACTGTTCCTCTGACCTAAGCCGGGTGCCTGAAGTTAAGTACAGGTTGTCATAGTTGTTAGGTGTAGTTTAACTAGTAGTGTTTATGTTGCATGATTAATCTTGTGTGTAAATAAAGTACCATTGATCTTGAACTAACTAACTGGTGTTGACTCTTTGATCGTTATCCGGTTGAACCTTGTGGTGGTATCATTTGATATTTGGCAAGGTAAAAAAAGGCAACACAATCATCAGTGAACATCCCACATCTGACCTTATGCTGGAAGGAAGGTCATTAATGAAGCAGCTGAAGATGGTTGGGCAGGACAGCTGAGGGTAGGAACGCAACATGTGAGAACTGAATAAAGATTAGCATTAAGTTACTACAATGGTTGGGATAAAGTGAGGCCAAAAAGTGCCTGAAACTTTCCTCTGTGAGTTAATCTTAACAAATGTACAAATATATTTCACAAATACTTTATGGATTCACCAACCATTCAAAAAAGTTCAGAGGAGATTCACTCAACTTATTTCTGGGATGAGGGACTTATCGAAGGTTGAACAGGTTGAGTCAACACCCATTCGAGTTTAGAAGAATGAGAGGTGATCTTATTGAATCATATCAGATCATGAGGGAATTTGACAGCAAGGATACTGGGAAAATGTTTCAATTTATAATAATAATCTTTATTGTCACAAGTAGGCTGCAATGAAGTTACTGTGAAAAGTCCCTAGTCGCCACACTCTGGCGCCTGTTCGGGTACACAGAGGGAGAATTCAGAATGTCCAAATTACCTAACAGCACATCTTTCGGGACTTGTGGGAGGAAACTGGAGTACCCAGTGGAAACCCATGCAGACACAGGGAGAACGTGCAGACTCCACAGACAGTGACCCAAGCCAGGAATCGAACCTGGGACTCTGGCGCTGTGAAGCAACAGTGCAAACTTAATTATAATCTTTCTTGTCACAAGTAGGCTTACATTAACACTGCAATGTTAATTGCACAGACAGTGACCCAAGTCAGGAATCAAACCTGGGACCCTAGATCTGTGAAGCAATAGTGCTACCCACTGTGCTACTGTGCTGCCCATTGTAGGAGAGATCGGGAATCACAGTTAAAGATGGTCTACCACTTAAGATGGAAATTAGGTGGGGTTTTTTCTCTCAAAGGATCATTAGTCTGTGGAAATCTCTTCCCCAGAAAGCAGTGGAGGCTGGGTCATTGAATTCATTCAAGACAGAGTTAGACAGATTTGTGAGTAAATGGAGTCAAAGATTATTGGGGTGGGGGGGGTTGCAGAGGGTGTGAGGGAGTGGTGGTGCTGGTGGGGGCAGACAGCAAGGAGGAGTTGAGACCACAACCATGTCAGCTATGATCTTATTGAATGGTAGAGTAGGCTCAAAGGCTGAACGACCTATTCCTGCTAAGTCCTGATGATCCTAAAATGAACGCATGGAAGTAAGTATCAGAAACTGAGCTTGAGCCTGAGTTTGAATTCAGGGACTAGCATCGACTTGGATGGATATCTCTGTGATTTTCTCCAATAACCTCAATCATATTAGATTTGGAGATGTGCCAAAACATATCTCGGCAAGACAGGATAGACCACAGTTGATCACCAATCCACATTAAACAAGCAGCTTCACTCATAGGATAAATTCACATTACTGTTACTGAGGCTATACTTCAGCTGTATTAGAGTTATGGAGTCAATAGTGTTTTGCAGCACATTGTTGCAAAATGGTTTTGGGAGCTTCAAGAGAAGACTGTTCAAGTCATTATGTCCTTGAATATGTGTTGGAAAACCATGGATAATGAGGGCGAGATTCTCTGGTCCCACCTGCTATAGGAATCGTAGCGGACAGGACAAAGGTTTGACAGACCAGTAAAAGGTCTGTTGAATTTAGGCAGGAATTTCTGGTCACAGGTACGATGGGTGGAATCGGAAAATCCCACCTCCAGTCTGCAATTTTCCAAAGCAAGCATTCACCATGCAAGATACTTTGCTGTCTGTGGATAATAAGAACATTAACCCTTTATTCAGCATTTGAGCTAAGATATACATTTGCTGGAAATGCTGACAGCTGACCATGACCATAGAATTATAGACGCTGAAGGCGGCCATGCTGTCCATCCTGTCAGTGCCAACTGTTCGAATGAGTTATCCAATTGGACCACTCCAGGACCAGAATTGAAGATATTCATATTCCTGGCACAGGAATCCCTGTATTAAAATCTTCAGAAACCCTTTGATGACTTTCTGAGGCTTTTATAATAATATAATTAGAGTGCAGTCATATCAATTTTAGCATGCTTTGCAGGAAGAATAAATTATATTCCTTCAATCCTATATTTATAGAAGCTGAAAGGGTTAAAAACCCTTGACAATAATCACCAAGACATCTTCTGTACAGAAAACAGTGAACTACAGAACAATCTGAGCATTGGACTCAATAATATCCAATTATTTCCATATAATAGTTGGCACCAGGAATAACTATGCCTCATATAACCATTAAAATGATAGAAATGACAGAAATTATGCGGGAAAGATTATTGGCACCAGCTGCAGCCAGCTCCTCCATGGGCTGTCTAAGTCCATACAAGTCTTACCAGTAACTGTACCACCCACAGCAGTCACTGTTACCCTTTGTAATTCACTAAGCCTATTCAGTGGCTGTGAAGCTTAAAGAGGATTAAACGAGTTACTCGATGCTGCCACAGAAATCTTAAGAAACTAATGACCATATTGTCATAAGTCTTCCAGCAGTTGTTAACAAAAAAAAATGTTGAGGTGTGGATCACTTACTTATAATGTATACGACTTGAATGTGTCTTTATGCGACTTTCAATCTTCCTAATGCGCCTGAAACCCTGTTAAGAGTAGAGGAGTAGATTCTCGAGTGGCCGCTCGGATCAAGTGGGAGGTGAGGATGGATCTCACCAGTCACGGGGACGTCCACTGAGGAGTGCACTTGATTCAAATCGGTGAGGAAAGGGAGAGGTGAACCTGAGGATGGACTGTGGAGAGGCATCATGGAATCGATTTTGCAGCCCTAATAACAAAACTGTTTATTCTGCAGCTATTTTGGAGAGGCCGGCAGTGAGCGCTTTAGGAATGCTCATTGGTACTTCCAAATTGCACCAAGTCCCTATTGACATCAAGAGAGCTGAATTTCGATGGGCCTGAACTTGGTTGGCTGCCCAATTAAAAGATCTAATCAAAACACACACCATTGGTGGGAATAGAGTGGTAATGTTGGGCTGTCATTTTAGTCTTGCTACCATCACGTTCCTGCCTTGTGGAGCTAATGCAAATCGGCCCCAAAGACCTCTCATTTTATAAAGCAACTCAATAATATCTCAAAGCATTTCAGTTAATTAGTTTGAAGTTCACTGACGGTCATATCAGCAAAACAATGATAGCTGCATACCTGCTCTCACAATTCTCAAGCATTAATCATCCTTTGCTGAAATTATGACCTATAAACTGAAGTATTTTTAAAGTGGCATATTTAAAAGCTACCAGGGTAGGTTTTCCTAGCATAGCTGCACCAATGTAATGCTGAAACTCCTTACCTGGAAAGTTTCTACTCCTTGCCCCTGTGAAACCCTTCACAAGCTATCTCAAACACTGCGACTGTGTTTGTGGCTGTCCAGATGGACTGCTTTTTAACTTGCAGTGAGAATTTGTTGAAAAGGATATGAATTTGTGATTTAGTGGAACTAGACTGACAGAATATTCACCCCTCTTTTTGAGTAGACGTGAACATAAAATACTTTCCATATCCTAAAATGTGTGATTTGTTACGTTGTAGGTGTAACATAAGCAGCTTCCTTGTGGTGCACTTGCCAAAGGAAGGTTCAGACGTGGAGTTAACTTCAACACGTTTATTAAACTATTTACACTTCTATTACTCGGGTTCGACACTACTGCTAATCCTACTATAGCTACCCAGACTGACTAACCAGTTGCTGCAATCCACATGGTGGGTGTAATATTGAATCAACCCTGTCTCTGTACTCACTGACTGTCTCCATTGGAAAGAGGCAGATCATATGTGTGGTGTCCTTTATATATGGGTTGGTGTAATGACCCCCTGTGGTCGTGTCACCTCCGTGTGTATCGTGAATGTCCATTGGCCGTGTCCTATCTACCTGGTTGAGTGTGTGTGTGTGTGATGTATTCGGTGCTCACTCTAGTGTCTAGCTAGCCTACATGCATTTACATTGATGCAAATCACCACATCCCCCCTTTTTTATATGTTATATATTTTCTGCACACTTTGAGAAAATTGAACAAAAAATAGGTAGATAGTTTAAGATAGATACGAGTCATGGGAACAGTGTCTAAACAATAAGTCCAAATCATTTGTGTGAGTCCAAAAACCATCAATCATCATGGTCAAATGTCTCTCTTGGTTATGAACGCCATCAACGTCCCTGTGCCACAGGAACCAAGAAGTGGTCAAATCACTTCGCTGTCTGATTTGGAGTCCCTTTCTTTTTCGATGTTTGTGATGGTGCTGTCGGGTGGCATCTTGTAGCTGATAAGGTGTCGACGTTGAAGAGGTACCATCAACAGTATAATTCAAGGTCATGGATGTGCCATATGTTGAAGTTGGATAAGACTGTACATACTGGTTCTGGCCACGTACTGTGCAGGAAGGGTGATCCTGCTGAGAACCGTTGAGACTTGTCGAATTGGAAACAGAATTGCTGCTCGCATAAATACCTGGTGATGGTGTGAAACTAGAACCTTGCATCTGATAGAAATATGCCGTCTGGCCAGGCTGGGGTGCAGCAAATCCTGGGCTGTAACTAAGGCATCCAGTCTGTAGTGCAGATTGCGCTTGTGGTAGTCCTCCTTCGGTCTTGATTCCATTAGTGGGCAATCCGCAGTGCTGGCTTGTTTGAGAATATGCTGCATAGACTGCTTGCTGCTGCATGCCTGAATACTGGGTTTGTCCAGCAAGAGCTGTCATTGGCTGCACTGCTGGTGTGGAAAAAATGTGTGGACATAGATGTGGAGAATATTGGTGTATTCCTCTTGGACTGTCGCCGCTGCTTGTTATTACTGATCCAGTGTAATTGTTAAGTGATCCATCTCCTGTCGTTGTGGCATCTGCTGACACCCTGAGCGTGCCATCACTGAGGTTGCGGCACTCCCTGTCTGGAGTAAAGTCCGGTTTACGTGAATCAGAGTCGGCGTTTGGTTGCTCCCCATCTGGGGTCTGGTCTGTTTTAACTGAGTTGGTTTGTTGATGCTCCCCGTCCGGTGTCTTAGCAGGTTCACTGGAGTCAGCTGAGATTTCTTGAAGCTCACGTCTGGAGTCGGAACATGCAGGAATGCATTGACTTGTGGAGAGGTTTGAGCGAATGAGGGTGGAAGTATCATGGTGTCACTGGAGTCACCAGTGGTCTCACAGTGCTCATCGAGTGCCTCTGTGCACACTAGCTGAGGTCTGTCACTTTGCACATCTTGTATGGGAAGTGGGATGCTGTTGTCACTCGTCTCACATACCGTGGGTAGAGCTTGAGTAGCTTCTTGTTGTTCACTTGGGTTGGGTAATTTGTCAGAGTCTTCATCTGGTGGCGCAAACAATGTGGGTGGACTGTCATTGTCTTGCTGTTGTCTTTCATTTGGGCTTGGACTGTCATCGTCGCTTTGTTCTTCACTGTAGCATGATAGACCGTCATGGTCATCCTGCTGTGCACTGGAGCGTGGTAGACTGTGATAGTCTTCTTGCTGTTTACTTGAGCATGGCAGACTTGCATCGTCTGCCGTTAGTTGATCAGAGGAGATTGCTAGACCCTCGTGGTCTTGTTCCTGCAAGGACTGCGCGTCGGAGTCTTGCATTGCTTCTATCGTGGAGTCTGTCCACGAGCTCGCTGCGGAGGCTTGTGACACTGGAGTCACTTCTTGTTCATGCAAGGACTGCGGTGTGGAGTCTTGCGTGTCTTCTTTCATAGAGTCGGGAACTCTGAGCGGTGCGTGGACCATGCTCTGTGTGGCAGCAGGCCGCTCTCTGTGGACTTGTACCGCTCTCTATCTCTTGGTTTCAGGCCGCAGCATCATCCTGCACTCACGAGTTGGGATGTCATATCTGCTGGGCTGAAGATCCTCAAATCCGAAGAATTCGTCGTCAGGGTCGTCAATGTGCAACACGTCTAGTTGCGGTTCGGATTTGGTACTGGGGTAGCCTCCCAAGGTGAAAGGTTTGTCTGTGTCGTTGTCTTCTAGGACCATGTCATCACTGTTTGCGTCGGAGCTGGCATTGGGCTCGCGAGGTCCAGAGAAAATGTAAAGGTCGGTATCGAAGTATTCAAGGTCGGAATCATCGGTTTGGGCTTAGGTAACTACTTGTTGCAGGGTTCTTCGGAGGTTAATTTCATTTCCTGGTTCAATTTGAGACATTGTGCTGTCATTCCAGATGAAGGAAAGTTGTTTTACGGCTTTAAAAGATTTTTTCTTTGATTTGGGACGTTTCCCCTTTAAATGGGTGTGGTCCGGGGCCTCTGACGTCATGACGCATGTGACGTCATACGTAGGAAGCGTTTTCGCATGCCCAAACCGCGGTTCCTTTACCGGGGGCCGTTTTCGTGATTGCGCATGCGCGGCATCTCGCAACTGCGCAAGTGCATTCCCTTTAGAAAGATGGCCGCCGATCAAAACTGTTCTCTGCTCCGGGATCTCGGCCTCGTGGTGAGTACTGGCGCTTCTCTTACCTTTTCTTGCTGGTTGGAGTGTGTTTTCCTCACAGTATTTGCTGAATTTGTCCAGGACTGCCTGGAAGTCGTTCCTGTTTTGCCCCTTGGAGAACTTGAATTTTTAAAAGATTTCTTCTGCTCTGGCACCGGCGATGGTGAGAAGAAGCTCTGTCTTTTCAGCACCCGCCAGGTCTTTTAGTTCGGCTTCTACCAGGAAGATTATAAACATTTGCCGGAATACTCGCCAGTTTTCGCGGAGATCGCCGTGGCACTGGAGCTGCTGCGGAACCCGGATCTCGAACATCTTGCCTGGGTATCGTTGCTGGTTGTCATGCTGAGGTGTGGTTATGTGGATTGAAACAGTTCACTCCTGGTATCATGATTTGTTATGTTGTAGGTGTAACATCAGCGGCTTCCTTGTGGTGCACTTGACAAATGAAGTTTCAGATGTGGAGATAACTTCAACACGTTTATTAAACTATTTACACTTCTATTACTCGGGTTCGACACTACTGCTAATCCTACTATAGCTACCCAGACTGACTAACCAGTTGCTGCAATCCACGTGGTGGGTGTAATATTGAATGAACCCTGTCTCTGTACTCACTGACTGTCTCCACTGGAAAGAGGCAGATCATGTGTGTGGTGTCCTTTATATATGGATTGGTGTAATGCCCCACGGTGGTCGTGTCACCTCCGTGTGTATCGTGAATGTCCATTGGTGGTGTCCTATCTACCTGATCTATTGGTTGAGTGTGTGTGTGTGATGTTGGTGCTCCCTCTAGTGTCTAGCTAGCCTACATGCATTTACATTGATGCACATCACCACAATGTGAACTTCCCTTCCACACTGGAGCATGTTCAGGGTTAATTCACACCACATCTTGTGAAACAATAGCCTAACTTCACCCTACAGGATTCTCCGACCTTGTCCGTTGTCGTCCCCACTGCAAGTGAGAACAGAGAATTTGGCGTTCTAGCCAAAACTCCATTCACTTTCAGCGGGACCAGAGGACCCCAGTCACGAGTGAGAGCGAAGAATCCCGGCCACATCTTCAAGCGCTGAAATAATTTCAGGGAAGGGATTCTCCGATACACCAGCTGCGTTTGCCTGCGACGCCCGTGCCCGCTGGCAGTGGGATTCTCCGTTTTCACAGCCGGCCAATGGGGTTTCCCATTGTGGCCACCCCAAGCCATCAGGAAACCTGTGGGCGTCGGTTCGCTGCTGCGGACCGGACGAGCCTGCCGTTGGAGAATTCTCCTGCAGATCTCTTTCAACATTGAGTCACATTGCTTATCTAGTGGGCACATTGGTTATACTGCGATTGACCACTAAGTAGTGGGTACCAAAGCCAATGGGCACTGAATTATAGATTGGCATGGGCTAAAGCTTCCAGTACATCCTATACAGACCTAGAGAAGCATGAATAGAAAATACCAGCCTTCCTGAAAAGGGGGTAACATGAGGAAAACACATGGCAATACTGGGGTTTCCTCCAAGAAATGAAAACTGAACATTGGTAAATGCTCTACAGAGGCTAATGACATGTGAAGAACTGCCCATGATAGCTTGTGCCCATAATAGCTTGAGTGCTTGATATCTTATCACATGGGCCTTTTTTGCTGTCTGTATATGGTACTGCCAAATGGTTGGTGCCATTTGCTTGATGTGGGAGATTTCTCATGATAAGTGTGAATTGCTTACGTTTTGGGATGGTATTTCAAACTTAAATTGATTTAATACATCTCAGCTGTGTAAATGATGTTGTAATGAATGACAAATCTATTCAAACTATTTTTACTGCCATCCAGGACCATTGGATTTGGGTTCTTTCATCATCCATTTCATAAGAAAGAATGGAAATAGCTGAAGGGTGAATTGCCACACTCCTAACTGTAGTGAAATGAAAACAGTGTCTTACTCTTGTCTGTATGCTGCCAATGTTGCAAATTAGAACATGTTGCATTCCTTATGAAACAGTCAATGAATTCTTTATTCTATTCACATTTTCATATTCGATGTAATGATGAAGAAGGCACACATTATAGTAGGATTCTCGCGAACATTTCATTGAGACCACTAATCCTGACCACAACTTAAGGTCCATTCTTTTTAATAATAATCTTTACTGCCACAAGTAGGCTTACATTAACACTGCAATGAAATTACTGCGAAAAGCCCCTAGTTGCCACACTCCGACGCCTGTTCGGGTACACAGAGGGAGAATTTAGAATGTCGAAATTACCAAACAGCGCATCTTTCGGAACTTGTGGGAGGAAACCGGACCACCCGGAGGAAACCCACGCAGACACGGGGAAAACGTGCAGACTCCACACAGACAGTAACCCAAGCCGGGAATCGAACCTGGGACTCTGGCGCTGTGAAGCAACAGTGCTACCCACTGTGCTACCGTACTGTTCTTACAGACATACCATGAAATAATTCCATTATTTTAAAATATTTTTAAATTCCCTGTCTAGTCCTCACCACCTCTCTCTCTCTCTTTCCTGAATTGAACTGCAATACTCTGAGGTTGATAGGCGATGATTCCAAGCTCAGAGACACAAGGGGAGTGCGTTTATTAAAGTGCACAACAGATAGAAAGTGACTTCTAAGTGGCTATGGGGCACAAATGAGTACCACTGCCCATCGTCCCCGATTTTAACAAAGCGGAAGTTGTCTTAAGACATGCGCTATTTCATTCCTTCTCATCCCATACCACAATATAGCATAGAATTTAGGTAAGCTCACAACTTAAAGAGTGTGAGGAGATGAGAGGGAAGGAAAGTTTGTACATTTTATTTACATTTTATTCTCTGAAAAGGTCAAACTACTAATCGTGGTTCACTTTTATTATGGAAATGCCCCATTCGAGGCAGTACGTACAATACATTTGAATCTCATCAAGATGGATGCCAATTATAAATTGCCGCAAATGATTTCAGTGATCACATCTAAGCTCCATTACAATCACTAGAAGAGCTGAAACGTCAACATTAGTTTAATTGCAATCACTCACTGCTAAAATCAACAATTTCAGGAAGTTATAAATCATTGCCGTTCATTGAAGAAATGTGACCCTTCAAACAAAATGTGCGGCTATTCCAAAATTTAACAGTAAATGCTGGAAATATTCAGCAGGTGAGGCAAATTCCAAAATGTGATCTCTGCACACTCAGTATGCGATGATTTTCAAGAAACACATTGCAGAATTTTACAATCCCGTGATTTTCCACTCCCGCAAAAGTCAATGGGCTTTTAAAAAGCTCGCTACATTTTCCAGCCCCGGCCCCTCCACGGTTAACCCTCAAACCTATTCCACCATTCAATGGGATCAGTGCTGGCTTTTGTACCTGTTATAACCTGCCTGCTTACCATTGGCTGGGGACTAATGACTATCCCACAATCCTGTGGGAGTATGAGCTTCCCCAATGAGGGGGGGGGCGGAGAAATCATTAGCAGACTCCCTGTATAAATAAAGCTGGCCAGTTTGGAATTTTATAATTTCAAACCCCCTTCAAACATCTAAACTCAAAAGAATACAATCCACGCATATGTAACCTGTCCCAGTAATTTAACATTTTAAGTCTTGTAATTCTGGTGAATCTATATTGCAGACCCTCCAAAGCCAATGGTTGGGATTCTATGGTCTGTTTCTCAGCGGCGCACCATTCGCTCACAGCGGGATTCTCTGTTTCCGCCGCTTGTCAATGGGACTTTCCATTGAAGCCATCCCATGCCACCGGGAAACCTGCGGGTGGGGGTGCACTGCCAGTGGAAAAAAAGAATCCCAACACCAGAGAATTCCAGCCAATATATCCTTCCTGGTGTGCAATACCTGGAACTGGATACAGACTCCATGTGGGATCTAACCAAGGCCCTGGACAACCTGCTGTTCTTTCTATTCCATCCTCTTGTGATAAGGATTAAAATTGCATTAGACTTTAAAAAAATAATTGCTCTTTATGTGCGAGCTGCCTGTGCATGGTGCTGTTGCCACAAGATTTAAAGAGCCTAATAACAGAGAGACAGCACACCCCACTTCAGAAACCAAGAGAACTAATGGATATGTCTTGACAAAGATGGGGGAGATTCTCTGGCCTAAATTTAGAGTACCCAATTCATTTTTTTCCAATTAAGGGGCAATTTGTTGTGGCCAATCCACCTAACCTGCATATCTTTGGGTTGTGGGGGCGTAACCCATGCAAACTTCGGGAGAATGTGCAAACTCCACACGGACAGTGACCCAGAGTCGGGATTGAATCTGGGATCTTGGCGCCGTGAGGCAGCAATGCTAACCACTGCACAACCGTGCTGCCCTTTCTCATCAGTGTCCTGGCCAATATCGCTAAAACAGATTTTCTGGTCATTGACCCATTACTGTTTCTGGGAACTTACAGTATGCAAATTACCTGTTGTGTTCACTGCATTCCAGCAGTGACCCTTCAACAAGTACTTCCATAGAACCCATAGGATCCCTACAGTGCAGAAGGAGGCCATTCGGCCCATCGAGTCTGCACTGGCTCTTTGAAAGAGCACCCTACCCACACCCACACCTCCACCCTATCCCCATAACCCCGTAACCCCACCCAACACTAAGGGTAATTTTGGACACTAAGGGCAATTTATCATGGCCACTCCACATAACCTGCACATCTTTGGACTGTGGGAGGAAACCGGAGCACCCGGAGGAAACCCACGCAGACACGGGGAGAACGTGCAGGCTCTGCACAGACAGTGAACCAAGCCGGGAATCAAATCTAGGACCCTGGAGCTGTGAAGCAATTGTGTATCACCATGCTACCGTGCTGCTTAACCCTCTGAAAGAGCATCTTACCTACGCACACTCCCCCGCCCTATCCCCTTAACCCCACCTAACCTGCACATCTTTTGATACTAAGGAGCAACTTTGCACGGCCAATTCACCTAACCTGCACATCTTTGGACTGTGGGAGGAAACTGGAGCACCCAGAGGAAACCCACGCAGACACGGGGAGAAAGTGCAAACTCCACACAGACAGTGACCTGAGGTTGGGATCGAACCTGGGTCCCTGACGCTGTGAGGCAGCAGTGCTAACCACTGTGTCACGTTGCCACACTTATTAAAATCGACAATAGTTTCATGGTCATTAATTCCAGATTATTTTTAACTGAATTCAAATTTCACCATCTGCTGTTCCCAGAATATTACTAGGGTCACTGGATTACCAATCCAGTGGCAATACCACTGCGTCTCTGCCTCCCCCTTGATTGGTTGTAAATTGCTTTGGGAAATCATGAGGTCACCAAAGGCACTTATTATAAACACAAGTCGTTTTTACATTGACCAGTAGGAACAGGCCATTAGCCTGAAGTATACAGCTTGCAGGATTTCACTGTTTGTAACTATGTTGTACAGGAGATGACATGTGTGACCGGATTGTCTGATCCTGTCCACTGCCACAAGCTGCAAATCAGAACGGAGAATGTGGTATTCCAGCCAAAACTCCATTCATCTTCAGAGGGAATGGAGAATCCCAGCTGCGAGTGGGGTAGGGGAATCCCGGCCGTGATTTGCGAAAACTGAGGATTTAACTAATGTGGATTAAATCAGACAAATTGCTTAATCCCTTAAACTTTAATACTCATAATTAGGCTGGAGCTAACGAGGCCATGTCACAGTGAAAGCGGATTAAAGATGCAGCCTCTCATTTCTGGAACTTGTGCCCTTTTTATCAGATTACCTGCTTGGTCTGAGAAGCAATCCTGGGAAAGACATTGGGCACAATCCCCAGGCCCTCAGGACGGCTCCAAGAAAAGTGTCCACGAGAAATTAAATGGGAGTAAATGATTATTTTCTGAACTTCTCTTTCACTTTGCACATACGTTTTATCATCACTTTCTTCCTAAATGTTTCTCCGTTCATGTATATCAATTAGCAGTGGCAGCTAAATTACAATGAAAAAAAATGAAAGTAACGTGCAAGGGTTAGTCCCAAAAATGAAGATCAGGATGCTAAAAAGATATATGAGGACATATGGGGCGGGATTCTCTGTTGCCTGCGCCGATAGCGTAATCGGCGATCAGACGGAGAATCCCTTCCGCCACCCAAATCGGGGGCGGAGCCGGTTTGATGCTGCTTTTCTATCCTCCGCCCCCTCCGAAATGGTATCATCGCGTCGCGCGCTGCACGCCGTTGGAACGGAGTAAGCGTGTCAACTGAAGGCCCTCTCCCGATGGGCCGAGTTCCCGACGGTGCGGGACATGTGTGGTCTCAGCCATGCGGGAACCTGGCATGGCGGCCACGGACTTTGTCCAACGCCGCCACTGTCGGCCGGGGGCCGTGCTACTGGCCAGGGGGGGGGGCAGTATTTGACAGGCCAGGTCTGTGCAGGACCGGCGCATTGTTTTACGGCACGACCGTTGCAGGACCCCTCCATTCTCCAGCCGTTTATATCATGAGAGCCGGGGATTTTACCCAGCACGGCTACTAGCCCCTCACTGGCCGCAGGATCGGTGAGGAATCGGCGCTGGTTTTGGCATTGGAAAACGCCACAGTTCCCACGCCGGCATCGTCACTTAGCCTCAAGAATGGTGAATCCAGCCCATGATGTGTGCAGTACTTTACTATGTCCTCCACCTGCAGATAATGACCCGAATTCTCTGGCCGTTGTGATTCTCCTTTCCTGTTGGCGGGTCTCCCGATTGCGTGGGGTGACTTCAATAGAAAATCCCACTGACAAGCGGTGGGCGTATAGAATCCCACTGCCAGCAAACAGCGTGCGGCCAGGAAAGACGTGGCTGGGGGACCGGGGAACCTCGCCCAATGATTCTATTGTAAAATATAAACGTATTCATGAAAACATCCACTGGAAAATGACCGGCAAAACCCCCACGGTTCTGCCCAAAACCTTACTTAATTCAACCCAAACCCCTCAGGGGATGACAAAGAGTGATCCAGACTCGAACTGTTAGCTCCCTTCTCTCTCCACAGATACTGTCAGACCTGCTGAGATTGTCCAGTATTTTCTGTTTTTGTCCCCTCAGGATTTAGTTGCTACCCTTAAATTATCATTAAATCTCAGGCCCAAAACCTCTCAGATTAGGCTGTTAACTACAACCCCCAGAACGTCTGGTGAAAGTTTTTAAGTCCAGGAATCATGTCGACTATTCCTGACCCTCCTTCGTGACTGCTGTCCCAAACCTTCAGGTTGATATAATCATGAAATGGTTAAAAACAATTACCATTTCCAACCACAGCTGGTCTTGTCCTGTGTTGAATAAAGGCCTGAGTCAAGGTGACCAGCTCTGTCCTTCCTTCTAACTGCAGTGCCACACTCGACGGCCCTGGCCTTTTTATTACAAATCTTAATGAAAATATCAAAACACATTTCCCAAACATATTCTGCTGAATGGTGAACAAAGTTCCTGAGATCATAATGCCGGATGGTCAGTGCCTATCATAGATTCATAAAATCATAGAATTACTACAGGGCAGAAGGAGGCTATTCAGCCCATCAAGTCTGAACCGACCCACTGAAAGAGCACCCTACCTAGGCCCAAGCCCTCACCCTATCCATATAACCCAATAACCCATCTCGCCTTTTGGACATTAAGGGGCAATTTAGCATGGCCAATCCACCTAACCTGCACATTTTTGAACTTTAGTCTGTTCCACGCCATTGTTCCAGGAAAACCCAATCGTTGCTGATGCTGTTTCCACAATCGAAATAACGAACCCCATTCAGGTGAGATGTCACTGGCTCCCAGGCAGATATGCATGTGACAAGTCCATTCTGTTTCACCATTGTCAATGTTGTTTCTATGATAGCTGTTGTGTGGGATCACTTGTTACGATGGCCTCCCCAGTTTCACTAATTGAATTGGTGTGATGGCAGCTATCTTGCCTCATTGTGACAATGATGTTGCAGTGTTCCTATATAGTACTATGGTTTCGCTATCGGCACATTTTGAAGATTAACCCCATCAATATAGCCTGCCTCTGTGTGTTGAGGTTTGGCCTGGTTGCTTGCAACATTTGTTTCTGTGAGCTTTGGGGTTTTGATGAAGTCCAGTTGGAGGAGATTCCGATACGACACTAATTTGCAATCAGGAACATCGGGCGGGATTCTCCACTCCCACGCCGAAGTGGCCGCGCCGTCGTGAACGCAATCGAGGTTCACGACGGCGGGGAACGGCCCCGGTCCTGACCGATTCAGGCCCTGACAATGGGCCAGTATCAGTAGATGACCCGCGTCATCTACCCGCGCCAGGCCTTGTCGCCCGCGTAAAAGCGCCGCCGCATAGATGACGCGGCCGGCGCCGCGTAACGGACGTCATCCGCGCATGCGCGGGTTGGCCGGCGCCAACCCGCGCATGCGTGGTTGCCGTCCTCTCTAAGTCTGCCCCGCAAGAAGATGGCGGACTGATCTTGCGGGGCCGCGGAAGGAAAGAGGTCCTCCTTCAGAGAGGACGGCCCGACAATCGGTGGGCACCTATCGCGGGCCACCCCACATTCCAGGTAAAGCCTGGTGCAGGATCCCCCCTCGCCCCCCCCCACAGGCCGCCCCCCCCCCCCCCCCCCAGCGTTCACACACCGCCCACGACTGCAGCGACCAGGTGTGGACGGCGCCGGGGGGAACCCGCCATTTTGGCCTGGCCGCTCGGCCCATCCGGGCCTCAGAATAGCGGGGATGCCGGAGAATCGCCATTTTGGGTGTCTCCGGCGATGTCGCCCGGCGTGGGAGTGGAGAATCGCGCCCATCATATCACAACCATAGAGGGTACATTGAACATCAAAAGTCAGTGGCTGGGTTTCTCCGATCTCGCTCGTGGCTGGGATCCTGTCCCGCTGATAGTGAATGCAGTTTTGGCTGGGACGCCAAATTCTCTGTTCTCACTCGCAACGGAGGTGCAGTGGACAAGATCAGAGAATCCCAAAGAATATCCTTGTCTATAACTGTGTTATTACACCCACGAGGACCACAGGGAAACCATTGTTCATCTCTCCGTGGGACTTGTGGAGCACAAGTTTCCCAGGTAGGGGGCAGATGCCACCCAGCTGGAGCTCGTTAAAGACGACACATGGAAGCCGGCCCAAGCAGGTGTGGTTAGTTCTCACAGCAAGGACTGGATTGGGAGAGAGTTACTGCTCTATGCAGAATATTGTATATCATTCAATAAATCTTTGTTCCACTACCGCTGGCTTCCTCAAGTTACTAAAAACTGTTCGCAAAAGGAGGTAAGAAAAACCAGAAACAAGTTATTCAAGTAGTTTAACAGAATTATGTTATAAAACTAATAGACAACTGAATGATTCCGAGACTATAACCTTATCCTAATTTGCAGATCTCAGTTCCAGCAGCAAATTAAACCATCAAATGAGAGGTAAACAAACTAATTTACCATCTTAATGAGGTTAAGTCAGCCATTTTCTTCATTGCTGTAATGCCTGCAGGTCATATATATGGTCCAAAATTCAATATAAAATAATGAATGCATAACCAGGGGACTGCTTTGGAAGAATGATTTAGCTCAACTAAATTAACACTGATAGAATCATTAACTGAAAAAGTTCCAGTGATTCTCTCATTGTAACTTTGTATGTTGTTTCAGCTTTGTTATCGCTGTTTAGAGTAAATTACATCACATTGTGCAACATAGAATGGCATGACATGAATAACTGTGACATCACATGGTGTGGCATGGCATTGTGTGATATTGTGTGGTATGACAGTGCGGTGTGACATGGAGTGACATGGTATGGTGTGACATGACATGGTGTGACATTGTGTGGTGTGACATGGTGTGGTGTGACATGGTGTGGCGTGACATGGCGTGGCGTGACATAACATGGTGTGGTGTGACATAGTGTGATGTAACATGGTGTGGTGTGACATAGCATGATGTGAAATGGCATAGTATGACATTGTGTGGTGTGACATGGTGTCATGTGACATGCATGGGATGGTGTAACATGGCATGGCGTGACATGACATGGTGTGGCATGGCATGGTGTGACATAGCGTGGCAAGCACCCATGACAAAACTAGCACATTTATCAACCGACCATATGCTTGCAAAATTACTGTAAAGTGCATTTATTTTGCCTAACAAGTTGAAGAGGTCAGATCTGAGCAACTGGCACAATATGTCATCTCTCTTAATCACGTTAGATTCAGAAACCTTCCTGAATTAATTCCCTCAGCAGTATTTTCTGCACCCACTATTTTTTCAAACGAAAATCAAAATAAATAGCAAAATCTTCTGCAGTTAATATTAATTCGATATATTGGTTCGATTTTTTTCACTGTTGATGATTTCTGCCTTTTTAAAGAAATAAAGTATAATTAGAGAAGCCGAAAATATAGCTAAAACTTACAAAAATGGAGAAGGAAAGAAGGAAAGAAAGCAGGAAAGGAAGCAGGCAAGAAAGAAAGACTGGGCGACTGAGCTCAGAAAGTTCCAAAGAGCTTTGCAGCCAATGAAGGCAGTTTGATTGCAGCAAGCTCCCATAAAGGGCAGCGAGATAATGATCAAGTATTCTGCTTTAGTGATGTTGGTTTGGAATTAAGTATTGGACAAGACACCCAGGAGAATTCCCTGAATGATAAAACTGGGAAACAGATTGAGGAACAGCCCAGGATGAACATAGGAACATAGGCTGGAATTTTCCGGCCATTCGCTGGAGGAGGGATTCTATGGTCCCGCTGGAACCGTATCCGTGCCCGCAGGTTTCCCAGTGGCGTTGGCTGGGTCCAATGGTAATTCCCATTGACAACACCGGGAGCAGAGAATCCCCCAGCGAGCCACGCCGGGAAACACAAGGCCGGGAGGCCAGAGAATCCCTCCCAACTCCAGGGTCCCAGGTTCGATTCCCGACTTGGGTCACGTCTGTGCGGAGTCTGCACGTTCTCCCCGTGTGTGCGTGGGTTTCCTCCGGGTGCTCCGGTTTCCTCCCACAGTCCAAAGATGTGCGGGTTAAGTGGATTGGCTATGCTAAATTGCCCTTAGAGTCCAAAAAGGTTAAGTGGGGCTACTGGGGTACGGGGATAGGGTGGAGGTGTGGGCTTGGATAGCATGATGTGACATGCAACTCCTGTCTATAATTACATATCTTGAGATTCTGAAGCTACCTGAGATTTCATCTGGAAACTGAATTCAATACTGTCTGACTCCTGATGTATCTAAACAAAAGACAAAACAATCAAAGAGGCTTGGGGAGGGTGCTCTTTCCAAGGGCCGGTGCAGACTTGATAGGCCAAATGGCCTCCTTCAGCGCTGTAAATTCTATGATTCTATCGGCGAAAGGGGCAGGAGTAAACCACTTGGCCTCTCGCACAAGAAAACCAGGTAGTAATCAAGTACTTTTAGCCATAGTAATGCATACATGCTTATTTCCTGTGATTTTTAGGATCATGCAAGCTAAAATAATAAAAAAAATTAGTTTCATTGGTCACACTGGATTGCTGACCCTCCATCATTAGATGCAACTGTCAGCACCAGGTTATAATGTGGAAGCATTAAAGAGGGTAAAGAGAAGCAATCTGGTCCCAGTGTTTTGACAGTCTGTGTCTGGCACCTAAACAATTCTACCTTGGCCTTCTCCTCCAAGCTGCACCCGCTCGACCATCAATCCTGTCTTTCATGCAGAACTACTAATCTGTCAAAAAAAAAGCTGTAAGCAAAGAGACAGGAATAATCAAGAGACAAAGGGACTGTTTGTAGGCCTTCTGACTCAAGGCAAAGTCATTTTACATTCAATGGGAAGTCATGTCTAAGAGAATAATTGACTGATTGACACAGACTTGTGCAGAGTAAAGGTTCAATAAATATAGGGACAAGAGTAGCTGTGCCTCTTTGATTATTTTGTCTTTTGTTTAGATACATCAGGAGTCAGACAGTATTGAATTCAGTTTCCAGACAGAATCTCAGGTAGCTTCAGAATCTCAAGATATGTAGTTATAGACAGGAGTTGCTGCACTCCTAAATTATTTAGCCAAATACTTAGAAGTAAATAGATTTTATTTTTGTAAGATAGCTCCTTTGTGGACATCACAACGACATCCATTAAGATCACTTCAATGCTTTGGCATTTGGGTCAGGGAGTGTACTAGTCAGACACCTATTCTGGGGGCGAAATGATCCTGTGCAGCCCATTGTATTGGAGCCTTGAATTCAGGCATACCACCAGTAACTAATTTGCGGGTTGGGAGCAGTTGGGTGAGGAGTGGTGGTGGATGCATGTGGATGGTCATGGCCAATGTAGTAAGGCAGTCAGAGTCCAGATTATTTTTGTGTGTCATGGGGATTGATTCTTTCCCACAAAAATAATTAAAAACTTACACATGGAACTGACTGATATCTTCACTGCACATTCTCCGACCGGTATCAACACTAAAACAATGTTTGGGATCATCCTTATATCACTGTATTCTGATTTCAATATTATAAAGAGCCTATTGCCTGACACTGTTTTGCACCTTGGACACCCAGTGATTGTTTTAAAAATGAAGCTGGACACATCATGAAAAGGCTACATACAGCATTTATGTGCAATTGTCATACAGTTAACAAAAGGTGAGGTGGCTGAAATTTGAGCCCATAGTTCCTTATCACAAAAACTTTGGGCCCGAGTTAACAGGACAAGTTCTAAGTGCTGTAGCGGGCGAGGTTTACTGTGAGCTTCTCAACTGCTGCATTGACAAGCTCCTGACCGCTATCTAATGGAACTTAGTCATCTTTTTTGGCCCTTGCGAGTTCCTCGCTGGGCGAGCCCACACTTAGAATTAATTTCATCACAGGGGAGCTGAGCCAGACCAGCTCCTCAGAGATCAGGTCGCCATTTTAACAGGATGCGCCAATCTCTAAATGTGCTTATGCGTCCCCCCTCCCTCCCCACAGATGGGTAATGTCATGCACCACACACTCATGGGCACTACCCCACACCCCCTCCACGTGAGGACAACCCGCTATAGGGTCGCTGAGGCCCTCCCCTTTGTAGGCCATCCCACATCCCCTTTCGGGGCCCCTCCCCTTTGGGGACCCTCACCCTTCGCCCCCCCCCCCCCCCCCCCAACCTTCTGGAGGCCCCTTCGTACCCACCCTTCAGCACCCCCCCCACCCCCCCCCCCCCACCTTCCATAATCTTCTCACCCCTCCTTTCATGGGCATCGCACCCCTCAGGCACTGACACATGGCAGTGCCACCCTGCCACCAGTGTACTGCCTCGAATGCAGTGCCAAGGTGCCAGCTGGGCAGTGCCAAAGTGCCCATGTGCCAGGTGGAGAGCCAGAGTGCCACCCTGCCCTGTACCTGACCACCCAGGTGCTTGCAACGGCCTGGGAGACCCTCCAGGTGCTGTTCCGCCTGGTCCTCATTTGTCTGGACCAGTCCTAATCGTCACTTGCGGGACCTCTCACAGGCGAGCTGGTTAGATCCCAGGAGACCAGTAGATAAGGTGACTATCTCATTAATGAAATAGAGATTGGCCTTGATTATTGGTTTCTCGCCGCGGCCTAGGCGAGTTCCGGAGTCTGCCAACAGGAGCGAGCCAGTTAGCCCGCAAACCACTTGGCATGGTTCCCGATTTAGGCCGTCCCCGAGATCTAACCGGCTTGTACGGATTCTCGTCAGGTGTGACGAGGCCGTTAAATTGCGCCGTTTATGTTGTGACCGTAGAATTCCTACAGTGCAGAAGGAGGTCATTCGGTCCATCGAATCAGCACCGAATCTCTAAGAGAGCACCTTGCCTAGGCCGATGCCTTGTCCTATCCCAATATCCACATCTAACCTGCACATTTTTGGACACTAAGGGGCAATTTAGTGTGGCCAATCCATCTAACCTGCATATCTTTGGACTGTGGGAGGACACAGGACTAATAGCAAGCCGACGCAGACACAGAGAGAACGTACAAACTCCACATAGTCACCCCAGGCCAGAATTGAACCATGTCTCCGCCACTGTGAGGCAGCAGTGCTAATCATTGTGCCACTGTGCCACCCCGATTGGGGTCAAACTGTAAATATACAAAGCTCTAATATGATCGATAAAAAGTACGATGAATTAAATTAGCTCAAGGCTCCTGCTGTCTCGTAGTCACAACCTCTTAAAAAAATCCCACTTAGACATGTAAACGGGTGTTTCTGCTGAACCTTCATCAACGTTGTGGCAGTAAAGTGGCCATGCCGTGGTAAAATCGTTACAAAGTTGAGAAAAAATCTCTGCCTTCAAAGTATTCCCGCCAAATGGCCTGGAACAGATCCAAGCAAAGTTTGCACGTACAAGCAAATTGAATGTGTGTCACTCAAAGAGATACGGACTTCCTATTCATAGCTAATCCTATAAAGCCACTGTACGATTTATTGTGATCAAGGAGCTTATCTCCACACAAATGCATTGTACTTGCCAAGGTTTACGAAGTATAGAGGACACTACATTCTCCTAGTGAACAGTAAATAAGTTATATTGGTGGCATCTACCATTTACACCACCAGTGGGAATCCTGGAGGGCAGGGGCACTTAATTTGGCAAGAGACAAATATGTAGTTCCTGAAAACAGGATAAACTGTTTGAATTTTGTTCTCCTGACTTTCAAGTCAGTTAAAGGCGGGTCAAGATTTCTGACCAACAATGTCGGGACCCCATTTGCATTCATGAGCATCTCATATTTGCTCATCAAAAGACCACCTCACCATAATTAAGTTCGCCCCTCAAATTAAGTTCCCCACCAGCAAGAATTTAGAACACTCGGTTTAATGACTGTCTACAAGTGATATGCACCTGGACAGCCATTCACTCATTGCAGACTAGGAGATCTGCTTACTCCCCGAGAGTCGTCGCAGCTTCACCTCTTCCACGACTTTGAGGTCAGGAGATGCTGCTTTCCCCTCCTTGGGATATCACACAACATTGCTCTTATCGAGTGCTGGTAGCAAAAGCTTCACCAACCCTGGACAAATGGGGTAGGCTAAGTGGGGATTGACGGGAGACAGTGTGTCCATAGAAGCGGTGGGACATAGTGTCTGGGGAAGGGGATGGAGAGAGTGTCGTAGAGGTAGGGGTCAGTGGTGTTAACGGTGGGGTCCTGTGGGATGAACTAAGGGCATTGGTGATGGGAGGGGATAGTCACAGTCAAAGGAGGGAGTGGGATGTGGTAAGGTAGCAGGTCCAGGGGAGAGTATGATTGGTGAATACCTCATTGTAGGGGATGGGGCTCACAGAGGGAGACTAGACCGGTGGCTTGGATAACAGGAGGAGGAAAGGTCAGGGTGGGCACGGGGATGGCAATGGGTGTTGGTCATGAGTGGAGGGAAGGCATGTGAAGTTGTATTACAGTAGGGTTCCGGGCAAGGGTGGCCCTTATTTCTAATATTCAACAAACACAAATTACTTAAAACTGCCTCAGTTTCCTGGCAGCATGTCCTGGGATGGACCTGCCAGCCTCTCAAGTATGAGTTGCAGCTGCAAGGGCTCGCGGGGAGTAAGGCAGAGCTCCTGGTCTGCAATAAGTGAAACGCTGTCCAGGCGCTGTTAAAATATGGCGTCTGGGGGGGCTCACGTGATGTGAGCTTGAGAGTGGTCAAGTTTCCGCACGCTCTGCCTCTGCTCATTCTTTAATCAATCATGTCAGCCCAGTGTGCACTTCATATTCATCTTTTTCTGGATTACATGGTGTGTGCTGAGTTCCTGGAAGGCCCTGACTGGTGTTCCTATGGGGGAGAGCCGAGATAAAATCCTTATTTGTTTGTGGGAGTCGGAGTGGGCTGGCTTGGGGCCCAGATCGCAGTAGCATGGAACAGGCTCCTTACTCAGTGGTGTATCCATCAAGATGATGACTAGCATTGAGGTTGTTGTCTAGGCGGAGGATCTTAGCTCAGGTTATTAAAACAAGGTACTTTTATGAGAGCCGGGGGGGTGCACGAGAAGGTACTTGCCCTCGAAAGAGCATTTTTCCCTCGTGAAGTCCCACCTGTCGTGTTGGGTGTTCCGAGATACAAATGAACCAACGCGGTTGTAGATGGTACAACTCTGTTTTATTATCCTGTATAAGAACAACTGTTAACTTCTGGCTGTGGTTCGTACTTCACCAGTTAACCTGTGGACCCAGCCCTAGCACTATCTTAGAGAGGCACTCAGCACATGGTGTATGTCTGAGTGGCACGCTGTGAGCTCTGTGCTCTGAGCTATCTCCTGGTGGAATGAGCGGGAACTGTGGTGTTCCCTGTTTTATAGTGCATGTGCTCTCACTGGTGATTGGCTGTGATGTTGCGTGTGTGTTGATTGGTCCGTCGACCTGTCCATCAGTGTGTGTGTGTGATTGCAACATGATATGTTAATATGGATATCATGACATCCCCCTTTTCACAAGAATATGTGCCTACACGGTAATAAATATTGGTGTGTACTGAGTGCGGCTGAGTATGTTTGTGCAATATTTACAAGATGTCCATGAGGCTAAACTATATACAGAGGAAGGTGTCAGGTGCAACATAGCAACAAGGTTGTACCACAAACAAAACGAGCAATCATCAAATATCGAAAGAGAACTCCTGGAATGACAAAAAGAGAAACACGTTAACATTGTTGCACAACAATTCAGTGAGTCCAATGTGCAAACAGGCTCATAAGTCCAGCCTAGTAGGTGGGCGACGAATTTGGGTAGACCGCCTCAAGGGTGGGTCATGATCCACCGGCTGAGGAATGGGCCTGGCCACGGGCGATAGAGGAATAGGCAGAGTGGCGGGCCGCTCCACAAAGTCAACATCAGGGACAGCAGGAGGGCGTGGCACCGGTGCATGATCACATAGCGAGCGCGGAAACAGCCGAAGGGCCCGCCGATTACGCCGGTGAATGGAGCCATCAGGCATGTGAACCAGGAACGAGCGGGGAGCCACGCGGCGAAGAACCTCGGCAGTTGCCAACCAGCCACCCTCTGGTAGGTGTATGCGGACGTTGTCTCCAGGCGCCACGGCAGGAAGATCAGATGCCCGAGTGTCATGTGCCACCTTCTGCTGAGCACGCTGCTGTTGCATCCTTTGCAGTATTGGAGCATGGTTGGGTTTAGGAACATGAATGGACGGCACAGTGGTCCTGAGGCCGCGACTCATCAACAGCTGGGCTGGTGAGAGGCCTGTGGACAGTGGGGCCGAGCAATAGGCCAGCAGGGCTAAACAGAAGTCAGATCCGGCATCAGCAGCCTTGCAGAGGAGCCGCTTCACGATATGGACGCCCTTTTCCGCCTTGCCATTCGACTGGGGATGCAGGGGGCTGGACGTCACGTGTGTGAAGCCGTATGAAGCGGCAAAAGAATACTATTCTTGGCTCACAAAACAGGGCCCATTGTCCGACATGACGGTAAGCGGAATGCCAAGGTGAGCGAAGGTTTCTTTACATGCGCTGATTACAGCTGATGATGTCAAGTCGTGCAGGCGTATGACCTCCGGATAATTGGAAAAATAGTCAATTATGATGACGTAGTCCCTGCCGAGCGCATGAAAAAGGTCCACACCCACCTCTGCCCAGGGGGACGTTACCAACTCATGGGGCTGAAGCGTCTCGGGGGGTTGCGCCGGCTGAAACCTTTGGCAGGTGGGGCAGTTGAGCACCATGTTGGCGATGTCGTCGCTGATGCCCGGCCAGTACACAGCTTCTCGGGCCCTCCGCCTGCACTTTTCAACCCCGAGATGGCCTTCGTGCAATTGTTCGAGGACAAGCCTGTGCATGCTGTGTGGGATCACAATCCGGTCCAACTTTAGGAGGACACCATCAATGACGGCCAAGTCGTCCCGGACATTGTAGAATTGTGGGCACTGCCCCTTGAGCCACCCTTCCATCATGTGGCGCATCACATGTTGTAGAAGGGGGTCAGCCGCAGTCTCACGGCGAATGTGGGCCAGAATTGCATCAGTAGCTGGCAGATTGGCCGATGTGAAGGCTACATGTGCCTCGACCTGACAGACGAATCCCCCCCGATTCGGGCGGTGTGCTCACTGCTCTGGACAGGGCATCTGCGATGATGAGGTCCTTACCCAGGGTGTAGACCAATTGGAAGTCGTACCTCCGGAGCTTGAGCAGAATGCGCTGGAGGCGAGGGGTCATCTCATTGACGTCCTTTTGTATGATGCCGACCAGGGGGCGATGGTCGGTCTCCACGGTAAACTGAGGAAGACCATACACATAGTCGTAGAATTTATCTCTGCCGGTTAACAAACCCAGGCACTCCTTCTCAATCTGCGCATAGCACTGTTCTGTGGGAGTCATGGCCGGCGAGACATAGGCGACCGGGGCCCATGATGCAGTGTCATCCCGTTGCAGGAGTACCGCCCCAATGCCGGACTGGCTGGCATCAGTCGAGATCGTTGTATCTCGAGTAGTGTCGAAGAACGCCAATACCGGGGCAGTGGTGAGCTTGATCTTGAGCTCCTCCCATTCCTTCTGGCGTGCGGGAAGCCACTGGAACTCCATAGTCTTCTTCACTAGGTGGCGAAGAGCCGCTGTGTGGGAGGCAAGGTTGGGAATAAACTTCCACAGGAAGTTGACCATCCCGAGAAAGCGTAGCACTGCCTTCTTGTCTGCCGGCTGCGGCATGGCTGCAATAGCTGTCACTTTGTCTGCATCCGGACGCACCCATGACCGGGATATGTGGTCCCCCAGAAACTTTAGCTCAGTTTGGCCAAAAGAACACTTGGCTCGGTTGAGGCGCAGGCCGTGTTCTCGTATCCGAGCAAAGACGCGCTGGAGACGACTGATGTGATCCCATGGTGTGGCGGACCAGATGATGACGTCGTCAACATCGACCCGCACCCCTTCGATGCCCTCCATCATCTATTCCATGATTCGATGAAACACCTCGGATGCCAAGATGATGCCAAACGGCATCCTATTGTAGCAGTATCTGCCAAAGGGAGTGTTGAAAGTGCACAGCTTCCTGCTGGACTGATCCAGCTGAATCTGCCAAAAGCCCTTTGTGGCATCAAGCTTGGTAAAAATTGTAGCCCGGGCTATTTCGCTCGTGATTTCTTCCCGTTTGGGTATGGGGTAGTGTTCCCTCATGATGTTATTGTTCAGGTCTTTCGGGTCGATGCAGATCCGGAGTTCGCCAGAGGGCTTTTTTACGCACACCATGGAGCTGACCCATGGCGTTGGCTCCGTGACCAGGGAAAGCACTCCTTGGTCCTGCAGATCCTGCAGCTGTTGCTTGAGGCGGTCCTTGAGTGATGCTGGGACTCTACGAGGTGTGTGAATGACCGGGGTGGTGTCCGTTTTGAGCCGTATTCTGTAAGTGTAGGGCAATGTGCCCATGCCCTCGAAAACCTGCTGGTTGTGGGCGAGGAGCAAGTGGAGCTGTGCCCTAAAGTCTGCATCCGGGAAATTGGACGTGCCTTCTGGAGACAGAGTGTATACCCGCTGAATGAGGTGGAGGACCTTGCACGCCTGTGCGCCTAGCAGAGAGTCCATCGAGGATCCAACTATCTCAAAAGACAGTGTGGCTGTGTGTGAATTGTGTACAACCTCGAGGTGGCAAGACCCCATGGCCGGGATAACATTACCGTTGTAATCGACCAACTGACAGCGGGATGGCCGAATCAATGGTTTGACCTTCAAGGTGTAGAAGGCTGACCATGCAATGAGATTGGCGGAGGCACCAGTGTCTAAATGGAATGTGATTGGTGATCGGTTGACCGTTAGGGTGGCACACCATTCATCGCCCGGATTAACGCTGTGCACTGGCATCGGCTGGTGGGTCCTACTTGGGGACATCCGATTTCTGTCTATTACCGCAATGCGGAAGGCTTCCCGGTCGTCGGTATCACCGGTCTGTACGTCGTCACGGTATGACTAGGTGTATGGAGGCTGAATGGCCCGCACGTCCCTGCGAGGCTGGCGGAATTGCGGAGCGTTGGCAGGTTGAGCTGCTCAACAGCAGGCAGCGTAGTGGCCCATCTTGCCACAGCGGAGGCATTGTTGAGTTTTGGCTGGACATTGCCGCTTTAAGTGTGCGGATCCACAGTTGCTGTACGTTGTGATGTCATGGCGTTCGTTGCGCCACCGCGCATGCACAGTTCGGTCCTGCGTAGAGCGCGCCTGCGCGTCATGTCCCTCTGCGCTGACGTCCCCTCTTTTGGCGCGTACAAGCGCGGGAGGCCTTGGAAAGCGCGCAAAATGGCCGCCCTTGTCCGGGCTGCAGGCCAGGAGGAACTCGATCGACTGGACCCTTTCGGCCTCGTAGGACCCCTACCATGCCAATTCGACCGCCTGGAATCGGGAGTACCGGCTGGTCGCGTTTCCGTGGAGGACGCAGGTTTCGATGGCGGTGGCTAGGGTCAAGCTCTTTATTTTGAGGAGCTGCTGGCGTAGGGTGTCCGAGGTGACCCCAAAAACTATCTGGTCCCGAATCATGGAATCGGAGGTGGCCTCATAGCCGCAGGACTGCGCGAGGATACGGGGGTGTGTCAAAAAGGATTGAAAAGGCTCATCCTTACCCTGCAGGTGCTGCTGGAAGAGGTACCTCTCGAAGCTCTCATTCACTTAGACGCTGAAGTGTTGCTCAAGTTTTAGAAGGACCGTCTTGTACTTCGTCTTGTCCTCGCCTTCCGCGAATGCCAGGGAGTTGTAGATGTGGATGGCGTGTTGCCCTGCCGTGGAGAGGAGGAGGGTGATCTTCCTGGTGTCCGATGCATTCTCCCTGTCTGTGGCTTCTAGGAAGAACTGGAAACGCTGTTTAAACAGCTTCCAGTTGATGCCGAGATTTCCAGCGATTTGGAGCGGCTGCGGCGGGCTGATGGTGTTCATGACGCAGGATGGCGGATCTCTGAAGATGTGCAGGTAGGTCTCACAGTTGCTGGCGAGTTTCCAATCCTGGTATCATGTCGTGTTGGGCGTTCCGAGATACAAACGAACCAACACGGTTGTAGGTGGTACAACTCTTTTTTATTATTCTGTATAATAACAACTTTTCACTTCTGGCTGTGGTTCGTACTTCACGAGTTAACCTGAGGACCCAGCCCTAGCACGATCTTAGAGAGGCACTCAGCACATGGTGTATGTCTGAGTGGCACGCTGTGAGCTCTGTGCTCTGAGCTATCTCCTGGTGGAATGAGCGGGAACTGTGGTGTTCCCTGTTTTATAGTGCGTGTGCTCTCACTGGTGATTGGCTGTGATGTTGCGTGTGTGTTGATTGGTCCGTCGACCTGTCCATCAGTGTGTGTGTGTGATTGCACCATGATATGTTAATATGGATATCATGACACCACCTTCATTGGTGAAATCCTCTTGCATGGTGCGTCGTTCACCCTGTCTGGTTCAGGAGGTGGGGGGATTTGAGCAGGTTGGACAACTCACACACGGTTCAGCGCCGCCCACTGGGTTCCTCCCACGATGATCCCGGCACAACAGGATAAGCGCTTGCCGCTTGCGGTGGTAAAAGCGCGCCCCATATTCACAATCTCACTCACTGCTAAACGTGCCACATTTCCAGCTATATAATAATAATAATTTTTATTAGTGTCACAAGTAGGCTTACATTTACACTGCAATGAAGTTACTGTACAAACCCCTGAGTCGCCACACTCCGGCGCCTGTTCGGGTACACAGAGGAAGAATTCAGAATGTCCAATTCACCTAACAGCACATCTTTCAGGTCTTGTGGGAGGAAACTGGAGCGCCGGGAGGAAACCCTTGCAAAGGACATTCAGACTCCACACAGTCAGTGACCTAAGCCAGGAATCGAACCTGGGACTCTGGCGCTGTGACTACCACTGGCTACCGTGCCGCCTATAAGAGCTAAGCCGAATTTTTCAAAATCTCTTCACCTGCTCTGCTCCTGAGCACCAGAACATATTCCCAGACATTTGTGCAATTCAAATTTGACTAACGTATAGAGAAATCTTGGTCCTAGGGGTTGCAATTAAAAAATTAGGAGGTTAGGAATGATATCAGAAGACAAGTAGAAATTTCCAATTGAGGTTTGGTCTAAGTTGCCAAAAAAGTTAATTGAAGCGAGTTTGACGGGACAATTGCTGCTGTTCATGGAGACACCAGATCAGAGGCATTGTAAGATGGTGAGTAGATAGGATTGATGGCTATTGAGCAAAATGGCCTTTGTACTGTCCTGTAAAGATATTTTCTCAAATAGCTCATTTTAATAAATGCATCAAGCTTAAAAATTAACAAACGTTAAAATGCACGAAACACATTTTTCTGATATTTCTTCAATCAGCCATTTTGATACAGAGCTCATTTATTTATTTTGCCCTCTCTGTTAAGTAATACAGAATTGAATTTCAGATCCCATGATGCAATTTCAAGATCTTTTCACATTAATTCCCATGCCTTTTTCATGGTTAACTGTGTTGGAAGCATTTTAATTCAGAAAATACAAAGCTTTCCATAAGCTATTCCCAGCCCTCATTATTGGTTATAAAGTGATGTACAACATAATTCAGTTGGAACTCTCTGAATTTAATGAGCAGCTTACAATTTCTTTAGGAACAGGACTGTCTTCTGAGGGGAAATTTATATTAGGTAACAATTGAACACAACGACAGAATCTGTTTTGTCCTGGTTGAAAGTTAAGCAGACCATGGTATCAACTTTCATAGATCCTACATTTTCAAAATAAGATAAGGAGCTTGAATTAACGGTACCCTTTGCTGTTCCATGTTTTATTCCTTCTGTGCCAAATTTATATCCTTCAAACCTTGGACATTCATGCAACCTATTCATTACGATGTCAGGGAGACACAGAGGTATTATAGATGAAAGGCAAATAAATTATGGCCAGAAACAATGGTTCGTCACACTTCAGAAAGACTCTTTGTCAATGAAAGCTACGTCAGTCTTTCATGCTAATTCTATGATTCAGACATCACCTGTCTTATAATAGCACCTTTGTTCTAAGACATAGAAAAGTCCAAGTAAGAACTAATCGCTTTGTCTATTGGTTTTTTTTGCCACAAGTATGCAAAGTACCAGTTCCTTCAAGATATCTGTGAATTCTCCCAGGGTAATTCAAGGATTTAGAGTATTTCAGGAAACTAAAGCCTGGATATCTATGCACTTGAGATTTAACACAATGTGATTGTAACAATAGATGGAGGTAGCTGTTTGCATTATTGCAGATCCACATGTGGAGTTCTACCTGATTTTTATATGGCCCGTGACCGCCTGGCTCCCCAGTGTCATTGTGACGAATGTGATATAAAATAGTTACTTTAGAGATATTAGTTAATGTAATGTAGAAATAAGCCACTTTGATTCTGGCAAGTAGAGACAAAGGATTTTAGACCGCATGGAAAAAAGCAGGAAGAGGTGTGTCTATGAGAGTGATGCTGAATTGATAGGGGCCGGAGAAAGGGATTGGAAGTGAGCCAATCAGAATAGATCAAACAGGTCAGGAGGGACATAGGATGACCTATGGGCGTCGAGTATGTGAAACTTGATGCCATTTGAATGTATCAGTACTGATCTCTTTGTCTGGGACATTCACTTAGTCCCGGAGCTGCAGAGAGCAACATGTTATCTGTATCACTGTGGACTAAGTTTAGCTTGCAAGCTGAATAAAATAACTAATGTTATACCTGCAAATCCATCTCGACTTTTATTGAGGCCAGACTGACGGATAAAGAAATTTGGGATTCAACAATTGGGGGTACCCTAAAGATGCATTGGGAATCCTTTGCGAAAGTTGCCAGGTAAGGCTTTGTGCAGCAATTGTCTAGTAGGGCTAACGTCCCCTGGACAATTGCATTGTGCGGGTCACCATCCAACAAAGTGATTTAAACTGCTAACTTTGGATGCTTCTGCCAGTTTTAGACAAATAGTTATTCTGAAAGAGTTAGAAGAAATAAAACCAATTAGAACTTCAGCATGACTATTTTAAACACCCAGACGAAGTCCGCACAGGACAACCCACACACTCAGAACCCCCGACTAATTAACACCAGAGCATCCCCAACCACCCCACACAATCAAATTTTCCCTAGCTGCACAGGACTCCCCAACCTGTGGGTCTGACTCTTAAGTTCCTGCCCTCCGCTGATCCAACTTCCACTGCATGAGCGGACCTGGACCCCCTCTCACCCTCACCCCCGAGCAGATCCAGAACTCCCCCAACCATGGAGCAGGCTCAACTCTGACCCCATTGACCACCCACCCACTCCCTGGTACCACCCCACCCACCCCCTCCTCCCCACACCCCACAGACCCCCCAAATTCCAGACACTTGGACACTTACCTTCTTCCTGACCTGTCAGGTTCACTGGGCCCTTTAAACTAACCTGCTATCCGGCAGCCAATGGTTTAAGAAAGAGGGTGTTACCGCCATAGGTTCACTTGAATTGCATCGCGCTGGGGCCTTCGAAGACTCTTTCACTGCAGGCTCCAAGCATCTCCAACTAGTGGAGGTTTCAACAAAATTTTCCAAAGTGGGTGGCGCTTTAAACTCTTGTAATTCCAGTGGGCCATGGCTTTCTACCATTGGGTGGAATTTATGGTCCATTGTATTCTTTTCAGATTGTTTTTCAAGTGCATATTGTTGTATAAGGGTATCGGTCATAGCAAGGTTAATGTTGAACTGGGAAACAATACTGTCCACATTGTGCTATAAAGAGACACATGATCCCATGACCCAAGTCTAGAGTCAATTGAGGACTAGACAAAGAAGTGTAGAAGCAAGCATGGAATTAGTTCATGGCTTGGGACATGTACATAGTTATGTGTTATCAGTACGCAGTTAATGTTTAACCAAATAAGATCCAGAGCCTCTTTGTGCGATCCACTGAACATACAACATATACCATTTATGCAGATCATTATATTTTGTTGCTAGCTGCTGAATATTTGTTCAAATTATTCTCCTTTCTTTTAATATAAATTTAGAGTACCCAATTCATTTTTTTCCAATTAAGGGGCAATTTAGCGGGGCCAATTGACCTTCACTGCACATCTTTGGGTCGTGGGGGCGAAGCCCATGCAAACACGGGGAGAATGTGCAAACTCCACACGGACAGTGACCCAGAGCCGGGATCGAACCTGGGACCTCGGCGCCGTGAGGCAGCAATGCTATCCACTGTGCCACGTCGCTGCCCTGTTCAAATTACTCTCAATCTATTTGCATTAATTTTTGAAAAAATCTTTTTATTGGGTCTATTTGCATTAATAACAACCTTTGTCTTCTACCCGCTATACAATGTAATTGCTGTCCATTTAATTTTGTGACATTTCATTTTTTCAAATGGTTGTATATGTGGTACTTTGCCAAGCACTTTTTGGAAGTAAATGTTGGCATCAATTTCACCATTCTTTTGTTAATCAAGGCTCCATTTGCCTTTGAGTCACAACCAATGCCACCTCTTCTATTTTTCTTTGAACTTTCAATGCCCTTATGCCCTTTCATAAGTGTAGCAGCAAATCTGAATATAACGTACCACGAGAGCGCTCAATATTTTATTGTGCCAGAATGTTTCAGTGACTTGTACTTTACAGACATTCACATTCAAGCTGATATCCATTTGCTTTGGCAATGCTGCTGCCTAATGCGATGACAAATATGCGGTCAGCCAGTTCATCCAATTATTATTAACTCTGAACTTTACTAAAAAATATGCTTTTCATTAAATTACAATTTCTATTTTCAGTATAAATATGAATCATCATACATTTCTCAGTATTACATGTGATATTGTCAGCGATGATGAAGTAGCAGTTCTACATTCATAAGTATGAGTGGTGTGTAACTTGGAAGGGAATTCGGAGATGTTGGGTTTGCCATGTGCCTACTGCTTCAGATTGAAGAAGTCATCGGGTAATTGGGGAGTGCTGTCAAAGAAGTCTTGCCAAGTTGCTGAAGTGCGTCTTATAGACAGTACGCACTGCAGCTGCAGTGGTGAACAAAGTGGCTGCTTTAAATAGAGGATGGGGTCTCAATCGAGTGGACTGCTTTATCCTGGATGCTGTTGAATTTCTTGAGCGTGCTCGAGCTGCACTCATCCAGGCAAGTGAAGAGTATTCCATCACAATGCTGGCTCGTGCCTTAGGTGGTGAAAAAACTTTGAGGAATCAGGAAGTGAATCACTCATCACATACACAACCACTGACCCGCACTTGTAGCCATCGTGTTTATGTGGCTGTTCCAGTTCAGTTTGTGGTCATTGGTAACCTCCAGGAACTTGATTGTGGAGGATTCAACTTTAGTAATACTATTGAATGTCATAGGAAGATGGTTAGGCTCTCTCTTGTTGAAGATTGTTATTAACTGGTACTTGTGTGGTGCAATGTTGTCCAGGGCCAGAATTTTATATTCCACACCCAATAGCTTCTGAGGCGGATGGGGAGAATGAAATCGCAAGGACAGTACTCACTCCAGGAGTCCACTCACCCCGACGTGGTAGTAGGTAGGGCCTTGGACAGGAAGCCTGCCCCTCTCCCAGTTGAGGCCCTAAAGTGGCTGCTTAATGGTCACTTAAAGGCCTTTTCCCACCCAGCTTTGATTTTAGGCTGGCAGGCACATGGCAGTCCAGGGTTGGAAGGAAGTTTGATCATGGGCAGAAGGTGAGCGTGTGTGTCTGTGTGTGTGTGGGGGGGGGGGGGGGGGGCGGGCAGAGGGAGTTGGTGGAGAGTAGTGTTGGGTGGGAGAGAGCAGGGAGAAGGTGGGGGGGGGAGAGAATTGGAAGGCCTCCATCAGAAGGCCAGTTATGACAGGGGGCACCGTACCTTTAAGGCCCAGTGGACTTCGGGCCTCGTTCCCCCCACTTCCCTAATGCATGTTCGAACATAATATAGGTTATTGGAGGTAGGTGGGTTACAAATTTTATGTTACCATCAGATCAGCCATAACCTTATTAAATGGCTCGAGGGGCTGATTGGCCGACTCTTGCTCCCTGTCCGTATGTTCAGAATATGGCATCAAGGCTGTTGGAATCCGCAGGGATGTGTTCACTGCCAACTCTTCGACGGCAGGTCCTGAGCCCCCACTGTCCTGAAAATTCAGGCCCAGGTTTTGTTGAATGGGGGCAGAGGTTACTTCATTATCTGAAGAGTTACAAAATTTAAGTATCTGGTATGTTTTCAGTTGGCGGATTGGCTGAGCATGACAAAAAGCTGAGATTTGGATGGGAAATATCACATTCCATAATGGTTCTTCACAGATGTCCCACTCATTAATATCGATAAACGTCAACCATTTTAAAGTTTAATAGAATACATTACATAGAATATGACTCATTTTTCAATTCAAAGTATTTCATGTTCTATCAACAATGTTTACCATTTGGGTGTGAGAGGGTTTTTTTGTTAAATGGAATGAATATTGCAAAAGGAATGTGAAAAATCTGCCCAGATGTTTGACTGCACAGTCAAAAGTTACAAGTCCCTTGTGTCAGGAATTACTGTTAAGCTGTGCACACTTCACTCCACAATCTTCCGCAGTGTCCAGAATCTGAGGCCTGAGGCAGGATTGTGTTTTGCAATTGTCGATTTCCTGTAGACCTGGTGCAAAGTGTTGACGCTGCTGAGGTGCAATCTGGGTCCGGCTATCTGATAACTATTAACATTCAGCAAACTTAAAACATACTTAATTGTGTGCTTCCTTCACTGATAAAATAAAAGCACATAAAAAATGTATCTCGGGGTTGTACTCTCTCAGATGAACCCATGTTGAAAGTGTGAACATTTCAATGTACACAGGTGGGCTCTCATAGCAGGCATGACCTCTTAACGAGGGTAGTTTTGTAGTTGTCTTTAAATCGAAAGCACAGAATAACTCTATAAAGTCAATGCCCACATATTGGAAGATTAAGATTACAGTGACTGTGATTCTCTCATGTGCTGATTGCCTTTGAGGTCTCATTAGTGGCACAGGGCACAGCAAAATTCATCATATGGAATGAGCTGTCGCATTATTAGAATTAAATACAAAGGTTACATTGTTCTGCAGACAGCCAACAAATAGCTACTATTTGACCAAATGCTTTCTCTGCTTCAGGTTATTATTTTTTACAAATTGAAACCTGTGCTTTCAACATTATGTTCAAAGTAATTTGTAGCATGCCATGAAGTTGTAGGCTCAATTTAGGATATGCTCAAAGCAAGAATTGGTCCTGCAATGGAAAGTTTTAAGAGCAACTGCAAAGTGCTCCAAAACGACTTGAGACCGTGCAAAGTGCTATTATATAAATGCAATTTCCGTGCTCTATTTTTAATTTCAAACTGCCAGCTTAGAGTCATAAAACCAACAGGTTCAAGATTTTGAGCAATTGTGGAATTGAAAAATGCACTTGTTACAAATTTATATGTCAGAAGAGCTTCGGAAGCTGAAATTGTTATTTTAAAATTTTCTTCCCCATTTCTTCCAACCATTTCCCCACCCAACCCACTGGCTGACAAGGAGCTAGAGGCTGGTTCCCAGCTCATTGCTCATTGTCCAGTCATTGCTATTTTGGGTATAGTGGGGGGAGAGAATTGGAAGGCCTCCCATTGAAAAGCAATGGGAGCACATCACCTGAGGGAGGTTACTTTAAATATGCAAATTGGGATCCTATAATCTCTGTCTACTCGTGTAGCCTAATTAATAGTTCTTAAAGGGATTGCTGCAAGCTGTTCAGTGCACACTTAGATTTAGAAGGTTTCCCGCAGTTAGAGGCATATGAGGCAATCGAAGCACGCACACACACTTACATCTGTTTTCATCACTTGCATTTCCTGGTACAGGTCACTAGCCTGAAGCCAGAAGCTATATAGTTTAAGGGGCGCCACTCCACATCAAGAATGGCTGAGCGGGAGGCTCACCCACTCTGTGGCAGACTGGAAGGATTTTCAGGTTGTTAGTCAACCTTTTTGGCTGCATTGAATGCAACGTCCGTGACCATCAAGACTTGGACTGAGACTTGAACCTGAATCTTCTGATTCAGTGGCAGGGGCATTACCTGCCATACCACAAGACCTCCCCTCACAGCGTATCAGCCCAAAGGAAATTTTTAATTTTTACTTCCGACGTGCCAGGTGGAACTGGAACATTCTGACTGGCTGAGCAGAAATGCTCCTAACCACCACTGACTTGAACAAGGATTTGCATTTGCCCTGGGCTCCAACTTCCTCTCTCCCCAAACAGTGAGATCATAGATTATCATAGAATTTACAGTGCAGAAGGAGGCCATTCGGCCCATCGAGTCTGAACCCGGCTCTTGGAAAGAGCACCCTACCCAAGGTCAACACCTCCACCCTATCTCCATAACCCAGTAACCCCACCCAACACTAAGGGCAATTTTGGACACTAAGGGCAATTTATCATGGCCAATCCACCTAACCTACACATCTTTGGACTGTGGGAGGAAACCGGAGCACCCGGAAGAAACCCACGCACACACGGAGAGGATGTGCAGACTCCGCACAGCCAGTGACCCAAGCCGGAATCGAACCTGGGACCCTAGAGCTGTGAAGCAATTGTGCTATCCACAATGCTACCGTGCTGCCTATATCTTAGAAGTGCTGGGTTGGCAGTTTGTCAACTGTATGCAAACGAGGCCCAGGCCTTAAAATAGCTGAGACCTCATTGTGTTTACAATAGATGAGCCTTGGGCATCTTCCCACCTCCTGAGAGACAGCCATGCACCAAAACTTGTCATAAGCCTCCTGATGTTTCCCCCAGTACATGAGAATATAAACAAAGGGTCAGTGGATTTAATGTGCATATTGACCAAAGACAGATATAAAATGGAACAAGTTGAAATCCTGTTCTCTTAGTGGCAAATCAATGCTCAAAAGCTAATTTACTGTCAAGAGCGTGGCCCAACTGCTGAGCTGAACTCTACTTAAGTGCCAGTTATCCCACAGGGCATTCTAAGATAATCACTTTCCTTCCTGGATTTGATAGCTTTTAATCTGGATTTCCAGTGCAAATTTACCTACGCAACTGATGGAAAAAATGTAAATGATATTCACGTGACAGCTCCAAGTGGGGAATCAGTACAAATGGATTGCACTGTAATACAGTCATGGTTGATAACTGAAAAAAGGATAATTTTTCTCTGATTTTTGTGCTGTTGAGCTGAGGTTCAGAGAATTGAATTGAATTCTCTTGCATTGTTCATCGAGCTTATTGTTATAATCGAAGGCTTGCCTGTGACTGTGCCTTTTGCTTAAAACAACTATTTATCAAAGATGATTAAAATTGTTCAGACGTAAACCCTGAAGAAACAGATTATGTGGGTAGGTCTGTGCCTGTTTGCCTGTCAAGCAAGTATGTCACTGATCGCATTATCATAATCACCTTATTATATTACAACACTATTTGTTAGATCCGACTGGGCAAATTGTATATTCTATTTGTCAGTTACATAAACCTAATTTAAATAACCTTGTTTTAAGACCCCTGGCTCCAGCAGTTTTCATTAATGTGAAGTTTGGCACAAAGAACAGCATGCTGAAATTTCCCACACTAAAACTTGATTTCTTTTCTCGCAGTCTGACACAATGGACATGACACAAAATTAGCCCGGGCCTTATTGTCAAATCCCAGCTATATAAAGCAAATCCTGATTGATATTTTTTAACCCTGTGTTGTTGGACAATTGAAATGTACAATTAATATCTTCAGACTTTGACACAACAGTGTTGTTCACTCTCCCAAGGCAGGCATATCATCATGGTTTGTGGTTACTTATGATCGACTTAGAGAGTCTGCAACCCTTGCAACTCCTTATTAAGGTGGATTCCGCATTCACCCTTACTTGAAGTCGTACGACAATAGTTACTGCACAGCTATAATTTAAAATCTGAGAATTAACTGAGTATAAAGAGTCAGAGATAATAAAACACAGTTCTGGTTCTTGGGTCTTGTGGTTCCATGATGAATTTTCACAACTGTGACATTGGGGGTGGGATGGTGATTCTTCAGGGCCATGAGCCCTAGCTGGGAATCGCAATGGCCCATTGAATTGGGCAAGAGGACCAAATTGGGATTCTCGCTGGCCGTCAAACCCATTACAGGTCTCCCGACTTGATGCGGCTATCCGCATCAGGTTGTCACCCAGACCGGGCAAGAACCTGGCGAGAGCTGATATAAATACATTTGAATGTATTGAGTTTGAGTCCGGATGCTCTGGCCTCCCAGGATGCTCCCACCCCCAAATGGACATCCTTGGGTCACCAATCTCTCCTTGTCCTGACAAGTGAGGATCAGGTGCCATGGACTCTGAGGGAGCAATTTCCAACTGTGCGCATGGGCTCCTCAGCCACTTCCAGGCTGCTGAGGGAGAGCCTCTCAAGGAAACTGGGGGTTAATGGAGGACAGGCTCAGGATGGGTGTTGACCTCGGGGCTCTTCCCCCAGATGGGGGTCTCGTGTCTGGACTTCTCTCCTTGTCCTGGAAAATGTGGGAATCACTATTAAGATGGTGACTTCTAGCACCTTTTTGGTAACATTCTTTATTATTGTATGTGTTCTGTGAAAACTTTGAAGTGGCCTGTTCTCATTAAAGCCCACACCTCTTGAGCACCTGAAAGCCTTCAAAACACAGGAGTACTCCATTCTACATTAGGGATTGCCCTTGGTTGATTTCAGAAGCCTCAGGTGTTACCAAAACTCCTTGACGTTCTTTAATTGACAAGAACATTCAATTTCACTAGGGAGATACCCCTTCCTAGCTTGAAGAAGCCCAACTGCCCTAAAACCTCTTAGATCTGCTTTGATTGACAGCTCCAGAGCAGATCAAAGAGTTAATTGTTGATACAATCAGTTCACGCTCCATTAAGCTGGAAGTGTTTCCTCTTTACACTGCATCTGCTCTGTCTGGTCCCATTATTTTTAACACTGAAGTTTTTTTCCAAGTCTCTTACCCTTCCTAGAAAGAAGATATGCTTTCTAATCCTTTTTTTGTTGTTGAACCATTGTTTTTTTTCTTCACCAGGAAAACCTCTCACGGAATCCATAAGCTTCAAATTACCGCTTTTTTCTCTCACTGTTTTATTTTTAACTTTGCAAAGGTCCAAGATTGGATAGGCTGGAGTTTTAATCTTTGAGGTAGAGGAGGCTGAGGGAAGATTTAATTGAAGTGCATAAAATTATGAGGGGGGCCTTGACAGAGTGGATAAGGAAATACCTATTTCTAAAAGCAGAGGAGTAACCAGGGGGAAAGGATTAAAAGTTAGGTTAGATTAGAGGGTTACGGGGATAGGGCGGGGTGGATGGAAGAGTGGACAACGGCAGAGTGCTCTTTCGATGGGTAGGTGCAGATTTGATGGATCAAATGGCCTCCTTCTGGATTGTAGGGATTCTATGACGTCATATTACATGGAAGCACTAAGGATCAGAGGGACCTTGATATGCATGTACACTGGTCCCTTAAAGTAGCAGAGCAGGTAAATACAGTGGTTAAGAAGGTATACTTGCCTTTATTAGCCAAGACATAGAGTTTAAGAGCAGGGAGGTTACGTTGGAACTGTATAGAAACGTTGGTTAGGCCACAGATAGAGTGTTGTGTGCAGTTCAGGAATCCACATTATAGGAGGGATGTGATAGCACTGGAAAGGGTGCAGAGGAGATTTACCAGGATGTTGCCTGTGCTGGAGTGTTTTGGCTATGAAGAGAGACTGGATAGACTGGGGTTGGTTTCCTTGGAGTAGAGGAGACTGAGGGGGGGACATGATTGAGATGCATGAAGTTATGAGGGGCATAGATAGTGTAGAAAGGAATACATTTTTCCCCTTGATGGAGGGATCAATGACCAGAGGGCATAGTTTTGTGGCAGGAGGTTTGGAAGGGATGTGAGGAAAAACATTTTCACCCAGAGTCTGGTGGGAGTCTGGAACTCACTGCCTGAAAGGATGGTGAGGCAGAGACCCTCATAACATTTAAGAAGTTATTAGATGTGCACTAAAAGGCAATGAGCCAAGTGCTGCAAAATGGGATTAGGCTACTAAGGTTGTTTTTTACTAGCACAGATACGATGGGCTGATGGGCCTTTTCTGTGCTGTCGACCTCCATGACTGTGACTTTCTTAATGATTTTGTCCTCCTCATTATTGTTCACGTTCTTAAGAACTGTGAGTAAAATTTCAATGTAATTGATTGGCACTCTGGAGCATCATGGGGACATGAAAAGGTGCTGTGCACGAATGCAAGTCTTTTTATGATGGTGTTTTCAGAATTTATGAGTGAGATGGTGAGCAGCCAGTCACTAGGAGGTATGCAAGGGCTAGTATTGGGGTAGCTATTTCTCCCTGTGTGGTGAGTGTTTGTTTGCCTTTCAGTAATGAGATGAGATTGGAAACTTGTGAGGCATTATGTGCCAATCTATATTTCTCTGCGTTATTGTATACAAGCTCAATACTTGTGTACTGTGCCACCCTGAAGCTCCTGCATTAAGTATAAGGGAATGTGTGAAAGACAGAGCCATTTAGATACAGTTGTCATGGGGAAAATTACAGGTTTGATTCAGTTATATTACATATTTTGAATGGATAGTGCGTATAGTATCTAATTTGTCTTGTGGAGCAATTCGGTTACAGGCTTCAATGATTTTTTTCTGGGTCCATGCTACTGTGGAGACTGTCAGAGGTAAATCCACAGTTACAACTCCAAAAGATTGGTCTCATAAAATATCTGACATAAATCTTTCCTCCATCAATGTGAGACTGGAATATTCTTCGTTCAGATACTCTGAAAGAGCAAAAAGCAGGATGTTTTCCTGAATTTTGACCCAGTGAAGGAACGGTGATATATTTCCAAGTCAGGATGGTGAGTGTTGGAGGGGAACATCCAGGTGATGGTGTTCCCAGGTGTCTGCTGCCCTTGTCCTTCCAGTTGGTAATGGTTGTGGGTTTGAAAGGTTTATACATAAAAGGATAGAAATAGATGAATGGAGGGATAGATTAAAAAGTGTTGCTTTCATTGGCGTTATTGAAGTAAATTATTTATTATTTTTTTAAATTTAAAGTGCCCAGTTTTATTTTCCAATTAAAGGGCAATTTTAGCATGGTCAATCCACCTACCTTGCACGTCTTTGGGTTGTGGAGGTGAGACCCATGCAGACACGGGGAGAATGTGCAAACTCCACACGGAGAGTGACCCACGGCCGGGATCGAACACGGGTCCTGGGCGCTGTGAGGCAGCAGTGCTATCCACTGCGCCAATGTGCCACCCAAATTATTTATTGCTTTATTTACTGTTATCTCATTACACTGTCTCAATCTGTGATATTTAGTTACATACATTTCAGTTTTCAAATGTATTTCCTCTGATGCCATCATTAATAGTTGGGAGTTAGTGTGTTAGAATTTACACTAAGGAAATGCCAATGCAATTGTTGCAATTAGAGCAATTCATATCAGTAACTGATTATAAGGGAATTATCTAATTGAGGGATTTCAGATGAACAGTGAGAGCAAAGTTTGAGCAGTTTATAGCCATTACCTAATCATCAAGATTAGATTACTCACTTTGACCTATGATATATTTTGCAGAGTGGTTCAAATAATTTGATCTCTTTCTCATAGATTATCATAGAATTTACAGTGCAGAAGGAGGCCATTCGGCCTATCGAGTCCGCACTGGCTCTTGGAAAGAGCACCCTACCCAAGGTCAACACCTCCACCCTATCCCCATAACCCAGCAACCCCACCAACACTAAGGGCAATTTTGGACACTAAGGGCAATTTATCATGGCCAATCCACCTAACCTGCACATCTTTGGACTGTGGGAGGAAACCGGAGCACCCGGAAGAAACCCACGCACGCACGTGTTCTGTGTCCTGTATGGCTATCAGCTGGGCATGAACCATCTGTGCACTCAACCAATACATCGGGTTTCCCCTCAGCATGATTTTCCATGATTTGGTTTACATAAGAATTCTCTTTATACTAATATTAACGGGTTAGCAGCTCGATTGGAATCACAAAGGTATTCCAAATTGAATAATCTATTCAATAAAAATAGTACGATGTGGAGTTTCTATCACTATCCGTGTTCATTGAAAGATTTAACTGCAGACTCTCTTCGATGAGTTTACTTATTACGTAGCGTGACATAGAAATCGCAACCCTGAAATAGTCCATTTGGCCTAACTGATCCATGTCACTCTTAATGCTTCACATGAGCCTCCTGCCATTCTGACACAGAATGTGGGCATCACGGACTAGGCCAGCATTTATTGTCCATCCCTAATTGCCCTTGAGAAGGTGGTGCTGAGGTGCTTCATGAGCCGCTGCAGTCAACATGGTATAAGTACATCCACAGTGCTGTTAGGAAGGGTTTCCAGGATTTTGACCCAGTGACAGGATCTTGGGTGTGCTTCAAACATAAAATTCAGAAGTAGGACTTTTGTTGACCTTCGGAGTTCTTAGTTGTCAAAAGTTTGTTGCCGTATTCAGTAGAAGGCTGAGCTGGGGCAGCTAACCCTGTTTTGGATCTCCTCGTCATTGGTGGCCTTTTGAGAGAAGTGGTTGCCAAGGTATGAGAATGCTCAACATATTCCAGAGTTTCTCCTCTAACATACACGGGAAGTGGAATATTTAACTAATCAGGTCTGGATTGATATGCGCTCTGTTTTAGTATCATCCAAGGACTGGCTGAATTTCTTGCATGCAGAATTGAAGAGATCGAGAGTTATTTGCAAATCTGCTGCAGAGTGGGCAATGACACTGCAGTCATCCGTAAACTGTGGATCATGTATCTCTATGGTGGCCAGCTCACAGAGGCAACTGAGGTTAAAGAGTTTTCCATCGAGGCAGTATTTAATGCCGACATCAATGAGTTATTGATCTTTGATGAGACGACTAGGCCCTGTCAAATAGTTTGTAAATACTGTGACCAGGATTTTCCAGTCCCAGCCATGGCATTTCTCAGGATGGGGAATTTGGCAGACCAGCCAAAGGTCCACTGAGTTTGGACGGGAATCCCAGGCAATAGGGCTATCACGCAGCTTGACACAAACCCAGTACTGATTTTGAACGCACCTGCTTCAGCTATTCCACCCAAGACAATTGCAGTCAACACATCCCGAAGCAGTTGCAGGATTGTGATGGAATATCTTGGGCACCCAAATCTTTGGAGCATAAGCCACAGAATCTCATGATTTACTGAGTCAAATGCTTTTGTCAGGTCACTGAAAGCAATAAAGAGTTCCTGATGTTCTCAACATTCTGCTCTGCCTTGGCTAGCAACAAAGAGCACGTCGGAGGTTGACTTGTTCTTATACTTCCATGTTGATAGCTCATGTCAGTCCAATAAACGCTCTAGTCATTCTGGATTTAATAACACGTGGCTCATCAAAGAGGGGGACACGAATATGAAAGTGTACTTGAATTGAATGAACATATCTGATACATAATGAAGCATGGGGTTCAAGATAATTATTTTTTAGAGCATGACTAATTTAAGTAGATCAGGTTTCATCTGGTTTACACCAGTTGAAATTCAAAGTGCCTAGAGCTTCGGAATTGATTCCAATTAATCTTCAGAAACTGTGATGACTAATTCCAAGGACTGAGTCACTGTCTGCTATCTGGTCCACAAGATTAATAGTAGGATTTTAGCCAGTCTTTCTGTCTTGCTATCTGGCGGAGGAGAACATTTTTCATTGAAAAAATATTCTCTTAATAATACAAATTTTTTTAAAAATCTCTACTTTTTTTTATGGTTTCATTCACAGGATAACCTTTTTCTTTCCTCAGTGACTTAAGTGGAATGCTATCAACATGTTCCTCTGTTATTTTTCTGGAGGACAGCTGAAATAATTAGCCCAGAAGGGTGAGATCAGTCACTTTTCAAAATCTGGATGGAAGTCAAGGAGCGTATGCTGCTTCTCGTTACAAATTCCGCACTAAAAAAGCATCAAAGACTGTAAAAGATCCACAGCACAGGACACCATTTAGCTCATCGTGTCATGCCAGTCAATCAAGAAACTACCCAGCCTAATCCCACTTTCTTTTACAAAGCTTGGAGGTCGCCGGACTTTGATTGGGCGCATCTCAGCGCCACATTCCCATTCAAAGTGCTGCTCTCTTTCAAGATGATAAGACCCCCAAGTCCTGTTGCATATAATGGTCTGCTTGGAAGATGACCTTTACAGGAGCTGGCAACAAAATGGTGGGAGGGGAAAATAACTGCACTGCAAGTTTCAGGTTTTAAGCAAAAAACATGTGTACATGCACTGGAACAAAACTTTCACCTGTAGCTCACCATTCCTTGGGACATGAGTAGAATTTCACACTGCTGAAGGATGCCAATTCTATTGCCGCCATTTTAATCGTGACTCTCAGAGAACTAGGCATTGCAGAGGCCTTGGATTGAGCAACAATGGCTTTCTATATCCCATGCTGCAGCCACTGGGGGTAGTAAAACACTTAAGATCGGTGCTAAGCGACCCTCAGGTAATGAGTATGAGCAATTGTTTTAAGCCAAGACAATTCTAATCTTTTTTGAGAGCCACGTCTGCCAAAATTGGCCTGATGCTGGTGAACCGACCCTGCAATATTTGGTAAATGGAGTTTGTTTGAAAGTAGAAGGAGTGGGAGAGACATTGAGTGTGGGAGCAGGGATTGTTCAGCTGAGGTGATTTTCGATCAGTTGCTGCAGAAGAGCATTGCTGGAGCTCTCGTATTTCCCCATCATATTCTACATCATCGTGGGCGGCACGGCGACACAGCAGTTAGCACTACTGCCTCCCAACACCAAAGACCTGGGTTCAGTTCCGGCCTTGTCTGTGTGGAGTTTACACGTTCTCCCCATTGTTTCCTCTTTTATTCTGATCCTCCTCTGCCCCTACCGAATGAGGATTGTCATAAGAACCCCCATGAGGAAAACCTCAACCTGATATACAGGTGCAACAAGCACTTTCAAAAGTCATCATGTAATCAAAGCAAAACTCCTCACACCCCTAACTGACCTTGAACTGAGGTCTTGTTTGGCCAGAGGGCAGTTAAGAGTCAATCACATCGCTGGAGTCATACGTAGGTCAGAGCAGGAAAGGATCAGAGATGTCCTTTCCTGAACGACATTCGGGAACCAGTTGGGTTTTTGCCACAACGATTGTTTATGATAGGTACATCAGCATCACCATTACTAAGTCTGACTTTCAATTCCCAGTTTTTATTAATTGAATTAAAATTGCACTAAATGCTGTGATGGGATTTGATCATTAGTCTGCCCTCAGGATTACTATGCCAGTGACATTACCACGATGCCACCATCTTTCCCCTCATAATATGTATGATTTAATTATATTTATTGTGTTCGGATTTGTCTTAAGATTAGGGCGGGGTTTAGGGTGGAAGAACTGGTTGCTGAAACTGATGGCCATCCAAAGACTGGAAGTTGTGGACTTCTGTTATGGGTCGGGGTTTAGAGAACCCCAAAGTGTATCATGGAGTTCACCTGACCCACAGCTTTTAATAGATTGTGGTAAGGGGAGCCCACGGCCCACTCTACAGGTGTGGTACAGCAGAAATGGAAAAGTATTTTTGAAAGCAAAACAATGTTTATGCTATGAACTCAAGTTAACCTTTTTAAAACATACAATGAACATCTCAGCAACCATTAATTCAAATACAAACCCCAAAGAATACAACACTAAGTAATCCTTAATAACTTCCCAAACAACATCCAGAAGACAAAAGAAACACCTTTTAACAGAAGCACATTTGGTTTACATTCTCTATTGAGAACATTTATAATTCTGAATTCACCAAATGATCAAGAGATAGTCCTTTTATGGCAAAGAGATCAACAGTACATCTGCTCTCTCTGTCTTCAGCTCCAACACAAAAAACAAAACTAAAACACACCCTGCAGCAAACAGCCTAAAATGAAAATAAAAAGCTGACAGACAGCCCAGCTCCACCCACACTCTGACATCACTGCAGTAATATGAGCAGGCAAACATTTCTTAAAGCGACATTCTCATGACACCTCTCCCCAAGAAAAAAACATAAACCATCAACTTCAAGATGTTTCATTTTTCACCTTTTCACTATCCTTTAAGAAATGCACACAGTAAATACACTTTTTGTTTCAAAAAACAACACACGCAAACAGGTATAATAATATAGTCCATTTCTTTTTCTTCTTCTTACAACTGAAATCCTTCTCGATTGACAGTCTCTTTGAACAAGAAGGTATCTGCACAATCTGTCCATTTTTCTACGCCACGGCATTTCTCTTTAAAGTCAGATACTTTAGTTCAATCTGATCACAGAGTCCCTTGTAATGCTCCAACACAGGAGCATTGGTTATCTCAGCTTTCAGGCAGTCAAATGCCTGTTGAAACTCTGCTGTCCACTGAAATTTTTGATGTTTCTTCAGCAAGTCCATCAGTGGAGCAACCACACTACAAAACCTTTGCACAAATGTTCGATCAAATCCACTCATGCCAAGAAATCGCATTATTTCCCTTCGTCTCGAGGGTATCGGAAACTCCTCAATAACTGTTGGTTTCACATCCAGTGTGACCATTCGACCCTGTCCGATTGTATGGCCAAGGAAAGTGACTTAGGCTTTTCCAAATTCACTTTTGGCTATGTTTTCACCAGACCTGCCTCCTGAAGTCGATCGAATAACTCCATCAGATGTTTTAAATGTTCTGTCCATGTCTGGCTGAAAATTACCATATCGTCGATGTATACCGCACAATTGGGTAATCCTGAAACAACTTTGTTAGTTAACCATTGAAATGTGGCTGGGATGTTTTTCATGCCAAATGGCATAACTTTGAATTGGTATATACAATCTGGAGTCACAAAAGCTGAAATCTCCTTTGCCCTTTCAGATAAAGGTACCTGCCAGTAACCTTTAAGTAAATCCAGTTTGGAAATAAAAGCTGATTGTCCCACTTTCTCAATGCAATCCTCCAAACGTGGGATAGGATAAGAGTCTGTTCTTGTAACTGCATTAACCTTTCTATAGTCCACACATAACTGTTAGGTACCGTGTGGTTTTGGTACCATCACTGTGGGTGAGCTCCATTGGCTGAAACCCAGTTCAATTATGCAATTTTTAAGCATACTCTCAATCTCTTTGTTAACCTGTGCCAATTTTAAAGGGTTAAGTCTATATGGATGTTGTTTGATTGGAACAGCATTTCCCACAAGGTAACTCAACAATTTATCCCAAATTTTAAGAACACCCTCGTTTTTCAATTTAATTTGAGGTCTGTCAAATTCACAATCATCTGGATTTGGTTCGTCACTTTGAGGTAGAATCATTAAAACCTCCTCATTTTTCTCTCCTTCTCTTTCAAAGTACCTTTTAAGCATATTCACATGACACACTCGGTGATTCTTCCTTCTATCTGGTGTTTTTACCACATAATTCACCTCACTTAATTTCCTTTCAATCTGATAAGGTCCACAAAACCTTGCTTTTAAAGGTTCACCTACCAATGGTAACAATACTAAAACTTTATCTCCACTGTCAAAACTACGAACTTTGGATTTCTTCCACTACCTGTTTCATCACATTTTGTGCAACTTTTAAATGTTGTCTAGCCAATTCACCTGCTCTGTTTAATCGTTCCCTAAAATTTGACACGTAATCCAATACTGTAATTTCTGATTTCTCACACATCAATTTCTCCTTGATCAATTCAAGTGGTCCTCTTACCTCATGACCAAAAATTAGTTCAAAAGGACTAAATTTGGTTGACTCATTAGGTGCATCCCTAATTGCAAACAGCACAAATGGAATTCCTTTATCCCAATCCTCTGGATAATCTTGACAATAAGCCCTCAACATTGTCTTTAATGTCTGATGCCACCTTTCTAACGCTCCCTGCGATTCTGGATGTTACGCAGTTGATTTAAATTGTTTTATTCCTAAGCTATCCATAACTTCTTTGAATAACCTTGAGGTAAAATTTGATCCTTGATCCGATTGTGTTTCTGTGGGTAGTCCATATCTAGTAAAGAATTCAAGTAACTCCTCCACAATCTTTTTAGCTGTAATATTATGTACTGGAATGGCCTTTGGAAACCTAGGAGACACATCAATTATCGTCAAAAGATATTGATTCACATTTTTTGTTTTAGGAAGCGGACCTATGCAATCAATTAGGACCCTTGTAAAAGGTTCCTCAAATGCTGGAATGGGTATTAAGGGCGCTGGTTTTATCACTACTTGAGGTTTCCCTGTCACTTGACATGTGTGACTGTAGCCATGTAAAATGGCTGACTCCCGATTAAAATGGTCAAACCCCGATTTAAAATGGCGAACGGAAGAGGCTGAAGGGAAAATCAGCCAACAGGACTCAAACAGCTGCAGGTAAAACAGTGTATTCGCCTCTGGGGAAGTCAGTCCAGACCGATACCTGCAGCCATCAACATCACAACACCCCAGCCATCTACATAGTAATCAGCCATCCCCGGGAACAATTGCTACAAATTAGCAACTCAAAGCCGACCCAGACCTTTCGGCGCCAGCAGGAGCTGACGCAAAGAAAGGTAAACGACCACCCCTCGATCAAGGAATCGCTCCAGTATTGGAGAATATCGAACCAAGTGATTGGGACCAAGTCCAATCACTTGGAACCAGGTACAAGGTCCGCCCCGAGAGGCGGGAAGCCCCTAGGGGCTATAAGAATAGGGGCCAAGTTCAACTCGACCCTTCTTCTCCGCTCCGCCCCCTTCGAGACCCTTGCTGCAAGAAGGCCGTAAGTTTTACTCCAACGATCGCTAACAGATAGACACTCCTGACTATCGACCTGTACCAGCTTTTGAATCCCGCAGGCTCAGAACCCATTCGAAAGACCATTCGTTTCCCTGACCTGGTGGGCCATTTCCAAAGTTAAGTATTGGCCTGTTAGTGGTAGGTAGTACTTTAGAAGTAGAATTATTGTATAAGTATTAATTGCTGTATATAATAAATGAGCGTTGATTTAACTCTTACTAAGCGGTGTGTTGGATTGTTAATCATTATTCGGACTTGAACCACGTGGCGGTATCAGAAAGATTCCTGGCGACTCAAGAGCAAAGGTGACAGAATTAGAGCAAATAAACTAAGGCTAAAACGAGCAACATGACACGATTGACAAAATTTAACTACATCTTTATGTAGTTCAGGCCAATAAAAATGTTTCTGGATTTTAGCTTGAGTTTTCCTTATTCCCAAATGACCTCCCACTGGTACCTCATGTGCAACTCGCAACACCTCCTTTCTATACCCTACTGGCAATACTACGTGATGAACTTCTGCCCACTTTTCATCTGCCTGCATATGTAAAAGTATCCATTTTCTCATCAAGACATCATTTTTACGGTAATAACACTCTGGTATACACTCAGATTCCTCTTCCGTGTATGTTTTCTGATGCATCAGTTTTATTTCTACATCTTTCTGTTGTAACTCCGCCAATTTTCCTGAACTAAAAATATCCGCCTCATCCTCCACCTGTTCTTGTTCTTTTTCAACCATCTGATCAAAAGTCGTTTCTGATAATTGCACTTCAACTTCATCATCACTCTTTGATTTCTCCTCTTGTCTTAACCTGTGACTTTGCGACCTTGTTACAACACAATCCTGAAAAATCCCAGGATATTCGTCCTTCAATACTTCAGTTGACTGATTTTACACTGGCCTATCAACCACAGTAGGCATCACTCCCACCTGCGATCCAGCTATATCATTAACCAAGATAACCTGTATTCCTGGACAAGATAGTTTCTCTATTACTCCTACTACCACTTCACCACTCTTCACTGGACTTTCCAATCTTACCTTATATAATTGAGCACTACTCCTCTCACCCTGAATTCCTCATATTACCACCTTTTCTGGTAACATTCTTACCAAACTACATAACTCCTCATCTCTTACCATTAAAGATTGACTAGCTCTCGGATCTCTTAAAATTGTGACTTCTTTACCTGCTCCTCCTGATACACATGAGTAAACTTTACCACACAAGTAAATTCTTTAAAGAGATCTGGCACCTTCTTATCAATCACCTCTTGATCAGGCTGTACAATCTTTTGCACCTCCTTCGCTTCACTTGGGCTTTCCTTTACCATTTTAACAAACCCCACTGTCTTATCCTATTTTACCACATCAGCCTTCCCAGTGCTTTTCTTCAACCACCAACACTGTGACTTTACATGGCCCAGTTTATTACAGTGAAAACATTTGAAACTTTTCATTTCTTTTCCACCTTCCTGGATTTCTTTTTTAATCTGAGGTACACTCTCCTTATTATCTCCCATCAGATCACCTTTGCCTCTACCACGTGAGTATTTGTCATGTCCCCAGTTTCTATCCCTCACAGGCTGAAACTGATGTCGGAAACCAAGCTTTGATTTATGAACTAATTCATAATCATCTGCCATTTCTGCTGCTAACCTCGCAGTTTCAACCCTCTGTCCTTCCACATGAGTTCTCACTACATATATATATAGATGTAGGACAGAGGTCAGAGGTAGGTTCTTTACGCAAAGAGTGGTGAGACCGTGGAATGCCCTACCTGCAACAGTAGTGAACTCGCCAACATTGAGGGCATTTAAAAGTTTATTGGATAAGCATATGGATGATAATGGCATAGTGTAGGTTAGATGGCTTTTGTTTTTTGACTTCCCATGTCGGTGCAACATTGTGGGCCGAAGGGCCTGTACTGCGCTGTATCGTTCTATGTTCTATGAACATCAGGAATTGAATTTTTAAACTCCTCCAAAACCATAATTTCTCTGAGAGCTTCATACGTTTGGTCTATTTTCAAAGCCATTATCCACCTATCAAAATTACTCTGTTTGAGCCTTTCAAACTCCATGTATATTTGACCAAATTCTTTCCTTAAATTTCTAAACCTTTGTCTGTAGGCTTCAGGCACTAGTTCATATGCACCGAAGATGGATTTTTTCACCTCCTCATACGTCCCAGATACCTTCTCCAGTAGTGATGCTAACACTTCACTAGCTCTACCTACTTGTTTGAATCAGTAATACCCACATGTCCTGTGGCAATTTCATTTGTTTAGCCACCTTCTCAAATGAAATGAAAAAGGCTTCTACCTCCTCCTCGTCAAACCTTGGCAATGCTTGGACATATTTAAATAGATTCTCTCCAAGCCTTCGACTTTGACGCTCTTTCTCACTATCCTCATCATTATCATCCAACTGTACGTTTCCCTTTATGCCTGCCAATTTTAACTGACTGTTATGTTTCATGGCCATTTTCTGAAGTTCAAACTCTCTCTCTTTATCTTTTTCCCTGATCTGTATCTCCCTTTCGCGTTCTTTTTGTTCTACTAGGGCTATTCTTTCTTTTCTCCTTTCTTCTCTATCTTTTTCTTTTTCCTCTCTCTCTCTTTCTTTTTCCTCTCTATGTCTTTCTCTCTCTCTTTCTTTTTCCTCTGTCTTGTATGATGCTCTCTCATTCAAGATGCTTTAATTCTTTCTCATGTTCCATTTGTTTAATTTGTAACTGAATTTTTTCCATTTCCAATGAGTCAAACTGTATCTCAGGCAACTTTAAATGCTTAGCCACCGCCATAATTACCTCACCTTTTCGCATTTGTCAGGTAATGTTAACTGTAATGTTTTTGCCAAATCTAACAGTCTGCTTTTAGTCTTTGTCCGTAAGGTACTGCGTGTGACCGTCTCCACCCCCAAAAATTTCAGAGCCTCTGAAAGAGCCATTGTCCACAACACACTCCCCACTTAAACTAGAATACCACACCTGAAGAGCAACCACAATATGCTTACCCCTCACTGTCTTTCAGTTCACTAAACCAATCCAATAGATAGACTTTTATCCCCCTCGAGCCCCAATTTGTTATGGGCCAGGGTTTATAGAACCCCAAAGTGTATCATGGAGTTCACCTGATCCACAACTTTTAATACATTGTGGTATGGGGAGCACACGGCCCACTCTATAGGTGTGGTACAGCAGAAATGGAAAAGTATTTTTAAAGCAAAACAATGTTTGTTCTATGAACTCAAGTTAACCTTTTTAAAACATACAGTTTACATCTCAGCAACCATCAATTCAAATACGACCCCCAAAGAATACAACACTAAGCAACACTAACCCTTAATAACTTCCCAAACAACGTGCAGAAAACAAAAGAAACACCTTTTAACAGAAGCACATTAGGTTTACATTCACTACTGAGAACATTTATAATTCTGAATTCACCAAATGATCAAGAGATACTCTTTTCATGGCAGAGAGATCAACAGTACACCTGCTCTGCCTGTCTTCAGCTCCAACACTGAGAATGAAACTAAAACACACCCTGCAGCAAACAGCCTAAAACGAAAGTAAAAAGCTGACAGACAGCTCAGCTCCACCCACACTCTGACATCACAGCAGTAATATGAGCAGTCAAACATTTCTTAAAGCGACATTCTCATAACAACTTCTACAATCACTCCAATCATGAAAAAATAATGTAATCCCACTGCTCCCCTCTTATGCCGAAAAACAGGACACTAGTGAGTTAAGAATCAGCTCATTGAGTGCAAATTGGGCGTTGAATCCTGAACTCAACTTTAAAGCAAATTAGAGCAAGACTGCTCCTCCAGGGTATTTTATTTCTCTTTGCTCGAGTGCCAGTACAGGCTGTAACTTTGGGTTGCATTTGCATTCTAACTTGTGTGCCAATGCAAAGTGAAATTGCTTCATTCTGACTCTGTTATTGCAATGTGAATGCATCCTCAACTCTGCCAGTGTGCTTACAGATCCAATCCCTGACACAAACTGTAGCAAAAGAAACACAAGTCTATTCTGTGTCTGGCAAGAAGAATAGAAAAGCAGCAAGTTATCTAAATGGTGGGAGGTTGAAGAATTCTGATTTACAGAGGGATCTGGGTGACCTGGTACATGAATCACAAAAAGTTAGAAGACAGGTCCAGGGAGTGATTATGAAGACATTTGGAATGTTGGCCTGAATTTTCCGACTGTTGCGATTCATTTTTTTCCGCTGGTCTCAGCGGTCGGGAACCCGGCGTGGCAGCTGCGTACTGTGTCCAGCACCGCCACAGTCGGGCAGGAGCCATGCTGCTGGCTAGGGGGACTGGTGGGGGGTGGCCAGGGATTGGTGAGAGCATGTCTAGGGGGGCACTATCTGTCAGGTCGGGTCCGCGCACGGCCGGCGCCATATTGTAAGGCTCGACTGCCGCAGGTCGTGGCCGTGAACATGCGCGGCCAGGGACCCGGCAATTCTCTGGCCATTTATTTCATGGAAGCCTGACGTTTTACGTGGTTTGGCTGCTAGCCCCTCACCGGTCGGCTGGGGCCTCGCCGATTTTTCCCACGCAAAACGCCATGGATCTCCGGACAGAGGCTCAAAATCGGAGAATCCAGCCCACAGCTGACAGAATGGAAATCCCGCCCATTGTCTTTTATTGCAAATGGAATGAGATATGAAAGTAAAGCTGTGGTTCTCCGTCAGCCGGATCCTCCGTTTCGCCTGTAGCGCACCCAAGCTCGCGGATTTCCCGACGGCGTGGCATGGCCACAATGGAAAACCCCATTGGCCGGCTGCGGGAATAGAAAACCCTGCTGCCGGTGAGGGCACCCTGCGCAGGAATCGGGCCTGCGGGACGGAGAATCCTGCCCAAGATGTTTTGCTGCAATCAGACAGGGCGTTGGTGAAAGTACGGGCGGGATTTTTCTCCCCATTCCATGGCATATTATGCAGTGGCGGAGGCGGGGTATTCTGGTCCCATCGTTGTCAACGGGGTTTCCCGTTGAACACACCTCTCGCCGCTGTGAAACCCGAAGCCGTGGTGCACCGTCGGCATAACCGAAAAATCCCGCCAGCATGATCAGCCAGAAAATCCTGCCCCACATCTGGGGTATGATGCCCACCTTTAGTCTCATTTAAGAAGTTATATAAATATATTAGAAGCAGTTCAGAGAAGGTTCACGTGGCTGATTCCTGAGAGGCGGGGTAGGAGGTGGATATCTTATGAGGAAAGGTTGAACAGTCTTTGTCTGTATCCATTGGAGTTTAGAAGATTGAGAGATGATCGCACAGAAATGTTTAAGAAAATGAGGGGGCTTGGCAAGAAGTATGCTATAAGGATGGTTTCCCTTATGGGGAGGCTAAAACTAGGGGACACTGTCGACACACGGGTCTCCACATCAGGAGAATTTTCCTTTCTTGCAAAGGGTCATGAGTTTTTGTATCTCTCTTCCTCAGAGATCAGTGGAGGCTGGGTCATCGAATATTTTTAGGGCAGAGCAGAGAGTGATAAAGGAGTCAAATGGTATAGGGAGCACACAGGGAAATGGAGTAGGGGACATAATCAGATCACCATGCTCTTACTTAAAAGCAAAGTCTGTGAATAGAATCCTAAAATTCATACAGCAGAGGAGGAGGCCTTTCGGTCCATCGAGTCTGTGCCGACCCTTTGTAATATCATCCTACCTAGGCCCACTCTCCCTTCCTATCCCCATAACTCCACCTAACCTCCACATCCTAGACACTAAGGGGCAATTTAGTATGGCCAATCCACCTAACCTGCACATCTCTTGTGAGTGTGGGAGGAAACTGGAGCACCGGAGGAAATCCATGCAGAAATTGCAAACTCCACACAGACAGTCACCCAAGGCTGGAAGTGAACACGGGTCCCTGGCACTGTGAGGCAGCAATGCTAACCACTGTGCCACCGTGCCACCCCATCTCCTGTGCAAAAGCCTGAAATACAATTCCTGTGTACAGGCAACCAAGGGAATGTTGATAAAATAGTGAAATATTAAAAAAGGTGACAGACTGAATACAGTGTCAATGAACACCCAGTGTTACATCTTAATTTACGAAAAATAATAATAATTCTACTTTGAATTGGAGTGGCTAAGTACATGGGGCCTGCTGAGTGAGTTTGTGATTCGAGTTCGTAAATTATTAAAGGAAGGCTGAGCAACGGGAGAAAGGTTTGGAATTTGAGGAATTAAACATTATCTTCTGATAATATAGATTGACTTTCCCGCTAGAGTTTGTTTTTCTTAGGACTAGTGTCGCATGAGAGTACCCTTTAAGAAATGGGTGTTTAAGAAATGTACCTTTAAAAAATGGAGCTGCTCATGTTACTGGAGTGATGTCAGAGTGTGGGTGGAGCTGAGCTCTACTTCTATTTTTTTTAGTTTCAGTTTGAGAAAGAGCTTGGGTGTGTCTGTGTTCTTTCAGTGAGCTGCACTGCTGTTGATCTCTGCCACGCAAAGACTATCTATGGATCATTTGGCGAACTCAGAATTGTAAAAAGGTCTCCGTATTAAATGTAACCCTAATGTGTTCCTGTTTGAAGGTTTGTTAAGTCTTTGGGATGATAAAAGGACAGCATACACATTACTTAGTGTTGTATTCTTTGGGGGGGTGTATTTGATTTACTGGTTGCTAAGATATTCACTGTTTGTTTTAAAAAGATTAACTTGAGTTCATAGAATAAACATTGTTTTGTTTTAAAAAAACACTGGTCCATTTTCTGCTGTACCATACCTGTAGAGTGAGCCGTGTGCTCCCCATACCACAATCTATTAAAAGTTGTGGGTCGGGTGAACTCCATGAAACACTTTGGGATTCTCTAAACCCTGGCCCATAATACTAGCTTCATTGAACTAACCTTATCAACCATCACAAGTTGCTCAAAAACCTGCAGAAAGCCACAGTTCACACAGACGCAATAAATAAAATATAAACTTGCTTCATAATTATTGAATTATGTCTATTTATCTTTATTATTGCACTGTTAAATTAAACCTTATTTTGGAATACAACAATGATAAATAAATTATAAATTATAAAATGTTACCACTAGAGGCCACTGTTATCTGCGTTTTGAACAATATTACACAATCTCATTCAAAACAAATTGTAATTTACCATATGAAATAATATAAAAGTTTTTACTGCCAATGTGTTCTATTTTTTTCTTAGGAACATTTACGCGATGCGTTGAAGTGCCTTCTGTCATTTCTAAACAAAACTGTTAGCCTTGCTCATATAGCCAGCTGATCAAACCTGGTTGGAACGGTTAATGATGTTCAGGTTTTATTTTTCCTTCATCTTTAACATGACCTTTCACAATTCTTTGCATGTAATTCATTCTGTCTTCAATGTTCATGTCTATCCTTATTGCGATTCTCCGCCCGGGATGGGCCGAGCGACCACGCAAAAAAAGCCAAGTCCCGCCAGCGACATTCACGTCTGCTCTTACCTGACAGGACCTCGGCATGGATCCATCCGGGGGCAGCCTGGTGGGGGGGAGGGGTGTCCAATCTCGGGGTGGGGCCTCCGCTGTGGCTTGGCCCGCGATCGGGGCCCACCAATTGGCCTCTCGGGCTGGGGGCCTCTTTTGTTCCGCGCCTGTCCCTGTAGCCCTACGCCATGTTAAGTCAGGGCTGGCGTACAATGGTGCCAGTCCCACTGCGCATGCGCAGACCCGCGGCACCCGTTCGACGCTGGGGACCGGCAGCTGGAGCAGTGTGGGTCGCTCCAGTGCCATGCTGGCCCCCTGTAGGGGTCAGAATCGCTGCTCCTGAGGCCATGTTGACGCCGTCGAGCAACGCGACGGTGTTCACGATGGCGTCAACACTTAGCCTCGGGTTCAGAGAATCCCGCCCCATATTCTCCGGGCCTGCATGATTCTCCAGTCATCTGGGCCGGGAATCTGGGGCGATATTCTCCCCCAACGGCGCGATGACCGCTGACTGGCGCCCAAAACGGCGCCAATCAGACGGGCATCGCGCCGCCCCAAAGGTGCGGAATGCTCCGCATCTTTGGGGGCCGAGCCCCAACATTGAGGGGCTAAGCTGACGCCGCAGGGATTTCCGCCCCACCAGCTGCCGGAAATGGCGTTTGTTGCCCCGCCAGCTGGCGCGGAAATGACATCTCCGGGCGGCGCATGCGCGGGAGCATCAGCGGCCGCTGACAGTTTCCCGCGCATGCGCAGTGGGGAGAGTCACTTCCGCTTCCGCCATGGTGGAGGGCGTTGCGGAGGCGGAAGGGAAAGAGTGCCCCCACGGCACAAGCCCGCCCGCGGATCGGTGGGCCCCGGTCGCGGGCCAGGCCACCGTGGGGGCATCCCCCGGGGTCAGATCGCCCCGGGCCCCCCCCCAGGACCCCGGAGCCCGCCCACGCCGCCTTGTCCCGCCGGTAAATACCTACTTTAATTTACGCCGGCGGGACAGGCAGTTTCTTGGCGGGACTTCGGCCCATTCGGGCCAGAGAATTGAGCGGGGGGGGCCCGCCAACCGGCGCGGCCCGATTCCCGCCCCCGCCGAATATCCGGTACCGGAGGCTTCGGCGGGGGCGGGATTCCCGGTGGTCAACGGCCATTCTCCGACCCGGCGGGGTGTCGGAGAATGACGCCCCAGGTGAGCAAGAATCACTACAGGTCTTGACAAGCATGGCCCTGACGCAGTGGACCTTGCAGTGGGCCAACGGGATACATCTATAACATAGAACATAGAACGATACAGCGCAGTACAGGCCCTTCGGCCCACGATGTTGCACCAAAACAAAAGCCATCTAACCTACACTGTGCCATTATCATCCATATGTTTATCCAATAAACTTTTAAATGCCCTCAATGTTGGCGAGTTCACTACTGTAGCAGGTAGGGCATTCCACGGCCTCACTACTCTTTGCGTAAAGAACCTACCTCTGACCTCTGTCCTATATCTATTACCCCTCAGTTTAAAGCTATGTCCCCTCGTGCCAGCCATTTCCATCCGCGGGAGAAGGCTCTCACTGTCCACCCTATCCAACCCACTGATCATTTTGTATGCCTCTATTAAGTCTCCTCTTAACCTTCTTCTCTCCAACGAAAACAACCTCAAGTCCATCAGCCTTTCCTCATAAGATTTTCCCTCCATACCAGGCAACATCCTGGTAAATCTCCTCTGCACCCGCTCCAAAGCCTCCACGTCCTTCCTATAATGCGGTGACCAGAACTGTACGCAATACTCCAAATGCGGCCGTACCAGAGTTCTGTACAGCTGCAACATGACCTCCTGACTCCAGAACTCAATCCCTCTACCAATAAAGGCCAACACTCCATAGGCCTTCTTCACAACCCTATCAACCTGGGTGGCAACTTTCAGGGATCTATGTACATGGACACCTAGATCCCTCTGCTCATCCACACTTCCAAGAACTTTACCATTAGCCAAATATTCCGCATTCCTGTTATTCCTTCCAAAGTGAATCACCTCACACTTCTCTACATTAAACTCCATTTGCCACCTCTCAGCCCAGCTCTGCAGCTTATCTATATCCCTCTGTAACCTGCTACATCCTTCCACACTATCAACAACACCACCGACTTTAGTATCGTCTGCAAATTTACTCACCCACCCTTCTGCGCCTTCCTCTAGGTCATTGATAAAAATGACAAACAGCAACGGCCCCAGAACAGATCCTTGTAGTACTCCACTTGTAACTGAACTCCATTCTGAACATTTCCCATCAACCACCAGCCTCTGTCTTCTTTCAGCTAGCCAATTTCTGATCCACATCTCTAAATCACCCTCAATCCCCAGCCTCCGTATTTTCTGCAATAGCCTACCGTGGGGAACCTTATCAAACGCTTTGCTGAAATCCATATACACCACATCAACTGCTCTACCCTCGTCTACCTGTTCAGTCACCTTCTCAAAGAACTCGATAAGGTTTGTGAGGCATGACCTACCCTTCACAAAGCCATGCTGACTATCCCTGATCATATTATTCCTATCTAGATGATTATAAATCTTGTCTCTTATAATCCCCTCCAAGACTTTACCCACTATCTCTTCCCTGGCCTCCCAGAGAATCCTAGGATAAATCCCATCAGGACCCGGGGACTTATCTATTTTCAGCGTGTCCAGAATTGCCAACACCTCTTCCCTGCGTACCTCAATGCCATCTATTCGATTAGCCTGGGTCTCAGCATTCTCCTCCACAACATTATCTTTTTCCTGAGTGAATACTGACAAAAAATATTCATTTAGTATCTCGCCTATCTCTTCAGACTCCACACACAACTTCCCATCCCTGTCCTTGACTGGTCCTACTCTTTTCCTAGTCATTCGCTTATTCCTGACATACCTATAGAAAGCTTTTGGGTTTTCCTTGATCCTACCTGCCAAATACTTCTCATGTCCCCTCCTTGCTCGTCTTAGCTCTCTCTTTCGATCCTTCCTCGCTACCTTGTAACTATCCATCGCCCCAACTGAAACTTCACACCTCATCTTCACATAGGCCTCCTTCTTCCTCTTAACAAGAGATTCCACTTCTTTGGTAAACCACGGTTCCCTCGCTCGACGCCTTCCTCCCTGCCTGACCGGTACATACTTATCAAGAACACGCAGTAGCTGATCCTTGAACAAGCTCCACTTATCCAGTGTGCCCAACACTTGCAGCCTACTTCTCCACCTTATCCCCCCCAAGTCACGTCTAATGGCATCATAATTGCCCTTCCCCCAGCTATAACACTTGCCCTGCGGTGTATACTTATCCCTTTCCATCATTAACGTAAACGTCTCCGAATTGTGGTCACTGTCCCCAAAGTGCTCTCCTACCTCCAAATCCAACACCTGGCCTGGTTCATTACCCAAAACCAAATCCAACGTGGCCTCGCCTCTTGTTGGCCTGTCAACATATTGTGTCAGGAAACCCTCCTGCACACACTGTACAAAAAGCGACCCATCTAATGTACTCGAACTATATCTTTTCCAGTCAATATTTGGAAAGTTAAAGTCTCCCATAATAACTACCCTGTTACTTTCGCTCTTATCCAGGATCATCCTCGCCATCCTTTCCTCTACATCCCTAGAACTATTTGGAGGACTATAGAAGACTCCCAACAGTGTGACCTCTCCTTTCATGTTTCTAACCTCAGCCCATACTACCTTGGAAGATGAGTCCCCATCTAGCATCCTCTCCGCCACCGTAATACTGCTCTTGACTAGCAGCGCCACACCTCCCCCTCTTTTGCCTCCTTCTCTGAGCTTACTAAAACACCTAAACCCCGGAACCTGCAACATCCATTCCTGTCCCTGCTCTATCCATGTCTCCGAAATGGCCACAACATCGAAGTCCCAGGTACCAACCCATGCTGCCAGTTCCCCTACCTTATTTTGTATACTCCTGGCATTGAAGTAGACACACTTCAAACCACCTACCTGAACACTGGCCCCCTCCTGCGAAGTCAAATCTGTGCTCCTGACCTCTATACTCTCTATCTTTAAAGGAGTTGCCCCTCGAGTCCATCCAAAGGCCAACCTCCTTGCAACACACTGTTTTATCTCGAATGGTAGCTGTTTTGTCCCTTACTTACTTGCCATCTGGATTGCCTTTCACACTGTATGGTTTTTCAAGTGTGACTGCAAGTCCAAATACATTGTTTCCATTGAATTGCAATGCATTGGTTACTTGTCCTTTGGTTTCAAAGTCATACCTTTGTGTAATTCTGTTGTTCTGTAGTTACTCTTTGTGTGCTCAAGATCAGTTCCTTTTGGCTTATCTGATACGTCTTCGCACTTTTTACTATCAGTGTCTTTTGGATTATCTGACGTATCTTTGAGCTCTTTGTGTTTCTCATCTGGAGTCAACTTCTCCAAGATGTCTTCATTTTCTTGTTGGATGTTCACAATTGATGTGCTCTCAATTGATCTTTTCACTGTTGCACTTTCATTTTCAGCCTCTGTAAGTCCAGCTGAGATCTGTCAGGCTCGCCGTGGTCCTGCACAGCTTGTATGCTACTTGTGATCACGTTGTCACTACTGGCAAATAAACTAGATAGACCTTCGTAGTCTTCTTCTTCTTGCTCATCATCTGTCAGATTACTGCTATCCGATGTACACTGGTGTGCAATTCCATCAACTTATTGGTTCCATATATCTTTAGTGGAGTACTATTTATTTTTTCAATCGTGTTACTAACGCAAAAATCTTCTAACCCGAATACCTCTTCCATATCTAAGTAACATTCTTCAATGTAGGATTTAATCTCTGTATTGTCATGAGAATGTCACTTTAAGAAATGTTTGACTGCTCATGTTACTGCAGTGATGTCAGAGTGTGGGTGGAGCTGAGTTCTGGCTCTGTTTTTTAGTTTCACTTTGAGAAAATCTTGGGTGTGTCTGTGTCTTTTTGGTTTCGTTTTCAGTGTTGGAGCTGAAGCCAGACAAAGCAGGTGTACTGCTGTTCTCTCTGCCATGAAAAGACTACCTCTTGATCATTTGGTCAATTCAGAATTATAAATGTTCTCAGTCGTGACGTTAACCTGATGTGCTTCTGTTAAAGGTTTTGTTTTTAAGTCTTCTGGATGTTAACACTTAGTATTTGTATTCTTTGGGGGTTGTATTTGAATTAATGGTTGCTAAGATGTTCACTGTTTGTTTTAAAAAGGTTAACTTGAGTTAATAGAATAAACATTGTTTTGCTTTAAAAAATACTTTTCCATTTCTGCTGTACCACACCTGTAGAGTGCACCGTGTGCTCCCCATACCACAATCTATTGAAAGTTGTGGGTCAGGTGAACTCCATGATACACTTTGGGGTTCTCTAAACCCTGGCCCATAACAGTATTCTTATTTTTGTGAAAATGTTATTGTTTCATGCTGAAAACTGCTTGTTCGATGCTGCAAATGTGTTGTTCAGCTGTCGGTTGAAATGTAATCAATGTTCTGCATTGCGAGGCAAAATTATTCAGTTTGTTGCAGTTTAAACACATTGTTCCGATTGGCGGGCATTTTTTTCTTAACTGGGCATGGTCACAACGTATATGCATCATCACGGTGGTGATGTCCTGCGCAAACCTCCATTTCATCCGGAGGGCGCTCTTTTTTCAAGTGCGCATGTGCAACTAGGTCAACTTCCGGATCGGGTTTTTGTTTTAAACTGCGCATGTGCAAAATGGCCATCTTCTGAAGCCCGCTTTTTTTCAAGTGCACTTGCGCAAACTGGGCTTCTTCTGCAGCGCACTGAATTTCTAGCTGCTCCACAGCTTCAACGGATTCAAGAACCTTCACGCCACATTCCCGATTCAACACTTAAGAACATTTTTTTTTTCTCCCTAAACCTGACTATTGTACTTGAGGAAACAATCCTGATACCATGTGGTAACATGGTACCTTACTATTTCTACCCCTGGTAGCATGTGATGTTCCCTGCTTTGCTTTACCTGGATGGCTTGGATGCGTAGTGTTGAACAAAGATCACCAAGCTTTGTTAATGAACAAAACAAATTTATTAACACGACTAAATAAGATTTGTACGTATTCCTAAAGTACAAAGTTACTATATTAAACTATGTTATCTATAACTACAGATGCGACGTTAACCACATTGAGTATGTGGTAATGGCTTCAAATTCATATTAATCAGGTTTCCGTCCTTCCTGGGAAGATCACAATCAGAAACCTCACCGGTGAAAATCCAGGGCGGGATTCTGTGATCCTGAGGCTAAGTGTTGACGCTGTCGGAAACGCCATCGCGTTTCCCAACGGCGTCAACACGGCCTCAGGATCAGCAATTCTGGTCACTATAGGGGGCCAGCACGGCACTGGAGCGGCCCCCGACCGGCGCCGCGCTGACCAGGCCGGTGCCAATGGAGCTGATTCTCCGCGCTGCAGAGAATCGCGTCCGGGGCGGCGTGGCGCGATTCGCGCCGGTCGCGGGGATTCTCCAGCCCTGGGCTGAGAGAATCCCGCCCCCTATTTTGGGCCTCTTGCCTGATTTAGACGCCATTATGGGATTTGCGTCCATGGCTAATGCAGCTGCTAACTCGCATCCACCATATCCAGCAGCGAATACAATAGCTGTCACTATATAAATCAGCAGAAACTTTGAAAATGACTGTGATGTGAACTGTCAAGAAAGCATAAAATAAAAGATATTTCATTTCTTTATGTATTTAAGGTATGAAATACGTTTTAAAAAACTAAGCTCACAATAGTGTTTGCAATGAAGAGGACTAATGTTGATGTCCACAGCAGAAAGGGTTGCTCATGAAAGGTTTTGATGTTGAGCACTGGCACTGCAGTTGGCAGAAGTGAGTCAATCACAGTCAATGCTGAATGGTCATCTGCAAGGTTCTGGTGACTGGAGACTCAAGAATCAACAATTCTGCTCTATCACAAGATAGCTTCAGCAAGAAGTACAAACCCACCAGGAAAAGTAAGGAGGGGGAAGATATATATTTTTAGTCATGCAAATAACTGAGAAAATGGAATGGAGAAGCCAGAAAGGAGCATGAGGAAGTCAAGAACTTTGAGAAAATTCACGGTGGTAATTGCAGCAAAGAAAATGTATAATGTAAAAGAAAAGGGTGGGCCTCTCCGTTTCTGAGATTAGTTGATGCCAACACGGAATTTGTGGACTTTCACGACTGAAAAACTGGCGCCACACCTGAACCAATTCCGCCACTATTAAAGGGCTAGCACCAGTGGCACGTGGAACACAGTCGACTCCAATAAATAACGGTACGGGATTCGCTGGTCCGTGATTTACACTTGGGAGGCTGACAAGCTGCAGCCGTACATACACATTACAATCCCCACACACACTTGTCCCAGCCAATAGGATGGTCCTGGTTGTGCTGGAGCATGCCCATAATGCTGATGAATCAGCTGGGGCCAGAGGGCACCCATGGTCTTTCCACACGGAACATCGCAAGGAATTCATGAGTATCCTACCAAATAATCATGATACTTTGGCACAGGTCTATCTGGAGGCAAATATTTCTTATCCACAGAGAACTGTCTGCATTTCTCCCACATCCGTGGAGACCTCTTCTGCAGATCTAATTCCAGCAACTGTCTCCAAACTTGCAATGATCTGCCTACAGATTTTCCTTCCTGGCTATGAATAATCATTTCTCCAATAAGTGGGTGTCTGCCATGTAATGAAGATAACCCAAACAGCATCTGCTCTGCATGAGAATGACCAGAGACCCAGCTGTTGAAGTGACGATGAATTTATAACTTAATCCTGGTGACTAACTCTGCATATCTTCCTCATGAAGCTATTTTGGAACATTTTCATCTGTTGGGCTCTCGTCCCATTTGAAGGTTCACCACAGCTGTACAGAGGCGTACAAGATGTGCAGATTGACATCCTTTCAGTTGATATTGGGACAAGTCTGTGCTTTTTGAGTTTGCTAGAAATGTATTTAGCATCATCAGCACGCTACAATCCATGGTAAACCTCACTGTCCATGTTGCTATCATAGTTGGTGAAGCAAGTGGGCATAAGATCGATGGGATGTACATGCACAATTTTTAATGTGATCCATTAAAGCAGCAAAAGTTTTAGAAGGGAAATCCACAGCAACATCTTAGTTTCTTCATATTGATAATAATCTTGGAATATATCTTTATATTACGATGGGTTGCCTGATGTCTGCAGATTACTATCACCAAGGAGATTAAAACAGCACAACAATGTCCCATGTGGTGAAAGCAGATTACTAAACTATAGATCCAGGTTTGCAAATACACCAGATAACAATATTATGAAAAGAAGGTTGCAACAGCAGCGATGTTAAAATACATGAAGGAACACTAACAGTCAACACCAGTGGAAAGGTATGCTGATGGTGCCCACTCCTTCAACTTTCTCTGCTCTCTGTGCTTAAGAAAATCTTGCCTGTAACCAACAGCAAAGAAATTATGTATTGATAATCTCACCTCTCACAAGAACTTCCGGCAGTTCTCCGTCACTCTGACTAACTGATGGAGTCATTCACTTTTCGAAGACCATTGGAACTGAACTCCCATCAAACATTATTCAATTAAAATATAAGAAATAAAATTTCCATGGTTTCCACTTTCAGGAACATGATATTCAATGGGTTTTTTTGTGACAATAAATTGAAACAGTAGCTCAATGACGTTTTTCCCCCCTTGGGAAATTCCATGGAGTATTATTTCATACAATTTCAGGATTCTCAAACCTCAGGTTATTCCTATCGTTGACGTCTCAAGTGGCTCAAGAAATTCTTTGATAGTGGCCCAGATTTTAACAGTTAATTCTGTAGGAATTCTGGCTGAACTGCTTTATTAGAACAGTTTTTTCAACTATGAATTAATAATAATAATTTTTATTGTCACAAGTAGGCTTACATTAACACGACAATGAAGTTACTGTGAAAAGCTCCTAGTCGCCACATTCCGGCGCCTGTTTGGGTACACAGAGGGAGAATTCAGAATGTCCAATCCACCTAACAGCACGTCTTTCGGGACTTGTGGGAGGAAACCGGAGAACCCGGAGGAAACCCACGCAGACACAGGGAGAATGTGCAGACTCCACACAGACAGTGACCCAGAGTGGAATTGAACCTGGGACCCTGGAGATGTGAAGCAACAGTGCTACCCACTGTGCTATCGCTTGTTGACGCTATGGTTACAAGGAGAGCTGATCATTGTGGCTCAGCATCACTTTGACCCATCATAAGAACGTTCCGGAGGTCTCCACGTTTACCACCTTGGAGGAGATGGAAGCAAAGTCTTCAGTTCCAAGAGAAACAATTAAAGAAGGCTTTAAAAGGCTGAAAAGTATGGCCAAATTTGTCGAACCAAATCTATACCCTGTCAGGTGTGAGATTCGAAAGTTGATTTGATGAAACTAATATTTTAGAAATACTATTGATGACCATCTGCGATTGTCAACTGAAAGCGAAGCCTGCTAGACAATGGTGAGCTCTGAAGATCCCTCCAACGTGTAGTCTTTCCCAAGAGTATCAAATACTTTCCTCACAACCTCTTGGCATTTGGTCTGCAATACATCCACAGCAGCAGACCAGTCACTAGGGAGATTCTTACTATGCAATTGCTTTACAAATTGGAGCTGGAAGCTGCCAATGCAATAGACAGTGGCTTGTGTCTTGTGACAAATCACAGCCTGAATGTAAAAATCTCTTGTTTCCAGTGTGTCCTTTGGTGAGGCTGTTCTTTTCCTGCAACAACCTTCTACCTCGTAAAACACTGAAGAGATTCTTTAGCTGTGCATGTTCTGTATTGATATTTGAATAGATAACGGCAACGGCATTGCAAAACTTTGAGAAAGTGCATAAAGTTGTCAATACCAGTATTGAGCATTTCCCATTGTTTATCAGCCTGATGTTGGTACTTCAGATCCAACCTCACCATCACTGACAGCCTCTCCAATCTATATGCCAGTGATTTCCAGCTCATGTGTACCAAGGGTTTTTAGTGATGTGGCTTTTTCCTCGCTGCAATTCTCAGGTTTTGGTTACGGAAAAATGTTACAATGGAAGGGGAGGAGAGAAAGTTGAAGGTATGGATATGTTCTTTATATGGGGGCATGAATCCCATGTTGGTAAATGGCCGAGGTGCAGTGTTCCTTTGAGTGAGGGGTCCTTGAAAGATTAGCAAAAGCTCTTCCAGGGCGGCAAAGTGGCACTGCTGCCTCATGGTGCCAAGGACCTGGGTTCGATCGCGGCCCTGGGTCACTGTCAATATCTCCCCATGCCTGCGTGGGTCTCATCCCCACAACCCAAAGATGTGCAGGGTAGGTGGATTGGCCATGCTAAATTGAACCTTAATTGGATTTTTTGAAAAAGCAAAAGCTCTTCCAATAGAAAATCAAAGTTGCCAAAGCAATGTTGGGAGAAGAAATTGCTTGAGGGTGTTCCTGCCTCAAATAACGCCAAAAGAAACAGATTGAGAGATAATTTATTCAATTACTCTCCTTGTGGGATCATGCTGTGTGAACAATCACTTGCATAGCTTGTTACAAAGTAACAGTCACTCCACTTCAAAGTAATTAATTGTATTTGAAGTAGTTGTAGGAGAATTCCAGGGGCGTGCCACACCAGAAATCTGGTGGGCGGGATGGAGAATCCCGTCCGAAGACTTGCATTTATGTTGTGCTTTTCATGACCACCAGATGTCCCAACATGCCAATGAAGTACTTCCTCCAGTGTAGTCACTGTTGTAATGCAGGAAACACAGCAGCCGATTTGGCAAAGGACACCCTCACGAACAGCAATGTAAGAATGTCCGGATCATCTGCTTTTGTGATATTGGTTGAGGGATAAATTGTGACGAGGACACTAGGGAATAGCTAGTATTGACGGATGCTAAAAACTTGAAATAACAACAGAAAATGCTGGAAATACTCAGCGGGTCCGTGTGGAGAGATAGCCAAGTTGATGTTTCAGGTCATGGACCTTTCTTCTGAATGGGGGCTCATTCACATATTCACCTTCAAAATCGTGCATGGGACCTTCTACATATTCCCAAGCATACAGAGAGAGACCCTCATATTCAATGTTTCATCCAACAGAGAGCACAACAAACAGGGCAACACTGTGCTGGTATGGTAGCCTTGACTTTTGTGTTCAGGTCCTGGAGCAAGACTTGAACCCAAAACCTTGTGACCCAGAGGTTGGGGGTAGTGGTGTTGCTAACTTTTGGTTGGTTCAATTGGCTCTGTTTTATAACCTTTGCTCTAGAGTCGCCAGGTATCTTTATGATACCGCCACGAGGTTCATGTTCAAGTAATGGTCAATAACTCAACACACCAATTAGTAAGATTCAAATCAATACACATTTATTATACACAGTAAATCGTTACTCATGCATAAACTCTACTTTCTAAGCTATTTCTATCACTAACAGGCCAATACTTAGCTTCGGACTGGCCCACCAGGTCAGGGGAACAAATGGCCTTTCGTTCGGGTTTTGAATCTGCGGGATTCAAAGCTGGTATGGACTGGTAACTAGGAGCGCCTATCTCGTAGCGAGCGTTGACTTGAAACTTACGTTCTTGGAGGCCGCCAGACAGGTCACTGTCAAGGGTTGGTTCACGTTGCTGAGTGACCCTGTCAAAAAGGACGATTTGAACTTGGGGGCTTTACTTTATAGTCCCCAGGGGCTTCCCGCCTTTTGGGGCGGACCCCGTACCTGGTTTCAAGTGATTGGACTTCGTTCCAATCTCTTGGTTCGATTTCTCCAATACTGGAGCTGTTCCCTGATCGTTGGGCGGTCTTTAAGTGTCCGTTAACCTCTTTTGTGTTGGCTCCTGCTGCCGCCGAGGAGTCTGGCTTGGCCTTGTTTACCTCAAATGTTTCGGTTGTTCCTGGGGATCGCTCATTACTATGTAGATGGCTGCTACATTACTATGCAGATGGCTGCTTATATCAATGCTGTCTGGGTTTTTGCAGAGTGTAATACACAGTAAATGTACACCTGCTAGTTTTTGCCTGTGTTGGCTGAATTTCCCTTCAGCCTTTGCTGTTCTCCATTTTAAGTCAGGAAGTGGCCAACTCAGGTGGCTACAGTGGTCGGGTCGGAGGATAGTCAGGTCCAGTTTGGGGGGGGTGGGAGAATGTTGGTAGTTGGCTCATGTCTGATCAGAGGAATAGTCGGGTCAGAGGACAATTGAGTCCAGTCTGCGTCGGGGTTTAGTTGGGTTGTCAGGGAGAGGCGGTGGCGTAGTGGTATTGTCACTGGACTACTAATCCAGAGACCCAGAGTACTGCTCTGGGGTCCTAGGTTCAAATCCCGCCACTGCAGAACTCCGCATGGCGGCTGCTGACTCAGTCCGGGGCCGCCACAGTCGAGGGAGGGCTGATTGGCAGCCAGGGGGGGCTTCATTAGGGGCTGGGGGCAATGTGGCCGGGCGGTCCCGGGCACGCAAGCGTTCGGAGGGGGGCACTATTTTGACGGTCCAGGTCCACGGGCCGAGTCCGCCATGGAGCACGGCGCAGCCGCTGAACCGGAAATGCTGGGGGCCGTATCGGCAGCTAGAGCTGTGAGCTCTAGGCTGCCTCATTGCTAGCTCCCAGCAAAACAGAGAATTGGTGATCTTTTTATGCCAATTTTCCTGGTGTAACACACCACCGTTTTCACGCCGGCCTGGGGACTGACTCTCCAGAACGAAGAATTTGGGTCTTGATCTATTCTAAAATGCCCACTGTTCTGTTTTTGAAATGTTTGCTGATGCTTATTACTGTTGCTATCCCTGCTTTAACTTCAACTCTGTCCATAATCAAATTTCCATCTGATCATTTTATTTCCACCAACAGGAAAATATTAGCAGTGACTTTAAAAGATCTTAATAAATTTAAAAAATCAATTTTTCCTGTTGTTTTTGTGAACATTTTAACTCTGTTGAATTGAATGAACAGCAACGAAGCTCACGGGTATTGACTACATGTATTTTGCTGCATTTTACCATTTAACTTTCCCTGGTTTTACCACCCTGCAGAAAAGTTGGTCTCTAGTGGTTTAGTAATAGGCTTGCGTCCAGGTTCTTGGTGGTCGGTTATTGGAGAAAATCCAAACCTGGGGTAGTGAAAGTATGAGTTTTACTTCCTGGTGGTTTAGTGGTGAGTAAGGGTCAAATTCCTTGTTGGTTTAGTGGTGAAATAGATCTCGATTTCTGGTTGTTTTAGGAATGAATATGGGGCCAGTTCCTTATTGGGCTGGTCATAGAATGTAAAATGTCTCTAATTACACTATATGGTAACAGGTTCCCAATTCTTACCACTTTACAGACAAAGCAATTTCTCTCAAATTCCTTATTGGATTTATAATGGACTGTCTTATATTTATGACCCCTAGATTTCGATTCCCCAAAAATTGGAACATTTTTTCTATGTCAACCTGACAAAACATCTTGATGATAAGACCCCTATTAGGTTACTATTCAGCCTTGTCTTTGTTGGAGAAACATAGACTGAATTTTTCCATAATGACTGAGGACCTGCCACCAGGGCTGAAAGTGGGAGATGACCATGCTTAAAACATGCTGGTGGCCAATTAATTTGATGCCACTAGGGCTGGCATCCCTATAAAGCCTGTGCCCAAGAGCTGCCAGCCCAATCAGATGCCAGTTGTTGAGCAGTGCCACGGCTAGTGCCATTGTTGGGTCTGCACCTGCAGGATGAGGGCAGGTTGATATCTGGGTGTCCTCAAAGACAGCTAGGTATGGTCTGCATAAGCCAGGGTCAAGCAGGCAGGTCCTGATTATTGGGTGGGGGAGTACTGGTTGCTGAGGAAACACAGCTTTGTTGCCCAAGAACAGCTATTGCTGCCTGGGGAAACCCTCCATAGGTCATGGAGTGTTTGAAATGGAGGGCCATCCCTGGCTCTGAGCCTGTGGGGAGTCTGTCAAGTTTCACTCGATGGCCTTCCCATGTCCCTGCCAATAGAAACCCCCTATCCACCCCCTCACCCCACCCTGGCACTGCTGGGAATATGCCAGTGGAAGAGGAAAGAGGGAAGAGACCCTTAACTGGCCAGTGAAGTGGCTCAACTGGGCTCCCAGCATGTGGCCCATCTGCCCCCTTTGCCACCACAAATGGCATCTTGGTGCAAAGACGTTGGGGATGCTCCCCACACCTTCCCACGCCATTTTGCCAGTGTTCCCACTTCCTGGTCCATCACAAAGAGCTGGGGAATTTAACCCATTGTGTGATTGTCTTTTTTTGTTAATTTCTATTGCTTTAATTGGCTGTAAAATGCTTTGGGATGTCCTTAAGTCATGAGAGATGCTACACAATTGCAACCTTTTTGGGTTTTGGCACAACTTAAATTTTGCACAATTCGATGCTTTTCCCAAAGAAAGGAAAGAGCAGTATTCACTATCTTGCAAACTGCAAGAGCAGAATTCTTCAGAACTGGAGTAACCGGAGGACATTACAGACTGTCCAAATCTGGAATTAATAACTGGGTGAACAGGTTCCAGTTCTGTAGTGATCTGTGTATCTGTATATACATAAGGGGTTAATATATAGTCATTACAGTTAAATGATCACTAGAGGGCAGCAATGGTACAACTCTGCAACTAAAGGACAATGTAACAGCACAGTCCAAAACAATGGCAAGAGTAGATACATCACATGGACATTGTCCAGAAAAAACAAATGTTATGCCAACAAATTTTCTGCATTCGTTTTTGCTCCAAGACAAGGAAGCAAAACAGCTTTTAAGGCTAAATCGATACCACAAGCACAGAAAGAAAAAAGTCTAGGTCAGACAAGTGATTCAACCAGTCGAATACCTCATGCTGACTTGTTGGTACTTAAACACCAGAAAACAGAAGAAAGAAAGAAACCTAAGAGACTAAATTTATAAAGATTGGACTCATTAATACTGTATTAATTGGCTATGTATAATTAATTACAATTTTTACAGATATTCACAGCATTGTTTCTTTATGTACAATTTTCTTTACAGGATACAGAAAATATGTAACACAAAAAAGGGGGGATGTAGTGATCTGTGTATCTGTATATACATAAGGGGTTAATGTATAGTCATTACAGTTAAATGATCACTAGATGGCAGCACTAGCAAGCGGTATAAAACAGACTCAATCTGCTTTCCCATCTCTTCATGTGTATTGTGACTAGAGACCAGAGGTGTAGAGTTAGCTCAGAGTGGAAGTATAATTAATCGTAGTTTATTGTAGTTCTATCTTGTGTAATTTAATAGCTAGTAAAAGTATTCAAGATTCAAACTCATAAGTTAATTGATTAGTTACTCAATAAATTATTTGCTTGCATCGGACAACATAGAGTATTCATCATTATCAAGTTTACGAACATCTCGGCATAAACAAATGAGTAACATATATTACTCAAAGTAATATAACATGTTACCAGGAGTAGTAATATAATATAACAAGTTCTATGTTAAGAACAAGTGGATATAAGTTTTTGGGAATGCAAATTCCAACATTCCTGTCACTTCTCTCACCATTCTCATAAAATAGGCACCTTATAGGCAAATGTAGTCATTAAAAAGTGCTTGATAATTGTGATTTTGTTTGCAAAACTAACATTGAGAGAAGTCACCTCTAAGGATATTGCATCACTTGTGAAGATTGAACTTGGCACGTGGTTCGTTCAACTGTTCTCCAGTGAGACAAAGCACTCAAAGGTTTTTCTTAATGAAGGTGAAGATTTTTTACTCATTCTAAGTAAAGTTTTATAAGGCCACAGAGGTGTCCACACCGAGTAGTTCAAAGAAACTTTGTTTATTTACAATAACTATTGTATGCATGAGATGGTAGATCCCAACTGGATCTGCCTTCCCGGTAACTGGGCGGCCTTATATACCCTACAACTGTACATTATTTAGAGGTTTGGGAGCACGTATACTGCAATGTTCATGAGGAAATTCATTGTTCCCACACCGTAAGGTGTTATAACATAATGTAAAGTTCCAGATGACCATAGGCTGATTTCCCCTTTGAGGGGGGAGAGCTGATTGGTAGTAATTTAACCTGTGGATCACCACACCTCAGACGAGGGGCAAGATTGAGAACGTTTATGAATAACCTCAGCTGGTATAGGAATTGAACCCACACTGCTGACCTTGCTCTGCATCACAAACCAGCTGTCCAGCCAACTGAGCTAAGTAAATCATTAACATTTTAACTCACGTGACACTAGCCAACATTTCACTAAATGTTAATGTCAACTTCCCGATGGGTGGTCTCCATACCATTATAGATGGAAAGAAGCAGAATAAACAAAAAATAATGCATCACAATATTAACCCAATTTTTTAAAATCCAAAATATTCAATTAAGCAATGCAGCAAATATATTTCTTCTGGCTGTTATTGGCAATAATGTGTTGTAAATGACCTGATATGAGAATTATTATTAAAACCTGTAATAAATTTCCCTTATTCGATATGAGGCTGCGGTTCCTGTGAAGTGAAATTAAATCCGCAGCACTGGTAACAGGGTAATATATTTAATTTGGTCCATCCATCAAATGAATTGATTGCTTTCTAACAGTACTTACAATTTATTATCTAACCAGAAGATTTAATAATATGCAAAATGTAAATGTCTCTCTCCATTACCAAATTTAAAAATATATACTTTTCTCAAGCTGCTGGACCTTCTCCCCCACCATTACTCAGAACTTAGGCATTCAAAAATCTGCATCATTTGCTACAATTTACTTAGACATTGAAAAGCAAGATGGCATTTTGGCAAATTATTTTTCTCAATATATCTTTAACATAGCGAAACTATCGTGGTTGGTTTACAGCGGCGTGGTGGCACAGTGGTTAGCACTGCTGCCTCACAGCACCTGGGACCCGGGTTCAATTCCAGCCTTTGCGGAGGTTGCACTTTCTCCCCATGTCTGTGTGGGTTTCCACCGGGTGCTCCGGTTTCCTCCCACAGTCCAAAGATGTGCAGGTTAAGTGGATTGGCCATGCTAAATTGCCCCTTTGTGTCCAAAAGGTTAGATGGGGTTACTGGGTTTCTGGGATTAGGGTAGGGGACTGGGCTTGGGTAGGGTGCTCTTTCAGAGGGCCAGTGCAGACTCGATGGGCCGAATGGCCTCCTTCTACACTGTAGGGACTCTATGATTCTATGAAAGATAGGAAAGGATAGTGAGCAATGCAGCAAAGATCACAGGAACAGTAACTGAGACAGACAACCCAAAATCATTTTGGATTTTCAGCACAGGAGGCTTTTAGTTCAAAATCCGTCCTTGACCATATTCATTGACACCCCCAGTGGGAATGTTTGGTCAGTTTCCAAATGTTTTTTGATAGAACATCGTCCAGCAATTGTGTTCTTTCTACCTTAAAGGAGAGGAAGCAAAAGGTCTGGCCCATATCACAGATTGGCTAGTTTATTTTTCGTTTCCAGAAGCTTAATGAACCACATTCCTCACACTCCCATAAATCTCCTCAAATTACCTTTTTCCAAGTTTTACAGAGATTTAAGCCAAAAAACACATTTTGTTTCCAAACTTTTAAAACATTATGCTGATCAAAAAGTCGTTCATTTTTATTTATTCGTAGGGTGTGGGCATCGCTGGCCTGGCTAGCATTTAATTATTAACCATCTTTAACCGCTCTTGAAAAGGAGGTGGTAAACCTCCTTGTTGAACCGCTGTTGCCTAAATTCTTAAGGTAATACCACAGCGCTGTTAAGTAGAGTTTCAGGATTTTGACCCAGCAACATAGTTTCAAATCAGGGTGGTGTGTGACGTAGAGGGGAACTTACAGGTGGTAGTGTTGCCATGCACCTGCTGCCCTTGTTATACAAGGTGGTAGTTATCTGGGGCGGGATTCTGCAAAAACAGGCGGGGCGGGCAACTCCGGCGCGAAGGAGTGGCGTGAACCACTCCAGTGTCGGGCCGCCCCGAAGGTGCGTAATCCTCCGCACCTTCAGGGGCTAGGCCAGCCCCCGAGTGGTTTGCGCCGCGCCAGCCAGCGTGGAAGAGGCTTGGTGCCAAGCCAACCGGCGCCGTAGGGCCTCCGCCAGCCAGCGCGAGTTGGCGCATGCGCGGGAGCGCCAGTGTGTGCTGCCGTCATTCCAGCGCATGCGCAAGGGAGTTCGTCTCCACGTCGGCCATCGCGGAGTGTTACAGCGGCCGTCGCGGAGGAATAGATTGCCCCCACGGCACAGGCCCGCCCACGGATCAGTGGGCCCCGGTCGTGGCCAGGCCACCCGTGGGGGCACCCACCGGTGCCAGATCTCCCCGCGCCACCCCGAGGACGCTGGAGGCCGCCGTGGAGCCAGGTCCCGCCGGTAAGTACCTGTTGTAATTTATGCAGGCGGGACCGGCCGAAAATAGGGCGGCCACGTGGCCCATTGCGGGTCGGAGAATCGCCGGGGGGGGGCGCTGCCAACAGCCCCTGACCGACGCGGCGCGATTCCCGCCCCCGCCAAATTCCCGGCACCGGAGAATTTGGCAGCCGGTGGGGGTGGGATTCATGCCGCACCCTGCCGAATCTCCAACTCGGTGGGGGGGGGGGGGGGGGGGGGGGGGGGGGGTCGGAGAATCCCGCCCCACATGTTTGGAAGGTTCTGTTGAAGAAGGCTTGCTGAGCTGCTGCAGTGCATCTTGTGGATGGTACACACTGCTGCTACTGTTCACCAACGGACAGAAAGAACTTTGAAGGTGGTGGATGGGGTGCTGATCAAACAGACTGTGTTGTCCTGGATGGTGTCGAGCTACTTGAGTGTTATTGGAGCTGCACTTATCCAGACAACTGAGGAGTGTATCATTACACTCCTGACTTGATCTTTGTAGAGGGAAGACACAACTTGTGCCAGCTTGGAGCTGTCTTCTCTCTGTCAGAAATCAGAGTTTTAGAAATAGTCTTTTTCTGATAGATATGGTAGATAAAATCGTATTCACAAAGAATGCATGTAATGAAGCAAAGGCTGCAGAAAAATTACAGGTGGAAATCTTCAATTTCCCAAATTTTTCATTATAATAGTCAGGCTATTATAATCTAAGCTGCAGACTATTAAACTCTTCCAGAGGAACAAGAGACTGATGATGATGAAACACAATCCCTGGAACTCACACTCACAGATACTGACACTGTGAGTGTTTCAGATGGCAGAATAGACGTATTTTCTATATGTGGGCCACTAGGCATGAGTAGGCGACCGTCAGGTCTGGGGGAAAGGGTGATGCAGGCATCAACTCCGTGGCGGGCATGCTTGCCCACAGGTTCTACTGCAGAAAACTCTGATGAGGACTACGATTGGGAAGTGTATCGAAAAAGACTAATGGTCATGCATCGTGAAATGCTTGGTGAATTAGCAGTCCTGCCAATAAACCGGCAGTCTCTGTCAAGGATCATGGAAGAGTCCAGCTATGGGGAATATTAGAGATGTTGCCTGTTCCAGCCTGGAGGAATCCTGAAACAAAAGATAATTCATGACCACTGTAACTTTCAGAGCCCCTGGCAGTGCTGTCCTTGCCCTGATCTGAGGCTGCAAATCTGCCTTAGGAGATGACAGATATTAGTGAGCACCTCCTAAATAGAGACATTGAACGAATTGCTTCCAGCTTAACAAAAGGTAAGAGACATGCTCCCTGAAAATCCAGGGTGGATAAGGCTTCCTGCTGAGAGCCACTCTCCCCTGAATCCTACTACTCCCTCTTCTAGCAGCTTGTTCTCCTCTGTGTCACCTCTGCTTATTCTCCCAGTCATGCTGCAGACTAAAGGGAGGAAGGATAACTACAGCACTATGACTGGCAACACGCAATCTGATCCATATCCTTGAAGTCAGAATTAATGGGCGGGATTCTCCGCAATCGGCGCGATGTCCGCCGACCGGCGCCAAAAACGGCCCGAATCAGACCGGCATCGCACCGCCCCAAAGGTGCGGAATCCTCCGCCCCTTGAGCGGCCGAGCTCTAACCTTGAGGGGCTAGGCCCGCACCGGACTGATTTCCGCCCCGCCAGCAGGCAGGAAAGGCCTTTGATGCCCCGCCAGCTGGCGCAGAAATGACATTGCCGGGCGGCGCATGCGCGGGAGCGTCAGCGGCCGCTCACGGCATCCCCGCGCATGCGCAGTGGAGGGAGTCTCTTCCGCCTCCGCCATGGTGGAGAGCGTGGCGAAGGGGGAAGGATAAGAGTGCCCCCAAGGCACAGGCCCGCCCGCGGATCGGTGGGCCCGGATCGCGGGCCAGGTCACCATGGGGGCAGCCCCCGGGACCAGATCGCCCCGCGCCCCCCCCAGGACCCCAGAGCCCGCCCGCTCCGCCTTGTCCCGCCGGTAAGAGAGGTGGTTTAATCCACGCCGGCGGGACAGGCATTCTAACAGCGGGACTTACATAACATAAGAACATAAGAACTAGGAACAGGAGTAGGCCATCTGGCCCCTTGAGCCTGCTCCGCCATTTAATGAGATCATGGCTGATCTTTGTGGACTCAGCTCCACTCTCCGGCCCGTACAGCATACCCCGAATCCCTTTATTCTTTAGAAAGGCATCTATCTTTTTCTTAAAAACGTTTAAAGAAGGAGCCTCAACTGCTTCACTGGGCAAGGAATTCCAGAGATTCACAACCCTTTGGGTGAAGAAGTTCCTCCTACACTCCGTCCTAAATCTACCTCCCCTTATTTTGAGGCTATACCCCCTCGTTCTGCTTTCCCCGACCAGTGGAAACAACCTGCCCGCATCTATCCTATCTATTCCCTTCATAATTTTATATGTCTCATTAAGATCCCCCCGCATCCTTCTAAACGCCAATGAGTACAGTCCCAGTCTACTCAACCTCTCGTCATAATCTAATCCCCTCAACTCTGGGATCAACCTGGTGAATCTCTTCTGCACTCCTTCCAGTGCCAATATGTCTTTTCTCAGGTAAGGAGACCAAAACTGAACACAATACTCCAGATGCGGCCTCACCAACACCCTATACAATTGCAGCATAACCTCACTAGTCTTGAACTCCATCCCTCTAACAATGAAAGACAAAACTCGATTAGCCTTCTTAATCACCTGTTGCACCTGCACACCAACTTTTTGCGACTTGTGCACCAGCACACCCAGGTCCCTCTGCACAGCAGCATGTTTTAACATCTTACCGTTTAAATAATAATCCATTCTGCTGTTATTCCTCCCAAAATGGATAGCCTCACACTTGGCAACATTGAATTCCATCTGACAGACCCTAGCCCATTCACCTAACCTATCCAAATCCTTCTGCAGACTTCCGGTATCCTCTGTCCTTTTTGCTTTACCACTCATCTTAGTGTCATCTGCAAACTTTGACACATTGCAGTTGGTCCCCAACTCCAAATCGTATATGTAAATTGTGAACAACTGCGGGCCCAACACTGATCCTTGAGGGACCCCACTAGTTACAAGTTGCCAATCAGAGAAACACCCATTTATCCCCACTCTCTGCTTTCTGTTAGTTAACCAATCCTCTACCCATGCTACTACTTTACCCTCAATGCCATGCATCTTTAGTTTATGCAGCAACCTTTTGTGTGGCACCTTGTCAAAAGCTTTCTGGAAATCCAGATATACCACATCCATTGGCTCCCCGTTATCTACTGCACTGGTAACGTCCTCAAAAAATGCTACAAAATTAGTCAGACACGACCTACCCTTTGTGAACCCATGCTGCGTCTGCCCAATGGGACAATTTCCCTCCAGGTGCCCCGCTATTTCCTCCTTCATGATAGATTCCAGCATTTTCCCTACAACCGAAGTTAAGCCTACCGGCCTATAATTACCCGCTTTCTGCCGACCTCCTTTTTTAAACAGTGGTGTCACGTTTGCTACTTTCCAATCCTCTGGGACCACCCCAGAGTCTAGTGAATTTTGATAAATTATCACTAGTGCGTTTACAATTTCCCTAGCCATCTCTTTTAACACTCTGGGATGCATCCCATCAGGACCAGGAGACTTGTCTACCTTTAGCCCCATTAGCTTGCCCAATACTGCCTCCTTAGTGATTACAATCATCTCAAGGTCCTCACCTATCATATCCTTATTCCCACCAGTCACTGGCATGTTATTTGTGTCCTCCACTGTGAAGACTGACCCAAAAAACCTGTTCAGCTCCTCAGCCATTTCCCCATCTCCTATTATTAAATCTCCCTTCTCATCTTCCAAAGGACCAATATTTACCTTAGCCACTCTTTTTTGTCTTATATATTTGTAGAAGCTTTTACTATCTACTTTTATGTTCTGAGCCAGTTTACTTTCATAGTCTACCGTACTCTTCTTTATGGCTTTTTTTGTAGCTTTCTGTTGTCCCCTAAAGACTTCCCAGTCCCCTAGTCTCCCACTAATTTTTGCCACTTTGTATGTTTTTTCCTTCAATTTGATACTCTCCCTCACCTCCTTAGATATCCACAGTCGATTTTTCCCCTTTCTACCGTCTTTCTTTTTTGTATGAACCTTTTCTGAACACTGTGAAAGATCGCTCGGAAGGTTCTCCACTGTTCCCCAACTGCTTCACCATGAAGTCTTTGCTCCCAGTCTACCTTAGCTAGTTCTTCTCTCATCCCATTGTAATCGCCTTTGTTTTAAGCACAAAACACTAGTGTTTGATTTTACCTTGTCATCCTCCAACTGTATTTTAAATTCCACCATATTGTGGTCGCTCCTTCCAAGAGGATCCCGAACTATGAGATCATTAATCAATCCTGCCTCATTACACAGGACCAGATCTAGGACCGCTTGTTCCCTTGTAGGTTTCATTACATACTGTTCCAGGAAATTATCCCGGGCACATTCTATAAACTCCTCCTCAAGGCTGCCTTTACCAACCTGGTTAAACCAATCGATATGCAGATTAAAATCTCCCATGAAATCCGCTGTACCATTTCTACATGCATCCGTTATTTTTTTGCTTATTGCCTTCCCTAACATCCTGTTACTATTTGGTGGCCTATAGACTACTCCTATCAGTGACCTTTTCGCCTTACTATTCCTGATTTCCACCCAAATTGATTCAACCTTGTCCTCCATAGCACCAATATCATCCCTTACTATTGCCCGGATGCCATCCTTAAACAACAAAGCTACACCACCGCCCTTACCGTCCATTCTATCCTTTCGTATAGTCTGATACCCTTGGATATTTAACTCCCAGTCGTGACCATCTTTTAACCATGTTTCAGTAATGGCCACTAAATCATAGTCATTCACGATGATTTGCGCCATCAACTCATTTACCTTATTTCGTATACTACGAGCATTCAGGTAAAGTACACTTATGCTGTTTTTTATGTCTTTGTTACGAATCCTAACACCTTGATCAGTAACTTTTCGCAATTTATTTTTCCTCTTACCCTTTCTCCTAATTTTCCTTGTCTTTGAACCCATATCTCTACATAATAACCTGTCACGTAACCTTCTGCCTTGATCTCCATTAACCATTATACTGTCCATCGCTTTGCACTTCCCTTCCCCCCAACGTGCTAGTTTAAAGTCCTTGTGACCAACCTATTTATCCTATTCGCTAGAACACTGGTCCCAGAATGGTGCAGGTGAAGACCGTCCCAACGGTACAGGTCCCTCCTGCCCCAGTACTGATGCCAATGCCCCATGAAATGGAATCCCTCTTTCCCGCACCACTCCCTTAGCCACGTGTTAACTTCTCTAATTTTATCAACCCTATGCCAATTGGCACGTGGCTCGGGTAGTAATCCAGAGATTATAACCCTGGAGGACCTGCTCTTTAATTTAGTCCCTCGTGTTTGATAATCCCCAAACAGGTCCTCTTTCCTAGTCTTACCTATGTTGTTAGTCCCAACGTGGACCACAACAACTGGATCCTCCCCCTCCCTCTCCAAAATCCTTTCAAGCCGATCAGAGATGTCCCTCGCCCTGGCACCGGGCAGGCAACATACCATGCGGGACTCTCGATCTGGCTTACAAAGGATGCCATCAATCCCCCTAATTATAGAATCCCCTACAACTACCACTTGTCTTTTTGCTCCCCCCTCTTGAATGGCTTCCTGTACCACGGTGCAGTGGTCAGTCAACGGATCCTCCCTACAGCCCTCTTCCTCATCCACACAGGGAGCAAGTACCTCATACCTGTTGCACAAGGTCAAGGGCTAAGGCTCCTCAACTCCTAAACTCAGGATCCCCCTACCTGCCTCCCTTGCAGTCACACCACTCTGTCCCTGACCACTGTCTGAATTAACAGAACTTATTCTACCGGGTGTGACTGCCTCCTGAAACAAAGCGTCCAGGTAATGTTCCCCCTCCCTAATGTGCCGCAGTGTGTGCAGCTCGGTCTCCAGCTCATCAATTCTGAGCCGAAATTCCTCGAGCAGCCAACACTTGCTGCAGATGTGGTCACTGACGGTCTCAATGGGATCCACCAGTTCCATCATCATACAGCAACAGCACATCACCTGTCCAGCCATATTCAACTAGTTAATTAATTTTTAAAAAATTTAAAAAAAATTTATTTATATAACCTCAAGGATAAACACGAACACCATCAAAAACACGGCCCTCTCTCGCCACTCACCCGAACTCAGTCACTCACCTAAACTCAGATGCACTCTGTTCCAATCAGCACTCCGTGACTAAAGGCACTCCTGCCACACCTTTTGTGCACTCACTTCTCCCAGCACTGTCCCGGCTCTCTCCTCCGGCGCTGTTTTCGCTGTCCCGGCTCTCTCTGCTCCCGCGCTGTTTTCGCTGTCCCGGCTCTCTCCTCCGCCGCTTTTAAAATCTCCCGGCTCGCTCCTCTGGCGCTGTTTTTGCTGTCCCGGCTCTCTCTGCTCCCGCGCTGTTTTCGCTGTCCCGGCTCTCTCCTCCGCCACTTTTTAAATCTCCCGGCTCTCTCCTCCGGCTCTGTTTTCGCTGTCCCGGCTCTCTCTGCTCCCGCGCTGTTTTCGCTGTCCCGGCTCTCTCCTCCGCCGCTTTTTAAATCTCCCGGCTCTCTCCTCCGGCGCTGTTTTTGCTGTCCCGGCTCTCTCTGCTCCCGCGCTGTTTTCGCTGTCCCGGCTCTCTCCTCCGGCGCTTTTAAAATCTCCCGGCTCGCTCCTCTGGCGCTGTTTTCGCTGTCCCGGCTCTCTCTGCTCCCGCGCTGTTTTCGCTGTCCCGGCACTCTCCTCCGGCGCTTTTTAAATCTCCCGGCTCTCTCCTCCGGTGCTGTTTTCGCTGTCCCGGCTCTCTCTGCTCCCGCGCTGTTTTCGCTGTCCCGGCTCTCTCCTCCGGCGCTTTTAAAATCTCCCGGCTCTCTCCTCTGGCGCTGTTTTCACTGTCCCGGCTCTCTCTGCTCCCGCGCTGTTTTCGGGCCGGAGAATCGGCGGGGGGATCCGCCAACCGGTGCGGCGCGATTCCCGCCCCCTGCCGAATATCCGGAGAATTTGGCAACCGGCGGGGACGGGATTCACGCCAGCCCCCGGCGATTCTCCGACCCGGTGGGGGGTCGGAGAATCGCGCCCGATGTCCTCACCAAAACAGGATCTGACATGGAGTGTGCCGTAAGTGTGCGCAGGTAGTCCAGAGCCACTTTCAAAAAAAAATAGCATCCTCTGAGTCTGAAAATTACAGGGCCAAATTCCACAGTCAATGTTTCTTAATCACAAAATAGAGTCTTCAACCAAAATGGAACCCAAATTAAAATCTTTCCTAACAAAGAAACAAACAAACAACACACTTTGTCAATCACAGTTGTTTTGAGTCTTAGACCACTAAATTATCAACCCAGTTTAAGCTGTTCCTGCAAACCAGCAATTAACTTATTATGAGCAGATGGAAAATGAATGAAACCCTGATTGCATTCAGTAATTGGCATGTACTTTATTTAGACTTTCCATTTTCTTTTAAGGTTTAACACTTCTATCATACTTCCTCCAGGGTAGTATGTGTCATATGGTTATGGCCACCGCCAGCGATGCAGAATGACTAACTGACAGGATGTACATTTCTGTGGGATGTCCCAGCTTCTTCCAGCTTTTCCTCCATCAACAGATGCAGAGAGCTCAGCTGCTGCACAGTATCCCATCGAGAAAAACTAACCAGGATACTGACGCTGCTTTTCCAGTGGGCCCTGGCATGTATCTGTCAAGGCTTGACCTCAACCCCTGTGTTGGGCTTGCAGATTATATTGGGCCATCTAGCTCCGGTCTCATTGTATTTAAAGCTCGGTCCTTCATTGAGTCTGCGCACAATATATTCATTAATGTGATTCGAGAAAATTATCAGTTAGAAAGACAAATCCTCAGATAGAAATGGTATTTGAAGCTATGACTTCTTCCAACAGTGTCACATAAAATAACATCATACCACATTAAGTGTCAGGCAATGGCCATTTTCAACAGGTCTACCAAAGAATAACTGAATGTTGCATATTATATATTTTATGTCATTGAGTTTTCATCATGCCTTCACTTGTCTGTTTCTGATTTCTTTGTCCATTGTAGTTAATAATAATGTCACTTAACCTCTCCCAAGACACATCATCAAGACAGGTCATGATACGCGTGGAAATTACATTGTAACCTTTCCAGTCTGGAATGCTTGGGACCTGGATTTCAGAATTTTCCAAATTATGGAATGATGTCAGAATGCCTAACCACAAGTGTGTGAGCTGGAAAACAAAATAAAATAAATATTTACCTGAAACATAAAACATCATAAAACAGTCATTAAAAACTGTTTTACTTATCCAAATCCAGTGGGTGGGATTTCTCGGTTGCACCCCACCTACGAGGCAGAAAATTCCCACCCAAGGTCAACAGACCTTTAAATAGTCCGTCAAGTTTTCCATCCCGCCCACGATGATTCCCACGGCACGAGGGAGCAGAAAATGTACCCCAGTATCGCCTGTTCTGTGCTGTATTTTTCTATGTTCTATGTTCTGTTTCCAAAGTACTGTACTAAAACGATGTGGGATCAGCTGAAAACAATTCCAGACAACTGGTGCTTCCAAACAATGGATTCCCAGAATGGAGAGGTTGCATTATATGTTCAGTTGTCAGTCGAATTCTGCTCAATTTCCAAGTTTATACTTTTATTTCCATTTGTAGGTAATTAGTTAACATGAAAAATACTTTGATTTTTAATTACGCCTCATCTCAAATATTCTAAAGAGCTTTAAGATATGAACTAAATTATTTTGCAATAGTTCAATACCTTGAGTTTGAAATCTTAAGTTGTAACTTTTAATTGACTATCCCTTCATTATTCATTATAAAATAATGCCACCATTGGCCATAATTTGCAGTCAAAGTGACTCTCACTTTGTTTAATTTTAGATTTACCCAAGCACGTTAAGGTCTTAATTTCTTTTGCAGGACAAGTTGCTGAAAGTGCGAGCTGATAAAGCCACAGTGAGGAAATGTGGGCATCTGGGACCTGAGTAGAGGAAAAGCAACAGAGTTCCTCCTTCACCAGTCAGATTGATGGATTCTGAAATGAACAAAGCAAGGGCTGAAAATGAAGGCTTAATTAAACTGGGTGAATTCAATGTCAAACCACGTGTGGAGTGAAAAATAAAAAGAGGTAAAGGAAATTTGGAATGAAAAAGCGGGAAAAAGGGATAGAAAGGAAAACCATTATGTTTTTGAACGTTACATTTTTAAAATCTGCAAAAGCATTTCAACCTGAATGGGCCACACAACACTGGCAATTTTTAATTTTCAATGCAAGAGAGATTGACTGACAGTCATTAGCAGTTATCACATTGTTAAAAGGATTCTTAGGTTGAAATAGTCAAGGCATTGCTTTCTGCTGTGATATGAGTGTATATCTTCTATGCAAATACAGTAGCTTCACACTGTTCAATGCACCTGAAAATATGAGGCAAGGCAGAAGCATCGAGCAAATGGATACAACCAGGAGAGCAACCCATAGAGTTTTGTATTTAGCCCCCCAGCGTTCCTTGTCTGAAATTACTGCATCATTTTGCACAGAAATGATAGCAATTGGTATGAGCCTCACTGTTATTTTGAAAGCAATGTATGTTGTAATCAATGACTTCCACTTTCTCTTTTATGTTGGAGATGTATGCTTTACTTCACGCAAATCACATTGTCATTGACTGAGTTATATGCAGTACATATCTTCATTTGTATTATTCCACAAAATTTTGTCCCTTTAAATCAGAAATATGAGAGGGATAAGAAAAAAAAGGCAAGCTCCCTCAGCCGGATTTTTGACACAAATTCCAATTCCAAGTCCTGACCTATTAATGGACATCAGCAAGGTTAAATCTCCATGTGGAATCTATAACTTTTCTTCTGTAGTAGTTATGCTGCCAACATTTTTCTCTTTTGCACAATGGCATATTCTGTACAGGTGGACCACCTGCGCAGAAGACATCCTTTGCTCTTCCCAAATTCCCAGTACGTTGCAACGTGGGAAGTCCTTGTCAAGGCAGCTGTACTTTGGTCTTTCACAAGCAGGCAGTATCGCTGGTTAACTAGAGTTCTGAAATTCAGTATCTCTCCAAAAAGAAGACAGGAAAAGCTAAGTGCATCTTGACTCCCGCTGGGCCCTTTTCACTCAAGAAACCTCTGTATTGGCTTTCCTTGGCCTTCCAGATGAACTGTTTCTTGTGAAATATTCTACCAAATATTCTTGCACAGACTCAAAGACAGAATTGGACAGTACAACTCGTGTGTCAGTATGTGTACAACCTATTGCAAAATATTAAGTAAAAAGCAGAAACTCAAGGCATTTACCTTGTTGACAAATTATAATCACAGTAGTAAAGATGGCATAGCTGACGTCAGTTGAGTATATATTTAATTGTGAGAATGTTATGCCCTCCTCTCCGCCCTCCCCATCGAGATAGGGAGTTGACTGTAAATTCTGGTTGCAATGGTAGTGGCACCATAACCGCTCCATACTCGCCCCGCCCCACCCTACCCGCTACTACTACAATTTTACCAGCAGTGGAGAAGGTGTCAGGCATCGTACCCACCTATGAGCCAATTGAGGCATTAACTGACTAATTAATGGAACCCCAACCCATTTACCCCTTAACAGCGCCTGCTATCCTGACCCGAGCAAAACCCGGACTTACTTTCATCGAGGTTCCATTGTTGAACAGCTTCCTCGGGGACTGGCTGCAGTCCCAATAGTGGCCACTGTTCCCAGTGGCGCTTTTGGATTAGCAGAACTCCTCGACATTTGATTGGCCAGCAGCTCTCGGAGACGGGGCAGAAGGCCTACCTCAAGCCAATAAATATTTTGCGATAGGTTGTTCACATACTAACACATGATGTGGGTTAAGCTGGTCAAGTGGAGGTGGGCTTTCGCTGACCTCTACACTGGTGGGGGCCCTGCCCCAGTGTAAAATCCAACCCCAGTTTACAAAAGCCGAAATTTCCCATTCATTTTTACCTGTTCTACATAAGATTATATTTACTAACACATAATTTTTCTAAAAATGTCAAATCAGGTCAGACCAGGGGGCGGCACGTGGCGCAGTGGTTAGCACTGGAACTAACTATGGCGTTGAGGACCCTGGTTCGAATCCCGGCCCTGGGTCACTGTCCGTGGGGAGTTTGCACATTCACCCGTGTCTGTGTGGGTTTCATCCCCACAACCCAAAGATGTGCTGGTTAGGTGGTTTGGCCACGCTAAATTGCCCCCTAATTGGAATTTTTTTTTTTAAAGTCAGGTCAGACCAGCCTTTTATTTTTCAGCTTCATTTAATTATTGACTTCATTTTAAACAGTGACCTTATCAAGCGTCCTGACTAAGAGTGTGGGCAGTCCTTGTCCTGATGGGAGTTCAGCTATTAAAACAGGTGGTTACAAGTAACATTGCCTGTAATTATTGCAAAATAACTTCAAGATAACACACAGGAATTATATTCACACAAGACTACACAAATGCAAGACAAACAGCATTATGAAGATAATAAATATGGAATAATTGAGATCTTTCAGCAGATTAATAACTTGAACTACAGTAGCTCCGTGCTTGCATTTCTCAGCCTGAACCTCAATTAAGATTTGCTAATTGACATGGTTTAAAGCTGTGACACAAAGCTTAAAATTGTCCAAAATGTTTGTCCGGATCATTTTCCTAAATGACACAGCTTTACTAAACTTGCATGCATTGGCTAACTCTTTCATTCACACTCTCTCACATTACATACAAATGACAAATTTTCAGTTATGAAAGTAGACTATCACAGAGATGTCTTTGAAAAACAATTCACAATAACTATGTGTGGGTGGCTAATTTAAAAGATCAAGGGAAAACAGTCAAATAATTGGAACTGCAACTCCGTACTTTGAGTAAACTCAAGAAGGCAGTGCCGTGAAAATATCTTTGAGCATTTGGGTATAAATAATTGGTGCATTTGTATGAAGTTTCACCGTTTGCAATATTAGTGGGATTCTGTATTAGCATTAACAATATTCTATTTAAAATAAGGAGACACATGCTTCAATTAATATTGCAGACAGATGCGTTTTGAACTTTTGAGAAACTTTTAATGTTCAGAGGGTAATGTCAGATTTTCTTGAGTAAATTTGCTTGCAACCTGCATTTCAACAGCTTCTCTGTACAGCTCATAGAAAAGAATATCGGATTATCGTCACTGATTTCATTAAATTCCACCTTGCTAATCAAACCAAAAGATTGAAAAACTCAACAGCCTTTTAGCGTTATAGAAACATACAGCACAAAAGGAGGCCATGTGACCCACCCTGCCTCTGCTGTCTATTTAGAATGAGTAACTGAACTTAGTTCTGGTCCTTGCTTTTTGTCCGTAGCCCTCTATGTTCCTCATCAAGTACCTGCCCAATTCATCTGTCAGTAGCTTTTCAGGTCGAGGGATTCCAGGTCCTGACAATGTTCAAGTGAAAATAGTATCTCACCTCCAGAACATTTCCAATGATTTTGAATCTCTAACCTCCAGTTAGTGATTGAATCACCAGAAGAAATAATTATTTCTCTCTATTCTCTGTCAAAAAGTCTTATCATCCCCAAAACTTCAATTAGATCACTGCTTTATCGTCTCTGTTTCCAAGGGAAACAATCCCAACTTTTCCAACCTCTCCTTATAATTGAAGTCTTTCATACTTGGTAACATCCAACTAAATCTCCTCTTCCTAAGGCCTGCACATTTTTCCTGGTTAGGTGCCCAGAACTATCTACAATACTCCAGATGAGGCCCAACGATTAATTTGCATAGTTCTACCATGATCTGTTTGCTCTTATACTCTATTCCTCAATTTATAAACCCAAATGATCCACTTGCACCTTATCAACTTATCTTGTCACAATAAGGATTTGTGAAAATGGGCACCAAAGATCTCTCTGCTCATTTACACCTTTCAAAATCATGCCATTTATTGTATATTGTCTTTCTATACCAGTCCTGTCTTCTCTGCATTGAGCTCCTCTGCCATGCTTCACCCTGTCTCACGAAGCTGCCTATGACATCCTGAAGCCTATGACTATCCTCACAGCTATCTACTACTTTTTCAAGTACTGTATCATCTGCAAACTTTATAATGCAGCTTTGAATGCCGAGCCTAGGTTGTTTATTCAAAAATGACCCTGTGGAACATCAGCACAATCCAGCTTCCAGCCTGCAAATCATTCACCCACCACCCACCCCCAACCACCATCCTTTGCTTCCTGTCACTGAACCAATTTTATGTTCATACCATAGAATCCACAGAATCGCTACAGTGCAAAAGGAGGCCCATCAAGTCTGCACAGATCCTCCGAAAGACCACTCTACCTAGGCCCTGTTCACGGCCAATCCATCTAACCTGCACATCATTGAACTGTGGGAGGAAATAGGAGCACCCTGAGGAAACCCACGCAGACACAGGGAGAACATGCAAACTCCACACAGACTAACAGTCACCCAAGGCCGGAATCGAAACCCGGCCCCTGGAGCTGTGAGGCAGCTACACTAACCACTGTGCCACGGTGACGCCCTTTTTCCATCTTCCTCTTAACTTTGTGGGTATCCAGCTTCATAATAAGTCTCCTGTGTGGCATTTGATTCCAAAAGTTCCAATATAATTAATGCATAATAAGAATAAATCTGGGTAGACCACCCAACATTAAACTAAACTTCAGATTCAGGCGTAACAATTTCACACCCAGACCAGTTGAATCCTGTGAACTCTGCAGGTTTATTCACAAATGTACTATGTTTAATCCTTACTCTGTGCTGAGTAACCATGGGCGAGATTCTCCGACCCCCCGCCGGGTCCGAGAATCGCCGGGGGCTGGCGTGAATCCCGCCCCCGCTGGTTGCCGAATTCTCCGGCACCGGATATTCGGCGGGGGCGGGAATCGCGCCGCGCCGGTTGGCGGGCCCCCCGCGCGATTCTCCGGCCCGGATGGGCCGCAGTCCCGCCGGCGTAGATTAAACCACCTACCTTACCGGCGAGGCAAGGCGGCGCGGGCGGGCTCCGGGGTCCTGGGGGGGGTGCAGGGCGATCTGATCCGGGGGTGCCCCCACGGTGACCTGGCCCGCGATCGGGGCCCACCGATCCGCGGGCGGGCATGTGCCGTGGGGGCACTCTTTCCCTTCCGCCTTCGCCATGGTCTCCACCATGGCGGAGGCAGAAGAGACTCCCTCCAATGCGCATGCGCGGGAATGCCGTCAGCGGCCGCTAACGCTCCCGCGCATGCGCAGCCCGGAGATGTCATTTCCGCGCCAGCTGGCGGGGCGGAAATTCATCCGGTGCCGACCTAGCCCCTTAAGGTTGGGGCTCGGCCCCCAAAGATGGGGAACATTCCGCACCTTTGGGGCGGCGCGATGCCCGACTGATTTGCGCTGTTTTGGGCGCCAGTCGGCGGGCTTCGCGCCGTTTCCGGAGAATTTCGCCCCATATCTCAGGTGTTGGCAGTAACTTCAGTGCTAATGCTAATGTTCCTACTTCTGAACACTATCTCGTGACCACTGCCTGAAGAACAAATATGCGGGCATTGGATGCCGATCTGACTGTCGGGTCGTTGAAGCCCGTGAAAAATTGGCAGGCGGACGATGAAGATTATTGGTTCTGTGAGATTTTTGGGGCTAGAAACAGCCAGAATTTAAAGTGCACAAGCACAAGGGCCTCTTTCTTCACACTCCTGTGAACAGTTTCTCCACACTCCTGTTTCTGCTTGCAGACACCCTCTGCCGGTTCTGTATTGTAACTTTGATTGAAAAATATGTACATTGCGCTTTTCAAAAACGCTAATACACTACAGGTACCACCAGAATTCTGCCTGGGCAAGCAGCCAATGCCTTCACGAGAGTGCAAGAGAAAAGGAAAATAATTGGTAATACATCTCAAGTGAGGAAATTGCCGTGAGGACTGGGTTAAAAAAAACTGAAGTATATGTCTCCCATTGATTTAGAAATGTAACAGGCAAGCAAACAGATATAAACATTGGTTTGAAGACTTACTCTCAAACTGAAGTTCATTCTCTCCCTTCTCTTGCAACATTTTGCTGCATTTTCTTCATTTAACTGTAAAATTAGCTCTATTAAACCAACTTGCAGATGGAAAAGATGTGGTATATTTTAATTATCACTTAAAAGGGTATAGAAATGGAAATACAATCCCTACAGTGCAGAAGGAGGACATTTGGCCCATTGAGTCTGCACCGCACTTAGAAAGAGCACCCTACTTAAGCCCATGCCTCCACCCTAGCCCCGTAGCCCAGCAACCCCACCTCACCTTTTGGACACAAAGGGGCAATTTATCATGGCCAATCCACCTAACCCACACTTCTTTGGACTTTGTTTCCCTCTAAGCCTGAAGAATGGCAGGCTACAAATTTTGAGGTGCACTTGAAAATCAACAATACAACTGTGCTGGTGGGATGAAGAGTTTGGTTCATGGTGAATACAGCAATGTTATGTTCCTGGATTAGTAAATTTGAGAACATGAGTTCAAATCTCACCATGACTGTTTGAATACATTTTTAATTTTAAATCACAAAATTAACAAAAGTGAATTTGTTAGATTGTTGCAAAAACCTAGCTAACTGCGTCACTAATGTCCTTTGAGGCGAAACTTGCCCCCATACTTGCACTGGCCTTTAATTGATTCCACTCCTGCATTAACATGATTGATTAAGCACTGCACCATGAAATGATCCAGCAGACCATTCAAAGCACTGAAGACAGTTTTTTAAAAACTCATTTATGGCTGTGGCTGTCGCTGGTTAGGCCAGTATTTATTTGTCATCCATAGTTGCCCTTTAGAAGGTAGTGGTGAATTGCCTTTTTGAACCACTGCAGTCCTTGAGTTGTAGGCAAACTCACCGTGCTGTTAGGGAGAGAGTTCCAGGGTGTTGCCCCGGTGACAGAGAAGGAACAGCAATATATTTCCAAGTCAGGGTGGTGAGTGACTTAGAGGGGAATCTCTAGGTGGTGGGGTTCCCAGGTATCTGCTTTCTTGTCCTTCTAGATCAAGGGTTTTCAAACTCAGCATCGCGACCCGCGGCTTGGCCGTGGGCAGGTTTCGGGAGGGTCGTGACGTGATCGGTCACGACGTTCCCGTTTGCGGGAAGAACACTCAATGGCAATGACCGGATTTTAAAAATGACGACCGCGATGGACTTTTGAGATTGCCGGCCATCCCGCGCCTGTGCGCCGGATCAAGCAGGACGCAGGCCCGGAGCCCAGCAGGGTGGCCTACCACCTCCTGACGCCAGCGCGCTGTCAAGGCCAGTTTTTTTCAGCAAATGGTGGCAGAGAACAGGTCTTGCAGGTCACGCAGGTATGCTGACGTCAAGTGGTCTGACCGCGCGAGAGATCCTTCAATTTGCAGCTGCCAACAATGCTGATGTGAACTCCTGGATCTCAGCTTCATGACGAAGAAGCTGAAAACAGGAACAAAGAAACATAAAGATGATTACTTGAGATATAGGTCTATTAATTGTGCCACTGCAAATCAGGATTTAAAGTTCATATATGTTATATGCAGAAAAGCACTGGCAAATTAAAGTATATAACTCTCAAAACTTCAAAGACACTTGAAGACTAAACATGGCGAGTTCGAGGACAAACCTCTATTATTTTCAAAGGCTGCAGTGAGTTCTTAAATCATCAGCGAAAGTCAGGTGCCGGAATGTGACGACGGGCATTTTCACAGTAACTTCATTGCAGTGTTAATGTAAGCCTACATGTGACACTAAAAAAGATTATTATTATCTTGTAGGAGATGGTCATTGCCTGGCACTTATGTGGTACGAATGTAACTTGCCACTTCTCAGCCCAAACCTGGATATTGTCCAGGTCTTGCTGCATTTAGACATGACTGCTTTATTATCTGAGGAGTCGCAAATGATGCTGATCATTGTGCAGTCATCTGTAAACATCCTACTTCTGGCCTGATGATGGAAGGGAGGTCGTTGTTGAAGCAGCTGAAGATGGTTGGGCCCAGGACACTATCCTGAGGAACTCCTGCAGTGATGTCCTAGAGCTGGGATGATTGACCTCCAACCACCACAACCATCCTCCTTTGTGCCAGATATGACTCCAACAAGTGGAGAGTTTTCCCTCAGATTCCCATTGATTGCAGTTTAGCTAAAGCTTCTTGATTCTACACCAGGTCAAATGCTGCCTTGATGTCAGGGGCAGTCACTCTCACCTCTGGAGTTCAGCTCTTTTGTCTATGCTTGAACCAAGGGCTGTAATGAGGTCAGGAGCTGAGTGACCCTTGCAGAACCCAAACTGAGCGTCCATGAGCAGGTTATTGATGAGTAAAGGCACTTGATAGCACTGTTGATGACTCCTTTCATCACTTTGCTGATGATGGGGAGTAGACTGATAGGGTGGTAATTGGCTGGGTTGGATTTGTCCTGTTTTGTGTGTACAGGACACACCTGGGCAATTTTCCACATTGCCGGGTAGACGCCAGTGTTGTAGCTGTACTCGAACAGCTTGGCTAGGGGTGCGTCACGTTCTGGAGTCTTCAGTACTATTGCCAGAATAGTGTCAGGGCCTTTGCAGTATCCAGGGCCATCAGCCATTTCTTGATATCACGTGGAGTGAATCGTATTGGCTGAAGACGGACATCTGTAATGCTGGGGACCTCCGGAGAAGACCGAGATGGACGATCCACTCAGCAGTTCTGATGAGGATTGTTGATAATGCTTCATCATTGTCTTTTGCACCTATGTGCTGGGCTCCACCATCATTGAGGATGGGGATATTTGTGGGGCCTCCTGAAAAACAGATGGGTTTTTACGACAATCGACAATGGTTTCACGGTCATCATTCGACTTTTAATTCCAAGATATTTTGTTGAGTTCAAATTCCACCACCAGCTACAATACCACTATGCCACCACCTCCCCTCCTTCACTGGCACCTTCTCAAGGAAGTTGGGAATGGGTGGTAAATATAAAGTGTCCAGCAGCAATCATATCTCAGGAGTGCATTAAAATAGTGGCATATTTTTAAAATGGCATTGAGTAACAATGTTGAAATAATCCAATCTGTTCTGCTTCATTTCTATGCAACTCTAATGGATTTTTGTTTTGCAGATGTGTGTAATTAATTTTGTCAGTCAGTTATAAATATATATGACTTTCATATAGCAAAGCAGAATAATTACTCCAGTGAGAGCAATGGATATTTCATTTTCAGCAGCTCTTGTATAGTACATTTATCAGTCTGCCTGCCTTAAATGTATATTGAATTTGGCATAATACAGTAGTATTTAGCACTGAGGGCATGCTCATTGTTGAAATTTAGTTTAAATATCTGAACAAAGAATGTTCAGAGTTAGACTATTTATATAAACCTTTCCCAGATGTTAATTCTGTGCATCAAATACAAAAATCTCCATTAAACATTGTTTCTGGGCTCAACCTACAGCTGATTTGCTGGCATTATAAAATAACTTTTTAAATGAGCATTGTATTTGCTTTCATAAAGTTTGATTACATGGTTCTTACTTAAATTTTCTTTTACATCTGGTCAAAACATTGCATCCAAACATGCTTATTGCTGACCAGGGAGAATTACTTTTCAAATATTACTGGGTGGTAGAGCGGCATAGTGGTTCGCACTTGCCTGCCTCACAACACCAGGGACCTGGGTTCAATTCCAGCCTTTGGCGATTGTCAGATGGTTGATTTGATTATTATTCTGCAGATGGTAGTGCTGGGTTAAATTATTTTACGTATTCTGGGTGGGATTCTCCGTTGGCCGACGCCAAAATCGGGGCGAGCGATTGGGCGGAGAATTGCCCTCGACGGCTCCCTAAAAATGGTGGTAATGAGATGCACACCGCGCATAGTTGAAACACCGTTCACATATCATTAGTGGGCCCATCCGCGATTCTCCGCCTCCGATGGGCCGAGTTCCCAATGGCGAGGTCCACGTGTGCTCTCACAAATCGTGAACCTGGTGAGGTGACTGCTGAGAGAGAGAAATGGCATACGGACAGTGTCCACACCACCATATTTCACTGACACCCGTGCCGCTGGCTGGGAGGCTTCTGTCATGGCTGGGGGAGTAGTGGGGGGTGACCAGGAGGTGGGCTGTGGGATCGGGGTAGACGGGTACGCAACACCATTTCCGCAGCCGGCAAGGCAACCATGTGGCTGTGCATGCCGCTGACAGCCCGCTATAAACCTAGTGCCCTGGGTCGTATAGGTGCCCCCCCCCCCCCATGGGGCACCCCCCTGGGTGCCCTCTGGCCACAGCCGACCCATCAGCTTTATGGGCGCTCCAGCACAACCTGTCCCATATTTTCAGCCCCGATCAGTGTGTGTGTGTGGGAGGGGGTATTGTTTAAGCGCGGCTGCAGCTTGCCAGCCCTGCAAATGTCGATCACGGACCAGCTGATCACCACATCCTTTTTGCTGGGTTTCGATGGTGTTCCACGCGGCGTTGGTGCTTGCCCCGCACCAGTAGCAGAATCGGTGCAGGTGTGGCACCGATTTTTCTGACGTGATTCTCTTAAGTGTTGACGCCAATGGAGAATCCTCTCGTAGCTAAGGTCCCATGATCCAACTGGTTGGGCTTAATGTTTCATCTCCAGTAGTTGAATACATCAGGTATTTGCCCAATGCCTTGCTAATGGGACAGTAGATGTGGGTCCTTCACATTCCCCTAAGGGCATTGTTTTTGGTGGAGTTTTCAGACATCCATTCCATGGGATTAAAATGTGGGGCTGGGTTCACCTTTGCCTCAAGGACCCTTTCTGAAGCAGAATGAAACTGTGCTCAGATTGATAAGGAGTCCTGAGTGGTTGTATTAGAGGCAGGACCCCGGGCAGTGTGAACCAGGGAGTCAAAGTGTTAAGACCTGCTCTATAGTGTTCTGTGCCAGTTATTTGACTGCCTTTGCCTTCCATCATTAAACCCCTTTGTTAACTACTGGAAGCCTCCAATGTATGTCTCGAGCCACTACAATACCGCTGGCATAAACGGGATGGTAAACCAAGATTAAAGTACTGCCACTCCATTTATATCAGGCATATCCCATGTTAATGTCCACCTTTAACAATGCAGTTCTCTCTCAGTACAACATTGAACAGTCAGGCATGATCATGTGCTCATGTCAAAGGTTTCGCAACATTTTGATTCATAGCTGAGTGTGCTGGAAAGGCCCGTGTTCAACTTTAACTAAGGAAAGTTAAGTAATTTTTTTTGTCTGCTCCACTTCACTGAGTTCGCGTTTGGATTACCCTGCTCCTTTAATCACACATGCCTGTGGGCAAAGTGCTCTTCTGCTGTCTGTTGCCCATATATGTATGGCACCGGGTTTAAAGCCATTTGGCAGGTGATTAATAAAAAGCTACTCTTGATATCAGATCATTAAAAAGAGTGCAGTTGTTTACAGGATTACTCTGGAGACGTTTGCGTTGTTCAAGTAAGGAACATTATCGGCAGCAAATTATCACTTCTTCATCATGATTACTGTGGCCTGGTAATTTGATATTTCATATTTTCTCCAAATAGGTGCACAGAAGACAGGCATGTTGAGAAAGGATTATGGGAGGGAGCTTTTCATCAGATATCGCAAAACATTTTACAGCCAATGTAGTAGTTCTGGAAACATAGCAGCCAATTAGCTCATAGCAAACTCCCACGAACAGCAAGGTGATAATAACAAGGTCACCTGTTCTTTGTGATGTTGATTGAGGTACTAATATTGACCAGAACATAGTAACTCCCCTACTCTTCTTTAAACAGTGCCATAGGATCTCGTGCATCCAGTCAGATGGGGTATAGTTTAGCGTGTCAACCAAAGTACAGCAGCTTTGACAGTGCAGCATTGCTCAAAACTATGTGGGAGAGTCAGCCTAGATATTTGTGTTCAAGCCCAGGAGATGAAGTTGCATGCAATATTTGTTGGTATCTGCACAGTCTCTCCCACCTCAAAGAAACCATGCTGCTGGTCAGAGCGAGGGAGAGGCACAACTGTGGTGGGAATGTTGCAGGTTTTACCCACATCAAATTCTCGTTTTCCCTTCTTAGATCTATCCCACCCCAGACAGAATTAACTGCAAATGCTTTCATCAACCACTTCTCTCTCTTTCTCTCTGCACTCCCTTCACACTAAAAGCTAACCCTCACCCCTCTTTTTTAATTTCAGGTGCAGGAAATGGGAGATATCTTTGCCAGTGGAAGAAGAGGAGAGCATCTTTCCTGATAATGCAATCTCACTCAATCTCATTCTCAGCACCACACATACTTTAGAAACTGGCCAAGAGTTGAGGGCTTTACATGGTGAATCATTAGGCACGTGTTTGAAGGAACGAAGGTGAGGAGATACAACGCCACATGTGTCAGCGTGCCTGTGGGTAAGATTGTATAATGGTTCTACTGCAGAGGACTCAAGTGCTGACTTTTAGACCCCCAAGTTACTAAGGAGCTACTGTTGGGCATATTACATATTCAAGGAGCTATTAGGCGAATAGGACAGCCTGCTAGTGAGTTTGAGCATCATATGGTAGAGCAGTGCAATTGTAGTTCCAACTTTTGTGATGGCCTCCTGCAGAGTATAAAGAGTATTTGGTGTAATATGGACTGAGAGGTGACCTAAACAATGGTGCTGCCACGGGAGAAGGGACTGATGAAATCATTTGCAGCTCGTTATGTTGAGCGTGTAGATGGATGTAAGAAGTGACTTGTATTTTGAGGGCCACTTTTGACTTGAGATTCCAGAGTGTCAACTCTCCTGCACTTAAGCCATAGGAGGTCTGAGGAACAGACTCAGGAGAGGCACGGTAGCACAGTGGCTAGCACAGTTGTTTCACAGCTCCAGGGTCCCCGGTTCGATTCCCGGCTTGGGTCACTGTCTGTGCGGAGTCTGCATGTTCTCCTCGTGTGTGCATGGGTTTCCTCCCGGTGCTCTGGTTTCCTCCCACAATCCAAAGATGCGCAGGTTAGGTGGATTGACATGCTAAATTGCCCTTAGTGTCCAAAAAGGTCAGTTGGGGTTACTGGGTTACGGGAATAGGGTGGAGGCGTGGGCTTAGGTAGGGTGCTCTTTCCAAGGGCTGGTGCAGACTCGATGGGCCGAATGGCCTCCTTCTGACACTGTAAATTCTATGATTCACAGCTCTTTGTTGACTGCAAAGCATTTGAAATATCGATTCTATGAGAGTGCCTTTGGCTGCAAGACAGGAAGACAGCATGCCTGCTACCTTGCCACCCACTCCATCAGTGTCATAGGATTGCCCTTGGCATAAAGCCACACATGCCACACTGAAATGTTGTAATTTACATCTGGACACTCGAGGCCTGTTACATCTAGACACTCCAGGCCTGTTCAATGTCACCCAGCAACTTTTCACCTCCCAAACTGGAAAAACCAGGAATTTATTTCGTTCATGGGATGTGAACATCGTTGACTGGCTTGGCCAGCATTTGTTGCCCATGCCTGAGGAGATATTAAGAGCCAACCACATTGCTGTGGATCTGGAGTCACTTGTAGGCCAGACAAGGCAAGGATGACAGATTTCATTCCCTAAAGGGCATTAGTGAACCAGATGGGTTTTTACAACATCATCAGATTTTTAATTCCAGATTTTTATTGAATTCAAATGTCACCGTCCGCCATGGTGGGATTCGAACCTGGGTCCCCAGAACATTACTCTGAGTTTCTGGATTACTTGTTCAGTGACAATACCACTATGCCACCACCTTCTTTATTATGTCACAATAATTCCTCATCATGGAGAAATTCCACATCCACATTGTTGGGAAGTCTACAATACATTTACAATTCAGCCAATTATTTAGTTACGAAGAAAGTCAGAGTAATTAGGGTCAAATACTTGTAATATCACATATAGAACACTTTAACATGTGACTGGGGAACTACTTCAAAGAAACCCCAGTACACTAAATGGGCATAGAAGACAGGAATTAAGGCTTGTCACAAGACTGATTCATGGTTATTTCACTTGAACAAAAATAGAAATGTATTGAAATTGCCACCTCAATGAGGAACGCATTGCAAGCGGAAAACTTAAATTCTATTGCAATTTGTAGCATGAAATGTTTTGCTGATGCCTGATATGGAATGTATAGTGTAAATATTAAAAGAATTAGAAGTACGTTGAGGAAGAGTGGAACATGCTGTATGGATACAAATCGAGTTATATGGCCTTTCTGTAAATTTTATATTGAAATGTTTGGTAATGTACTTTTACAAATGTTATGAATAAAGTATGTTATTGGGAAAAAATATTATCCCAGGTATGTTAGATTGTAAAAAGGGGGGAAAAAATCTGTTAGCTGTTAGAGATAAAGATGGAATTGAGTTGTTCAATAAATTTATTTTTTGATCTTACTTTGGCATTATTAATTGTTGGGGTGAGGTGAAGAGTAGACATGTAACGTTGGACTGAGGCAAGGTAATCAGAAGTGAGGAGGTGGTGATAAGTATTGTGGGGCTGTTCGTATTTTGGGGATGGGAAAGTTGGGTCAGGTGAAATGCTCTTTGATCAGCATCTCTCTGAGACCTCTGGTAGTTCGGGGCACTGGTGATTGATGACTCTCGTCCCACCTTCTCATGTACCTCCTCCTTGATGAATGGCACTCTGGAAGTTACTCATTACTGCAATGATTGCATATTTAAATTTAGATGTAACTGGGACTCAGGGAGATCCGCAGCATGAAGAATGTGAAGAGATTAGGCTGCAAAATTATCCTTACATTTGTAGAGAAGAATGCTCACCACATTTTTGAGTTGATAAGGCTGGCTGTTAATCACAGATGACAACACATATGCAGAGGGCGGTAACCTCAGCAAGGTTCAGGCAAACTTCCTATATTAGTTCCTTATGGTAAGAGCGTACTAATGAATTTACCAAAGGCCCAAGATTTTATAGCCGGCAAAGAGGGCACTTCAATCCCTTCAGCCTCGACTGAACTTCGACCCTGATTCAGGAGGTGAAAAGCCAAAATCTAACAATTAGCATCCATGGATCAGAATATTCAACATTAATGTCTTGGCTGAATGTGCATGGGGTTACTGTTGGAAAACTTTCCAAAGTGACTTTTTCTTTAACATTATTTAACATTAAATCCTCTTCTCTTTCTTATAAAATTATTTACTCAACTGTAGATGTATTGCAGATTTTCCAACCAGTTTGGATCTGGAATTTGTCCATGGTTGTCAATGATGAAGAATTAATTTAACACATCTGCTCATTACCCCCCCTTCCCAAAAAAATATTATTACCCAACTTATGCCTTAAATGACCTTACTGGCCTTTAACATTCCATTCACTTGAACGTCATTAAAGAAGATATATTTTGTTTCCTTCATTGCAGCACGGTAGCATTGTGGATAGCACAATTGCTTCACAGCTCCAGGGTCCCAGGTTCGATTCCGGCTTGGTTCACTGTCTGTGCGGAGTCTGCACATCCTCCCCGTGTGTGCGTGGGTTTCCTCCGGGTGCTCCGGTTTCCTCCCACAGTCCAAAGATGTGCAGGTTAGGAAGATTGGCCATGATAAATTGCCCTTAGTGTTGGGTGGGGTTACTGGGTTATGGGGATAGGGTGGAGGTGTGGACCTTGGGTAGGGTGCTCTTTCCAAGAGCCGATGCAGACTCGATGGGCCGAATGGCCTCCTTCTGCACTGTAAATTCTATGATTCTGATGCTGTCCACATTTCACATTTCTATTCAGCCATTCTTCCTCGTACGCTAGGTGGTGTTTAGCCACAGGCAGTTATTGTAGTCTTAGGGTTCCCTTGGGTAATAAACTGTAGGAGTACCTCACCCACAAATTATAGAACCTAATTGATTTCATTTCATTCAGCAGCTTCTATGATAGTTGGATTACGGTGAAAATTACCCCAACGTGATTCTTAAAGGGGTTATCCCTCTATGTTTATTGCATAGAATTTATGGCACAGAAATAGGTCTTCAGCCCAATTGGTCCATGCTGGTGTTTAATTAAGCTTCACACCTTACTCCATCTCACCATATCTGCAGAATACATTATTCCTTCCTTCCTCTTTAACGCAACTATGCTGTTCAATCCATTGACTGAGTTCCACATTCTAACTACTCTCTAACTAAAGAGGTTTCTCTTGGATTCCCTCTTGGATTTATGAGTAACTATCTTGTTTTTGACCCGTTGCGCCAACATATTCCGTCTCTTCACGCCAGCGGGATCTTCTAGTTCCACCGACAGTTCCCCCCCCATTTTGTGTTTCCCTGCGGAGTGGGGTGGAATCAATGGGAAACATGCCCGTGGGCAGGCCAGAGAATCCCACCCTTAGTTTTCAAATCCAAAATTTTATATCTCACAGTACACAAGTTCAATATAGAATATAATTTTCAAATATATTCATCCTGACATGTTATTAATTTTAAATATAAGTTATCACTTTGAAGAAAATATGCTGTCCACCAGCCCTGGTCCCAACATGAAGTTTAGGCAGCAATCTGTTTTAACATGAGACTTAATTTTCTTCAGAATAGGATGTCTTCAGCTGTTTATCGGCTCCCTTTTGCCTCAGAAGCTTGGGTGTTCAAGGTGTACAGCAAGAGCTAAACGCATAACCTAGGCTGGCATTGCAGCGTAGCACCGTACTGATGAAGGTTTGCACTGTCAGAAGTAGATAAGCCCAAGGCACAGGGAGGAAACTGTGGCCTCAAATGGATGCATAAGATCCTACAAACCTAATTAAAGAAAAACAGAGAGAGTTTCCAATATGGGTCTCTCAATCAATACCACCAAAACAGCCCAACAGATTATCAATATAGAATCACAAAATCCCTACAGTGCAGAAGGCATTCAGCCCATTGAATCTGCACCAAACCTCCGAAAGAGCACTCCACCCATGTTCACTCCCCCATCCACCGTACCCTATCCCCATAACCCCGTAAACCTGCACATAACTGGACACTAAGGAGCAATTTAGCAAAGTCAATCCATCAAACCTGTATATCTTTGGACACTAAGGGGCACTTTAAGGGCAGCATGGTGGCTCAGTGGTTAGCCCTGCTGCCTCACGTCGCCGAGGATCCGGGTTCGATACCGGCCCTGGGTAACTGTCCGTGTGGAGTTTGCACATTCTCCCCGTGTCTGCGAAGGTCTCACCCCCACAACCCAAAGAGGTGCAGAGTAGGTGAAATGGCCAGACTAAATTGCCCCTTAATAAAAAAAAACTAAGGGGTAATTTAGCATGGCCAATCCATCTAACCTGTACATCTTTGTACTGTGGAAGGAAACCGGAGCACACAAAGGAAACCAACGTAGACATGGGAGAACGTACAAACTCCACACACAGTCACCCAAGGCTGGAATTAAACCCGGGTCCTGGGCACTGTGAGGTGGCAGTGCTAACCACTGTGTACCATGCCACTGTAGAAGGCGGCCATATGGCCCATCGAGTCAGCATCAACCCTTTGAAAGAGCACCCTACCTAGGCCCACTTTCCCACCCTGTATCCATGTTAAAATCTGCACAAGGCTTACGGGAAGCAAGCAATCACTATCCTTGTGAGTCTCGCGGAATACGAGCTCCTTCTCTAAGTCGGCGGGGAGCAGGGATTGATCATTTCTTAGTTGTTAGTATGGAGTTGGCCAAGGATAGAACCGACAGGACAGATCTGGCTGGGAGCTGATGTATATTGTAAATACCTTTTAAGTTACAACAAACCAAAATTGCTTTTTACTGAACTCGATTTGTTCTCCTTGTGGTCTACTGAAGCCCAATACCCCACATAACCGGATGAGAGGGGATCTTATTGAAACTTACAAGATACTGTGAGGCCTGGATAGAGTGGACGTGGAGAGAGTGTTTCCACTTGTTGGAAAAACTAGAACCAGAGGACACCATCTCAGACTAAAGGGACTTGGTATCGTGGGCGGCACGGTGTTGCAGTGGTTAGCACGATATCCTTTAAAGCAGAGATGAGGAGGAATTTCTTCAGCCAGAGGGTGGTGAATCTGTGGAACTCTTTGCCGCAGAAGGCTGTGGAGGCCCATTCGCTGTGTGTCTTTCAGACAGAGATAGATAGGTTCTTGATTAATAAGGGGATCAGGGGTTATGGGGAGAAGGCAGGAGAATGGGGTTGAGAAAATATCAGCCATGATTGAATTGCAGAGCAGACTCGATGGGCCGAGTGGCCTAATTCTGCTCCTATGTCTTATGGTCTTGTGGGCTGAGTATATATTGTGCTGCAAAAATAAAAACTTTTGTTTTGTTTTTTTACTCGCTGTGGACTCCACATGTCCTTATTAAAATATATTTGCCCAATAAACCACACTTACAAAACAACTATCTGTGAAATACTTTGAGGTGTGTTGAAGACATGAAAGTCACCACACAGTTGTTTCCTTGGCATTTAATCTACAGCATACTCAAACAAGCACTAGACATTCCTGAGAACTTTGACTATATCAGCTGGTGGTTCAGGATATACTTTCTGCTCGTCGACAAAGCTCCATAACTCATCTTGTCTCCAGCCATAGCTCGTGCAATAAGCATGTGTAGTCACACTCAATTACTCACCATGCACTGAAATTGTTGGCAGAAGAACCTGCCAAGTAAACCACGAAAATGTGTCAGGACAATGTCTTGTCAATTCAGAAATGACTAAGTTGACATCTTGCTGCGATGTCCAAGTGCTTTATTTAATGCTGTCATTGGTAAAACTCTTTAGTTGGCCAGCAGATACCTTCTTTGGCTCCAGGAGTGTGTCTACTTAGTAGCCCACTAAGCCTTTCTTAATGCTGTACTCAGTGGATGACCTTCCACGCTACATAGCTGGAGCTACTAATTTATTACATGGATTTGCACAATTGAATGTGAGAATATGTCAGTGTTGCTTGAATTTGAAAGAAAGGTGAGTTTGCTGATATGTTTGAGTGGCTTTAATTAAACAAAAGATGAATTGAAGTTTCAGAAATTATGCTGGATCCTATTCAACAAGTCTCTATTTGTCCCTGAGCTCAATGGAAATGATTAATGTGGTCTGGGTTGGTTCCATGGCCCTTAAATGTAAGGACAAACTGTAAGCTTATTGTCATTTTTTCTTTTGAAGCGTGCCCAGCTTTCAGAACTTTCAGACTATATACCAACTCCACCCATTCTGAAGAACCACAGTCAGGCAATAGTTGAAGCAGCCAATACTCAAAGTTCTCAGCACAAAACTGATGTTACAGTTCGAAAATTCTGTTTGTTCATTGGGCCAAACAAGCCTTGCCTTTAAAATATTTTTCCTATTAAGGGGCAATTTAGAAAGGCCGATCCACCCACCCTGCACATCATTGGGCTGTGGGGGTGCGACCCATGCAGACACGGGGAGAATGTGCAAACTCCACATGGACAGTGACCCAAGGCCAGGATGGAACCTGGGTCCTCAGCACCGTGAGGTTGCAGTGCTAAACACTGCACCACCGTGCCGCCCACGATATCAAGCCTTTCATATCAGGATGACTCTAGTTCGATCATGGTTCTGGGCTGAGTTAGTGTATCCCAGTTGGTGCGGTGGTGAAGCTATTGTAATTAATGCTGAGTGACCAGGTCCTACGATGCCTGCCCCATCCACGACTGGATAACTTGCCGTTGATAACTGCGTAGGCTCAAAAGTAAACACTGGCCATTGTTGGGGCGCCCCATTGCCTATGCAATTATATCCACGATGGAGTCATTGGCTTCAAAGAGGGTGGGGTGGAGGGAGGAGAGGGTGACAGTGTGAGGTTGGTGGAAATTAGAAAATAAAATGCAATTTTAGCTGAGACCTTAGTTGCAAATCCAAAGTTTGAGTTCAATTTCTTCCAACCTGTGTGCTGTGAGCCACGTATGGCTATGTAAGGCTGTTGTATATATGTTCTACTGTTCTATTAGTATTGTTATCTCCACTGTTGTATATACTTATTGTTATTGCTGTTCTGTTATTGGTTGTTGCTGTTGTACTGTTGGACTGTTATTATTGGTGCTGCTGTTGGCTCTGCCTGTGGCTCCGCCCAGCTGTGGAGGTATGAAGCCTGTTGACCTGGGTCAGCCCTGCAGTGCGGGAGGAGCTACAGGTCGGCACATATTTCGCTTATTGAAGCATCGGTTCACTGCTTCTCAGCGTCTCGTATGAATTGATGTCTATCACTGTGCAAATGCATTCCCGGTTTCCCAGCACAAAGCACATGGAAGCTCCTTGGTATTTTTAAGGAAACATCGGTTGAGTATCGACATGTTCCATAACTTATCACAGTTAAAGGATTGTAAATATCAATATAAATGGGTGAAGACTGAAAATGTTGTAATTTGGTTTCATGAAGGAGGGAAGTTGTATTAGAAGGTGTAACATTGCAAATCATTTCATTTTTATTATTATCATAAACCAGTCACAGTGGCTTCATCCTACCAAGATTCTACTAGATGGATGAGATTGAGTGATGTCCCTGCTGCCTGGCCCATTGTACAAAATAATGAAATGAGAAGAACAGCTCTGATATATTAAGAACAACGAATAAAGAAAAGTACAGCACAGGAGCAGGCCCTTCGGCACTCCAAACCTGCGCCAACCATGCTGCCCGCCTCACCTAAAACCTTCTGCACTCCCGGGCTCCGTATCCTTTATTCCCATCCTATTCATGTATTTGTCAAGATGCCCTTAAACGTCACTATCGTCCCTGCTTCCACCACCTCCTCTGGCAGCGAGTTCCAGGCACCCACTACATAGAGCATTACAGCGCAGTACAGGCCCTTCGGCCCTCGATGTTGTGCCGACCTGTAAAACCACTCTAACGCCCATCTACACTTTTCCCTTATCGACCATATGTCTATCCAATGACCATTTGAATGCCCTTAGTGTTGGCGAGTCCACTACTGTTGCAGGCAGGGCATTCCACGCCCTTATTACTCTCTGAGTAAAGATCCTACCTCTGACATCTGTCTTATATCTATCTCCCCTCAATTTAAAGCTATGTCCCCTCGTGCTAGACATCACCATCCGAGGAAGAAGGCTCTCACTGTCCACCCTAGCCAATCCTCTGATCATATTGTAAGCCTCAATTAAGTCACCTTCTTCTCTCGAACGAAAACAGCCTCAAGTCCCTCAGCCTTTCCTCATAAGATCTTCTCTCCATACCAGGCAACGTTCTGGTAAATCTCCTCTGCACCCTTTCCAATGCTTCCACATCCTTCCTATAATGCGGCGACCAGAATTGCACGCAATACTCCAAATGCGGCCGCACCAGAGTTTTGTACAGCTGCAACATGACCTCATGGCTCCGAAACTCAATCCCTCTACCATTAAAAGCTAACGCAATTTACGCCTTCTTAACAACCCTCTCATCTTGGGTGGCAACTTTCAGGGATCTATGTACATGGACACCAAGATCTCTCTGCTCATCCACACTGCCAAGAATCTTACCATTAGCCCAGTACTCTGTCATCCTGGTATTCCTTCCAAAATGAATCACCTCACACTTTTCTGCATTAAACTCCATTTGCCACTTCCCAGACCTGCGCTGCAGCTTATCTATGTCCCTCTGTAACTTGTAACATCCGTCCGTTCTGTCTACAACTCCACCGACTTTAATGTCATCTGCAAATTTACTTACCCATCCTTCTACGTCCTCCTCCAGGTCATTTATAAAAATGACAAATAGCAGTGGCCCCAAAACAGATCCTTGTGGTACACCATTAGTAACTGGACTCCAGTCTGAACATTTCCCATCAACCACCACCCTTTGTCTTCTTCCAGCTGGCCAATTTCTGATCCAAACTGCTAAATCACCCTGAATCCCATGCTTCCGTATTTTCTGCAGTAGCCTACTGTGGGGAACCTTATCAAACCCATTACTGAAATCCATATACACCACATCAACTGCTTTACCCTCATCCACCTGTTTGGTCACCTTCTCAAATAACTCAATAAGGTTTGTGAGGCATGACCTACCCTTCACAAAACCGTGTTGACTATCTCTAATCAAATTATTCCTTTCCAGATGATTATACATCCTATCTCTTATAAACCTTTCCAAGATTTTGCCCACAACAGAAGTAAGGCTCACTGGTCTATAGTTACCGGGGTTGTCTCTACTCCCCTTCTTGAACAAGGGGACAACATTTGCTATCAGTCTTCTGGCACTATTCCTGTAGACAAAGATGACTTAAAGATAAAAGCCAAAGGCTCAGAAATCTCCTCCCTAGCTTCTCAGAGAATCCTAGGATAAATCCCATCCGGCCCAGGGGACTTATCTATTTTCACACTTTCCAGAATTGCTAACACCTCCTCCTTATGAACCTCAAGCCCTTCTAGTCTAGTAGCTTGAATCTCAGTATTCTCCTCGACAACATTGTCTTTTTCCTGAGTGAATACTGACACTACCCTCTGTGTAAAAAAGTTGCCTCGCACATCTCCTCTAAACTCTGCCCCTTGCACCTTAAACCTTAAAATGTTTGGAAAGGAAACATTTCAAAATGATTTTACATGAATAGGATGGGAGTAAAGGGATACGGACCCAGGAAGTGTAGAAGATTGTAGTTTAGTCGGGCAGCATGGTCGGCACGGGCTTGGAGGGCCGAAGGGCCTGTTCCTGTGCTGTACTTTTGTTTTGTGTTCTTTGTTCTAAAGGCATGCTGCATGTAATGAAGAACAACCTCTTCTCACCACCCCCCCACCCCCCACTACCCCATAATCCATGTAGATCTTTATCACTTCAGAACACCTTATACTTAAATGTTTTCCAGTTGAGTGGATTGTTTCTATCAGTAAAAGCAAAAAAACTGACCATCTATTGATGATATCAAATACCAGCAGCATTCCTTTTTTCCTTGAAGTGTACTCATCAGGCTTCATGTTTAGGTAATTCATCCGAACGTATTCTGCACAAAAGCTCCAAGGGGTGAAGAGGGAAGAAATGAGAAACAAAGTTCGGAGGTGAAAACTCAAACCCATAATGAGATCCATGGGCACCAGAAATAGTCAGTGAAGCATTGTTGCCTGAATTCCAAATATAAATTTGCATTGTCAAAGAATCCTTGATTGTAGCATCTCTTCATGCTTTTGTGTAAAAAAACAGCTTAACCTTAACAGCTGTCGTGATGTTGCTCTTGCCATATTCCAGTTGAGGACTCACAGCCCAACCTCTCCGACAGTGTACAGGAAGATCTCTAATAGAAAATACATCACTGAGGTCCATTGCACTGAATTACATCTCATTAGTATTACAAATACTGGACTGGATTCTCTGTTCTGGAGACTAAGTGCTGTTGCCGGAGTTGAATGTGCTCTCCCGCATGGAGCACTCATCAGGAGAAATTAAAGTCACGCAAATAGGGGAGTGCATCTGTGACACCACGTATGCACCCTGTGCAGATGGTTGCGAGATCCCACACAGGGCCCCGCTCAAGCCCTGGAATGAGCCAGAGTCATTAGAAGTTCAGTGTGACAGTCACCAGGAGCGGGTATCCTCCTCCATACCCCCGCAGTGTCAGGTGTGCCACACTATCTGGTACAGGTGGCGCACGGTCTCCCTGGTGAACCAGAGTCAGTGGCGGCACATGTGGTCTGGCAGCTCCTTGAAGGCCATGCACCGACGGTATACGTGTGTCATGATGTGGCACCTCCTTCTTGACCTGCTGGACGGCCGGCATTTGAGCCTCACCTGCTGGGCCCTGCTCTTCTGGGGAAGGCTCCTCTTGTGCAGGGTTGTCCGTTACCCAGGCGCTCTTGCCTCCATGCATCCGCAACGGCTACAGCGGCCGGGTAGATAGTGAGTGTAGCTGGCTGTGGTCCGGAGAATGTGTCTAGTTCTACGATTTAAAAAAACAGTGAGGCCCCAGCACCAATCCTCTGACCTGTGAGGGGCGAGCAGCTGCACCACGTAAAATGCATGACCTTCATGAAGTAAACGGGCGGAGAATTGTCAGGTCCGTGGCCGCACATGCGCACGGCGACAACCTGCAGTGGTCGCGCCATACAACATGGCGCCAGCTGTGCGCGGACACGATCTGCCAGACAGTTCCCCCCGGACCCCCCTCACCACTCCCCAACCTGTCTCCCCAATCCTCGCCGAAGCGGGCAGCTGCACGGCTCCCCCGCCCCCGACTGTGTCCGCAGCCGTCACACCAGGTTCACGAAAACTGAGAGCACAAGTGAACCCGCCATCGTGAACTCTCCCCAATGGGGGTGGAGCATCGGGGGAGGGCTTCAGGTAACTTCCTGAGGCTGCCCCAATGGCATACTCCCCAATGACGCCGTTCTGGAGGTGGCGGAGCTTCTGAAATCAGGCAGTGTCCCCGATACGGTCGTAAACAGGCATTCTCTGCCCGATCGGTGATTACGAAATTGCCGTCGGCAAGCAGAGAATCCCGCCCCATGTCTCTGTGGGGGGAATGACAGAGAATGTTAGAAAGATGTGCATTCCCTTGAACATCCAATGCCACCAGGTTACATAGTGACCCTGAGTTGTACTGCTGCACAACCCTGAACACGCGGGCCCACTCCCTCCCACAGCCCCTTCGAGTTGATGACATCCGCATTACAACCCTGTCCCCATCAGTGACTGGCAGTGATTTGAGGAGCCTCGATCTGCACCACCCATCTTTTGTTTCTACTGTGAGTAAAGCTAAGTCCCTGTAAACATAAGAGGCCTCAGTTTAACACTCATCCAAAAGATGCCCCCCCGAATTTGCTGCACGCTCTCAGTGTCACTGGAGTGTCAGCCCCGATTTTGTGTGCCTGAGCCTTCGAATGGGACTCGAATGCAGAGTGAGAATGCTACCAACAGAGCCATAGGTGACACACGATGTATGGTCATATCTCTTCAGTGTTGATCTGGAGCTTTTCTAGCAATTTCCAACTGTTTAATTGAAACATTTCTGTTTTTGGTGTGTCTTTTTCAAGCCATTCTGCAGATTTTTCTATTTTTATTTTCGGAGATTTCAGGGCCCTTCACCTCCCATGGTGTATTTAGTAGCGGTTTTCCAAGGAGGAGGTTCAGAGGCTTAGGCCGGGATTCTCCGTTGCAAGTCCGCCCCATTAGCGCTGCTGGCGAGGACGGAGAATTCATTGCAGCGAGACCAGAGAATCCCGCCCTTAGAGTCTGAACAATAACTTTATCATAGAACGTAACTATGTATAGATATACACGATAGCAGGCTTCTCCAGTCCAAGCCATGGTGGAACAGGTTCGAGAGGCTAAATGACCTACCCCTGCTCCTAGTTATGTCACAGAATTTACAGTGCAGAAGGAGGCCATTTGGCCCATCGAGTCTGCACCGGCCCTTGGAAAGAGAACCCTACTTAAGCCCATGCCTCCACCTTATCCCTGTAACCCAGTAACCCAACCTAACCATTTGGACACTAAGGGGCAATTTAGCATGGCCAAGCCACCTAACCTGCACATCTTTGGACTGTGGGAGGAAACTGGAGCACCCGGAGGAAACTCACGCAGACATGGAGAGAAAGTGCAAACTCCACACAGTCACCCGAGACCAGAATTGAACCTGGGACCCTGAAGCTGTTAGGCAGCAGTGCTAACCATTGTGCCACCGTGCCACCCTTATGTTCTAAGAAAGAATTGTTCTGTCTAATTCCACCTTCCAGCTCTTGGCTTGCAGCCCTGTCGGTAATAGCACCTCAAGCACAAGTCTTGTGTTCTTGATTAATAAGGGGGTCAGGGTTTATGGGAAGAATGCAGGAGAATGGGGGTGAGGAACATATCAGCCATGATCGAATGGCGGAGCAGACTTGGTGCTAATTCTGCTCCGATGTCTTATGGTCTTATGAGCTATCTGCATTCAGACTACCACGGGTCACTACTAGACTGTTTATCCAGTCCCACATTAACCCTTTCAGACCTGAACATCTAATCCAACAATATCAGCTTCACTACCCACTATATCAGCGAAGACATTAACCACTTATTTTAAATGGGTCAATGGTTTTATTACGATAGTGACAAGATTAATTTGATATCTGTTTGTAAAACCTTTGAGGGATAACATTGTCAACAGTAATCAGTACTCCTGTTGGGTCACTTGTTTCACTGCTGTTGTTCCAACATTCATTTGATGCAATGTAGCTAATGATTGGGCAGATTTTACAAATTGGCCCAGAAACTGGACGAACTTCAAGCTGGGATGCCCAATAGTCATCCACAAGGCAATTTGATTGTCAAGAAGGAGATACAGATCATCTGATGGAGACACCAGTGCTGATTTATCCTACGTTTATGGGATGGGTGGAGATCGGTATGCGGGTTGGGGTCGGCATGGGCGAGGGGGATTGGGCAATGGCCGGTAGTTTTAACATGAAATGAGGGAGAACATTCTCTGGCTCCTCAGTAGGGTGTTTTTGATCACTTTAAAGACCATGGGCAGGAGTCTCCATCGGCCGACGCTGGAATCGGGAAATGTGTTGGGCGAAGAATCGGTTATGATGCCGAAATCACGGCGGGCATCGATTTCACACCAAATTACAATTTAATTGCCTCGACAGTGGTGTCAATGCATTCCAGAGCACGTACAGTAAACGGCGTTGGCATATCATTAGGAGACCTGACCTGATATTCTCCAGGGCCGCCATGATTCTCCACCTCCAAAGGGCGGAATTCCCGGCAGCGAGGATCATTTATGCTTTTAAACATTCTGAAACTGGCGCCATGGCTGCTGAGGGTGAGAGAGAGGGTACGGAAAGTGTTCAACATTGCCATAGTTTGCTGACAGTTGTGCCGCTGGCCGGAGGCTTCTGTCAGGGCTGAGGGAGGTAGCAGGGGGTGGCCAGGAGGTCGGCTTTGGGGTCGGGGTGGACGGGCAGCGGTCGCACCATAGAACATGGCACCGGCCACGCTCGGACCCGGCCTGCCAGATAGTACCCCCGTGTAACCCCACTCACCACCCCCAGACCACCCCCGCCAGTCCCACCAGCCCCCACCGAAGCACCCCCGGCCAGCAAAACGGTTCTCCCCCCCCCCCTGACTGTGGCAGTGCTGGACACAGTCCGCAGCCACCGCGCGAGGTTGACGAACCCTCAGACCACAAGTGATCCACGCCGTCGGGAAGTCGGCCCATCGGGGGCGGATGAGGGCCTTCAGGTGACGTCCTGAGGCCGTCCCAACGGCGTGCGACGTACTCACCGATGATTTGGACGGGGCGGAGCATCTGGAAAAAGGCACCGTCCCTCGGTGTCAAAAGGGATTCTCCGGCGAATCGCCGAATGCGATTTCGGCGTCGGCAATCGGAGAACTCAGCCTTTAGTCTCAGGAATGGAGAATCCAGCCGCATAAGCAGGATTCTCCATCAGCGGGATTCACCCACACCCATGGGTTTCCCAAGGACGTGGGGTGGCAAACCCGCTGCCGGCGGGGGGGGCGGCCGCGCCAGAAAAAGGGGCTGGTGGGACAGAATATCCCGCCCCATAATTTTAAATCTGTTCTCATGAGAAAGTGACTGAAGTACGCATGGCCCATGCTATGATCAGCTGCAATCAAATATTGTAAAGGGGCCTGCAATAGGTACTAGGTCTCGGATTTGGATAGGCAATGGGCCCAGCGTCTATTTCAGGCAGTGACTATGCGCCCTAGTACTCAATATAATGTCCAAAGCTGGAACCAACTAAGTGCACACCTGCCATTTTGGACCCTTCAGACTTTTTTACTGGTAAAATCAGGGCCTCGCTATCTAATTTCCAGCCACCAGTTCTTTTATCATAAATTAAAACCCATTCCATTGTAATAAGCACAATACATTTGTTGCTCCTTACTGCCCAACACAAACACATTGTTGGAAATTATTGGCATTAGAGCTGGGCATGTTATTGCCAATTCAGATTTCACACATGCTTTTAGTAGTATATTAAGAAAAACAGTTAAATAAAATGAACAATCTACTTACCACCAAATGAGGTCACATAAAGAGGCCACAGTGGTATTGTCTTTGGAAGGTAGAACAGTTTAGATTTGTTTTTTACAGGAATTGAGTGAAACTGGACTTCTGTCAAAAATAATTGCACGCAAATCTTTTGTTCGAGCATTTTGTTCTTCAGAATGTTATTTTGTTTGAATAATTTGGATAATTTGAATTACTCATCCAGTTTTTTTGTTAATTCTGGGTGGGTGTTACTAGCAAGACCAGTTACTGCCCGTCCATAGTTGCCTGTTAAGGTGATGATAGGTTTTCTCCTTAAGTCACTGGTGGTAGTATGGTACAACTCAATGGGGATTGAAGAATCAACCACATCAGAGACGCGAATCACATCATTGGCTTTGAACACAAAAATCTAGGCCAACAATCCATGCAGTGCTGGGGCAAGTATCATCTTTGAATGAGGCCTTGGGAGGACTTTAGGTGGACTTAAAGGATTCCATAGAATCCTCGTAGAATCATAGAATCCCTACAGTGCAGTAGGAGGCCATTTGGCCCATCAAATCTCCACCAATCCTCCGTAAGAGCACCCTAACTAGGCCCATTCCCCCTGCCCTAGCCAAAGTAACTCCACCTAACCTGCACATCTTTGGACTATGGGAGGAATACGGAGCACCCGGAGGAAACCCGCACAGACACAGGGAGAATGTGCAGACTCGACACAGTCACCCGAGATCGGAATCGAACCTGGGTCCCTGAGGCTGTGAGGCAGCAGTCCCAACCACTGTGCCAGCGTGCCGGCCCCATGTTCAACTCGAAGAAGAACAGTGGAGTCCATCCCAATATCCTGGCCAATATTTATCATGCAAATAACAGCACCTAAAAAAATGATTATCTGGTCATTGTTACGTTGCTGTTTGATGGACCTACAATACATCAGAGATCAGAGATTTCAAAAGTACTTCATTAGCTTTAGCTTATCAAATGCTTTCTGGTGGCTGAAGTCATGAAAAATGCATTTTTGCTTCTTGCACATGGTCACAATGGATACGACTCGCTTTCCTAAAGGACAATTGGTTTTTAAAAAAATAAAACTCAACAGTTTGAAGGCCACTTACACTGATACTGGCTTTTGATTCTGAATTCCCACTCCCAAACTACCCAGGTAGGTTTTAAAATTACATCCTCTGAATTACTGCCCCAGCAACATAACCACTCAACTACTGTTCAGACTGAATATTTGTTGTGTTGCCAAATTAGCACCTTCCTTAAGGTGTTTCTAATGTCATAAAAAATTAAATTTAATGGCCTGAATTAACAGTCAGTGCCAAAGTATGCTAACAAAGGCCTAATGATCTTTGTGGATTTCCCCTTTCCCATTAAGAAATTTAATGAGGACTAACATGCTTTTGTTCTATTGTGAAGGCCACAAAGAGTCCAGCATGAGTTTTTAGAGTTAAACAGAAAGTAACTTTATTTATAACAGAATTACACTGCACTAGCAGTTCACCACTGGTTCTCTCTTCTAGCCAATACCACACTGGACAGCTCTATTTATACAGTGGCACTGCTAACGATTACCCTGCCCCACCTCATTGGGGGAGCTCATATTCCCCAAGAGCCTTGGGATAACTAATTGTCCCCAGCCAATAGGATTCGGGCAAGTGATAACACATTGTCTTAAAGTTTCACCGACCACATCACAAAAAAGATGGATCTGATGGAGTTACAAACGTTGATGAGGTTTCATAGAATCATAGAAGTTACAATGCAGAAGGAGCCATTCAGCCAATTGAGTCTGTGCCGGCCCGTGGAATTAGCACTCCATTTAAGCCCACATCTGTAACCCAGTAACCCCACCTAATCTTTTTGGTCACTGAGGGCAATTTATCATGGCCAATCCACCTAACCTGCACATCTTTGGACTGTGCGAGGAAACCGGAGCACCCGGAGGAAACCCACGCAGACACGGGGAGAACGTGCAGATTCGGCACAGACAGTGACCCAAGCCAGGAATCGAACCTGGAACCCTGGAGCTGTGAAGCAACTATGCTAACCACGGTGCTACCGTGCTGCCCTTTCTTTGCCACTTGTCCTCATTTCTCCCAATCCTGAAGCACCATCTCATTCACCTCTTGCCTATGTGCTACAATGCAGTGCTCTTTGAGTTAGCAAAAAGATGGCCGCCTGTTATAATCGGACAATCCGATTCCCCGTGACCTCCACGGAAAACCCTCACTTGTATATAATCGAGGACCTGGGTGCAGGCCAAGGAGGGAGACCTTTCCGGGAGTGGAGACATACTGTACATCGAATAAACTTAGTTATTTTATTCTACTTGCTGGTTCATGTGTGCTACTTTGCCAGATTCTAAAGTCCTTTAAGGGAAGCCAGTATTAAGTTGGTAAGTGATGTGAACAACACATATCTACTCACCTATCATCTGTTAACGTAACAGATCTGTTAACCCAAACAGTTATAATTAAACTATCAGGGCAACTTTGACTTGTATCATGATTCTTCATTGTTAGGATGAACGATAATTTTATGTAGGTGTCTCAATTCCTGTTGCTATAGCTATCCTGGCATCATTCAAACTCACTGCCACATTACCATCATTGAGAGTTCCTGTCCCTGTCAGCACAACTAAAATTAGCACTGAGCTGGCACGGTCAGCTTTTAGTGCTGCATTTAGCACCAATTACAAGCAATCAATACAGTAGGACCTGGCAAGTGCTTTTGTAGCTATGTTTTGCAGTTCATTTCTGATGTTATCAGGATAAGTGATGCTGATTGTCTGGAGGTGAAGCTTAAATCTAAATATTTACCAAAATGGTCGGAACAAAGCAAAGGAATTAAAATAAAAAATACTGGACAATCTCAGCAGGTCTGACAGCATCTGTGGAGAGAGAAGGGAGCTAAAATGTTGAGTCTGCTTTGACAAAAAGTCATCCAGGCTCAAAACATTAACTCCCTTCTCTCTCCACAGATGCTGTCAGTCCTGCTGAGATCGTCCAGTATTTTCTGTTTTTGATTCAGATTCCAGCATCCGCAGTAATTTGTTTTAATAAAGCAAAGCAATATATGGACTTCCCACATTTGTGCTCCTGGTGTGGAATTTGGGAGCAATGTAGTGAGAAACAACACAGTTCACAATTTTCCATTGCGTTGCATTATAGACATTGCAACCACCGGCTGCATGTCACCTGATATATGTCCTCCACAGGTAAGAATCCATACTGCAAGCAGAACATTAACCCTCAGTTCGAATGGCTTCCCTTTGAGTAATGTTCATAGTAGGATCTTCAGGAGAAGGATTTACAAGAATAGTTCTCCATTCAAATACTGAAATATTACATTTAATGTCCCGAGAGATCACTGTGAACTCAAATCTGTTTGCTTGCTGTTCTCCAATTTGTTCCTATCTCTGTAGCAAAGTCACTGTGCACTCATTTTATTAACTGGAATGTCTGGCTTAAACAACCTTTCTGGTGATTCACAATCCACACTGACTAAACAAGCTTAAAACCTTCACTCCAAGCAGCAGATAACATTTGTTGATTGATTTCAATTGTCCAGGTGACGCTAAGTATCAAGATATTTTGTGGGGGGAAAATATGTCTTTATGAGAATGATGTTCAAAATATGAATGTAAACTTGGGTAATAACTTTTAAGACATTCTAAAGCTTGCTGGCATGAGGTTTTCATAACCTTGACATAAATCACCTGTACATAATCAAAACCGAACAGTGAATATTTGGATAGATCATTGAACTGCCAGCAATGCCTGGAAAATGTCAGAGACATGCCAGCCAATGATCAATGGGACAATTAACCCATTTCCTTTCAATTTTTGCCTTAACTCCAAACAGCTCAATACAAACATGTTAGAACCTGTTTTAGTTTATCATAAATTGAAGGAATTGTTTACCCTTCTGGGATCTAACGGCTGGTTTGAAAAATAAAAGGCACACGTTGTTCTGGTAAAAATTCCCTTTTAAGGGTCACTTTAAAACAAAATCTTTAGTTTGGTCATTAATGATCTGCCTGCCTGCTTATTCAGTAGTTTTGCTTGGGAAGATGTGGGCGGGATTCTCCTGTGCGGGGACCAAGTCCCCACGCCGGCGGGAAAACCGGCGGGAACCACTCCGGCATCACCAGCTCCCGAAAGTGCGGAATTCTCCGCCCTTCCTGGGGCTAGGTGGACGCTGGAGGGGTTGGCACCGCGCCAGCCAGCGCCGAAGGGACCGTGCGAGTTAGCGCATGCGCCGAAGGGCCGGCATGATCTCGGCATGTGCAGAACCACCGGTGTGGTTCCGCACATGCGCAGACCGGCCAGCATATTCTGCCGCATGCGCGGGGGGGGGGGGTGTCTTCTCCGTGCCGGCCATGGCGGAGCCCTACAGGGGCCGGCGCGGAAGGGAGGAGTGCCCCCACAGCACAAGCCCGCCCGTAGATAGGTGGGCCCTGATTGCGGGCCAGGTCACCGTGCCCCCCCCCCGGGGTCAGATCCCCTTGCGCCCCCCCCCCCCCCCCACCGAGGACCGCGCCAGCAGACTTACCTGCCAGATCCTGCCGTGTGGGACCACGTCTAATCCACATCCGCGGGACGGCCGCTCAGCCCATTGGGGCCCAGAGAATTGCCGGGGGGCCGCTGCCAAAGGCCCCCGACCAGTGTGACGTGATCCCCGGGGATTCGCGTCGCCCCCGGGGATTCGCCAACCCAGCGGGGGGTCGGAGAATCCGGCCTGTAATGTTGGTAATTGATGGTTGTGATTATGTCAAAGTGATCACAATAGCTGGCATCTTATCCAAGGGTTCAGAGGATACAGAGTACAAGAGCATGGATTATTTGAACTATGAATTACGAATTCTGCAGCCTCACGCTCTTTATATTTTTATGCAAGATACACTTAAAGGATAGTTTGAAGGTACTTTGACTCTGCAGATTTTGTTTTGGCCAGTAATGTTGTAGAAAACAAAAAGTATCTGTCTAGAGCTGATGCTAAATTCTTTATGCAAATCCAAAATCCAATCTAACGTGAATTTAGAGTAGAGGGGAAGACTTCCTGGAGGGAATAATTGAACGCTGTTTGGGTTACACACCATATGCAGTGCAAACCCAATTTAATGTCAAATATAGTTTACAAAGTCTTCGTGCCATTCTTTTTGATACGTGGAGGTTTGCAAATCTACCTCATTTCAATTTAAATGTTTAGAGACAGCATTTCTTCCTTCCCCATTATGTAAAAGCTGCAATCTCTAATTGTTTGTTTAAAATAAATTTGGAGTACCCTATTACTTTTTTCCAATTAAGGGGAAATTGTGTGTGGACAATTCACCTAGACTGCACATCTTTGGGTTGTGGCGGTGACACCCATGCAGCCACGGAGAGAATGTGCAAACTCCATAAAGACAGTGGTCCGAGGCCAGGATTGATTTGATTTGATTTATTGTCTCATGTGCCGAAGTACAGTGAAAAAATATTTTTTTGCGGCCGAGGGAACGCACACAGTACGTACATAGTAGACATAAAGAATAATCAACACAGAACATTGACAAATGGTACACCGACAATCAGTGATTGGTTTCAGTGCGGAATAAGGGACCAAACAAAGCAAATACATGAGCAAGAGCAGCATAGGACGTCATGAATAGTGTTCTTACAGGGAACAGATCAGTCCGAGGGAGAGTCGTTGAGGAGTCTTGTAGCTGTGGGGAAGAAGCTGTTCCTATGTCTGGATGTGCGAGTCTTCAGACTTCTGTACCTTCTGCCTGATGGAAGGGTCTGGAAGAAGGCAATACCTGGGTGGGAGGAACCAGGGGCGTCATTCTCCGACCCCCCGCCGGGTCGGAGAATGGCCGTTGGCCGCCGTGAATCCCGCCCCCGCCCCCGCCAAAGTCTCCGGTACCGGAGATTGGGCGGGGGCGGGAATCGGGCTGCGCCGGTTGGCGGGACCCCCCGCTCAATTCTCCGGCCCGGATGGGCCAAAGTCCCGCCCAGAAATTGCCTGTCCCGCCGGCGTAAATCAAACCTGGTATTTACCGGCGGGACCAGGCGGCGTGGGCGGGCTCCGGGGTCCTGGGGGGGGGCGCGGGGCGATCTGCCCCCGGGGGTGCCCCCACGGTGGCCTGGCCCGCGATCGGGGCCCACCGATCCGCAGGTGGGCCTGTGCCGTGGGGGCACTCTTTCCCTTCCGCCTCCGCCACGGCCTCCACCATGGCGGAGGCGGCAGAGACTCTCCCCACTGCGCATGCGCGGGAAACTGTCAGTGCCCGCTGACGCTCCCGCGCATGCGCCGGGAAACTGTCAGCGGCCGCTGACGCTCCCGCGCATGCGCCGCATTTCCGCGCCAGCTGGAAGGGCAACAAACGCCATTTCCGCCAGCTGGCGGGGTGGAAATCCCTCCGGCATCGGCCTAGCCCCTCACCGTTGGGGCTAGGCCGCCAAAGATGCGGAGCATTCCGCACCTTTGGGCCAGCGCGATGCCCGTCTGATTGGCGCCGTTTTTGGCGCCAGTCAGCGGACATCGCGCCGTTGGGGGAGAATCTCGCCCCTGGATCCTCAGTGCCATGAGGCAGCAGTGCTAATCACTGTGCCGCCGTGCCGCCCAGCAATTTCTAATTGTTGAGATAGATCTCAGTGGATGCTTATATCAGATTTGGCGGATAACTATCACCAAAACAGGACAATATTGGCAGAAACCGCATAACACAGCTGGGTGTGAGCCTCTGTGGGCCACACTGGAAGCATGGAATGCTGCAGGCCCGGGCGCTCCTTGCTCCCATCGATAAATGATACTTAAGCTGCTCCCATCCATCCACTCCTCACCCCTCTCCCACCCCTCCTCTCCCCATGATTTATTTTACTGTCAGCCTAGCGGCCTGCAGGCTGCCCGATCTTCACAGGCCCAAAGATGCTGTAAGTGCGGTTTGCAACCCTCCATGGCCTTGTTACTCTCTGTCTACATAACCTCCTCCAGCCCTGCAGCACTCTGAGAACTTTGCACTTCTCCAACTTCAGCCCCTTATACAACTCCATGTCCTTCATCGCAGCCACCCCCCCCTCCCCCCCCCCCTCTCCCACCCCCATCCCCCACCTCCCCAATTGGCAGCCATACCTTAAGCTGCCCAGGACATGAGCTCTGGAATTATCTCTCAAGTTATTTAATTTCATCTCCCTCATTAAAAGGTGCTATATAAATGTAAGTTGTTGCTGGTGGATGCCCATTTTGTGCAGATAGCAGATCTGTGTAGCATGTTAATGGGATTTGGCAGTTAGAATGACCCACTGGCTGAGCCTCTGCAGCTCCTGGAGGGGATGCCTTGCCGACCTGCCAACTTTACGATTAGGCATTAAATTCTCCTCCTTACCGAACTGAAAGCTGCAGGTTATTGCTGTTGCTGTTTTAAGGGCTAATCTTACAATGATATCAAAAATCAAGCAACAAATTTGGTTTCTATTACTGTTAGCAATTCTTTGTCCTTTTGTTTCCACAGAATTTTCTGACAAGTAAATTCCGACTGTGTTCTCCCAATCTCTCCCCATGTGACTTCAACGGAGACCCGAGGGAAACATTGCAAGCCACGTTACAGATTTCAGACAGTGCTCTTTAAAATTTGTTCACCTCAAAGGGACTAGAATTTCAAGACAGTCCCACAGTGGACACATGGGCAAACAAGGGATGCTCAGAATCCATGTTGGGAAGTTGCTTCTCTCAGAAACATGAATAGTGGCCAGTCCAATAACATGTCTCGTCATCCAGGAAGACACATGGGGGGGGGGGTTCTCCAGTTCCCCACCTGTGCATTTCTTAATGACGTGCCACTCACAGGTGGCAAGATTCTCCCTTCCCACTGCTTGTCAATGGGATTTCCCATGGAAGCCACCCCACGCCGTTGGGGAACCCATGAGCGGGGATGCGCTGCCAGAGGGAAAAGAGAATCCCAACGACCAGAGAATTCCAGGCATAACTCATTGCAAAGACACTTTGGACTGGGAAGAGCGGTTTCGCACCCCCCGTGTGGTCATCACGACTAATTTTAAATTTCGAAATCCAGTAGTGAATCACGCATGCATGACATCATGCTGCAAGGTTGGGGGGGGGGGGGGGTCACTTCACACGGGGCTGGAAGGCACTGCGTAAAGCCATTTAATTATATTTAGATTTATTGGTATAATGATGCTGAGATCAATGACAGCATTCCAACTGTTGCCTCACTTGAGAACAGCTAATTTAGCGCAGAACCAGGAATTAAACCTTTGTGGTCTACAGGGTTTAATCTCACACCACATAGTGCTTTTACCTAACATGCCATAAGTCCGTTTTTTCAAACTTTATTTCTGGAGGCCTAATTTTACAAAATGGTCGACTCTCGTGACCCAGCCACATTCACTGCAGATCCTCCATGATCACTTTTTAAAATGTCGCATTCATTGTTGGCACTTCTGTATTATTAAATGTAAAACTTGTAAATAAAATTACATTTTGTATTTTGTGTTGTTATTTGGAGATCCAAATAACTTGAAATAAAAACCTCTGAACAGATGCATTTTTCGCCTGACTGGAGTTCCCAACAGCCCCCGCCCCCAACACCCCCCCCCCCCCCCCCCCGCCCCCGCAAACGTCGAGTTCAGAACTGGTCAAACGGGAACCAGCTTCATAGCAATGGACCAATTGAAAGGTGGGGTGATCTCTACAGGAATTAGCTGTATACGGGAGTCCTCCGACTACGAGTTGCTGACTGGTGTATTTGTGGAAACATATTTCAGCGAGCAGTCATTTGATTTTGGGTGGGAGGTGCAGGCCTGGCAAAAAAAGAGCACACAGCCCAACAGAAAACTCGCTCTGTGTAGAAGGAGTATATTCAGGAAAGAAATTTAAAGATTTTTCTTCGAAACTTTTCAGTTTTGTTTCAGGCGCTGACTAACCTGACCGATCAGCTGCTGCAGAAACAGGAGTCGCTGCTAGAGGCTGTGATGGTGGCGGTGACTGTAACAGTGACCCAGGGAGACAAAAAAGTCCACGGCACTGGCCTCTACATCAGCCTCATGTGGTCACACACTGTGCTGCAGTGACAGTTTACCCAGAGATAAAACGGGAAAAATGGTCAGGCGATCTTTGGGGACCATTTTTGACAACCCATTTTACTCTCTCCCACAGCCCACCTGCAGGTCGAGACCCCTACTTTGAAAAACACTGACATAGGTCAAGGTTTCCTTAATGCCGAGTAGCTAGCTCTGTGATGCACGATCAATTAAACTCAAAGACGAGTTTGTATCATAACTGAAGGTTTTAATAGACTAGATCTGTTCCCCATCAGCTTCGGTACAGAATGAGGGCTGCTGGGACGGCACCTGTTCTTATACCCCGCCTGTCACGGCGGAGTCACATACCAAACAGCCAATGGTAAGCTGCTAGGCTTATCCAATGGTCTACAGCCTCTCGGGTACTGCAATACCTGATACTACCACATTCACCCCCTGTTTAAAAAAGAGTCCAGCAGGGTGGTGGCCCGTGGTTACAATTGCATTGAACATGGTATGATCAGATATGGAGGAACCGTGAGTATTTACAAGCGTGGAAGATATAAACAGTCAGTGTTCATTTACAGTTACAGTTACAGTGTAGCAATCAGTCGGTCGGGTGGCCTGGTCATCCTCCTGGACCGTCTGGACATCTGCGGTGGTTCTGGTGGGGGTCCGAGCGTCTGCGACTCCAGGAGCGTGGCTTTGTCGTCCATGGCAGCTTCGTCACCCCTAGACGGTGCTGGTGGGGCAAATGGTTGACACAAGAGGGGGACGCCTGTAGGGGGTGTCGGTGGGTGGAATGGCCTAGGTAGGAGCGGCGGGAGGACCGACCCCCCAGTGAGGTGCTGTGGGGGGGGGAGGGGGTGGGGGTAATGGCTTGGGTGCGCGTGGGGTTCCGACGGGCGCCAGGTCCCGGAGGGAGACTGTATCTTGCCGGCCGTCAGGGAACGCCACGTAGGCGTACTGGGGGTTTGCGTGCAGCAGGTGGACCCTCTCGACCAACGGATCCGACTTGTGCACCCGCACATGCTTCCGAAGCAGGATGGGTCCGGGTGTCGCTAGCCAGGTTGGGAGCGAGGTCCCGGAGGAGGACTTCCTGGGGAAAACAAGGAGACGTTCATGAGGTGCCTGATTGGTAGTTGTGCAGAGCAGCGACCGAATGGCGTGGAGGGCCTCCGGGAGGACTTCCTGCCAGCAGGAGACGGGGAGAGTCCTGGACCGCAGGGCCAGTAGGACGGTCTTCCAGACCGTTCCGTTCTCCCTCTCTACCTTCCCGTTCCGACGGGGGTTGTAACTGGTCGTCCTGCTTGAGGCGATGCCCTTGCTGAGCAGGAATTGACACAGTTCGTCGCTCATAAAGGAGGACCCCCTCTCACTGTGTATGTACGCGGGGAAGCCGAACAGTGTAAAGGTACCCTGGAGAGCCTTGATGACGGTGGTTGTGGTCATGTCTGGGCAGGGTATGGCGAATGGGAACCGGGAGTACTCGTCAATCACGTTGAGGAAATAAGTGTTGCGGTCGGTGGAGGGGAGGGGGCCTTTGAAGTCCATGCTGAGGCGCTCAAAGGGACGGGAAGCCTTAATCAGGTGCGCCCTCTATGGCCGGTAGAAGTGCGGTTTGCACTTCGCGCAGATTTGGCAGTCCCTGGTGACTGTCCTGATCTCTTCGATGGAGTAGGGCAGGTTGCGGGCCTTAATGAAGTGGAAAAAGCAAGTGACCCCCGGGTGGCAGAGGTCCTCGTGGAGGGCTCGGAGTCAGTCCACTTGTGCAGTGGCACATGTGCCGCGGGACAGGGCATCGGAAGGCTCATTTAGCTTCCCAGGATGGTACAAGATCTCGTAGTTCTAGGTGGAGAGTCCTATCCTCCACCGCAAGATCTTGACGTTCTTTATCTTGCCCCGCTGTGCATTATCAAACATGAACGCCACCGACCGTTGGTCAGTGAGGGGAGTGAATCTCCTGCCAGCCAGGTAATGCCTGGAAGGGGAGGGGCTCGTCGATGGCGCGCATCGTGGCTTTTGCAATGTCTGCTTTGATGCGGCAGAAGGCCTGGCGGACCTCCGTCGACAGGGGGAAGGTTGTGGACTGGATTAGGGGTCGGGCTTTGTCTGCGTAGTTGGGGACCCACTGTGTGTAATAACTGTAAAACCCGAGGCAGTGCTTCAGGGCCTTGGAGCAGTGAGGGAGGGGGAACTCCATAAGGGGGCGCATGCGTTCAGGGTCGGGGCCTATAACTCCATTTCGCACTACGTAGCCGGGAATGGCTAGGCGGTTGGTGCTAAAGACGCATTTATCCTTATTGTACGTTAAGTTAAGGATTTTTGCGGTCTGGAGAAATTTTCGGAGGTTGGTGTCGTGGTCCTGCTGGTCATGGCCGCAGATGATGACGTTATCAAGATACGGGAACGTTGCGCGTAAGCCGTACCGGTCAACCATTCGGTCCATCTCGCGTTCGAAGACCGAGATTCCATTAGTGACACCAAAGGGAACCCTTAAAAATTGGTAGAGCCGCCCATCTACTTCGAAGGCAGTGTACTTGCGGTCACTAGTGCGGAGGGGTAGCTGATGGTAGGCGGACTTGAGATCCACCGTGGAGAAGACCTTGTATTGCGTGATCCTGTTCACCAGGTCGGATATATAGGGGAGAGGGTACGCATATAGCTGCGTAAACCTGTTGATGGTCTGACTGTAGTCAATGACCATCCTATGTTTCTTCCCGGTCTTTACCACCACTACTTGAGCTCTCTAGGGACTGTTGCTAGCTTCAATGACCCCTTCCCTCAGTAGCGTTTGGACCTCTGACCTGATGAAGGTCCGGTCCTGGGCACTGTACCGTCTGCTCCTGGTGGCGACGGGTTTGCAATCCGGGGTGAAGTTCGCAAACAGGGCAGGCGGGTCGATCTTAAGAGTCGCGAGGCCGCAGACAGTAAGGGGGGCTATAGGGCCGCCAAATTTAAAGGTGAGGCTTTGCAAGTTACATTGGAAGTCCAACCCCAGAAGTGTAGCCGCGCAGAGGTGCGGCAGGACATAAAGGTGGAAATTGTTGAATTTCCTGCCTTGGACCGTGAGGTTTGCTAGGCAGAACCCCTTTATCTCCACTGAGTGTGACCCGGAGGCCAGGGAGATTCGTTGGTTTACAGGGTGGGTAACAAGTGAACAGCGCCTTACCGTGTTGGGGTGTATAAAGCTCTCCGTGCTCCCAGAGTCGATCAGGCAAGACGTCTCGAGGCCGTTGATGAAGATCGTCATCGTTGCTGTAACGACTGTCCGAGGTCGATTTTGGTCCAGCGTCACCGAGGCCAGGTGGAGCAGTTGTGGGTTGTGATCGGGCAGCATGTAGTCGGCTGTGCTGGGGGCTTGGGGCCCCATTCAAGATAGCGTCTCCCATGGATCGCACATGGTGGTCGGGATGGACAAAATGGCGGCAGGGATGGACAAAATGTCTGCGCCCATCCATCCAGCGTGGCGTCCGAGGGGCAAGATGGCCACGGCCATGGGTCGGGCGTGGCCCTTGGATAGGGGGGTGGCGGTGAGTGCTGGCCACCTGGGGCCTGGAGGGAAGGTTGCCGCGGCGGTCCGGAGTCATTGGAGACCGCAGCCACGGCTCGTGCTTGGCAGACCCCCACAAGATGGCCCTTCTTGCCGCACCCTTTGCAGGTGGAGGTGCGGGCTGGGCAACGCTGGCGGGGGTGCTTCGCCTGCCCGCAGAAGAAACAAAGGGGCCCAACAGAGTTAGCGGGCCATCTTACAGCGCAGGCCTGCGGGGACACGGGTACGGTCAGTGGGGCTGCCGCTGCGGGATGCCACGCAGCCCAGGGGGCCGCTGCGCGGTCGGGCGCATGGGACTGCGCATTTTTGGAGGCAACATCCATGGACCCTGCCAGGGCCCGTGCGTCTCTCAGTCCCAGGGTGTCCTTTTCTAAAAGTCTTTGGCGGATCTCTGAAGAGCGCATACCTGCTACGAAGGCATCCCGGATTAGAAGTTCCGTGTGCTCGCTGCCCGAAACTTGCGGGCAGCCACAGTTTCTGCCCAGCACCAGTAGTGCACGGTAGAAGTCCTCCAGCAATTCCCAGGGGCTTTGCCGTCTAGTTGCAAGCAGGTGACGTGCGTAGACCTGGTTTACAGGACGTATATAATGTCCCTTTAACAGTTCGATCGCATCATCATAGTCCTCCGCCTCCTCGATGAGGGAGAAGATTCCAGGGCTTACCCTCGAGTGCAGGAGATGCAGTTTCTGTTCTCCTGAGGGGTGCCTCCGGCCGTCTCGAGGTAGCTTTTAAAACACGCCATCCAGTGCTTAAATATCGCATCCGGGTTCTCCGTGTGGGGGCTGAGTTGTAGACACTCAGGCTTGATTCGGAGATCCATTCTTTCAGCTTAAGAGTAGTCTATTAAATTGATGCACGATCAATTAAACTCAAAGACGAGGTTGTATCATAACTGAAGGCTTTAATAGACTAGATCTGTTCCCCAGCAACTTCGGTACAGAATGAGGGCTGCTGGGACGGCACCTGTTCTTATACCCCGCCTGTCAGGGCGGAGCCACATACCAAACAGCCAATGGTAAGCTGCTAGGCTCTCGGATACTGCAATACCTGATACTACCACACTCTGTCATACGGTGTTCCCAGCAAGGATGTGATGGAAGGGAAAATGTCGGCAACATTATTGTCCAAATTAGCTGAACAAGATTCCAATTGCTTCACTTCCCACTTACAGCACAGGATAGTGGAATCACCCATTCTGTGAGAAAGTCATGGGGTCAATTCTCCTCTGTCTAACCCCCCCACCCCCCCCTCATCTCCATCAGTTTCTGATATGTTCCTGAGGATATAACAACGGGATCAGTATTTCAACTTTACGCGCATTTCCCTCGGCATACCAAATGCAAACAGCAAGCTTCCACTATTTATACCTTCACACCTAAAACGAGACTGACATCGCAGGGCCTTCCATTTCATTTCCTGGGGTTGCACTGCAGCATGAAAGCCAATGGCCTGCTGGTTCCAAGAGCAGCCAGAAAGTCAAGCTGCTGGGACTGCAGGAAGGAGCTCAAAGGAGAATGATTGATGGCTGCCATGGAAAAGTATGTCTTTGGCTTTTAGGGCGGGGAGGGATCTGAGATGCCTCGGGAGGGGTGGGCGAAGTGGTTGGGGAGCCTGGTTTAGGAGTGGAGATGGCAAGAAAGGAATTTGGGGTGTGCCCCCGATGCACACAGGGTACCCCCTAAGGTGCCTCCCCTCCTTCCCACCATTTTTCATCTAAGGCCACAAATATAGGCCTGCCCACCCCAGCCCACCTGCCCATACCAGCCATATAAGTATATAATCCCAATCCATAGGCTTGCTATAAAGCCTAATTAACATTTAATTACTCATTTAGATATGGCAGGTGGGCTGCCAGTTCTGGTAGTTGCCCACCCAGAGTACCATGGGGGACAACTCAAGGGCGGGGGGGGGGGGGGGGTGGGGAGGCAGAAGGTGGTGGACTAGCAATCCAACATATTTTGCATGTCCCCTGCTGAAAACAATCTCAAATTCTGTCAAAGGGCAGATGTTTACAGCCCCTCCCATCAGTGAGAATTTCCAGTACCGGGGAAGTCAGTGGACTTTTGAACGGTTCGCCATATTTTCCAGCCCCTCCAAGACAATGTTGTAACATTCCACTCAGTGATTCCTATAAGATGGAAATACAAATCTGAGACAGAGGTTACTATGATGATAGTAGATGCAAAAAACAAACAAACCTAGTCAGACAGCAGCGAGAATGTACAGTGATGACAGACCAACACTTAATTCTGAGTAAGAATCCCCAATAGCATCAAAGATGTCAGACAATACATTTATAATTTCCATAGAAATAGCAGTAAAGAAACTTCCTTCTGTCAGATGATCCATTCTGGGCAAAGGTTAAATTAGCCAAAAGTCTGATTTTAGCACTGTTTTATCAAACATTCCTGGACATGTGCCAGGGGCCGGCGGATGGAACCATCTTACACTCATGTGAAACATACTTGGTCTTAGCAACAAATGAACACTCTAAGGAAGCACTCAGTGCAAAGACCAAAACCCAAATTTGCCTCAAAGTATTTTTATTGCGTTGGTATTAAAAATCTTTTAATAATTAATTATTAATAACCTTCCCACATTACCTAACCCAATATCTGATGACTTAGATTATATATTTGATCGAGAAATATTGAAATAGTGTGACAGAATTATTCTGCCAACCTAGCAGGTATTTTTCACTTTATTTAGGAAATACGAGACGTGAACAGTTGCCCAATTTATATACCGTACAAATATCTCTGGAGTTAAACATTAATCATTCACAGTCAAACCATTTACTTTCCTTAATCGCATACCTGTTAAATATTTGCCTCTGCTAAGTATATTGTATATTAAAAGCTAAATGTCCCCTGGCTTTAGAAGCTGACTTGACCTAAGTACATAATAATATAATTTTCTATTGATTATATAGCTCCATGGTTCCCAAACTATTAAAACATACCAATTTGTTAATAATTTATTGTACTATTAAAATCCTAGTTTAAATGACTCTTCAATAACTTGTTTAATTTTTCAAATGAGAAATAAGATTTCTCCAAATGAATTTTGTTTTGTATTGTGCATTCCTCACTGTATAACTGCAAATCGACAAAATGGAACGTCATTTCTACACTTTAGAAAATGCAATGTAAGAGGTAACATCTGAAAATGATTAGACCTCCTGCACTGATTAACAGCAGAGTCAGTGAGCAATACAAACCTTTTAGTGGATTAATGCATTGTACTACTATTTATTGTACTATTTAACAGTAGCTGAAGCTTCCAACAATGGAAACTTTAGCTGGACTCACTTGCATACACGCTGGTTTCACATTTTTGCTCCATGGCTAAACCGAGCAATATTCACAACAAAGGTTGAGGTTATTCAACATATCAGTGGACATCAGCACTCCTGGAGAAGGTGAGTTTCGGAAATGCTGAGAGTCCCCAAATGCTTTCAAACTTAAAAAAACAGAGAACATTTGTTATTGAAGTTACAGTTACTGAATTTGGAAGGTGCATGGGTTGAGTGGCCAGCCATAACTTACATTGGAATGCCCTTGTACGACGGGGCTATAAATTAAACCGAAAACTAACTGAGTTGATATGGCAACCAGACTTCGTGACAGGTTCAAATCTTGATCTGCAGACAGGAAGGAAATGGCTTTGTGTCATTTGTAAGCAATGCTCTGTATGTGTCACAAAGAAAAAGAGGGGGGGAAAAAACAGAAATATGTTAGGATGCATTTTCTTTCTTGCTGATTTTTGATAATGCTGAAATAATCTGTATTGACAAATGTTCCTAACAAGTACGTGAGCGATTAATATTTCAATGGTCTGCAAGATCTCTACTTGACGTTGAAAGCAGTGGGTTGTACGCATTGTGTTGTAGCTGTATTTTTCATGCACATCTCATTGTCAACTCTATCTGTAAAATAGGACAAGATACATAATAACCGCTGCAAATAAGTGGAACAGTATTGCAAATGCTTGGCATCTTGAACAGATATGTGCACCAGTGTCAGTTTGACATAGTGTGTGCTGTATCCATTTCCATTTAAGGAAATAGTAACATCACTAACTGTGCACTTTTAAAATGCTGAACATTTCTTCCTTTTTGACATATTTTGTTACTGAGAAAATCTCTCCAGTCCGTAATGGACTCATGTAAGCAGCGTGCAGGAGCTGCTTTCCTACCACTGTATTCATAGGGAAAAGGGAGACACAATTGAAATGGAACTGCATTTTTTGACATCAAAAGAAATTACTTTATTTTTTAAATGAACACAAAAATGAGAGGTTGAGCTGGAATGAGCCAACTGGCTTTCCTCATCTTTGACTTGTGATCTTGATGTATGTTGTAATGTGGTTTCATATCAAACTTACAGACAACCTGTTAAGAGCATGAAGTTGTACAATATCAACACGCATGGGCAAACAGAAATATTTGACAATGCCAGTTCACATCAATATACCTGGATTAAATTTAGTCACAAGATTGAATATCCATCAACATTACTTTCCAGCTGGATGCCTTAAAGGGTAAAAAGGTACCCACCGGATATCTTACTAATAATATAAACATGGGACTTGGCACAATATCTTCGCTACTCAATGTCACTGACACACTTAGTTAAGACTACAGAGCAGATTTAATGTTTACCACTAATATTAATTTTGTGTGACAGGAATTCTATTTTGGGGAACTAGAGCACAAAGGAAAACCTGTTCAAGGCATGCTAGGCTTTGAACGTTTAAATTTTGGATTTGTAATCGGCTTGAACAAAACTTTAAAACAGAAAAGCTCACTTGTGAAGTCTTTCTGACAAGAACACATCAAGGAGTAAACCTTCCTTCTAGCTTGACTCTGAAACTCAATATTTGGTTCAGGAACATTGCCAAATTGCTTCCCTTCTTTCCTCATCAATTGGTATTGGCTCCTGGCTGTGATACAACTTCACTGACACTGTCTCCTACAATATCTCACCTAAGGGCCATGATGCAAATAGGAGTCTTGACAGTGTGTATCCACAAATCATTTGACCATGGAGATGTCAAGGTTAAGCTGTTCTGCCCACATATGCACTCTTCCAGCAGGGATTGCTGACGGTAAGCAAATTCTTACTGACCTTTTTTCCTCACTAATCAGATGGCATCATGACCCATTGTTATGTCTCTACTGCCTTCCCTCTGTTCTCGGTTAATTTAGAGCTGACCGGTGATCAAACATTGGGTGATTCCATTGCAAACAATTTAGTTACTCACTGGATGAGACATCAGAGAGACACAATTTGATTCTGAAAGGATTCCTACTTTGACATTACTACATGCAACATACTTCTATTCTTCAGAATGTCTAAATGTCCCTCAAATTTCCTAATAACAAATACAAGTGTTGTTCTTTTCATGTTGTTCCCATTTAAGGTTCCAAAGTAAAGGAGCTCAAACCTTGATACCACCTGGATGAGATGGAGGGAGGGAAGGAGAGAGAAGGAGGGGAGAGAAGGAAGAGAGGAATATTTATATAGCACTTTTCATGACTACCAGATATTTCAAATGCTTTGCAGTCAACAAAGAGCTGTGAATCATAGAATTTACAGTGCAGAAGGAGGCCATTCGGCCCATCGAGTCTGCACCGGCTCTTGGAAAGAGCACCCTACTTAAGCCCATGCCTCCACCCTATCCCCATAATCCAGTAACCCCACCCAACCTTTTGGACACTAAGGGCAATTTATCATGGCCAATCTACCTAACCTGCACATCTTTGGACTGTGGGAGGAAACTGGAGCACCCAGAGGAAAACCACACAGATACGGGGAGAAAATGCAAACTCCACATAGACCGTCATCCGAAGCCGGAATTGAAGCCCGGGCCCTGGAGCTCACTGCTTTACAACCATGCTAACCACTGTGCCACTGTGCTGTACAGAGGCAAGCACTTGGGGCTGGATAGGGTTGGTTTAGCACAGGGCTAAATCGCTGGCTTTTAAAGCAGACCCAGGCAGGCCAGCAACACGGTTCAATTCCTGTACCAGCCTCCCCAAACAGGTGCCGGAATGTAACTTCATTTGAAGCCTACTTGTGACAATAAGCGATTTTCACTTTCACTTTCACTTTGGGGATTTTTTTCTATGTTAAAGGAGATATACTTTGTAAGTTGTCATTGTGACTTAATGGTTTTGAGATCACTTTGGGTCATCTTGCAACAGAGCCCTGCTAAATGCTTTAATCAGCAGAATAAATCACCTCTCTAGTCTAATGAAAAGGATATAGTTACACTGAAAGCTGAAAAACCTGTGTGGCAAAGGCTTTTCATGGACACACACTTCAATAGGCACAAATCAAACATGACCCCTCTTTACTGATATGTAGAGAAATATAAAAAATAATCCGCTCCACCATTCAACTGAACTTGCATGTGGAAGGAGTGTGCAGTGTAGCTATCAGGTACCACTGGAATGTTTAATTACCATTTACGATATGCTTTGAAAAGCACAGGAGCATTTTCTAAAATTCTGGTCTAAATCTAAAAGCTGTGGAAACTCCTAAAAAAAGACTGTAATCATATCAACATGGGAGGATTGGAAATCCCACACTTGTCCACAACTTTGTTTTACAAACTTGATTGTTTATTGGCGTTTTTGAAGGGTTTCAATCCCAGTTGATGTTGTAACTGGACCACAAGATCCCAGAATGGAACCCTGGCTCAGAAGACTGTAACCTTTATATATTTTTCATAAAATGTGAAGGAAGAGGGTCACAGGACCACTAATTAGTTTTAACAACAAGAAAGAAAAACAATAATTAAACATGAAAAAATTGGATTATTTTACAAAAATACTTTACTTCTCCTTTAGTTTCACAATTACACACAAATTTCAGGATTAACACGGATTACAAAGTACATTTTAAGGTACAATGGTTTGTTCACACTCAAAGGCCGGAATTCTTCTTTTGGGAGATTGTTTGCCTACCGGAGATAAATCGCAACTGATTTGCTCTTGTGCTGGGAGTGTAATTTTAGGAGAAAGAGAGGTGGCCTCATTGAGCCATACAAAATTCCTACGGGTCTTGACGGGATAGATGTCGGAAGGATGTTTCCCCTGGCTGAGGAGTTTAGAACCCAGGGGACACACTCTCAGTGTAAGAGGTAGGCCATTTTTATTTCTGTGACAGGATGTGGGTGTCATTTATTGCCCATCCCTAATTGCCTTTGAGAAGGTGGTGGTGAGCCGTCTTCTTGAACCACTGCACATGGTATAGGTACACCCACAGTGCTGTCAGGGAGTTCCAAGACATTGAGCCAAAGACAGTGAAGGAATGGTGATATAGTTCCAAGACAGGATGGTGTGTAATTTGGAGGAAAACTTGGAGGTTGTGTTGTATCCATTCATCTGTTGCCCTTGTCTTTCTTGGTGGTAGGGGTCTGAGGTTCGGAAGGTTTTGTTAAAGGAGGCCTGGTGAGTTGCTGCAATGTATCTTGTAGATTGTAAACATTGCTGCCACTGTGCATCGGTGGTGGAAGGAGTAAACGTTGGAGGTGATTGATGGAGTGACAGACAAGCTAGATTGTCCTAGATATAGGACAGAAATTAGGAGGAATTTCTTCACTCAAGGACGGTAAATCTTAGGAATTCTCAACCCCAGATGCTCAATACAGGAATGGATAGACCTCCAGGTATGAAAGGTATCAAGTGATGTGGGGATTGTGTGGAAAAATAGCATTGAGGTAGAAGATCAGCCATGATCTTGTTGAATGGTGGAGGCTCGAGGGGCCGAACGGCCTCCTCCTATTTAATATGTTTCTGTGATCTTATTCAACAAATATGGTGGTACAGATCTGGTGCTATTGGTTAGGAGAGGCAAATTGGGCAGCACATTAGTACTGTCGGATCTTTTACACTCACCTGAGTGTGATTAATGTTTCATCTGACAGAAAGCACCTCAAACACAGCAATGCTGCATTAATATTTGCACTGCCGGATGGATCCCTAAGCAAAACTATCACTTGATAGAATGCCTCATCACCAGAGCTTTAAAACAATTGGTAGCAAGAAGGGCCCTGCCTATCAGATCTTTCCTGGACACAGAGGGCGGGATTCTCCACTCCCGCGCCGAAGTGCCCACGCTGTCGTGAACGCCATTGAGGTTCACAACGGTGTGAAACGGCCCCGATCCCGACCGATTCAGGCCCCGACAATGGGCTAGGATCGGGGCCGCGTCATCTACACGCGCCAGGCCTTGTCACTGCGTAAAGGCGGCGCCGCATAGATGACGCGGCCAGCGCTGCATAACTGGCGTCACCCGCGCATGCGCGGGTTAGCCAGCGCCAACCCGCGCATGCGTGGTTGCCGTCCTCTCTGAGTCCGCTCCGCAAGAAGATGGCGGATGGATCTTGCGGGGCCGCGGAAGGAAGGAGGTCCTCCTTCAGAGAGGACGGCCCGACGATCGGTGGGCACCGATCGCGGGCCATGCCACATTTGAGGTACCCCCCAGTGCAGGATCCCCCCTCCCCCCACCCACAGGCCGCCCCCCCCCCAGCATTCCCGCGCTGTTCCCGACGGCAGCGACCAGGTGTGGACGGCGCAGGAGGGAACCCGCCGTTTTGGCCTGGCCGCTCGGCCTATCCGGGCCTGAGAATAGCGGGGGTGTCGGAGAATTGCCATTTTGGGTGTCCCCGGCGATTCTCCGGCCTGCGGCCCGCGGAACTCGACGGGGCCATTCCCGCCGCTTGGGAGAATTGCGGGAGGGCGTCGGACCGGCGTCCCGGGAAATTTTGGTGGCCCAGGCGATTCTCCCAACCGGCGCGGGAGTGGAGAATTTCAAACAGCTCTGCACACTGCCCTCAAGTGGCTGCAGTGGAGAAATGACAATTTCCTACCTCCTTTTGGAATGTGCCTCAGCAGGTCTGGAAAGAGATGAAGTGGCTTTTGTTGAAGTTCATTCCAAGCAGCATTCTAACCTAGGTCTCTGCTCCACAGGCTGTCCCCTGCGATGCCACCAAGGTAACATCAAGTCAGCAATAGACGCTCTTTTCTGAAATAAAAATTCCAATTAAGTGGCAATTTAGCATGGCCAATCCACCTACCCTGCACATCTTTGGGTTGTGGGGGTGAGACCCACGCAGTCGCGGGGAGACGGACAGTGACCCGGGGCCGGGATACAGCCTGGGTCATCAGTGCCATGAGGCAGTAGTGCTAACCACTGCACCACCGTGCCGCCGGTGATAGACTCCAATTCCTCCAGTACAAAAAGTTATCAATAATAATAATAATGACCGAGTGTTGCAGACTGGCACATTTCAGATTCTTAGGAATATGTGCTGAGGGACTGACTAAAGCTTTTAGCCGTTGTTGCAAAGGTGTAATAGGAAAAGGTCATTGGGCCCTCCATCCATAGTCGACCGAGAGGCTGGAAGCATTGTGAAGACCTCGGGCTGTATTTTTGACATGGAATTAATATTGAAAATATAATCCTTAATTGCAAACGTAGCGTTGGCTCACAGAATGCAACATACTGAGGGGAGTTTTCCGTACTCCTCCACGCCATGTTTCTTGACATTGGGACGCAGCCCGCCACTGGCCAGCAGCAGGACTTCTGGTCCCACCGCTTTCAATGAGATTTCCCATTAAACCACACCATCCGCCAAGAAACCTGCCATTGGCGGGGCCGGACAATCCCACTAGCCAGAAAGGCTGGAAAATCCCTCCCCCCCACCCCCACGATATTGAGTGCAACTGATATATTTTGCATTTTGTGTAATGTTAACTTTATGACGTTTCCCTTTAGAAATTTTATAAATAAAGTATATTTTGGGGGAAAAGATCTGTGCTGTCAGCTTAGATATGGCACACTAGTCAGTAAAACTTGAAGCTACAAACTTTTTACTCAAAACAACAAGAATGTTACCAACTGAACCAAGTTTGTTCCTGAATTGCATATGATGTCCTTCGAGGGTTTCAAATCTTTGCCAATAGAATCATCTGGCCTCGAAACGTTATCTCTTTTCTCTCCCTACAGATGCTGCCGAGCCTGCTGAGATTTTCCAGCATTTTCTCCTTTGCCAATATTGTTGTATAACCAATATAAAGGGCATAAAAGACATGCGACAATTAGCATTGTGGATAGCACAATTGCTTCACAGCTCCAGGGTCCTAGGTTCGATTCCGGCTTGGGTCACTGTCTGTGCGGAGTCTGCAAATCCTCCACGTGTGTGCGTGGGTTTCCTCCGGGTGCTCCGGTTTCCGCCCACAATCCAAAGATGTGCAGGTTAGGTGGATTGGCCATGATAAATTGCCCTTAGTGTCCAAAATTGCCCTTAGTGTTGGGTGGGGTTACTGGGTTATGGGGATAGGGTGGAGGTGTTGACCTTGGGTAGGGTGCTCTTTCCAAGAGCTGGTGCAGACTCGATGGGCCGAATGGCCTCCTTCTGCACTGTAAATTCTATGAAAATTCTATGAAATTTCCTTTTATTTTGCAAAGGAAACATTGGCACTGATTTGCCTTGCTGCCAACTGCTCTGATAGGTTAACTTTCAATCCTAGTTACACACCTTGGTGCTAAACTGCACGTCCTTGAAGTTACCTTTCCATCTCTTTTGCTCCCTCTGTTACTTTTTGCTTCTTTATCTGAATACTCCTTAGATCCAATTGTGCCTTATTTTATCTGATCTTGAGTGTAATATCCCACATGGGACCTACAGGATGGGAATGATTATCTTCGCCATGGGCCTCACAGAGTACAGGCTCCCCCTCTTGGGGCAGGGGAACTATAATTTTAAAAATATACAAAGGTCAGCTAGTAAAATACCGAGCAGAAAGTGACCTGTAGAGATCCAGCGGCAACTATGCATATCATATTGTAAATAAATCTAGTTCTTTACTCTACTCGCTGTGAACTCCCCATGTCCTTATTGAACTGGCAACGAGGAGTAAACTGCTCTGCTGTCGATACTGCATCTTACTTGGCTGAGCCACCTCCCCGATTTTCTTAACCCAGGTTAGAACAATTATTTCCCCATGCCTTTGCTTTGGGCGGTTACATGCGTTTGGCACTGGTGTCGAAGACTTGGACCAGTATGCAGAAAGGATGAGTTACTTCTTCCAAGCCAACAACATCATAGAAAACGAGCGCTAGACGGTCAGCCTGTTGACGGCCTGCAGAGCGCGCACGTTCGGGGACTCTCATGTACCCAGCTGCGCCAGATACGCATTTGTTCCACCTACTTGTGGCACAACACTTTAACCCAACCCCGTCAGTGATCATTCAAAGGTATTGATTTAATGTAATGGAGAGGGCCCCCAGAGATTCCGTCACCGAGTTCATATCTGGGCTAAAAGACCAGTAGGGATCTACCGAAAACTGTATATATCTAAATGTAAATAAATCCAGTTCTTCACTCTCCTCCATGTGGATTCCCCGTGTTGTTTTAAATTTAGCCTCTATTCTGTTGCTTCAATCCAAATACTCACTCCAATTTCCTCTGAGCTACACTTTGTTTTCAGCCTGCATATGTTTCACCGGAGGGCTTTCTATTTTATTCTGAATTTTGTTTTTTCCTGATCAAAATTATGACTTTTCTTCTTCTCCTACATTTCAAATAAAGACCAAGCCATTGTTGCCTGTAACCATCTCGCAAAGCCATTGCCAGTTCCAGATTCTGATTGCTTGACTCGACCAAGTCCCAGCGTCCTTTTATTGCCGTAACAATTTGGAGGCAGCATTAAACCTACTTGACAGCAGTTGATTAAAAAGTAGAGGCCTCAATTTTAACCTTGGGTAAATGTGCAATCATTTGTGTTGAAAACCAATTCACTACTCCTGAGATAAAGGGCGAAATTCTCCCCCAACGGCGCGATGTCCGCCGACTGTCGTCAAAAACGGCGCTAATCAGACGGGCATCGCGCCGGCCCAAAGGTGCGGAATGCTCCGCATCTTTGGGGGCCGAGCCCCAACATTGAGGGGCTAGGCCGACGCCAGAGGGATTTCCGCCCTGCCAGCTGGTGGAAATGGCGTTTGTTGCCCCGCCAGCTGGCGGAAATGGCGTTTGTTGCCCCGCCAGCTGGGGCGGAAATGCGGCGCATGCGCGGGAGTGTCAGCGGCCGCCGACAGTTTCCCGCGCATGCGCAGTGGGGAGAGTCTCTTCCGCCTCTGTCATGGTGGAGGCCGTGGCGGAGGCGGAAGGGAAAGAGTGCCCCCACGGCAAAGGCCCGCCTGCGGATCGGTGGGCCCCGATCGCGGGCCAGGCCACCGTGGGGGCACCTCCCGGGGTCAGATCGCCTCCCCGCAGGACCCCGGAGCCCGCCCATGCCGCCTGGTCCCGCCGGTAAATACCAGCTTTGATTTACGCCGGCGGGACAGGCAATTTTTGGGTGGGACTTAGGCCCACCCGGGCCGGAGAATTGAGCGGGGGGTCCCGCCAACCGGCACGGCCCGATTCCCGCCCCCGCCCAATCTCCGGTACCGGAGACTTCAGCGGGGGCGGGATTCACGGTGGCCAACGGCCATTTTCCAACCCGGCGGGGGGTCGGAGAATGATGCCCCAGGGGATGGGCCGAAGTCCCGCCCAGAAATTGCCTGTCCCGCCGGCGTAAATTAAAGCTGGTATTTACCGGCGGGACCAGGCAGCGTGGGCGGGCTCCGGGGTCCTGGGGGGGGCACGGTGGCCTGGCCCGCGATCGGGGCCCACCGATCCGCGGGCGGGCCTGTGCCGTGGGGGCACTCTTTCCCTTCCGCCTCCGCCACGGCCTCCACTATGGCGGAGGCGGAAGAGACTCTCCCCACTGCGCATGCGCGGGAAACTGTCAGCGGCCGCTGACGCTCCCGCGCATGCGCCGCATTTCTGTGCCAGCTGGCGGGGCAACAAACGCCATTTCCGCCAGCTGGCAGGCAACAAACGCCATTTCCGCCAGCTGGCGGGGCAGAAATCCCTCCGGCGCCGGCCTAGCCCCTCAATGTTGGGGCCCGGCCCCCAAAGATGCGGAGCATTCCGCACCTTTGGGCCGGCGCGATGCCCGTCTGATTGGCGCCGTTTTAGGCGACAGTCAGCGGACATCGCGCCGTTGGGGGAGAATTTCACCCCAGGTCCTGACCCTTTTATCTCCTCAGGCCTGAATGAAATCCTGCGGGCTGTCTTCCCATTAGAATAAGTGGACGCCATTGGGAAATGAAAGAAAATTGTATAAGAGGCCATTTGCCAACACCAGGTGGTTGCCGTGAGCAGCTCGATGGGAAGGGAGGAACGGGTGTTGTTCACTGGGGTTTATATTCAGGAAACAAAGTCAAAAAATGAACAGCAAATATTAAAATTAGCCCCTTGGCAATTTTATGCAAATAAAGGCATTTCTATAAAATCATTGACTAGAGGAATGTGATCCCCCTTGTTCCATTCACTTGTATAAACATTGTTCACCTTGATAAGCAGAAAATTCTCCTCTCACTAACCAAACTAAATTTTCGAAAAGTTACATTTCTGTAAGGGCCTCTGTCAATCCAGTAACAGCTGTGCAATTGGAAATAGTCAAACCTTAGCTATGTTTTCAACATTTATTTTTCTATTTAAGGGAAAAAAATACTGAGGAAATTAAAAGACATGAATTAGCAATAGTTTCCAATTTGGCAAAGTGTGTTTTAGAGATAGGGGAAAGAAATGGTATCCAGTGGCTTGCACCTTGAAGCTGTAGGCTGATCCAAACAGCTTGTAACTCTTGAACTCATTTGTAGTTCCTTCCTCTCCCAGAGGAATTAGCTCCAGACCACTATGAGAGCCAGGGGCCATGGACCTTCCCTGTGAGATAGAAAGCTTGACAAGTATTGCCTTGTATTTGCACTGGATATCTTATTTCTTAAAGCAGTTTTTTCTTGCGGTAAGTTGTGATCAAACATCAGTCCGTATGTAAGTGAGCAGCTGTTGGACAGGCAAATCTTCTGCTGCCTTTGTTAGCGAGCTTAGGAGAGGGAAAGGCAAGTAATTAGGCTGGACAGTTGGGTTTCCCACCTCCGCCTCCATCAGAAGTCAGTTGTGGGCAAGAAGGCCCAGGGTCGACCTTCCTGCCCTGCCACAATTGAGGCCCTTTAGTGGCCAATTAATGACCAGCTGCAGGTGGGCCTGTCATCACGAGGCAGTTTGAAATGTGAGGCCAGCGTATCACCTGGGGGGGGGGGGGAGTTTCCTCGATCAAAGTCAGTCAGTGCCTGTTTGAGGGACTGGGGGGTGGGGTTCCTGAGTGCCACCCCCTCTGCGCTTGATGCTGATCCCCCGATCCCCTTTCCCTGTGTCTCCTGCTCTGCAAACCCCCCCTCTCCCACCCACATTACCTGTCTGTGGCCTGGGTCTCCCCTGTGACTGCAGTCCCCAGCCTTTCGGTAGAAGCCACGGCCTCTCGGGTTGCGCTGCTGAGCATAATAGCCACTGGTCTCTGATTGATTGGCAGCTCTTGATAGGTGATTCCAGATGTAGGCCCACTGCTGGCCTCGCCTGATTGACGTTCAGTGGGCTTTCCCGAAAAGAAGTAGCACAGGTCTCCGGTTGGCTCTCCAGTTGGCAAGTAAGAACCCAAAACCATCAACGAGATTCCGCCCTCAGTTCCAATCCATTGTGCAGTACTGAGATTGGTGACACGAGCACTTAATCCAATGCACAGCCTGAAATTAAATTAATCTGGCAGTTTCTGATTCGTTAATAAAATCTCAGATTGGCCCAATTTTGATTATTTTGATTTGGTTCAATCCATTTTAGACTACCGTTCTTCATAAATTCAGTGTCCTGCCCTGCTATTCTGAATTTCCCACTGTCTGTAGCCATTTGATAAAGCTAGATTTATTTTCTTAGTCGGTCCAAGCAATCGTAATGGGGTCAACTAAGTTCTCAAGGGACTAATGTTAACACGATAAACTCGGAGAAGAATATGCATGATTCCAACATCTGGCAATGGAAAATGCATTCATTGTCTCCATTGGTGTTGGTGGGCTAAACATCTGGAGCACAGGCAGTGTTGGAAGTGGAATTATCTGAATTTTATTTCTGGTGGTGTGAGGGGGAAAATATAGCACAGTGGAGAAGGATGAATCATCCATGGTTCCTGACGGTCTTCAGTGTTTTCATTAAAGAGACAATAAGACATTTCACAATGCCATTCTGCTTTTAGAAATTAGGTTAGCATTTCAGAATCTAGAGATTGCTCTTCCTGTAATCTATTATTTCTTGATTTGAAATTAATTAAAAAATTGAATCCATTGTATGTTTCAAAAATTGGGGTAATATTGATAAGAAAATTAATTTGGAACATTGTCCCGTCAATTCTGGAATTTCAATTCAGTAAAGACTGCTGGGATATCATCTCCTCTGCTGGTTGCAAGGATTCTGTGTAAAATGATTGGGAAATGTTGATCCACTTCTCTGCTCTAGGCATACTAGAAACAGTGTTCCATCGACGATAAAGTCCACTCATGGGGCGTTACGTTCCCGCAAAACCTCACATATGGCGAAATCATGAATGATGAACATGCTTTTCAATGGGACTCAATTGGATAGATACCAGTAATGTGAGGGCAACAATGGTTTGGGCAGTCCCTCTAACCAAGGATTTTTCAAATAGTGGGTCGCAACCGGCGGGTGGTCGGGGGCGGGTCGAGGTGCAATTCGTCGCGGACATTCACAATCACAGAGGAAACATCCAAGAGCTGCGACCGGCTTCTAAATTGGGAATGCCAGCTGCAACCGGAGTTTAAATGGAATCACACAGTCTTCCGACCAGAAACAGTGGCAGAAAGTTCACGTGCCTGGCATTTACATTGGTATCACATGCCCTGTATGTCCGTGCTTTTGCTGCACAATCACAGAGCAGAGATTCCTCTATTTTCTAGCTGCAAGCAAGCAAGGCAACAGGACGGTGAAGAATTGTAGATGGATCGTTTTAAACAAAACAAAACTGAAATCGGGAACAAAGCAATGAAAAGATGATTTCTTGAGGTATGGCTTGGTTAATCGTGCCAATGTAAATCAGGTTGCAAAGCCCATGTGTCTAAAACTCTCAACACTTCAAAAGCGTTTGAAGATTTGAAGGGGTCTGGTTTAGCACAGTAGGCTGAATTGCTGGCTTGTAATACAGAATAATGCCAGCAGCACAGGTTCAATTCCTGTACCAGCCTCCCCGAATAGGCGCCGGAATGTGGCAACTAGGGGCTTTTCACAGTAACTTCACTGAAGCCTACTCGTGACAATGAGCTATTATTAAAGGCTGGTTTAGCACAGGGCTAAAGAGCTGGCTTTTAAAGCAGACCAAGGCAGGCCAGCAGCACAGTTCAATTCCCGTACCAGCCTCCCCGAACAGGCGCCGGAATGTGGCGACTAGGGGCTTTTCACAGTAACTTCATTTGAAGCCTACTTGTGACAATAAGCGATTTTCATTTCATTTCATTTTTCATTTCATTTCAAGATTAAACATAATGAGTTCAAGAACAAATCTCTTGATTTTCTTCAAAGGATGCAGCAAGAACTTAAATCACCGGCTGAAGTTCTCAGCAGAAATGAAACAGTGGATGACAAAGCAAGTGAGATCGCGAGGACTATGCAGGTTCACCTGTCGCATTAAAGGTAAGTGAAAATCGTATGTCACAAAGGTCGGCCGTTTGGTAAAAGTGGTCCCGGGAAACAAAGTTTGAAAAACACTGCTCTACACAGCAAATTGTGGCACAGTACTGGGATATGACAGACAGGGGTAGCCTCTGAGCAATACATCGCTGAAGATTTCAAAATTGAAACGAGGTGTTATTACAGCTCTGGAACGAGGGATTTGGATAACTCCAGGTTAAATGCACTCCAGCTGAAACCATTCCAGTCTATGCTCTGTCTTACATGGCACCAGGGAAAAAGGGAGTCGAAAACGCAGATAAACAAACATTATAATGAGCAATGCGGTATACAAAGAACAGGTAAGTGAAAATGCAAACAAGGAAGCTGCAAAAAGTGAGGCTTTATTAGATAATCCAATCACCTTATCTGAGAGTTCTGATAAAGGGTCATCAATTTAAAGCACTGATCAGAATTTAATACCCCACTCCGCAGATGAATTCAGAGGCAGGAGGTGTAATCAGGGAAAGGATGAAGTATGGAGATCCCACTATCTTCCTGCCTCCCTCTGATTAATTCCATGGTGGGAAGGCATGTGGGTGGCCATTTAAGGCACTTAAAGGCTTCATCCCACCGCCGCTGGATTCAACCAGCATTGGACAGGGGACTTGCCATCTGAGGAGGACGCCCAACCCTATTCAGTCCAATTGAATAACCCAGCATCAGGAAAGGGTGGGGGAAAGTGACCACCTTTGTTTCTGATCCTCCTCCTCCTTCTCAGTGACCCAATGTCTCTATTTATCCCATTCCACCCACACTCACCTCTATCTCGGAATCCATCGCAAATTCTCCGTGCAGGCCCCACTGTACTATCAGCAATGGCAGCCACTTCCGGTACTGCAGAGCTGCCAGGCTCTGATTGGCCAGCATCTCCCAGAGGCAGGATTCATACCCTGCCGGGGTCTCAATGGTCACAAAGTCCGAATGCAGGCCAAGTAAGTGCCTGATTGGAATGAAATAGTTTAATAAAAGCAAAATACTGTGGATGCTGGAAATCTGAAATAAAAACATAAAGTTCTGAAAAACTCAGCAGACCTGGCAGAATCTGTGGAGAGAGAATCAGTTAATGCTTTGAGTACGTATGGCTTTTTCAGGGCAGAATTAATAGAATAAGGCCTTCCGTATGAATGTGACTGGGGACTTCCACTGATTCTCCAACTGGTGAGTGAGATCCTTGCCACCCACGTTAAATCCCCATCATTAACTCTGTGGGCGTGATTGGGAACAAAGTCCCATAGTGAGCACGTTTAGCAGCATTTTCCCAACGCTCACAGCGCCAAGAAACACATGGCTGTGCAATTTAACTCATGTTGTATAAGGGGCGTCAGTGGGAAATGCATGGCCAAGACCACACATAGTCCCGTTTTGTAGCGAGGGAAATGGCATTCCGATCTCCGAGGACCCTGAAGCGACTCCCGACGGCCACAGCCCAAACGCAGGTCCCCAGCACCCGCCCGCACCCCCTCAACATCCACGCAGAGCATCCTCAGCCCAATCATACAAACGCAAAAAATGTCAGCTTGGCATCTTGGCAGGGCCAACCTGGCAGTGCCTATTCCAGCTGTCAGTGCCACATGGGCACATTGGCAGTTCCTGGCTGACACCCAGATGGCACTACTAGAGTGCCAGGCTGGCACTGCCAGGGTACCCAGCTGGCACCAGCATCAGTGCACCAGCCTACACAAAGGGCATGCAGCTGGGGGCTTCCAATCCCCTAGGGGACCCCCATGAGTGCCGATCCATTTGTGGAGACCAGTGCTGAACAGCACAGACCCGAGGTCTCCGAGGCACAGGGAATGAATCCTAAAGCCTCAGGTACCTTGGGAATCTGTATATTAGAGTGAGACGAGCTGAGGGTGAGCACTGCTCCAATATTCTCCACTTTCATTGTTGCTAAGCCCCTGGCCTTAGCGTGGCCGAGGTGCACACTCAGACTGGGAACTCAGGTGTCCGAGATATCGCAGACATATCACGTCACTCCATTTAAGGTCATCACGCAATGGGGCAAATTCAGCAGTCCCGCCCTCACCAAAGAGTTCCAAGCTAGAAGGAATTGCAAATAGCAGTGTTCCCTTTGGTGCCCAGGAGAAGCACGGGGTCGGAGAATTTAAACACGGATTCCAAACGGTTGTGGCAAATATTACGGTATAAATGCAACCTGTAATATTTTATTTGGTGGTGTTCTGAAAGAAAGCTAAGCAGAGACAAAACTCTTTTTTTGTTTTCAAAATTTATGCTGCTTGATTCCCTGTTCCTGAGTGTTGACGCTGGGGCAGGATTCGTGGACTTCCCGACAGCAACGTTGGCGCCGCATATGGACTGATTCAGGGACTGCTAGCACCGGCGCCACGTGGAACACAATCGATTCCAATGGGAAACGGTGGCGGATTCGCTATTGACATTCAGGATGTAGACAAGCTGCAGTCGCATATACACACTTCCCCACACACACCATCCCAGTCACCAAGATGGCACTGGTTGCGCTGGAGCGGGCCCATACGGCTGATGGGTCGGCTTCGGCCAGGGGGCATCTAGGGGGGTGGTGAGGGGGGACACCCATACGCCCCGTGGCCCTAAGTTCACAGTGGGCAGTCAGTAGCATGTGCAGCTGTATGGCTGCCTTTCAGGCTGCGACAATGGTGTTCTGTGCCCGTCCACCCCAACCCCAAAGACCACCTCCTGACCACCCCCTGGTACTCTCCCGACCCTGGCAGAAGCCCCCCAGCCAGTGGCACAACTGTCAGCAAACTATGGTGATGTTGGACACTTTCTATAGCCCCCCACCCCCCACTCTCTCTCCCTCAACAGCCTCGACGCCTGTTTCACGAGGCAACGGAGAATTGCAATTTGGTGTGAAATCGGTGCCCGCCGGAATTTCGCCAACAAAACCAATTCTCCACCCGCCCACGTTTCCCGATTCTGCCATCGGCCGACGGAGAATCCCGACCATGATCTTTATATTCTGATGACCTGAAAACAAAGTTGTTTCTTTGAATTCCTGATGATAAACAAAATTAGGATAAGCAATGTCATTGTTAAGCATCAAAGCTTTTGTATCTTTAAACAGATCATTTAGGTCCACATTCCAAGTATGGGTTATGTATCAGAAATTACCAATCTGCTAAGTATTTCCATCTTTTTCTGCTTTTCAAGTGTTTACAGTTTTTTCTTTCTTTTGTCCCTTTATGGGCAAAAAGTTCCAAATTCAAATGATCTTCCGTCAGTCTAGACATTTCTTTGCGGCTCTGTGAAGAATTTCATTTATAAAAACTATAAAATTCCAAAGAGGAGTCTTCTGGATGAGTCTAAGAGTTCTGCAATATTAGCAGCAGCCAGCTGTAATTTATATCAGAAATGCAACACATGACATTACAGTAAATGGCATTTAGATGGCTAGCCACAAGATTATAAATTATTCTGGATACTAGTAATTCCACAGTGCTTAAACTGTTCAGATTATTTAATGCAGGTGATTAAATAATTTGTTCCACAGATCATCCATCATTTCTAAAATGTCAAAATAGTACCAGTACGTCTTTGGTTTTGTTTTATGCATCAGAGGAACTACCCCCCCCCCCCCACCCCCGCACCCCCCCCCCCCCCCCCCCCCGCCCCACCCCCCAACCACCCCATCAAATGTTATGGCATGGAATGTTGTTTGATATATAAGACAAGTAATTTTCTAAACTTACCTTTCAGAACCTCTTTCTTTACCTCGGACAATGATACCATTAATCAATGATGTTATAATACTATTAAATTAATAGCGCTCCAATAGCCGTAATCTATCAATGGAAACAATTGTGTTCAGCAACATGAGGTGTCAGTGCTGGGAAAGGGCTTTGTATTGGCATCGAAAGGATCCTTTTCTTTGTGGTCTGTGTAGGGAGTCTCACCCGCTGGAAGCATATATCAAAAAGCTGGCAACTACCTGACCTAATTTTCTGACTATTCATTTTCCATCTGTCTCCAGGCAGCATCTTAAATTGCTGTGGGAAGGTCACCATTTTGCTGTCGCCTCTGTGGCTAGGTGTACCCCAGGCTAGAAATAATGGGTTTTTTTTCCATCCCACCCCAACAGCATTTTCTCTGGCCCTGGCCATGGAAGAACTGTCCCCTGCACCAGTGATAAATGTACAGATTCAAAAATATTTGTCATTGGAGACTTCACAATTTGTAAAGATTGTTGGCAGTTTGGCACACTCATGCCAATTAGAAAGACATCTCGATCTCAGGTGGCAGGTTGTGTTTGTGTGTCTTCCAGTTCTGATGAAAACACTTAATCTAAAATATTAACCCATCTCTGTTTTTTCATGTCTGACTGACCTGTATCTGTGTTTGAAAAAGTCACTTTCTTCAAGCAAAACAGAATGGAATTGTTGTCATGTTCATTATGATGTCAAGTCATCTGATCGCATCCCCAATATGCATATTTCCTTCCACTTTGATATATAGATTCCTCTCCTTCTGTCACATAGCAGTGCTCAACATGAACATGACAAGAAATTATCCCACTTCCTCGAACGATTCTTGCTGATTGCATCAACTTCACATCGTCAGAAACTATTTTATCTTTGCTCTAAGTAGATGTCTGCTTTCTTTTTCGTATTTCTTGTTGACAAGTCTCCGAACTCAATGCTGAAAACACATGTGGTTTATACAATGCACGCAATTCCAAGGAATGACATAAATGACATGATGCACAAAGCGGCAAGAACCACAAAGACATGTGAGACTTTAACTAAGGCTTTAATACACTACATAGGAAGCTTACCTGACACAGACGACCCCAGACAAAATGGGTCCTGGTCACAGAAGTTGGTCTTATACTGAACTCCCAGGGGAGTGGCTAAGGCGGAGCTCTCCGTGGCCAGGTCAGGTTACATACAGGTGACTGAACATCTACAGAGCTACAGTACAATACACAGTACCATACACAGGATTACAGGGCCACGTTACACACAATTATTATATAACTATGTACAATGCTAGGGAAGTACAGTGGTGTATCACCACATTCACCCCTTGTTTAGAAGGAAGTCCGGGGTGAAAATATGGAGTAACAAACACAGTGAACAAACAGTCCATCAGGAGGTTCCGTGTCGTCAGAGGTCGAGACGAACGATGGGTTTGGTCGCTCTTTTTTTGAACGTTGGAGCTGCGGCGCTGAGGTAGTGTCCGGCGGTATCCGTGCAGTCGGTGGTGCTGGGTCGCGAGGAGGCATGATGTCCCCCACCGCTTCGGCTGGCTCGAGGCGAAACTGCGGGATGACAGTGGCTGGCCTGGAGTAGTAACAGGCCGAGGGATCGACGGGAGCAGAGAGGGAGCGGGGTGGAGGTTGCGGGGCGGGGGCGGCAGGGGCCCCAGAGAGGGCCAGGTCCTTGATGGAGACGGTCTCCTCACGCACGTCGGGGTACGCTATGTACGCGTACTGTGGGTTGGCGTGGAGGAGACGGACTCTCTCCACCAGGGGCTCCGCCTTAGAGGTCCGCACGTGCTTCCGGAGCAGGACGTCTCCCGGGGACAGGAGCCAGGACGGAAGCGATGTCATGGATGCCGATATCCTGGAGAAGAGAAACATCCGCTCATGAGGGGTAGCATTCGTTGCAGTACACAAAAGGGACCGGATGGAGTGGAGTGCGGCAGGGAGGGCCTCCTGCCAACAGGAGACTGGTAGGCCTTTGGACTTGAGGGCTAGCAGCACAGCCTTCCAAACTGTCGCGTTCTCCCTCTCCACCTGTCCGTTCCCCCGGGGGTTGTAGCTGGTCGTCCTGCTTGAGACAACGCCCCTGGCGAGCAGGTACTGACGCAGCTCCTCACTCATGAAGGAGGAGCCCCAGTCACTGTGAATGTAATTGGGATAACCAAACAGCATGAAGAGGTCGTGCAACGATTTGATGACGGTGGCGGAGGTCGTGTCGGGGCAGGGAATGGTGAAGGGGAACCGCGAGTACTCGTCGATGACGTTGAGGAAGTACGTGTTGCGGTTGTGGGTGGGGAGGGGCCCTTTGAAGTCAATGCTGAGACGTTCAAAGGGGCGGGTAGCCTTGATTAGGTGCGCCTTGTCTGGCTTGTAGAATTGCGGCTTGCACTCCGCACAGACTTGGCAGTCCCTAGTCATGGCCTTGACCTCCTCGACTGAGAAGGGCAGGTTGTGGCCCTTGATGTAGTGGTAGAATCGCCTGACACCCAGGTGACAGAGGTCATTATGCAGTGCCCGCAGTCGGTCATCCTGTGCGTTGGCACAAGTACTATGGGACAGGGCATCAGGAGGATCATTGAGCTTACCTGGCCGGTATAAGATAGTATAATTGTAGGTGGAGAGTTCGATCCTCCACCGTAATATCTTATCATTTTTGATTTTACCTCGTTGTTTGTTGTCAAACATGAACGCAACTGATCGTTGGTCAGTAACGAGGGTAAATGGTTTTCCAGCCAGGTAGTGCCTCCAATGCCGGACGGCTTCCACTATGGCCTGTGCCTCCTTCTCAACAGAGGAGTGGCGGATCTCGGGGCCTTGGAGTGTGCGGGAAAAAAAGGTGATGGGCCTGCCCGCCTGGTTGAGGGTGGCACCCAGGGCAAAGTCGGAGGCATCGCTCTCGACTTGGAATGATGCAGACTCATCTACCGCATGCATGGCGGCTTTGGCGATAACGGTTTTTAGGAGGTGGAAGGCCTGGCAGGCCTCGGGCGGGAGGGGGAATGAGGGGGAACGGAGGAGGGGTCGGGCCTTGTCAGCATACTCGGGCACCCACTGGGGATAGTAGGCAAAGAACCCGAGGCATCGCCTCAGTTCTTTGGGGCAGGTGGGAATGGGGAGTTCGAAAAGGGGGAGCAGACGGTCAGGATCGGGGCCGAGGACACCGTTCTCCACCACGTAGCCGAGTATGGTGAGGCGGGTGGTGCCGAAAACACATTTTGCCTCATTGTACGTGAGATTAAGGCGTTTGGCAGTTTGGAGGAATTTAGTGAGGTTGATGTCATGGTCCTGCTGGTTGTGGCCGCAGATGGTGACGTTGTCCAGATACGGGAAGGTAGCCCGCAGTCTGTTCTGGTCCACCATTTGGTCCATCTCCCGTTGGAAGACCGAGACTCCATTGGTGACGCCAAAGGGTACCCTAAGAAAGTGGTAGAGGCGGCCGTCCGCCTCGAAGGCCGTGAAGTTACGGTCCTCCGGGCGGATAGGGAGCTGATGGTAGGCGGATTTCAAGTCTATGGTGGAGAACACCCGGTACTGTGCAATCCGGTTGACCATGTCAGATATGCGGGGGAGGGGATACGCATCAAGCAGCGTGTACCGGTTGATGGTCTGACTGTAGTCAATGACCATGCGGTGTTTCTCGCTAGACTTGACTACCACCACTTGGGCTCGCCAGGGGCTGGTGCTGTGAGCAATGATCTTTTCCGAGAGAAGGCGCTTAATCTCCGCTCGAATGAATTGGCGGTCCCCGAAACTGTAACACCGACTTTTAGTAGCCACGGGCTTGCAGTCGGGGGTGAGATTAGCAGACAGTGAAGGGGGGGATCCTGAGCATGGAGAGACTACAGGTGGGACACGGGGGGGGGGGATCAGGGAAGAACTGGGGGTTGGAGACCGTGAGGGGGGGGAAGGGGCCATTAAAATGCAAGATGAGGCTGCGCAGGTGGCATTGGAAGTCCAGGCCGAGGATCACGATGGCGCAGAGGTGAGGGAGGACCATGAATTTGAAATCCTGGAACACCGCGCCGTTCACTGAGAGGGTGACGACGCAGTAGCCCGAAACCTCGGCCGACTGGGAGTTAGAGGCCTTGGAAATATGCCTGCGCGTGGGTAGTACCTTGAGGGAGCAGCGGCGCACGGTGTCCGTGTGAAGGAAGCTCTCCGTGCTGCCGCTGTCGAAGAGGCAGGTAACAGTGAAACAATTTACCTGAACCTCCATGGTGGATCTGGCGAGCTGATGCGGTCGGTCCTGGTCGAGGACGATGGATGCAATGGTGGAGCTGTTGGAGAAGGGTGCCGGATCTGGGGAGCGGCCTGCGGAAGAAGGTGGCGGCGCCCAGGCGTCGTAGGCTGCTGTTGGAGGCCAGGTTGCTGTTGCTGGCTGCATTTCCGTTGTTTGCAGCATTTCGGTCGAGTGCGCAGGACCGGACGTGACGATCGACGGTGGACCGGAAGTGACGTAAGTCGGTGTTCCGGGCAGCGCCCATGCAGACCACGTGGAGGGGGGGCTAGAGGTCAAGTGCCCAGGACCGGAAGTGACGATCGGCGGCGGGGCAGACCCGGAAGCGACGATCAGCGGCGGACCGAAAGTGACGTGCGGCGAATCGGAAGTGACGTGCGGCGGACCAGAAGTGAAGGGAGCCGGGCCGGGGATGATCAAAGATGGCGACGCCCCTGCGTCACACATGTCGAACAGCGAGCCGGGAACGGAGGATGGCAACACCCAGGAGCAGCAGGCCACGGCGTTGGACCCCGAGGCAGCAGTGGAGCGGCAGACGTTTGCAAAGTGGCCTTTCTTGCCACAGGCTGAACAGGTAGCATCTCTAGCAGGGCAGCGTTTCCTGGGGTGTTTTGCCTGGCCACAAAAGTAACACTGGGGCCCAGGCATTATTTTTACTGCTGGTGTGGCTGGGTGGGCCGTGACTTGCCGGGGTTGTTGCTGGGAGGTAGCGGCCACGTAGGGGATGTGGGCAGGCGTATAGGAAGTTTGTGCAGGTGTGTAGGACGCATTATTGTCACAGGCTGCCTGTTGGGCCTCTGCCATAGCGGCTGCCGTGTCCAGAGTCAGTGTAGTTTGTGCCAGTAGGAGTTGGCAAATTGGGACGGAAGCGATGCCGGCTACAAAGGCATCAAGCGCCAGGGCCTCAGTGTTCTGCTCAGCGGAGACTGCTGGCGCATTGCAGGTGAGCGCGAGGGCACGGAGGTCCCGAACGAACACGGATAGGGGTTCACCCGGCTGCTGGTGCCGGGAGGCGAGGCGGTGGCGGTCGTAAAGAGAATTAACAGTTCGTGCATACCGGCTTTTGAACTTCACGATGGCGTCGGTGTAGGTCGTAGTTCCCGTGATGAGATCGAAAAGGCCGTAGTCGAGCCGTGAGCACAGGAGGTTGAGTCGGTCAGCGTCCGTTTTGGCGAAGGCGGAGGATGCTTCCAGGTAGGCCTCGAAACACCGGAGCCAGCAGGTGAAAAGGTGATCCGCGCGTGGAGCGTGGGGGTCGAGCGAGAGCTTGTCGGGTTTCAGCGCAGCCTCCATTATAACTGTAGTGTATTAAATTGATGCACTAAGCGTCAAGAACCACAAAGACATGTTAGACTTTAACTAAGGCTTTAATACACTACATAGGAAGCTTACCTGACACAGACGACCCCAGACAAAATGGGTCCTGGTCACAGAAGTTGGTCTTATACTGAACTCCCGGGGGAGTGGCTAAGGCGGAGCTCTCCGTGGCCAGGTCAGGTTACATACAGGTGACCGAACCTCTACAGAGCTACAGTACAATACACAGTACCATACACAGGATTACAGGGCCACGTTACACACAACTATTATATAACTATGTACAATGCTAGGGAAGTACAGTGGTGTATCACCACATGACCATTTGTGATTCCAACCAACATATTCAACTCACAACTTCAATCCTCACTGGTTCGCAGGGTTCTTCTCCCATGATGCAAATGTTATTAAACTAGGTCACGTACACAATTCAAAAACAATGTTGCTTCTGACCAGCCTGGTTGATGGAATAGCTACACGGTGGAACTCACTTGCAAAGCATCTTCCAAAAAACAAAATTCTAACTTCACTTACAATGTAACTAACCAACCAAAATAAAACTCCTGGTTTAATGACATTTCTGTGCCGTTATATTGAAATTTGTTTTTAAAATTATGAGGTTATTCGGTTGTTGCAGTGAAATTACTCTACCTTTGTGAAATTACTGCACTATTGATGAAAAATGTCGGAAAGTGATTGTTCAATTTTAGGGAAGAGCAAGGAACTCAGTTTACAAACACAAAGAACTGACATATGCAACACAATGACATAGACGGTTAGATAACTTGAACATACCATTGAAGAAGACTACCATTGGCCAGAAAATGGGCCCAATTGCTCGACAAAGTCATTCAGAGAGTTATGACAGCTGAAAACATGTGCCAATATCTTCCTCTGCCTTCTATGACTTCATTTAGATCTCTTAACTATTGGTAGGCAATAAACAAAAAAATCCACCCGCAAGTTGTCCAGTCGCATCAATAGCTCTTTATGAATTGCTGTTGGGAAAATCCATCGCTACTGGCCGATGGCTCCATGCACAGGGTTCGGTCTGTGTCGTAAGCCATGAGTATTTCAGAAAACTCCATGAGATTAACTCCACACACTATAATTGACTTTAGTACTCGCACCTAAGCAGCCCCAACCTATCATAATGAGGATGGGGAAATCAGATCTTAGATGGCCTGACTACAACTTTACACTGAGGTGGTATCTGTGTGGAGTCTGCACTTTCTCCCCGTGTCCCATGGGTTTCCTCCGGGTGCTTCGGTTTCCTCCCACAAGTCCCGAAAGACCTGCTGTTAGGTAATTTGGACAATCTGCATTCTCCCTCTGTGTACCCGAACAGCCGGAATGTGGCGACTAGGGGCTTTTCACAGTAACTTCATTGCAGTGTTAATGTAGCCTGCTTGTGACAATAAAGATGATTCTTTATTATTATTATCTTCTTTTTGGTTTTAATACAATGGGAATTGCTTTACAAATAAAGTTGAGTGGGATATGATCCCGGACCAGTATACTCATTAGATTTTGAAAGCAACAATTTTGTCTATGTTTGTAAAACATTGTTAATTGCCATCCCTTTGAAGTAACAATATGAGATTGATGAACTCACAATGCGTAAAAGCATGCATTTGTTTTTGCAAAGATTTTCAGCCAATTAACTCTTTCTTAATGAATGCACCTCATCTTCATTTTCACCTATGTGGAATAGGACCTTCAAGAGATGTGAAGATACCCATAATGCTCAAAGACAAGAATTCTTGATGCACATATCCTGGTTAAATAAATACTTAAATTGGCGCCACCAATCCTCCCTTTAAATATGGAAAGTTGAAAAAGAATGACAGGTTAACCTTAAATAAATTATGTGCTCTGTCTACTACTATGGATGCTTTAAATATTTTTGCTTTTAAAAATGGGTTCTGATGAGGCAACGGAGAAAATCTGCTGAGTCTGATAGCATGCGGTGACCTGAGTTATCAAAAACACATGAAATCACATGATCACTGCTGATTAATCAATGTATTGTGATGCCATTCAAACTGTTGGCTCAATAATTGTCCTGAGCAGGTAGCCACAATGAGATAGTCAACTCAACAGAAAGTTTTTTTAAAAATGTAGAACTCAATAAAATCTCTGCAAGTATTTTGAAAAGTGGTTTCGATAGCAAGAATGATCCTCATTCAATAAACTTCCTCCTAAAAGGGATCTTGAAGGGAAGAATTCCTCTTTTACATTCTGGAATCCTTGCCTGGATTTCACAACTAAAGGAACATTTTCCATCATGGCAAGACACTTTGATAAGAAACAGCCACTCATCTGCTCCAGATCCATATTTCTTGTAATTTATGACTGTTCCACATGCTGAGGTTGACGCACAGCTTTTTGTGAACCAGAAATTCCTGGATGCAACCCAATAAATTTGCGTAATGGAAAACAATGATCCTTAGAGTCATGTGAGGGTTTTCCTCACAGTAATGTATCACTCGAGCAAAATGAAGCTATCAAAAAAGCAGTGCACCTGCCAAGGCACCTACAGGCAATCAGTGACCATCAGATAATAGAGGTTGATTCAGTTCTAAGTAATACACTTCAAAATAATGCCATTCTTTACAATGCATAACCATCATTACTAAAAACAGATCATGTGACCGTTCATCCCATTGCTATTTGTGGAATATGATCTCTGGCAAATTGCCTGTCATGCTAATCTACTCACTATAGTGGCTGGGCTATGAAATACTTCATCGGCTGTAGAGCATTGTGAGGTGGCTTGAGATTATGACAGGCACTATATAAACGCAAGGTTTTTCTTTTGCACAACTGTGGCTAATTTGCTCTGAGTCAAACAGTTGAGGGTTTGAGCAGTATACGAGAAATTTAAGCTGACGCAATATCCAATACAATAATGAGGGAGTGCTGCACTGTTGGAGGTGCCGACTTTGATTCTCCATTCCTTCACACCGGCGGGATTCTCCGTTCCCGCTGAAATGAATGAAGATTTGGTTGAGCGCCAAATTCTCCGTCCTCGCTGCGCTGGTAGCAGTAGCGAGACGGACTCGCAATGCAGAATCCTGCCCACTGTCTGTCAAATGAGATATGAAAAGATCCCACGCCATTACTTCAAAGAAGTGCAGAGGAGTTGTCCCTGGTGTACAGGTAAATATCTATCCCGAAATCAACATCACTAAAAGAGATTCACAGGTCAGTATCGCATTGTTCTTTGTGGACTTACTTGCTACATTAACAACGGTGACTACACTTTATTGGTTGTAAAGCACTTTGGGTCGTGAAAGGTATTTTATAATACAAGTCTTCCTCTCTTCAACAATACTGAGAGAAGCTTTTGGACATTTTCATTATCTCACACTGTAGGTTTTTGACCTCCGCAGATATCATTGTCAGTTGTGTGTTTGAGCCATATTGAGTTGTCATCAAACTGTTGCAAAACAGTTAACAAATTATGAGTCCAGAGAAATTACTTGCTATGAAAGGAAATGGATGCCACACAATTTTTATAGAATTCAAAAAAAAATTTCACCAGTACAAATTCCACTAATTGAATCATTTTCTCTCTGCTGTGGTGGTTGAAAGAACACTTCTACTTAAATATTTAAGACTAGACATAAATACAGTTGTAGCTGAAGATCCAATCACAAAAATGAAAAAAAAGAACTATGTATCCAAAAGTAATTTAACTATCTTAAGATTTTTCCACTAGCTGATGTTGCTGATTTATTACCGATCCACAAACACACAGGAGTTTAGCTCTAGCGAGAGCAATAATCTTACCAGGGTAAATTAAGCTGTCTGATGTGATGGAAGTGGAAGTCATGGACATTTATCAGATTAATAACCCTCCAGTGAGCCACTTGATTTCTACCGCAAGTCCCACATTATTATTCCCCGTAGTAATTCAGTAGATGTGCAACTAAGCCATACAGACAAACAAGTCCCAGGGTTAGCCTCAAACCTAGTTGATGGTGGCACTGAAGGTCCTGCAGATGGTTTCAGCATCTCTGGCCAGGAAGAGGGAAAATCAGCAGTGGAATTCTCCATCGGCGAGATCCTCTGATCTGCCAGCAGCGCATCCCATGGTGTGTGGTGACCACAATGGGATACCCCATTGGCCGGCTGCGGGAACGGAGAATCCTGCTGCCGGCGAGGGCGCGCCACCCCGGAAAACGCGGCTGACGGGCGGGAGAATCCCGCCCCAGGTTTCTAATTATTTTCATGTGATGTCTGTTGGGAGATGCAAGTTGGTGGTCATCGTGTGAGGTTGAAATTGGGTTTGATTATCCTGCCCCCTGAAGTTAAATTGTTGCCATTATTTCCTAATTCGTTTTGCGCCTTAAGATCAACCACTGTAGTGAAGTAGCAATAGGCGGCAGAGGCCCACGGAACTCATCCCAGCAAGGGTTGGCCATGTCAAGGGGCGCGCAGAAAGGGAAAAAAAATCAAATCTAAAATATTATATAAAAATCTGCAAAATGGTGCCGAAGACCAGAGATACAGGCGTGGAGCAGCTGGCAATAGAAATCTTAAAACTAACACTGGCTTTAATCCTCCAAACTTATACATTTGCACGTGCGAGGACTCTTGTGGTCAGAGTGGATGGAAGCCAATGAAAGGATGTGGTCTCCAAAGCAGCAAGGAATAGCCACAATGAACTTACAATGTTAAAAGGACTGCCAACAACAGAAACTCCCACAGTTAGCATAAGGGGAGAAGCCACTAAAACATTGCTCTCCACAGTGGAGAATAAAGTGGCTGAGCTATTCAGCATGTAGAGAAAGGAAGGAACCACCTGCAGCGAGCCTCTCGATTCTGGCATTTTCTCCATTTAAAGATACACTGTCATGCTCACGTCAGCAGCGATTGCATTGCTTGAACAGAGCTGAAGTGTGAAAGACTTAAGGCGTGATTTAATGGGACAAAAATATAGTCCTGTTTTAGGCACAGGCGCCGTGAAAGACACCGCTATTTAACGGCACTTTGCCTTGACAGGGAATGCCCAGCCAAGGCAGCACTTACATTATTTCCTGCACTGGAAAGCTCAGCCTCCAGAGTCCCCTCCCCTTTCAAACTACCTCTTACGTGGTCCTCGATCTCCCCCCTCACCCCCACCTCTTAAGGGCAAGGCACTCATGGGCCCAATCCCTGGCATGGGCAACCTGACACCCAGGCAATCTGGCATTGCCAGGGTGCCCATGTGGCACTGCCAGGGTGCCCAGGTGGTAGTGCCACGGTGTCAGGCTGGAAGTGCCAAGGTGCCGGGTGCCAGCAGGAGTCCCTGCGATCCACCCTCCCTGTCTCCGACCACCTGGGGGTCTCTAATGGCCTTGGAGATCCACCCAAAAACCACTGCACCTAGTCTACGTTTGTGGAAACCAATGCTAAACGGCGCCCTGGCAAGGTCTCCCAGGCGAGGCTGTTAGTTCCTGGATCTCGGGTGAATCTGGCGCTGACATATTTAAATTAGCCGAATGGTTCACTTAAACGTGCTAATCTGGATCTCACCCAGCGAGGGCCAGATTCAGATCGTGATCTTTTGCAAGAATCCATTGACTCTCGCCAGACATTTTGAGCATCGTAAATCTCGTGAGAGGCCTCTTGCGTTGTGTCACCAATTCGGACGCAACAAAGCCGTTAAATCGTGCCCTTAAAATAGATGATGTCACACACCCAATGCACTGTACCCCTCAACAATGTGACTGCCCTGTAATATTTTCTCGTCCACAATACTAGTTGTCATTTTTGTAAGTTCTATGGTCTATTACTTAATTATCCATATCAATGATATGCAGAACTCAATCATACAGTGAGAATAAAACAATGAGCATAAGAACTACAAAATGATTGGCTTCAGCCAACTGGTTAACACTCTAATAAAAACCGTGCGTGATTCAGTGGCCTCATCGCGTTTGAGGTGGCTGAATAGTGGGAGAGACGAAAAACGAGATTTTGCCAGACGCCACGCCGTTTACGATGCAACAGATGTGCTCCCGTAGGCTAAATCAGGACCCCGCTGTAACGTGGCAAGAAACCAGTAATCACCATTTAAGCCCGATTTCCATGCAATTAAGGATATGCGGTTGGATAAGCCACCGCATATCCAACAGCCTCCTGTTATCCAGCAGCCTCTCCAGCAAGTAGTCACGCTGGCGCTAATTTGTAGTCCTTTTGAAAAACATGAACCTGGCGGAAGGGCTGCTGCAGGGACTCCAGGAGGTGAATTGCCCTCTGCGCTCACAGGCAATGAGCCCGGGGGGGCTGGGGGGGGGCTCCGCTGGAAGGAGGGCAACCATGCACAGGTCCTCCATGCCAACCACTAGATCATGTGTTCCCATTCCGGGGGCAACCCTAATCCCTGACTCTCTGCTCCCACTGACCACACATAATTACTTCAGGCCGTGCAGCTCAAGGCTATTGCCAATACAGAATTGGCACTTAAGTGAGTACTTCACACACATCCCAAGTGGATCCCTGTGGGCGGATGGGCCATGTAGCATGTGGGGTTGATTGCCTAGCATCCCAATCAGACCTTGATGCATGGACACTGTACTTGAACACTGAAGGAGGCAGCACCTTAGACGCAACAGCCAACATCCAAACACCCAGGGGTGGGTCCCAGCCCCGGGCACGAATTCACAGCTGGGGTTTGGAAACGTTGTGCCTGGGCTTAGGGTGAGCAGTCTGGTGAGCAGGACCCTCCCCCCGCCACGGGCAAGTGTCTGTGGGCACGCTGTGCCAGGTGGTGGGCAGCGTGCGGGGTGGGGGGGGAGAGTGTGGGGGAGGGTTGGGAAGGACCCCATGTCTGGGGGGGATGGGGCATAGGATTGGTGGTCGGCCCGCATCACTGAACAAAGAACCAGAGGTGTCATACTGGTTGTGGTGAGGTTATTTTAATGGGTCTCGCACAAATGTACACTACTGCCCCACTCTCCCGATGGTGCCGGCCCACTATCCCCACCACACCTCCCAACACCTCCTCCTCATCCCCTCCCCCCATGCACATTCCCCTCCTTACCTTCTACCTACCTACCACCCACCGCCCCTCCCAAGTGCCCTCCCAGTGATCCTCAACGTGATTGGCCTTCCTTGCTCTATCGCTATGTCTAGGTGCATGCTAGGACGCACATCAGATGTGGAGGCAGCCAGCTGCTTACCACGTCCCATGGCCTTCGATACCACTGGAAGGCATCCTCTGCGGGCTCTGGGGCCGGAAATCATCGGTGCGCTTGACGGCGGAACATGCAAAGCCTTGCCATCCTGATCCGGGTGCTGACTGCGCAATGTGACTTTGTCAGAGATGTGGAACTCGGGGGTGCTGATGGCCACTATCACCAATCCTAGGATGGGATGGGTTGTCAAAGAACAACAAAGAACAAAGAAAAGTACAGCACAGGAACAGGCCCTTCGGCCCTCCAAGCCTATGCCGACCATGCTGACCGTCTAAACTAAAATCTTCTACACTTCCTGGGTCCGTATCCCTCTATTCCCATCCTATTCATGTATTTGTCAAGATGCCCCTTAAATGTCACTATGGTCCCTGCTTCCACCACCTGCTCCGGTAGCGAGTTCCAGGTACCCACTACCCTCTGTGTAAAAAACTTGCCTCGTACATCTCCTCTCAACCTTGCCTCTCGCACCTTAAACCTATGCCCCCTGTTAATTGACCCCTCTACCCTGGGAAACAGTCTCTGACTATCCACTCTGTCTATGCCCCTCATAATTTTGTAGACCTCTATCAGGTCGCCCCTCAACCTCCGTTGTTCCAGTGAGAATAAACCGAGTTTATTCAACCATTCCTCATAACTAATGCCCTCCATACCAGGCAACATCCTGGTAAATCTCTTCTGTACCATCTCTAAAGCCTCCACATCCGTCTGGTAGTGTGGCGACCAGAATTGAACACTATACTCCAAGTGTGGCCTAACTAAGGTTCTATACAGCTGCAACATGACTTGCCAATTCTTATACTCAATGCCCCGGCCAATGAAGGCAAGCATGCCGTATGCCTTCTTGACTACCTTCTCCACCTGTGTTGCCCCTTTCAATGACCTGTGGACCTGTACTCCTAGATCTCTTTGACTTTCAATACTCTTGAGGGTTCTACCACTCACTGTATATTCCCTTCCTGCATTAGACCTTCCAAAATGCATTACCTCACATTTGTCCGGATTAAACTCCATCTGCCATCTCTCCGCCCAAGTCTCCAAACATTCTAAACCCTGCTGCATCCTCTCACAGTCCTCATCGCTATCCGCAATTACACCAACTTCTGTGTTGTCTGCAAACTTACTAATCAGATCAGTTACATTTTCCTCCAAATCATTTATATATACTACGAATAGCAAAGGTCCCAGCACTGATCCCTGCGGAACACCACTAGTCACAGCCCTCCAATCAGAAAAGCACCCTTCCATTGCTACTCTCTGCCTTCTATGACCTAGCCAGTTCTGTATCCATCTTGCCAGCTCACCCATGATCCCATGTGACTTCACCTTTTGTACCAGTCTGCCAAGAGGGACCTTGTCAAAGGCCTTACTGAAGTCCATATGGACAACATCCACTGCCCTACCTGCATCAATGATCTTTGTGACCTCTTTGAAAAACTCTATCAAGTTAGTGAGACATAACCTCCCCTTCACAAAACCATGCTGCCTCTCACTAATACGTCCATTTGCTTCCAAATGGGAGTAGATCCTGTCTCGAAGAATTCTCTCCAGTAATTTCCCTACCACTGACGTAAGGCTCACCGGCCTGTAGTTCCCTGGATTATCCTTGCTACCCTTCTTAAACAGAGGAACAACATTGGCTATTCTCCAGTCCTCCGGGACATCACTTGAAGACAGTGAGGATCCAAAGATTTCTGTCACCGAGCAGCCGCTCCTCCCGGCCGGTGCCCATAGGGTCCTGAGTTCATCTCGGAATGGAGGGACAGCTGGACTGAGCCCCGACTGCCCTTGCAACATCTGGCTCTGCCAAACCTGGCGGCTCCTCAATGTCTGCACCATGGAGTCGATGGCCTCGGCGATGCTCCTCAGTGACTGGGACATCCCCTGCAGTGCCTCAACAGTGCTCACCTGGGACTGGGACCAGCTCCGCAGCACTTCGGCCATTCCTTGGAACATGTCCCACAGCATCTCATCAAGGTCCGCCTGGTACTTGGTCACGTCCCCCAGCGAGTCGGACAATCTGCTGAGGCCTGAAGTCATGGCCGTCACCAAATGCGCCACGCCTTGGACACCTCCATTCATGCTGCTGACGCTGTGAACCAGGCTCTCCACTTCGGCCGCGACCCTAGCAGTGTTGGTCTCGGTGCCACATGCTGCCACATGCTGCCGGTGACACCTCCTGCGCCTGTAGCCCCTGGGACCACTCCAATCGGCTACGGCCCTGCTGGAATGTCACTGACATCTCCCTCGGAATGTTCCAGCAAACTCCTAAACCTGTTCAGCTTCAGGTAAACATGTTCCAGAGGCCGAGCATCAGGCAGGGTCAGCTGGGTCCTGGGATCCAGTAGACCTCCGACTGCTGTCTCACCTGAGCATTACCGCCTCCACCTGATGTGCATCAGCAACTGTGAGGTGCTCACCAAAATGTGCCCTAGAAGCCTGACCACTAATGTTGGCCACCGAGGTGCATGTCTCTGCACTGGCGGAAGGTCAGGATGACAGCTATGACGCATTGATGGTTGCATCCTCGGAGCTCACCTTTGAGGTGTACTCCTGGGAGGCAGGGGGGACCACCCCGGATGGGCCAGTTCTGTCGGCTGGATGTCCTGCGGGGGAATCGACATGTGGTCGGTGGGAGGGATGGGTCAGTCTGTTTGGCAATAATAACTCACGTTTGACAGGTCCTCCGGGTTGGATTCTGCGGCAGTGCCGACCTCTGCATTGGTGTCCGTGGCCTCCAGGGCCCATTCTTCGAAGGTGGTGTCTGGCACCCCGCCGCCAGACCTTCCCCTCTTCCGACATCTATGGGAAAGCTTCTCCTGTGGAGACACAGATAGGGCATCATTCGCTGCATGTGTGGTTCACAGTGGTGGGGAGGGGTGTGTGAAGAAAGGGGTGGAGGGTGAAGGGAGTTGGGGAAGGGAGGTCTGGGGGGACTAAGGGAGTTTTGGGGGGGCTAAGGGAGGGTTGGGGGGAAGCTGTTAGCGTGGGGTGGGAAGGATTCGAGGGGGAAGGGGTGTCAACCCATGCATGCGGCCCGGTGTAGGATGTTGACCTTCTTGTGGCACAGGAGGCCTGTCCTCTTGATCACGTTGCCTGAGCTGATGGCCGCTGCCACCACATTCCAGGCGGCACTGGCTGCCCTGTGGCTCACCCGCCGGGGCCCTCGTGGGAACAGGCCATCCCTCCTGGCCTCGTTCGCATCTAAGAGCCTTCCCAGGTCCACGTCTCCAAACCCTGGGCCAGTCGTCTTGGCACCATGGCTGAGAGCTGAGAGTAGTTGGCTGCACAAGAGCTGTTTAAGTTCCGTCTCGACCTTGTTAGCTGGGGGGGGGGGGGGCTGGCGAGCGTAGTCCCGGTGAATCGGCACGCGAGCCTTCATTTGCGGCGTGAAACCCGTGGGGCCTCGTTAAGTGGACCAATTAACATTGTATTGTATTGCCGGCCTTGCCAGGGCAAGTGCCAGGAAGCTTGCAGCAGTTCCCTCTCGCTCCCACACTTAGAAATCTTTCCGGAGGGCAGCACGGTGGCGCAGTGGGTTAGCCCTGCTGCCTCACGGCGACGACGTCCCAGGTTCGATCCTGGCTCTGGGTCATTGTCCATGTGGATTTTGCACATTCTCCCCGTGTTTGCAGGGGCTTCGCCCCCACAACCCAAAAGATGTGCAGGCTACGTGGATTGGCCACGCTAAATTGCCCCTTAATTTTAAAAAAAATCTTTCCGAGAATTGCGCCCCGTTTATACATTTATTTGGTAGCTAGCAGAGCACAACTGGCCTCAAACATAATTGATCCATGCCTAACTACCCTTATCCATGATTTTGAGAAATGTATTATGTAAAGAGTGAATGTTAAATATGTAAATAGACAGTCTGCACCCGTGTTGCAAGAATACAGAGCATTCTGAGGCTTGATCCAGTGTCCTGCATATAGCTTGATGGATGTTTAATAAAAAGTAAAGTTTGCTAACAGCCTTGCCTCCAGCAGTCTCTGTCGATCCTGATCATGGGCAACCGAAGTTAAGAGCCACAACGATGATAACAGAAAATATAGCTGTCCCTAAAGAAAATGCAAAAGAATAGACCACTGAAACAGAAAGTAACTGTTGAAAACGAGAATTGGAAAGTATTTACAAGTCAATTAACCCAAAATGTCAATGCCACTGTTCTTGCTCGGCTGAAGTCTCACCCTTCTTCATCTAACCCCATCAAAATATCCCATTGCTCCTTTCTGATTTATATCTAGCTTCCCTTCTCCGCTAGTAACTCCTCATGGGAGCGCGTTCCAAATTGTAACCACTCGATGTCCAAAGACACATAGCTCATTGTTCTGGTTTCGCAGTCTCACCCACATCTACTCAAACCCATTCATAATCTTGTTGATGCGCAATCAATTACTCTCGAGACAAGGTGAGTCATAATTAATAGGCTTTAATCAGCTAGAACTGATCCCAGCAGCTTCGATACAGAAACTGAAGGCTGCTGGGACGGCATTGGTTCTTATACTCCGCCTCTCAGGGCAGAGCTATGTACATTAGCCAATGGTAGACTCCTGGGTCTAGCCCATGGTCATCCACCTCTCAGGTACTGCAATACCTGGTATTACCACATTCACCCCCTGTTAAAAAAGAGCCCGGCGGGGTGATGGCCAGCGTTAATGTCGCCTTTCGCATGGTAGGACCAGGTATTGAGGTACCGTGATGTCGGGGGTAACAGAAAAGTGTTCATGGTCCAGCAATCAGTCGATCGGGTGGCCTGGTCGTCCTTCTGGAGCATCTGAGCTTCGGTGATGATCCTGGTGGGGACCCCGGCGGTTGCGACTCCGGGAACGTGGTGTCTTCCTCCCAGGCAGCTTTGTCACCCCTAGGCGGCGCTGTTGGGGTGAAAAGTGGGCAGGGGAGGGGCGCCTGTAGGGGGCGTCGGTGCTTGTTCGGTGCTGGGTAGGGGCAGCGGCAGTACTGGCCCTCCGGGTGCTGCGGGGAGGGTGGGGGTGGGGGCAATGGTGCGGGAGCGCGTGGGGCTCCGGTGGGCTCCAGGTCCCGAAGGGAGACCGTGTCTTGCCGGCCGTCGGGGAATGCTACGTAGGCGTACTGGGGGTTGGCATGCAGCGGGTGGACCCTCTCGACCAATGGGTCCGACTTGTGCGCCCTCACATGTCTCCGAAGCAGGACGGGTCTGGGTGTCGCTAGCCAGGTTGGGAGCGAGGTCCCGGAGGAGGACTTCCTGGGGAAAACAAGGAGACGTTCGTGAGGTGTCTGGTTTGTGGTAGTACAGAGCAGCGACCGGAAGGGCCACCGGGAGGACTTCTTGCCAGCGGGAGACTGGGAGATTCCTGGGCCGTAGGGCCAGCAGGACGGTCTTCCAGACCGTACCGTTCTCCCTCTCAACCTGCCCGTTTCCCCGGGGGTTGTAACTGGTTGTCCTGCTCGAGGCGATGCCTTTGCTGAGCAGGAATTGACGCAGTTCGTCGCTCATAAAGTAGGACCCCCTATCACAGTGAATGTATGCGGGGAAACCGAACAGTGTAAAGATCCCCTGGAGGGCCTTGATGACGGTGGTTGTGGTCATGTCTGGGCAGGGGATGGCGAATGGGAAACGGGGGTATTCGTCAATCGTGTTCAGGAGGTACGTGTTGCGGTCGGTGGAGGGGAGGGGGCCTTTGAAATCCATGCTGAGGCGTCCAAAGGGGCGGGAAGCCTTTATTAGGTGCGCCCGCTCTGGCCGGTAGAAGTGCAGCTTGCACTCCGCACAGATTTGGCAGTCCCTGGTCACTGTCCTGACCTCCTCGATGGAGTAGGGCAGGTTGCGGGTCTTGATGAAATGAAAGAAACGAGTGACCCCCGGGTGGCAGAGGGCCTCGTGGAGGAATCGGAGGCGGTCCACTTGTGCGGTGGCACAAGTGCCGCGGCACAGGGCATCAGGAGGCTCGTTCAGCTTCCCGGGACGGTACAAGATCTCGTAATTGTAAGTGGAGAGCTCTATCCTCCACCGCAAGATCTTGTCGTTCTTAATCTTGCCCCGCTGTGCGTTATCGAACATGAAGGCATCCGACCGTTGGTCCGTAAGGAGAGTGAATCTCCTGCCGGCCAGGCAATGCCTCCCGTGTCGCACAGCTTCTACGATGGCCAGCGCCTCCTTTTCGACCGAGGAGTGACGGATTTCAGAAGCATGGAGGGTACGGGAGAAGAAAGCCACGGGCCTGCCCGCTTGGTTGAGGGTGGCCGCCAGAGCTACGTCGGACGCATCGCTCTCGACCTGAAAGGGGAGGGACTCGTCGATGGCGCGCATCGTAGCTTTTACGATGTCCGCTTTGATGCGGCAGAAGGCCTGGCGGGCCTCTGTCGACAGGGGTAAGGTTGTGGACTGGATCAGGGGTCGGGCCTTGTCTGCGTAATTGGGGACCCATTGTGCATAATAGCTGAAGAAGACGAGGCAGCGCTTTAGGGTAATTGGGGCAGTGAGGGAGGGGGAATTCCATGAGGGGACGCATGCGCTCAGGGTCGGGGCCTATGACTCCACTTCGCACTACGTAGCCTAGAATGGCTAGACGGTCGGTGCTAAACACGCATTTATCCTTATTGTAGGTCAGATTAAGGATATTTGCAGTCTGTAGAAATTTTCGGAGGTTGGTGTCGTGGTTCTGCTGGTCATGGCCGCAGATGGTGACATTATCAAGGTACGGGAACGTTGCGTGTAAGCCGTATCGGCCAACCATTCGGTCCACCTCACGTTGGAAGACCGAGACCCCGTTCGTGACACCGAAGGGAACCCTTAAAAAGTGATAAGAGCCGCCCATCTGCTTCGAATGCAGTGTACTGGCGGTCACCATTAAGGAGGGGTAGCTGGTGGTAGGCAGATTTGAGATCCACCGTGGAGAAGACCTTGTATTGAGCAATCCTGTTTACCAGGTCGGCTATACGGGGGAGAGGGTACGCATCTAGCTGCGTAAACATGGTGATGGCCTGGCTATCGTCGATGACCATCCTATGTTTCCCCCCGGTCTTTACCACCACTACTTGAGCCCTCCAGAGGCTGTTGCTCGCTTCGATGACCCCTTCCTTCAGCAGCCTTTGGACCTCCGACCTGATAAAGGTCCCGTCCTGGGCACTGTACCGTCTGCTCCTGGTGGCGACGGGTTTGCAATCCGTGGTGAGATTCGCAAACAGGGAAGGCGGGTCGACCTTAAAGGTCGCGAGGCCGCAGACAGTAAGGGGTGGTATAGGGCCGCCAAATTTAAAGGTCAGGGTTTGCAGGTGGCACTGGAAATCCAGCCCAAGAAGGGTGGCTGCGCAGAGGTGCGGCAGCACGTACAGGTGGAAATTGCGGAATTTCCTGCCTTGGACAGTGAGGTTTGCTAGGCAGAACCCCTTTATCTCCACCGCATGTACCCGGAGGCCAGGGAGATCCTTTGGTTTACGGGATGGGTGACAAGGGAACAGCGCCTTACCGTGTCGGGGTACACAAAGCTTTCCGTGCTCCCGGAGTCGATCAGGCACGACATCATGTGGCTGTTGATGGCGATCGTTGTAGTGGCTTTCGCTAGTGCCGGGGCCGACTCTGGTCCAGAGTTACGGAGGCCAGCTGGAGTAAAGGAGAGTTCTGGTCGGGCAGCATGTAGTCAGCTGTGCTGGGGGCCTGAGGCCCCATCCAAGATGGCGTCAGCCACGGGTCGCACATGGAGTCCGGGGATGCCGAAGATGGCGGCGGCGAGGGACAAAATGGCGGCGCCCACCCGTCCAGCGTGGTGACCAGGGGGCAAAATGGCCACGGCGGTGGGTCGCACGCGGCCTGGGGATAGAAGGGCGGCGGTGGGCCTTGGACATCCAGGACCTGAAAGAGAGGCTGCCGATAGTTGCTGGCGACCGCGGCCACAGCGCGGGTCTGGCAGACCCCGACATAGTGACCCTTCTTGCCGCACCCTTTGCAGGTGGCGGTGCGGGCCGGGCAGCGCGGGCGGGGATGATTTGCCTGCCCGCAGAAGAAACAGCGTTGGCCGGAGGCGATAGCGGGCCATCTCGCCGCGCAGGCTTGCGGAGCTAGCGGAAAAGTCTGGGGGGCTGCTGCGACAGGGTGCTACGCAGCCCAGGGGGGCGCCGCGTGTCCGGGGGCAAAAGCCAGCACGTTTTTATACTCAATGTCCATGGACCCCGCCAGGGCCCGTGCCTCAGTGAGACCCAGCGTGTCCATTTAAAGGAGCCTTCTGCGGATGTCGGGGGAAGTCATACCTGCCACGAAAGCATTCCTAATTATAAGTTCCGTGTGCTCGTTCCCCGAAACTGGTGGGCAGCCACAGTTTCGGCCAGGCACTAGCAGTGCCCAATAGAAGTCTTCCAGTGTTTCTTCAGGGCTTTGCCTCCTAGTTGCCAGCAGGTGATGGGCGTAGACCTGGTTCACAGGACGGAAGTAACGTCCTTCTAGCAGTTCGATAGCTGCATCATAGTTCACCGCCTCCTCGATCAGAGGGTAGATCCCAGGGCTGACCCACGAGCGTAGAAGGTGCATTTTCTGCCTTTCCGTGGGGGTATCGGCGGCCGTGTCGAGGTAACCCTTAAAACACGCCAGCCAATGCTTGAAGATAGCAGCGGAGTTGTCTGCGTGGGGGCTGAGCTGAAGGCACTCCGGCTTGATGTGGAGATCCATCCTTTCAACTGAAGTAATAGCTGATTAAATTGATGCGCAATCAATTACTCTCGAGACAAGGTGAGTCATAACTAGTAGGCTTTAATCAGCTAGAACTGTTCCCAGCAGCTTCGATACAGAACGTGAAGGCTGCTGGGACGGCATTGGTTCTTATACTCCGCCTCTCAGGGCGGAGCTATGACATTAGCCAATGGTAGACTCCTGGGTCTAGCCAATGGTCATCCACCTCTCAGGTACTGCAATACCTGGTATTACCACACTTGTCGATCAACTCATGTCACTAACCCCCAACCACACCCTCCCCCTTCCCCCGCCCCTCCCAATCTTCTCCTGTCAGGGGACACAACATTTGAGCCCCTGTTTTGCAAGTTTAACCACACAGAGGAAGCCATTTTGATTGCATACATAAACTGTAAGAAGTACATTTCCAGGATTGCAATTCCCTAACCCTTGTGTGCAGACAGATTGCCGATCTGTTAGCAGCTTTGATAAACAAGTAAATAAAAACATCAGCATCCATGTGTAGCATTTACACATGGCAACAGTAGTTCCTTGAAACAACCATTAATCTGATCTTAAAATATGCTTTTATCGGCCTTTCAGACAGCAGTTGGCCCTATCAAAATTATCAATGCTGTGAAGGAGAGCTTCAAATCCTTTTTTTAAAATGTACTCTCTGTGGCATTCGCAGTAAACAGTCCAGATTTCAGTAAGATCTCCAACCTCATGAGGTTGATATGTACCCATAAACAATTATTACCCACATGAGTCAATTAGTGGAATGAACAGATCAAGAGCCTTGATTGGCCATGAGTCACATAACTGGTCACGTGGAACAATATAACTCATGGTCTATTATTAACTAGAACACTCTGTAACTACAGTAAATAAAGGGTCACTTTTAATCAGGATGGCCTCTCTCTGCTAAGCAACACTCCATAACATCCCCGATACAATGTTATAGTAGACACCATCTTGTACAAATCAGCTTTAAATAAATGCCCATTTAGAGTGTATAGAGTTTTGATTTCAATAAACTAAGATACAACTGAATGTACAACTGCCGCACATGCATATATTTCTTGAGTTTTTGGTTGGTGATGTTGCTTTCTCTGCTGCGTTACTGCTGGCATTAACTGTTAATTTTAATTGAGTTAATTTCCTCACAAAGGAATGTCATTAAAGCATGTTTAGTATTTTTCTGCTAATATTGCCAACAACAATTTCTAGATTATCATGAAGGGGATGCCTATTTATGGGTACTGATTTTACGGCGAAAATAGATCGGTGGCTATCAGCGATCACCGTTATCAAAGTGTAACTGGCTAGGTCATAGAAGGCAGAGAGTAGCAATGGAAGGGTGCTTTTCTGATTGGAGGGCTGTGACGAGTGGTGTTCCACAGGGATCAGTGCTGGGACCTTTGCTGTTCGTAGTATATATAAATGATTTGGAGGAAAATGTAACTGGTCTGATTAGTAAGTTTGCAGACGACTCAAAGGTTGGTGGAATTGCGGATAGCAATGAGGACTGTCAGAGGATACAGCAGGATTTAGATCATTTGGAGACTTGGGCGGAGAGATGGCAGATGGAGTTTAATCCGGACAAATGTGAGGTAATGCATTTTGGAAGGTCTAATGCAGGTAGGGAATATACAGTGAATGGTAGAACCCTCAAGAGTATTGACAGTCAGGGAGATCTAGGTGTACATGTCCACAGGTCACTGAAAGGGGCAACACAGGTGGAGAAGGTAGTCAAGAAGGCATACCGCATGCTTGCCTTCATTGGCTGGGACATTGAGTATTAAAATTGGCAAGTCATGTTGCAGATGTATAGAACCTTAGTTAGGCCACACTTGGAGTATAGTGTTCAATTCTGGTCGCCACACTATCACAAGGATCTGGAGGCTTTAGAGAGGGTGCAGAAGATATTTACCAGGATGTTGCCTGGTATGGAGGGCATTAGCTTTGAGGAGAGGTTGAATAAACACGGTTTGTTCTCACTGGAACGACGGAGGTTGAGGGGTGACCTGATAGAGGTCTCCAAAGTTATGAGGGGCATAGACAGAGTGGATAGTCCGAGGCTTTTTCCCAGGATAGAGGGGTCAATTACTAAGGGCCATAGGTTTAGGGTGCGTGGGGCAAGGTTTAGAGGAGATGTACGAGGCAAGTTTTTTACACAGAGGGTAGTGGGTGCCTGGAACCCGCTGCCGGAGGAGGTGGTGGAAGCAGGGTCGATAGTGACGTTTAAAGGACATCTTGACAAATACTTGAATAGGATGGGAATAGAGGGATACGGACCCCGGAAGTACAAAAGATTTTAGTTTAGACGGGCAGCATGGTCGGCACAGGCTTGGAGGGCCGAAGGGCCTGTTACTGTGCTGTACTTTTCTTTGTTCTTTGTTCTTTGTAAGTCAGGCTGCAACTTCCCAGCGACCATACATGTGCAGTTAAACATGAAAATCAGAAAGTTGCTGTTTAAGTTGTCATGTTCTTCCAGAAGCTGTCCTATAACAATGTCTCATTGATATACTCAGCAGTGAAACAGATGGCGTACACGATATTGAGACATTTGCGTGATAAGCAAAAAATACCCCAAATACACCTCTCTCTGCAGATGCTGCCAGACTTGCTACGTATTTTCCGCATTTTCAGTGTTCGTTTTGGTTTTCCAGCATCCACCATGTTTTGTTCTTGTCTAGGAAAAGTTAGGGTTTATTCATTCCTATGTAAACAAAGTTTTAATGATGTGTTATGTCTTAATTACTGCCAAACAACTTCAATGGCACTAAACATTTACTTTTACAAGCATGGAGTCTCATTCCTTTTTAGGTTTAAAAATGTGAAGGTTTTCTAAAACATTTTCTTTATCCCTCTTTTGTCTCTCTCTTAATCTCATGTTTCTTCACAGCTCCTACTTCATTTTCTGTACATGATTTGGCATTGAATTAAATATTCTAATTGAAGCATGCTAGCTCAAAGAGCGTGTGCCTTAGTCAGGTTTATTCAGACTGATTACACGAGAGCTACACAATTGCTTGCCCTATTTTCACAGGCCGCAGATCCCCTGTAGAAGGCCCTGTACCAAATTTGCTTCATTAACTGCAAATTCCAGCTGCAAATTCCATACTGGCTCTCTTATATCAAGCGGCACCAGCAAAATTAAGTTGCTAATCTCTGATTTGGGTGAGACATCATGTTTGTCTGCATGGAATTCATCTGAATTTGATCTAAGTACAAAACTAAGTAAATCTCAGTGCAGTAGAAGGAAATCAATGATCCGTGTAGGTCCAGGTGTTGAGCAGGAGAACTACTACCCAGATCCTTGACAACCTTATCTCACAACATCAACAATGTACAATTTTTCCAAGCTTTCTTTTCTAAGGTTAGTGGACTGTCACTTTCCTGGCATCCTCTGTGGCAAAAGATTGTTTAAACCATAAATTCTCCCTCATTATTTAAACCCGACCTCTTCACAGGATCACAGAAATGCTGCAGTGCAGAAGGAGGCCATTTGGCCCATTGGATCTGCACTGGCACTCCGAATGAGCAATTCCGTTAATTCCTCTCTCCTGCCTCGCCCCCCTAACCCTGCACATTCTTTCTTTCCACGTAGCAATCTCTTGAACTCTTCAATTAAACCTGCCTACACTTCACTCTCAGACAATGCAATTCCAGACCCTAACCATACTCTGTGCGAAAATGTTTTTCTCAGGTCACTTTTACTTCATTTGCCACATATTGTAAGTCTGTGCTTTCTCATTCTCGATCCTTTCACAAGTGGGAACAGCTTCTCCCTATCTGCCCTGTACAAAGCCTTTATGATTTGGAGTGCCTCTATCAAATCTCCTCTCAGCCTTCTTTTCTCCAAGGGAAAACAGTCCTATCGAGCTTACAATCTAGCTTCATAACTGAAGTTCCTCATCCACGGAACCATTCTTGTGAATCTTTTCTGCACCCTCGCCAATACCTTTATATGCTTCCTAAAATGCAGTGCACAGAACTGGATGCAATACTCCAGCTGAGGCTGAACTAGTGTCTTGTACAAGTTCTGGGGCGGGTTCTCCGACCCCCCGCAGCGTCGGAGACTCGCCGGGGGGCGGCGTGAATACCGCCCCCACCGGCCGCCGAATTCTCCGGCACCGGAGATTCGGCGGGGGCGGGAAACTCGCCACCCTGGTCGGCGCCCCCCCCCCCGGCGATTTTCCGGCCCGCGATGGGCCGAAGTCCCGCTGCTGTAATGCCGGTCCCGCCGCCGTGAATTAAACCACCTCCCTTGACGGAGGGACCAGGCGCACGAACAGGCTCCGGGGTCCTGGGGCGGGGGGGGGGGGGGGGTGGGGGGGCTCGGGGAGGGGCTCGGGGCAATCTGGCCCTGGGGGGTGCCCCCACAGTTGCCTGGCCCGTGATTGGGGCCCACCGATCCGCGGACAGGCTGTGCCGTGGGGGCACTCTTTTACTACGCGTCGCCCGTATAGGTCCCCGCGATGGCCGACGCGGAGGTGATCCCCTCCTGCGCATGTGTGGGGATGACGTCGGCAGCCGCTGACATCCCGCGCATGTGCGGACTTCCGCTGGCCAGCGGCGTCCCTTCGGCCCCGGCTGACGTGGCGCCAAAGGCCTTCCACGCCAGCCGGCGGGACGGCAACCACTGTGGCGTGGGCCTAGCCCCTAAAGGTGAGGGCTTGGCCCCTAAAGGTGCGGAGAAATCTGTACCTTTAGGGCAGCCCGATGCCGAAGTGGTTCACGCCACTCCATCCCACCGGGACCCCCCGCCCCGCCGGGTAGGGGAGAATCCCGCCCCTGATGTGGAGATGCCGACGTTATACAAGTTCAACATGACCTTCTTGATATTGTGATCTATGACCCTATTAATAAAGTCGCGGATACAATATGCTTTATTAACAGCACTCTCCACCTGTCCTGCCACCTTCAGTGACTTAGACCCATATACACCCAGGTCCCTCTGCTCCTGCACCCTCTTTAAAATACAGTAAGAAGTCTTACAACACCAGGTTAAAGTCCAACAGGTTTGTTTCGATGTCACGAGCTTTCGGAGCGCTGCTCTTTCCTCAGGTGAATGAAGAGGTCTGTTCCAGAAACACATATATAGACAAATTCAAAGATGCCAAACAATGCTTGGAATGCGACGCATTCCAAGCATTGTTTGGCATCTTTGAATTTGTCTATATATGTGTTTCTGGAACATACCTCTTCATTCACCTGAGGAAGGAGCAGTGCTCCGAAAGCTAGTGACATCGAAACAAACCTGTTGGACTTTAACCTGGTGTTGTAAGACTTCTTACTGTGCTCACCCCAGTCCAACGCCGGCATCTCCACATCATGGCTCTTTAAAATAGTACTCTTCATGTTATATTGTCTCCCTGTGTTCTTCCTATCAAAACAAATTACTTCCCATTTCTCCACATTGAACTTCATCTTCCACCTGTCCGCCCAGTCCTCCAACTTGTCCCTTTGATGTTCATACTGTCCTCATAGCTCACAATGCTTCCAAGTTTCATATCGCCCACAAGCTTTGAAAGTATGCTCTATATATGCTCTATACACAAAGGTCGAGGTCATTAATACATATCAAGAAAAGCAAGAGTCGCACCGAGGAACCCTGCAAACCTTCCTCCAACCTGAAAAACACCCATTAACCACTCTTTTTCCTGTCACTCAGCCAATTTCATATCTATGTTGCTATTGTCCTTTTTATTCCATGAGCTATTACTTGGCTCACAGGTTTGTTGTGTGGCCTTTTGGAAGCCTATGTAGACCACATCAACAGCATTGCTCTAATTAGCCCTCTATTACCTTATCAGAAAACTTCAGCAAGTTAGACTAACATGATTTCCTTAAGAAATCCATGCTGGCTTTCCTTAATTAACTGCATTCGCCTATGTGATTATTAATTTATTATGTCTAGACATTTCCGCACCATTGAAGGTCTTTGACCAAACCTTTTCCCAAGGGCCCCAGTATCTCTGCTATGTTGAATGTTGTGCAATAAAGCTCCTATGAAGCACTTTGTGATGTTTTACGACATTAAAGGTGCTATATAAAACAAGCTATTGGAGTAAAATCCTCCCTCCACTCAATATAGTAATTGGTACAACAGCTACCATGTCTGTTAGTAAATAGGTCAGCTGCTTTGGCAAGTACAACTTGGCCTGTGTTCAACATCTGCCAATATGAAAAGTGTTTTATCGTGCATCATGAGTCTACGATGTTGATTTTCCTAATGATCACTTCTAAGAGGGAAACACCACCCATTACTGTCAAAATATTACTTTATAAGAAGTGAAGATGTAACACCATCCTTCAGGAAGAAGCTCACCTCTACCTCCTTCAAACTGTAGGAAGCCTCGAGGGCGGCACAGTGGTTAGCGCTGCTGACTCAACTGGGGCTGTGGTTCAACTGGACCCAGTTCGATTCCAACCTTGGGTGATTGTCTGTGTGTTTGCACATTCTCCCTGGTCTGTGTGGGTTTCCTCCGGGTGCTCCAGTTTCCTCCCACAGCCATGGATTGGCCATGCTAAATTGCCCCTCAGTGTCCAAAGGTGTGGAGGTTAGGGTTCAGGATTGCGGGGATAGGGCGGGAGAGTGGGCCGAGGTAGGGTGCTTTTTCAGAGGGTTGGTGCAGACTTGATGGGCCGAATGACTTCCTTCTGCACTGCAGGAATTCTATTCAGTAATTCCATGATTCTACTGCACTGCTATTCATCTGTTTCTATGAAGGAAAATGGCTGAAACCCGCCTGTCGAGAAAAATGCGAGTTGGGCCTGGAGTTTGAATTTATGAGTGCAATGGTCTATTAATGCAGTTAGTAGACAAGGGATGTGGGAACATTCCCCATTTAGATCCAAATCTGGCTCAATGCAGGCAGAAGAAATAAAAGGAAATGGCCTACATTCCTTAAATGGTTGGATGTGAGCCCTTCTCCCAAAGGATCAGTTAGTTCATTCAGCAAACAGCTGGGCCATACTGTCTAGGCGGGTTCCAGAATCAATCCATAGTTGAGTTCGCGGATAACATCTGTGGCCACAGCATTTGAACCATGAACTTGATTTTGGCTTCCGTGGCAAAACTATCCAGGGCTCCCATTTCTAGATTTCTGCCCAGTGACCCCTGCTGGAATCCTGAAAATCATCCTCGAATTGCTTCTTGTTTGGTGAATAAAAAAATTGGGTTTGGGTGTGAACAACCAGCCCGACATTCATGGTCGCTACTTATGCTAATAGCCATTGGTATGTATGAAGCCGCACACCAGAAAGGAATTATTGCTTTCAAGCAAGGAGAGGGGAAGATCGGCGAGGGAACAAAATGGCGCAATGGTTAGCATACAACGGAGATGAGAGTACCAGCTTTGGGATACTATGTCGGCATTCAATGGAATACTCATATCCCATGAGTATGAAGCTAGCTTTGACAAAGGGTCATCTGGACTTGAAACATTAGCTCCTTTGTCTCCCGACAGATGCTGCCAGACCTGCTGAGATTTTCCAGCATTTTCTCTTTGGGTCCATGAGTATGAAGTTGCCCTTCCCCCCATTATAGCCATAGTTGAGGTACAGCAGACCAGAGCTCAGGTTGAAATCCAGTGGGAATCTCACGACCAATGGACTGGTGTGATGACCACCTACAATCACTTCCATCCTCCCCTTCTGCCTCCCTTCCCACAACCATCACATCTGGCTGCTTTTGCTACAGGGACCTGTCTACAATGAAAGGGAATTTATTCCAGAAAGAACACGGAGAAAAACCTGTTGGATGTAAAAAAGAAACAATTGAAAGAATGTTTTGCCTCGTCACTAGGTAGGCTAAAGAGAAGAAACCATTTGTCCATGCACACACTTAGTTAAGTTCTTAATAGGGATTGGGCGGGATTCTCCATTTCAGAGACTATGCGCTCCTGCCAGCGGAGAATCATGACTGTGTCCCGCTGGCCATAGGAGTGTCACCGAGGCAGTATTGTCATACCTTTACTGTGCAAAATTATGCACAGTGGCAAACACGCTGGTTTCCTTCACCTTACTGCTCTTGGGTGTCATTTTAAACAAACACCTTGATCCTAGCAGCCAGAGACAGGCCACCCCTACCCTACAATGCAAATGTTGCCCCACTACTGACAAGGGGAGCACCCCAACCTCTCATCAAGAAGGGGTATCCTCCACCCCCATCACGGGTCCCCCCCCCCACACACTAGGCACGCATGAGGTGACCAGAACCCCCATTCAACTCCCTATTCCTCCCAGACCCCCCTTCAGGCCATGCCCACTGGCATTGCCAATGGTATACTGCTCCCTGGCGCCATAGCACTGAACTCTGGCACCGACACCCGAGCCTGGCGTGTTGGATTCCGCAGAGGGTCAAGGAGGTTAGCCCATTACATATGTGCCCTCTGCTGCTGCCAGACTGAAGTGTGGAGGGGGCAGAGGGCGTCCATCAAGAGTCCTGTGGGTTGGGTGGGCTCCAGTATGGGGGCCCTGCATCTGTACTGCCCCTCCCATCCCTGGGAAACCTGAAGATCACGGTTGTCATGGTGATCTGACGCAGCCCTCTATTCAAAACCATCAACCTTGTCTGGCCTGTTTAAATTTCAAAGTGGCCTTCTCACTCTGAACTGCTCTGCCTGACAGCTGATGAGCAGATCAGACAGTTCATTGAAGATGCAAGCAAGGAAGACTTTCCCTTTCTTCACATCTGCCGCCTCAGCCCTATGCTTTAAAACTGCTGCTTTATGAAGTGTCTTAGCCTTCCTCAAAAGCCCACAACACTTGAAACCCCCTGAGATCCTTTGAAATGCTTATCATTCATTTAATTCCACAGTGTAGTGCCTTTAATTTATCTTGAATAGCATTATGGTTTAAACACTGCAGGCTGGTGGTCTGTTTATTTATCTTTCCCTTCATGCTTGAATGCATCTGAAGTATCCTCCATTGATCCTCACTGCAATGTTTATAAACAACAACTTTATTCTGATTGACAGCTGCTAACAACTTCCTCCACACTAAGTTTGGAATTGACAGCTTGTTTTTACAGAGCTTATTTGCACTGTTTCTTTCGCGTGTGATTAGCAATTTAAAAAGAAATTGCCCAAACCATGCTGGAAACCAGCTTTAGTTAGGGTTCTCAAGGGAGAATGGGGGAAGAGGAGTGAACAGGGCGGGGGAAGAATGGGGTGTGGCATTACAGTCCCTGCTGCTATCAGTTGCCTGCATCTACTCCTGGTCCCACTTAATGACAATCCCACTCTCTCACCAAGCCTCACCCTTGTCCTCCGAATCCTCCACCTGCATTATCACCACCCAGTTTCCTTCAGCCCATCTTGCCTTTTTCCATCTCCAATTCTCACTCTTGCATGCTTGATTGACATCAGGCTCTGCCTCTGCTGCCCTTCGCTGCCTCACCCACACCCTATTCTGGTGACATTCTCATCGGACTTGCTATTTGGCATTGGCCTCAATTCCAGCTCCAAACGGTTCTCTTTTATGTCTGCCAATTTACTGTATTACTCAAAGAACCGTTGACTCTTTCAACGCAGCTATCCACCCATCCTCCACCTAATAATTAACGAAAATCAGAAAACACAGGAATATAGAAACATAGATAATTTGCAACACAGAAGGAGGCCATTTGACCTATCATGTCTGTGCTGGTTAAAAAAGGGGAATTCAGCCTAATCCCACTTTCCAGTTTATGATTGATCTGTAGTACTTGAAGTACATATTCACATTTTTAAATGTGATGACAGTTTCTGCCTCTCGCTCTCTTTCAGACAGAGTTCCAGATCCCAAACACCTCCTTAAGAAAAACATTCTCCTAGATACCCGCCCCTCCGATCCTCTGCCAATTACTTTAAATCCGTACCCCCTGTTTATACTCAGGGAAATAGGTCCTTTAAATCCACTCTCTCTTAAAGCCACTCATGATTTTGCACACTTAAATTAAATTCATAGATTCATAGAATTTACAGTGTAGAAGGAGGCTATTCGGCCCATTGAGTCTGCACCAGCTCTTAGAAAGAGCACCCTACCCAAGGTCAACACCTCCACCCTATCCCCATAACCGAGTAACCTCACCCAACACTAAGGGCAATTTTGGACACTAAGGGCAATTTATCATGGCCAATCCACCTAACCTGCACATCTTTGGGCTGTGGGAGGAAACCGGAGCACCCAGAGGAAACCCACACACACCCGGAGAGGATGTGCTGACTCCGCACAGACAATGACCCAAGCCGGAATCGAACCTGGGACCCTGGAGCTGTGAAGCAATTGTGCTATCCACAATGCTACCGTGCTGCCCTTCCCTAAGTCTTCTCTGCTCCAAAGAAAACAGTCCCAGACAATCTAACCTTTTCTCATAGCTAAAACTTTCCATTCTTGGCAGCATACTCGTAAATCTCCTCCTGTACCCTCTCCAGTGCAATCTCATCCTTCCTTCAATATGGTGATTAGAACTGTATGTAGTGGTCTGGTTGAGGCTGGACTACTGTTTTATACAGTTTTAGCATAATCTCCCTGCACTCACATTCCGTGCCCTAGCTAATAACATATCTAATAAGTCTTCTTAGCCAGCTAGCTCTCTGTCTCACTACCTGCTGATATACCCTCCAAGGTCCACTGTTCCTCTCCACTTTTTAGTGTTCCATCATTTATTGTGTTGCCTGTGTGTTCTTCCCAAATGCGTTACCTCACTTTTCTCTGGATTGAATTCCATTTGCCACTTTTCTGTCCACCTCACAAGTTGATTGATATTTTCCGGCATTCAACTACACAACTATTTTTCATATCATCTGCAAACATCTTACTCAGATTCCCTACATTTAAGTCTAAATCATTGACATGTACCACAATCTAGTCCCGGTGTATTTATTTATTCATGCTTACAATATCATGAAAAATAAGATTTCATAATTTACCATGCAGAAGTGCAGTGAGTAGAATGGATTTCTTTTCCTGACAAGTGCAAAGATCCTCCTGTTAATCCCTGTCTGTCCTTTGTTTTTCCCTTCTTATTTTGCCATTTCAATTTTTGACAATTAATGGAACCAATGCCTTCAAGGTGAATTGCACCTTTAATTTGAGTGGCTGGTAATCTGAGGATTAACATTTGACTTCAGGTAAGGCAGGTGCAAATAGTTGTTTATATTTCGGATCAGCAGATTTAAGGGAGATCGGTGCTGACACATTGTGATGAATTTAGCTGTTGGTTATTCAAAGAATCATAGAATCCCTACAGTGCAGAAGGAGACCACTCAGCCCATCAAGTATGTGCTGACTCCAAACCAGCATCCTACCTAGGCCCTATCCCCATAGCCCCAGCTAACCTTTGGACACTAAGGAGCAATTTAGCATGGCCAATCCACCTAACCTGCACATCTTTGGACTGTGGGTGGAAACCACAATTTCGACTGTTTCGAATTGCTGGGTCTTATCAAATTCTTATCACATTCACGGGGTATTCCCCGGAAAGCTCCTTCCTCTGTGTGACTGTTTGTGCTTTTACTTTTGTTTTGGTCAGACGTTGGAGTGTCACAGCGCTGATCTCTTTCGCTCATCTAATGGATTATTTCTGAAGATACAAAGTAAAGACCTTTCTCTCTCCACAGCCAGAATGAACTGCAGGGAAATTCAGTCCGACCACTATCTGCACGCAAAAAAACATTTTAAAATCTTGTGTGGGGAACTCTGTTCTTATCTCAGTAAGGCTGTTATTTATTCTGATGGAGTTGGAAATAAGTAAGAATTAAACAAGCCAGAGGTGGATCCTTTCAGTGAAGGTCCAGGTTAATAAAGGTTAAAGTGACTCCCCAGAGGGGATCCTACAGCTTGGGAGTTCTAACTGATGTTCCTGCCAGAAGATCCTCATTAGCAACCCAGCTGGTGGCTTCGTTCCCTAAGCATCCTGGGAGTACAGCCTGCTGAAACTACCTCAATATCGGAAGCAAGGGCACTCAACTATCATTTCATTTTTTGATTCCTATTACTTTTGCCCCTCCCCCCCCTCTGGGTGTGTCTGTCTTGTTTGTGTTTGGGTAGAGAGTGGGACAGTAAAATGGGGGAGTAGTAGATTCGCTGGCCAGTGTTCTATTACAGTTATTGCATATTTCAACCCTGTTCGTGTTATAAATAGTGTTCAACTTGCAAACCTGGCAGCTATAACTTATTGAGGAGCCAAGGGGCCAAAGATTCTGCACACTTTATACAAATTATTGGTTAATTCACTTGCGCTGGGACTCGGGGATCTGTGGAGCTGGAATCGACCATGCACTAGCCCAGGGTGTCATAACACAAGGATTAATAATAATAATTGCTTATTGTCACAAGTAGGCTGCAATGAAGTTACTGTGAAAAGCCCCTGGTCGCCACATTCCGGTGCCTGTTCTGGGAGGCTGGTACGGGAATTGAAGAGCAAGTTTAATATTTACCCTATTTACTAAAACTGAAGCTGAAAACAAATATCACAAACAAGATTAAAGTCTTGAATTGAAACAGTTATCCTAGTGTGTTGACACATGAATATTGTTAGCTCTCTCTCAAAACTATTCAGTCGAAAGACTAATCCCACAAGCCTGTACAAAATGGATTATATTGGGTGGGATTTACCAACCAACCCGCCATGTGTTTTTCAGCAGCAGAGGTGTCCCACCTACGGGATTTACTGACCATGTCGCTGTCAACAGAATTTCCTGGTGATTGCACCCCTCATTGCCAGGAAACTTGGTCTGCCAGCGTGGGACCAGAATATCCCGCCGCACCCATTATTCCTGTGATTGAAAACACTCCATTGTACCTGTGGAAATGTTGCAATTTAGCTTTAGAGTGAATCCAGGTGATTGATTGCCGATGGGGAATCAGAAAATGCATAATTGTCCTTATTTTGCCGTTCCTGTCTAATCTTCAACTTTCTATTGTGTTTGTAACTCCAGGCTATGAAGGAACCAACACAATGAATGATAACAATGAGAATTTTCTATAAATATCTTCAATACAATTAATTTCCAGGAATATGACTTCCAATTTCCTTCTGTTGGCTGAAACGAAAGAAGCAACCCCAGTTTATGTAACAATAGTCCCAGGTCCTAATTGAGACCTCCAAAGATTTAATGGTTTAGTTTAATGAGTGCAAATTCTTGCTTGCCTTAACTCAGACCTTCTAATTAGTTGCACATTCTGTTTGCTTTATGTGTTGCATGAGCATTAAGAAACACAATGAATCATTCTTAAATATATATCTTCAACATTGAAGCACTGTGCTTATTGTGTTTAGAACTTGCCATGACTAAAAGGTGGAACAATGATGAAACTCATACAGACTCTCAACGTCTCTTGCTTTGCCTTCATGTCTTTTTCATGTGAAAGGAGATCTCCATACTAACAGTTATGTTCACCTCTGTGAACAGCTAAGTGGGTAGGTACCAGCAAGTGGACAGAGGTGACAATGCTTGCAGCCTGACGTGCTTCAAAGCCCCCTGGTGTCTTCCTCCTTGTCTTTCAAATACTTCAGGTAGAGGTGGAAGGGTTGAGGGGCAGTTGCTGTGATTCCCAGTACGAAAAACATTCATGGAAATAATAGTGCCCGGAGCAAAGAAAAACCCAAAATATTTAGAGCAAAGGTTCAGGAGAATCCAACTGCAAATAGAAAAACAAGTGTGAGAAATTAGACACATGTGACTTTTAAACTGCTCAATGCATCTCCATTCTGGCTTGTTAAACTTACTTAGATATATAGATTTTTGCTTCGTAACCTGGCTACCTAGTCATGTGGCCATGCTTTGCATGTGGTGTATGTTACACACACAGCTATACTGCTTCAGTCTGTTTCTGTGCAGCTTTTATTGAACTGTACTCCAGAAGCAACCTCATGGTATGGTCACATGACTACAGAGAGCCTGAGGTGTCAATCAGACTGGTTACATCTCCTTTCATATTGAACTAAAGATACAAACATCCCTCTTTTCCTTGCAAATAAAATACACATTTGCATGCACAATCCTTACGACTGTAAGTTACCTAAGTTTCCCACTGTACACCAACTGTTCTCGTGCATTCACATTCTCGATTAACTGCATAATCTTTAAATTGTGCAGGTTTCTTAATGGTCCATATGTGTTTTGACATTGGTTGTATGTTTGGGCGATGTTCCTTGTCAGGAGAGTGTCATTGTCATGGCCCTTGTTGCCTTGGTGACTGTTGTTGTTCCATTGCAGTTGGTGAGGATTCATGAACATCTGGGATTGATGGCAGTTCCCTGACCGCCCAATTACTGCGAAGTAACTAATGGAGTGTTTATGCCTGCAGTTGTACCTCTATAGCTGCTGGTATTTTTTAACTCCTGCTTTGAGTTGCCAACTGTGGAATTGTGGGTCATTCTTTCCTCCTGGTACCTTTGTCCTGTCCCTTTGCTTGGTCAGATCTCGCACGGCTTGGTCCATTGAAGACTTCATTTTACCAAAGGTATAGGGTGGAATTTCCCCCCCAAAATGGCAAAAGTGTCAGTGCCTGACTGAAAACTGGCATGTTTCTCTCCAGAAACACAGTCGAATTTAACCTTCGGCTCGTACAGTTTAATGCATTGACATGGTCGACAACCATCTTGTGGTTTATTTGAATACTGTTTCCCTTTCTGTAATGTGGAGATGCCAGCGTTGGACTGGGGTGGGCACAGTAAGAAGTTTTACAACACCAGGTTAAAGTCCAACAGGTTGGTTTGGAATCACTAGCTTTCGGAGCACAGCTCCTTCATCAGGTGAGTCCCTTTCTGTAGTCTTTTGTCTCCCTCTCTCTGATGTCTTTTTCTGTCCTTTCTCTGGGATCTTTTGTTGCTCCTTCTCAGTTGTCACGTTCAGGGTTACCAGCCCAAACTTTACATTTCTCCAGCTGAGGTGGGTGGCTGTTGCACCCCTATCTATGATCTGCAACTCAAGATCTTCCTTCTCGCCATTGCATTGGGCCATCAGACTAAATTGTCACCTTGATATGGGTCCTGTGCCACCATATAGGCTCAAGCTTACTTTAAAGAGCTATATTTTGGATTGCCATGTTGAGCCACTTCACACAGATCTTGAACGCATTAACATCTCTCCGCATTTGAGCAGCTAATTCACTCAGCAGTGATCAGCTGAAACATACCACTAGATGGCAATTAGGAACCTTCATAGTAAAGCTTGAGAAATATTTATCAACAGCAGGAATTAGTTCACAGCAAATGGTAAACCAATGCAATGTAAAGGCGTTTTCTCAGGTCCTACCAGATGAGTAAAGGTTATTCACGCTTACGTTTAAATGGGCATGGTACAAAAGAAGAAAACACAATTTATTTTGGACAAACCCGCACCTATCTAAATGTAGTGTACCTGCGCCCTTTCAAAAGCTGCATTTTGATTTTCACTATGAAGATGTGGTCACTTTTCTGTAAAGGAAAATCTAAACATGTCTAAGACAAACAAGTTAAATCCCTGCAAAAAACATTTTTCCACACTGAACTGCCAACTTCCCAGTTGCGTCTGATAAAATTGTGTACCAACTAAATGACTTTATTCCATTCTTGAATCATAAATTAAAAGCTGACTACCCAAATGTGACTACCATCCATTTTCATTCTGAGATGGAGACGCAATCCCTCATTATGGAAGATATCTCTGTAACTCCAGAATGCAGGTCTGTGGTCTGTTGAACCATACTAGTGGAGCACAATAATTGGGCAAGAACAATGCTCGAGCCCCTTAAAAGGCAAACAAGAAAGATGTAGGTGTTTGAATGGAGGGGGAGGAAAGGAATGGCTAGACTTGCCAGATTGTAAATGTGGCTCCATGCCAGGATCTGGCATATGTTTGCACTTGAATAAAGAAATTAGCATTTCTGAGAACACAATTGCCTCTCACTTATTCTGGACAGGGCCACTTGGCTTAAGGTTATTATTTTTTAAAGCAAATTCAGAATATAAGCAGAAAAATGGACAGATTGTAAGTCATACAATTGGGAGATACTTAACTATTTCAATGCCAGTGCAACATATACATAATGCAATCAATAACTGGTAAAATAAAATCTATTTATAGCAAGGATGATTTAACTGTTGTCCCGAAAGTCTGAAGCATGTGATCTTGGAGGTTGTACCCATTTGTGCCCTCCCGGCACTCACCCTGTCGGAGTTTACAGGTCAATGGGAGGACGCCTCATTTTGTGGGGCAGCTGGGTGAAGGTGTGTTGTGGGTGGATCTTCAACACCTACGTAGCCTGAACCTCTGGCACTGCTCCACTTTTGGAGCAGGGTCTGGTGACTCTGGAGCTCCTGGGTCCTGGGCCCCTTCCATAGACCTCAGTTAGGACTTGTCGTGCCTCCATGTGATAGGAAGTGATTGAATATTGGTTTAAGGATAAAGTCATGGCAGTTCCACTACCACAACTAGAAATAGTGTCCACATTGCCACAAAGAATCTCAATGTCACTATATACATAATACAAAAAAATGGACGAGCCCAGAAAATATGCATCACAGTCCAAAAGATTATATTATGGTGAGCCATAGATTTCAAAACTATATAAGCAGGAACCTATCCAGGTGCTGATATTGGATGTGACCACAAAACAGTAATGATGGATTGAATTTTACCCTATTCGTTCAGAGTTTGAGGTTCAGATTGAAAACCGGTGTGGAACTCTCCAGCTGCACAGACCAGTTTTCTCTCCAGATATTGCACCTCTTTAAAGAAAAAAAAGATAAGTGGGTGTGGTTTACACCTTGACTCTGGCAGGGCGGGGCCTGATAGAACCGGCACCCAGCTCCACAGAGACCGGGGTGCCATCTTTAAAGGGTGCCCCGATCAGAACTGAACTGTAATTCAGGACGCTCCCCCCGCTACAGAGGTATCTTTCCCCCTCCCTCGGGCAATCATCAGGGGCTCCCCACCCCGCCACAGAAGCATCACCGGCAATCTTCCCCACTCAGTGCCCACTCCCTGCCAGCGCTCCCACCACATACAAATAGAAATCCCGACACCATGGGGCTCCCACGATGGCCACCCCCCAGCACAGTCTCTTGGCACAGACTGGCATTGCCTGGCGGACCACGGTGTGAAACCTGGAGAATGACATCCCAAGGCAAGCCTTTGTCTGCAATGACAATGACTGAGGGCCTCACCATCTTGTCCCAGCTGTTGAGGGACATGTCCCAGATGCAGCTGGACATTGCCGAGGCGATCCAGAGCATGGCCCAGTCACTGAGGAGCATCGCTGATACCATGGTGCAGGCAGTGGGGAGTCTGCACGACTAGCAGTGCCTGATGACTCAGAGGTCTCGGAGTTCACTCCAACTGCCCCTCCGTCCCATGGAGCTCCTCAGGGCCCTACGGGCATCATAAGGGAGGAGGAAGTTGTAGCCACGTAAAGTGGCCAACTCCCAATTTAAAATGGCGAACGGCAAAGGCTGATGGGAAAATCAGCCAACAAGACAGAAACCAGGTTTGCTGTGTATTTACCTCTGCAAAAACCAGGCAACATCGATACCAGCGACCATCAGCATAACAAAGTAACAGCCATCTGCATACTGATGAGCAATCCCCGGGAACAATAAGTAACATTTTGGACACACAAAGCAAAGCCAGACTCCTCGGCGCCAGCAGGAGCCAACACAAAGGAGGTGAACGAGCACCTCAAGACCGCCCATCGATCAGGGAACCGCTCCAGTATTGGAGAAAATCGAACCAAGCGATTGGGACAAAGTCCAATCACTTGGGACCAGGTACAGGGTCCGCCCTGAAAGGCGGGAAGCCCCTGGGGACTATAAGAGTTAAGCCCCAAGTTCATAGGAACATAAGAACATAAGAACTAGGAACAGGAGTAGGAAATCTGGCCCCTCGAGCCTGCTCCGGCATTCAATGAGATCATGGCTGATCTTTGTGGACTCAGCTCCGCTCTCCGGCCCGTACACCATATCCCCGAATCCCTTTATTCTTTAGAAAGGTATCTATCTTTTTCTTAAAAACGTTTGACAAAGGAGCCTCAACTGCTTCACTGGGCAAGGAATTCCAGAGATTCACAACCCTTTGGGTGAAGAAGTTCCTCCTAAACTCGGTCCTAAATCTACTTCCCCTTATTTTGAGGCTATGCCCCCTAGTTCTGCTTTCCCCGACCAGTGGAAACAACCTGCCCGCATCTATCCTATCTATTCCCTTCATAATTTTATATGTTTCAATAAGATCCCCCGCATCCTTCTAAACTCCAATGAGTACAGTCCCAGTCTACTCAACCTCTCGTCATAATCTAATCCCCTCAACTCTGGGATCAACCGAGTGAATCTCCTCTGCACTCCCTCGAGTGCCAACATGTCCTTTCTCAGGTAAGGAGACCAAAACTGAACACAATACTCCAGATGTGGCCTCACCAACACCTTATACAATTGCAGCATAACCTCCCTAGTCTTGAACTCCATCCCTCTAGCAATGAAAGACAAAACTTGATTAGCCTTCTTAATCACCTGTTGCACCTGCACACCAGCTTTTTGCGACTCGTGCACCAGCACACCCAGGTCCCTCTGCACAGCAGATGTTTTAACATCTTACCGTATAAATAATAATCTATTCTGCTGTTATTCCTCCCAAAATGGACAGCCTCACACTTGGCAACATTGAATTCCATCTGCCAGACCCTAGCCCATTCACCTAACCTATCCAAATCCTTCTGCAGACTTCCGGTATCCTCTGCACTTTTTGCTTTACCAGTCATCTTAGTGTCGTCTGCAAAGTTTGACACATTGCACTTGGTCCCCAGCTCCAAATCATCTATGTAAATTATGAACAACTGCGGGCCCAACACTGATCCTTGAGGGACCCCACTAGTTACAGGTAGCCAACCAGAGAAACACCCATTTATCCCCACTCTCTGCTTTCTGTTAATTAACCAATCCTCTACCCATGCTACCAGTTTACCCTCAATGCCATGCATCTTTAGTTTATGCAGCAACCTTTTGTGTGGCACCTTGTCAAAAGCTTTCTGGAAATCCAGATATACCACATCCATTGGATCCCCATTATCTACTGCACTGGTAATGTCCTCAAAATATTCTACCAAATTAGTCAGACACGATCTACCCTTTATGAACCCATGCTGCGTCTGCCCAATGGGACAATTTCCCTCCAGGTTCAAATCGCTCTCTTCAGCAGCTCCCCTTCACTCTCTTCTTCCTGCCCGGGTCACCCAGCAACACAAACCAACATTGACCGTGTCCGGTGCAGTGACTCCAGTGATCACCGAAACCAATAAGTCTTAATTCAACGCTCGGTACGAGATAGGCGCTCCTAGCTACCAATCCGTACTAACTTCGAATCCCGCAGACTGAGAACTCGAACGAAAGGCCATTTGTTCCCCTGACCTGGTGGGCCAGTCCAAAGTTAAGTATAGGCCTGTTTGTTGTAGAAGTAGTTTAGACGTAGAATTTGTGCATGAGTAGCGATTACTGTGTATAATAAATGTGCTTTGATTTAAGTCTTACTAATCCGGTGTATTGGGTTATTGATCATTACTCGGACTTGAACCTCGTGGCGGTATCATAAAGATACCTAGCGACTCGAGAGCAAAGGTAATAAAACAGAGAAATTGAACCAAGGAGAAAATCAGCAACAAAGTGAGGTTACTATAGCTAGGGGGAATGGAAATTTGTCTAAGTAAAATGTTCACTATTAAAACATGTCACACTTCAAACATGTGAAGCCTTGATCTTGTTAATCTTCACAGTTGGCCTGTCAACATCCTTGCCCTCAGTTGCCCTACCCCCCCACCCCCCCTCCCATGCAGACCCCATTCAGAGGATGGGTTTGAGCATGTTGTCAGCAGAAAGACAGGAGTCAAACTTCAGCCGAGACTGAGGCGCACCAGAATTTTCCTCACAGCAAGTTATCCTCACTCTCCTGCTTTGTATGGTGACCCACTGACAGTGCCAACATAGGCCCATCACCCTGGAGTCATGATATACTGACCCTTGGAGGTTGGAACAGGGTGGTCGGGGAGGGTGAGGAAGGGGGGATTGGGGGGAAGTTGGGAAATGGTGCGGGGGGAGGAGGATTGGAGGGTGTTTGAGCTCATTGGCGCAGCCTCATCCTTTGAGAATCTGGGGATGATGAGGGCTTCCCTGATCCTCCTGGCATGAGGCACCCTTATCCTTCGACCCCCTGCTGATCGACGTCCTCCTCAGACAGGGCTGCATGTCCCTCCTCCTCCTCCAACATGTCGCCCTGCTGTTGTGCCAGGTTGTGGAGGGCACAGCAGACTGCCTCAAAGCAGGAGGCCCTCTGCGAATGTACAGCAGGGCATCATCAGAGTGGTTCAGGCATTGTCACCGCATTTCCAGCAGTCTGATGCGCCGCTCAATGACAGCACGGGTGGCTAAATGGGCCACATTATAACGGGTCTCCACGTCAGTCACAGGACTCTACACCAGCGTCATCAGCCATGAGCTCAGCGGATATTGCTTGTCACCCACGAGCCAACCCGTCATCTGGGGTGGACGTCAAAGACATTGGGGATTTCTGAGCACCCCAAGAAACAGCTGTCATGCAAGATCCCTGGGTAGTGGACACACACGTGCATGATACAGAGGTGATGTTCACACATGATCTGAGCATTCAGGGAATGGAACCTTTTCCCGTTAATATAGGGCACTCCTTGATGCCCCGGTGCATGCTGGACCTGGGGCATCCCGAGATGACAGCAAATCCGGCATCTTAGTGGGCCTGGTCCAGTTGGAACGTGATATAGTTGGGTACCCGGGAATACAGAGCATCCGTCACATCCCAGGTGCATCTGTAGGCTGTAGATTGTGAAGCCTCACACAGGTCCCCGCTCGAGCCCTGGAATGACCCGCTGGTATAAAAGTTGGGAGTTGCGGTGACCTTCATGGCCGCCCGGAGCAGATGTTCTCCTCCTCCACTGGTCCGCAAGGATATGGCACAGGTGCTGTAATGTCTCTCTGCTGAGATGCAGTCTTCTGCGGCACATGGTGTCTGTCAGCTCACTGAATGACCAACGACGCCTGTACACCTTGGGCCATTGCTGGCCTCCCCTTCTGGGTCTCTCCTTTGCCTGATGGGTGGTTGGATCCTCAGTATATGTGGTGGTCCCCTGCACATAGGGTCCCTCCCCCAGCCTGCATCGTCACTGCTGCCTTCTCTGGCAGCTGCCACCAGCAACGCAGGGACAGCCTCTGCGGGATCGACACCAGCAAACACTTTTTGATCTGGATGGAACTGGAGAAGGAGAGAGACCAACGATCAGTTAGGGTTTCCATCCCAGGGCCCTCAAATTCACCAAGCCTCCCCCACCCTTACACGTGCCGCCTTCTCTCAGAGCGCCACCCAGCAAGCCAGTTGTGCTGGAAAACCTTGCTCTGCGCACTCACTCCGGCCACATGAGGAGCCCCTAGACCCCAGATCTCTGCCAGGTACATAAGGGAGGCCGTGCTCAGGTGTCTTCCCCTGATCCACACACTTACCCTTGGGTCGTTAAGAAGATCCACAGTGCTGCTCTTAAGCGTTTGATTGTTGGCAGCTGCCTCTATGATGCTGACTCTCCTAGAGTTCAGGCACACAGTTCAGGCATCAAAGTTTGCTTAACATGCTATCGTCCTCTGAGGCATAACACATACGCCCTCGAGAAGGCACTTGAGAATTCAGGAGTGTGAAGTGCTTTCACAACTAACAAGGCAAATTCCTCATTTGAAATAGCTTTCAAGCTGTGAAGCTAGAGGCTGCTCACAGTGAAAGGGAGTGAAATTGAATTTCAGGATAGAAGCCGCAGCAATTTTTAAAGATGACTTGAAGGCCTCTCAGATGCAAAGTCCCTCACCCCCTTGGCCCAAGGCCGACATTCGACCTGGAATGCTGCAGCCCCCTTACCAAACCCAAGATATCCCTGAGGGGTCCCCCACCGCCTGACCCCCCCCCTCCAAAACACTGGGGCAACAGCTCCAGTACCCTTGAGCTGCATGCCGGAAAATAGAAACGGCTACTCCCTTCCCCTCAGAAGCCATCGCGTCAGCTTCACATTTTTATAAGGGAGTACTAAATGGTATTGATGATAGATTGTCCTGAGATGATTCAGGATTTTGATGAAGTAGGCACAGAAATTATCTCCAGCCTATGCAAAAGTATGTACAATACAGGTGTCATATCTGCTGGCATTTAATTAGCTGCCAAATAATCCAGGGATACAGAACTTTCTCTTAGAGTGTTGATAGTCTGTGGAATTCTCTTTCCAAGGGATTAGTGGCGGCTGGATAATTGAATAAAATCAAAGCTTAGTGAGACATATTTTTGATTGACAGAGGACGAAAGAGATATGGCAGGCAATCAGGAAGGTTGAGTTCAGTCCACAATCAAAGTACTACAATCTTATCAAATGGTTCCGGCATTCGAGGGTTCTACCTGTTTACTCCTGTTACTAATTCTTGTGTTCTTGGGACAAACTACGGCAGTGATTTTTAACCAGTGTGCCGGCGTTTGCCAGCATTTCCGTGCACACACCATTGCATCACGCCAGCCGACAATAATCAGCCATTTCCTTCAGCGACTGCCCAGCTCCTGCTGTCACTGCCGCTCGAATGCTGCATTGAAAATCCGTTCTCGTCCCAACAGCTGTTGGGCTCGAGCCCCCCCCCAACCACATCGCCTGCCAGTAAGCATAACAACAACCCCTAGGGCCTAGGCAATGGAGATTACTGCCAGCTCATGTAGTGCACTGGTTGCGTGTTTTTTGGCAGTAACTAGCCCCGGGGTACGCTTGCACCTTGGTCTACCATGCAGTGGGGGAGGGGCATTCGGAGAGGGCCAAAAGCGGTTCGCTGCTACATTGTGGTGCGTTCATGAAATGAAATGAAATGAAAATCGCTTATTGTCACAAGTAGGCTTCAATGAAATTACTGTGAAAAGCCCCTAGTAGCCACATTCCGGCGCCTGTTCGGGGAGGCTGGTACGGGAATTGAACCGTGCTGCTGGCCTGCCTTGGTCTGCTTTCAAAGCCAGCGATTCAGCCCTATGCTAAACCAGCCCAACCCAATCGATTCAGCAGAAAAAAAGTGGATGTGCTGTGGAATTGCCTGTCTCATTGAAGTGTGTCGTGTTACTGAAAAGATTGGCAACCACTGGACTACAGAGCACTTAGTATATAAGTCATTTAATTAATTTTTTTAAGACAGTAATCCTTCCGTGAAGCAAGAACCTATTTGAAAAGGAAGCCAGTGAAGCACAAAGTTGCCTTCTAGCTGGCAAAGGGACTAAGGATCTTTAACATGAGAACTATCTGTAAGAAACAGTGTGAGATGGAATTGTACTGGAAGCAAATAGGTTTTTAAAGAATGGAAAGGACAATGGGCTGAATAATAGGAGGTGGGGTGGGGTGGAGGGGGGGGGATATAAAGAATATGGGCCTGGAGCCAACATGCTAAACAGTGACCTGCACTGCAACTGTACAGCACCATGTGGCAGATTCATGAGGGACAAGTGGTTCTTTGATCCCCTCATCTGGAGCTCTGGGCTAATCCGATTAGCTGGCATCTCTATCAATACCAGCAGTGCCAGGAACGTGTCAGTGGCAGCTGGCCAGAATGCCGTAGATGAAAAGGACAACAGCCTTGAATCCCTGGAGCAAGCAAATCCAGGGTCTTGGGGCCAGGAGGATTTGGCAAGGTGAGAGAGATGGGGAGCGTGGGGGTGAGTTGAAGGGAGGGAGTTGGTAGGAAGACAGGATTTGACCTAAGTGGGGTGGGGGTTGGGGAGTTGCTCTGCAATCAGCAAAGGGCAGCTCCGAAGAGTGACCCCTCATTCTTTCCTGCCCTTTGAGCATTTCAGTGAGAAAATCGGACTTCCCTCTCTCACACAGCTTCCCACACCAAATGTTTTACAGCATGAGCAACATAATTGAACTCTATACCACAAAGTGTAGTTAAGGTGAGTAGCTGTATGCAAATAAGGGGAAGCTAGATAAAGAAATGGGAGCAGTAAAATGTGAATGTTATGTTAAAAGGGATAGATTAATAGGTGTGGAAAGAGGCTCGTGTGGAGCAGAAAAACCAACATGTATCAGACGGGCTGAATGGTCTGTTTCTAAATCGCTTTTTCTATGTAATGATATGTGAAGAAAATTAATCATTTCCGAAGTACAGAGAAACTTCCCAGCAATATTTAGATGTCTTCTAATCAACTTCAGGGCTTGGGATCTCTCTGAATGTAATTCATCTCTTCTAGATCCCAAGATGTTGCAGTGCAAAGGGGCAGATCAAATTTAGATGCAACTACACCTTGCCGATAGAATAATGTATTATTTCAAATGAACTAAACAGACATTATTAAAATTTCCTCTAAAACAAGCAGTACAATACTAAGGTTCCAATTTTGCAGGTCTGTTCACTGCAGGTGCAAATCCCGTTACGGTCGCTAAATCGCGAGAGAGGACCAAATCGGAATTTGTGCTGGAGACGTCTCAGTTTGAGATCTTCTCCTCCCCCTGCCAGTGGCGTGATCAGATTCATGCCCTGAAAGCATGATTTTACATCAATTTAAATGTAATGTAATGGCTTTATGGCATATTATCCAGCTCTGTGGGATGCTCCCCTCCAGGTGTCATGACGTCAAGCCAAGCGAATTACTACTGGTTTTAGAGAACAAAGCGAAATCATGATGACCACGTCAGGGATGGGGAGGTGCCTGGCGGTCCAGACGTTGAGGGCCGAGGCTGGGCATTACCCCCTGGCACCTTGGCAGTGCCCCCGGCTCTGCTCCCTGAGCAAGCCTTAAGCTAACAGAGGTTAAGTTATATTCCAGCCTTAAAATAGGGGAATACAAGCTTTCTGCGAGTAACCGCAGCTAGTTAATTAGTAACTGATTTTCAGAAGATTGAATCTGGGTTTTTTCAGAAAGTATAAAAGCAGGCTTCCGTCAATGCTGTTTGGTCCGCACTCAGTTCTGCTTTGAGTGCGCAGAGTGTAAAATTGAAGGCTGGTGAATGAAGTAGTTTGGTGAAGAGGTGCTGCTTTCTTTTTCTACCTTTTTCAGCCTCCAGTGGCTGGTTCTGATTTTTCTAAAAAGCCCGGGGTGATTCTCCGACTTGAAGGGGGCTTTGCAGGGCCCTGCCATGCGCCGCGCAGCTCCGGCTGCCAATACGGGGCCCTGTACTTAGGGTCAGGGGTCCGCGCATTCGCGCGGCGGCCACCTGCAGCGCCGGCCCCGCGCAACATGGCGGACCTACACAGCGGGTCGAAGCGGAAGAAGGTAGACCCCCCCCCCCCAGATTGCGCGCGCCCGCCGATCGGTGGCCCCCGATAGGCCTGGCCATCGCAGAGGCCCCCCCTGGAGACTAATCACTCTGCCCCCCCACCAGGATGGCTACCGCAGCCAGAACGCCAAGCTCCCGCCAAGTGGAACCATACGAGAACCACGTCGGCGGGAACTCGGCCGGTCGACTGCGGAGAATTGCCACGGGGGCCTCTTTCAACGGCCCCTGACCGGCGACGCTGCGACCGCGCACGCGTAGCTTGTGCTCATTCTCCGGTTGCCGGAGAATCGCGCGAAGGCATCACGGGTCCAATGTCCCATTCTCCGCCCCCGCGCCGGGCATGATTGCGGCGCGGGGGCTCGGAGAATCCCGGCAATGATATGTCAGGTCAGCTTGTCCCAGCGGAATGTACATCCTGTGATCTGTGGGAAGTTATGGATGTATCATGTGTCCCAGGCGAACAAGAAGTGTCACTGGCTGAAAAAGCTTGAGTCCGCCCTGGGTTTTGGAACTCAAGTAGAGGCTAGAGTCACTGTGGTACATTCATAAAGCTAAAAACCTTGTGAATAGCATGTTTAGCGTGTTAGTCACACCGCAGGTTAGGGGTGTGTAGGCAGAGAGGTAATGGATGACTGCCAGGCAGTCTGAGAGAACTAGGCATGAGTCCCCTGAGTCTATCTTACTTGCTCATCAGTTTTCCATTTTTGATACTGGTGAGGGAGGTGGTTCCACAGAGGAGTGCAGCCAGAGCAAATTGTGTGGCACTATGTGCAGCTCAGCTGCAGGAGGGGAGGAAGAAGAGTGGAGGAGCAATAGTGATAGGGGATCAGATAGGCAGAAAACATGACTGCTGTTATAACCCACCCCAGGTTGAGGTTTCCCAAGGTTGTTGATCTGGATGAAATCCCTCAATTTGTCGCCATTTGTCTGGGATACCCCCAAATTGTTATGCTCCCCTGTTGGCTGCAACAAGTTTAATATAAAATGTAACCCTTTTCACAAATACTTTTTTTTCCAGGCACAAAATAGATGTCCTTTAAAATGAGTCAATTTATCCAGGCTTTCTTAAGTTAAAGAGTTTCTATTCATTATTAAAGGCAAGAAAATGGTAAAGCACATGCAAATACATTCATACAGATTAGAAGGAAGAACTGAGTTCAAAGTAAGTCAATATTAAGGTATATAGAACAGTTCTCAACCCGCAAGGAGTAGATGATTAGATGATTGAAGGTTGTGGCTGTTGAGATTCTGGATTCTGGGATGGGGGGGTGTTGTGTTATGTACTCTGGGATAACACAGGCTGCAACTCGATGCAGCTTTGACCAAAAGATACTCCAGACGTTCAATGTGATTCATTGACCCATTAGCACAGTTCTCTATGAGTTCGACTCTCCTGTTAATCTTGCTATAATAACTCAGTCTAACTAACCAGTCTGCTCTAAGCCACGTGGTGGGTGTGATGCTTCTGATCTGCCCCTATCCTACTCTCTAAGTGTCGCCTGTGGAAAGAGACAGAGCATGTGTGCCCTGTCCTTGTATATGGGTTGTGTAATGCCCCCTTGTGGTAGTGTCACCTCTGGGTTTCTAGACTGCTCATTGGTTGTGTCCTATTCTAAGTATTCATTAGCTGTATGTCTGCATTAATGACATCTCCGGTGCTCCCTCTAGTGTTTACTTAGTTGTAGTGTATTTACATTAACCCCTTGTGTATATACAGTGATACATATCACCACAGGGGGTGGGGGGGTGGAGAGAACAGAAGTGGTATGTCAAATTGAATAGAAATAAAGCTGGTAACAGGAAGTAGAAAAGTAGCAAGCGAAATATGAATGTAGATGAACCAAAGACAAACATCCACTAGGCTTTGATGCAGGATAATGCCAAAAAGACAATGTTTAGCGCACTCCCTAATTGCACACAGTATTCATAACAAAGTAAATTATTTAGAGGTACAAATAGAGGTAAATTGGTACGATTTAATTGCCATAACAGAAACTTGGCTACGAGGTAACCAAGACAAAATTTAAGAAGGACAGGCAAAAAGGAAAAGGAGATGGTGTTGCGATGCTAATAAGGATCAGTACATTAGTAAGAGAGGATCTCAGATTGGAAGGATTAAGATAGGGTGGAGTTAAGAAACAGAAGGGACAGCAAACATTGGGAGGGGGGTTGCATATAGGCCAAACAATAGTGGTATTGTGGAGGCATGGTAAAAATCAAAGAGATCAGAGCAGCATGTAGCATGGAGAATATAATAATCATGGGTGATTTCAATCTGTATAAAGATTGGGTAAACTTGATGAGTAATAATGCTGGGGAGGATGAGCTTCTGGACTGTGTAAGGGATGGTATTGTAGAGCAGTATGTTGGAGAACAGGTTATTTTAGGTATATTATTATGCAATGAGAAAGGGCTGGTTAAGAATCCAACTTTAAGGATGAGTGACCATAATATGATCGGATTTTAATTTGTTTGAAAGTGAGATAGTTCAATCTGAAGCGAGGATGTTAAACTTGAACAAAGGAAATTATGAAGTCATGAGAAGAAAATTGGCAGAGGTGGATTGAGTGGATTCAAAAAAGGAAAGTTAGTCAACTGTGGCGAACAAAGAAAGTTGAAGATTGTACAAGATTAAAAGAAAAGGCCTATAAAGTTGCTAAAAATAGTAGTAAACCTGAGGACAGGAAGTATTTTAGGATACAGGAAAGGAAGACCAAGAAAGGGAAAATAGAATATGAATGTAAAGTTGCGAAACTACCAAAAAACATAAAAATGGACTGTAAAAGTTCCAGTGGGTACATAAAAAGGAAACAACTGGCGAAGAGAAATGTGAGTCTATCACAGGCAGTCAGGAGAATGTATAATGGGGAATACAGGGATGTCACAGAAACTGAATGATTACTTTATGTCTATCTTCACTGAGGAAGAAAGAAGAAATCTCCCAGATTACAGATCCAAGGGATTTGGTAGAATAAGGAATTGAAGGAAATTAGTATTAGTTAGAATGCTGTATTGGAGGAATTAATGGGACTGAAAGTTACGTCTCTGAAACCTGATATTCTACATTCCAGGGTGTTGAAAGAGGTAACTATAGAGATAATATATGCATTGGTGATCACCTTCCAAAACTCTATAGACTCTGGAAGGGTTCCTGCAGATTGGATATTTGTAAATGGCATCCCATAATTTAAGAAGGGAGATAAATAAAAAACTGGGATTACAAACCTGTTCATCTTGCATCAGTAGTAGGGCAAAAGCTAGAATCTATTTTAACTTTGAATTTAAGTCTGAGATGCTACGTGCTAAATTTTGTAAAGGAAATCAGGATAATGTAATGCTTCCTATTTTCTAAGCGTGCTTTTGGGAAATACTGAATAAAGAGAGTCCGCAGGCTTCCCCTGAAGAGAGAAACCCTAGAAACATAACTGCAAACAGTTAATCTTGATTTATTCTCTCTTCAGTCAAACTAAGCAAACCAGAAGACAAGTAGAACAACTTGTTCAAAGCTCTTGTGTATTATGTTGTATATATGATTTCAATGCTTCTTTTTAGGTACCAAACAATTGTTTCACTAAATCACATATTTGGTGGGGTAAGTGGAGATTAACTCGAAAAATGTATTTGTGCAAGTAAATTCTTTCCCCTGTTTTCATATTCTGTACGCTTGGCGCTATTTACTATGGGTGTCTGACAGGATTAAAAGTCTAGGCCATATCTAGCATAACATTTTTACAAGTAGATTAACAAAAATATTTGTTCAGTGCTTTTCAATTTATTCTTTCTCAAACTTCTTTCCAGCAGTTTCTGCTTATTGTGAAACGTGGGTGAATTTTAACTGAATTACTGGAATGCCTCCTCTGCCATAACATAAACGGCACATGATGGATGATTGAACTTGTCTTAATAATCCTATGTGCAATGTCTGCTTGAATAATTACTCACGTAAGCTTTTAGTTGATTTGTGTTTACTTGGAGAACTTGCCTTTACCACTTTTGTCTTTTTTACAGGGCAGACTCTTGTTTTGCAATGAATAGAGCAGTGCACAGGATTAGCTAGGCCTGAGTGGCCATGTTAACTGAGATTATAGGTCAAGTCAAGATAAAAGCTGAACTCACCCTGGGAGAGTGCTGTTGCTTATTCCTTCAGGAATCTCTATAGACTCAACTGGTGACAGTTATACTTTAACAAAACACTCTAACTGAGATGGGCTACAAATAAAACCCTAAAACATGAAAAAGGATTTACTTTTGAAATACCAGCCGAGTATGTTTATAAATATATTTTCAATTGGTGCATGAATGACCTTCGGTAATATCACCAACCAGCAAATAGGGATTTTCCGATATGTGCATAGACCAAACCACAATAAATCTTTACCAGTTCTGTAATGGGATGATTTAATCATAACCTAAGTGCTTTAGGGCTTCGGGGAGATCTGGAGCATACCAGACGAACTCGGCATCATTTTATCAACAATTTCATTGGTATTGTTTGAATATTTGCATATGAAATTCCTTCATTCAATATATTTATGATGCATTTTCTTGTCCAGAAATGCCACTAATTTCCATTGTCTTTCCAAAAGTACGGATGGAATGCTTTTGGTTGCAGGATGGGAAGGATGAAAAAATTATTCAGACCAGAAATCTTATTTCCCTGTTTTATTATATTTTGCCTAGGGGAAGGAAAGGAGGAAGATGGTGGGTTCTTTCCATATCATATTTATTTAACCAGGAGGGTACAGCCAATTGCAGCATGTGAGTGACAAGATTGTATCATTGGTCCAACTAAGTTAAATCTCATCAGAACTAGATACAGTTTCTGAATGTTTTATCAAACCAAAACTGAACATAGTAATTGTAGAAATCCAACCCCCAGCCAATGTGTACTCGTGATTTGAGCAGGATCCTACCAAAATCCTCAGCTGCCATTGTCCAATTCTTATCCAGATGCTGTCTGTAGTTAGTCCTACTCCCTGCCAGTTTAACCATAAGGATCCTTTCCTTCCTTCGTCCCAGCCTATTGTGTAATTTCAACAGTTCGCCCCCTCAAAATTTTAATTCCTCGTTTGATTTAGCGTTCAGTTAATATATTTTGTCAATATGTTCCAAAAACCTGTTTATTTATTCATTTTATGGGATGTGGGTATTCATGGTTAAGCCAGTATTTATTGTGTTATGGGTCAGAGTTTCGAGAACCCCAAAGTGTAGCTTGGAGTTCAACTGACCCACAACTTTTAATGGATTGTGGTGTGGGAAGCACACGGCATACTCTCCAGGTGTGATACAGCAGAAATGGACAAGTGTTTTTTTTAAACAAAACAATGTTTATTCTATCAACTCAAGTTAACCTTTTTAAAACAACCATTGAATATCTTAATACCCATTAATTCAAAGATAACCCCCAACGACTAAGTAATCGTTTCAGCTGTCCTTTTAACATCCAAAAGACTTAACCAACCTTCAAAACAGGAGCACATTAGGATACATTCAATATATATAGTAAGAAAGGGTTCAACCATGCTGCTGCTTTTGGTTACTTCAGCTACAGCCCCTTTGTTTTCTTTATGCAGCTCACTGGAAGCACACAGACACACCCAAGCTGCTCTCTCAAACTGAAACTCAAAAAGCAGAAGTGAGCTCAGCACCGCCCCCCCCCCCCCACGCTCTGACATCACTTCAGTAATATGATCAGCTCAATTTCTTAAAAGGTACATTGCTTAAACATCCATTTCTTAAAGGTACTCTCACATGACACCTCCCCCCAAGAAAAAAAAATAAACCATCAACTTCAAGATGGTTTCATTTTTCACCTTTGCACCATCAATTAAGAAATGCACACAGTTAAAACACTTTACCGGTTAAAAAAAAAACACAAGCAAACAGGTATAATAATATAGTCCATTTTTTTTTGTTCTTCTTTCTCCAACTGAAATCCTTCTCGATTGACAGTCTCTTTGGACAAGAAAATCTCTGCACGATCCATCCATTCCTCTACCCCTCGGCATTTCTCTTTAAAGTTAGATACTTCAGTTCAATCTGATCACAGAGTCCCTTGCAATTCTCCAATTCAGGAGCACCAGTTACCACAGATTTCAGGCAGTCAAATGCCTGTTGAAAGTCCGCTGTCCATTGAAATCTTTGACGTTTCATCCGCAAGTCCATCAGTGGAGCAATCACGCTACAAATCCTTTGCACAAAGGTTCAATCAAATCCATTCATGCCAAGAAATCGCATTATTTCCCTTCGTCTTGAGGGTATCGGAAACTCCTCAATAACTTTTGTTTTCACATCCCGTGGGACCATTCGACCCTGTCCGATTGTATGACCAAGGAAAGTGACTTGGGCTTTTCCAAATTCACTTTTGGCTAGGTTTATCACCAAACCCGCCACCTGAAGTCGATCGAATAACTCCATCAGATGTTTTAAATGTTCATTCCATGTCTGGCTGAAAACTACCAGATCGTCAATGTATACCGCACAATTGGGTAATCCTGAAACAACTGTATTAGTTAACCGTTGAAATGTGTTGAAAGGGTTCAACCGTGCTGCTGCTTTTGATTACTTCAGCTCCAGCCCCTTTGTTTTCTTCATGCAGCTCACTGGAAACACACAGACACACCCAAGCTGCTCTCTCAAACTGAAACTCAAAAAGCAGAAGTGAGCTCAGCTCCCCCACCCTCTGACATCACTTCAGTAATATCAATTTCTTAAAGGTACATTGCTTAAACATCGATTTCTTAAAGGTACTCTCACATGACAATTGCCCATCTTTAGCTACTCTTCAGAAGATTGTGGTGAGTTGCCTTCTTGAACTTCTGCAGTCCCTGACATGTAGGTACACTCACAGTGCTATTAGAGAGGGAGTTCCAGGATTTTGATCCAGTGACAGTGAAGGAACGGTGATATATTTCCAAGTCAGAATGTTGAGTGACTTGGAGGGGAACATCCAGGTGGTGGTGCTCCCAAGTATTTGTGGTTCTTGTCCTCCTAGATTGTAGTGGTTGTGGGTTTGGAGGATGCTGCTGAAGCGTTCTTGGTGAGTTACTGCAATGCATCTTGTAGATGGTACACACGGCTGCCACTGTTCATCAGTGGTAGAGGGATTGAATATTTGTCGAAGGGGTAGCAATCAAGCGAGTTGCTTTTTCCTGGATGGTGTTGAGCTTGTTGAATGTTGTGGGAGCCACACTCATACAAGTAAGTGGAGAGTGTTCCATGACACTTCTGGGGCGAAATTCTCCCCCAACGGCGCGATGTCCACCGACTGGCGCCAAAAACGGCGCCAATCAGACGGGCATCGCGCCGGCCCAAAGGTGCGGAATGCTCCGCATCTTTGGGGGCCGAGCCCCAACACTAAGGGGCTAGGCCGACGGCGGAGGGATTTCTGCCCTGCCAGCTGGCAGAAATGGCGTTTGGTGCCCCGCCAGCTGGCGCGGAAATGCGGCGCATGCGTGGGAGCATCAGCGGTCACCGACAGTTTCCCGCGCATGCGCAGTGGGGAGAGTCTCTTCCGCCTCCGCAATGGTGGAGGCCGTGGCGGAGGCGGAAGGGAAAGAGTGCCCCCACGGCACAGGCCCGCCCGCGGATCGGTGGGCCCTGATCGCGGGCCAGGCCACCGTGGGGGCACTCCCCGGGGTCAGATCGCCCCGCGCCCCCCCCCCAGGACCCCGGAGCCCGCCCACGCCGCCTGGTCCCGCCGGTAAATACCAGCTTTGATTTACGCCGGCGGGTCAGGCAATTTCTGGGCGGGACTTTGGCCCATCCGGGCCGGAGAATTGAGCGGGGGGTCCCGCCAACCGGCGCGGCCCGATTCCTGCCCCCGCCCAATCTCCGGTACCGGAGACTTCGGCAACCAGCGGGGGCGGGATTCACGGCGGCCAACGGCCATTCTCCGACCCGGCGGGGGGTTGGAGAATGACGCCCCTGACTTCTGTCTTGTTGATGGGTGGACAGGCTTTGGGGGTGGTCAGGAGGTGAGTTACTCGCTGCAGGATTCCTAGCATTTATATGGCTAGTCAGAGTTGCAAAGGAAATATTTGATAAATGCTAATTTGATAAACATAAGAGGTTGTTATCACATCTCATTTCGTCTTGGAATAGGAAAATTCCATTGATCCTTGTTAAAATAATGCAACGTATCAATTTTCAGCTACATGCCTTCAGAGTACAGTCTGCGAAAGCCCATTTGGAGAAGCAGATCATTTACAAAAACCCTCTTGGAAAAGCTGAACCATCTGGATTTCATTGCATAAATACTTCACAGTGACTGTCAGTACTTCCCAAACTGCAGGCAAAGAAAACAATCCATGAAATGTATCTGTTAAAAGTAGGATCTGTCTCGCGACAAGATTGCAAAGTAAATGACTGCCACAAAGCTAACTGTAGAAATATTAAATATATAATGTGGCAATATCCAATAGTGTTGGACAAGGTAAATGAATTGTCCCTGATTTCTGATATTGCACTGACAGTACAGATCAAAATGGCTCTGATTTTAAGTCTATGATGGATTAATTGTTTTCATCTGGACCGTGGATGCGGATTGTCATTAGCATCCACAAATTAACAAGGGGAAACGTCTTCCGGGTTTCCTGTTCATCACTACCAAGGACCTCCCTCTACACAGTGCATATGCTGCATGTTCGGAAGGAGAGAATCAAGCTTGGCTTTAATGCTGCCCAGTGATCAAGTGGCCTGTCAGCACTCACTGCCCAGACCCTCACATAACGAAAGGTGGGTTGCATGGCAAGATCAAAGTATGCTGCCAATCCCATCAAAAGTCAGAAACTTCAAGAGAAGCATTAAAAAGGGCACAGAATAATGTTAATTCAAAGAATTATGTTAAAATGTATATTTTATGTTTAATTTGGATGACATATTCCCACAAATGCATCATACTGTTTATAACATCTGGCATATTTGTACCGGTTACATTTATGCCTTATAGAACCATTCATAGAATCGTAGAATCCCTACAATGCAGAAGGAGGCCATTTAGCCTATTGAGTCTGCACTGACCGTACTTCGCCCAAGCTCCCTCCCCCGCCCACTCCCATTAATCCCTTAATCTAATTTACACATCTTTTTTTAACACTATGGGGTAATTTAGCACGGCCAATCCACCTAACATGCACATTTTTGGACTGTGGGAGGAAACCAGAGCACCCGGAGGAAACCCAAGCAGACACGGGGGAGAACATACAAACTCCATACAGACAGTGACCCAAGGCCGGAATTGAACCTGGGTCTCTGGCGCTGTGAGACAGCAGTGCTAAACCACTGTGCCACTGTGCATTATAATGCACCAGAATGGATTTATCTATTGTTGAGGCACTATGGAAGTATGAAAAATGGTAGGGTGAGGCGTTGGCTGGACTAGTAACCTAGCGACCAAGAAGAATTGCCCTCAGGACATGGATTCAAAATCCCACCATGGCAGCTGAGGAAATTTGAATTAAATTAGTAAATCTGGAATTAAACGTTAGTCTCAGTAATGGTAACCATGGAACTATTTCACACCGCAGCCACAGAAAGTGGAAAGAAAGTAACAACACAGCACTAAAGAATAAGCCCATCACTTCCCCTGACACTCACAACCACCAGCCAAGATATTGGCACTGCATAGACTCCAGAGGTTAGACATTGGGACTGGAGGGAAAGGTGGCAGAAAAGTTTCTCTGTAGAGAACTGAGATGATGATCTCGATTGGGATGAGTACAGGAGAGAGAGCACTGATGGACATGCGCACCAAGAAGCCGGCTGCATTGTCTACCCTGCCAGACAGCCTCCAGTCACATCAAGAAGCACGGAGGAGGATGATTCCAACTTGGAAGTGGACATAGTGTGGCCTTGGCAAGGCCACCACAGCTTCCGCTCTTCCTCCTGTCTCACTGCAAACCCAGTTCCCCATTGCTCTTGCAACTTTCTCCACCATAACAGATGGGAATGTGGCAAAACTCTCAGGAACTCACCAAAACATCTCAAACACTCCAGAGTCTTTCCAGACACTTTCCAATGAAAAAAGTGAAATGAGATCACCTTACTTCCAGTTGGGTACCTCTCCCTTTAAATAGGGTGCTTGTATGTAAAGCGAACAACGAAGAAGCTACTTTCATATGCATTAAGAAAATTTGCATTCCTGTCATCACATCAGCCTGTGTGACATCAGAATAGTGTCAATTTAAGGTTGTCCGATGTACGCAACAGCATGTGTCCTTTTTATCCAGTTATTTCACGCTGACCACACAGGAAGCAAGCAGTGTCATATCCTGCCCATGGGAAGTAGAGGTGAATTTGAGATCGTGCCATGGCAAAACATTTCTAGCGCATAATGTTCCTTTTTTATTCATGGACTGTGGGCATGTTGGCTCTGCCAGCATTTATTGCCCATCCCTAATTGCCCTTGAGGAGGTGATGGTGAGCTGCCTGGGGCAGCATGGTAGCATAGTGGTTAGCACAATTGCTTCACAGCTCCAGGGTCCCAAGTTCGATTCCTGGCTTGGGTCACTGTCTGTGCGGAGCCTGCACATTCTCCCCGTGTGTGCGTGGGTTTCCTCCGGGTGCTCCGGTTTCCTCCCACAGTCAAAAGATGTGCAGGTTAGGTGGATTGGCCATGCTAAATTGCCCTTAGTGTCCAAAATTGCCCTTAGTGTTGGGTGGGGTTACTGGGTTATGGGGATAGGGTGGGGGTGTGGGCTTGGGTAGGGTGCTCTTTCCAAGAGCCGGTGCAGACTCGATGGGCCGAATGGCCTCCTTCTGCACTGTAAATTCTATGAAATTCTATGCCGTCCTGAACTACTGTGGTCCATGTGGTGTAGGTACATCCACAGTGCTGTAAAGGAGGGTGTTCCAGGATTTCGACCCAGTGACAGTGATGGAAAAACAATATATTTCCAAGTCAGGGTAGTGAGTAGCTTGGTGGGGAACGTCCCAGAGGAGGTGTACATTTGCGCCTGCTGCCCTTGTCCTTCTAGATGGTAGCTGTCATAGGTTTGCAAGGTGAGTTCTGCAGTCCACCTTGTATATGGTACACAATGCTGCCACAGTGCATTGGAGCTGGAGGGAGTGGATGCTAGCGCAAAGGGTGCCAATCATGTGGGGCTGCTTTGTCCTGGATGGTGTTGAGCTTCTTGAGTGTTGTTGGAGCAGCACTTATCTAGACAAGAGGAGAATTCCATCACACTCCTGGCTTGTGCCTTGTCGATGGTCAACGTTCTTTGGAGAGGCAGGAGTTGAGTTACTTGCCGCAGAATTCCCAGCCTCTGACCTGCTTTTGTGGCCATATACTTAGTGGCTGGTCCAGTTCAATTTCTGGTCAATGGAGATTCAGCAATGGTACTGTTATTGAATGCTAAGGGGCAATGGTTAGATTCTCTCTTATTGGAGATGGTTATTGCCTGGTGCTTGAGTTTCATGAAAGTTATTTGCCTGCATATTGTTCAGATCTCACTGCACTTGGACATGGACTGTATCAATATCTGAGGAGTCGTGAATCGTTCTGAACATTCCCACTTCTGACCTTATGATGAAAGAAAGGTCATTTATGAAGCAGCTGATGATATTTGGGCCTAGGGCACTATCCTGAGGAACTCCTGCAGTGAGATCCTGGAATTGAGATGACAGACTTCCAACCATAACATCTGTTTTCATGCTGGGTATCATTTCAACAGCGGAGAGATTTGCCCCTGATTCTCACTGACTCATTTCTTGCTAGCAACTGTTGGCTTGTAATTCACTAATTGCCATTCAGCAGCTTCTATAGATCTAATGATATGTTTATTTGTAGATCTGGGGCATGACTCAAAGGCCTCGTCGCGCCCGACTTCGTGTCGGGACGAGGCTGTTGAATCTTGCAAGAGCCTCTCACGTGACTTGCGACACTCGAAATGCCTCGGGAGATTTAATGGAATCTCGCAGACATTGCGATCCATTAGACTCATTTAAACAGGATTTGTAGGATTCAATCGGCCCCCAGACCTAACAGCCGAGCCAGGGAGGCCTCGATAGGGCACCCTTTAGTACTGATTTTCACAAACATGGACCAGTCGTATTCCCACAGCCTGTCCACCAGCTAGAAGGCACAAGTCAGGGGTGTGATGGAATACTCTCCACTTGTCCTAATGAGTGCAGTTCCAACAACACTCAAGAAGCTCAACACCATTCAGGACAAAGCAGCCCACTAGATTGGCACTCCCTCCACCACCGACACAGTGGCAGCAGTGTGTACCATTTACAAGATGCACTGCAGGAACTCACCAGGCCTCCTGAGACAGCACCTTCCAAATCCCACGACTGCTACCATCCAGAGGACAGCACGGTAGCACAAGTGGATAGCACTGTGGCTTCACAGCGCCAGGGTCCCAGGTTCGATTCCCCGCTGGGTCACTGTCTGTGCGGAGTCTGCACATTCTCTCCGTGTCTGCGTGGGTTTCCTCCAGGTGCTCCGGTATCCTCCCACAGTCCAAAGACATGCAGGTTAGGTGAATCGGCCATGATAAATTGCCTTAGTGACCAAAAAGGTTAGGAGGGGTCATTGGGTTATGGGAATAGGGTGGAAGTGAGGGTTTAAGTGGGTCGGTGCAGACTCGATGGGCCGAATGGCCTCCTTCTGCACTGTATGTTCTATATTCTATGTTCTAGAGGGGCAAGGCCAGCAGATACATGTGAGCACCATGACCTGGAGGTTCCCCTTCAAGTCACTCACCATCCTGACTTGGAAATATACCGCCATTCCTTCAGTGTCACTGAGTCAAAATCCTGGAACTCCCTGCCAAACAGAATCTCAGCTAAACTAAAGACTCACAAAAGTCTCATCAGCAAATAGCAGGAACCTCTTGTGGTGCTGACACCAGAACATTAAGAACCTCCTCTTCGGCTCTCTGCTGAACACTGCACTTGTCTGGAAGAACTCTGCGCACTGCAAACTGATAGATGTCCAGCTGAGTGAGACCATGGAGAACATCCCAGGAGTAATCTGGTCAACAAACACTAATTGGCTACCTGTGCTCTGCAACATTGCACCACCACAAATCGTTATGTAGCGAGCACAGCACGATTGCTAGAAAGAATCCGTATCTGCCATTGGTAAAAGACATCACCCATCCACCCAGAAAACGCCTCATTTCAAAGCTGCCAATCTGGGCCAACCTACCAAGAAAGGCAGTTTCTGCTGTGGACCTGTGGAAGGACCTGTGGCACAACACCAACAGCACAGCCCAGAATCAGCACTTAGTTGATGATCCCATGTTGGAAATCCCAGACTTTGACCTCCTGTGCAACAAATGGGCGAAACTCAACAGGTTTTGCACTAGAGCTGGGCCCTGTCGTAACAACCTTCCATTGCGGACACCATGATTCACCGTTGTGCAATTGTGGTGAACCATGGTGCATATATGGACAAATGCCCTTACTTGTGCTTCAGTGGCCATGTCACTGCCCTATACCAGGCTGATGAGGCTGCCAACTGAGGGAAGAATTTCAAATTTACATCTAGCTGTTCATTAGTGTACACCATAGTAGTAGCACTGTGGGTGTAATGACACCACAAAGATTGCAGTGGTTCAAGATGGCAGCCCACCACCATTTTCCCAAGGGCAATTCGGGAGGTGCAATAAATTCTGGTCTAGCCACCGACACCCATATCCCTGGAAACGGAGAAAAACACATTGACCAATTTGCATGGCTCTCTTCGAAATTCTGTATGTTACATGTACCATTGAAGCAAATTTTGTGCCTTGATGGCAAAGAGCTTTTGAAACATAATTCCAGGAAGCTTTTCGCTGAAGTCTTTCGAGTTAATTTTGCATGCATTGTCATGTCCTATAATTTAGCTAATGTGTTTGGTGCTTAAAGCCTCGTAGGTCAAATGAAAGTTTAAAAAAAGCTCACTTCATGGTGCAGGTCTTGTATTGTATTGTACTGGCCCTTTGTATTGCAAAATGTTCTCATAATAATTTAAAGCCTGGTTAAACTTGAGACAGTTGCTAGGGAAAGGGTTGGAGTTTGTGGCAGGGACTGGGTAGATAATAATGGAACCAGGCAAGAGCAATCCCACCCAGCTGGGTGTCAATATCAGGTAAAGGGTGTGATTTATGGAACGGGATCTAGAACAAGCTAAATCTGGTATCCTGTATAAAATGTTTGAGGATTGTAAATTTTGATACCTCAGGGTAGAAATTTAGGCTGCCAAAGTTCAGATTTTCATGTTTAAAACATTTGTACAAATGCCTGCATGTACTATTTTTATAAAGAGCCTATTCCCTTTTAAAATAATGTGTGAGTAAAAATAGCGCGCAGGGGAATGTAGAATGCGCACGTGAGTGTAGTTTGTACATGAACTTCACCAGATGGAATTTCTACCATTCCGTTTCCAACAATATCATGCATTCGAATGATTTTTAACTCTGGGCATTCAGAAAGAAAATGGCTAAAATATATTGGAGAAAAAGTGCATATATTAAGTGGACAATTCTAAGTTTTTTATATAACTGCATACTCAAAAGGCTGCTCGCAATCTTCGTATCATATTTGATTCTAAGATGAACTTCCAACTGCATTTTCAGGCTACCACCAAGAATGCTTACTTCCACCTCCGTAACATTGTCTGATTGGCTGACCTTCCACTTTCCACCCTCCATAAATCTGAGGTCACCCAAAACTCTTCTGCCCCTGTCACAGCCAAGTGCCATTCGCCCATCACCCCTGCGTTCGCTGACCTACATCGGGTGTCTGGTTAAAATTCCCATCCTTGATTTCACATCCCTCCATTGGGACACTTGTTCCACAATCTTTATCATCTCCACCAGCCGCTAACCTTTGAGGTAGCTGTGCTCTGTCAATTCTGACCTCTTGATCAGTCCACCACTGATGATGGCTCTGCCGTCAGCGGTCAAGTTCCTGAGATCTGAACTTTCTTCCCTCAATCTCCCTGCCTCTCTTTCTCTCTTTCATCCTTTGAGACGCTCCTCAAAATCTACCTATTTGACCACCTGCTCTAATATCTCCTTACGTGGCTCAGTTCCAAATGTCCTTTAATAATGCTCTGGTGACATTCCTTGGGATGTTTTAGTACATTAAAAACATCATGACTTTGTAGGGTTGGCCAGTTGGTTCTTCCCTGTTCATCTGTCATATGATCATTGGCAGTTTTGAATTAAGATTTGTACCATGGTTCATGGACCGTATTCAAGAAACAGGCCATAGAATTTACAGTGCAGAAGGAGGCCATTCGGCCCATCGAGTCTGCACCGGCTCTTGGAAAGAGTACCCTACCCAAGGTCAACACCGCCACCCTATCCCCATAATCCAGTAACCCCACACAACACTAAGGGCAATTTTGGACACTAAGGGCAATTTATCATGGCCAATCCACCTAACCTGCACATCTTTGGACTGTGGGAGGAAACCGGAGCACCCGGAGGAAACCCACGCACACACGGGGAGGATGTGCAGACTCCGCACAGACAGTGACCCAAGCCAGAATTGAACCTGGGACCCTGGAGCTGTGAAGCAATTGTGCTACACACAAGGCTACCATGCTGCCCCATGGTCCTAAATATGAAGAGAACATTTACATTTGCCTTGATCCTGATTCCAGCAGATATCTTTTCCCCTCCTGCCAACAATGAAAGAGCTGCATAGCTGCACTGGCTCAGCTGGTGACTTCCCTCTGTGTAGCTGGCATCCATATTCTCCTCCGCAAAATAAGTCCATTCCCTTTTGGTGCATTTCCTTCAGAATCTCCAACCCCCTGCGTTTGGTGTTGTCCACCTATCTCTATTGTGCCAAGGTGAACACTTTGTCCACATTTCGAGCACCAGCATAGCCTCTCTCTCTATAGCTGATACAACATTTTAAGAACCATTGTCCAAATGGACCCATTGCCAATAGATTTGTAAGGGAGTGGACATTTAAATTGGACCATTGTCCTGTGCGAATGCTAATTTCTAAGAATTTTAGCAGGCAAATTTCTAATTGGAAGGCTATCAAAACATATTTAGAACATTGAGAATTTATGGGCACTTTTCCACATTACCATATGGCCAAATTGCAAAACTTGAGACAATTGTATATTGATGAAACGGATGAATAAATTTGGGTCAGTGTAGAATATTGAAGCACCGACAGTAAAACGAGATTTTTCAAGCTGCCAATATATGTTTTTCATGTCTGGCTTTAAAATTGACAACATTTTGAGAAAATTATACATGTACGGGAAGTAGATTTCAGTTTGAAACTGAAACGATATTTTTTCCAACGTGTTCCAGTTAGTTCTATTTGTGCACCACTATCATTTATAAACGTTATACTGCAACAAGAGGATATTGATTTCCTTAATGTTAAGTAACAGGATTTTTCAGACAACAACTACTCAGTGAATATTCTATTTTGTACTAAAGGCCTAGAATATCAAGAAACAGTTAAGAATATGAAATATAATTGTTCAAAGCATTGCAGTTGCAAACCACACAGATATATAAGGGATAGAAGGTGCAATGGGTTCTCCTTATGAATTTGTTAATGGTTTACTTGACATTTGTCCACAATATTGCAATTTTGACAAAAATCAAAAACTGTATTTAGAAATTATGCAGGTCAAACAATATAAGGGGTGATTCACTTTGCCAAATGTAGAGCATGTAGCCATTTCAACAGGTTCTGTGGTGTCTGGTCCATAATGTGCTTGGCCATTGGGGTAGTGTGGTCAGGAAGCCAGTGAGGTTGATTCTTCTTCATTCCTAGGCAGTCCTGCAGGACCAAAGATAATTTGCTTCCACTCCAATTAAATGGGTGGATTCTGATAAATCCAATGCACAATGGGCAGAGACTACCGCACGCAAGGCAGGTGGTGCTTGAAGGTTTCTATGGATGGATTGTTTGGAGGTTTGTGCACTCCCTCTGATGCCTTGACTTCAGCTCTGTAATTTGCCAATGACGTCTCTCTATGTGCCCACTGCCTTCCCGGATAAGTCTTCTTCATTTTAATCAATTACAAACCAGGGATACCCATGAGTCAGCAGGGATGTCTGATTCTTGAGGGGCACTTTGAGTACATTTCTAAAGTGTTTCTGATACCTTTCCGGGAGTGTCCTGTGTGACCGAGTTCCAAGTAAAGCAGTTGCGACATGATCTGCCCAGTGGAACGAGTTTGCAACACCACAATGGTGGGGAAGTTGGCTTGGGAGAGGATACTTGGGAGAGGACCACATTTCTTGCCACCTGATTTGGCCAGATCCTTTCTTCCTCATGCCCTTCTGTCATTGTTTGCTATCAAGGCTACCCCTCCTCCTTTGTCATTCTGTCTGTCTTTCTGAAATATTGTATACGCTGGAATGCTTATTTTCCAACCTTGGTCACCTTGTAACCATGTCCCTATAATGTCGATTAGATCCAAATTCCAAACCATTTACCTCTATTTATGCCACTGGTTCATCCTTAGTAATGCAGATACTTCATGATTTCTGATGAGGAACCTTTTATTTCTGTACTTCTATATCTTTACAATTTTTGTCTGGGGTTCAGTTTAGCTCAGTTGGCTGGACAATTCTGTCTGTCTTTACCCACTTCGCTATACTGTTCCAATGCCTTACCTTTCTTTTTGGATTTCTTAAATCTCCCTTCACTCGAACCCTTTCCCCACCACCCTTCTGTTAGTTTAAAGCCCTGTCCACAATCCTAATTAAACAATTGGCCAGGACACGGTTTCCAGACCAATAAAGTGGAATCCATCCCAACAGAATAGCTCACTCCCCCGAGTACTGATGTCAGTGCTCCATAAACTGAAACCTCGTCTTCCCACGCTACTCCCTGAGCTACACATTTCATTCTCTAATTTGCTTTATCCTATCCCAATTGGCATGTGGTTCAATCCAGGATGATTACCTTTGATGTTCTCATATTAATTTGGACCCCAAATCCTCAAATTCTCTTGGAAAACATCATTCCTGATTCTGTCTATGTCATTGGCTCCTACTTATAACACGACGACTGGATCCTCCCCTTCCCACCCCAAGTTCCTTTCCAGCCATGGCGAGATGATCCTAACCCTGACACTGGGCAGGTAACATAACCTTCAGAGCTCCTGGTTGTGGCTACAGAGAGCAACATCCATATCCCTGACTATACTGTCACCTATCACTAGCACAATCCTCTTTAAATCCCTCACTTGAATAGTGGAGGATGGGAAGATGCCATGATTAGCTTGCTTATCCATCTTGCAGTCTTTCCCTTCATTTACATGAGTAGAAAGCACCCTGTACCTGTTGTAAAAAGGTCAGGGACTGAAACTCCTTTGTCGCTACAAACTGGGTGTGACTCAGCGGACTCAGGTTAAAATCCACTGTCGGGAGCGCTTAGCAGGGTATTTCTCAGCGGCTGCAGAGCCAAGAAACATCCCGCTATCCAACGGCACTTTGCCGTTTGTTTTGGCCTCAGACAGTTTCTCCTCGCCGAGGCCTTACTTACAGAATGTCCTGCTGGTGAGCTAAAGTTCACCAGCTGAAAAGACACTTTTCAGATCGTGATGCCATTTTGTCCATCAGCCCTGATCTTCCATCCCCTTTGCAGGCCCCCCCCCCCCCCCCCACTTTTCTGATCCCCCCTCACCTTCCCAACGTTGGGGAGGCCCCAAGGACACCCTCCCACCAACTCACACCGCTCTACTTAGCAAGGCCTCTGGGGCAGCACGGTGGCGCAGTGGTTAGCACTGCTGCCACACGGCGCCGAGGAGCCGGGTTCGATCCTGGCCCCGGGTCACTGTCCGTGTGGAGTTTGCACATTCTCCCCGTGTCTGCGTGGGTCTCACCCCCACAACCCAAAGACGTGCAGGGCGGGTGGATTGGCCACGCTAAATTGCCCCTTAATAAAAAAAAGATTTTTTAAAAAAGCAAGCTCCCCTGGGACCGATCGCTGGCAGTAGCAACCTGGGAACCCTGGCACTGCCAGCTTAACACACTGACACCATGGCAGTGCCACCGGACACCCTGGCATTCCCTCTTTGCCCTGAATTCCCACATGAACGAAACTCCCAACAACACACTCTGTCTACATTTTACGTAGTCTCCTCTCCATTTGTCCCCTTAATACAACTGGAACTAAAAAGTAGGGCACATTAAACTTTAAGGAGGAAATTGACCATGCAAGGAGGAAATTGACCATGAGGGTGACTGGCTGCATACTTGGGAATGTTTTATTTCTGGTTGCTATGTGCTTATTTTCAGAAGCAGGCTGTACACAATCACTGTGAGTCTCTGCTTCTAAGGCAGCCCCTGGGGATCAAGGATGACTTGCTTCCAGTCCGGTTTGATGGGCTCTGCAAGTGAATGCGCCAGAGCCCCAATATGGAAAGGTGTCTATGGTCATCCTGGGCATCTAACTGATAAACGTCTGTCACAGTTGGGTTTGACAGTCTAGGGGACCATTTCCAATAAACATCATCACGCCAAACATCACATTCCTCAGTGGTGTTTCCAGGCAGCTCTCATGCAGATCATTGATCATCCTGCAGCAGCTAGACCATAAAATGTGGTAGTTTATTTTCCTGGTTACCATACACCTGGCCGTTCAGCTCACAAGAACCTTCCACCAAAGAATTTGAAGCATCACTTAGTATGTAATCGCCAACTGTGGCTGGGGCAATTGCCGGACACTGTATCCAGCGGCATAATGCTGTGGTCACCATTCTTTCTCATCTTTCACTGTATTCTTACTTCTCTTTGTATTGTAAAGGTATGCAGCACACAACAGACCATCAGTGCTGAGTTACACTTCTCTGGCTAAAGGAACATCTTGCATTAACAGTCCAAGAAATGAAATTATTTGCTTCAGCATTCTCAATGGCTTGCTGTACAAATTTCTGATGGAAGTATGTCATTCATAGTATTTACATTCTACTGCAGTTCACAGGTTTCTCGAGAGAATCAGCAACCACAGTCATAGAGGTTTCCCACCAGTCATCCACTCAGTAGCCGTCATTAAACAATGTAGGCATCATGAACGTTTTCTTATCTGCAGACGTCTACTTAAATTGAGGTGATATTGTGCACAGATACCAGCTAAGCATCAATTGGGTGAAACCCTTTTCTATCAGTCAATGTTTCTCAAACATTTTTTCCAGAGATCCACTTTTGCCAACTGGCCGACCTTCGGGACCCATGCCACTTTTGCTTACCCAGTCTATCCTGAGGCAAGGCAGTGTTCAGGGCACTAAGGTTTTCTTGTTCTAGGAAAGGAAGGGAAATAAAATCATCTAATTTTCCTGTTCTTAATCACTATCCAGTAGCCCCTGGAGTATTGAATTCATGTCAGCATTGAGGATAGGATCAGACATGTCTGTGATGTCCTCCTATCTATAAAAAGTTCACTGTCCAGCGTCACACATGAAGAATAGTTACTCATGAGGGCTGCCAACAATTCTGAACATGCATTCAGCGTGGGACACTGCCCCACGGAAGCAAAGAAGCAAACGAGAAAGCCTGAGGAGAACTAAGAACCGATATCATTGCGGGAGAGCCATATATGGTTCTTGTAAATAAAACAGCCATAAATCTGAAGATAGTGATATTAAAATCTTGATTTATAATTGGCTTAAATGCAATTCAATTACTTGATGCAAGTTTATTCAACTTCAAAATACACTATTAGAAGCAAGTTAATCAATATTTATGAATGCTGACAACTACAATTGCCCCACTAACAACTGACAAAATAACTGTTATGGTTGTCATTAATCAGACAGAATGGACATTGAACAATGTTTCTCTTATCTATTCCCTCAACATCTTACTATTTTCTATCATTGAGTATACTGTGCCTGGTGGGTTTCTGAATTGTCCACTCCTTTCTCCATTGCTTTCTGCATAATAATTGATAAAAATCCTCTGTCTTATTGGCCGGGAAATGAATTAATTTGTTCATCTTACACTTTACATTGTTAATGCATTTTTCAAAAATACTGGGCGGGATTCTCCCAGCCCTGTGCCGGGCCGGAGAATCCCCGCGAATGGGCCATGCCGCCCCGACGCCGGCACGCGATTCTCCGCAGGGTGGAGAATCGGCGCCATTGGTGCCGGCATGGTTGGGGGCCGCTCTACGTGGTCGGGGGCGCTCTACACGGCTGGCCCGCCGATTCTCCGGCCCGGATGGGCCGAGCGGCCGTAAGAAAAGAACCAAGTCCCGCTGGCGCCGTTCTAACCTGCTCTGGGCCGGTGAGACCACGGCGTGGACGGGTCGGGTGTCGGCCTATGGGGGGTCCAACCCCGAGGGGGGCCTCCGATGTGGCCTGGCCCGCGATCGGCAGGCCGGCCTTTGTGGCTGGAGGTCTCCTTTCCTACGCGCCAGCCCCTGTAGTCCTGCGCCATGTTGCGTCGGGGCCAGCGTGTTGAAGGAGGCCACTGCGCATGTGCGTGTTGGCGCCGGCGCCAACTGGCCGAGGAGGCCACTGCACATGCGCGGCACACAGTTTGCGCAGGGATCGGCAGCTGCAGCAGCGCGAACCACTCCAGTGCTGTGCTGGCCCCCTGTCGGGGCCAGAATTAGTATTGGGAGCAACCCGTTATCGCCATCGTAAAACGCGATGGCGTTTACGACGGCGTGGACACTCTGCCGCGGGATTGGAGAATCCCGCCCACTATTCTAGTCAAATGTCTCGGATAAAGTTTCTGCCACCATTCCATCAATTTCTGTGGCAGCCAGTGATCAAACACGCAGCACGGCCCTGCTTTTCACCCTCTACTAACCCTGCTCCCCACTGCAGGGTCGACCACAGCCCAAGCGCATCTCAGGGCCAGCTGCCACCAAAAACCTAGCAACTAGTGCGTCACATGAGCTGCAAGAAGTTACCCGGTAGCCATATCTACCTGTGCTCTCGGTAGCTTTCCAGATTTGCTTCCTTACCGACCAGTTATTTTTATTGATGTTCTGATATTGCGGTACACTAAGAATTACTATTTTGATATCACCAGTTGGATAACTGCTGTTGTCTTTTAAAATTTGTTAGCATTTAAAAGGGGCCCCTCGTGGGAAACGTATCAAAACCGTTGCTCCGCGAACCTACCAACACTAACCCGTGTCCCACCTGCGGGTCGTGACCTGCACATTGAAAGAACCCTGGCCTAGGTAGTGGAATTAATGTCAGATGCCCTGCTACCATCTACTACACGTTGGATTCTTGGCAACCCTGCCTCCTAATGAATGTTCTTGTTGATTCCATTTCTCCACTGGAAAAGTGATTACGGTGTTCAGCCTCAAAAAATATAGTAGGCTAGATGTTCAACTTGCCACCAGGCACAACAGACTGACTACTTTTGATAGGAATTGTCCAATTTTCATTCCTGTTGAAATGAGTGGAAGTTAAAATTGGGCAATTTTTATAATTGTCAGCCAGTCCAAAACAACAGTTTTCTGCCTGGGAGCAAGGAGAATGAAAGATTCATGCTGTGTTAATCTCTACAATAATAAGAAGAGTCTATGGAAGCAATAACATGCAGACCAGCCTTAAGCAGATGGCCATAGACATTCTCGCTAATGAATGCAAAGTGATGGAGATAACACTTCACTGTCATACAAGGTAAGAGTGCTGGCAGTCGATAAATAAAAGCTCTCGGGTATTAAGGGGCATGGAAATAAATCCTCAGGTCTCAGTACAGCTGAACTCAGTTTATTCACCCAAATTGTGGAATTTAGAAGAGTTTCCACCCTTTGGGTACTTCGGTTTTGTCAGTTTCAATTGCTTGCATCAACCAACAATTCTAGGGAATCTCAGATGCTAAAAAATGTAATGCAAAAACCGTGTCCGACAGACATATGCAGAGAGATAATTGCAGCTAATATCATGTTTTGAAAATAAACCAAAAACTCATGATCAACTTCTATCAAGAAAACCTAGCTTTGAGAAGCCAATTTCAGTGGAGGATCAAGCCAGCATATTGGGCACGTAGCCACCCAATATGCGCAAGGTGACTCCCTGGAAAGGTGGGGGGGGAGGGGGGGAACGGGGTTGGGGGGAGGTGGGATTGTCAAAAGATAGTGAAATTTGGTGCGGTGTGGGCAGGATTCTCCGTTGCGCGACGCTGATATCGTAATCGGCGATCGGACGGAGAATCCCTGTTTACGACCAAATCGGGGGGGGGCCTGTTTTTGGATGCTCCGCCCCCTCCAAAAAAGGCATCGCCGAGGAGTACGCTCACGCCGTTGGGACAGCCTCAGGAATGTACCTGTAGGCCCGCCCCCGATGCTCCGCCCCCGATGCGACGAGTTCACGACAGTGTGGGACACGTGTGCTCTCAGTTTCCATGAACCCGGCGTGAGTCGGGGGGGGGGGGGGGGAAGCCATGCTGCTGGTTGAGGGGGCTTCGGTGAGAGCTGGGGGGACTGGTGGGGAGCGGCCCGGGGGGTACTATGTGGCAGATCGGTCCATGTGCAGCCAGCGCCCTGTTGTACAGCGCGACCGCTGCAGGTCATAGCCGTGCGAATGCGTGGCCACGGATCTGGCAATTCTCCAGGCGTTTATATCGGGAAGGCCGTGCGATTTACGTAGCGCGGTTGCTAGCCCCTCACCGGCCAGAGCATCGGTGAGGGGGCAGCGCCAACGTTTTCGTCGTAAAACCAGACACTTCCTCGGGACATAGCCTCAAAATCGGAGATCCAGCCCCGTGTTTTGGCAGGACTGCCTTCTCAGGAAAAGAACATTGAAAAATCATCTCAGAGAGAAAATGCTGGAAAATCTCAGCAGGTCTGGCAGCATCTGTAGGGAGAGAAAAGACTCTCGAAGGGTCATCTGGACTCGAACCGTTAGCTCTTTTCTCTCCCTACAGATGCTGCCAGACCTGCAGAGATTTTCCAGCATTTTCTCTTTGGTTTCAGATTCCAGCATCCGCAGTAATTTTCTTTTTATTGCTATATCATCTAACTTTTGAAGTGAGCTATAATTTAAGCTAATCTTTAGGTGGTTCACTTAGATAGTTTGTCTAGTTTGAAAGATGTTACTGGGTATTGAAAATATCCAACTTAGATTGCTAGTGAGAGTTTAAGGCTGGAGGGTATACACTGATAGAAGGTTGTGGAGTTCTCAGATTCTGTAATACAGTAATGTGCTTTCCAGTAGCCTGGAATATGCAGATAATTTGAAGAAGTATTGATTTGACTTCAATTGCCTTACACGACCATACATGGAGTGTAGCTTGCTGAACAAGGTCCAATTACATGCACTGGTACAATTTCTTCCCACAGAGTAAATTAACTGAGCAGCATGGTATACGGGCCCAGCCCTTCTGAATGATGAGATGTGTTTTTCTGTATCGCAATCATTTATTTTTTTCTGTATCGCAATCATGATCTCTTTTTGAAACTTTATCCAGGGGAATTGAATTTGGGAAGCAGGAGCATCTATAGTTTGCTCTGGTGTAAAGTGATGCACAAAAGTAAGAGCAGAGCCTGTTTTGTTGTGATTGAAAATTGAATCATTGTTCAGTTGCTCTTTGCAGAGTAACATGAAACAGTAGCTGCTTTCATTCAGCCTTAAGAACAGTGACTTCACTTCAAAAGTGTCCCATTCGTTGTGAAATCCATTGGGATGCCCTGAGGAGGTAAATTAAGTTCTATAAATACATAGAAATATAAAAATAGTAGCAGGAGGAGGCTATTTGGCCCTCCGAGCCTACTCTGCCATTCATTATGATTATGGCTGATCATCCAACTCAATAGCCTAATCCCCCTTTTCCCCCATATCCTTTGATCCCCTTCGCCTTAAGTGCTATATCTAACTGCTTCTTGAAACCATACAATGTTTTGTCCTCAACTACGTCTCCTGGTAACGGATTCCACAGGCTCCCCACTCTCTGGGTGAAGACATTTCTCCACATCTCTGTCCTTAACGATCTACCCCGTATCCTCAGACTGTGACCCCTGATCCTGGACAACCCACTATCGGGAACATCCTTCCTGCATCTAACCTGTCCAGTCCTGTTAGAATTTTATACGTTTCGACGAGATCCCCCTCATCCTTCAGAACTGCAGCGAATACAATCCTAGCCGATTCAATCTCCCCTCACATGTCAATCCCGCCATCCCAGGAATCAGTCTGGTAAACCTTTGTCGCAATTCCTCTAGAGCAAGAACATTCTTCCTCAGAGAGACCAACACTATGCACACTACTCCAGGTGTAGCCTCACCAAGTCCCTGTATCATTGCAGCAAGACATCCCTGCTCCTGTACTCGAATACATGTTATATTAATAATCTAACTAATCTTCAAAATATTATGAGTGAGCCAAGAATGATCTAGAAGACTGAAAAGGGTATAGAACTCTGGGGCTCCTGGCATCTCCAGTTTTTGTCAGCGGACCCATCTAAAGTGTTAATATGCTTCCTCCCCGACACGGTTCCTCTTGCTATTTTCCTGCTGGTGTTTTAGTTTTCTAGTGTAGCATTCACATTTTCTGTTTATTTCCTTGTTTCAACTTGCATTCCCAAGTAAAAAGAGACTTTACAAATCTCCCAACCATATAAGGTTAGAGCCCATTGATGATCCAATGAACTGATAGGTCAAAGTTAACCTAGTTACCTTGCAGAACTGTGTGATTAACGGAGTTGCTGAATTAAAGAGTTTGCCCACCATCTCTCTGCGTGCCTCCTTGAATGAGGTTTGTACATTTTCCACAGCATGCTTGCATGACAGTGTGATTGACAACAGGAAAGAAGTGGTAGATCTTTCAATACTTTGTTGATCGCTCTACCATATTTTGTTCCACAAATTTAAACAGAGCAGGAGGACAGAAGTGAGTTTATCAAGGAGCAAGCTTGTACTTAGAAAATTGGAGTTAGAATATCCTAACCTCAAAGTGTCAGGAAAAGTGTTATTTTTGGAATGATCTATTCAAACCTTGGCCAAGGAAGCAGTTAAGGACTGAAGAACAAGTAGTGAGAAACTGAACCCAAACTATCATTTGTGTTTGACTCTGCTGGATTAAAACAATAGACTGCGATGGTTTGGAGAGTCCAAACTATACCCTTAGGCTCATTAGCTCTAGAAATTACAGCCACTTGGTTCGGTTGTATTTACATTTATTTTATTACCCACTGGTTTACCCTGTTTGCGTCAACCTGAACGTTTGGAAAAACATGTTCTCAGTACAATCTAATTGGTGAATAAAAACCAAAATCAGGTCAGCAGCTTGACATATATGTAAAGTAAAGGCAACATTCATTTAAGTTTTTTATTAGAATTTATTGTAACTATTCAGGAACAATAAGTAATCAGGGGCGAGATTCTCCGACCCCCCGCTGGGTCGGAGAATCGCCGGGGGCTGGCGTGAATCCCACCCCCGCCGGATATTGCCAGGGTAAAGGCAATATCCACCACCGGATATTCGGCGGGGGTGGGAATCGCGCCGCGCCGGTTGGCGGGGCCCCCCCCCCCGCGAATCTCCGGCCCGCATGGGCCGAAGTCCCGCCGCTAAATTGCCTGTCCCGCCGGCGTAGCTTAAACCACCTCTCTTATCGGCGGGATAAGGCGGCGCGGGCGGGCTCCGGGGTCCTGGGGGGGGCGCGGGGTGATTTGGACCCCGGGGGGTGCCCCCACGATGGCCTGGCGCGCGATCGGGGCCAACCGATCCGCGGGCGGGCCTGTGCTGTGGGGGCACTCTTTCCCTTCCTCCTTCGCCACGGTCTCCACCATGGCGGAGGCGGAAGAGACTCCCTCCACTGCGCATGCGCGGGGATGCCGTGAGCGGACGCTGACGCTCCCGCGCATACGCCGCCCGGAGATGTCATTTCCCCGCCAGCTGGCGGGGCACCAAAGGCCTTTTCCGCCAGCTGGCGGGGCGGAAATTCGTCCGGCGCCGACCTCGCCCCTTAAGGTTGGGGCTCGGCCCCCAAAGATGCGGAACATTCCGCACCTTTGGGGCGGCGCGATGCTCAACTGATTTGCGCCGTTTTGGGCGCCAGTTGGCGGACATCGCGCCGTTTCCGGAGAATTTCGCCCCAGATTTAAATAAAACAAAACTTATTGCAAGTTTAAAGATAATGAGGTGATTCTCGGTCGGCCGATGGCGGAATCGATTGGGCGGAGAATTTGGAGTCAGCCGAAAATCGAGGTTGGAGCTGGGCGCCAAACAGAATGCCATGCTCTGGTCCTTTGACAGCAGCTGAATGCGTTCTGTGCTGCACGCCAGTGTGGGCATGCAAATTGTATGGTAAAGGCCATTGGCATATCATTCACAGACCCTCATGACATTTTCCTGGTCTTCCGTAATGCTCTGCCTCCGCCAGAAGGAATTACCAACGGCAGGGTTCTCTAGTGGTATTTCAACTCAGGACACAGGCGCCATGGCTGCTGAGGGATGCAGGAGGGGGTACAAACAGTGTCCAATATCACTATAGTGTGCTGACAGATGTGCCGTGGGCTGGGGGAGGGGTGTCTGCCAAGGCCGGGAGAGTAGTGGGGGGCAGCCAGGAGGTGAGCTGGGGGGGTCAGGGTGGCCGGGCATGGATCGTCATTGCCGCAGCCTGCAAGGCAGCTAAATGGCCAAGCACAGCACCTACTGCCCACTGGGAACTTAGAGCCACAGGTCGTATGGGTGCGCCCTCCAGGCCACCCCCCAGGTACCCTCTGGCCCCAGCCGACCCAACAATGGTATGGGTATGCTCCAGCGCTACCAGTGGCATCATCTTGGTTGGGACGAGAGTCGGCAATGCATTGGAATTGTGCGGGTTCTACATGGCACCAGTGTTAGCCCATTACTGGGAGCTGACTCACCCGGGACTGGCACCGCTTTCCTCCATGTAGAACACTCATAATTCAGTCCCAGTGTCAGCATTTAGTCTCTCAAATGGAGAATTTGCTCCAATAGCCCCGAACTAACACCATTTATATATTCAATGAAAATTCCTCTCTTAACAATCTTAGTGGAAGAATGTTAGTCCATTTTTTGAGAAGTAGATTAATAGCTCTGATGAAATAAAGAGATTCAGGCAACTACATCAAGCATTTGTGGAATTTCCTCCCACAACTTAATTTCATATAGATAGCTTTGGCCTGTGATTATGATCTACAATAGTAGAAATTATAGATGGTCTGTTGTCTGGTCCACATAAATTTAGAGCTGTGGCTAATAATGAATTTCCTCCCTAAATCTCCCGACCTCCCCACCTCTCTCTCTTTCTTTAACCTACCAAGTTATTAGCCACCCCTCCTAATTACGCCTTCTTTGATGGGAAATCCATCTTCATCAAACCTTGGGCCATATTTATTACACATTCTACATTAGGAGCTCTATGCAAACGCAAGTTTCTGCCGTTGTTCTGTACAAGGAGTGGCCGTGCTCATTCTCTCTTTGCCTCAGCACTGACAAAACCTTTCCTTTTTTTAAAGACCTTTATGAGATCCCCCATTAGAATTATTTTTTAGGAGAAAATGTTAGCCAAGTCACTATTCCTTGTTCTTCTTCAAATGGCTCCATGGGTATCTCTAATATAACCGGAAAAGATGGTTCAATGTCCCACCTAGAGTGCAGAAACTCGGGTAATGCTGCAAACCTTCATTGTTGGATTGTGCCCAAGCTCTGGTGTGGGGCTTCAAACCACACACCTCTGACTCAAAGATATTATTGCAACCAAGCATACATCCAATAGAGTGTGAACTTGCTCTGAGGAGAGTCAGATCTGACAATGGTCTCATTGCTAACTGACTCATTGGGCTAGATTTTCCCAGGCCGTGGGTATGGATTCAGAGGCAGTGACTGGAAGAGCTTTGGGACAGCTCCCGGAAGCAAGCCAGCTCTGGGGGTTTTCCCAAACGGACGGGGAACTGGATCAGCTGCCTGTTCCACAGAGACAAGTTGCCAATAAGTGCAATTAAGGTCTCACTTTGGGGTCACTTTGCATTGGCGCCGGTATTTTACGAACATCGGAGTGGCCCCCTGTTGACTGCAGAGGCCGCCTCTCAGCAGCAGACTAAGAAACGATTGGAACCAAAGGCTTCATGCCCCATTGGTAATCTGTGGGGTTAAAAGCCTGCAGAGATGGACCCCTAGGAACTGCTATTTTGCAAGACAGCTTCAGATGCACACTAACAAATCTATTCGTTGCTAGCCCCTTGAGGAATGTTGAATTTCAGTTAGACATCACCATAAGCATGATATTTTGTACAGTTAGGGATATCTAGAACCCCTTCATCTAACCAATGATAACTAAGGGAGAGTTTCATATCACTTTTCTTCGATACTTGGAGTTCAACTCACACAGTAATTTTTTGTTATTCAGTACTAACTTCGCATTTCGTCTTTACTTAAACAAAAATACAGGGCATGATAATTTGGATAATTTATTTTAAAGAAAATGTATTTCTGCAGTTGTTCCTCATTCGATTAACTCCTCATTCATTCTGATGGAAAAGTTGCGTGTTCACGGCAGTTGCCCAGCCAAACCTTTGAACTTTATGCAGTTGTTTAGAAGATTCACATGGAACACATTAAACAAAATCACGTATCAACAGAAATTGAGGTTCTGTGTCAACCAAATTATTTTTTTTACAGCATTTTTACAAAACTATCACTCTGACTGGTGTTCCTGCCGACCGCTGAGCTCCAACATCAAGGTTAAACAAAGTAAACATCATGATAGCTTTTACCCACATAATTTACTTTTAATATTTGTTTTCCCCAGTAGGCAATGAGCACAGCACTCTGCATTCCTTGAGGCTGCAACAAGGTTTAAGGCAAAGCCACAGGACGCCAATTCTGGTTAACCTCAGAGAACTATACACACTGACTTATCCAATTACCCTGCACAACAACATTGCTGAAATAAAAGCAAACACCTGGAAAATAACTAGGGGCTTCCTTTTATTGTGAACAAAATGGAATTGGACAGTATTTTCTTTGAAAACAAACTTCCTTCTGATTCACGTTTGTGACTGCTTTTATTACTGTTCATTTTTTAAAGATTGCTTTCAAACTTATAAGCTTATAAAAAATAGTTTGCATCTGTTTCATATTTGTCTTATTCATGGAGTGTCAGACAGAAAGAGCATTTCATTAATCAACCAAAAGTGTGCTGTGCCCAGTAACTACAATGTTACAGTGCTGTGTACCAAGCCATGATCAATCGCTGAAATTAACAGCTTTGCATGGTTCTTGGGAGATTATGATTTCACCAGTTGTGAAAATTCTGACTACGGTATCCTTCCCACACAGCAGAAGTCTGTCTGCTGGTAGACTGCCCGATCGGTAGCATTGGTGACATCTGTGGAATCACTTCTGTGCAGTGGAGCCCTTATCTCCAACTGAGGAAGGTAATGTGTTTCAGAAGATTAACTGGGGTTAATTTAGGGATTCTGTGAAGCTATAAGGGAACAAACGATCCAACTAAAATGCAAATTATTCAAATGAGGATACTTGGATTAGATTCTTCATTCCCAAATACTTTTTAATTGTTATAATAGTTTCAGGTTAGCTTGCCACTTTAAAAAAAAAAGATTTATTTTCACTTATTTGAACCAAACCTCATCAAGTTCCCAGTTTTAAATATTTGAAGAAAATATTTTTCTTTATATATTTTTTATATATCAAAAAATATTTTTCATGATATATTTCATGTATTTTAAAATATTTTTCTTTATCTGCAAAATCCAAAATATACACTTCAAACCCAGGTTATTTATCTTTCTAGAGAAAAATTGGCGGCACACATAGGATTTTTATTTTATCAAATTTTTTCACATGTCTAGCTGGATGGAAACCACTTTTATCTATCACAAGGATTTGTGATATGGTAAGGTAGCACAGTTGCTTCACAGCACCCGGGTCCCAGGTTCGCTTCCCGGCTTGGATCACTGTCTGTGCAGAGTCTGCACGTTCTCCTCGTGTCTGCGTGGGGTTCCTCCGGATGCTCCGGTTTCTTCCCACAGTCCAAAGATGTGAAAGTTAGGTGGATTGGCTATGCTAAATTGCCCTTAGTGTCCAAAGAGGTTAGGTTGGGTTACTGGGTTACGGGGATAGGGTAGAGTTGTGGGCTTGTGTGGGGTGCTCTTTCCAAGGGCCGGTGTAGATTTGATGGGCCGAATGGCCTCCTTCTGCATTGCAAATTCTATGAATGATAATCTATCTTGATCGAATGGAAGTGTTAAAGGCCGGCTCTGCAGTCATAAAAGCATCATTCCTATGGTAGTGGGATGATGGCACAGTGGTTAGCACTGCTGCTTCACAGCACCAGAAACCTGGGTTCAATTCCAACCTCGCTATCTGTGTGGAGTCTGTACTTTCCCATGTCTGTGTGGGTTTACTCTGGGTTCTCTGGCTTCCTCCCACAGTCCAAAGATGTGCAGGTCAGGTAGACTGGCCATGCTAAATTGCCCCTTAGTGCCCAAAAGGTTAGGTGGGGTTACGGGATAGGACTGCGGAGTGGGCCTACGTGAGGTGTTCTGTCAGAGGGTCGGTGCAGACTTGATGGGCAGAATGGCCTCCTCCTGCACTATGAGATATTATGATTCTATGAGTTTCATTAATATTTTGGCCTAAGATGGAATACTAGCAAGAAAGGAATGTTGACAGGGAACATTATTCAAATTTTATTCCAAAAGGTGTTCTTAAAAAATGAAGTGAAGGCTATGAAAGAGTACTTCTGTATAAAGTATCCAGCTTTTGTCTGAAGACATGGTTTATGGTGTCAGTTTATGGACTTTGGAGTAGATTCATTGTTCAGCCGGGAGTCAACACTCCAGAGCAGCCAGGAGGCCAGCTGAGAGGGACTGGGGAAAGAAAAATCAGCTAATGGCTGGCTACACACTGGTAGTAAAAAAACACAACATATATTATATTGCAAACTGTGGAAATGGTTTTAACATGACAGATGTGATGTTAAGTTGAATTTTACCTCATTTCAAGTGAGTTCCTCTGTGGGAGAAAGAAATCGCACAGAACTCTGAGACAGACTGGTGAGCATGGTTTTGAGTTGCAGACCTGCCAAGTCCACCTGTCTCCATGAGATTTGTCAGTCTTTGGCAGTGGAACTAAATAGAATAGTGCTGGGATGCAAGCTGTTCCATATTGGTTAAAGGATTAACATTGTCAAACCCAATATAAATGAATTTTATTTTCTGGTCACTAATCATTAAGTGCTATTGACAATGATCAGAATTCCTTGGTTCAACAACCTGGCAATCTCAGGCCTTACCATAACTTCCTCTACGAGGATATTTATCAGGAAAAATTAGAAAATCTTCAGACATTGCTAAGCCAAATTATAATTTCCAGTTAGCTATATGAGGGTCTGTTTAAAATCTGACTCCAGAAATACCATGTTCATGTTCAGTAGGCTGAATACTGCAGTCCCATGCCTGTTGAATAACATACAGGATGGAAAAAGGATCAATATGTTACTTAATGGCCGCCACCAAACTCCAGCTAGTTCAACTCCTACCACAACAACAACAGCAGTCTCCACTACATTGAAGAGATTAAACACAGACTGGCTGACCGCTTTACAGAACACCTTTGGTCCGTCCGCAAGCAGGACCCAGGCCTTCATGTCGCTTACCGTTTCAGCTCACTGTCTTGCGCTCATGTCCACATGTCCGTCCTTGGCCTGCTGCAATGTTCCAGTGAGGTCCAGCGTAAACTGGAGGAACAGCACCTCATCTTCCAATTAGGCACGTTACAGCCTTCCAGACTTAAAATTGAGTTCAACAACTTCAGGCTGTGAACTCTCTCCTCCACCTTCACCCCAATTTTATTTCTATCAATTTATTTTCATTTTTTCCATCGATCCATTTGTCCCTCACAACTGTCTCTCCTCCTCCCCCAACCCTGCCCCACTAGGACAATCTGTTCCCTGTCGCAAGTTGTCCTTTGACACACTGCTTATCTCTGTTCTCCCATTCACACACTCTAATCTCTTAATATGCCACTTACTTATTATAACCACCATTTACACCATCTTTTTCTTTTTGTCCACGACATCTTTGTCAATCTCTACCTATTGCTAGCCCTCTATCCAGCCCCACTGCTCCATGTGCCCCCCACAACAGTATTTCTAGTTCTCCCTAAGTTTGACAAAGAGTCATCCACACTTTAATGTTAGCTCCGTTCTTTCTCCACAGATACTGTCAGGCCTGCTGAGACTGTCCTGCATTTTCTGTTTTAGATTCCAGCACCTGCAGTCATTTTCTTTCACCTTCTACCATCCTTGTTGCAGTATGATTCAATAACGGAGCTGTTGACTAATCATAGCAATCAATTGCTATTAATTGGTCCACAGGTCCAGAAGTGAGGTGATGAAAAAAGCACATTTAAGACCATGCACACTTGACCACACTTTTCAAAGAGAGAGAGAGAGACCCCAAGCATTAGCACAATTGGAGGAGATGATTACCAGTACAGGCAAAGAAATGGATTTTGAAGAGGATTATGAAAATGGAGAAAAGTGTTCTGAAGTGAAAAGGTTTACATCATAAACTTGCATTTTATAATATTCTTAACACTGGAAAATATCCGCAAGACAGCACGGTAGCACAATGTTTAGCACGGTTGCCTCACAGTTCCAGGGTCCCAGATTCGATTCCCGGCTTGAGTCACTGTCTGTGCGGAGCCTGCACGTTCTCCCTGTGTCTGTGTGGGTTTCCTCCGGGAGCTCCGGTTTCCTCCCATAGTCCAAAGACGTGCAGGTTAGGTGGATTGGCCATGCTAAATTGCCCTTAGTGTCCAAAAAGGTTGGGTGGGGTTACTGGGTTACGGGGATAGGGTGGAGGTGTGGGCTTAGGTAGGGTGCTCTTTCCAAGAGCCGGTGCAGACTCGATGAGCTGCATGGTCTCCTTCTGCATTGTAAATTCTGTGATACTATGAAGACCTTCCTCTGAAGAGGAGAGTATTGGGCACCAAGCCATCATGAGTGAGTCAGGAAGAGATGCATGATTTTGTAAAACAAAAGAGATAAGGGGCTGGATTCTCCGCCGGCGGGATGCTCCGTTTTTCCAGCAGCCCGGGGGATTCCTGTCGGCGTGAGGCTGCCCCACAATGGGAAAGCCCATTGACCAGCCAGTGTAACGGAGCATCCCGCCGGCGGGGTGAAATAGAAATGTGGCGCGGCGGGGAGGGAGAATCCAGCCCAAGGAATCTGCATCGACATAGCACCTCTCACATCTTCAGATGGTCACAACTTGCATTGTGAATGCCGATTATAAGTATTGGAATGGGGCCTCTGAGACGATGGGTAGAATTTTCCAACAAGCTGGAAAAGTATCAAGCTCTGACTGAAAACCAATGTTGCAGGTGCATTCCACAGGATTGTATGCTATGGTGTAAAGCCATTCAATTGCATTTGAATTGATTTAAATTAATGCAAATCAGGTTCATGCCCTTTCTGGGGGGTCAACTTGATCATGTCCCCAAACTGGGTGCAGGGAAGATCTCAAACCAAGATCTCGCTGGCACCAATCTCATTATGGCCCTCTTGCGAGATTTAGTGGTCATAACAGGATTTGCACCCGCAATTAACAAACCCTCAAAATTGCGCCCGATATTCCGAGTTGCACTTGTGTTGGTAGCCACCATTGGAAAGTAACATGCGCAATCCAAGTCATCTTTCCTTCATTTGATTTACTGGATAAAAGGTCATGGAGAGAACACCCTAAGTTTTCTTGATACACTTCCCCAGTGTAAGACTTTATGGTGGAAGTGTGCATTAAGGAAAATAGGCCATTGGGAAAGATTTGGGGCTGAATTCAGCACCGTAGGGATTCTCCGTTTTCCCAGCAGCCCGGGGGTTAACCGACAGTGTGGGGCTGCCCCACAATGGGAAACCACATTGACCAGCCGGAAAAATGAAGAATTCCGATGCCTTGCCGCACCAGATTTCTGGGACGGAGAATCCCACCCATTGTCTTTTGTCTGAATAGCCATGGATTTCAGTTCAGGTAGCAGCTATAAGCTAATGTCATCTTCAACTTTGTTCCATTGTGGAAAAGAAACTGATTCAAATTTATCTTGTCCTACATTGTATCTCTCTCTCTCTCCCTCTGTCAACCAATAAATCATGAATAGGTGATATGAACAGATCATAGGGCAGCACGGTGGCACAGTGGTTAGCATTGCTGTCTCACAGTGCCAGGGACCTGGGTTCAATTCCGGCCTTGGGTGACTGCCTGTATGGAGTTTGCACATTCTCCCCATGCGTGCGTGGGTTTCTTCCGTGTGCTCCGGTTTCTTCCCACAGTCCAAAAATATGCAGATTAGGTGGGTTGTCCATGTTAAACCTCCCCTTAGTGTCCAAAAATGTGCAGGTTAACTGGGGTTATGGGGATATGGTGGAGGAGTGGGCCTAGGTAAAGTTCTCCTTCAGAGGGTCGGTGCAGACTTGATGGGCTGAATGAGGGCAGCACGGTAGCATTGTGGATAGCACAATTGCTTCACAGCTCCAGGGTCCCAGGTTCAATTCCGGCTTGGGTCATTGCCTGTGCGGAGTCTGTACATCCTCCCTGTGTGTGCGTGGGTTTCCTCCGGGTGCTCCGGTTTCCTCCCACAGTCCAAAGATGTGCAGGTTAGGTGGATTGGCTATGATAAATTGCCCTTAGTGTCCAAAATTGCCCTTAGTGTTGGGTGGGGTTACTGGGTTATGGGGATAGGGTGGAGGTGTTGACCTTGGGTAGGGTGCTCTTTCCAAGAGCCGATGCAGACTCGATGGGCCGAATGGTCTCCTTCTGCACTGTAAATTCTATGTAAATGACCATCTTCTGCACTGTAGGGGTTCTGTGGTATTTGTGAATCAGTTGAGTTTCTTTTTAACAACAATGGTTTCATGGCCATCATTAGGCTTTTAATTCCAGATTTTTATTGAATTCTAATTCCACCTCTGCTGTAGTGGGATTTGAACCCTGGTCCCCAGAGCACTACCCTGGGTCTTTGGATTACTCGTCTAGTGACAATAACACTATCCACCGTCTCAGGGGTGTTTACTGAAATGAAAGTGGGAGATAATATGCATCTTATGTATTTCATATGGTGGAAAACAAGTGCACAATTTACTCAAATAAGTAATTCAGTAGGGGTTCCAATTACATAAAGGGTTAATTCATTTGTTAAACAATTTAACAAGATTTCAGGGGATTTATTATTTCAGCAAAAGGAAGAACTCGTGCTTATTATGATGATGTTTTGGAACTTCCTGAAGTGATGAGAGTATCCAGTCCAACATTTAGAAAAATTGTGTCACTCTCAATGTGTTTGACAGGAAACTTGTGGTTGGAAACCTTACATGTCAATGAGAACAAAGGAGAGACTCAACCCCCGATTCGGTAATTTTTTAAATATAAACTAAGCAAGACCACTGAATGGCAATGGAAAAGAAAAAGTTTGTCACCTCATGTGAAAATAGCTGAATCCTTGTAATGCTCACGGGGAGTTGGTAGATTGTTTATAAGTGAAGCACACACCAATAAAAGTAACTCTGAATGGGTTCTTTGATTCCAGTGCTTTATTAAGGAAAATCTTACTCCCAGCAAAACATATGGATTTACTTAATAACATAGGAACAGGAGCAGGCCATTCAGCCACTCAATGAATGGCTGCCTGCCATTCAATTAGATCAGCCTGGTCTGTATTTCGACTACGTTTACCCGTCTTTGTACCATAATCCCTTGGTACTCTTATGTAACAAAAATCTGATGATTTTAGTGTTGAAAATTTCAATCAACCCAGAATCCATAGCCCTTTTGGGCAAGCAGTTCTAGATTTCTACTAAGATAAAAGCAAATCACTGCGATGCTACAATCAGAAACAAAACAAAATGCTGGACAATCTCAGCAGGTCTGACAGCATATTTGGAGAAAGAACAGAGCTAACGTTTTAAGACTGAGTGACTCTTATCCAGACTTGAAACATGACCTCTGTTCTCTCTCCACAGATGCTGAAAGACCTGCTGAGATTGTCTGGTATTTTCTGTTTTTGGTCTAGATTTCTACTACCTTTTATGCAAAGAAGTGATTCTTGATTTCATGCCTGTCTCTAATTTGTTAAGCCCACTAGTTCTGCATTCCTTTGTCGGGGAAAATAGTTTCTCTGTATCTACATATAAATCCTTTTTATCATTTTAAACATCTCAATTAGATTGTTGCTCAATCTTTTATGCTCAAAAGAATCCAAGTAACGTCAATGCAACTTGTTCTCATAATTCAAGCCTTTAATCCTGCGATCACCTTGTTGAATCTGCTACTCTTCGCCTCTCAAAGCTAATATAACCTTTTTAAGGTGTAGAGCCCAGAAAAATTGTGAGCTTCCAGATGGGATAGGACCAATGCTTGAGAGGCTTTGCACTGCAGACCTTTTGAGATAAGGTCCAAGATTTCATTAGTTTGATAAGAGGATACTGCAGATGCTGGAAATCTGAAATATAAACAGGAAATGCTGGATAAACTCAGCACGTCTGGCAGCATCTGTGGAGAGACAAATACAGGAAACATTGAGTCCATCTGGCTCTTCTGTAAAGGGGTCATATGGAATCGAAACATTAATTCTGTTTCTGTCTCCACAGATGCTGACAGACTTGCTGAGTTTATCCAGCACTTTATGTTTTTATTTCATGAGTTTGTTTGTTTTTGGACCTGATCTATTGCATGGTTATAATTAAAACCAAAACTAGAGTTGTCCAGTTGCTTTGGTGCCAACATGAAGTTGCTTCAAAAGAACAAAGATGTCCAAAGATGTGCAGGTTAGGTGGATTGGCCATGGTAAGTTGCCCGTTAGTGTCCAAAGATGTGCAGGTTAGTTGGGGTTATGGGGTTACAGAGATAGGACCTAGGTAGGGTGCATTTTTGGAGGCGTGGTGCAGACCCAATGGGCTAAATAGCCTCCTGCTGCACTATGATATTATACTATATTCTATAATATAAGAAATAGAAGCAGGTAAAGACATTATGGTCCCTTGAGTCTGCTCCACCATCCATTAAGATCACGGTTGATCTGTTATCTCGGCATCACTTTGCTGACCTATCCCCATACCCCTTGATTTCCTTGGTGTAAAGAAACCCTATCAGTCTCAGCCTTGAATATACTTAAGGTCTAACTATATGCCCCTCTCTAGATTAGAGAGTTTCAAAGAGTTACGCCGAGTGAAGACATTCCTCAATTCAGTCTAAAGTGGTCAACTTCATATCTTCAGACAATGGCAATCTCGACTCCCCAGCCAGGTTAAACAGTTTCTCTGTACTGCTTTTCCAGGTCCTCTAATAATGTTTTTACGAACATATCAAATAAGAGCAAGAGCAGGCTCCTTGAACCTGCTGTACCATTCAATACGATTATAGCTGATCTACTTCTATTTCGAGTTCCACATTCCTTTGCCCAGCAAGAATCCATCTACCTCTGCTTCAAAAATGTTCAATGACCCCCACCTCCACCATCTTCTGAGGCAGAGAGCTCCAAAGTCACATATTCCTCTGAGAGAAAAAAGTCCCATCTCTACCCTGAAAGGGCAATGCATAATTTTGAAACTTTGCCCACTAGTTCTGGACTCACCCACAAGAGGAGACATCCTTTCCACGTCTACATTTTCAAGACTCTTCAGGATCTTATGCACTTCAATCAAGTCACCCCATCACTCTTCTAAACTCCAGTGGAAACAAGCCCAGTGTACCCAACTCATTCCAAGTATCAATCTAGTAAATGAACTCCCTCCAATGCATGTACATTCTTCCTTAAATCAGATAACCAACCATGCACACAGTATTCGAGATGTAGCACCAATGCCCTGTGGAACTGAAGCACACCATCCTTACTTTTATGTTCAATTCCTCTTGTAATAAAGAATAGCATTCCATTAGCCTTCTTAATTACTTGTTGTGCCTGAATACTAACTTTTTGTGACTCGTACTAGAACATTTTTCCCATAACAGCCTTCCCGAACAGGCGTGGAATGTAGCGACTAGGGGCTTTTCACAGTAACTTCATTTGAAGCCTACTTGTGACAATAAGCGATTTTCATTTCATTTCATTTCATTTAGATCTATCCGCACCTCGGATTTCTGCAGTCATTCCCTATTTAAGAAATACTCTGCTTTATTATTCTTCTTGCCAAAATGACGACTTCATATTTTCCCACATTTTACTCCATTTGCTAGATTTTTGTCCGCTCAATCAACCTATCTATATCTCTGCAACCTCCTTACGTCCTCTTCACAACATACTTTCCTACCTCTTAGTAGCATATGCAATATTTAGCTACCATGCCATTAAGCTTCTCACCTAAATCATTGCTGTAAATTGTAAAACATTGAGGCCCCAGAAGAGACCCCTGGGTGACTCCACTCAAAGACCATAAGATCATAAGACTTCAGAGCAGAATTAGGCCACTCGGCCATTCGAGTCTGATCCGCCATTCAATCATGGCTGATATTTTCTCATCCCTATTCTCTTGCCTTCTCCCCATAACCCCTAATCCCCTTATTAATCAAGAACCTATCTAACTCTGTCTTAAAGACACTCAATGATTTGGCCTCCACAGCCTTCTGCGGTAAAGAGTTCCACAGATTCACTACCCTCTGGCTGAAGAAATTCCTCCTCGTCTCTGTTTTAAAGGATCGTCCCTTTAGTCGGCGATGGTGTCCTCTGGTTCTAGTTTTTCCTACAAGTGGAAATATCCTCTCCACGTCCACTCTATCCAGGCCTCGCAATATCCTGTAAGCGTCAATAAGATCCCCCCTCATCCTTCTAAACTCCAACGAGTACAGACCCAGAATCTTTAACCAGTCCTCATCACATCCTGCCAATCAGAAAAATACCCATTTTTGCATACACTCTGTTTTCTGCCAGCCAGCCACTCTTATATTCATGAGAATATATTACCCCTTTCACCAACTTTTACTTCCTGCAATAACCTTTGATATAGCACTTTGTCAAATGCCATCTGGAAATCCAAGTACGTCAACAGGTTAGTCTTTATCCACAGCACATGCTACTTCTTCAGAAAAGCCAATGAATTGATTAAACATGATATTCCTTTCACAAAACCATGCTGATTCTTCCCGAATACCTTGAGGTTTCTAAGTGCCCAGGTATAACCTCTTCAATGATGGATTCAAACACCTTCCCCATGACACACGTCAAGCTAACTGGTTGCAGTTTTCTGCCTCTTTCCTTCCTTGAATGGAAGGGTCATATTTGCTACTTTCCATCCGATGGAACTCTTCCAAAATCTAGTGAACTAAACCAGTGCTTCTACCAGCACATTAGTCACCTCTTTTGAGACCAGAGGATGAGGTCTATCAATCAGAGACTTGTCAGCCCACAGCTCCATCAATTTGTTCAGTACTGCTTCCCTAGTGATTGCAATTTCATGTAGTTCAGCTCTCTCTTCCACCTCCTGATTTACAGGTATTACTGGAATATATTCTGTACCCTTCATAGTGAATACAGAAGCAAAATATTTGTTAATTTCATCTATCATTTCCTTATTATCTACCATTAACTCCCCATTGCCACTCTCTAGAGGACCAATATTCACTTTAGTGACTTTTCTCCTTTTTAATACTTGTCAAACTCATGTTATCCTTTTTACATTTCCAACTAGCTTCCTCTCGTACTCCAAGTTAATTCTCCTGTTTAACGTTTTAGTCATTCTCTGCCATTCTTTATATTCTGACCGATCTGTCCTGCGACTCACTGTTGCAGAGTTATGTTTTCTCCTTAAGTTTGATACTTAACTTCTTTAGTTAACCATGGGTGGTGGGCTGAATCCTTAGAATTTTCCTTTATAGCAGGAATATAGTTATTCCGAAATATCCCCTTAAAGGTCCCTGATTTATTTTTGTATTAACTGAGAATAACTCCACCTTAATGCAAAGCCACATTCTAGAAGTATCCCCACATGGTCCAAAGGTTTAAACTTTGTGTGGAATGCTTTTAATATTATGAAAGAACAGATGCTCCTGTCTGTGATTTCCTAACATTAAAAATTAATGGACCAGATGAATGAAGTTTTGCATATGCCCCGAAGCATGCATGCACAGAACTAACTGCCATGTAAATACACGGACAGCTAGAATTCTGAACTCTAAACTCTTGGCTACACATTTAACATCAGAGAAAGTCTGGGAATGGTATTATTATGGTATTGGTTTAATTCATGTTATCTATCTAGTTCGCTGTCAAATTAACATTCTTCAAGTAAATTCTTATTAGACAACACAGGTATTTATATATTTAATTACAATGGTGTTAAATCATCTAACCTCAACAGTAATGGAGTACATTTTAGTAACATCCACCAACAATCTCCAGAACTATCAATCAATGGTACATGCAAACTATGCCAAATACATGTACAGTTTGTAATGAGGCTTATTTGTCCTTATCACCAAAAATGGTTAACCACAAAGAACCTTTGAAGTGTCCAAACAGAAAATAAGAAAAATCTCACTTCAGGTCTGTGTTGCAAACTGGAGCCATGATCCGTATCATCACCCAGTAGCCATTCTTTCTTCTGTTGTATAGGTTGAAATAATAATAACTTTTATTAGTGTCACAAGTAGGCTTACATTAACACTGCAATGAAGTTACTGTGAAAATTCCCCAGTTGCCACACTCCAGTGCCTGTTCGGGTACACGGAAGGAGAATTCAGAATGCCCAATTCACCTAACAAGCACGTCTTTCAGGACTTGTGGGAGGAATGCAGAGCACCTGGAGGAAACCCACACAGACACGGGGAGAACGTGCAGACGCTGTACAGACAGTGACCACGGCCGCGAATCGAACCCGGGTCCCTGGCACTGTGAAACAACAGTGCTAACCACTGTGCTACACTGCTGGCTCTAAGGATTGCTGCAGAATGAATGTGTTCTGACTGCTGCCACATACTGGGCATTGGCTTACATGATCTGCCGCCCATGGTCATACACCAGTCATAGGCTGCAGGAGTGGAATCCCTTCCGGTTCAGCTTATGACAGAGAGGACATGAGGCGTACAGAAAGGAATATGCATGCAGTCAATGGCACCCCACACCATGGGGAAACCTACAATTCTTGCAGACCCTCATGATTCCTCCTCTTGCTTTCCTCAGTCAGGAGAGAAAGGTATGAAGCGGTCTCTCCTCAATGCCCTCCCTTATGCAGCAGTGTACTGCAAGCCATGAGATGCTGCTGATACCTACAATAACAGCCTGGAGTCAGTCAGATGGCCAAATCTTCATGACCACGATCACCTTCACAGTCACTGGTAATGTGGTCCCTGCCCTGTTTTGAGGTGACAGTAGTCGGCAGATTCCAGTACTGGCCTCCTAAGTGCTAATGTCTCAAAACATTGGCTGTTGCTGAGGATCAGGAATAAAAATTGCTCCCTAACCCCCCTCAGCAGTTATTGGCTCCCGTTGAGAACTCTCTTCCTCCCTCTTAAAGCAGCTTGTCCTGCTCTGTTTGACCTCTGCTTATTCTCCGAACTATGCCCAATGCTCAGAGAAATATAAAGTAGCCCATCCCATGTGTGGAGGCAACTTGTCTGCACAGAAGCCTGGAAGTCAGCAAAACGGTACTTTATAAACTGCCGGATAATTCCCTGCAGACTTTTGAAACTTTAAACAATAATACTAAGAACTCAAAATGCGCAAACATTCAACAGAAGCTGGAAGGAATAATGCAGCAACTAACTTGTAAATAATTCATGATGCCTTCAAAGAGTATTAGTTTGGTGAGGGAGGGGAGTGGGTAACATTCAAGTTGTTTAATGTCAGATTTGTGAGGTTATGAGAGGCCTACGTAGAGTGTGGAGGTCCAATACTCTGTTGTCAAATCACGGTTCAACAATTCCCAATCCCCCCCCCCCCCCACTATCCTCACCCACCAGCCCCCACTGAACACTGAAATGCCACCACTGACAACCCCCCTGAATGATCACATCATCTCCCCACCTGACTGTCTGACTAAGCAGGCAGTGGGTTTAATGATTTGAAGATTATGAGCTTAAGTATCAGGTGGCTATGAAACAAAGGTGTTGATAATAATCTTAATAACCTTTATTAGTGTCACAAGTAGGCTTACACTAACATTGCAATGAAGTTACTGTGAAAATTCCCTAGTCACCACGCTCCGGTGCCTGTTCGGATACACAGAGCGAGAATTCAGAATGTCCAATTCACCTGACAAGTACATCTATTGAGGCTTGTGGGAGGAAACTGGAGCACCCGGAGGAAATCCATGCAGACACGGGGAGAACGTGCAGACTGCACAGACAATGACCCAAACCGGGAATCAAACCGGGTTCCTGGCACTGTGAAGCAGCAGTACTAACCACTGTGCTACCGTGCCACCCATAGGTTAAGAACAATAGAGGAGATTTGCTATCCTTTGATATTAGTTTGGAGTTCCCCAAAATTCATCATTTTATCCCAATTCCTCTTTAGTGAAAAGACAAAGTTTTCTTTTTAATAATATAGAATGGATATTTTTGGTCGATAGTATTTAATCAGGATTGGGAAGATTATGAAAAGGCAGGTGCTACCCTTACATGAGAGGGGGGCATTTGTTGAGGGACAATGGAAGAGGGGCCAGGGTGCAATGGAGGACACAATCCTTTCCAAATTCTGCAAGGAAAGGGAAGGTTTGATGATGGCATCACGCTGTAGATGGTGAAAATTGTAATGGATAATCCACTGAATTTGTAAGCTGGTGGGATGGAAGATGAGGACAAGGTGTACCCCATATCTTGGTTCTCGGAGAAGGGAAGGGACAATGGTAGAAGTGTGGGAAAGGGAATTTTGGGAATGGGTGGGCTAACATCCATTCACTGGTGGAAAGTCTTGGAAGTAGAGATAAAGTTGAGAATGGGAAATGTTCAGTGTCCATGTGGAGTTTGCACATTCTCCCCGTGTTTGCGTAGGTTTCGCCCCCACAACCCAAAGATGTGCAGGGTAGGTGGATTGGCCACGCTAAATTGCCCCTTAATTGGAAAAAATGAATTGGGTGCTCTAAATTTATATAGAAAAAAGAGATTGGGAATGTTGGAGATGGATGGTGAGAAGGTGAGAGCAGAGTAAAAATTGGAAGTAATGTTGATTACAATTTTGAATACATTATTTTGAATTTTAAGCAAATAGTCATCCATTGAAGACCAGGAGAAACGTAAAGGCACAGCCTAGAATAAAAAAATATATTTATTTAGAGAGAAGCAATGCTAATAGTTGGCAGGCAGGGGAATCTATGTTTTAGGTTTGGAACACAAGATTAATAAATGACCTTCATGGATTGAAAAAAGAAATCTGGCAGCAAATGCTCTTCAAAACAAATCATCACCAACATCTTGCAGGATTAGCTGCAGTATAAAATAGGATTATTAATGAAGTCTTGGATAAAACACTGATGGTACATTTCTAAACAGTCTTGTACAATGGAATTTAATGCCACTGATTAATGAAAGCTAATTCAATGAACTTTCGTTTCGGGTCAACTAATGCCTATGATGCAATTAGGGTATAACCATATTGTGCATTTGTTTTCTTTGTAAAGTTACTTTACAGCAATTTTTTGTCCTTTAATATTTTATCGAGGCAGAGTATGAATCAATCTTTCAGACTAAGTTTCCAATTGCAATCATTGCGTAACAGTGTGAAGCTGGCAGTTCTCACATTAACTTTAATAAGATATATGCCAGCTGAAAGCAGCTGTGAGCTGAGACTAAGGCGATAAATTTTAACAGAAGTATTAATCAAATTAATTACCATCGCAGAAACTATTATTGCACACTCGAATATTCCAGTGCGTTTATCGGTTGTGTTTGCGTGTTTTCACCATAATAAAAAATAAGAGATAAAAAGTTTCTGTGTTGATCCAGAGGGCAGAACCAAATGCTTTCAGTTCAGTTAATGCCTACTTCAGACCTATTAAGGTTTTGCTTTACATGAACTGACAACACACTTAGCTTTTTGCTTCGAGAGAGCAACAGTAGGTTCTTTCTGTTGCCTCACTCTCTGCCCATGCAATCAGGCACAGGGTTACAGCGGTAGTGAAAATTGGTGCCAAGTTTGTGCCATGCTTGTGTCAGTTAAGAAGTCGCTGAACTGTCAAACATATTCAATTTTTAATCTTTAACAATTGGCAGACAGGCCAGGAGAGTTGTTAACCAACTATGACAGCCGCGGATTTAGATTTGAATCCAGAGTTAAAAGAACATAATCTTAACATACTAGAAACCTCTTAATGGGAATACCTTGGTAGTATTCAATATCCAAATACTATTAAACAAACATTAAAACAAGGTTTTAATGATTCCAATGGACAATGACATGTCCTGTCAACACTCATATACCATTATCCACTGCGAGTAAAACGTGGCACTGAAAGAGAAGCTAATGTAGACTGCGCCGACTTTCAAACTGTTATAACCTGCCTGCTTACCATTGGCTGGGGACTAATGACAATCCCACACTCCTGTGGGAGTATGAGCTCCCCCAATGAGGGGGGCGGAGAAACCATGAGTAAACTCCATGTATAAATAAAGCTGGCCAGTTTGGAAGCAGCAGGAAGGAGTGTGCAGCAAGGGAAGTTGCTGCTGCTGTTATGTATATATGTTATTGTAAATAAATGTTATTACTTTGTATCCTTAAAACTCATGCTGGATTCTTCGTGGCCCTCACAAAACAAACTTTATTCAACCATGAGTTATATTTAATTTGTTTTAACCTGTCGTTGAGTAGGTCTACGTAGAATTAAATGCCAGCATGGCCAGTAGCACTCAGCATGAGTCATTCATTCATGAGTCAGCAATTTGTGGGTTGAAGTCCTACCCCAGTCCTTGAACTCATTTTCCAAGCTGAACCTACAGTACAGCATCAAGTCCTGCATCGTTAGAAGTGCTGTCTTTTTAGGAGTCTTTAAACCAAGCACATGCGTGTCTGTTTCGGTGAACTTCAAACATCCTGTTCAAAGAAGAGCAGCCAGTTATCCCGAATAACCAATGTCCTTCAACCAATAGTATCACAATATAAAAGAACTGGTTGGTAATGTTTGTTCATGACATCGCTAAAATATAGCTGTTGCATTTGCTTACCCATCAAGAGTTTGCACTTCAATAGAATGCATTGGCTTAGATTTTGTGTTGGACAGGAAACAATTCATAGAATCCCTACAGTGCAGGAGGCCATTCGGTCCAACGAGTCTGCGCCAACCCTCTGAAAGAACACTCCATCCGAGCCCACTTCCCTGCCCTATTCCTATAACCAAACCTACACAGCCCTGGATATTAAGGGGCAATTTAGCATGGCAAATCCACCTAACCTGCACATCTTTGGACTGTGGGAGGAAACCAGAGCACCCGGAGGAAACCCACGCATACATGGGGAGAACGTGAAAACTCCACACAGTCACCCAAGGCTGGAATTGAACGCGGGTCCCTGGCGCTGAAAGGTAGCAGTGCTAACTGCCGTGGCACCGTGCCACCCCCTAGCTGTTCATTAAACTAACAATTGTCTAATATTTATTATTTGCCTTTGTACCGGAACCTGCTGTGATTCAAAATCCAGTACACCATGATACCCTCTACAGGGCATCTGGGGCATCTCTTAACTAACCAGTTTGAAGAATTCTTAATGAACAGCGGCGAGTCATAAACTGCCGGCTGTGGTTAGCACTGCTGCCTCACGGTGTCGAGGACCTGGGTTCAATGCCAGCCCCAAGTCACTGTCTGTGGAGTTTGCAACCCCCCCCCCCAAGTTGCGCAGTCTTTTGGTAACTCATCTATCTTGGTGTTTTAGTAATAAAAAATAAAAAATTCTTCTGAGGTTCATCCTCGTTGTTGGCCTCGAACAGGTTTTGGAACAGACCGACAAATTGCCCCCAAGTATACAGGAAGGCTTCCTCTAACCCTCGGGTGGCGTACTTAATCTTCTCCAGGTGGAGACATTCAGAAAGGTCATCGAGCCAGTCTGCAGCTGTGGGTGGTGCTGTCGATCGCCAGCCGAGCAGGATTCTTCGGCGTGCGATTAGGGAAGCGAAAGCGAGGGCGTTGGCCCCCTTCCCCATGTGTAACTCTGGCTGCTCCGATACCCCGAAGATTGCCACTATTGGGCATGGCTTCACCCTCACCTCCACAACCTTGGACATTGCCTCAGAGAAGGCTGTCTAGAACCCAGCAAGCTTGGGGAAGCCCAAAATATGTGGGTGTGGTTGGCCGGGCCCCTCTGGCACCGTTCACATTTGTCCTCCCCCTCTGGGAAGAACCTGCTCATTCGGGTTCTGGTCAGGTGCGCTCTGTGCACCACTTTGAGCTGCATTAGGCTTAGCCTTGCGCAGGAGGAGGTGGAGTTCACCCTGCTCAGTGCTTCGCTCCAGAATCCCCATCCTACCTCTGTCCCCAGTTTGTCCTCCCATTTTTGTCTGGTCCCGTCCAGTGGAGTCCGGGCTCTGTCCAGTAGCTGTCCGTATATTTTCCCCACATAGCCCCCCCCCCCTTCTCGCTGCTTGTGCCTATCAGGTCCTCTAGTAGTGTCCTTTCTGGTGCCCCAGGGTACCCCACTGTCTCTTTGCGGAGGAAGTGTTTTATTTGGAGGTGTCTCATTTCCTGTGAGTCCGCGAACATGTCCCTTAGGTGTGGGGCCAGGGCTGGTGCAAATGTTTTGTAAAAGTTCGCCGGGAACCCATCGGGTCCCGGTGCCTTCCCATCCTGCATGGAGCTGATGCTCTCCATGATTTCTCCCAGGTCTATTGGTGCTTCCAGCTCCGCGCATCTGTCTTCCCCCACAACTGGTAGTTCCAGTCTGTCTAGGAACAGTTTCATCCCTGCGTCCCCGTTGGGGGGCTCGGAGGTATACAGTCCCTGGTAGAAGGTCTCAAATGCCTGATTGACCTCCTTTGGTTCTAGTACCAGTCTGCCTCTGCTATCCTTTACCTGCGCTATTTCCCATGTGGCTGCCTGCTTTCTCAGCTGGTGAGCCAATAGGCGGCCAGCCTTGTCTCTGTGTTCGTAGAAGGTCCCCCATGTCTGACGGAGTTGGTACACTAGTGGATAGCAGGTTAAAGTCCATTTGCAGCTTTTTCCTCTCCGCCAGCAGCCCTACGGTCGGGGCCTCGGAATATTTTCTGTTGACATCCAGGATGGAGTCCACCAGTTGTTGCCTGGCCACCCTCTCTTCCCTATCTCTGTTTGCCTTGGAGGCTATGATCTCTCCTCTAATCATGGCCTTCAGTGCCTCCCAGAACGTGGAGGGTGAGACCTCCCCGTTTTGGTTGTTACTCACGTAGTCGCCTATGGCCCGCAATGTTTTCTGACAGAAGGCCTTGTCGGCCAGGAGGTCTGTGTCCAGCCTCCAGGTGGGGCGCTGGGCACGACCTGTCTCCAACCTCACATCCATATAGTGTGGAGCGTGGTCAGGGATAACGATCGCGGAGTACTCCGTTCCCGTGATCCCTGGAAGGACCGATTTCCCCACTGGAAAGAAATCGATACGGGTATACCTTGTGTACTTGTGAGAAGTATGAAAATTCCTTCTCTCCCGGGTGCAGGAACCTCCATGGGGCCACCGCCCCCATCTGCTCCATAAATGCTCCTAGTTCCCTAGCCATGCCAGTCTTTTTTCCTGCTCTGGGGTTTGATTGGTTGGTCCGTGGGTCCTGTACACAGTTGAAGTCGCCCCCCCTATGATCAGACGGTGTGTGTCAAGGTTGGGGCTTTCTGCCATGGTCTTCTTTATGAATTCTGTGTCGTCACAGTTGGGTGTGTACACATTTGCCAGTATGACCGGTGCCCCTTCCAGGACACCGCTGACCATGGCTACCGTCCCCCTGTGTCCGTAACTGTCTTGGTTTCCGTAAACCTCGTCCTCTTACTAATTAATATTGCTACTCCCCTAGCCCTCGTCCCGTAGCATGAGTGGTATGTCTGTTCCACCCAGCCTTTCCTTACCAGCCATCAGTCCTTCTCCCTCAGGTGCGTCTC